>NC_090941.1:507616309-508866309 GCF_040938575.1 Ambystoma mexicanum | reverse complement strand
GCCTTTCAGCCCGCCAAGTTTAACCTGGCGGGCAGAACAGCACCCGTTCTCAGACCTTGATGGTAGCACTGGTACCATTCATAATGGTGCCAATGCTACCATCCTCCCCATTCCCATTGAGTCCAATGGGACTTGAATAGGAATGGGGAGTAATTTTTTCTGGTGCGCGGCAATGGTGAATTACTGGGACCCCTGGGGATGTAATGCCCAGGTAAGATCCCATTGCCGGGCGCCGGAAAAAAATGACTCTGGCGGCAGTCGTGCCATTTATACTGGCACGGCTAACGCCGGGGTCATAATGAGGCCCATTGTCAGCATATACTTCCTCCCCATCATCTATCCAGTGAACAACTCTATGCCCATAGAAAAGACCTCCTGTTTTACACAATACCAAATTCACCAGACATTTCCCCATCCGTACTAGTACCTCTTGAGGGAGAAAAAACTTGGGTGGTCCTGTAGCGTGTGAAATGAGAGAGCACACATAACATGTGTCATTGGCCATCTCTCGCCCCACCATTCTCATATGGTCATACCATACGTTACCAGACCCAGTGCTTTGTCTGCCCGGAGGCCATTTTCAAACAACACTTCTCTTTATTGCACACTTCTTCATTATCACTCCTACTAGGGGCGAACTGTCCCCTTCTGGCTATAAAACAAATACAAAGGAAAAGAACACAAAAAATTACTACACTACAGAAACATAGCTTATCCAACCCCTTCTCTTTTTGTGCTATTTCAACTTGCTGCAACTCTTTCAGATCACTCACTGGTCTTCTGTAAAGGCAAAATGAGGATAGAAAATGTCATAGTCAACTGACTGATACATCCCAGCAAGGGGAGCGATGGACTTGTCCTGGCGGATGTCCATAAGATGAATCCATGGATGCCTCTTGGCCACCTTCACTGCTGTTAGGGTGCAGTACATCACAGCATAGGGCCCGGTGAAGTGGGGCTCCTTACAGGACCTTGTGAAGTTCTGGATCAAAATCTTGCCACCAGAATAGAGGGGAAGCTGTGCTGCAAAATCCTCAGCCTCTTGTGCTGATTAATTGTCTGTACTTGATACGAGGTTGACAAGCCTGCCGACGTGGTTGGATCTAGTTTGAAATATTGTTCTGAGATTTTGTGAGCTCTTTTAAAAACACCTAAAATTCTTCTCCAAGGAGCTTTGCAGTGCTCTTAACGTCCAAAATTGTATGGGCAGGAGTGAGCTGCATGCATTCTCCTGCAAGTGACAATTTTGTGTGGCGTCAAATGGTGATCCGCACCAGGAGAACTGCCTAGTACAAAGACAGTAGAGCCAATTCTTTCCATGTGTCTCTGAAAACATGGCAATGCGCTCTTTAAGCAGGCCATTGAGACACTCTACAAGTCTGTTGGCTTGGGCTGGTACAAAGAGTATAGTTTGTGCTTGATGCTCAGTAAGGAGGTTATCCCTTCAAAAAGATCATTGCCAAAGTGCCATCTGTTGTCGGACCTCAACACTTCACATACTCCCCACCTAGGGAATACTTCTCATTCTAGAAATTTGGCTGCCCATTTTACATCATTATGGGCACATGGGTCAGCCTCAAGCCAACGTGAAAAAGGTAATGCAACAACAATCATGTATCTATAAGAGCTGCACCTGTCCTGCATATCAAAATAGTCGCTATGCAAATGCTGAAAGGGCCCCCCTGGCCGTGGCAGTATTGCTTTCACAGTTTTAAGTGTGTGACTGGCCGTGAACTGCATGTCATGCAATTATTTACAAACTCAGTTACCAGTTCCTCTAAATTTGTCATGAAACATTGTTTGTTAATTTCAGCAGCAACATGCTCTTTCGGGACATGTGCTGGGTAATGAAGCTTATCCAGTGCTGCTTTATGCACACCAGTTGCCCTGTACTGTTCTGCCACCACACCAAATCCATGAAAACCCTTACTTTTTCCATGATTCCTGCTTTTGCTGGGGTGCACCCCCTGTAACTCTATCACTTTAGCAATGGGTAATACATTACATGGCCCTACAAATGTGGAATGCTGTCTTTGCAGTAATGTCATCAAGGGCGCTTGATCCTTTTTTGAAGGGCATGTACAATGTTGGGTGTAGTGGCAGATATGCTGCTTCTTTCACTGTGGAATCAGCCCTGGCATTGCCTTTTGAGATTAAATCTGTGCTGTTCATATAGGCAGTGCATTTTACCTCTGCCAATGCTTCTGGAAGGTGCAGTATGTCCATTAGTCGGGACAGTAATTCTGCATGTTGCACAGGGGAGCCATGGCTCCTCCGGAGCCTCATCATTTTCCATCGGTCAACCCCAAGTGCACTGTGGATGTGACATAGGCATAATCTAAGAATATGGTGACGGTCTGTCCCTCCTACATGTCTATGGCCATTATCAGAGCTGTCAACACAGCCACCTGTGCTGAACAGTGCAGTGGCAACCTCACCTGAGACAAACATGCATGGAACACACCCATCCCATGCACGCCAATAGTTAATGCATAACAATCAATGATTAAGACCTTGGGCCTCATTACGACCCTGGCGGAATGGGTTAACGGGTGCCACAAAAGGATGCGGACCCATTAAACCAATTCCGCCATATTACGAGGTCCCCTCGTGGGACACGGTAAGCACGCCTGGTAAAACCAGGTAAAACCAGGCTTGCTTACCGGGTCCTGCGAGGGGAAGAGGGAGCAAACAACGGGCCAACTCGTAATCGGCCCGTTGTTTGCTCCCTCCCCCATTCCCATTCAGCCCTATTGGGGCTGAAATGGGAATGGGGAAGGTCCGGGTCCTTGGAGGGAGGAATTACCGGGCAATCCGAACTCGGAATGGCCCGGTAATTTCATATTCTGGGAACCCGGACCCGGAGGCGATTTCGGCGGTAGCCATGCCACCAATAGCGGCATGGCTACCGCTGAGGTCGTAATGAGGCCCCTTGTATATAATCGATTAAAATAGAAATCATTCACTGAAGTTTTTATTTTTTACAGCATCAGTTGTTTATATGGCTAATGCACGAAAATAATTTTACTAAATTATTTAACAAAATAATGTTTACAAATGTCACAGAAAGAAAGGTTTTCAATATCAACAAGCAGTGAATGATATGCTCTATGTGTTTAGGAAATCAATTCCCTTCCACGGGAGCTATTGACTGTGTTTTTCATTCATGCCCAGGACCTACAGAACTTGAAATAGAGAATGCACTTTTATGTGGAATGATATACACGAGTACATTTTTAGTGATTACATCAAACAAAAATCAATCATGGTCTTATTCCATTAATATTCACCTGGTATCAGTCAAGGTAACGCAGTCCAAGCTGTGGGTATCATGTTCTGAAATACTGGAACATGCCTGTGATTCAGTTAAGATTACAAGGCCTGGTAAGTTAAAATAATAGGTGTCATATTTGCTAATGCCTTATACTGTCTTGGTTCCACAGTTGTCCAAGAATTGCCAATCACTAATCTTACCTTCAGTAGAAGATGTCCAATTTTGTACAATGATTGATTGATGTCTCAATTCCACACTTAATGGGTTCAATGATCGTTGTCTGTTAGATAACCTATAAGGGATTGCTGGTCAGAAAAACCTGTATGTTAGATAAGTTCAATATATATCATGGGTAAAATGGTTGTATTCATCTTACCCTTTTCAGGGATGGTAATTCACAAGGTGCTCCAAGATGTATTCAAAGAGATGTAAGCCACAATACGGAGTATATTCAATAGCAGGCCGTTCATGTAGGCCTACGAAGTAGTGGATATATTTGCTAAGTATTCATATAGTATTAATTACAGCATTCCATTATACTGTCTGTTAAGTTATTCACAATTATAACCTCAATGGTATGTCCGCGAATGTGAACCTCTGTTTCACAACTGTTTTTGGCTGATTCCAAAATGCTGCTGTTAATGTTGTGACACGTTCGCACTATAGCGTGATGTCATCACATCTATTTACCCACAGATGACGGTGAATGTCATTCTGCTGTTGCTTGTCATCTGAACAAATAAATGTCATTTGTTTCTATTGTACTACTATGAAAAAAATGTGCAAGGATGAGGAAGGCTATATCCTAGTGCTATTATTAAATGTCAGTTGACAAAAGTAGAGGAAAAATATGTAATAACCAGTTTCAACCCAGTCTTATAAATATCCCCATCCAGGGGTAGAAAAGTTTTAAGTGGCCATCTGAGCATACTATCCAGCATGCTTTAAGTCAACAGAACTCTCCAGGTGTGACATTCCATTCTAATTCCATGTAGATATCTGACCAAGAGTGCCCAGTATACTGCCTAAAAGAAAGGATTGACTTCTTTATAAACTTTCTAAAAGAAGATAAATACACTGAAGAACCATCTATGTCTTAAACTGGCTCCTATGTATTAGGTAAGCCTTAACACAATTGAATCTATTGCTTTGGTCATCCACCGTGATGTAGTCCAGTCATTTTTCTACAGCAGTTTGTGTAAAAAGATGCAAATTTAAATTGCAGGTCGCACATGACTGAATTCAGAGTCTTTAAGCAGACCCCAAGGACTATTCCCTGCTTTATTCAGGATAAGATCCCTTTGGATACACTCAAAATCATTGGACTAGGTAATTATCTTGCCCAGCCCAATTTTGATATAAAATAAGATTACATGGAGAATCCAAGCAATTATAGCTCACCTTCATTATTTTTATGCCTAATACCAACAGCTACAGTCTGAATGCGAAAAGTCTAATGTTTGAAATGCCAAACAAGAACAAAGACCTACAACAACTACTGTTTTTATAATATTTTCTGTCTCTACTGTATTATCCATAATCACAGTGACATATCTCCTGAAGAAAGTTCCGAACTTTTTATATGAGAACTGAAACATGTCGAGTTCCCAATTCCAGATAAGTAACCACTAGAGAGTTAATGTACTTTAAGAAAAAGAGCTGAGAGAGGTTTAAGTCGGCTAACTACCCCTATACCCCTCTCAACATTCTCCTAATGTTTACTAAAAACATGTTACCTCACTTTATTTAGGCCCATATGTCACGACTATGTTGTCGGGTTTTAGACAGTGTTTTAGTCTTTAGAACGATCTAGCGAAAGTGATTATACTCTCATTTTTTATCAAATGAATTGCGTTTTCGTTTAACAATTGCTATTAATAAAAATTTATTTTTTTATCATGTGATAACTACAGCTGTGATTTAATTATTACTGTAAGCTGTTGGTATGTGCTAACTACCTTTATTGTCTAAAAGTTTACCTTCCAGATAAAAGGTAGAGCAACTACTCGAGTAGTACTATTGGGATTCCCCCTTTTTTTGTAACCTGATTCCATTCTAACCCATGTTTATATTATCTTAGTGTGCTTATGTTAGATGTAAAAACCTTAGTATGGTCATACATATTTTTTTTATCCTTCAGGTGTCTCAACCAAGGGTTACCCCAGAAAAAAGTACTCATCATCTTAAGATTTATGCCATACTAAAATATTTTCCTGATCTCCTTATGTTAAAAACAGATGCCATACTATCGCATTTTCTTGAAATTATTATGTTAAATACAGATGCATGTCCGATAGCACAGCAAGTAGAGCGCTCGCTTTGACATCCGTGCAGAGCGTGCTGACGCAGGTTTGAGGACCGGCAGGGCCAAACTCAGCCTTTCATCCTTCCGAGGTCGATAAATGAGCACCACACACCATGGGTAATAATAAGCAGCACTCAGATACCTGAGGGACTGTAGCGCTATATAAATGCTAATTTATTATTATTATTACTATTATTATTAGATGCCTAAGTATGTTGCTAGCATTCTATGAATGGTCAAAAAGATTGTACTGAAAGGAACCATAGTGTTTTCATAGCATTCTTTGAATGGTCAAAACATTTATTGAGAGGAACTAGTCATTCAGACATTTCACAGAAAGGCACTCAAGTAGAAGTCATCATTGATCCCATTAGGGGTCAAGCTATCCAATGTATCAATCCAATACAGTTCCCTTTGATCAAGTTTCTTGCCTAGGTCCCCTCACCCTTTGTGATTTCTGTAACACTTCTAATACAATCACCTTAAATTGTGCAACAGGGTATTAACCAAATTGACCTTTTACAATTGACCTTTTGTTCTAACTGACCTAATTATAGTGGTCCTAATTGACCTTCTGCACAATTGACCTTTATATTATTTTAGTTATTTTATATATGTATTGGGTTGGTTTTGGATTATAAACAATATAAGGGGATTGGGTGTGGGGTTGCAGGGGGTTTCCCCTGTATATATGTCCTAATTGACCTTCTAAATTAGGTCAATTCTCCCGAGGTCAATTCTCCCGAGGTCAATTGTGAAAATGTCTATTGGTATACATCTGTGCAACAGTATGTGCAACAAAGGCTCACCCAAAGCACCAGCCAAACAACCTAGAAGCACCAAAGCCCCAATACCTATACCAAGCCCAGACAACACACCACTCCTAGACCCCACTCCCAATCTCAAAGGTGCACTCATCAACGCACGCTCCCTCTGAGCACATGCTATAGAAATACACAACCTCATCATTGACAAACAACTAGACATTCTAGTGGTCAGAGAAACTTGGCTACACCCTGCCTGAGGCCCACTGCTAGCACTCGCCATCCCCCCAGGATTCAACATACTTAGGACTGACATGACCAACACCCAAGGAGGCAGAGTTGCATTAATAGCCAAATCTAAGCTGCAAATCAGAGCTTGCCCTATTGAAGAAACACAGGGGTATGAACCCCTTCTAGCCAAATTCACCTCCAACCCTAAAACCACCCCCAACTTCCTGGTCATGTACAGCTCACCAATTAAAAACACGCACCCTGATATATATATCCCACTATTGCTCACCCCCTAAATCAAACCAAATACCAAATGCATCATACTCGGAGACTTAAACCTAGGTTACAATGACCCCCTAGATCATGCAGCTACAGCATTCTACACAGCGATGTAAAATATGAGCTTTGTACAATTAGTCAATGCCCCACCCATAATAAAGGTAGAATACTGGACTGGGTCCTCACTCTCAACTCAAAAGTATCCATTGACTCTGTCCTTCCTATTGATTGGTCTGACCACAACATCATCAGCTTTTCCCTAAACAGGACTACAGACCCCACCGTGACAAAAAATCCTGATACCTTTGAAACCAGAAATATTAAAAAACTCACAGCTGACAACCTCTCCCCCGCCCTAAGAGAAGGACTGGCCTCCACCACCCCAGCGAGCAACAATCCTACTTATCTGGCAGAGTGCTACCAGAAATGCCTCTCAACCACCATTGACTCACTAGCTCCTATCACAACTAAAACTCGGAGGACAGATAAACGCTCACGTTTTTGGTTCAATGAGGAACTAGTTTCCTTGAGACGCACCAAAAGAGCATTAGAGCACATCCACAAAAAACAATACTCCAGATTCAGCAAAGGCGTTCAGTGATGCCAATAAAATCTCCAAAACAGCAAAAATAAACCATAAAGCGAATGCCCTTAATCTGCGCATCACCAATGCCTCCTCCAATTCCAAGGAACTGTTCTCCATACTCAGAGAACTAGAGAATCCCTGTCAAGATACATCACCCGTTAATGCCAGTAAAACATGGTGTACCACAATCCAAGATGCGCTAGCATCCAAAATACTTCTTCTACAAAAGAAAATTGCTAACAAAAAACAAATCCTAGCAGGCAAAACCCTACCCACCCTCCTAGAGTATTCTCCAAATGCCAATCTCAGTAAACCATTCCACTTCATCCCGTCTCACAAAAAGCTTTATTAGACACCATATCCAAACTAAAAGTATCCAACTGTAAAGAAGACCAATTCCCCCCACTTAGTAAAACGTCCCCAACGTTAACTCCCATTATCACCGAATTTGTCAATGCCTGCTTTAACTCCAACATGGTCCCCGCCAGCATCAAAAAAGCATCGGTGACCCCTCTAATGAAAAAGCCAACACTAGACCCGTCCATCCCTACAAACTACCGACCAATAACAACGGTCCCATTCCTATTGAAAATAATAGATAAAATAGTGTACACCCAAATCCAAAGCCACCTAGAACAACACCAACTGCTGGGTGCCCGACAATCAGGATTACGCCCAAACCACTGCACTGAAACAGCACTTCTTGATTTGAAAATCCAAATGGGTGCCACCAGGGAAGCAAGCAAACTCTGTCTTCTAATGCCGTTAGATCTTTCTGCCGCATTCAATTTAGTCCACCATGACAAACTCTGTGCCACTCTATCTAACAACTTTAATTTCTCTAATGATGCCACCAAATGGGTTAAATCCTTCTTAGCAGACAGGACATCAAGAGTATCTATCAGCAAAGAGTCAGCCATCCCCATACCAGTCCCCATAGGCGTTCCTCAAGGATCCTGCCTATCACCCACCCTTTACAATGCCTATACCAAGTTGTTATTCGCAGCCCTGGATGCTATGGGTGTCATCTACACCACCTTCGCAAATGACACCCAGATCCTTATTCCCCATCAGGCAACCACGAGCAGGATACACTGCTTATTAATCAAATCTTTGCACTAATTCAAAACTGGATGGCCCATAACAGCCTCTGCCTCAATGATGAAAAAACAGAGCTGCTCAAAGTCGGGTCATCACCAGAATTAACTCCCTACAGCCTGCTTATGCCTCATTCATCATTGATGGTACCATGATCCCAGTACTCAAACAGGGCAAAACCATCAGTGTCTACTAAGATGCCAACAAAACAAGTAAACGCCCTCTGTTCAGCCACCTCCTGCACCGCCAAGCTAATTTCCAAAAACTGCGTTACCCTAGCGAGAGCACTAATGCTCTCAAAGTTAGACTACTGCAATGTACTCCTTCTAAGCACTTCTAACGCCAACTTGACCAAACTCCAACTTATGCAAAACAAAGCCCTGCGAGCAGCACAAGGAATAAAAAAGACGTGGCACATCTCTAACATCAGGAGAGATAATCACTGGTTACCCATTAAGGCAAGAATCATATTCAAAACCTTATGCATTACACATAAATGCATTACCAGCAGAGCCCCTAAATACATCAACAATGCAGTCATGAAAAAATCTTCCACCAGATCCCTTAGATCCAGCAAAAACTCACACCTTGAAATCCCACGATACAAAAGCTCGAGAGCTGGGGGCAGCAGTTTCAAAGTTCTAGTTCCTAGACGCTGGAATGCTCTTCCGTCAAACATTAAGAATGAAGAATCCTGCCAGCAATTCAAAAAATCACTGAAAACCTGGTTATTCAACCAATTCTAACAGACCCAGATATCCTAACCTGACCCATCTATGCCATCATAGATGCTTTTCTGAACCTGATGTTACTATTTACTGTATGTGTTATCTTAATACCTACTGTTTAAAACTGTAAAGATTGTAATAACCAAAATGTCTGCAACTACGCCGTGATACCTCAGGGTCTGGGTGTATAACAAATGTAATAAATAAATAAATAAAATAAATATGTCTCTGCTAAGTGAAATATCTTTCTACTGGGGAGCATACATTCTTGGTTTGTATGTTGCTTTTCTGCTCCTTCCATCATTTCTTCACTTTCCTCATTGTCTGTCCCACATGGACAACTAAGTCGGTAAATGACTGATTGGGAATCGGAGGTGGCGAAATCCCTAAGTTTGATTTTTACCCCTTTTCCGGGTATCTTACTTGACTGCCTATTATGATTTTAGTACAGTTATTGCAATGTCGGCAGGGAAATGTGCCACTCTTTTTCTTATGAAGTTTTGATTATTTGTTTCATTTGGGCTTCTCAGCGTTTAGTAGCTGGTCGCTGAAATTTCGACTTCTCTTATATGCAATGAGTGGGGGTTATGGGAAGAGTGTCTCTAGTTGATGGTCCAACTGTATTAATCTCCAATTTATTTTTATAAGTCTTGTCACATGGTGATTTTGACTTGAATACGTCAGAGAATACAAGAATGACATTTCCTTTGACTTTGGTTTTGAAATGAGAAGGTCTTCTCGTCTTTGCTGGCTAGCTTTAATCTGTGCTGTCTCTACTACTGTACTCGATAGCCTCTTTCAATGTATTTCTGGGTCATTTTAGTATGTTCTACTCTATGGGTTTACTCCTGTGATACAATATGTTTTAATCTTAAAAACTGACTGTACGGGAGGTTATTTTTGAGGCGTTTGGGATGATGACTGAGATAGTGTAGGGAATTGTTCACATCTGTAAGTTTATGGAATATTTTAGTGATGAGTGTGTCATCCCTTAACTCTAGCTCTACATCCAAAAAATGCAAGTTGGAGAGCCAACTTCCATAGTGAATTTGATGTGCTCATGTGTGGAATTCAGGTAGTCTAGAAAATTATCTATCTCTGTTTGTCCTCCTTTCCTGATGAACTCTTCATGTTCTCAATTTTGTTGACTAGTGTTGATGTGTCAAAACATGTTGAGTCTCTAGGCTGTACATAAAGAGATTTGGATAGGCAGGAGCAATGGATGACCCCATGGATGACCCCATCGAGGTACCTGATGATTGCAGATAATATTGTGTTTGTAACGAAAAAAGGTGTTAAGAGTATGATTTTGGAGAGCTTTAATGTAAAAACATTGCTTGCCTTACAATTCTTTTCTCATAATAGTGAATATTCCAGTGCCTCAAGTCCATCTTGGTGAGAGATAGATGTGTACAAACTTTGTACATACAATATGGAATTTGGTTTTTCACCTCCTATCTCCTTCAGAGTGTTGTTAAAATGTGTCCCTTAAGTACTCTGTCAACATATATTGCAAGAGGATCAAAGATGCTTTACGTCCCTGCCACGATTGGTATAAGTGGGAGATTTCAGATATTTCTATGGATCTTGGGTAAACCATAGAACACTGGTGTGATAGGATAATATTTTGTCAGAAATGTCTGAGTTTTTGTGTTAATCCACTCCTTCTTTAGGGCTTTCTCTAGGGAGTCTTTTGTTATTGTCGCAATTGAAGCAGTGGGGTCCTGATTAGTTGTCACATAGGTGTTCGTATTATTCAATAAGAGCATACATTATGTATTGTAAAAGGTGATATCCATTATAACAATGGCCGCGCCCTGGTCTGCTGGTTTCAATGTCAATGCCAGATCGATAATGAATTGACTTTGATGTTTCCTGATGTTATCAATATTCCCCCGATTCGATCGATTTATTGATCGACACATCTTTTTCCATTAGCTCGCTGCTTTTTCCCTTTGGTCTCCATGTCCTTTTTACCCTGTGCAAGCTTCCCTCTTGTGCCTCACACTTTTCCGGGGAGCAATCCAATATTAAACAGTCCTCCTCCTCAGCCAAACAATCTACCCAGAACGCCTCATGGTTGTCTCTATCCAGGGATGGAATTGTGAACACTCCCAGGGGGCCACTTTCAGGCATTTCTGTTTGTGTTTGTATGTGTTGTATGTGTGGTGTTGCTTCCCTTGCCACATCAACATTAAGGGGCAACATACATGTCCCCACTCTCCTTGCAAATTTGTAGCCCTATTTGACATGCACAAAACACGATGAGTACCAAAACGAGGATTGGGGCAGTTATCTTAAAGATATTAGACAACCACATGGGGACTCAGGAAAAAATACTATTGAGGCAGTGTGTTGCTGGGCTCTTTTCTGTGATCATAGTCTCATGGAGTGCGTGCAGTTCTTCAATCGCCTCAAACAAATTTACATTTGTCACATTGTTTGCGGGTGTAAATGTACAACAGCCGCTGTCTCCATCGCTGGTAAAAGGCTCAGAATGTACTGGTGCAATCTTAAAGCCCCCACTCCTCCCTCACTGCATTTAGCCCTTTCTCTGTTGATTTTGCCAGTTGTGCTTCATAGTGTGTAATTTGAATCCACTTGCAGTTCACTGCTGCTTAGACCCCTGGAAGTAAAAGTGACAACAAAAATGTAGCGCCCTTGCTAAACAGGTGGAACTCTGATGGGAGGACGGCCAGCCTATCAGATGATTTCTATGACCAGTAATTTCTGTCCCTGTGAATTATATGCATGTTCAAAGATGGGGTTTACCGTGAGTGTACCGCCTGCTCAATCGGTTATTTGTGTGTACATCTTTATTCAACAGTACCGGATGATCAGCGAATTATATCAGGTCCAAGTAGGGTACCACGAGAGCGGGCTATGCAGTGTCACGAGGAAACAAGTATTGCCCCAGTCTGTGGGAAGCTGGGCGTATGCCTGGGTCCCATATGCCTACCTGAAATCCGTAAGGCTGCAGTCCCATTTCTCAGTGATGGCAATATCATCACCTTTTGGCACCCTTTGTTGGTCGTCAGTGCACTCTAGCCATTGCATCTGAAACATAAAGGGTAGTGTGTAAGTTCCCATATGTGTAAAGGGTGTTTATTCTCATCTATCCATCTCAGAGCGTGGACACGCTCGTTCCAAATTATTCAACAGATATTATTAATCTTTTCCACCACATCTTTTTCAAACCCTACCAGTCCTTCCGTCCTACATTGCAGCATTCCCTTCTCCCACCCTTAATCAGGAAAAATGGACCCCTGAATGCTCATTAGCGGTCTGGTGTGACACCATGGTTTACTATGCCCTGTGTCATTGGAACATACTAATCTACTGTGGATTGTGAACAGTTGCTCCCCCTTCTCGCCCCTTCATGATACATTAGAATATTATTTGTTTGGTGGCCTCCACATTCACCATCCTTGTTATTTTCATATAATTGGGCCTCATTATGAGTATGCCATTCCAGTAACAATGGTGCCAGTAAGCTACCGGCACCATTGTTACCAGACCGGCATACTCCGAGTTCTGCGAGTCGGTGCCTTTCAGCCCGCCAAGTTTAACCTGGCGGGCAGAACAGCACCCGTTCTCAGACCTTGATGGTAGCACTGGTACCATTCATAATGGTGCCAATGCTACCATCCTCCCCATTCCCATTGAGTCCAATGGGACTTGAATAGGAATGGGGAGTAATTTTTTCTGGTGCGCGGCAATGGTGAATTACTGGGACCCCTGGGGATGTAATGCCCAGGTAAGATCCCATTGCCGGGCGCCGGAAAAAAATGACTCTGGCGGCAGTCGTGCCATTTATACTGGCACGGCTAACGCCGGGGTCATAATGAGGCCCATTGTCAGCATATACTTCCTCCCCATCATCTATCCAGTGAACAACAACTCTATGCCCATAGAAAAGACCTCCTGTTTTACACAATACCAAATTCACCAGACATTTCCCCATCCGTACTAGTACCTCTTGAGGGAGAAAAAACTTGGGTGGTCCTGTAGCGTGTGAAATGAGAGAGCACACATAACATGTGTCATTGGCCATCTCTCGCCCCACCATTCTCATATGGTCATACCATACGTTACCAGACCCAGTGCTTTGTCTGCCCGGAGGCCATTTTCAAACAACACTTCTCTTTATTGCACACTTCTTCATTATCACTCCTACTAGGGGCGAACTGTCCCCTTCTGGCTATAAAACAAATACAAAGGAAAAGAACACAAAAAATTACTACACTACAGAAACATAGCTTATCCAACCCCTTCTCTTTTTGTGCTATTTCAACTTGCTGCAACTCTTTCAGATCACTCACTGGTCTTCTGTAAAGGCAAAATGAGGATAGAAAATGTCATAGTCAACTGACTGATACATCCCAGCAAGGGGAGCGATGGACTTGTCCTGGCGGATGTCCATAAGATGAATCCATGGATGCCTCTTGGCCACCTTCACTGCTGTTAGGGTGCAGTACATCACAGCATAGGGCCCGGTGAAGTGGGGCTCCTTACAGGACCTTGTGAAGTTCTGGATCAAAATCTTGCCACCAGAATAGAGGGGAAGCTGTGCTGCAAAATCCTCAGCCTCTTGTGCTGATTAATTGTCTGTACTTGATACGAGGTTGACAAGCCTGCCGACGTGGTTGGATCTAGTTTGAAATATTGTTCTGAGATTTTGTGAGCTCTTTTAAAAACACCTAAAATTCTTCTCCAAGGAGCTTTGCAGTGCTCTTAACGTCCAAAATTGTATGGGCAGGAGTGAGCTGCATGCATTCTCCTGCAAGTGACAATTTTGTGTGGCGTCAAATGGTGATCCGCACCAGGAGAACTGCCTAGTACAAAGACAGTAGAGCCAATTCTTTCCATGTGTCTCTGAAAACATGGCAATGCGCTCTTTAAGCAGGCCATTGAGACACTCTACAAGTCTGTTGGCTTGGGCTGGTACAAAGAGTATAGTTTGTGCTTGATGCTCAGTAAGGAGGTTATCCCTTCAAAAAGATCATTGCCAAAGTGCCATCTGTTGTCGGACCTCAACACTTCACATACTCCCCACCTAGGGAATACTTCTCATTCTAGAAATTTGGCTGCCCATTTTACATCATTATGGGCACATGGGTCAGCCTCAAGCCAACGTGAAAAAGGTAATGCAACAACAATCATGTATCTATAAGAGCTGCACCTGTCCTGCATATCAAAATAGTCGCTATGCAAATGCTGAAAGGGCCCCCCTGGCCGTGGCAGTATTGCTTTCACAGTTTTAAGTGTGTGACTGGCCGTGAACTGCATGTCATGCAATTATTTACAAACTCAGTTACCAGTTCCTCTAAATTTGTCATGAAACATTGTTTGTTAATTTCAGCAGCAACATGCTCTTTCGGGACATGTGCTGGGTAATGAAGCTTATCCAGTGCTGCTTTATGCACACCAGTTGCCCTGTACTGTTCTGCCACCACACCAAATCCATGAAAACCCTTACTTTTTCCGTGATTCCTGCTTTTGCTGGGGTGCACCCCCTGTAACTCTATCACTTTAGCAATGGGTAATACATTACATGGCCCTACAAATGTGGAATGCTGTCTTTGCAGTAATGTCATCAAGGGCGCTTGATCCTTTTTTGAAGGGCATGTACAATGTTGGGTGTAGTGGCAGATATGCTGCTTCTTTCACTGTGGAATCAGCCCTGGCATTGCCTTTTGAGATTAAATCTGTGCTGTTCATATAGGCAGTGCATTTTACCTCTGCCAATGCTTCTGGAAGGTGCAGTATGTCCATTAGTCGGGACAGTAATTCTGCATGTTGCACAGGGGAGCCATGGCTCCTCCGGAGCCTCATCATTTTCCATCGGTCAACCCCAAGTGCACTGTGGATGTGACATAGGCATAATCTAAGAATATGGTGACGGTCTGTCCCTCCTACATGTCTATGGCCATTATCAGAGCTGTCAACACAGCCACCTGTGCTGAACAGTGCAGTGGCAACCTCACCTGAGACAAACACGCATGGAACACACCCATCCCATGCACGCCAATAGTTAATGCATAACAATCAATGATTAAGACCTTGGGCCTCATTACGACCCTGGCGGAATGGGTTAACGGGTGCCACAAAAGGATGCGGACCCATTAAACCAATTCCGCCATATTACGAGGTCCCCTCGTGGGACACGGTAAGCACGCCTGGTAAAACCAGGTAAAACCAGGCTTGCTTACCGGGTCCTGCGAGGGGAAGAGGGAGCAAACAACGGGCCAACTCGTAATCGGCCCGTTGTTTGCTCCCTCCCCCATTCCCATTCAGCCCTATTGGGGCTGAAATGGGAATGGGGAAGGTCCGGGTCCTTGGAGGGAGGAATTACCGGGCAATCCGAACTCGGAATGGCCCGGTAATTTCATATTCTGGGAACCCGGACCCGGAGGCGATTTCGGCGGTAGCCATGCCACCAATAGCGGCATGGCTACCGCTGAGGTCGTAATGAGGCCCCTTGTATATAATCGATTAAAATAGAAATCATTCACTGAAGTTTTTATTTTTTACAGCATCAGTTGTTTATATGGCTAATGCACGAAAATAATTTTACTAAATTATTTAACAAAATAATGTTTACAAATGTCACAGAAAGAAAGGTTTTCAATATCAACAAGCAGTGAATGATATGCTCTATGTGTTTAGGAAATCAATTCCCTTCCACGGGAGCTATTGACTGTGTTTTTCATTCATGCCCAGGACCTACAGAACTTGAAATAGAGAATGCACTTTTATGTGGAATGATATACACGAGTACATTTTTAGTGATTACATCAAACAAAAATCAATCATGGTCTTATTCCATTAATATTCACCTGGTATCAGTCAAGGTAACGCAGTCCAAGCTGTGGGTATCATGTTCTGAAATACTGGAACATGCCTGTGATTCAGTTAAGATTACAAGGCCTGGTAAGTTAAAATAATAGGTGTCATATTTGCTAATGCCTTATACTGTCTTGGTTCCACAGTTGTCCAAGAATTGCCAATCACTAATCTTACCTTCAGTAGAAGATGTCCAATTTTGTACAATGATTGATTGATGTCTCAATTCCACACTTAATGGGTTCAATGATCGTTGTCTGTTAGATAACCTATAAGGGATTGCTGGTCAGAAAAACCTGTATGTTAGATAAGTTCAATATATATCATGGGTAAAATGGTTGTATTCATCTTACCCTTTTCAGGGATGGTAATTCACAAGGTGCTCCAAGATGTATTCAAAGAGATGTAAGCCACAATACGGAGTATATTCAATAGCAGGCCGTTCATGTAGGCCTACGAAGTAGTGGATATATTTGCTAAGTATTCATATAGTATTAATTACAGCATTCCATTATACTGTCTGTTAAGTTATTCACAATTATAACCTCAATGGTATGTCCGCGAATGTGAACCTCTGTTTCACAACTGTTTTTGGCTGATTCCAAAATGCTGCTGTTAATGTTGTGACACGTTCGCACTATAGCGTGATGTCATCACATCTATTTACCCACAGATGACGGTGAATGTCATTCTGCTGTTGCTTGTCATCTGAACAAATAAATGTCATTTGTTTCTATTGTACTACTATGAAAAAAATGTGCAAGGATGAGGAAGGCTATATCCTAGTGCTATTATTAAATGTCAGTTGACAAAAGTAGAGGAAAAATATGTAATAACCAGTTTCAACCCAGTCTTATAAATATCCCCATCCAGGGGTAGAAAAGTTTTAAGTGGCCATCTGAGCATACTATCCAGCATGCTTTAAGTCAACAGAACTCTCCAGGTGTGACATTCCATTCTAATTCCATGTAGATATCTGACCAAGAGTGCCCAGTATACTGCCTAAAAGAAAGGATTGACTTCTTTATAAACTTTCTAAAAGAAGATAAATACACTGAAGAACCATCTATGTCTTAAACTGGCTCCTATGTATTAGGTAAGCCTTAACACAATTGAATCTATTGCTTTGGTCATCCACCGTGATGTAGTCCAGTCATTTTTCTACAGCAGTTTGTGTAAAAAGATGCAAATTTAAATTGCAGGTCGCACATGACTGAATTCAGAGTCTTTAAGCAGACCCCAAGGACTATTCCCTGCTTTATTCAGGATAAGATCCCTTTGGATACACTCAAAATCATTGGACTAGGTAATTATCTTGCCCAGCCCAATTTTGATATAAAATAAGATTACATGGAGAATCCAAGCAATTATAGCTCACCTTCATTATTTTTATGCCTAATACCAACAGCTACAGTCTGAATGCGAAAAGTCTAATGTTTGAAATGCCAAACAAGAACAAAGACCTACAACAACTACTGTTTTTATAATATTTTCTGTCTCTACTGTATTATCCATAATCACAGTGACATATCTCCTGAAGAAAGTTCCGAAATTTTTATATGAGAACTGAAACATGTCGAGTTCCCAATTCCAGATAAGTAACCACTAGAGAGTTAATGTACTTTAAGAAAAAGAGCTGAGAGAGGTTTAAGTCGGCTAACTACCCCTATACCCCTCTCAACATTCTCCTAATGTTTACTAAAAACATGTTACCTCACTTTATTTAGGCCCATATGTCACGACTATGTTGTCGGGTTTTAGACAGTGTTTTAGTCTTTAGAACGATCTAGCGAAATTGATTATACTCTCATTTTTTATCAAATGAATTGCGTTTTCGTTTAACAATTGCTATTAATAAAAATGTATTTTTTTATCATGTGATAACTACAGCTGTGATTTAATTATTACTGTAAGCTGTTGGTATGTGCTAACTACCTTTATTGTCTAAAAGTTTACCTTCCAGATAAAAGGTAGAGCAACTACTCGAGTAGTACTATTGGGATTCCCCCTTTTTTTGTAACCTGATTCCATTCTAACCCATGTTTATATTATCTTAGTGTGCTTATGTTAGATGTAAAAACCTTAGTATGGTCATACATATTTTTTTTATCCTTCAGGTGTCTCAACCAATGGTTACCCCAGAAAAAAGTACTCATCATCTTAAGATTTATGCCATACTAAAATATTTTCCTGATCTCCTTATGTTAAAAACAGATGCCATACTATCGCATTTTCTTGAAATTATTATGTTAAATACAGATGCATGTCCGATAGCACAGCAAGTAGAGCGCTCGCTTTGACATCCGTGCAGAGCGTGCTGACGCAGGTTTGAGGACCGGCAGGGCCAAACTCAGCCTTTCATCCTTCCGAGGTCGATAAATGAGCACCACACACCATGGGTAATAATAAGCAGCACTCAGATACCTGAGGGACTGTAGCGCTATATAAATGCTAATTTATTATTATTATTACTATTATTATTAGATGCCTAAGTATGTTGCTAGCATTCTATGAATGGTCAAAAAGATTGTACTGAAAGGAACCATAGTGTTTTCATAGCATTCTTTGAATGGTCAAAACATTTATTGAGAGGAACTAGTCATTCAGACATTTCACAGAAAGGCACTCAAGTAGAAGTCATCATTGATCCCATTAGGGGTCAAGCTATCCAATGTATCAATCCAATACAGTTCCCTTTGATCAAGTTTCTTGCCTAGGTCCCCTCACCCTTTGTGATTTCTGTAACACTTCTAATACAATCACCTTAAATTGTGCAACAGGGTATTAACCAAATTGACCTTTTACAATTGACCTTTTGTTCTAACTGACCTAATTATAGTGGTCCTAATTGACCTTCTGCACAATTGACCTTTATATTATTTTAGTTATTTTATATATGTATTGGGTTGGTTTTGGATTATAAACAATATAAGGGGATTGGGTGTGGGGTTGCAGGGGGTTTCCCCTGTATATATGTCCTAATTGACCTTCTAAATTAGGTCAATTCTCCCGAGGTCAATTCTCCCGAGGTCAATTGTGAAAATGTCTATTGGTATACATCTGTGCAACAGTATGTGCAACAAAGGCTCACCCAAAGCACCAGCCAAACAACCTAGAAGCACCAAAGCCCCAATACCTATACCAAGCCCAGACAACACACCACTCCTAGACCCCACTCCCAATCTCAAAGGTGCACTCATCAACGCACGCTCCCTCTGAGCACATGCTATAGAAATACACAACCTCATCATTGACAAACAACTAGACATTCTAGTGGTCAGAGAAACTTGGCTACACCCTGCCTGAGGCCCACTGCTAGCACTCGCCATCCCCCCAGGATTCAACATACTTAGGACTGACATGACCAACACCCAAGGAGGCAGAGTTGCATTAATAGCCAAATCTAAGCTGCAAATCAGAGCTTGCCCTATTGAAGAAACACAGGGGTATGAACCCCTTCTAGCCAAATTCACCTCCAACCCTAAAACCACCCCCAACTTCCTGGTCATGTACAGCTCACCAATTAAAAACACGCACCCTGATATATATATCCCACTATTGCTCACCCCCTAAATCAAACCAAATACCAAATGCATCATACTCGGAGACTTAAACCTAGGTTACAATGACCCCCTAGATCATGCAGCTACAGCATTCTACACAGCGATGTAAAATATGAGCTTTGTACAATTAGTCAATGCCCCACCCATAATAAAGGTAGAATACTGGACTGGGTCCTCACTCTCAACTCAAAAGTATCCATTGACTCTGTCCTTCCTATTGATTGGTCTGACCACAACATCATCAGCTTTTCCCTAAACAGGACTACAGACCCCACCGTGACAAAAAATCCTGATACCTTTGAAACCAGAAATATTAAAAAACTCACAGCTGACAACCTCTCCCCCGCCCTAAGAGAAGGACTGGCCTCCACCACCCCAGAGAGCAACAATCCTACTTATCTGGCAGAGTGCTACCAGAAATGCCTCTCAACCACCATTGACTCACTAGCTCCTATCACAACTAAAACTCGGAGGACAGATAAACGCTCACGTTTTTGGTTCAATGAGGAACTAGTTTCCTTGAGACGCACCAAAAGAGCATTAGAGCACATCCACAAAAAACAATACTCCAGATTCAGCAAAGGCGTTCAGTGATGCCAATAAAATCTCCAAAACAGCAAAAATAAACCATAAAGCGAATGCCCTTAATCTGCGCATCACCAATGCCTCCTCCAATTCCAAGGAACTGTTCTCCATACTCAGAGAACTAGAGAATCCCTGTCAAGATACATCACCCGTTAATGCCAGTAAAACATGGTGTACCACAATCCAAGATGCGCTAGCATCCAAAATACTTCTTCTACAAAAGAAAATTGCTAACAAAAAACAAATCCTAGCAGGCAAAACCCTACCCACCCTCCTAGAGTATTCTCCAAATGCCAATCTCAGTAAACCATTCCACTTCATCCCGTCTCACAAAAAGCTTTATTAGACACCATATCCAAACTAAAAGTATCCAACTGTAAAGAAGACCAATTCCCCCCACTTAGTAAAACGTCCCCAACGTTAACTCCCATTATCACCGAATTTGTCAATGCCTGCTTTAACTCCAACATGGTCCCCGCCAGCATCAAAAAAGCATCGGTGACCCCTCTAATGAAAAAGCCAACACTAGACCCGTCCATCCCTACAAACTACCGACCAATAACAACGGTCCCATTCCTATTGAAAATAATAGATAAAATAGTGTACACCCAAATCCAAAGCCACCTAGAACAACACCAACTGCTGGGTGCCCGACAATCAGGATTACGCCCAAACCACTGCACTGAAACAGCACTTCTTGATTTGAAAATCCAAATGGGTGCCACCAGGGAAGCAAGCAAACTCTGTCTTCTAATGCCGTTAGATCTTTCTGCCGCATTCAATTTAGTCCACCATGACAAACTCTGTGCCACTCTATCTAACAACTTTAATTTCTCTAATGATGCCACCAAATGGGTTAAATCCTTCTTAGCAGACAGGACATCAAGAGTATCTATCAGCAAAGAGTCAGCCATCCCCATACCAGTCCCCATAGGCGTTCCTCAAGGATCCTGCCTATCACCCACCCTTTACAATGCCTATACCAAGTTGTTATTCGCAGCCCTGGATGCTATGGGTGTCATCTACACCACCTTCGCAAATGACACCCAGATCCTTATTCCCCATCAGGCAACCACGAGCAGGATACACTGCTTATTAATCAAATCTTTGCACTAATTCAAAACTGGATGGCCCATAACAGCCTCTGCCTCAATGATGAAAAAACAGAGCTGCTCAAAGTCGGGTCATCAACAGAATTAACTCCCTACAGCCTGCTTATGCCTCATTCATCATTGATGGTACCATGATCCCAGTACTCAAACAGGTCAAAACCATCGGTGTCTACTTAGATGCCAACAAAACAAGTAAACGCTCTCTGTTCAGCCACCTCCTGCACCGCCAAGCTAATTTCCAAAAACTGCGTTACCCTAGCGAGAGCACTAATGCTCTCAAAGTTAGACTACTGAAATGTACTCCTCCTAGGCACTTCTAATGCCAACTTGACCAAACTCCAACTTATGCAAAACAAAGCCCTGCCAGCAGCACTAGGAATAAAAAAGACGTGGCACATCTCTAACATCAGGAGAGATAATCACTGGTTACCCATTAAGGCGAGAATCATATTCAAAACCTTATGCATTACACATAAATGCATTACCAGCAAAGCCCCTAAATACATCAACAATGCAGTCATGAAAAAATCTTCCACCAGATCCCTTAGATCCAGCAAAAACTCACACCTTGAAATCCCACGATACAAAAGCTCGAGAGCTGGGGGCAGCAGTTTCAAAGTTCTAGTTCCTAGACGCTGGAATGCTCTTCCATCAAACATTAAGAATGAAAAATCCTGCCAGCAATTCAAAAAATCACTGAAAACCTGGTTATTCAACGAATTCTAACAGACCCAGATATCCTAACCTGACCCATCTATGCCATCATAGATGCTTTTCTGAACCTGATGTTACTATTTACTGTATGTGTTATCTTAATACCTACTGTTTAAAACTGTAAAGATTGTAATAACCAAAATGTCTGCAACTACGCTGTGATACCTCAGGGTCTGGGTGTATAACAAATGTAATAAATAAATAAATAAAATAAATATGTCTCTGCTAAGTGAAATATTTTTCTACTGGGGAGCATACATTCTTGGTTTGTATGTTGCTTTTCTGCTCCTTCCATCATTTCTTCACTTTCCTCATTGTCTGTCCCACATGGACAACTAAGTCGGTAAATGACTGATTGGGAATCGGAGGTGGCGAAATCCCTAAGTTTGATTTTTACCCCTTTTCTGGGTATCTTACTTGACTGCCTATTATGATTTTAGTACAGTTATTGCAATGTCAGCAGGGAAATGTGCCACTCTTTTTCTTATGAAGTTTTGATTATTTGTTTAATTTGGGCTTCTCAGCGTTTAGTAGCTGGTCGCTGAAATTTCAACTTCTCTTATATGCAATGAGTGGGGGTTATGGGAAGAGTGTCTCTAGTTGATGGTCCAACTGTATTAATCTCCAATTTATTTTTATAAGTCTTGTCACGTGGTGATTTTGACTTGAATACGTCAGAGAATACAAGAATGACATTTCCTTTGACTTTGGTTTTGAAATGAGAAGGTCTTCTCGTCTTTGCTGGCTAGCTGTAATCTGTGCTGTCTCTACTACTGTACTCGGATAGCCTCATTCAATGTATTTCTGGGTCATTTTAGTATGTTCTACTCTATGGGTTACCTCCTGTGATACAATACGTTTTAATCTTAAAAACTGACTGTACGGGAGGTTGTTTTTGAGGTGTTTGGGATGATGACTGAGATAGTGTAAGGAATTGTTCACATCTGTAAGTTTATGGAATATGTTAGTGATGAGTGTGTCATCCCTTAACTCTAGCTCTACATCCAAAAAATGCAAGTTGGAGAGCCAACTTCCATAGTGAATTTGATGTGCTCATGTGTGGAATTCAGATAGTCTAGAAAATTATATATCTCTGTTTGTCCTCCTTTCCTGATGAACTCTTCATGTTCTCAATTTTGTTGACTAGTGTTGATGTGTCAAAACATGTTGAGTCTCTAGGCTGTACATAAAGAGATTTGGATAGGCAGGAGCAATGGATGACCCCATGGATGACCCCATCGAGGTACCTGATGATTGCAGATAATATTGTGTTTGTAACGAAAGAAGGTGTTAAGAGTATGATTTTGGGGAGCTTTAATGTAAAAACATTGCTTGCCTTACAATTCTTTTCTCATAATAGTGAATATTCCAGTGCCTCAAGTCCATCTTGGTGAGAGATAGATGTGTACAAACTTTGTACATACAATATGGAATTTGGTTTTTCACCTCCTATCCCCTTCAGAGTGTTGTGAAAATGTGTCCCTTAAGTACTCTGTCAACATATATTGCAAGAGGATCAAAGATGCTTTACGTCGCTGCCACAATTGGTATAAGTGGGAGATTTCAGATATTTCTATGGATCTTGGGTAAACCATAGAACACTGGTGTGATAGGATAATATTTTGTCAGAAATGTCTGAGTTTTTGTGTTAATCCACTCCTTCTTTAGGGCTTTCTCTAGGGAGTCTTTTATTATTGTCGCAATTGAAGCAGTGGGGTCCTGATCAGTTGTCACATAGGTGTTCGTATTATTCAATAAGAGCATACATTATGTATTGTAAAAGGTGATATCCATTATAACAATGGCCGCGCCCTGGTCTGCTGGTTTCAATGTCAATGCCAGATCGCTAATGAGTTGACTTTGATGTTTCCTGATGTTATGACGTGCCCTTGTTTGAAAATGTGTTCTGGCCACATCGTTCAGCATCTGTTTCTCAAAGCACATTCTTAACGTGAGGATCAAATGAACTCTTAGGCTTCATTTTTAGATAATCAAAATAATCAAATGCCACAGATGGTTCCTCTTAAGGAGGCTGTAGGCTGTAGATCAACAAATACGTTTAGTCTCATCTTTGGAATCAGTCTGAACAGATTAGTGTTTTCCTCCAGCAAAGTAGTGTTTTGTGTAGGAGAGAAAGATAATCCTAAATTCAATATATAAAGTTTTTTTTTCAGAAAAGTTTGTAAAATATATTTACTACTAGCCATTTGTTTGTTTCTAGAACTTAGATTTCTTGTTGCCTCTTCTCGTCATCTGTTATCTAGAAAAAGAGACCGGGAGGGCATTTTAAGTGGATGCAGGTTGTGACGAGCGGCCCGTCTCCTTGGAGTTACCTAAGAGGGAGGGGTAGCCTGCCACGTGTTTGTTTTATATTGTGGAGGAATAAGTCTACCGCGCTGCAGTCTTCTGTTTCCCTGAGACTCCCCATTGCCATCCCAGTCTGCCAGCTCCATCATTTGTGCTCCTTACCCTGCAGTGTCTCCAAGGTACCGCATGCATGCCCTTTGGGCAGTGAGTCAGAGATGCAGGATCTGCAGTCGAAGCGGAGGCACAGGTCTACGTATGAGCCCTGGACCTGTGGTTTTTGCCATGCCTATCTCTGCCATTCATACTGATTTCTGCTGCATCCTCACATCTTCAGCACTTCCCTCAGCTTGCACTGGTTACCCACCTCTTCCTGTGGCCTCCTCTTAACTTTGCTGTTCTGTACATCATCAGTGTAGTCAACACCCTGGATCATGCTCCAAATAACTACCATGGCAATTGGAAAACATCTACCTCCACGTTCATTAGAGGGCAATAAGGACACTGCTATGCTATGAGCAGCCCCAGTTTCTGTGCCCTGGCTACTTGCTGCACACTTCTTTGGCAAGGGAAAAGTTCCTCTCATTGCATTTTTTACCAAGGAAACAAACTCTACTTCCACCTCTCTGACTAGCTGCAGTATGCTTCAGATCACCTGATACTGTGAATTGACCCAATAACACCAGCCCGAAGGGCAGTGCAGACAACAGCGCTCCAACTACATCTACCTTTGATGATAAAAACAGTACAGTAAAATGATGGTTGCAATGAATGAAATTACTCAGCAATAGCAAAACATTGCACAACCTGCCTACATACACAGTGCCCAAAGAACCTCTGCAATTATAATGTAGGAATGTATTTACTTTCATTAGAAATTAATTCCCCACCTGGCTACCCACAGGGACAATGAGTACATGCATGACAGCCTCCAAGAAACTGAAGTGCTTCAGCAGCAATAATAAATATTTCCATCACTGCAGCACCCAGTGAGGCATCTCCTTCCTTGCATTGTTCAGCTATGTTTCCAGGAATAATTGTCCTGTAGAAAAACTCACATCCCGCTTTTTCATTGGGTACTCAAACCATCTCACTTGCCAACGTCCTACACCACAGGTGTACTGATGTACTCGCTGAACTATCCCGCACACTCATCTCCGTTCCGATTAACATTTGAGCATCAGTCACCCAGGCTATACGTTAGCATTTATTATCATTGTATTGACCTACTACTTTGCTTATACCCTGTAGTTACTGTGGGTATCCTGCCACCTAGTTGATCTGAGCAATACTGTCCACTACTGTATGCATCGCAAATTAGCTTATTGTAGATGTCGGCTAGCACTTATCACCTCACCATAAGCATGCCTGTTAACAACCACTGAGCGCCTCTACTGATATTCTGCTATCTGTTAAATTTGGTAACTGCCTATTGTAATGATCTTTCCCACTGTGTCAAATTTGAACCAGCCTAGTGCAGATCTACTGCCCATTGCCTCTTGAACCAGACTGCTGTAGATAGTCTGCCCAGTGTGTTAATTTTGAACCTGCCTATTGCAAATATTTTAAATAGTATTAGCCCTTTGTGTTAATTTTGAACCATCCTATTGCAAATACTTTAAATATTATTAGCCCTCTGTGCCAATTTTGAACCATCATATTGCAGATTTACTGCCCATTGTACTGACTCCTGAACCAGACTGCTGTAGACAGTCTGCCCATTGTGTTAATCTTGAACCAGCCTACTGTAGATACTCTGCCCATCGTATTAACTCTCGAACCAGATTACTGTAGACAGTCTGCCCATTGTGTCATAACTGAATCAGCCTACTGTTGACAAACTGCCTACTGTGGTACTTCTGAATCAGCCCATTGATATTCGGCCTATGGGTTAACTTTGAATCGGCCCAAGCCAGTCTAACCACAAACCAACATGTCTTCATTCCATAGAGCCATTCTAGCCTTGGCCTCTTTCCTTCCCCTATTTCATTCAGTCGCCCCAACACACTTTCTACCACCTCTCCTACCCACACTCAACCTTAGACCACCTAGCCTTGCACCATCAAACACTGCTACTACTGACCCACTTAGCCCTCTTGAATGGCTACACCGCTTTGCCACACCACCAACACCACTTCTCCCACTTTCACGCCACTCCAGGAATCAGAGATTAGGCTCTCGTTTCCTAAACCACAAAGCCACCGATATGTCTTAAAAGCCTCAACTCAACATCAGTAATGACACGGCTCCTCCTCTCTCCCAAAACCCTACCACCACATTGCATACCCCACCCTCTCCCTCTAACGTGACCCTTAAATTACCTAACACCACTCCACAATCTTCTAATATTAAAGGAGCCCTTATCAATGCTCGCTCCCTTGTTGCCCATGCCCCTGAGATTGCTGATCTTAGCATCGCAAACAGCCTAGACTTCCTGGCTGTCACAGAAACTTGGCTACACCAGGCAGCAGGACCTGCACCTGCCCTAGCCTGACCTGAAGGTTATACCATCACTAGGGTGGATAGAACTTCGGGCAAAGGTGGAGGAGTGGCCTTTATTGCCAAATCCCAACTAGCCCTCAGAGCCATTCCCCCTGTTAGTTTCCCCTCTGCAGAGCTCCTTTCAGTGAAACTAACTATCGCACCCACCCACACAATACTTTTGGATCTTGTCTCCTGGCCCCCCGGCCCTTCTCCCTCCTTTGAGGAGGACATCTTGAACCTCCTCTCCATTCATACCAAACTTGGATCACAAACTATCCTCTTAGGAGACCTGAACCTCGGCCTCCAAGACCCTAAAGACCATTGTGCCCTATTCCATCCCCAATTTAGGCTTTATACACAGAATCACAACACCCACCCATTCCAAAGGCCGAACGATGGACTCGGTATCCGACCTAAACTGCTCCAACAACATTATCAAAAATGAACCCGTAGCTTGGTCAGACCATCACCTCATCGTATTCTCCATCCCTGGATTCTCACCAGCCAAAGCCACACTAGCTCCCCCCTCGCTATCCAGAAACTGTTGCAACATAACCATCGACAGCCTCCAGCCTCTCATTAGTGACATATTTAACGAGACTAGATTCAGCAACATCGACGCGCCTAACCTAGTAGACCTCTACAATAACACTCTTAAATCTGCACTGAATCCACACGGCATAAATCACTGTCCATCACCAACAAAACTGCATTTATGTCAGCTTCCGCTACCTACAAAGCGGCTATCCTTTCTGCCAAAAAAAGAAACCTATAATACCAGAATCCAAAATGCCAAATCCAGTACTAAAGAACTCCTCAGTATCCTAAAAGAGCTCGAATCCCCTGCACCGCCCACTCAAGATTGCAATAAAGACGCAGAGTGGTGCACCATAATTCAGCAAGCACTCGCAGACAAAATCACTCTACTCCAAAATAAAATGAATGCTAAAAAGGCAAGCCTCACTATCAGCTCCTAGCCTGCCCCTGACCCAGTGAAAACCCCACATCCCTGCACTCCTTTTATCTTTTCACAAGTAACCTCAAAGGAAGCTGAAGATATCATAAAAAGCTTAAAACATTCTCAGTGCCAAGGCGATATCTGCCCTGCCACCTTGATTAAAGAAGGCGCCAACAACCTAGCCCCCTTCATCACCACGCTGATAAACTCCTCATTCGCCCCCAATCAAGTACCCAACAACCTCAAGAAGCTTGGGTTATGCCTCTACTAAAAAAAAAAAAACCTCGATCCAAATGTCCCCACTAACCACAGGCCCATCACCACCGTCCCATTCCTTCTAAAACCCTGGATCGGGTGGCTTATCTGCAAATTCAGAAGCACCCAGAGGAGAATGAACTCCTAGGACTTAGACAATCAGGCTTCAGACCCAGACATGGAACTGAGACAGCTCTCCTAGTTAGCAATCCTCTTACTCCTTGACTTATCCGCTACCTTTGACCTCGTCGACCACCAAATTCTCACCAATCACCTTAACACAGCGGCAGCATTCTCCATGAATGCATCTGACTGGGTTAAATCCTTCTTATCAAATAGGACCACCAGAGTCTTCTCCCCCTCAGCAGACCCCGCATCGGTACTCTGTGGCGTCCCACAGGGATCTTGTATGTCACCCACATTATACAATATATTTACAAAGCTACTCTTCGACTGCGTGGACAACTTGAGCGTCATCTACACCAACTATGCAGATGACACTCAAGTCCTCATCCCCCTCACTGGCTGTTACGACCATGATTCCAAACTGCTAAACAATATCTATCTCGAAATCCAAGCCTGGATGGCTAGCAACAATCTCTGCCTTAACGAGAACTGGGTTAAATCCTTCTTATCAAATAGGCCCACCTGAGTCTTCTCCCCCTCTGCCTCAGCAGACCCCACACTGATACTCTGTGGCATCCCACAGGGATCTTGTGTGTCACCCACATTATACAATATATTTACAAAGCTACTCTTCAACCGCCTGGATGACTTGAGTGTCATCTACACCAACTATGTAGATGACACTCAAGTCCTCATTCCCCTCACTGGCTGTTAGGACCATGATTCCAAACTGCTAAACAATATCTATCTCGAAATCCAAGTCTGGATGGCTACCAACAATCTCTACCTTAACAATGAAAAGACTGAGTTGATGATCGTGGGTACTCAGGCACGCCTGAGCAAACTAGACACCAGATACTCATCCTTCGTCATTGGCGGTAATCTAATCAAAGTCTCTAAAGAGATAAAAACATTGGGGGTCTATCTTGACTCAACTCTCTCTCAATAAACAGATAAACAGTGTGGCGTCCTCCACTGCCTACAACAATAAATTGATCTACAGCTGTAAAACCTACTTATCTACAAGCAGCTGCCTAACGTTGGCTAGAGCACTTGCTCTATCTAAACCTGACTACTGCAACACATTATTGCTGGGTTCCTCCTAAATAAACTCCAGGTACTCCAGACAACTCTCTGAGAGCTGCACTTAGCCTTCCCAGATCTTGCCATATTTCCTCCCACAGACAGAATGCCAACTGGCTACCCATCCGGGACAGGATCACACTACGCACCTTGGCCATCACACACAAACTCAGCCCCGAAATACCCTGCGGACAAAATTCTTGAACACCAACCCACATGCAATACCAGATCATCTCACTCCAACAACCTGATGGTACCAAGATTCAATCTAAAAACAGCTGGAGGAGCTAGCTTCCCAGTCCAAGCTGACAAATGATGTAACTCTATTCCCATCTTGCTCAGCCTGGACTCCTCCTTCCTCACCTTTAAAGCCAGTATAAAAAGTTGGCTGAGCAACAAGCCTCCTCACTAAGGTGCCACCACTATGTTATCTGACTATTACCTATCTATGCTCTTGCTCATAATTTTGTTTATTCATACTACTGTATATTATTTCTTTACATTGACCCACCTGTAACCAGGGTCCCCCTTGCTGTCTCCAAACTGAATTGTAATCTGCTTGCCTTTATCTGTATGTAACCTCTAAGTTTTCAAGCGCCCAGATACCTCAGGGTTTGGTGCACAATACAAATAATAAACAAATATAAAATACAAAAATACGAATTATACCACATAGCGCATAAGTGACATCAGTGTTAATAGTGGGTGCAAAAGTTAGATGATTGGTTGAAGACAAGTAGTAGGTTTAGGGGGATATAAGCATTCAGGCAGCAGCTAATAGTAAGCAGGGAGTTAACCGCTCCCTTTTCCTGGTAATGCAATGGTATCCCTTCTGTGATCATTCTTATTTGACAACTGTTTGGACTGCTGTTAGGCATTCTTCTCTATAGAGGGCAGTGATGTGCAGTTGGGATTATCCCCATGAGGATTGGCAAGGGAACAATTCACAGAAGGGCATTTATAACAGTGGAGCTTGACAAGAATTGTCCTGACAGACCGAGGAAACGTTTGGTGACAAGAGGCTTAAGGAATCAGATGCTCTCTTAAGGAGATCAAACCAAATGTCCTAGGGCCAGGAGATCTCTAGCTAAAACCCCTAAATCCCTCCTTTTAGTTTTGGGGGAGGAGGAGCCCCACCACATGCAAATGCAGATGCCCTAACAAATCTACAATTGTATGGCTTAATGACAATCAGGAAGATCTTTTAAGAGGCGCATACGCCAGGAATAGCCTGAGTATAGACACTGGAAAGCTTCTGCTTACTGTTGTCTGTGAGATAGACTTTATTGATTGAAAGATAACTGACAGAGGATTCACAATTTGGGTTTAGTTTATGGCTAGTTGTGAGGAGTGAACCACCTGCCTCTGTAATACCAAACCACCACCTGTGGTAGTATGATAAATGGTCACCTACAGGGTCATCAGAGTGTGCTCCATAAATATTGAAGAGGTACATGCCTTCGTGGATAGTAGGGTAAGGTGTCTATGCCCCGCAGATCCTGATATAATCCAGTATATGGCTTACAAAGCACGATAGCAGCTGTTTTGAAGTGCTAGGTGAGGGTTGCCCCCCGAGGTTCTCTATCTAATGTGTCCTGACAGGTGAACCCATAAGCTCTCCAGGTTAGTAGTTGCTATCAATATTAGCACTGGACTGCATCATCCTACCAGTGCTCAGTGTCACTGGTGCGAATCAGTGTTTCCCAGTTGTCATATTTTTGAGCACCTCTTTAGTGTTCTGTAGGTACATGTCTGACATATTTTAAGGGACTCATTACAAGTTTGGGGATATTGCCAGTATTAATACCATCAAACTCTATTATCATTACCACAGGCTGTAAAATAAATGACCCCCTGGTATAGCATTAGGGTTCCTCCTCAGTGTGGAGTCACATGGGACTTTACTGGGGATAATGGTATCATGATGGCCAGAATGATCCCCAATACCATTCTAGCCACCAGTAATGCCTTTTATGGAGGTATTACCTACACTCAATGACAGACGATTTTTCTGGATTGGGGTTTCCTATCTCATAATTATGAACACTTGTAAAATACCCTTACTGCTGTATGAGGCCCTTAGCTGGTGCTTGTTGTCAGGGGCTTTTTGGAGAACTTTCACGTGTGATCCTGGTATTTCAGAATATACCAGGACATATCATTTTTGAGTGCCCACTATGTGCTAACTTCATTTGTTTATTTATTGTGCATTTGTAAGGCGCTTATAAATTAAGAAATGATGTTTCAAAGCGCCAACATCAAGAGTGGAGGGGTCAAGGGAACAAAGGCAAATAGAATAAACTGATGAACAGGAAAGGACGGTCCTACTAGGCCTTGTGAGCATTCAGAACGTGCAAGTGCAGGGAGAGAGGGAGGGGACAGGGAGAAGGGTACGTTCTGGGAGTTCCACAGAGGGAAGTGCCAAGGAGTCAGTTGTGGGCAACAGTAAGTGACTGGCAGAGATTGCTTGGTACATAGTGATCAACTGCCAATAGCAAGTGCCTACCTGCGAGAACACAACCAGTGGGTGCCCGAAGGCAAGTGCTGGGATGGGGTGTAAGCCTGAGGTTGATAGAGCAGAAGGCTGGGTCCCAGAAGGACACATAAGGCCCCTGGCCACCAATCTCAGTGACAGTGGGGTAATTAGCACGGGAGTGAGAGAGGGAAGGAGGAGCTGAAGGGGAAAGTCTTGAGGAGCCTCTGACATTTGAGGAGATCTGGCTCAAGACAGAGAGGAAGGGGGAGACTGTTCCAGAGGAGGGAGCCAGCGAGGAGCGGTCTATAAGGTCATACAGTCAATGGGATGCTGCTCCCCTAGTTTCATGCCCCACTGCCAGCTGTCCTCTGCCAGTGTTCTCATTAATGGAGGATGTGTTCAGTATACAACTCAGAAAAAGCTGTTCTTTTAGTAGGTCAGCTTCTCCCTGAGATCCAACCTCTCTTTGCCAGTTTCAGTGTGGCTTTATGTAAACCAGGCCCCCTTCGGTATGTGTTTCCTCTCCAGAATGTTTTGATAGTTTGCTATTAAAGTGACCTGGTTTTAACTATTTCTTCTGTGAATTTCTTGTCTAGTGTCTTAGCTAATATTTACTCATATTGGATGAGTATGCAAGGTACCTGCCAGCCTCCATAAAAATGGTGGCAGATTAAGCCAATCATTTGTTAATAGAAAATATTGAGTTTATGACTTGTATCACCCCTTATTTCGTTTTTCATCCCATATTCCTGCACTCCGCTAAAAACTCAGGTAGTGCCCGTGTACCCCTTTCCTGTCTTTTTACAGGCAGGCACTGTTACATTTTCCCTCGTTACTAGGGATACGTGATCACCTGAACAGTCATCAGTTAAATAAAACAATACAAAAACAGACGGAATGTGCTTTGGAAAAGTGTACACTGAGGATATCTAGCCTACCCATGTATGTAAAGGTCTCTAAGCTAGGCAGTCGGAGCTATCACGAAACTTACAGAATAGTAATGTGTACAGACCACATCAGTGCTAAGAAAATGTGCACATAGGTAGAACATATTCATACTGGAGAATTATGCAAAGAGCCCCTGCGTGTTATGGTATACTATGCATAGCAAGCAAAGAACTAGCAAGTGTGCAAGTGAGATGTTCTAGAAGTTTGCTTGAACACCAAACTCTGACAAATCCTCAACCACAGCAAGAGACGGCGGGTGACCGTAGCATAGAGAGGAGTTTAGAGGCCCCGCTACAAAAATTGCAACCTTAAAAGCCAGATTCACAGACCATAACCGGGATAGAATTAGATTAAATTCAGTCAAATTAACTCAGAGCTGAAGTGAGCCTTAGATTAATGCAGAAACTCTGATTTTATAGTGTTGCACAGTGACAATATTTTCCTGCACAATGTGTAGACTATTGTTGATGTCACTCAACATTCCCCTACTCCTCAGAGGACTACAGTACTAGTAGTTGCACACTTTTAAGAGATGCAAGAGAAACAGAAGGTGATGGCAAGGGAAATAGTGTACAAAGCCGAGAACCATTAAAGAGAGGGGGTTCATTGGAAAATATCCTGGTTAATTCAGCCCTCGGTTCAAACGTCGCCTTGTTACTGGAATGATAATCCACATAAGTTGCTAGCATTCAAGGATACGTCTGATTCTTTCAAGCCGATTGGCTTTCCTTGAGTAATGGCTAAAATGTAAGAGGTGAGGATTCCCAGATTTATCTTACTGAATCTCCTTTGGAATTAAAAATAGGCTCTAACATTTAAAAATGGTAGTCCATGTATGGACATGTTAAAAAAAGAGCTGTGCAAACCTCTGAAGGGAAGGTCACTACAATAATGAAGATACATGCTTTGTCCAGAGACGCTGGTAACCTTCCAACCCACCACCACCCTCTGCACTTGTTTTCAGAATAAGAGGCTGGTCTCAGGGTTTAAAGATATCAGAAGGTGACTCCCTGATGGTAATTAGCTAAACTTGTTTTGTGTGTATCTAGAACCAGGGTCTTCAACAGTTGGCTCTCCAAGTGTTCAGGACTACATCTCCTCACCCCAGCAAGTGCAGTCAACAGTAATGGATGGTGAGAGTCACAGGTTCCCTTTTCTAATATGTTAATAATCTTATGGAAGCTGATTTTAACAAAGCTGACCTCGGCATAATAATTGTGAGATAACACTGATTGCAAATTGCTGCTTACCTTTTTGTTATTCTTTGATATTGTTAGATTATGAAATTGCATTATGAAGGCTAGGATACTAATTGTATTTATTGTTACATTTATATGCTATTTCTTATAATTGTTTTAATTATGTGATCAATGTTGTACTGACTTACAGTGTTTAAGGCTAACTTATATTAGCTGTTTAACATCCAAATAAAAAATAAACAAAAGTAATTGATGGAGGAAGTCACAAGTTGCAGACCCCCACTCTTTAGTTATAGTGATTGCTTATCATCTCAGCGTGCAATCCGATAAAATGGCCTGCCACAGCTTGTGCGAAAAGTCGGAAATTCTCAGACTGTCGTAGCTGCCTACTGGCAGTGGATTGTCTCGAGTTGTGATGTGGCACGCTCGGTCATGCTTTTCCCCGTCTTTTTTCTTGTTCAAAACAACTTCATTTGTATTCCCACATGGTGATATTTCGTCACCTGGAACTGCACTGGATTGTTCGATGATGTGCATGGCTCCAATGACATCTGATGAAGCGATGTTCTCTGAAGCAGAAACATGTGTGTTTTACTCTGCTGCTTGAAAATGGAAGGCCAGTCTGAACAGATCATCACTTCCTCTGAGTTGGTTGATAAAGTGACAGGTAAAAATAACACAGTGTAAACCATTGGCAGTAAAACAATAACAGTTCCCATTAAAAATGCCAATGGAGTTTCAACATAATTTCTTTTCCTTTTTATTGTGATATTGGTTACAAAAACAACCTTACACAAAACCAAATAAAAAAATAAAAACAACAGATTCAAAAAAGAGCAATAGGACATAGACACTCAAGACACTATCGCTTACCCACAAAGGGCTCAACAACACAGCACCCCCTTACATCTCGGCCAGACTGACCAGAAAATCATCCAGCCACCACACTAGGGCTACCAACCACTTCTTGCTCGAAACTCCTAGATTTAGATGATCCAAAGCGGGCGAAGCAAGCTTCCCTGTCAGAGCTGCCAGGCTTGGAACACATTGCCCATTGCGCTGAGAGCTAACCTACCCTACTTTAACTTCAGATGTAAGGTAAAAAACTGGCTCTGGTCCAACGACAACTAATTTTCGTGGTACCTAACGGCCTTGATACTCCTGTAACCCAGTCCAAGACGATTCTGCTTTCACCCTTTTACCTTTGTACACAGTTTCAATACTGTAACATGTTAGTTTCTCATTCCAACTGCTTGTATTGACATGTACGTACTGTTTTGATACGATTTTTATACTCTGTATGCAATCTAAGCTTAAGTAACCTTGTACCTGCTGCGCACGGCTACCCCTGGGTTTTGTGAGCACTATCAAATAATAAACATAATAAACATAGGCAATCCTCACTCCAGAAGAACAGAGACACATGTTAAAAATTGATACAATGATAAAATAAGCGATACATTGCAGCCCCACATTAACCTAGACCAAAAAGGTCGATAAGAAGTCATATTCCTTCAGAGCATTTTGTTTGAAACATCTCTCTCTATTTTTCCAAAAGTAAAAACAAGCAGTGACCCCATGTTTAAGGGTTTCCTGGTCATCCGTACTGTCACAGAACCTACAGAAGATGTTGTCAAATTGAGTCTGTTGGGCTTTCCAATGTATAGTTTGTTCTTTTGAATAAAATTGGTTGAGCCGAAAATGGAGGCAGACGTCATGCACTCTGTTACACGGTAACCGCTGAAGGTACCGAGGGATACAGTCTCTATTATGAACGAATTTGGAGTATTCAGTATATGTAGAGTAGATATGTATTGCATCCACTGTTTCCACCCAGTCCAATTTATACAATTTAGCCTTTACACATCCTGGTCACTGTGTTAATTCCTCCTAAGTACCACCAATAAGGATCAAGATATCCTGCACTCTTTGAACAAAGGAATTTACGGAGAAAACTGTGTCTTCCTTAGTGATGTTAAACAGATCCTTATAGAGATTGTTAGAAGACTGTTGGAAGAAGTAGGCAGCAGATGCCAGGTATATCGGTCCTTGTGTGAAATAAGGCAGAGTTCATGCCTAACAATACAATTTGGAATAACGGTAGAAAGACCCAAAACTTGTTTTCACATTTTACTTTGCAATACATTTAGATAGCCACCCATGTTCAGTAAACAGAAATCAAGTCCATACAGAAGCCAAGTAGAAACGCTGGATCAGCAGAACAGAGCATTTACACCCTCTTCCTTAGAGGCATTTCATTTGGGAGGTTAGGGAAGTGAGCTTGCTCTGTAAACCTTTTGTCCATACACCACCAGAGGACTGATTACTCCGGTTTTAGCCCAAACACCCAAGGGAGTCTACATGTTCAAGTCTCTCCTCCTAGACTTCATATACAGCGCTTAGTTGTTCTCTGTCCCTTAGAAAATATGACAATTTTAGATTTGCCACCATTAGGAGATAGATTATTGGAGCTACAGTACTGGGCAAATACATTTAACTGGTTTTGGAGGCCCCTGGGTGTTCTGTCAAAGAGGATGAAATCATCTGCAAAGTCTAATCAATCAAGTCTAAGACTGCCCAATCTTGCCGATGTCATGATCTCACCCCTCCACAGATTTTCCACATCCCGCACATAGCGATAGAATTGGACTGGGGCAACACTACAGCCCTGCTTCAAACTCACTCCTGTCCGGATGCAGGAGGATACAGAACTACCACGCATACGGCGCATCCTCAGTGTGGTATTTGTGAGAAGCAGCACCAAAAGCTGAACCAACTTTATGGGTACATCCCAGTTAAGAAGTTTGTTCCACAACTGCGATCGCACCACATAGTCGAAGACACTGGACAAGTCCAAGCAGGCCATATAGAGCTCACCCACATCCTTGCTGTGGACATTAGATAAGAGATGTGCAAGAATGGTGGCCTTTAATGGAGTACCCATGTTTTTTCTAAACCCAAACTGGAATTTCGAGAACATACCCTTTTGCTTGATTTGATAAAAGAGGTCCCTGAGAAGCAGAATTAAAATAAGGTGGCATCAATAAGAGCAATTGGTCTATAATTGCTGGGGTCTGCAGGATCACCTGACTTATAGATCGGTATAATAATCAATTGCACCCAAGAAGGTGTAATAAGATGGTACATAAATACAGAATCAAAGAGGGGCTTTAGAAGAGCTGCCCACAGGGTGGGAGAGCTCTTAAGAAAGAACAAACGGCAGGATATCATCGGGCCCAGGGATTCTCGATGGCTTGAGTCTTTCTATAGCCCAAAGGATCTCCGAAATATCCCATTGACACTCCCCCAATGCCACCGGACCCAAAATATATTCAGAGAAGGAAATCATATCTTCCGGAAGCGAATATTTGGCCTAAAAAAAAGTCATTGAGGTGGATTCATAGATGACAAAGTCCATAGCCAGGACACGATCCCCACAAACAGAGTTAAGGTTGGCCCAAAAGCTTGCGTCCTTACCCGTCCATAAGCTTTCCAACATGCATCTTTTACCCTGTTAAAATGATTCGAGAGTCAGGGATTTGACCAGATTTGTGTGGGTCTGTACAGCTCACTTCTGGGCTAGTTGATACTCCACAGCATTCAGGCCTAATCTCTTGAGCCGAATGATAGCCTGCCATTTGGCCATCTGGGAGGCTAGGATCCTATGATCAAAGGTTTCCCGCTTCCCACCCGCAGTAAGAGTCTCCTTGGAATGCCCTAGGTCTTCCAGACCTTCACTGATAATACAGTGGACAAATCTTACCCGTTCTAAATGGGACACAAATAGAAATAGCCTTTCGTCCATTTCAGCAAACCTTTTGGCAACAGTTTTAGTAAACTTAGAGACTATCTCATAGTTCCATTTAACTATTTGTCTGCTGGTAGCAGGCCGTAAAAGGGCTAGATCTACTCTAACATCATGCAGAGAGAAGGGGGTATCCAGCGGAAATGTCAGCAATAGATGGTCCCCCACCCTGGGATCCACACGGCACAAAGAAAAACAAACCCACTCCCAGGCTAATGTTGACGTAGATGTAGTCAATCCTTAATCTAGATTTCCCTCTATGCCAGGTGTATTCTAATTCGGTAGTGGAGGTGTCGTCCAGTTGGAACATACCCCATTCACTCAAAAACTACCTCTCTTCACATACAGAGCCTGAGAATGTGCTCCACCGTAAGAGTGGTTCAGCAACACACCCTCGGCACATTTGGAGTTAAAGTCTTCAGCTAGAATGATGTAGGCACCATTCCCCTTGGCGTACCAATCCTCGAGTAGTTGCCTCAGGCTTTGGACTATATCCTCCAGACACACCCTGGCCGGGTTCCAATACAGATGCACACCAAGGTATGTCCCCAAAGATCCAGTATGCGTCATTTTGACAGCTAGCAGCCATTCAGATTCAAAGAAAACCTCAGACAATAGTTTTAAATTAAGGTCGACCGCCACCGCCAACCCTCCCCTAGGGCGTCCCAAACCAGAACACACAGCAGGTCCTGTAAAATCTGATAACCCTCCAACTCGAAATGTAGAGTGGACATGGTTTCTTGAAGCAAGAGAATTTTAAGCCCATTGAACAGTCCAATATTTGGCCAAAACCTGCAAAGATTGATTGAGGCACAAACATTCCATGATATCAAACAAACACTGGTGTTGCTAGAGATGCCCCAAGCCTTGTCGAATTAAATTAAATGTTTCAAGGGCTGGACCCACCCATGACCAATCATTGGCTGTCTGAAAAATTGTTCGAAAGGAGAGCCACTGGTTCCACCCCCTCGTTTGACCCTGGTATGCCCCGGTCCCCACACAGAGCTCCATCAGCAGCCCCTGGCGGAATGTACTCCAAAAATGACTTAACCTCATCACCTATATTTAGAGGATATAGTTTGTAGCAAAGGGACATTAAGTTGGCCCTCTGTACCCATACCATATTGGACACAATAGGTGAGTGGAAACAGCTCACCATACATAGGTTATTGACTAGAGGCAAAGTAATCAAATTGATATCCTCCGCAATGATAGATCTAAGCTGAGGGATCTTTCTAAATACATCCAAAATATGTGATCTATTCAAGGACATCATTCCATCAAATGTCTTCCCCACAGACCATCCCTCCGATGTGCCATAGATGTCTTCCCTCCTCATGCCCCCATCTTTGGTCAAACTATTGCCCACTCCTACCTCAGCCACCAAGGTCATTGGGTGATCACTTATAAGACCACCTCCAACTGTCCCATCAAAACCCCCACATGGCACAGTTGGAATAACACTAGAGTCAGCCCGCTTCCAGTTGGAGACATTTCCATAATCCGTGATTTTTGTTTGTTTGGTGGTGAGTCGGTCTGTGATCCCCACGGCCAATCCCTGTAGGGATGTCAATTGGGCGACCCCTGAAATCCCCAGACAATGAGCTCCCGGAGGATCCCCTAGAATCCCCTCCCAAGGAATTGTGGTCCAATCCCCCCAGTACCTCTGCATTGGTTATCACCTCCTCCATATATTCTGTGTTAGTTGGGGCCAGACAGCTCACCTCCACATAGGCAGTGGAGACTACCTCCGCGTCTGTGTTGTCATTAACAATGACCTTCTAATTTTTCAAATCATTAGTTCCATTCATAGTAGACAGACGCATAATACCCCTTAGGTTGTAGTTATGCCCCTTCACCGTGGTACTAGGCTTATTTTTGTACTTTTTAGCCTGAATCTTTCCTTTGCCAACACTTTTGGCCCCTCCAAGGTTGCCCTTTTTCTTTCCCACCACCGTGCCTTCCCTGTAAACTGCAGGGTCCCTGAACCCACCCCTTCCCCTCGATGCTGGATCGACAGCCCGTTCATCTCAAGATAGGCCATAGCCTCAAGACATGCCATGGCCGACACCAGACAAGAGGGGCTATTGGGTACACCAAACTGATCGGGAGGTAGTACACCCAATTTACCATCGGCCATAGCCACCGGTTGAGTACAAGAGCTAGCTGTCAACATATTTGCTTATCCGGCATCATCAGACACCCAATGTTGCCAGATCATCAAGACTTGTTTCTTCATCCTAATTTGGGGTGGAGGCAGTAAGTCATGAGTCCCCAAAGACCCAGTACCCCTGAGTAACACTTATCTTTGAGCCAGCACTCTGGGTCTGGCGGGGGAGAAATGTTAAGGGAGAACAGGGAGTTTCCAGCGGGACCGGCTCACAATACTAACGTACAACAAAATCCAATCACATTTTCAGAACGAGCAAACAAATGTGAACATTTTATACACCAAAAATCGTTGCATCTATGGGCCTCATTACACGGAATGCGGTAAGAGTTTACCGTTACCGGTAAGGGTACCGGTACCAGTAAACCCTTCCCGCCGTACTACGAGGTCCCTTTGCGGGACCCGACCTCAACGGCTGGTTTTACCAGCCGTTAAGGAACCGGCCCGCAAAGGGACCTTGGAGGCAATTACAGTACCGCAAATTGCAGTACCGTAATTGCCGCCTTCCCCATTCCCATTGAGCCCTATGCGGGCTCAATGGGAATGGGGAAGTGCCATGGTGAATGGGGAATTACCGCCCTCACACACCTTGGAATGTGGCAGTAATTCCGCCATTCACCATGGCGGACTCGGTACGGTACCGGCGGCAACCATAGCGCTAATAGCGCCATGGTTACTGCCTACCGTGTAATGAGGCCCTATATATTTTGAATACATATTCATTGTGGAAAACTAGAGTTCCTCCAAATAGATTTTACAGTTTGGCAGGAAGACGAGTACAGCAGGAAATGAAGGAACATATTCGTAAGTGTCATCAGTTCCTTGCCAGTGCTCAAGTATCTTTCATCCGTCAAGCATAAAAGTCAGGAATAATAAATTGGAGGAAACTCTTGACTTTCAAGTCCTGTCGGTATGGTATTGGCCTGAGTGCGAAGCTGACACTGCAGTCTCTACAACAAATTGATGACTTGAAACTGTACCCAAAGGAAACTCTGTAGATAATTGTAGATAAAAAAATATTTGCTCCTGCACACCAAGGAAACAGCATAATCTTGGGGGAAATATGAATCACTGATGAAATGGCATGGACAATTATTTGAATAATCCATAATAAACATTTGCAGATCCTAAATTGTATTTGGTCAATTCTATGATTCGTTTATGTTATCTGAGTCTAAAGCAATGCCTAGGCCCGTATTACACAAGAGTGAACAGAACAGGTGGTAATTTGTTCCCTGAGGTGGAAACCACCGCTGTGCTGGAATACACAGAGGCAGCCATCCCTGTTCACCAGAATGGTGAAGTAGATTGCCCAGCCCATTCTCCAGTTTATAATTTATTTTTAGTAGTGGACGGAAATGGTGGTGCTAAGAAGATGATGCTACCCTATACCTCAGAGAAGAACAATAGGGCTTCTTTGAATGGATGTCATGTGTCTCATTAGGACCATCCCACATCCCTCCAGTGTCTGGAGTCAAGGTGTTGACCCACCAAAAAAAAACACCCACCCTGGCGGTTCTGGTACAGCAGGATCACAACCAAGGGTGGGTCAAATTTGAATGTGGCATTTTCTATGCTGGCATAATATTTGCATCATTGAAGCACACTACCTGGCTCTGCTGGGTGTCATTAAAGTTGCGATTGCCACTAACGCACAAATTCTTGCTATGTCAGCCTTAATCGTCTTCTCTTGGATAGTAATCCGCTCTGTTTACCCTGAAAAATAAAGACGCTCTTAAACCTTTTCAAACGAGAGAGACATTCAGTATCCGTTTGGAACTAGATATGTCCTATTTATTCAGTTAAAGGGGAGATACCTGGTACCTGTAATTCAGTGGGTTCTTAAGGGTCAGTGTTAGCCAAGGCGCTCACCTTACCTGATGCATTTCGCACCTGTGTGTTCTGTCCACATTCCATTGTTTGGGTGCTTTGCGTATGTCACTTCCTTGCAACAGCCTATATTGTATAGTACTGTAGAGTGCACACGTATAAAGCTCAGGATTCCAAGATGGCCGCCGCACCTTAGAAGATGTGCGTGCGGCGGTCCGTCGTTGCAGCTCGATTTAAGGCAGCGACCCCCTAATGACTACACCGAAGAGCAGCGGTGCCTCAAGGAAATCCCAGGCATTCAAGAACTGAGGCGGTTGCTCTCTAAAACCACTGCAGCGCGCCATGGGCACTGCGGGAAAGAACCTCTTGCCAGGGTGTGGCTGGCAAGGCAGCACTCCTGCCCTCAAAGGTGTTCACTACAGAGACTCTACCCAATCGGGGGGCTATATAGCACAGCAAGTCGCTACCGACATGGGGACCAGGTGACCGGGTGCTGACTCATTGGTAAGGCAGCAGGGCGTCAACCACCCACCGTGAGCAGGGGATATCAACAGCAGCATCCAACCCAGCAAACGGATACAAACCATTGCCAACCTGAGGAATCCCTTTTGGAGGCGGCGCACGGAGGAGGGGCTTCATAACTGCAAGGATTGCCTTTAGCTTCTGCGTTATTGAAGTGAGAGACAACTTAAGGACATGTGATCATAAAAATAAAGCATTTGTAACGGTCGCTGAATAATTCGGGCTAAAAATCAACAGGGAAGAATATGTATGCATTCCTCTGTTGCCAGGTCAATTTACAGCAGATTTCCTCTTATTGGGCGCAGGCAGCCAATCCCCACAGAAGAGTAATAGTGCATTGAAGGGAAAAATGAAAAACGATACAGTATCCTAAGTAACACATTCTGAAAGGCAAAGAGAAGATCACTCAGACGGGGTCTCCCCAAGTTCCTCAAACTGCAACAAACCTGATATAAAAACGGTGGGCAGCGGGCCAAGGGACACCCTTAGCTGGAAAAATGCTAGCTGCTAACCCAAGTGAAGAGCCTGGAGTGTATAACAGCCTCATTCCAGAAATGACTGCCTCTAAAGAGGATTTTACCACAAGTTTCCAGGAATTTCAGGATAAGTTTCAAGCTTCATTCAATCAGCAGTTTACCTCCTTCACTACCAAAATCAGGCAGTCATTAGCTGATTTTAGCAAAGACAGTTCTTCCCTGGTGGAACGTGGTGACACCAACGAGCGGGCAATCCAGGAACTGATACAGGATAACAAACAGTCAGATATTTCCCTAGAAGAACTAGCTAGGCTTACATGCAACCTAGAAATACAGTGTAAAGATCTTGAGATCTTGAGAAAAGATCCAGATGTTCTAATATACGGATTCGAAACTTGCCGGAAACAAGCTTAAATGCAGAGCTAAAATACATTGGGGGTCATTACGAGTTAGCAGATAACCATGGTTACCCCCTTACCGAGTACCGGGCCCGGGTTCCTTGAATGAGGAATTACCGGGCCATTCCGACCTTGGAAGGCCCGGCTATTCCTCATTCAAGGAAGCCATCCCCATTCCCATTCGAGCCCCCATAGGGCTCAATGGGAATGGGGAGGGTGCTAACAACGGGCCCGTTAATAACGGGCCCGTTGTTAGCACCCTGGTCTGCTCGTGGGACCCGCTAAGGGCACCTGGTAAAACCAGCCGTCCTTAGCGGGTTCCGGCGAGCAGACTCGTAATGCGGCGGTAAGGGGCTGACGGCTCCGGCACCTTTACCGGCGCCGTTAAACCCTTACCGCCACACTCGTAATGACCCCCATTGTAATTCATGGGCCTCATTACGAGTTTTGGACATGGCTGCCTCCAAACTCGAGTCCGGGTTCCCTGAATGGGGAACTACCGGGCAATTCCGACCTTGGAGGGCCTGGTATTTCCCCATCCAGGGAACCCGGACCTGGTACATCCCCATTCCCATTTGAGCCCCCATAGGGCTAACGGTTAATGACGGGCCCGTTGTTAGCATGCTGGGCCTCTCGCGAGACCCGCTAAGGACATCTGGTGAAACCAGGCGTCCAGAGCGGATCCCGTGAGAGGACCTCGTAATGGGCTGGTAAGGTGTTAACGGCGCCGGCACCTACACCGGCGCCGTTAACCCCTTACCGCTCCTCTCGTAATGAGGCCCATATCTTTTCAGACTTAATTTCAGGTGAAGAGGCTACTAGTGTGTTGCTTGACAGGGTAAACAGGACAGACCCGAAAAGAAATTATCTTGGTTCTCGCCTGTGCAATGTCTTGGCAGCCTGCACATCATTCCCACAAAAGGAGCAGATGCTCAGGGCCGCAGGGGCATCTTCTCCAATTACATACAATGGCAGCGAGATCCAACTATATCAAGATCTCTTGCAAACAACCTTCCAGAAACGCTGTTTCAGCCGGTGGTGAAAACTTTAGTCGCGAGAGATTAAATATAGGTGAACTTTCCCATTTGGATTGGTTTTCTCTCTGGAAGGGAGACAACATAGGATCACCTCTTGAGAAGCAGGAATGTCCTTGTTGCAAATTGAAGAGGATACAATGGAAGGCCTGTCAGAGATCGCTGTTGGTCGTTCGGTTCAACAATCCAAAACCTGGGAATGGACAACTTCAAATCGACGTGGGAGAACAGACAAGGGTAAAAATCAAGAGGACTGGAAAGCTTGACTCATAGGCCCTAATTTAAGAGATAAGATAAGATAAGATAAGAGCAAGATTACAAGCTTAGTGGAAGAAGTTTGGGACACAGCAGTTAAGCAATACCAATTCACGACGTTTCCTTCACCTTTCATGCCCTTGTTTTCTAACCTGCAGTTCACTTCGGGCCTTGACCCACGGCATTCAGTAAATGGAAGCAGGCAGGTTGCACAAAATTAAGAGATCTCTTTCGAGGTAAAGCTCCTAAACCCTTCACACAATGTAAACATTGTAGGGTTAAATTAATCTGCATGCTTCCAATATTTTCAAGTTCGACACTGGATATTAGCCACCCTTCCCGAATCAACAAGCGGCAATCAGAGAGTTAACAATGTTCCAAAAATTCACTATCTCTAATCGGGTAAATAGGGCTCTTATTTCAAGCCTATACAGAATCATATCTGAAGCTACCCCAGTATCTCACCATATTGTAAACAACACTGGCAGCTAACGTTGGGAGAACAGATATCCAAACAGAATCGGAGGTGCTGTGGCCAAATATCCCCAGATTTACTGATTCAATCCAAATAAGAGAATTTTAGTATAAATTGTTAACCCAATGGCCCCATACTCCAGTTCATTTACATAAAATGAAATTGGCTATTTCGGACCAATGCTGGAGAGAGTGTGGTCCACTAGGGCATTGGGGGCATATATTGAGGGGCTGCCCGTTTTTGACTAGTTATTGGGTTAGGGCAGAAAGACATATGCAAAATTAATTTGGCTTGGTAAATCACAGCATTCTTAGTTCAAGTGTGTTGTTAATGCTGGAGGCGAATTTGAGACGGGGTCCTAAACAGAAATGTAAAGTTTTTGTTATATTGCAACTTGCAGCTCATTTAGTTATAGCGCAAAAATGGAAATCTAAAGACCCGTCGTCGCTCAGTGAATGGTTCTCCAAAGTCTGGAACTTGATTGCTCTTGAATGGATCACATACTCTGTAAAGGGGGATCCATCAAAATGTGCACAAGACTGGGCCGAGGTGCTGAATTTTCTGCAGTATGACTACAATATCAGATACTGCCCTCAACACTTTCGGACTCTTGGCATCCAATGACTTTATGAACATCATAATATGTACCATGCATCGAGGTATAGAGGTGCGGGGGTGGGCAGTTGGAGTTTATTAATGTTTGTTATTGTACAAAATGTCAATAAAACAATTTTTTTAAAAGAGTATAAAGGTCCTCCATTTCTGAGCCCAGCTCCGTTTTTCACATTTCATGAGCATTATCGGCCTCATCACGACTTTGGCGGTAACCCTTAAATCCGGCGGTAGCGCTATTACCGCTGGATTTAAGGGTCCGCCAAATCAGGACTTCGGCGGATTTCGCCCCAGCTCTGAGCTGGGGGGAAATCCGCCGAAAATTTGCGCTCATACCGCCGGCGGGAAATCCGCCGGCGGTATGAGCGTGAAATTTCACCATTGAGCCCAATGGGGAATGGGGCATTCCCGAATGGGCTCAATGGGAAATGGGGAATACCATACTATGTACCATGCATCGAGGTATAGGGGCGCGGCGGTGGGAAGTTGGAGTTTATTAATGTTTGTTATTATACAAAATGTCAATAAAACCATTTTTTTTAAAAATAGTATAAAGGTCCTCCATTTCTGAGCCCAGCTCGGCCTCATCACGACTTTGGCGGTAACCCTTAAATCCGGCAGTAGCCCTATTACTGCCGGATTTAAGGGTCCGCCAAATCAGGGCTTCGGCGGATTTCGCCCCAGCTCCGAGCTGGGGGGAAATCTGCCGAAAATTCACTCTCATACTGCCGGCGGGAAATCCGCCGGCGGTATGAGCGCGAAATTTCCCCATTGAGCCCAATGGGGAATGGGGCATTCCCGAATGGGCTCAATGGGGAATGGGGAATACCATACTATTAGCGCCGGCAGGTTTGGCGGTAGGGCAGATAGCGCCGGCGCTAATAGCGCCAGCATTACCGCCCAAGTCGTGATGAGGCCCTATGTCTAGTTTGACAAAAAAACATGCCTTAGTGAGGAGACACACATCCTGGTAATATGGAGCCATATGCAACAGAAGATAAGAGTGTTGAAAAAAAATAGAACTGTGACCCCAGCACGGGACTGGGTGGTAGCACGGAGCAAATCATATGTTACACAGCTCGTGAATGGAGCAGGTAGCAAGCCAAGTGGGTGCAATGCAGAAAAGGCAGGGACACCCCTGGATTGTTTCTCATTTTGTCAGTTTGGGTGCACCAGGTATGGAGGCTTTGGTGTATTCATCTCGCACATATCCCTACAATTCTAGAAAATGCGCAGAGGTGACCTTTTCGATTTAGTTTTTTTGTTGTCATCTCTAATGCAACATTTCATATTATTATGAAACAAGGCCACCCTGTTTTGTTGCATAATAGCGCAAGTGTACATTGAACTAGTGGTATTAGCGACATCTATGTTTCCCAGAATCCTCCATTCAAGAGAGGAGTGAAAGCTCTGCATTTCTAATGCTGCACAATAATTGTGTTAAATGTGCAAAGCGTTAGCAAATAATGGAGAGGGGGCAAACGTCTGATACTAAAAGGGTATGTGGATGCAAGAAATGTGTTTTGAGTTCTGGTTTCTGACAAGGCTTTTAAAAAGAAAGACATAGATTCCTACGATGAAGACGTGTTTCACCACTTGTACAGCATGCTTTCCAAAAATGTGTCTCTTTATGCAGGGAAAGCTCTTGCAGAGGTCCCCGCCACTCCTCCACAGACGCTATGGAGGAGCCCTTAACAATGTCTTACGCTTGTTCCACTGATCAGCGGCTCCGCGGGTGCCCAAGCGAAGTAATTAGCTCATAAGAGCCTGTCAAGTTAAACTAAGAGCTATGCTTCAACTTCTGCACAATTCCAGAAGTATGAACATGGCTGTAAAAAGTAGTGGAATTATCAAACGTGAACAATAAAAGTAGTAGAGTTCCCACTAGTTCCTGCTCAGTTTGTCCCAGGTAAAGGTGGCGAGGGCATGAATATAACCTGTCTCCGTGCCCAGTAATTCACCTTTTAAGTTACTATGGAATACACTCCATGCAAATAAAACAATATATTACCAGGTTTATGGTATTGAGCGAAAAGTAACTTTTCCAAAAAATGCATCTACATGTGTGTGTAATTTCAATGATATACAGGGCAGTTTCATAACGGGACAAGATCATCGGCCATTTTGCCCAGTGTCAAAATCTGACGACTGAGCTGTCCCTAGTTTTCCTGCTTGTGTAATAAGCAATGGTGCAAACAGGTTTTACCCCAGTTCGTGATGGTGAGATGGAAATTACGTCTGCTAAATGCTGGCAGGTGAGGGCAGTGACCAGATCTGGAAAGTGATGGGTAGACAGAGGAGGGTGAAAATCAGGTGATGGCATTAGTGCTTTGCTCCCAGAAATGATGCATGTTTGTTTACACTTTTGTATAGATAGTATTGTGATCTGCGCTCAAAATCTGGAAATTCCTATACAAGTTCACAATGCTACACCCTCGTTTTTTGAAACGGGAAAAACGTGTAGGACAAGGAACAAAGATTGACTTGCTGACCTCATCTAACTCTTTGAAATGGTAGATTCCTAAAATGAAAAAATTCCAAGTTGGCTCTCAGGATTTCTTGAGGCACTTCGGGTGCCATGAACTCTTCCGCTCCCTCCCATGGTTACAGTCTTACCTTGCTTCTCCTTTCTTTCTGTCACCAACTGCCTCGTGCTTCATTCTACCCCTGCTCTGCTCCGTTCACCTTTGCGCCCCTGCTGCCTGAATGGTCTCAAAAATGAAAAGTGATCATGGCTGGATGGTCACTGTGGGACCGTTGCTCGGCGGCCATGTTACATTTTCAATTTTAAATGAAACCTGGCAACCATCCCTGTGGCCGGGGTGCTAATAACAGGCATTATTACCACTGCTGCTATGCAATTCAGGCAGATATGTACTCTGGGCCCTCCTTACATGCCCTCCCTTCGCTCAGGACCATCAATCAGGTTTTCAGGCAGACATTTATTGCCCGAGGCTGCCCTCAACAATGCTTAAGTAAAAGTGTCAATAGAATTGTAGACCCGATTAATTGAAAAGAGTGCATTGATCCTGCAAATGCTGCATGCTGTAAACGACTATGCACGGCCCGTCATGCAGAATAAAATCTACACGCTCCGCGTATTCATGGAAATATCCATGCAGAATTACCCAATGCGCAGGCTGCGAGAGGAACCCCCACGACACACCCACATGCAAAGCCTTACCAGCCATGGAGAGGGACCTTTGTGCACACCTCCGATGTGAAATCAATGTAGCCCGACATCACTGCCTGCGAAACCCCGCAACCAAGCCAGCACCCCGGTAGGGGTGCGTGGTGTCCCCCGAACCATGCACAGCGCCCCATCAACATGCAGACCACTTAACCTAAAAGTCAACATTTGCTAGTAAACATGCATGTGAACCCTTGCAAAGCACTCCTGCACCCCGATACACTGCTTACGTGCACCCCTAAGTCTGTTTGGAACCCTGATTGTGTGCATGCAGCCCAAAATCCGACTTACAATCTTAACTTCGGGCAGCGAGTTCCATGCGCAAGTGCCTGTACTCCTGCCTTCGAATGGCGGATGTCATGTTGTTCACAAGTTCTTCCCCATTTCCTGAGTTCCACCTTTTCCCAGCTCTCTGCTCAAACCACACCCACGCCCTGCGTAGTGTCTCACACAAGGCAATTGGCCGCTCGCAGAGACGTGCCGGGTCGGCACGAAAGTCACGCAAGTCCAGGAATAGTCTTGCGCAATCAATTCCATGAATCGACGTACAGGGGCTTGCGCTCAGAATGGCACGCAAATCCAAGATTTTACACGCAAATAATTCCATGAATCGGCCCATAGTGTACTCCTTTAGTATAAGCACCAATTTAATTTCTGTAAATCGAGCATCAAGAGCTGTCATGTTCTTTTCCCCAAGTGGTTTGTTTGCCTGGCGTTGCATCGTCCATAATATCTGATTGTTGAATTACATTTATATCAGAAAATTGCAGAGCTTTCTGTTCTGCCCGGAAAGGTTGACAAATTATTGACTTTCACAGCCTAATTCAGAGAGATTGCATGAGAGCAAATACGGAAATGCCTGCGAGCATCTCAGATTTGCATCTGCTACCTTATATCTGATTCACAAAGCCTGGAACTGAAGCAAATCGGCAGATGCCAGGAGTGGTACTGTATATACCCCGGTCTGGCTTGCAAAATGTGAGGATGATCGCACTGCGCAGTGTCCTAGATGACTTGCCCCATTGGTGCATTTATTGCATATGTTGTGGTAGTGCCCATGTTTACTCTCCTTTTTGGTTAAGGTAGCTGACACAATAACATTCATGTGACATTTGCACCAGCAAAATACCCTCTTGGTGATATCGGCAAGATCTCACATGGGTTAATGACTGTGAAGCAATGTACATATTAATGGTACCCATTAGAAAACTTACTAATGATAAATATGGGCTGGTTTCCACAGCTAGCCACTTCAACAACAGGGTACGTAGTAACAAGCTGGTACTGGGCGGTTTCTTCATTACTCCATTCTAACATCTTCTGTTCCTTTATTATCATACCTCTGAGTTACTTGTATATGAACATAAAAGGGCAGATTCAGAAAAATATTTTGGCACAAACCATGTGATGCGTAAGCACATCTCTATGTCTGCACCAAAAAAAAAATCAAGCCCCATTCAGAAAGGGCATTTTAATCTGCACATCATCTGTGCATTCAAATGCCATTTTATTACCCCTTCTAGCAGTTCGCAAAATGGGGTGGGGGGCAGTAAAGAGGGGCCATGTGCATTTTAAAATGCATTCTGAATTCACAAACAGAATGCGCTTTAGAAAGAGCAGAAATGGAAGACCTTGTCACACATTTTCTGAAAGTGGAATAGCAGTGATATGTTGATACATGGATAGAATTGTTTTTAGTTTTATTTTTTTATGTGTATTTGCTTAACAAATGTAATGCAAAAACCTTTAGCAAGACAGCAAGAGATCCCTCCAATAGAGACATTCATTTCGTTAGAGTATCACCCAAACATTTTTCCAAGAATGTTACTGCTGCAACGGTCAATGCAGTTTGTCCCCTTTTAGGAGTATTGTCCACCAATCTTCTGCCGAGAGGGAGGGTGTGCTTTCCACAATTTCTGCAAAATAGTATGTGCTTAGTTCAGTAAAAGCTGGACATGGAGTGCAAAGATGGAAAAGGTTTTCCAGAACGCCTGTTTCCTTGCAGAACCTGCAGGGTGGAGTTTCTGAACTCTGTCCCCTCTTGCCATGATGATCTCCATTGAACATCTCCAAGTTGAGTCTAATCCACATGAACTGGGATCTGAAATAGTGATCTGGGAATTTCTTTATGTATCCGGAGTGTCTCTGGAGAGATCTACGGATCTTATCCCACAAAGTCCCCAACTCACTGTTCCCAGGTTCTATCTCAGCTTTTATTAGTGCAAAGATCCTCGGGGGACTGGCCTCTGGGAAATTGTTTTTTTCTTTGCATTTCATGGGTCAGCCCGAATGAAATGCGATGGTCACCACTGAGAATAAAGTGCCCTACGCGTTTCTCAAACTAGTGCAAATTAAAGAAGCGCATCCTCTTCGATTTCTTTGTGTGCTCTAGTTTTTGAGGATCTGCCCCAAGGAATGTATTTTGCTAATGACTTTTGGATATAGCTGAAAATGTATTGTTCATTTTCTGGTTTGTCAAGCATTTGGATAAAGTTGTAAAGATAAAAAAAAGGGAAAACTAGATGGCACCAATGGCAATGGCATCCAGGACTCCATGGAGAGCCCCCCTTCCATTTCCAAGTCTGTCGCCGGAGAGGAGCAAGATGCCAGAGCAAAGGGTGCCTGCGTGATGGCAGTGGGGCTTTCATGTCTCCAGGAAGGTAATTGTTTTCTTTTTTTAAATGTATGCAGTGTTTGATTCAGAGAAGTGGGGAACGGATGAAGATAACATTAAAAGCCCAAATGCAGCGAGAGCCTCTAGGGAGGAGGGGACGGTTCGCAAATATCATCATTATTGTCATTTGCACCCCGACCCAACATAAGGAGTGCTAAGGTTTTTTTATTGTGTGGAAAAATAGTCCACATTGAGCGTCCAACCCATGTTTTTACACAAAAAAAACGACAAATAAGATGGCCATAAGGGAAATGGTCATCCGTGCTCCATGTGGACCCCTTCCTTCATTTCTGGTGAGGAGGTTAAGAAGAAGCCTGTGAGATGTTGACAGATTTATCATGTCTAGAGAAAGGTCAGTAGTTTTTTTTTTTTTAAATGTATGCAGAAGTTTGATTTGGGGAATAGCGGGATTGGACAAAGGCCAACACAATGGATGCGGGTGAAGAGGGAAAGCAGTTGCAAACAGCCAACAGCTGGCTGGAAACACAGGATACTCTGGCTAGTAACCCACGATGCAAGCAACACGATTGGTGATCTCACCACACTAATGAGTGCTCAGGGAGTGAGGGCAAGATCTGTGGCACATAATAGGTGGTAACAGCCCACCACTCAAGTTAATAGGTCCAAGAACAGTGAGAACCTTTAATGAGGATAATGGGTTGTTACCACCCCATACACCCTGTTTATCTCATTATGTTTGCTATTACCACTCTAGCCTAATGTCCAGCTTGTTCAGGGCTGTGTTTTGTGTCATAAAATGTGCTGCATCAAGTGGGTGACCCTTGTTTCCACAAAGAAAAAGAAAAATGCAAATAAAAAGGCTGCCATGGAACTGGTCCCCAAGGCTTCCTACTCTCTTGACCTTGTCTTTCTCAGTACTTCGATCTCCTGCTACGACCTCTCAATTGACCCCTCTGTCTTTGAACACTTTTTTGTTTGCTTCAACAGCTCATTCCCTGCACCCTCTACTCTTCCTCTTCCATCTTCACCTCCCTACACAGCCCTGCATCACCTCAGAAATCCAGTTCCTCAGAACACACATGCATTGTGACCTATGATACTGGTGCAAATGAGGGACTCACACCCTACTCCTAGCCTACAAAAATATCCCTTGCTGCGCTCACCTTTGGACTGTATTCCTATCCTTCTAACTCACAAACCTAATCTCCTCCAATCACAATCAACTACGCCAACTTTAGTTTACCCTCCAGGATTTGCTCAAACCTTATAAGCCTCAAGTAAGGACTTTGCTCACTACCTTTCCTCTAAAATCTCTAAAATTCATGACACTATGACAGCACACTTCTCTCTCCCTTTCCCACTGCCCTTCTGTCCACCATCTGTCTCCCTACCCCTTTAACTACAGATTCTTAGTCCACTAGGGCAGGATGAGTTTTGATACTACCCGTTATCTATCTATTTGGGAAATCAGGAGGCAGGAATTATTATTCCCTGCATTCCTGAACATTACAAAATTTAAGCTAACGTGCCCGCCGCATGAGGTTTGCACATCCTCTGCTGCAGTATACTGCAATGGTTTCTGTTGTTTATTATGATTGTGATAATTGACCCAGCAGACTTATTATATATATACATAATAGTCAAACACATCAATAAGGGAAGACACACGGGTCAACACTTGTTAGGGATGGAACGCGTGGAAAGAATCAGGGGTTTGAGGACTTTGTAAACTGGTCGAAAGTCCATGCTGATTGGAATGTGATTGGAATGTGGTTTCACATAATTTTTAACTTTTAAACAAGAATAAAGATATGTTTTAGCACTAAGTGTATGCGATTGAGTGCTTTGTTTAGTTTTGCTGAGCCTAAGAGGTTGATCACTGAATATATATATATATATATATATATATATATATATATATATATATATATATATATATATATATATGGTGGGTCCCAACATTTTGGAAATCCTCATAGACACAATGGAAAATGTTTTTTGCTTGCGCCTACAGCCCAAACCACTGTATGGATTTTCACCAAACTTGCGCAAGCGGTGGCAGCTTGGTCCCAAAGCGTGGTTTTGTAAATTTGGTGTAAATCTGTCCAGTAGGTTTTCGAAAAATGGCCAAAAAATAGGTACAAAGACATTAGTAATATATGGGTCCAGTCCGCAGACTCATTTCCTGATTTGGAGTCCACGGACGCCCCTGGACCAATCAGGACATCAAAGGCACATGCTGACTGGATGTTCAAAAATGTGATATGTGTCATAATTTTTTTCAACGGTCGCCATATTGAATCTGCGGACTGCCATAGTTGTCCGCGAACAACGTAGTGAGAAAAAAGTCTAGAAATTACATTTGGATTTATTTTGTGGCTGAAAGAGGGCCTGGAAAGGATGGGGGAATGGACAAAAGTTGATAGGAAGCTGTTTTTATAGGTGAAAAAAAAGTGGTACCAGTGCCGCTGAGTCTGCGGTCCATTTTACTGTCCAGGGACATAATTGGGAGGGGGGCGGTTCAGGGTGAGTCTTGTTATTTGAAGGTGTATTGTGCGTACTTGTTATATGGTTTAATTCTATTGTGGTGGTTCTGGCCACTCGCCACAGCCATAATAATATGTGTATAGTAATCATAGGTACTGTAGGGGGAGTATACAGTATGTGTAATATGGTGGAATGATATAATTGAAGTGTCTATGGTATTTATGATCATAGTAGAATTGAGGATAATGCTTATGGAATCTGTATTTGTTTCTTGATGAAGGAATAAAATAGGATAATGCTGGGTAGGGTTACTTAGTTGCATATGGTAATTGAGCTAGAATCTCTGGTTCTTTTTCTGTGAAAACCACTGTATACTTTGTTAAACAAGATAGTTTAAAACCTTTAATTATATACAATTGTACTTTTTTGACCTTCCTAAATAGTACATGCTATGTACTATGTTTGGTACAACATTAGTGTGTGGTACACTTTTGTTGTATTGACATGAAATAATCTTTGGGTCATTGGGAAAAATAATCCATAGTGGATAAAAAAACCTACTGTAATTACATACAGTTTTTGGCATTTACAAAGTTTTAAATAATGTGCATGTTACAGAATACTTGTATGTGGTAGCATGGATATATTATGTGAGTGTAATTTTGATAGGATGTTTGTTTGAAGTGTGTTTTAATTAAGGGTATGTTTAAAGTAGTTAGATAGCGTTTTGGGCGTATTCTAACTATATTGGACTTTGCAAGACGTTTTGCAGTAACAGTAACTGTGATGGCATATTTGAAGTGTATTACAATGGAAAGTCGTTTTAAAGTCTTAGGGCCTCATTACGACCCAGGCACTAAGTGGTTAACGGCGCTGTAAAAGGCTGCGGCGCCGTTAACCACTTAGCGCCTTACTACAAGGTCCCTTTGCGGCACCCAACCTGAACGGCTGGTCTGGACCAGCCGTTAAAGTAGGGACCCGCAAAGGGACCTCGCAGGCAATTACGGTACCGCAATTTGCGGTACCGTAATTGCCGCCTTCCCCATTCCCATTGAACCCTATGGGGCAAAAATGGGAATGGGGAAGGGCTATGGGGAAATGGGGAAAAACCACCCCGCCAACCTTGGAATGGGGCGGTATTTCCCCATTTCACCATGGCGGACTCGTTACAACACCGGCACCAACCATGGTGCTAATAGTGCCATGGTTTAGCGCCGGTGTTGTAACGAGGGCCTTAGATACGCATTGGCATATTCTAACTGTCTTGGATTTTAAAATTAATTTTGTAGTATTATGGCTGTAGTTAGATACCCGTTGGCGTATTCTAACTGTCTTGGGGCTTTAAAATGACTATTGTAGTATTATGGATGTAGTAGGATACCCGTTGACATATTCTAACTTGTACCATACTTTAGTGAGTACATTTGGGTTGAAGGAATACTAAGTAGGCATTTCTTAGATTTGCTGGTACACTATGTTTTGGAATAATGAAAGTGTTGTTGCATTCAAACCAATCACTTCTTTTTTGACAAATGCATTATACTGTAGTGGCACCAGTGTGGTAGATTATGCCTACTGTTGTGAAGGTGTTCTTGCCAAGAGGTACTTGGTTGTGTGTGAAGCTAGTAAGCTTACAGTTATGTTTGGTACTATCAGCATTGTACCTTAGAAGCAGTAGTATGACATATTGGCCATGTGAGTTGATTTGTATGCTGGAACAATTGTCTGAATTGCAAAAAGGACATACTATGCCACGATTTGCATTCTGTAGAAGCTGGTAAAATGGAATGGATTCACAATTTTGTATGGATACATACACAAATCGTTCATTAGCGAAGTGCTCTTGTGAGACATGGTTGCAGAGAGTGCATGTATGTTTCCACGTGTATAAATTCTTAGATTTCATTTATAGGGATATATTTATAGGGGCGGAGTGGCGAAGAGTGGCAGTCTTGCTGCTTATCTCGTTGACTCCTGTTTCCTGTGTTCCTGCGTTCAAGCCTGGAGGCATGTCCCTACTGTTTCCAACCTCTCTACAAAACGCCATCTCCTCCGCGGAGCGGACGCGGAGTGGAGAAGAGTGGCAGTCTTGCTGCTTACCTCGTTGACTCCTGTTTCCTGCGTTCCTACGTTCACGCCTGGAGGCGTGTCCCTACTGTTTCCAACCTCTCTACAAAAAAACACCATCTCCTCCGCAGAGCGGACGCGGAGTGGCGAAGAGTGGCAGTCTTGCAGTCTTGCCTGTCATGGCTGCCAAGACTGCCGACTCCAATAAGCCCTTGGAACAAGAGGTTCAGGCTCAGGACTTGGAAGAAGGGTGCCTACTACGCAGTGCCCGTGTTCGTACTACATCAAACATTCACAAACTGGGAATGCGTCCTTCTGAGAAAGAGCGTTTTCCCCAGCTTCCCAAAAAACAAAAAGACACTTGCAGCTCGAAAGCGGAAGGCAAAACAAATGTACCGACCTCACCTTCGTTTGAAGCCGGTGTCCTGGAGGAGCAGCTAGCCGGGGGTCGCGGAGGCTTGGAAGAGGACTCGCGGACCCCCGGGCGTTCGCTGCAGCCCACAGCAATATCATTGAGCTGTTTGTCGGCTCCCGCTGCCTCCTCCTCCCCGCTCCAGCTCCCTAGTTCCTCCGGAGGGAGGGGTGGGTGCGGTGAGCCAGAGGGGAGGGGCGCGGGTACACCAATGACGGGAGGCAAATGCCGGCCCAACACCAGAGCCACAGCGAGTGACGAACTTCGACGCGGGGAGGGTGGCGTTGAGGACCGATCGATTTCGATCCTGTCGGCTCCTCGAGACCTCATGGGAGTGCCACCCACACGAAAGCCCCCCTTAGACCCGGCAACCACAGAAAGGTTGTCACCCACCACAACGTCAAAAAAAGTGCTTCAAACAGCAATGGAAGAAGGAAATAAAGTGCAAATTACTGCTATTATTCACACATACTCAGACAAACAAATGTGTGAAAAGACGCCAGTAAAGTCCAAAGCGCCAAAAAAGCTATTGCAGCTTAATGAGGCTGACCCCTTTTTTTCATACCAGGAAAAGGTCCAGGAAAAAGCCATTTTACATATTTCAGTGCTGGAAACCGCGAGCAATGAAAAGAAACGACATCAGAGCCAGATGGCTTCACCAAAGAAGGGGAAAAAACACAGACATAAGGCAAAAGTGAATACAAAGTCTAATACTCAGAAAAAGAAAACGTCGATCCAACAGTCTCGGAACAGTGTAAATTCAGGGGCAAGAACAATAAAGAAATTATGGGCGCTGGAACCAGGAAAAACTCCAGTAGTTAACCTGGTAACGGACTTCTTTAACGCCTTTGCCCCGCAGGTTAGGCGTGCCCAAGATGATCTCACAGATGCTGAGATATTAGAAGCAATTAACTCCTGCCAACCACCTCAAGAAAACCAGGAAAACGGATTTTCCCACCAGCACCCCCCTGAAACCTACGACCCCCTACAAGCCACAAGCTTTACTAACATCTGAGCACTTGCCACCAGCGTCGGGTGCTCCAACGCAGGACTTATCCCCCCTGCCACAAGAACATGCTCCGGATGTGGACGTGGCCAATCAACAAATTCCCCTGAAAATCCCAGTGAACCGACATGAAAAGATCTCAGGCGTGACACCCCGGTCCCCCACCTCGCCTGTAGGAAATTTTCCACTGACTGGGGAAAACCTTCTGGCCCGGGAAAAGAATCTGCCTGCCTACCCAGTAATACCCTCAGAGGCTCTACTGAAACCGACCCCCCAAAGTCCCCTACCCCCTTCCAAAAAGGCAGATGAAGGAAAAACTCCTGTGGCCTTTCCATCACCAAACAGCCCCGAGCCAAACCATAATCATGGCAACAGAAAGCGGATGGGAGGTCAATCCCAAGGGGGGAACCTGAGAGAAATACAAAGGGACAAATCAAGTCAGGACCGGCGGGACTCTATAGACTATTTCAATAACTCTTCAGCAAGAAAGTCGACAGCAAATGAGCAAAATCCAAACAAAAATCCATCAGGCGTTCCAAACGACTCTCCGGCAAAAAAGAAACTGGACTTTATATCAATCATGCCTGCAGTGTCGATAGCCTTGGCGCCTTTCACAAAGTTATATGAATCTATCAGCGAAAATCTGAAAGACCATACCACCATGCAGGCATGATGTACACAAAATTGATCTTTCTGGAAGGCTACATTACTGCCCTAGACGAGCGCCTAAAAACAAACACCTTATCTTTAAAAGAACAATCAAAAGCGGAAATTCCGTATGACCAAGAGAGGACCTCTATTTCAAAACAAACACAAAGCTTACCAATTTCATCATTGACAGCCATTCCAGTGGCCAGTGAGCTCCTGACTTCAACTAAAAATGGTGCTGTGATCTACGATCAAAGTGAAGTCATACATATCAGTGAAGAAACACCACCAAGACAGAATGGAAATCAAACTCAACCTAATGAAAAAGAATTATCACTGAGATTGAATGGAAATCAAACTCAACTCAACGAAAAAGACCAGGCTTATCTGATATTTTGTGCACAAAATGGAACATTGACATAAAAAATGGACAAGTCAGATTCAGGACCCAAATTGCAGAAGCCAAAAAAGATCCAAATCAAAAAGGGCCGTCCTTCTACACTTCAGGGCTCTACCCTTGTCTTCCAGATTCCAAACGACACAGGAAATAAACAATCCCCAAAAACAGTAGAAGACTTCCTGGCCGATGATCAGCTAATGAATATTAGTGAACATCTAGAGAAGGATCCAACAAGCAGCATGCCCACCAGAAAAGAACAAGTCGAAGAAAAGGTGCCGCCTAGTCCCCTGTCTTGCCAACCAAAGAGTCCACCTTTTCGTACCATGGAAGAAAGAATAAACATCCTTCACGAGCCCTCAAAAACCAACCAAACTACCGCTGGACATAGGAAAGTATCATTTTCCTCAAGGACAGATTCGCCTTCGTCAAATTGGGGGACCCCAAAATCGGAAACCCGGCACAAACCCAGATAATGGGGCAGAAATTCAAGCAGGGAGGACCCGCGGTGAGCCTTAAGCAAAAAGAGCTCAAAAGAACACCTAATCCGGGAAAAGGAACCCCTACGGAGGGTCCACCACAAATCAAAAACTGAATCTTACCACGACCGAAGTGACTCCACCAAAAAGACCGCCTGGTCTTTAAAAATAGAACAACGGTCAGAAAATCATGATGAAATAATTCTCAACAGAAGAGGAGTTTTAACCCTCTTTGGCTTCATTCCAGCGCTTCGACAGATCAAAACAGAGGACCTGAAACTACTGGATCCCTACCATTCTTAAAAATCTCGACTGGTCACACACCCAAGCGGAAGTAACAGCCAACAAACTTCTAGTTCATCTTCCACATACTCTGTGCAAAGTAAATGAACTGCAGAGATACATTAAAAAATTTCCAAATAGATCATCCAGGAATTACTTGCTCAGGATAAGACTAATCTAATTGAAACAAACGAGATTCGCCACATCCTAGGTATTTCAGACACATGTGAGTGCCGTCCTTGTGGCGCAGAAAAGGAAACCATAAGCCACTTGGCCTGCCCAAGGAACCAAGCGATAAGATCATCATACCTCGACTTTTCCTGGGCAAATGGTCACTTCGATGAACAACGTGGCAAATTGCCTTTGTGGAGATCATCCAAGAAACATTGAAAATGCTTGGCTGAGACATCTTAGGACTTGTGGAATACAGGAACAAGAATTTTGTAAAGTTCCATTTTGGAACATACACAAATTAAAAAAAAATAAAAAATGTATAGGGATATTTTTGGTTTCTAGTACTTGTAGTAAGTACAATAAGAATTCTCATGGATCTTCCTGTGTGTGTATGGTGTAGTTAAATTATTGCCTTATATCTGAGACACTGTAAATGCTGTCAGTATTATTTGTGCATTTCTATGAAGGATGAGCATTGCAAACACAACTGGTCCGTGCCATTTAAGTAAATGTTGTAAACAATTGGTTGCAATTGAAAGAGAAGATTGATTGCTAAATTTGCATAGCAATTTACTCCAGTTGTCTTGCTGAATTTAAATAGACCATGGAGTTGTGCCTCTGTAGCATTTGATGGGCCTGCAGTTGTTTTTTGAGAAGATCCATGTGTCTCTTTCTCTTCTGATGGATGTGCAGTTGCTTTTGGACTAGAGAGTTTTGTGGTTGTATTATTTGATGGAGCAGCAGTTGTTCTTTGTTTTTTCAGCGAATTGCTGGAAAATCTACTATATGTTCTGTTGGTATTAGTTTTCTTTTTAAAGATGTTCTTTTTGAGATACATGGTACATATCTAGATGGGGTGTACAGTGCACGTAGCCTGTTGTATTAAATGATGCAAGGAATGTCAGCCTAGACTTTGTTTGCATCAAACCTAACTAGAAATAGAATAGACCATTGAGTGTATGGAGACGTTAAAATGCAATGTAACCAATACCTTCTTTGGTGACTCTGCTGCCAATGTCAATTAATGCATGATCTAGATTTAGACCTTGCAATTTGTAATAGTGACAGCATATGCAAGAGATAGAGAAAATTGTTCTCTGCATATGTACATGTCTTTGAAAAGAAGGAAACATGCTATTGTACAGCCTATTTCTTTAACTTTTGCAAAGTTGTCAAAGTGGAGGCTGACAAACTGACAGGGCGATTCATGGAATTAAAGTGCGCCGAAAATTTCGGCGCAAGCGTGCGAAAACGTGCGATTCGCAGTGAAAGAGCGAAAATCGCAGTGCAAGTGCAAATATCGCAGGGAAACCATCGTACATCTATTCATGGAAGTCAGTGTGCAAGTAAAATCAGGGATGTGCGCTGAAAAAGTGTTCGGCGCACGCCGGCACACAGGTCATCTAACGGCATGCGCTAAGGCCACAGCGAAAGCGCACATAGCGCAGCGCACATAACAAAAGTAGGCGGAACACGGGGCGTGACACGCGGAATGGGGAACAACTCGTAAAATGTGGGCGTCACGGGGGAAGTACAGGAGGCAAGTGCGCGTAACGCCCACATGCTCGCCTACAACACGTATTCATGGAATCAAATAGGGCAAACCAGCGCACGGGCAAAGACGCGCACAGGCCCATACACGTCCGCCACACGAAAGCAGGCGGTAGCGTCCCTGCGCATGAAAAAAATGTGCGCCAAAATGTGCACTAACAAAAACCATGTATACACAGCTCTGATGAATGCCCCATACTGTGGCCCTCTCGGACAAATGACGTGCAAAGGGGTACACGACAAACACGGACACCAGCTGTGTGAATAATAGCGTGTGCGTGTATTTCGTGGGTGCGTGGGAAGTTTTACACGCGATCGGGCCTGGGTGAGCGGGGTACGTGTATTTCAGGGGCTCGCGGGAAGTTTAACACGCGATCGTGCCTGGGGGAGCGGGGTACGTGTATTTCAGGGGTGTGCAGGTGTTTTCACACGCGATGGGGCCTGGGGGAGCGGGGTACATGTTTTTCAGGGGCTCGCGGGTGGTTTCACACGCGATTGTCCTGGGTACGTGTATTTCAGGGGTGCGCAAGAAGTTTTACACGCGATTGGCCTGGCTACGTGTATTTCAGGGGTGCGCAAGAGGTTTCACACGCGATTGTCCTGGGTACGTGTATTTCAGGGGTGCACGAGAAGTTTTACACGCAATTGGCCTGGGTACGTGTATTTCAGGGGTGCGCGAGAAGTTTCACACTCTATTGGCCTGGCTACATGTATTTCAGGGGTGCGCGAGAAGTTTCACACGCGATTGTCCTGGGTACGTGTATTTCAGGGGTGCGCGAGAAGTTTCACATGCGATTGGCCTGGGTACATGTATTTCAGGGATGCGCAAGAAGTTTCACATGTGATTGTCCTGGCTACATGTATTTCAGGGGTGCGCGAGAAGTTTCACACTCGATTGTCCTGGGTACGTGTATTTCAGGGGTGCGTGAGAAGTTTCACACGCGATTGGCCTGGGTATGTGTATTTCAGGGGTGCGCGAGAAGTTTCAAACGTGATAGGCCCTGTGCGAGTGGGGTGCGTGTATTCCTGGGGTTCGCATGAAGTTTCACATGCGATCGGGCCTGGGGGAGCGGGGTATGTGTATTTCAGGGATGCGCAGGTGTTTTCACATGCGATCAGGCCTAGGGGATCGGGGTACGTGTATTTCAGGGGCTTGCGGGTGCTTTCATGCGTGATTGGCCTGGGTACGTGTATTTCAGGGGCTCGCGGGTGGTTTCACACGCAATTGGCCTGGGTACGTGTATTTCTGGGGCTCGATTGGTTTCACACGCGATTGGGCCTGGGGGAGCAGGGTACCACTCACTGTCTGCCTTGCGTGTAGAAGAACGCGTAGCCAACACCCACCCACCCACTATGAAGTAATAGCGTGTGAACCCCAACGCCTGCAAAACACACGCACCGCACCCCACGAAAAGCACGTACAGAGCAATGGAAATCCACGTGGGATCTTCAAGCCCTGCCAGGGCAACGCCCGTGCGCGATACGTCACAGAGGCGCTTACGCGCTAAGGGCCTTTGGTCCAATAAAATCGCGTATGCGTGCTGACGCGCTTACGCGCTAAGGGCCTTTCCTCGAATTACACGCTGACGTGCAGAATTTTCACGTGCCAAATCACTCCGTATCAACCTGGCCACGTGTAAGCACACGGAAGACCACGCTCCTGCACAAAAGGCCGAATTACTGCCCCCCAGAGCCCCGAGCAGCCTCCCACTAGCCATCTGCTGCTGCCTGCCTGCCTGCTGCCACCGTGCCCTGCCATTTGGTGCCTGCACATCAGCCATCTGCAGGGGTCCAGTTGCTGTGTCCACCCCTGCTGAAACAGAAGACTCCCGACTGGGATACCATCGCTCCACAGCCAGCCCCAGGACCAAGTTGCCCACCCACACCTGCCTCGGGGGTCGCCATGTCGGGGCAAACACAATCCGAGACCACTGGTGACCCCCAGCCAGAGGGGCAGAGGGCCACCTGCTTCACTGCCACCGAAGTTGATGTCCTGGTGGAGCAAGTCCTGGGGCATTATGATGCCCTATTCGGATCATCACGCGCCAACAAGGATGGACGGGACAGGATCTGGGACGACTTTGTGGTTGCCATCAACGCGGAGGGGGTGGCAACCCGCACCATCAAGCAAGTGAAGAAGCGCTGGGAGGACTTGAGGTCCAGGATCCTCATGAAGGCCCGGCGCCTCGTGGATGGGGGCCGGGGCACCATGAGTACCATCCATCTGAGGGTCCTGGAACGCGTACGCCCAGCGCTCCACGCCCAGATCCTTGAGGGGCAGACCCGTCCAGAGTTGAGCGGTAAGTGGCCAAGCATTGCTGTGTGAGACAGGGAATGTTGCAGTGTGCTGGTTGTCTGATACGTGCCTGTATGTGTGACATAGGCCATGTACGTATGTGTATGTGCAGGGACATCATGGCCATGCATGTGAGGCCAGTAATGTGTGAACCACATGGTTGGTGCATGTGTTCAAATGCAACATGGGGAGATCTATGCAGAATGGACACATGAAAGCATGCCAGTCTCTGTTCCTGGACATGGGTGGGGGTGAGGGATGGGTGCTGATGCCATGTACATGTATGGTGTCCATGTCTGTATGTCTGACCTGCGTGTCTGTGACTTGTAAATGGCATGGATGCATGACACATGTCTGTGACAATGTTCAGATTCACTGATGCAGCCTAGTCATCCTTGCATCCACTGTGTCTGGGGTGTACGAGTCCAGATGGATGAAACTACGGTGAAGTGTGTGCATGTGATAGGCATGACCCATGATGCATGTGAGTTTCAAACCAACATTGTATGTTTCAAGAGTCCCTTGGACATGTATGCTAAAGTCCATAGCATGTGCCATGCCTGTTACTGCATGTGTTTTGCCTGCACTGACCCATGTGTTGTGGAGGGACATGATGGAAGTGATGTTTGACAGTGCCACTCATCTGCTATTGCTTCCTGTCTAGGGGACCATTGTACAGTACCCTGATGCTTGTGTTCTATGTCTCCCTCTACACAGCTGCAAGTGAAGAAGAGGGCGGAGACGGCGCTGTGGAGCCAAGCGGCGGGGATGCCCCCACGGCTGCAGCAGAAGGGGTGGGTGAGCCCCCACAGGGGCTTGCAACAGCGGAAGACATCCAGAGGAGGAGGAGGCCGCTACTGAGCCGCGCATGGCGCCTGGTGGGGGCATCCCTGCTGGTGCAGTGGTGCAGTCCAGGGCCAGGGGCAGGAGGCAGCACAGGTCACCGCGGAGGGGCCTGTGCATGTCACTGTCCCTGACACTGTGACTGCACCACCATGCACCAGCAGGGATGCCCGATCCCACGCCCGTCCGCAGGTAGGGGGATGTCCATGTCATCTGACACTCCTCTACCTGCGGACGACCGGACCCCCAGCCGTATGGAGAAGGTCCTGGTTGGTGTCTCGTTGCGCACTGGTGTCATTCGTGATGAGGTGCGTGCTTCCCGGGGGGAGCACGCACGTCATCACGAAGAGCACCGTGCCAACATGGCCCAGTTGGGAGCGACCATGGTCGGGGGTTTTGTACATGTGTCGGCCACTCTGGCGACCCTCTCCTCCTCTGTGGAGGCTGTGTGCCAGTCGTTCTCCTTGCCGTCTTCCGGCCCAGATGCCACCAGGCCCCCTGTGGACCTGCCCCGACCAACGCAGCCAGCTCGGTGGGGATCCCATCCCTGCCACAGTCGGGAGTCGGAGGTCCAGCAGGGGTGGACACACCAGCAACTGGACCCCAGCAGATGGAGGATGTGACAGCATCATCTGGCAGGGCACGTGCACGACGGCATCGGTGGATTCCATCAGCCTGGATGCCATCGTGCTGGCAGAGGCAGTGGCGTCGGAGGCAGCGGCAGGCTCGACGTGGGAGGCATCATGGCTCGGTGCCATCAACATCAGAGGGGCAGGCATCGGCCGGAGGGCAGGAGAACCCTGGAATGGGAGTGTCTTCCGTGTGGGAGCGGTTGGGCCAGCAGATAGGTGTGGAGCGGCGGCGGGCGGAGGAGGAACGGCTCACAATGGTCAGGGCGGAGAACTCCATGTGGAGGGCGCTGAGGCGGACTGAGTGCCTCGAGGGTATTCGCAGGGAGTTGGAGCTGGACACTGCATTATCCCTGCCAGACCAAGGGGCCAGTGAACATGCACACCTCCAAGCCATTGAACAGGAGTTCGATGATGCACTGGCCCATGACATCAACCAGTGAGCCGTTGGACATGCCCGCCGCCATTGTATATAGTTAGTTAGTTAGTTAGTTAGTTAGTTAGTGTTAGGTTTCATTTTGGTTTTCATTTATTTTGGGGTGCTTGGATAATGCCCCACATTTTTGTATATAGTTCTTCATTAGTTAGTGTATTTTGGTAGGTTTCATTTCAACTGTTGGGCTCATTGACCCAGGATTTCATCCTTGTAAATAGTTGGACTGGGTATTTTTCAGCATTTGGAATTTTATTTGACCAGGGAGCAATGGATTTTACTTTTTTCTTGCAGTTTGGATTTGCTTTGTTGCAGTGAGAGTTTGGAGTCATTTTGTTTTGTGTTCTTTTTTGGATTCAGATTTCATTTTTTAATGATTTTCTGTCATTCAGCATTTCATTCCTTATGTCCATTGTTTGGTGTTTTTATTTGTTTCACTGCATTTTTTGTTCAATACATATTTTTCCTTAGTTCAATGTGTGGTATTCTCTCATTGGTTTCATGCATGTCACGATGTGGCTTTTCACATTCACTGGCCTCCATTGTGTGTGTGTGACAGACATGTGTTGATGTACATACATGCCATTTGGGTTGTTTCATGTAATGGCCATTTCAATGTGGGGTGTATGTTAGACTTGGTTGGTTATTTGGCCAGGGGTGGCGTGCGGTTGGATTTGGGTGGACATGAGTGCCATGATTGTGGGTCATGTTGTCGTGTTGGGGGGTACATGAGTGGGGGCCTGCTGGCAGGTGACCCGCACTGCTGGGGGGTGGGGGTGCTGGGGGGCATGTGTGGGACATGAGTGGGGGCCTGCTGGCAGGTGCCCCGCACTGCTGGGGGGTGGGGGTGCTGGTGGACATGTGTGGGACATGATTGGGGGCCTGCTGGCAGGTGCCCCGCACTGCTGAGGGGTGGGGGTGCTGGGGGACATGTGTGGGGCATGAGTGGGGGCCTGCTGGCAGGTGCCCCGCACTGGTGGGGGGTGGGGGTGCTGGGGGACATGTGTGGGACATGAATGGGAGCCTGCTGGCAGGTGCCCCGCACTGCTGGGGGGTGGGGGTGCTGGGAGACATGAGTTGGTGTTCATATTGCAAGGTGACATCTGGTTTGGCTGGGGGGCATGCCCATGGTGGATGGGCTGCCTGCGGGACATGACCGGGGTGCAGGGTAGTCCCCTGTGGTGTGGGCTGCCTGCAGGGGCTGTGGAGGGGGTAGAGGGGACACCTGGGAGGACCCACACTGCCAATTCACGTGTAGGAGTCCCCGCACACCCCTGAAATACAAGTACCCAGGCCAATCGCGTGTGAAAACACCTGCGCACCCCTGAAATACACGTACCCAGGCCAGTCGCCTGTGAAAACACCCGCGCACCCCTGAAATACACGTACCCAGGCCAATCGCGTGTAGAACTTCCCGCGCACCCCTGGAATACACGTACACCGCTCCCCCAGGCCCGATTGCGTGTAAAACTTTGCGTGCACCCATGAAATACACGTACCCAGGCCAATCGCGAGTGAAAACACCCGCGCACCCCTGAAATACACGTACCCAGGCCAGTCGCATATGAAAACACCCGTGCACCCCTGAAATACACGTACCCAGGCCAATCGCGTGTAGAACTTCCCGCGCGCCCCCGGAATACACGCACACCGCTCCCCAAGGCCCGATTGCATGTAAAACTTCCTGCGCACCCCTGAAATACACGTACCCAGCCCATTCGCGTGTGAAACTTCCCGCGCACCCCTGAGATACACGTACCCAGGCCAATCGCGTGTGAAACTTCCCGCGAACCCCAGTTATACACGTACCCCGCTCGCACAGGCCCTTTCGCGTGTGGAAGTTACTGCGAATCCCGTAATACACGTTCCCCGCTTGGCGTTTGCTGTTTGGCAGTCCGGTAACTAGGTTTTGGTTTGTCGCCGACCTTTGCGCTGGATTGGGGATTTTGATGCCTTTTCCTTGTGCGAGGGCGTTCTTGGGGGCGTAACTGGCTCTGCTGCAGGGTCGCTGCGCCACTCTGCGCCACGGCTGGTTTTGGAGGCTAAAATCCATGAATACGCTGTGCGCTGAAATGGATTTTATCGCACAGGAACTCTGTGCGCCAGCCGCCTGCGCCACTTTTGTGCGAATTTCCATGAATTACCCTGTAAATGTTGTCATGTGGATATGGTTGTAAGCCAACAACTGTACCAATTGCTCCATTGTCTAAACCTTGTTATATGTCAAGGTTACATTTTAGGATTAATACTTTTTGTAATCCAGCTGTGTTGGAGATACATTTTCCTAAGCTATTTAGTTGTGCTGTTTCTTGTTGACACATAAGTAGTGTCATGGCGTGCACTTCTAGTTTGTCTGTGGAGCTGATATGCAGCATTGGTTGCATTTCTTTGTTCAACATTGTATCGTTAAATTGACGACAGCTTGCATGGGTTGGCATTCAGGACATGCATTTTATATTTTATTGAGTTAATTGTTCCATGACATCAGGGGCTGATGTGTTTTGCCCATATAGCACATTGATTGGTCTAGTTTTTAAGATGGATTTTGTATTTTTAGTAAGCATGCCAGTTCTAATGCTGTTTGAAATGTTAGCATAGGTGAGATCTGCAGACTGATGCATGTTTTGAGTTAGTTCTGTGTAGCAGAAATGTTGCCAGAGATTTACATATCCAATGCTGCAGATTGTGTTACAGCATTATTTGTGTCCTAATATTTTTAAAATATGTTGACCTTTTACTGGTTTTAACTGTAGGAGGTCTCCGAAAACAATAATGTGTTTTCCTCCAAACAGTTCTTTGTAGTCAGTTTTTTGGACTTCTTGCATTCTGAGATGAATTAAAGCCAACATGAGTTTGGAAACCATGGTTACTTCATCTATCAGGAGCACTTTCATTTGTTTCAGAATTTTGCGTACTTCAATAGCAGCTTCTGCTGATAATTTGTAGTATTCTAATTTATTTTGGTGTTGTACTGGGAGGAGCAGTAGTCAGTGTAAAGTTACACCTCCTATGTTGTTGGCAGCTAAACCTGTGTGGCTGTTACAACAGCTGAAAGGTTGTTGTTTGTTAAGTCTAGTAGAAATCTGATGTTTATTTTAATTAAGAACGTTTTACCAGAACCAGCTTCCCCACTTATGTAAAAGAGTAGAGGTTTATAATGTTTACAGCTACACATTTTAGTTTCATGTTTAAACCCATGTTCAATTTGTGTAGTGACTTCTAGATAAATGGTGAGTTGTTCATTATTTAGCTGTAATTTGATCACTGACAAGTCTTTTTCAGATTGTTTAGATTGACACATGATATTTTCTACCTCAGTCATGGCTATTTCTGCTTCATTTAGAATGAGTGGTTCTCCAAGTGGTTGTTGGCTTCCTGTAAGAGAAAGTTGACTCCCTTCAAAAGTGTATTTATCTAGTAGAGCTTCAATTTCTTCCTCTTGTTGGTGCTCATTGTTCAAAATTTGTTTGTATTGTGTAAAATTGACATTTATAATACTACTTTCATTTGCATTGAATGCAGCTTCAAATGAGTTACGATCACCTAATAATTCTTCTTCTTTTCACCAAGGTATAAAACCTTGTAGTAGGGCCATGTAATAAAGTTCTCTATGTTGCAGAGATTTAAATGATAACTTTATATGATTAATTAGGCTGGGTTTGGTAAATGTTTCAAGGCTTCCTTCACAAGTTGAGACTGAATATTTGCCAGTTGTCTCCTCGGGTGTGACATTGTTTTTGTAGGAGTAGTTTGGGCTATGTCGCACAGACACATGTTTTCCAAAACAGTACTTCTGTTTGGGTATATGTGTCAAATACATTGTTTTATCAAATGTCCTGGCTGTTGGGATCATTTGTGGCTTTTTTTTCTATATCTTGGTAGGATTTTATTACTCTATTTCTTGATGAAGCTGGACCAAGTCTTAGCCAGACAATGTTTTGAGATTTCACATTTAAAGGTGTACCTGTTAAACAGACTGCAGCTTTGCAGCACCCACTCTAATTCGAAAGGGAGATACAGCGCACTTTTTGGTAGAGAGAGGAGCTCTTTTAGCATGATGAATTAATTTTGCTCTAGTCTCCCAAAATAAGATTGACCCAAAAACGCTGCATGCACTGTACAGGGCAGACAAATTGGCACAGGCCCTCAAAATCTCCAGTGCAGAAAGCACTGCATTTCCAACATAGTAGTGCTTGAAGCCCTGCACAGCCACACCTTGTCTTGTATAATTAAGTGTGGATTTTTCAATATGTTTCCCCCTGTGACCTCTTGCATCTAGGCGGACCCCCAGATAGTCATAACATTCTACCCTCTCTAACATGTTACTCCCCAGATGGATTGAGGGAAAAGAATTACCGCCTCTCTTGGACCAGAGCATAACCTTGGTTTTCGAGCCCCAGCATGGCTGATATTGAGTCACACAGAGAGAGTGCTTTCTGAATGCTGGTTCTTGTTTTACTGATCAGAACCGTATCATCAGCATATAGATGAATACCTGTTTTCCTTCCTCCTAGCATAGGTGCATCCATGTTGCAGTGTTTAATCTCCTCTGCTATCTGGTTTATGCATAAGCTAAATAGGGTTGAAGTAATAACACAACCTTGCTTAAAGCCCTTAGTTAGATACAGGGAAAGAGTTGGTTCAAAACTTCACCTACGGGGGTATGCACTCGTGCGTATATACTAACGTGCAGGCCACTAATGGCCGCTTAGAGGTTAACAGGGACCCCCAGATGGAAAAGCTACTCCCATAACTTTGATGTAGGGATTGAATCAAAAGCCGCTTGCAGATCAATAAAGACCAAAGAGAGGTTTTGGTTTCTAAGTCTCATGTATTTGCCACAGATTAGGGACAGCCTTAAGGTTTGATCGACTGAGCCAATACCTGGACGGAAACCTGCCGTCAAATCTGAGAGTACCTTGATTGATGACATCCAATCCTCCAACCTATTTAAGAGAATTACATGGTCTGCAGCTTCGTAGCACCCACATTCTCTATGGGAGGGCATTTTTATACCAAAGCTGTACAGTTTTTGTGATAGTGTTTTGTCAAGTGATATGTCATTCCAGAGGTCTTTTAACTCTGTTTTTCTCAGCTTTGGTGGGATAGGCTGTGACATATCTTGCAAATGCAGTGGACTTGTCTGCAATGTATTGTATGCCTATATTTGCATTCCACAAGAGGGCAATGATTGCATTGTAATCATTGATGCACTTGGATGCTTTGTCCCTTTTAATGTTGTGTGTTTCTAGCGGATTTGCCTTTTACACTGTGTCTAACAGAAGACATCAAGCTATTTACTTGTCCGTTTGTGAAAAGTGGTCTTTGGAAGCCAATGCGACATTTGGTACAGTATTTACCTTTGTTTTTATATCGACGTTGGCAGTATTTGTCACACTTATATTTTTGGAAGCCTAAGATTTGTGTGCATAGCTTGCTATGTGTGGTTTCTGAAGGGGTGTCACAGGTAATGTATTTTTAAATAAATTGTAAAAAAGTGGCATCACTGTCATGACCAAATGTGACAGCATATTTTATCCACAAAAGCATGTGGATGTGTGGTGCTCCTCTGGATTAATATTATTTTCTCCAAAATAAGTGTTCCACTTCTCACAGTGGAGGCAGTGGTGTAACACACAATTTGGGGGCCCTCTTGCAAGCCATGCTGAGAAGACCCCCCCCCAACTAAGCAACAAATCACAGGTCACGCCACTCTCTGGGTCGGCCCATATTACCACGCTTGTGCAATACGCATGAACGTGCTGCTGCAGGGGAACACCACACACTGCACTAGAAGAAAGATATAAATATGTGTTTTAATGCATTATACAGCACACATTCTGAGAAAAGTTGGCTAAAATGCCAGAGCGTTTGCAGTTGTTTTGTAGGGTAAAACCAATCCAAATATCCAATACATGCAAGTCACCAATAGTACACAGGAATATTACTGCTTTAATTAATATAATGTTTTGCTATTAAAAATGCCATGCCACAATGAAAACATGTCCAACTGGCTGCACAATGTAGACCAGTCTGGCCACATACTAACATGTTACAGTAATGCATGCAAGGCCACATTCAGACATACCTAGACTAGTTTCACCAACATGCCAGTCCCTGCAATAACACTTATCATGGTTATTTTATCACAGATGCCCTGAATAATATACAATGCTGCAGTAAGAAACTGCTAAACTGGTAGCACCTAAATGCCAGTCTAGACAGGTAATTACACTTAGCAGGACTGCTTTATCAGAGATGCCCATTAAAGAAAGTGAAGCCAAACAAAGACATGACTAGACTGGCTGCACCAAAATGCCTCTCTAGCCACTAATAACACATATCATGCTTGCTTAGCTTTGCCATGGATGACCATTACGATGTATCGCATAATCACTGTCCCACCCACACATCCCCTCTCCCTCCCACCCCCTGCCCCAACTCTCAAAATCAGCTTCTCGGTCCAGAATTACCTCCATGTCCCTTTTCCTTGTCCATATGCTTACGTATGAGGCCCTTGCCTCATAGGTAAGTACTCAGATGAGGAAGAGTGGGACTAGGAGTAATGAAGATTACAGGTAACTAAGGCATCCATTACCTCCATCTCACTCTACCTCATTCCAGTACTTGTGTATGAGTCAAAGTGCCTCATACACAAGTACTGGGACGAGGACGAATAGGGCTATGATTACCAATAAGTAACCAACAGATTAAACACAAGTAGTGGCGCAACACCATTGAGCTGACTGGGCTACAGCCCCCCCCCCTTTGAAATTTTGGACTATGTTGACTCGACCTGGCTGACCTACAGAGCCGTTGCCGAACAGAACAGGACACAGATGTTAAATGGCACATGGGTTTCACTGTTAACAAAGGCCCAGCAATTACTAGCATGAACCATTTCACTGTTAAACGCTGCTTTCAAATGCATAATTCTTTAGGCAATTGAAATCTTGATGTGGGTTTAGTACTCACATGCTAGGGAAGTGATTGGAAGGGTAGAGAGGGGACAGGAGATTACTTATACTCACAGCCATTCATAAGTGGGTGCTTTCAGACTTAAAAGATAGAGTTAACTGCGTGTAACATTGAAGCTGCATAAAATAGTCTCAGAATGCATAAAGGATGCCCCACACAAAAGAGTTTGCTCCATCCCGCCACCCCATAAAATTAGCACCTATCCCAACATTTGAAGGGTTAGCTCCCCCATCCCTCAAAATGTAGGTTTCACTGCGCCCTTGAACACAAGCACACACACCATTCACCATACACACACGCGGAAAAACCCAGCCCCCCATACATTTAAGTGTGTACTCCTTCACCAAACACGCACACCCAGGCAGCCACCCATTCACCATTCATTTAAGTGTGCACCCTTACACCATACATTCACACAGGCAGCCACCTATACATTTAAGTGGGAACCCTTTCACCATACACTCACACAGGCAGCCCCTTATACATTTAAATGTGCACCTTTTCACCATACACTCACACAGGCAGCTACCTATACATTTAAGTGTGCCTACTTTCACCATACATTTGACATGCACACCCAGCTACCCATTCATTTAATTGTGAACCCTTTGACTATAGAGTGACACTGGCAGCCACCTATACATTTAAGTGTGCACCCTTTCACTGTACAGGCACACCCAGGCTGCCACCCATACATGTAAGTGTGCACCCTTTCACCATACACTTACACAGATAGCCACCAATACATTTACGTGTGCAACCTTTCACCATACACTCACACAGGCAGCCACCCATACATTTAAGTGTGCACCCTTTCACCATGCACATGACACACACACCCAGCCACCCATTCATTTAATTGTGCACCCATTCACCATACACTTACATAGGCAGCCACCTATACATTTAAGTGTGCACCCTTTCGCCATACAGGCCCACCCAGGCAGCCACCCATACATTTAAGTGTGCACCCTTTCACCATACACTCGACACGCACACCCAGCCACGCATACATTTAATTGTGCAACCTTTCACCATACACTCACACAGGCAGCCACCTATATATTTAAGTGTGCACCCTTTTACCATACACTCTCACACGCACACGTCATGGGCTTGAGGACAGCCCTATTACTTCCAAAAGAAATGGTTTCTTTTTGAAGACACTCCGACTTCACAAAGAATTTTTTCCGTTAAGGACCGAACCATAATGGAAATAATTTCTTTATGAAGGCAGAGTGACTTCAAAACCAAACTATTTTTTTTTGAAGGCATAGAGCTCCCTCACCCCATCAGATGGAGGCCTCCAACATGCAGGCTTCCATGTTAGGGGGTGGGAGGAGCCCTCAGACTTTAAAAAGAAATAGTTTCTTTTTGTAGTCACTCTGCCTTCCTAAAGACATTGTTTCTGTTAACGCTGTAACAGAGATAATTTATTTATGATGGCAGAGTGAGTAAAAAAAAAAATATCTTTTGTTTAGTCCAAGGGGGCCAGTGAGTGGCGGGTAGTTTTATTACAGATGAAGTGCAGCATGGCAATGAAGCGATGGTGAAAGTACCTTGATACATTGACATGGTCAAGAGAATAGAGAATAGAGTTCTGGTGTTTTTATATATATTCCCTCTTTATTTTGGTTTGCAGTGCGTAAGAAGTCGTGCAAGTCATTCCATGCTTATTGTGCACCACTTAAAGTAACAAACCATGTGGGTGGGCCTATGTAACAGTATTCTTTTGTACCACGCATGTTTGCCAAGAGATTTGTGATACTTGACTGCAAAACTTCATCTTTGTCTTTTTTCTTTTGAAGTAGTTGAGTAGCAGACATGTTTAAAAAATTACAGCCTGTTTTTAATGTGTGTGCAATTCCATAACACAGTATTGCTGGTTCACTTTCAAGCATGAGGTGGAAAATGTATTCTACATTTTGTCTGAATCTAGGGTCTTCAGAATACTTGAAAAGGACATGCTTCTACACTTTTCTCCCATATGATCATTGGGGATCCTTTGGCTTGATGCATTTGATATGTTTCTAATGCATCTTCAATAGTGTCTTTGGAGTATAGTGGGTGAATTGTATACTGGTCAAAAATGTTGACTGTAGTAACAGGATGTACATGTTCAAATTGGCCAGTGTGTGGTGAATCTTGAATTATTTTGGTGGTTTCTCTCAGGTTTTTCTGTATGTTTATATCTTTGTAGTAGTCATTGCTTTCTTTGAGATACCGTAGGGCTTGTCTAACTTTCTGTCAGGAACTCACAGGTGGTAGGGGTGAGCGAGAAGTGCAGAGTTGTCTATGATAATATGGGACAATTGTGTGGTCAAAGTAAAGAAAGACTTAAGCACCTTTATTTCAGGACATTGCTTTGTGTCACATGCAGGCAGAAGGCTTGGAGTGGGCTAGTGGGACTAAAAGCTCTCTGGGACATGAAAAGGAACAAAGGGACTCCATTTCCCATAAGGCTTACGTGCCCACAAGCAACTGGGATCCATCAGGACAACGCCCGACCAACCGCGCATGCGCGCAGCGCACACAGAGACCTTCGCTTGCGCTACAGACCATTGGAGAGCGAAGATGTATCTCCGAGGGCTCCTGCAGGCTGCCAACTGCGGGACCACTCCCTGCCTGTGAACACTGCAGGCCCCACTGGAAACATCAGATAAGTGCACTAGTAAACGTTTTGTTACAGTTTAGATGCGCGAACGCCAGCAGTGTTCGGACGCTTTGTGGAATATTGCATGCAGGGTGAACCGAACGGGAAACAAATGCAGGCAGCATTTAGGCAAAGGAACAGGAAGTGGGGAATACGGAGCACAGTGGTGCTCATAACAGCTAGACTACGAAATCCCCTGTAGTATTAGAGTCGGGGGACCGGCACAATTAACCATTTACATTGCATGTCTTAGACAGCTGGAATTGAGCTTGTGAAACTGAAGAATGCAGTCATACAATCCTACAACTCAAGCTCATTAATGTTTTTATTTCCTTGTAGCGGCATTCCATCGTTCATACGGCTCGGCTAGAACATTGGTCGGTTCATGGCAGAATCAACCGCTGCACGACACGAAGCTAAGTGCCTTCATCTTGTTTCAGTTTCTTGAAGTATATGTATGGTTGTGTCTTCCAACAACAAAAAGGGGAATGCATGTATGATGTAAACTAATGGGTGTGTTCTGATAATACTCACAGTAAAGACAATTAGTGTGCTGGTTGTGGAAAGTAACAATCAGCGCCAACGGGCCAGGTGAGAGTCTCAGTGGCGCACCAGAGAGTTCAAGGCACATATCTGGTGTCAATAAAACCAGTAGGGTCAGAGCGGCCAAGCTATGCAGGGTTTTGATAGCTAAGTGTGTGTGCGTGTATGTACATGAATCAGTGTGGACAGAGCTCCCGCCGCATCAGGAACCCCAGGAGGGGTATCACAGCAAATTCCTCCCTAACATCCACTTACCCATCCATTACCTCTCCCTATCCCTCTATCCAGTTTCTTTCCCCGGCGGGTCGCGCAGGCCTGTGTTGTTAACACTCCAGCCACCAAGACCCAACGGGTATGCAGGTGTATGTGCTACCTCCGCGCAAGACCACAACCTTGACACTTTCTTTAAGTGGACTAGTTGTTGCCAAATGTTTTGTCTTTTGCTGCTGCATAATTAACTAGTACAATCAAAGATTGATCTACTGGCCATTGTACTCCTAGAGTTTCTACATTTTCTATAAGATCTAATGGAAAATATACTACTTTGCCAAAAATGCCTTTTAGTGACTGAGATGGAGGGAATTTCACTGTTTTCGGTTGAAGGCATATTATAGCTTGAAATGTGTGTACTCTTTGGTTTATATGCTCTCATACAAGTTACGTTTTTAGAGAGATTTTGGAAGTGGGAATAGTTATTAGTGATAGCACGTGATGGCATTTGGTTATTGTCACGCTTTGTAATACAGTATGTGCAAACTATTGAGGGGTCAGCTATTATGTATTTATTTTCTGTTGTTAGATATAAAACTAATTGGAACAACTGGGATTCCTCATTGTCCTCTATTTTGTGGGCAATATCTACTATCGAGTGCTCTTTTTGTAAAGAGATTTGGGACAACAGACACATACTTTGTCTGGTATTTCAGCAGATTTGTTTTGAAACTTAGCCATTTCTTTTTTGTATGTGTTTGTAAGGAGGTTGGAGTTTGTGAGGTTTTTGCTAATGTTTCCTAACTACTTTGGCTGTGCTCTATTTCGCGAAGGAGTTCTTTGGCTGTTCCATGTAGGAGAATGTTATTTAAATTTTGAAGTTCTAGAGCAGGAGTTTTTGCATAGTACAGTCTATGCACAAGAGTTTGTATAGCGGAATGGTGTGTTGCTAACAATTTGATGTGATGGAAGGTGCTTTTACAAGCATTCCTGAATTGCAGGCTAATTAATGTTCTCGAAGTCCAGTAGAGATGCGCACTGGGCAGGAGTCCATGGTTTGTCTTTTAGTTTCACATAGTGATTGAGGAATTGTCATAAAGGTTTGAAGGATTGTTGGCATACGTTATATATTGTGATGCACGTCCATGTGTACACTGGACGGTTTGTTTGGGCAAAAGTAACATTTAGTTGAAAGTTTGTTGGCAATGTTTTTTTCTATAAGGGTTTTTGCCATAATGGTGTCTCCTACCATTTCATACCCTCGGTCATTATTGTCTATGGCAATTGTTTTTTTTCATGTTTATAAGCATCTTTATTGAAATATGGTTCTGTGCTGCTTGTGTGAATCCATTCACCTTCACCTAAGTTTGAAAAGGTCTCTATATTGGCATTGCGCATGTTAAGAAGTACTTTTTGTGATTTATTGATTCATTTAATTTTTATTTCATCCTCTTTAAAATTAATATAAACAACGTTCAATTTAGTAGAAATGTGCTGTCAATTAGAGCTTTGAGGATTCATTTTCTGCTGTAGTTTTTAGAAGGTAGATTGTGACTTTTTAGCTGTCTTTATAAGATTGTTAAGAACTCTACGGTGGAAAAATGTTTGTAAAATGAATTTTCTGGATTGCTTTACTGTGGCTACAATAACATTGGTAGATATAGTTTTAAGTTCATTAGTAGGACTGCTTTTGTTTGTACATCTTTTTTTACTTTTAGTTTTTGCAAGAGGGGACTTTTTTTTTAGTGGTGTCTGGTTTAGTTTTGTTGAGTGAGGTTACTAGTTGTTTTCTTTGAATGTGTTTTATACATTGTTTTAGAGGTGGATGACTATAAGGCTTGTTTTTATTTTTATCTGCTCTATTTTCTCTTTGTTTTCTAGAGCGTTGGTTTTTAGCAGGCATTCTGTTCAGTCTGTTGGGAAAAAAGGTTTGTGTTTGAAAGTTGTGGAATGTTAAAACATGTATTTTTCATGGATGGGTGGGTGTGATTGTAAAGATTAATAGAGTGTTGTGTGATTGTGATGTGGAATGATAGGTGTGGTTGGGAAAGTTGTAAGAGTAAGAGGCTGTAGAGGTGTGATGGCTTGAGTTAGTGAGTAAGAGAGTGGTGGTGTGATTGAATAAGTAGGGACATTATGATGTTTTGAGGAAAACAGTGGTTGTTATGATGGTGTGATTTAGTGCATAGGTATGAGGGTCATGTGAGTGTAATGGAAAGGGGGTGAAGAAATGTGTGTATGTGTGCTAATGTGTGTTAGTGATTTGGATTGCAATGAGTTTGAAAGTTGTTGGGTTGGAATTAGGACCTCATGTGCATAGGGGTATGGAATAGTAGGGAAGTGAAATAGTGGTATAGAAGTTGTTAAGATTTGGATGCGTTGTTAGGCAGTAATGAATTGGTGGTGTAGCAATGTTTAGATGATAGGAATAGAAATAGTGTGAATGTTGGAGTATAATGAGTAGGAGTGAAATACAATGTTGTTGATTAGAAATTAAAACTGTTGGCTAATATATAGTGAAAATACATTGTTACAATTCGTGAGATTGACATGGTATATTAATGTACTTACTTCGTAGGATGTGAAGAGTGTTCTTTCTTTGGTAACTTTCTTCGTCAATCTTCTTTTTTCCTGTAATTGTAAAAGAAAGTTAGTGGGTACATGTGGTAATGGTGAAGTAGTTTTAATAAGCGAGTTTGTTATTTATTAAGGTAGGAGGAGTTGTTGGGAAAAAGAGTTAATAAAGTTGTGTTATAGGTGGTGTAGTAAAGTATGTTGACTATGTTGTTAGAACAATTGGACTGTGACTAGTGCTGGTTGGGACATTAAAAGGAACAGTGCAAAAATGGGTGTACAAAAGAAGATGCATATCTAGGTTAATTTGTGCTGGTTAATTTGATAAGAGAAGTGCTGTGTTTGTGGTACAATCTATTTGTAATGCATTGCAGTGTTTTTAAAGAATAGGGAAACTATGGCCTAGTGGTAATGCAAAGGCAGCTTGTAGTTGGAGCAGTGTTTGGTTTCTTATAGTAGTGGTTGGAAAAGAACAGTACTTTACATGTAAGGTGAAGTGTTTTATATAGATACTTTGGCAGTATCCACATATGTGTGAGCAGGGGGAGGATGGTGGCACTATAAGGAATGTAATGAGAAAGGTTGAAAAGTATGACATGTATATGAAATGAAAAATGGAAAATGCTGTGCATATAAAAATGTTTCTTTTTAGGAGCATTTCACCTGTGTGGTGGCTGGAGCAGTTGAGGATGATGGTGTCGAGGAAGATAGCCAACTTCTCCCTGAGAAAGGAACAGCCTTTCTTAGAGCACACGGGTGGTTGGGTCGAGTGTGGTGGCGCATGGAAGTGGTCCCGAAGAAGTATTGCCCTTGTTGTCCCCAGCTGACTATGACCCTACACTCAATGCCTTCAACACAGGCAGCCCTAGCCTTTGGGACCCCAACTACGGTCTTAAAGAACCACCACACTCAGACTCTTTCCGGGTGCTGGAGGTAGGAACTTCATCTACCTCATCTTCCTGGTCCTCTTGATCCTCCTCTGCATCATTGCCCCTGCTTCCCTGTCCATGCCCTCCATTTGGTGGTGGTAACCTCTGGGGAGGAGGAATAACCATGACTGAAGCCGTTGATGCAAGTTAGAATATTCAGGTTAGTGATCTGCAAAGCAGGTGTCTCTTGTTGCTCTCTCCTGTATAACAAGATTGAGAATGACTAAAAGTAATGGATGGGTCACTCCAGAGGAACTGTCCATGGACCATGCAACTGTTCGCTGACTATTGAGTCACAAATAGCCTTTGGAAAGTTGTAAACAGTTGACAGATCAACTATGAATGGGTCTAGGAGCTCTGGAAGGGTAACATTTCAACTTGAAACATCCTAGATTGGCCGAAAATGCAGTTTCAAACTGCAGTGAACGGACACCATCTGTGGACACGCCGTCATGCCGCACATGCACCGTCATATGATGAGGTCCGGGTTGTCCACGATGATGACAAATGTCCACAGACCTCGGCGAGCAGGATACGTTGGGGGTATGTGCAGGGATGCCTGCAATCGGGCACGCGGTTCGCCGACCAATTAAAAGTGCATCATGCGAGACCGGACATACCCAGACACAGCGCAATGTCTGTGGATGCCCTATCTTGTAAACGGACCATGAACAGTCGTATAGTCTGCAGTCTATTAATTGGGGTTTTAAAAATAAAAATGGATCACAGAATAATATACAAGAAATGTATAGTATAAAAAATACATCTATTTATGAAAGGGATGGGGTATTGGAATGGGAAACATAAATGGGAGAATTTGGAATTTGTATAAAGTCATCCTCAGGGGAGTGAGGGAGAGAAGTTTCATCAAAGGGTCTTTGATTTATATTTTGTGAATTTGATTGGAATGATTGCTGGGGGCAAATGGATCAGGTACAAGTATGACCTGATGGCAAGAATGGTGGCAAGAATAAAGGATGTTCAGGGGGATCCGTTTTGGTCTAAAATTTAGTGTGCAGTGAGTCGAGGGTTATTTCTGGTGCTGCTTATTCTGTGTGGAAATATATATTAACTAAGGAGATATTTTAAAATTGATAAGAAACAGTGTTTTTAAAAATATCGGAAGATTATTGTGATTATTAGGATTTTAACAATGTAATTTTAAGGTTTATAATGCGTATGTTGCATGCCTTAATATGAATTTGTATTTTGATGTATTTATAAATTGTAAAGTAGTGTAAAGGCTTTTGGGGAAAACCAGACACACTTAAATAAAAAAATTAAAAATAGGACAGAGAAATAACCCTACTGCTAACTAACTGCCCACAACAGTATACAGGCCTAATACTTTAGGTTCAGCTCAGGCAGTCTTATTGTAGTGCAAAAAATAAAAATTTTATCAGCAGCTTGTCCATAATGTTTCCATGAAAAAAAGTGGAAACATGCAGAAAAGGTGCAAAAGTGCAGAAAAGATGTAGCATAATTTAGGTGTAGCTGGATCTCAATCGCCCTCACTGAAGTTTACACTATAGTTAAAACTACCATTTAACTTATACACACATTATTAAAAACGCTATAGATCACAAGCCCTGAAAAAGAAAACACGTCATAAGAGATAAAAAAAATGTTTAATTAAACAAGCTCATAGTTGTCTTCACAGTTTCCACATTTAAGTGGGAAAATGGGAAAACACCCTCCCCCCATTCTCATCCAAACCATGGCCCAGGGGATCACGGCCCAAGCACCCACCACGAGAGGAGTTCAACCCATTCACTTCCTTACCAGAGGATAAGGTATCCTGTCTCCATGGCCTGCACACACGAGCAGCATGCCCACTCGTACGCCCAGGTCAAGCTGACTGCTGCGACATGGACAAACTTGATTAGACAACTCCCACGAAACCCATCATCGTTAGAGATGCCATGACGACATAGTCGACAGACAAGAACACATGTGCCACCATGCACACTGGTCACTCACACACCAACCCACACGAAGAACATACTCAGTGCTATGACGTAGTGGACTGGCACACCCACGGACATACATCATTGTTATTTTTCACATAGGCTTCCTACAGCACCGCAGAAACGCGACATGCCTGAAGAGCTTGTGTATAGGCTTGCAGATGCTTTCTCGCTACCCTATCCCTATAGAGATGCCATCCTATATATCTACTGCTGCTTGTGACACTCGGTCGTCCCACGACCCCCATATTATGGGTTATGTACCGCCACCCAGAAACTAGGCCCAAGTAGGCCGCAAGCAAGAGTCCCCAGACAGTAGCCTCTCAGCCGAAAATACTCCCAAGACAAAAAAGCAAAGTGCTAACCACACAGAACGAACCCCAACGAGAGCCCACAGCCAAGGCAGCAATGTTGCAACCCACATGCTGCGTTCCCAGCACCAAGGTTACACCTGCCAAAGCCAACGCTCCTCAGAGCCGAAATACAAATCAAATGCTCATAATTCTGCTTCAGCTACTGTCTCTCCACACGTGACCGAGCCGAACTGACAAAATACCAAGCTCACGAGACAGAAAGTCGCCGGGGTCCCACGTCTGGGACACAGGCTGCAACAATGAAGCAACAAGTTGGACACCTACAGCGATGGGAAAGGCATGATCATCAGCCACTAGCCTGACCCGTCCATTGTCCACCACTAACACATAGTTGCACATTGTTGCCAGCACCAGGTACATGGCGAGCTGGGAACGGCGATGGTCCCAGGCTTGGGGGCTCACGAGGGAACCAATCAGAATATGAGGGGCTCCTCATTGACGCCATTTTAGTTAGCCAATCACCAAGTGTCCCCTTGTAACTAATTTGTTGTAGCAATTGTTAGGGACAGCCCAAGTGTACCACCTGACCCGTCCTTATCCACTAATATTCCCTCCTATAGGTAACTATACTAGCCCTACCACTCGGGGAGCCAACCCGAACTGGCGTTAGGTTTTGTGACAATTTTCCCAGGTGACGCAAGTAGCGCGTCATACTACGGTAAAAAGGGCCTGCGAGCCCCACTAACACTGAGAGAGTCTCACCGTATGCATACGGGCTGAGAACAGTCCCTGCCGTTACTAGAATAAACAGCAGTAATTACTTTGCTCTTGTGTGTGCCTCATTCTCCTTTTGGGACGCCGGAGGAGTTGGGGCCTCCCCAGCCCCGGAAGTCAGCGGACGGCTCTGCCGGCCCCCGGGAAATCACCCCGACAACATGGAAGGCACAAAGAGCACCCGACAGCTTGTGCGGCAGCCAGAATTCATCTCCCTCCCCTCGCTCTCTACCTTTGGGGCAGTACCTTATAAGATCCTTACAGGATCAGAGCACCTAGCACTTGAATACATTGATTTCCCAGCAGAGGTCTAATCACTGGACTTGCCTTGTGCTCTTATATCAATGATAATAGTTGTATCTAATTTCCTCAGCTCAATAGGGTTGACCCAAGCATTTCTGGCAAGGCTACCGAAATTCCCCTAGCCTGTTTTAGCTGGGCTGCAAACATCTTGTTGGTGATGTAGGGATATTCGATCCACGAAATCTGCTGCCTCTTTTGCTGACTTTTGCTGCTCTAATGTTAAGGGTACTGGTCTCAGAGTAATCCGAGTTTACAGATGACTGCAAATATCCCTGCAAAGCTGTGTATGGTCTAGCTTGCTTTTAGCCACCAATTGATTAACTCTTGTGCCACCAGGCTCCCATAGACCCAAAGAGCCAATACAGCAATGGCCCTTATCCGGTGGGCTTCCCTGCAAGTACGGACAGCCTCACCTCTCCTCCTGCGCTCCTTCATGGCGTTTCCAGCATCATGCAGGAATGGGGCCATTGACAATCAGCAACAGCAGCAAAACACTGGTGGGGGCCCAAACAACAACAGCACCCTTAATTCATGTAACCACCAACCCATGTTGCAATCACCCAAAAATACACCCCCCAGAATAGAGGCATTCTTAATAGTGTTAAGCACCACTTCAGATGTGGAAAGCTCCTGCTATAAATTGAATAGGAGTTGGAAGAAAGAGCTTGGCAGATATTTGCAAAAGAGAGGATTACTGAGAGAAAAGCAGGAGGAGAATGCAAGAGGCCGGAGCCAGACATTGCTGCTATCAGGAGGTAAAGAGATGCTTGAGAGTGTAGTAAGTAGAGAAATGGAGAGTGCTGTGAGGAGGTTGGTGCAAGATAAAGTTACCATCAGGAATTAGAGAGTTGTTGGGGAGTGGAGGAGGCAGGCCATCTGAGATAAAGAGGAAGTTGGAAGGAGTTTGGAGGGAGTACATCAAGGAGGACGAGAATTGTTGAGAAGTGGTTGGATGAGATGTTATTCAGGAATAGAGTGGGTGAGAAAGGGAAGAACCAACAGAGAGAGAGCAGACTAGAACGAAGGAGGAGGGGAATGACAGAGAAAAGATAATTAGAGGAGGTGATATGACCACAATAACTGATAGAAGACTGCATACCCTTTCTAGGAATAGAAAATAAGGAGATTCCCAGTGGCCAGGTGGATGCAGGGCAGAATTTAGGGACATTGGGAGGTGCTGCAAAACAATGCAGCGTTGCAAGGGATTCAGGGATAGAATCACAGGAGGGGTCAGAGAAAGTGTGTCCCGGAGATGAAGACCCCCAGAGCAGAGAACTGCCCCGCACATATGGAATCCTCTGAGCCCATCTCAAAGGCTGGTAAAGATGAGCCCTGAGCCAAAGTGTCCCTAGTATCTAGACGTTCTGGAGGAGTTCTTCTGTCTTTTTCCCAAGCCCAGGATGTGTTGTCTATGGAGGCTCTGAGCACCATACTCAAACGCTCAAACCCAAAACCTGCTACCCAAAAATACAGACCAGCGGCATCAATTGGACATTGAAGCTGACCCAGTTCGAGACCAACCATTGGTAAGAAACTCAGTATCATATTTTGACTTTCACAGTGAGAATGTCACAAATCTCCAAGAGGGCACTGAGGGGTTGCTGCTGAAGCAAGCAGAACTTGATTTTCTTTATTTCTACCCCTTTGACTTTTGAGTTATTCACTACACATGCCTTACTTCTCTTGCCTTATTTCCTAGGCAAAACTTGATAAACTTGAGTTGACACGACTGTAGTCTTGCTTTGTGTTAACCATTTGGTGCACTCTGTCACGTTACTACTTTTGAAATACTAGAAATTCCAGTGTTAAGTTGCAATTGGTCAATCCAAATGAACTCTTTCCCTAGTTCAAAGACTATTGTACAACAAATATAATCTTCACTCGCACTACACTACTACTTGACAACTGTCATGATCTCTGCTTCCAAAAGGTCAGGGTTTTCCCAACTCCCTTGGAAGCAGATCCATAACCCAGGTTCCGAGTGCCAACCAGTCCCAATTGGGACCTTTTGGACCCAGTCCTGGCGCCAGTGGCACCAGGCTCATAAATATGCCCAGTCCCAGCGCTGGAAGCGCCGGGCTCATAATGCTTGGGTGGACTTACCTGCAGCAGACCATGCTGCTTACTTGCCTGCCAGTTGAGCCTCTGATCCTCTTCTGTTTGGAACTACTTTTCCTGTTGGGTGGGGCAGGAGCCACGCCCTAGATTCAGAACACTGGAACTCTTCTGGAAAGCAGGAACTCTTTTCTTACCTAGGCGTGGCTGTGGAAGGAGACACCTAAGCACTACAGGAGGCTATTTAAACCACACCCGATGGATGAATCTTGCTTTGCGTTATTCTGCATCCTCTGCAGCAGAACGCTCATCGTGTCTTCTGCATCTGATCCTGGGCCTAAGGAAAAAGGCTTACCATCCTGAATCCAGTCTTCAGCAACACCTATAAAGACAAGAAAGAACAGGTTAGCATTACGGTCTTCAGTGACAGCTCTTCACTTACCTGGTCCATCGGCTGTCACCAACGCCTCGCTCTGCATTCCGGCATCTGAAAGACAAAGGCTTACCTACTCTTCGTGCGCTCCGGAGGTCTTCACACTGCATTCCGGCATCTGAAGACAAAAGCTTACCAACTCTTCGCACGCTCCGGAGGCCTTCGGCGCTGCATCCCGCATCTGAAAGACAAAACAAGGTGCGTTTAAAGACATTGGGGAACTTTAATACTCACGTGCCATTACTCCTTTCCACATCTAACCCAGTGGGTATTCCGGCACCCTGCAGCCGCTCCGAACTTGTACCTGCAAAATAAAAAGACAGTTAGAGCGCATCGTGAAGCAGGCAACAAGCGCTTACTTACGTGCTTCCAGGCGCTTCTATTCATCACATGGGCTCCATCTTCAACTCACTTCAGCCCGTCATCTGCCATCGCCGGAACCCTGCAAAACAAGAGACATCATTACTAAAGACTTTAAAGACATTAGAATTACTCGAAACTTACCGTTCGTGCAGTAAACGACGGACAGCAGTCCTCTGAAGTCAAGAGGCCTGCTCCCCTTATCCAGTGAAGAAACTGGTTACAGCACCCTGCCCCGAGGCAGATGGAGAGCACAGCGTTCACTTACCTAAGGTGAGAGCGTTAACCTTTGGGGTTCTACAGGAGAAGAGAAAGGGAAGAAGAGAGAGACATTCAATAACCCAGTTCCTTAATCCCATATTTTCTATCTGCAGACATCTTACCCTTCGAGTCAGACATACAGTGCACAGAGGTCCAGCCCAAAGAGCCAGCCGTGGGTTACACATCACCTTTGAAGATACGGTATACGCCCAGTCAAGACCGGCGCCTCTACGGGAATCAGGTGAGCGTTACAGAACGCAAAGCCTACCACAAAACTCCCGTCCAGGCGCTATGGAAACCTCGGATACCGACCAGCTAGCCCAGTTACTTGGGGAACTAAGGGCAGAAGTGCATGCAGCCCGTCAGGAAACGAACGCTCTAAGAAGGGAACTGATTATTTCCAAGGAGCGAACAGATGATCTCGCTAGACAATTGCTACAGTCACAAGCCGGACAGACCCCGTTACCCGCATCTGGGGGAAATCTTCCTTCTACATCCTCTATGAATCCAGTGCAGATCAACCTACCTGGGAATGTACCTCTGGCTCCGCCCGAACGATTTTCTGGTGACCCAAAGAGGTTTGCAGTATTTATCAATCAGTGCCGGTTGCATTTCTTATGCCGGCCAGCAGCCTTTCCAACTGATCAAGCTAAAGTAGCTTTCGTGCTTTCGTACCTTAGTGGCAATGCGGCAGACTGGTCGATCCCTCTAGTAAATCAAGATGATCCGGTCCTCCATGATTTTCAAGCTTTTCAGCTCAGTATGGAAAAACTGTTCGCAAGACACTCACAGGGGCAGGCCTTGGACAATGAGCTTCTTTCGTTGCGACAAGGTAATCAAGACCTTTTGGCTTATATTGCGTCTTTCAACAGACTGATAGTGGAAACTCAATGGCCTGAGGACAAAAGGATTACGCTGTTTTATAGAGGTCTACGTGGAGAGCTCAAAGATGTGTTAGCCCAAGTAGTGAATCCCCCACAAGATTGTTCGGACTATATAGACTTAGTCGTTCAAATAGATCACAGACTGCAGAACAGGATGGCCGATCGTTCCAAGTTTGATGCTCGAGTATTTTCCAAACCGCCAACTCCTTCCAAAGGAGTAGACTCCGGGGAACCCATGCAAATAGGGGGTCTGAAAGGTCCTCTAACACAAAAGGAGCGGGAAAGGAGAAAACAGTTGCAATTATGCCTCTATTGCGGAAACTCAGGGCACTTTCTTCAAAACTGTCCGGTGAAACCTGCCAAGAAGGCAGTAGGAGCTGCAGTTACCAAAGTTACAAACTCTGAGCAGGGAAACGACCTCGCCCGACAAGAATAGAGGTCCTCTTGCCGAGCGTGAAAACCAGTTCCGTGACCTCGCATTTCGTGATACCTATGGTCCTCATTAGCCCTGATAATCCGGATCGATTACATGCAATTGAAGCTTACGTCGACAGCGGTGCCATCGGCAATTATGTGGATCATGAAATGGTTTTGAGGATGAATCTAACTCTTTGTCCCAAGGCTGTAAAGGACGTCATTACTACGGTGGATGGTACGGAGATAGCCTCCGGGCCAGTAACGCATACCACTCAAGAGGTGACGCTAGTAAGTCAAGATGGACACCATGAGAAGATCGTGTTCGATGTGATCAAGGCCCCTCAGTTTCAGATTATTCTAGGAATACCTTGGTTAGAGAAACACAATCCTCTGATCGATTGGCGAGCAAGAACGGTCCAGTTTCTAGAATGTGTCTCTACTTGTCACCCTCCACCTGGTGTTGCACTGGCAGCAATTTCTTCAGAGACTCCCCAGTTACCTCCCGAATACCTAGAATACCAAGATGTTTTCCGGAAGGATCAGGCTAACTCTCTACCTCCTCATAGGTCTTATGACTGCCAGATAGACCTGATACCTGGATCTACTCCTCCTTGTAGTAGAATTTATGCCCTCACCGAGCCTGAGAACCTTCACCTTCGACAATACCTGGATCAATACCTGGCAAATGGGTTTATTCGTCCTTCCAAGTCCCCTGCTTCTTCAGCTTTGTTCTTCGTTCCAAAAAAGGAAGGAGACCTTAGAACTTGTATAGATTATCGCTCCCTGAACCAGATCACCGTTAAGAATAGATATCCGTTACCTTTGATCCCTGAACTCCTGGACCAAGTCAGAAAAGCATGCATATATACAAAGCTGGATCTTAGAGGAGCTTACCACTTGGTAGGAGTAAAAGAGGGCGATGAATGGAAGACGGCCTTCCGCACCAAGTATGGGCTATTTGAATATCAGGTCATGCCCTTCGGACTTTGCAATGCCCCGGCCGCCTTTCAATATTTTATGAACGATGTCCTCAGAGAGCTCATAGATGTGTGTGTTGTTGTTTACATTGACGACATCCTCGTTTATTCTTCATCGGAATCGGAACATCGGAAACACGTGAAAATGGTCCTCGAAAGATTGCGTCAACACAAACTTTTCGCTAAGTTGGAAAAATGTGTTTTCAACGTGACTGAAGTTGAATTCTTGGGATTCATATTATCACCCGGCGGAGTGCGTATGGATTCAAAGAAGGTCGATGCAGTTCTCAAATGGCCATCACCATCCTCCGTAAAAGGTGTGCAAAGCATGTTAGGCTTCGCTAACTTTTACCGCAGGTTTATCCCCGAATTCTCTCGAATAGTCCAGCCCATCACTGCCTTGTTAAAGAAAAACAAACGTTTTGAATGGTCTACCGAGGCGGAACAAGCTTTCCAGGATTTGAAGACTAAATTTATCTCTGCACCAATCTTAAAACACCCTCGCCCCGAACTCCCCTACATCGTGGAAACTGATGCTTCAAGCCTTGCCATGGGGGCAGTTCTATCACAAAAGGACCCGGTAACCAATCAGTTGCATCCCGTGGCATTTTGGTCCCGCAAATTCTCGCCTCCTGAAATCAATTACACGATTACTGACAAGGAACTTCTGGCTATCAAGTCTGCCTTTAAGGCTTGGCGGCATTATCTGCTGGGGGCCCGACACACCGTTACTGTGATTACGGATCACCGAAACCTGCAATATTTGAAAACCGCAAAAGCCCAATCCTCTAGACAACTCCGTTGGGCATTATTCTTTGCCGAGTTTGACTTCATAATTACCTATCGCCCTGGTACAAAGAACGGTAAAGCTGATGCCCTTTCTCGGATGGGAGTGGAAGAACACTTGATCAACCCTAAACCTGTACCAATCATTCCCGAACAAAGAATTCTGGGTGTAATCGCCACAGAATCCATAGAGGAAGTTAAGGATAAAGCCAGGCAACTTGTAACTCCAGCAGACATACAGAATTGGCATCTGCAGGGAAAGGACTTTGCAGTAAAGGACAACTTATTGTATTTCCAAGAACGATTATACCTACCCAGCACAGAATTACAGAAAAAAGTAATCTCTTGTTATCACGATTCTTTAATGGAAGGACATCCCGGTATGGCCAAGACCTCAGAAAAGATCAAGCGCTACTTCTGGTGGCCGTCTTGGAAAAAAGATATCAGAGACTTTATAATGTCCTGTGGAGTATGCGCCCAAAACAAGAGTCAAAAGGAAAGACCAGCAGGCCTCTTACGCCCTATTGACATCCCACCTCGCCCTTGGCATACGCTTTCTATGGACTTCATCACCGATCTACCTCCATGCTCCGGATACAATACGATTCTAGTAATCGTGGACTTATTCTCCAAGATGGCGCATTTCATTCCGCTCAAAGGCTTGCCAACAGCAGCAACTCTGGCCCGAGAATTTCTCGAAAACATCGTCCGACTGCACGGTTTTCCTTCGGTTCTAATTTCGGATCGAGGTAGTCAATTTATTTCTCATTTTTGGCGAAGTTGCTGTCGGTCGGCTCAAATTGATGTGAGACTATCGACCAGTCACCACCCTCAGACCGACGGACAAACCGAGAGGACCAATCAAACTCTGGAACAGTATTTACGCTGCATGCTGCAACAAACTGAAAAAACTTGGAAAGACATCCTTTGGCTAGCCGAATATGCCTACAATAACTCTGTCCATTCGGGAACTGGGAAAACCCCGTTTTTTCTTTTGTACGGCAGTCACCCTCGAACCTCGGAGTTGGATCCCCTCCAAGATCTTGAAACACCAGCAGTAGACTACCTGCATTCTACAATCACCCAAGCCTTTAAGGAAGCTGTTTCTCACCTTCAAAGGGCTAAAGAACAATACAAGAAAGGAGCAGATCAACATCGGAAGGAAGCCCCTCAATATCAAGTAGGGGATCAAGTCTGGTTATCCACCAAATATCTACCTCTAAAAGGGCCACGCACATTCAACCCAAGATACCTTGGTCCCTATTCCATCACTACCATAGTAAACCCAGTAGCGGTCAAGTTGGACTTGCCCCCGCCCATGAAGATACATCCGGTCTTCCACGTCTCTCTATTAAAACCCGTGCAACCTCAAATCCGACTAACTAAATCTCCAAAACCTATCCTAGTTGATGAAGACCTCGAGTTTGAAGTCAAAAGCATTCTGGACTCCAAGATCTCCAAATCTAAACTATTTTACCTAATTGACTGGAAAGGCTACGGCCCCCAAGAGAGATCCTGGGAACCTGCTGAATATGTCCACGCTCCTCGCCTAATCAAAAGATTTCACCAAACATTTCCTGACAAGCCAAAACCCCCGGAGAAGCCCGGTTTGGGAGGGGCCTTGAGGGGGGGGTACTGTCATGATCTCTGCTTCCAAAAGGTCAGGGTTTTCCCAACTCCCTTGGAAGCAGATCCATAACCCAGGTTCCGAGTGCCAACCAGTCCCAATTGGGACCTTTTGGACCCAGTCCTGGCGCCAGTGGCACCAGGCTCATAAATATGCCCAGTCCCAGCGCTGGAAGCGCCGGGCTCATAATGCTTGGGTGGACTTACCTGCAGCAGACCATGCTGCTTACTTGCCTGCCAGTTGAGCCTCTGATCCTCTTCTGTTTGGAACTACTTTTCCTGTTGGGTGGGGCAGGAGCCACGCCCTAGATTCAGAACACTGGAACTCTTCTGGAAAGCAGGAACTCTTTTCTTACCTAGGCGTGGCTGTGGAAGGAGACACCTAAGCACTACAGGAGGCTATTTAAACCACACCCGATGGATGAATCTTGCTTTGCGTTATTCTGCATCCTCTGCAGCAGAACGCTCATCGTGTCTTCTGCATCTGATCCTGGGCCTAAGGAAAAAGGCTTACCATCCTGAATCCAGTCTTCAGCAACACCTATAAAGACAAGAAAGAACAGGTTAGCATTACGGTCTTCAGTGACAGCTCTTCACTTACCTGGTCCATCGGCTGTCACCAACGCCTCGCGCTGCATTCCGGCATCTGAAAGACAAAGGCTTACCTACTCTTCGTGCGCTCCGGAGGTCTTCACACTGCATTCCGGCATCTGAAGACAAAAGCTTACCAACTCTTCGCACGCTCCGGAGGCCTTCGGCGCTGCATCCCGCATCTGAAAGACAAAACAAGGTGCGTTTAAAGACATTGGGGAACTTTAATACTCACGTGCCATTACTCCTTTCCACATCTAACCCAGTGGGTATTCCGGCACCCTGCAGCCGCTCCGAACTTGTACCTGCAAAAAAAAAAGACAGTTAGAGCGCATCGTGAAGCAGGCAACAAGCGCTTACTTACGTGCTTCCAGGCGCTTCTATTCATCACACGGGCTCCATCTTCAACTCACTTCAGCCCGTCATCTGCCATCGCCGGAACCCTGCAAAACAAGAGACATCATTACTAAAGACTTTAAAGACATTAGAATTACTCGAAACTTACCGTTCGTGCAGTAAACGACGGACAGCAGTCCTCTGAAGTCAAGAGGCCTGCTCCCCTTATCCAGTGAAGAAACTGGTTACAGCACCCTGCCCCGAGGCAGATGGAGAGCACAGCGTTCACTTACCTAAGGTGAGAGCGTTAACCTTTGGGGTTCTACAGGAGAAGAGAAAGGGAAGAAGAGAGAGACATTCAATAACCCAGTTCCTTAATCCCATATTTTCTATCTGCAGACATCTTACCCTTCGAGTCAGACATACAGTGCACAGAGGTCCAGCCCAAAGAGCCAGCCGTGGGTTACACATCACCTTTGAAGATACGGTATACGCCCAGTCAAGACCGGCGCCTCTACGGGAATCAGGTGAGCGTTACAACAACACCTTCTTTAAATATTTGGTAATTTACATCAATAATATAGTGTGCGTGACTGTTGTAAAAAAGTGTGAGTTGAGGAGCAACTTGTATTCAATGAACTTCATTTATACTACCTTAATATTGGTATTTCTAGTCTTCTTAGATTTTACTATTTATAGCTAGCAACCTTGACTCCTTATAAAGAAGAGATTTCCACTGGCTTTTTTTTTACTTTTATTTTGTTATTGTGTTTAGCCTACAAAATAAAAAGCTTTTCACAAAAAACAATGATATACAAAACAAGAAGAAAAAGCAAGAAGTAGAAAGTCCTCTAATCCTGCAATACACTAACAAGACAAAAGACATCACTACAAAATTAATAGCATTTCAGCAAGGTACAACAGTCTGTTCAATTGAACTTATCCGTAAAAGCAGACATTAAAATGCAGCTAATTTCCCCAAGAAAACACATTAAAAAAGCATGCAATACCAACATTAGTTTAACCACATTTCCCCACATAAGTCTAACTCAGAACATCTCGGTCAATGGCACTGCACCCAGGTAACGTAACCTTGGTTCTGCAAACACGGGACAAGCCAGGACAATGTGTTTAAGTGTTTCCACTGCAGTAGCCTTGCAAAACCTGCAATTAGTGTTGGTTACTGACTTGTCCCACTTTGACCTCCTTTCCAGGGTCGCAAATTGATAAAAATGAAAGCACATGTATAAGCCCCCAATCTTTGGACAGAGAAAAAGGGAAACATACATAAGGAGCTCCGATCAGTTCCTTCTGAACTTTGCATATTCCCCGTAAAGAGAAAAATTGCCCAATAGATCGGGGTTTCAGCCCAGTCCACTGTGAATAGTTTTCGCTTTACCACCCCTGGCACAACCCTTAGCTCCTCTGGGGTGGACCCAATCTGACAAAGAATCTCACACATGGTAGTCTTACACTGAGTCAGGGTAGAAACTGATTGGATTGATGCCGGCTCACCCAGGGATTGATAAAGGGAGTTATTTGGAGGGTTTAACATTTTGGTGTTGTCAAGGGTTTTGACCCATGTTGAATCAATAGACTGGGTAGATGTGGGGATGAGCTGTCGCCGCCCATTATTTTATCCCAGAACAAACTAAATCAATAGACTGGGTGGATGTGGGGATGAGCTATCGCCGCCCACATTCATGCCAGAATAGGAGAACTGCGCAGTTAGCACAAGACCACTCCAAAGACACAACCTTCTTGTGGGGGGTGCCACATCAACACTCTACTGTAAGGATGCCATCAAAACAATGTTAAGCAAGGGCCCTATACTATCAAGCAAAAGACCACTCTATTGAAATGCAGTAACTCAAGACAACTCAAAAATGGATGCAGTACCGACAAATTCCCCAAGGTGGCGCTAGCGGTCTAAACTCTGACAGGGAAACTGTATTTAGGAGTTGCAAGAGGGGCAGGGACTTCAAAGCTTGTTGGTTAATTGAAAATCTAGCCACCTGCTGTTCCCAGAGGCCAAGAGGCTGGGAAACCTTAACACCTCAGAGATTCCCACACCAGGAGGCAGGATATCACATGACCCTGTTGATTTATTGAGGAGAGACTTCCAGGCAGCCTGCTGGAGCCCACACAAAAGGCTCTTTCTGTTGAATGGGGTATGTTAATTTTGAGTGTTTCCTGTCAAGAGCCCTCTGCCAGCAAGGAGAGACATGTGATCACTGACCCACCCATACTTCTGGAGGCGGACCCAAACACTTTGGGGAGTTGAATTGCAACAAATATATAGTTTATAGAAACAGTGATAATTTATTGTAACCAAATGACAGGAATGTACAACTTTGAAAGTCTTAGTTTGAAAAATGCCCTCACGATTTGAGTCAAAACTCCAATTTGTACCATGTTCTGGGGCAAAACCCCGCTAATTATGATTATTGTAGACAATGGCCCTCATTACGACCCTGGCGGAAATCGCGGTGCAAAATGCACCATGGAGCACGGCGGAAAGCTGCTAATAGCGCCATGGGGGTTGGCGGATTTTCCGCCCCATTCCGACCTTGGCGGGGCGGTAAATCCCCATTCCCCATTTTACCCTTCCCCATTCCCATTTTTGCCCCATAGGGTATAATGGGAGTGGGGAAGGCGTTAATTACGCCACCTCAAAATACGGTGGCGTAATTAACGACAAGGTCCCGTAGCGCCATGGATTTCTCCGCCCGGAAAAACCAGGCGGAAAACGCTCCATGGCGCTACGGAAACTCGTAGTAGGGCGGACGGGTCCGCCGCGAATAACGCTGGCGTAAACCCACTCCGCCAGGGTCGTAATGAGGCCCCATGGCCCTCATTACGACCCTGGCGGAAATCGCGGTGCAAAATGCACCATGGAGCACGGCGGAAAGCTGCCGATAGCGCCATGGGGGTTGGCGGATTTTCCGCCCCATTCCGACCTTGGCGGGGCGGTAAATCCCCATTCCCCATTTTACCCTTCCCCATTCCCATTTTTGCCCCATAGGGTATAATGGGAGTGGGGAAGGCGTTAATTACGCCACCTCAAAATACGGTGGCGTAATTAACGACAAGGTCCCGTAGCGCCATGGATTTCTCCGCCCGGAAAAACCAGGCGGAAAACGCTCCATGGCGCTACGGAAACTCGTAGTAGGGCGGACGGGTCCGCCGCGAATAACGCTGGCGTAAACCCACTCCGCCAGGGTCGTAATGAGGCCCAATGTGTTTAAGCTAGAGACATGGAAAGTTACTGGGATATATGTGGAAGGGAAATGTACCATTGTATAATTTTTGATGAAAAACCAATGTTGCAAAACCCACTAAAATCCAAAATAAGTTGCCATTTTTGAATGCAAGCTCCTAGAAACGCCAGAGTCGGGACAGGGACTATCTTTAGTAATATATGATGTGTGTATGTGATGTCAAACAACTGTGTACCTGGGAAATATGTATTTGAATCAAATATAGATTTGTGGCTAAATTGACCAGGGGAGGATCCTCTGACCCATAAACAGACCTCATCACTCTGACTCACAACCCGATTCCCACAATCATGGGAGAGGGGAGAATTGGGCCAATGACAAGTAGAGAGGTGCAGGCTCAGTTATGCCACGCACACACCCACTTCCAAAACACATAAAAAGAGACTGCTGGGACAGGTAGAGACATTCAATTCCATTTTCTGCGGGACGCTCTGCCGGGAGACTCCAGACTTCACATCCATCAATCTCCAAAGACCAGAACTTTACTTCAGAACTTAAAGCAAGGGCCTAAACCCACAAACTGAGAACTCTTCTCAGCAGGCCTCAGCATCCTTAAAATCATTTGCAAACTATTCCACAGCCGGGCGAGCTGTTTGAATTCTTTGCCAAGAACAATTGCCAGAGACCAGACCAGAGATCCAGAGAGACCCAGACCGCTGTGAGCAGAACCGGTGCCTGATTGACCCGCCGTATCCAGAGAGGCTAGACCAGTAGAGCAGAGCTGACCCAGACGCTGTGAGCAGAACTGCCCAGTCCAGTCCAGTTGACCAGATCCGTGACGAGGCCCATTCATTTCAAAATTAGGAGTGAGTATCTGCCAGAACTGTGCAGAACCCAATCTCTTAGTTAAAATAATCTAATTCAAGCTATTTTAACCTAATTAGAACAGCCTCCTAGAAATCGTGTCATCTGTCATTTTTAAAGCTGCACAACTGTCACCTGTCAATTCTGCAGCTGCAAGCTGTCACCTGTCATTTTGAGTTTTACTTTAAATCCGAAAATCTATCTTTATTAAATCATCCGTATCTCCGGAACTGTTTGTGCTAGGAACGAGATTCAACTTTCATCTGAAAGCTTAGAATCCAGGCTTTCCGACGAAAAACCGACTCCCTATACTTTTTCCATGATCGTGAGACACGCACTCGCGAAATTTACCGCGATTTGCGATTTGGCCCGATTTCTTCATATGTAGAAATCAGCAGCTTTTTGCTTCTCTTTGCTAAAATTCGTTTGCAATCTGCTAATCATTCATAGAGTATTGTTAAAGTGAGCCTGAACTAATATAAAGTAGCCATCACCTACCCTGAACCTCTAGAGGGAATTAAAAGCAATTTTAGCACGTTTTCACTTCCTTGCAAACCACATTAAAGTAATTTGCCTGTGTTTAAAACTCATCCCTGTTTTCCCTAAGCTTGCTGGGAGAACTGGAACTGTGTATTGCATTATAAAGTGTGATTTGTTGGGATTCTTGAAGACTGTGTGCTCTCCTTCCATTTCTTACATTGCATAGGGGGGGGAGTGAATTGTCAAGGAAAAGTGATTACATTGTCGTTTGTTGAAGCCATATCAAGTTATTTTCTGTACTGCATTTCATTAATCGTTGCGTTTCATTGAACTATATAAAGCATTCTTTCCCACCTTATTCTTCTGTTCCTATTCATAAGTTACCTCTTGCTGACTACTGCTCATATTCACAAGTGTAATATCCATTATCAATTTATTTATAGAAGTGTGATATATATATATATATTGTTTAAATTTTCAAATAAACCTTTTAATTTGCAAAACAAACCTACTTCTTGGCTCAGTGGGGTCAGGGGGATTCTAAGAGGGGGGTGTTATACAAGGGTTGTCATCCAGAGTACTGAACTGGATATAAAAATACATCAATAAGGGTTTTCCTCAGCATCCCAGACTAGGCATTGACTTAGCTGTAGTGTTGATTGAATATCGCTTACAGTGTATTCTGCCAACTTCCTCCATAAGGCTCTGGCTACCAAAGAGACAGCTTGTGTCTGACAACTGCGGTGGGCACATAATTGTTCAAGCCCAAAGTTCTCTTCCAAAGCAGCCCCTGGAGTGTCTTAAGTGATGCCCCCAAACCAAAGGGGACAATGTATGGGACAAAGCTTTCCATGGGCTTTCCAGAAGCAGGAGGTGATCATTTGTATTTGAGTTATCGGGTATGTGTTGTCTCTTCCCAAGAGTATTGCTTTCTGCCAAACAAGCTAGTATTTAGATCTGTTTATCAGCACAGTACTTGCCTTTGGCATTTCTAGTATCAGCTTCCACAAGATGTATTCTTTGAGGGGCCTTCATAAGAACCTTTGAAACATGGGGCAGCCTTCAGCAAATTGCTTCCTTTTTTCTCCATTACTGGTAGGCCAAAATAGAACATAAGTATAATCCTGCAATCTTTGAATGGTGTGGCATTAGAAGGAAACAGCACTATCAATGCACACGATTTTGGCCGAGCACATGGTGGCATAGGTTAACATGCTATGCTATGCTTGCCTATTTGTATGCTGGTAAAAACTGTCTTGTCACAGCATTTGTAATAGCTTAGGATTTTTAGCAGGGTAACAGCCTGGGAGCCTAGTTTGACTCTTGCATTAAATTCTTCTTTTCAATGTCCTATAATAGTCTTGAACTAAATAATTTCTTAACTAAAAGGAACAGATTAAAACCCATATTCTAATAAATATTTGCACTGAATGTTTTCTTTATGGAAGCAATTAGCTGCTCGGCTCGGTAGCCAGGGGAATCTATCTATATGTTTGGCACGTCAAATGGTCAGTCTTCGGATCAAATAAATGTGAGTTCAGAACCCCCTGACGTCTCTCTCTACAAACAGTGTTGTACTTTTTAATTACTAGAATTCAATTTGTTAATGTTATTTCTTTGATAGTGATGTGTTTAGGTGCCAGCAGCAAACACAGTCACTTTGAGACACCTCCAAAGACAAATTGTAAGGCTTACAGGACAAATTAACTTTAACAAGCTTTGGAAGATTTTTGGACCAGTCAAGTACAAGGGAAGGGCAATGGGGGAAGGGCAGAATACATGTTACAGTAAAATAAGATCATTGTTAGTAACAGAAAAACAATATGTACAAACCAAATGGTAATGGGTAAAGGCAGGAAGATAAGCGTAGGATTAGCAGCCTAAGGACAGTGTAGAGAGGGAAACCATATATGCACATCTCCAGATTAATTTTGAAATGGGTTCAAAGGATTTTGAAAGTCTTTTAAGGAATATACAATGGTTCTCTTCAGATCTTTGGGACAGTATAATTCCCTTACAGGCACATAGCCCAGCACTCTGTAGTGTTTTTCAACTCTGAAACGTTGCCACAATAAGGGCCTTTGAGTTGGAGGATCTAACACAGTGCTTGTTGCCATCTGGATGTGGGAGACAAGGCTTCAGAAGACTTTGTGCATGATGAATGGTATCTTGATTTAGATGTGAGCTGCTACACACAGTCAATGCAATACAATCAGTGCATGGGTGATATGAGCACAAAGTTTCAGGGCCCAGACTAGCTTGGCCGCCATATTTTGTATTGGGTTTTTTTTTCTCATGAGTTAGGGGTTTAGGAAGACCCAGGTAGAAACCTCTGCAAGAATCTATTCATGAGATTTCCATTTCCAATGTTGCAGGTACTCTTATAGACATGTTAAAAAGAGGGAAAATGTGCATAAGGACATGAGGGTGAAGTTGAGCTTGTTTAGTTATCTCTTGGGTTTGTTGAGAGAAAATAGGCAGCTCATTAAATGCACCTCCCAGGTTTTGAGTGTGGGGGCAACCGTAAGAGTCGAAGTCCAAGAAAATTGCTTGGATGAAAGAACCAAAGTAAATTACATCCGTTTTTGATGCATTTAAACAGATGCTGTTATCATTGGGTTCAGATAGTGGGGTCTTGCCCCATGCTGCAATGCTGTTTGTGGGTATAGAGTAAACTTGTGCAGGCTCCATGTCCAGGACTGAGGTTTGAAAGCTCAACCTGGCAAAGGGAACAGCCTTCAGAGCTCTTTATTTTATTGTATTTACCCCACCTTTCCCTCTCTTCCGTTGCTATTATAGTATTACTTGAGGTGCCCCATTTATATGGAATCATGTATTAACATCTGGCAAAGTACACAGTGCCATCTCTGAGCTCTTGCAATGTGTTAACACTTTTTCGGATGGAACATTACAGCCTACCCATGATGCAAACACAATAGGCCTTGATTACCCTTTTTTTATTTTTTTTTATTTGTATTATTTGATTTAGTTGACAGTTCAACTTTACAAATATTTTAGTAAATAAGAAAAACAAGAATTTCAATTATTGACAATATCATACATCGATTTCTTAAAAAATCAATTGTGAAACATACTCTTCTCAGTTGCATTCACAATAAAAGGATCAATATATGTTATCTTTTATCTACATTCTGCATCATATTACTGTAGATACTTCCTTAAAAGAAGAGGAGAGAACAAGTTTGTAAACATGTGATAACATTTAGCAATTGGTTTCATGATGATTTTATGCTTAACACGCACATTCTAATTGCCAATTTCTCTCTAGATTCACTATCTTGTTTCAGATTTGTGAGACTTAAAACTTATCTGCTCATAAGAAAAGGCAGCATCCAAAATGCGAATCGTTGCAATTCTAACAGATATTTTGGCAGAGCCAAAAATGTCAGCCCAAATTTTAGCATCAGAGCGATCAAAGTATTTCGGGGTCATACATTTGACAAGTGTGGTCCGTTGAGACACAAAAGCTTTACAATTCAAAATAATATGAAGCAAGGATTCTGTGACAGATGTGTCATTGCAAAATCGACAATAGCTTAGTTCTTTTTTTAACAATGCCTCGTCTAACCAAGATTTCATTAACCGGCCACAAATTCAGAGGTAATCTTAAAATGTTTGTTCTTAAACTTGGGGATGGGCATTTGGCAAGATAATCAGCCATTGTACGCAATTGCTTATGTCGAAAAAGATCCCTGTTGAAATCTTTAAACCCCATCAATTCTGATGAGCTACGACTGTCCTCTTTTTAGGGGCTGTGTGGGTGAGGACAATCAAGAACAGATTCAAAAGGATCCCACAATACTCATTGTGAACCACATATATCTGTGCATACATTTTCTATTATTGCCATAGAAGCTGACACTTCAAAAAACCTTGTATATGCCTAGATATGGGGTATTTATATATTTCAAACACCACTGTTACTAATGCCCTCCCTGGTTTCTGTGGGCAAAAAGGCTGTGCCGACACTTCAAGAATGTGTTTCTAGAACCAACATAGATCTTAAACATACAAATATACATAGAAATACATCCACTCTGTATATCCTGTTGGTGCTATTTTCAGGGCACTCAGTCTTTATACATGTTCTGGTTTTCACGCGTGTCATCACGTGCCAGTTTGCCACAATTTCAACATTTCTACAAAACAAACAAACATTGACTCTTAAAAACATGGTTTCTTTTCTTTTGTGCATAACACGTCGTACATCACATCTATACCAACTTCACCTCCATTATCAATGCAAACAGCAGGGTTCATTTCTTCCTAGTCTTATTACTTTCCCATCTTTACTCAATATTTACACATTTTGCATATTCTCATTATTTTACCACAAACTTATTTCAAGGAAGGGTTATCCAATTTCTATCGCCTCTTACCCCACTTTATGTTCATTCTATCGTAGGGCGTGATTGCCTCTGTCTGTCTCTCTAAATTTTTTTCTGATCTATATATTTATTTACTGTCTCAATGTTGCAGTCTTTACAAGTAGGTTCTATTGTTTCCAACCAGATAACACCTACTAACCCTCCACATGTCTGCACTATGTGAGGGCTTACCTATTATGAGCCGGGCAATAGTTTCCCACTGCTATCCTTGCTTCGAAAAGTGCGGATTGTACTTTTACTGTAGGTCGCTGCTGCGCAACAATCTGTTTGGACGCCTACACCAAAGATCTATAACAAAATAGAGATCCGTGTTGTGAAAAAATGTTTACTCTTTAACAAAAATGCGTTTCCTCTCTACCTCGTGCGGCTTACCTATTTTACTTTGCCCCACGGTCTTATTCTCTGGAGAAAGATTAGTGGTTTTCCACCACATTCGGCATTGTTTTCTTGCTACGAAATCTAGATGGCCAAACACAAACAAAGGCACTTGTTAAGTTTACCTTGTGGTGGTGCATCAGTAAATCTTCACACATCACGCATCCCTCTTACCTAGTAATCTCTGTGCTGGTCTCCCGTGTAACTCGCGTACGCTAGTCTCCTCTCGGAACGCTGGAGCGGATAGTTCGTCCCAGCTGCCGTCTAAAATAACCGGCAGATCTATCTCACGTGAGACGTACGTCATCGCGTGCGTTTCTCGCTCACGTGACCGGCACCATCTTGCTTAGGTTCCCTCATCCGCCATGATGGAGCGGGTGCATAAACTAGAGTCGGTGATTGCTTCAGACATATTTGTATGCATGTAGATTAACCATAGAAAATAAAAGGTATAGGGTATCAATCTGCACCACTCTCTATGCATTTTACAAGTGTGTGGACATATGTGTCAAATATCATTATATTCTAAAGTCATTTGTTTCTCGCTCACGTGACCGACAACCATCTTGCTTTGGCTTCCTCGTCCGCCATGATGGAGCGGGTTTGGGAACTTTGGTCGGTACTTACTTCAGACTAGTATTTGTATACGTGTGGAGTCACCATATACATCAAGTAGTATCAATCTGCACCACAAATCGTTCTACATCTATGACAGATATGCAGACATATGTATCGAATATCATTAGGTATCAATGCCCAACCTCGAGTTGTATCCTCCTGACGGGGTCGATACTCTACACTGTATGAGCTCCTCATTCATTGTCTTTTGAGGAAACCTAGACCAACTTTGGTTTAACCAATCAGACTACGACTATATGTGTCTTCCACCACATCCATATCACACCTACTTTGCGTTTTTCATTTTTTATGGTGAATGAATAGAGACCATTCAATCGAAATGTTTAGCCCATTTTTTACACTATCTAGGGAATAGATCCATTTCTGTTCCGCCTGTCTTAATTTCAAATCTCTGTTACCCCCTCTAGGTTGGGGGGGTATCATCTCAATGATGAACCAGTGAATATCATCCACTCCATGTCGGGCGTTCTTAAAGTGTGCTACCAAAGTTTCTCCGGTACCTGATTCTTCACACAGGATCTGTGCTCACAGATCCTCTGACGAATCGGTCTCTTGGTTTTCCCAATGTACAGTAAACCACATGGGCATCTGATGCCATAGACTACCCACTTAGAATTACAATTTGTGAAGTTTTTTAATTTCCATTTTCTTCCTTTAAGGTCGACTACTTTCATATTGGATGTTAACTTGCAAACCGAGCAATGCCCACAGGTATAATGGCCCACTACCGGTGGTAAATTCCACAATGTCGGTTGGGTCATAGACCTTTCTTCTGTGGGAGCTGTATAAGTATGCACCAGTTTGTCTCTCAGATTAGGCATACGCCGAAATGCAAAACGTGGTTTACTGATGAAAAAATCATCAGTATTGATAGTGTTCCAATTTTTCAGGATACACCGGCGTAGCTCATTACTAACCGGTGAAAATGTGGATACACACGTAATCTTGTCTTCTGTAACTCTTGGTTGTGGTGTAAGACAATCTTGCCTTTGGGTGTTTTTCACTCTTTTCATGGACCTACGTACGATAAAAGGTGGGTAACCTCTCGCCTTAAGTCTAGTTGATAGATCTTTGCTGTTCTTCTCAAAATCCTCTTTATGGGTACAATTTCTTCCAACGCGTAGGAACTGACTTACACGTAGGAATTGTCCAAAAGGCAAATTTTGCCTTTTGGACAGTTCCTACGCGTAAGAAGAAATTGTACCCATAAAGAGGATGTTGAGAAGAACAGCAAAGATCTATCAACTAGACTTAAGGCGAGAGGTTACCCACCTTTTATCGTACGTAGGTCCATGAAAAGAGCGAAGGAACTGACTTACACGTAGGAATTGTCCAAAAGGCAAATTTTGCCTTTTGGACAGTTCCTACGCGTAAGAAGAAATTGTACCCATAAAGAGGATTTTGAGAAGAACAGCAAAGATCTATCAACTAGACTTAAGGCGAGAGGTTACCCACCTTTTATCGTACGTAGGTCCATGAAAAGAGCGAAAAACACCCAAAGGAAAGATTGTCTTACACCACAACCAAGAGTTACAGAAGACAAGATTACGTGTGTATCCACATTTTCACCGGTTAGTAATGAGCTACGCCGGTGTATCCTGAAAAATTGGAACACTATCAATACTGATGATTTTTTCATTAGTAAACCACGTTTTGCATTTCGGCGTATGCCTAATCTGAGAGACAAACTGGTGCATACTTATACAGCTCCCACAGAAAAAGGTCTATGACCCAACCGACATTGTGGAATTTACCACCGGTAGTGGGTCATTATACCTGTGGGCATTGCTCGGTTTGCAAGTTAACATCCAATATGAAAGTAGTCGACCTTAAAGGAAGAAAATGGAAATTAAAAAACTTCACAAATTGTAATTCTAAGTGGGTAGTCTATGGCATCAGATGCCCATGTGGTTTACTGTACATTGGGAAAACCAAGAGACCGATTCGTCAGAGGATCTGTGAGCACAGATCCTGTGTGAAGAATCAGGTACCGGAGAAACCCTTGGTAGCACACTTTAAGAACGCCCGACATGGAGTGGATGATATTCACTGGTTCATCATTGAGATGATACCCCCCCAACCTAGAGGGGGTAACAGAGATTTGAAATGAAGACAGGCGGAACAGAAATGGATCTATTCCCTAGAAAGTGTAAAAAATGGGCTAAACATTTCGATTGAATGGTCTCTATTCATTCACCATAAAAAATGAAAAACGCAAAGAAGGTGTGATATGGATGTGGTGGAAGACACATATAGTCGTAGTCTGATTGGTTAAACCAAAGTTGGTCTAGGTTTCCTCAAAAGACAATGAATGAGGAGCTCATACAGTGTAGATTATCGACCCCGTCAGGAGGATACAACTCGAGGTTGGGCATTGATACCTAATTATATTCAATACATATGTCTGCATATCTGTCATAGATGTAGAACGATTTGTGGTGCAGATTGATACTACTTGATGTATATGGTGACTCCACACGTATACAAATACTAGTCTGAAGTAAGTACCGACCCAAGTTCCCAAACCCGCTCCATCATGGCGGACGAGGAAGCCAAAGCAAGATGGTTGTCGGTCATGTGAGCGAGAAACAAATGACTTTAGAATATAATGATATTTGACAAATATGTCCACACACTTGTAAAATGCATAGATAGTGGTGCAGATTGATACCCTATACCTTTTATTTTCTATGGTTAATCTACATGCATACAATCATGTCTGAAGCAATCACCGACTCTAGTTTATGCTCCCGCTCCATCATGGCGGATGAGGGAACCTAAGCAAGATGGTGCCGGTCACGTGAGCGAGAAACGCATGCGATGACGTACGTCTCACGTGAGATAGATCTGCCGGTTATTTTAGACGGCAGCTGGGACGAACTATCCGCTCCAGCATTCCGAGAGGAGACTAGCGTACGCAAGTTACACGGGAGACCAGCACAGAGATTACTAGGTAAGAGGGATGCGTGATGTGTGAAGATTTACTGATGCACCACCACAAGGGAAACTTAACAAGTGCCTTTGTTTGTGTTTGGCCATCTAGATTTCGTAGCAAGAAAACAATGCCGAATGTGGTGGAAAACCACTAATCTTTCTCCAGAGAATAAGACCGTGGGGCAAAGTAAAATAGGTAAGCCGCACGAGGTAGAGAGGAAACACATTTTTGTTAAAGAGTAAACATTTTTTCACAACACGGATCTCTATTTTGTTATAGATCTTTGGTGTAGGCGTCCAAACAGATTGTTGCGCCGCAGCGACCTGCAGTAAAAGTACAATCCGCACTTTTTGAAGCAAGGATAGCAGTGGGAAACTATTGCCCGGCTCATAATAGGTAAGCCCTCACATAGTGCAGACATGTGGAGGGTTAGTAGGTGTTATCTGGTTGGAAACAATAGAACCTACTTGTAAAGACTGCAACATTGAGACAGTAAATAAATATATAGATCAGAAAAGAATTTAGAGAGACAGACAGAGGCAATCACGCCCTACGATAGAATGAACATAAAGTGGGGTAAGAGGCGATAGAAATTGGATAACCCTTCCTTGAAATAAGTTTGTGGTAAAATAATGAGAATATGCAAAATGTGTAAATATTGAGTAAAGATGGGAAAGAATAAGACTAGGAAGAAATGAACCCTGCTGTTTGCATTGATAATGGAGGTGAAGTTGGTATAGATGTGATGTACGATGTGTTATGCACAAAAGAAAAGAAACCATGTTTTTAAGAGTCAATGTTTGTTTGTTTTGTAGAAATGTTGAAATTGTGGCAAACTGGCACGTGATGACACGCGTGAAAACCAGAACATGTATAAAGACTGAGTGCCCTGAAAATAGCACCAACAGGATATACAGAGTGGATGTATTTCTATGTATATTTGTATGTTTAAGATCTATGTTGGTTCTAGAAACACATTCTTGAAGTGTCGGCACAGCCTTTTTGCCCACAGAAACCAGGGAGGGCATTAGTAACAGTGGTGTTTGAAATATATAAATACCCCATATCTAGGCATAGACAAGGTTTTTTGAAGTGTCAGCTTCTATGCCAATAGTAGAAAATGTATGCATAGATATATGTGGTTCACAATGAGTTTGGACCACAATGATGTGTCATTTTTTAAAATGTATTGTGAATGTGATGTGTTTTTTGATGAACATTAAAATATGTGTATATTTTTGATAAGAACATGGTTTTTCGCCCCTTTTTTTGGTTAAGAAGCGAGCATGAGCAAGTGTATATGCATCTAGGGTGACTCACTCTGAATAGCAAGGGAAGGAAGCTATCTTTAAGCCCCATACATTTTTCTTGAGTCATTAGCCAATCTAGTTGGCAAGTTTTGACCTTTGCACGATTCGGATTTGTTAACAACAACTCAATTGAAATGTCTGCATCTGCAAGAGCATTTATAATGTGTTTTCTCCATTTCAAAGGGAATGAGTGATTAGAAGTTAACACATATTCAGCTAAAATAGCTAAGCTGTCTCTTTTCGAGATACTCATGATACATTTTCTGAATAGTGTGCTCATTTTCCAGGTCACTTGTACTTGGATTGATAAAAGACCAAGTTCATATCTTAATAACATGTTGGGTGTACTTTTAGGCAGATTTAAAACCTCTTTCGAGAATTTCGCTTCAAGTTGATACCAGAATAACTCAGATTTAGGTAACACAGATTCCAACCCATATGTGATAACTGGTACCACCTTTTGCTGGTAGAACGACATTATGGGAACACACGTAAATTTGCCAAATTTGGCGTGAACGATTTTGGCCTGCGATGTCAACATCAATAGTTTGGTTCGTATTGCTATTTCAAGGGATTTTTCAGATGTTACATTGTTAAAGTTCATCCTCAGATATTTATAGTCTGAAACCACTTGTAGTTTGTGGCTGCATATTGTCCACTGAAATCTATTTTGGGAAGTTGTTTTAGCTCTGCCCAAGATAACAATTTGTGTTTTATTTTGATTCACGGTTAGCTTGTTTTCTGAAACATACTGATCAAGTACGTCAAGCAAAATTTGTAACCAAGTTGGAGTTTGGGAAATCAAGACAAGATCGTCCGCATAGAGTAGCCATGCTATGCATTGTTTCCCTAACTTTGGGGAATCAGATTGAGCTGAGGCAAATGTGTCAGCTATGTCCAGTAAAAACAAGTTAAACAGTGTTGAAGCCAATATGCAACCTTGTTTTAAACCTCTAGCTGTTCTGATTTTCTTAGATAGAAGGCCTTCGATGTTCAACTTAATTTGTACAGTGGTATTTGAATGTAGGAGGCTCACAATTTTTATCAGAGATTTAGGACATTCAAATTTCAACAATTTTTTGGATAAGTAAATCTCTGTCAATTGAGTCGAAGGCCATGGGGAAGTCAACAAAGGCAACATATAGAGGTTGCTTCCGCATGGCGTATGATAGTTTTAAGGCATTCAAAAGGGTGAGATTTATCGATGTCCCTAGCCCAGAGAAAAAACCAGTTTGGAATGGGTCTCTCCGCTGGTTTGAGAGTGACCATGAGTTCAAGTCACGCAAGACTAGTCTGCAAAAGATTTTTCCGGGAACGTCCAAGAGAGCAATTGGACGGTAACTCATGGGATTTTGTCTATCTTTTTTTTTGTGGATGGGGACAATGATAGAGTGTGTCCACGATGTTGGTAATTTTTGATATCGAATGATTAACCTAAACAAAGTGTATAGAATGGGAACCCACAAATCAACATTCTTTTTTAGAACAGCATTAGACAATCCATCTGGGGCTGGAGCACGGGACATGCTATCGTCTTCATCAAACTCAAGGTTGAACACAGTGTCAAGCATGTCCAGGGTCCCAGGCGCCGATGGGGCAGCAAATAAATTTGAAAAGTGTAGTACCCAATCATTTTCCGTTACACCATTTCTTTGAGAGGTGAGTTGTGGCGCTGCAGAGGTTGAATTGAGTAGTTGCCAAATTTGAGATGTGTTCTTATATTCATGCATCCAATTTTTATAAGCAGTTTTAATGCTTCTCAAGGCTGACTCTTTCACTGCCAATGGTAAATTTTGGGCATGTCTCTTTTGTTTTCTGAACAATACTTTTCTGAGACAAATTGCATTATCGGATACTTGGCTTGGTTTCCCATGAGGCTTCTGCTTAGTGGCATACAATTGCATTAGATGATAAGGTGCCAGGTTATTTATATTGACAAGATCAGAGTCCCCCTTCTCAAACATTTTCAAATGAACACTATAATGAGTTAATGATTGTTTGGACCATTTTAGCCGATTTAAAGAATTGTTAATATTGACTGCACCCTTAAAAATTTGCCTTGATGGAGATAAGACATGGGTCAGCATAACTTTGAAAGTCAATGGCCGATGGTCACTATACTCGGAAGTTTTCACTACAAAATCCTTTGTATATTCAAATAAACTTCTAGATACGAAAATATGATCAATGATGGCAGGCTGTTTTTTGCTAAACCAAGTTGCAAGAGGGGGAGAATCAGCCATACTCGTACCATTTAGCATGACCAAATTCCATGCTTTTGCAAAATTATTCCATAATCCCACCCGTTCTTGTTTTTTCACTTTGTTCCCATGCAATAGGTGTAAATTTAAATCCCCAGCAACAATAATGTATACAATGCCATGATCAGTAAAACTTTTTCCAAAACAGTTGTTAAATTTTTGAAAAATAATGCAGATGTAATACCCAGAGGGTTCCAGTAAACATTGACACAGGCAATTTTAAATGAGTTAATGTTGATGATAGAGCATTGAAAGAACGGGTTGATCGTGGGTAATGATGAAAGATATATATTGGCTAATGTATTTGTAGCAGTAAGTAAACCAGACATAGGTCTTCCTTTGGTGGCTCGTAAAGACGGTTCAAGTTGTGTGTCATAGTTGTTCCAAGTGGGAGGCGTAGATAACCAAGTTTCCTGCAGTAAAATGATATCATACTCACATAGAATACTCTTAGGGTTGTTAATAAGGTGACTATGTCCTCTCATATTACAACTTATTATGGAGACACACACTTGTTCTTTTGCCGGTTCTAGTTACACTCTCGTGATATGGGTATATTCTTTCTGTTCAGGCGCATTCTCCCCAGCGTTATAAGTTGGTATATAATGTTGAGTTTTTTTGGGTGTTTTGAGGCATGATTTCAAAGGGTGTTTTGCGTCTGAATTTAATGAGATCACAAAACCTAGATTGAACAACACCTCCCTCGCAGCCCAAATGATGTTGTGTATGATCAAAGAGCGAGTCCAAACAAGGGCTATACTAAGGTTATCCCTGTTTGGAAACTCAATCTGATCAAGATCATCCGACTCAATTTCCCTGAGCATCACAGTGTCAGAGAATAAACCAAGAATACTCTGGCGGTTCATTATATATTGACGATCTTGACGGCAAGTAAGAAGCAGGGAATGTCTGGTCTCTGGTTTAGGTATTATCTTATTTGTAATCAATTTCGATTGTCTTAGGGGCAAATTGCCAGAAGGTGGGGATGCATGCCTTTGCATAACCTGTTTATTTGTCGTGTCCTTGTTAGGGCTTTTTTCTAATGGCACAACATTGTTTGTCTTCGAATTTAACAGCCATAGGCGAGCAATTGAGTTTTTAATCTCATCGAGGTCATTTTGCAACAATCTACCATTATTTAACATTCTCTGATCCACACCTTGGGAAATTGGGGGCTCAGATTCAGCAAAGGACACTCATTTTGGAATGAGATTCTTACATTCTAAGACTGTCGTTGTTGGCAAGGAAATAGGTGCAATGGCAGAAGTGCATTTAGCAGGGCCATTTGCTACAATAGGAAATTTAGGAGGCTCAAAACTTCGACTCTCTAAATATCGATCAATCTCTCGTCTTAGATTTTGTCTTGATACTACTGCAACATCAGAGTCTTCACTGTTGTTGTTTTCTGTTACATGTGAAGGGTTTGTCATGCTAGATGCAGGAGTATTTTTATGAATATGTTGTTTAGCAAGGTGCTGATCTTCAGAAAGTTTTATCAATTCATCAAGTGGAGGGTGATCTATGATCACTCTTGGTGACTGGCACGCGTCAAGATGTTTGTTCTTTCTCAGGTTGGTCAGTGCAGCATATTTTTTTGCTATAGAGCTCGAGACCACCTGAGTCCGACTATTGGCACGTGTCAGATTGTTGATGAATTGTTTTGTCGAAGATGAGACCACCATCTTTAAAGATTTCACATTCTTCAATTTGTTTATTTGGGCAGCTTGTTTTTTTGGCTTTGATTTTAAAGCTGCAGCTTGATTAGCAGCCTTCACGTAAAAAACAGAATACATGGATTTCGGGGTTTGCGTCAGATGTGATGTTTTATCTACAGGGATCAAATTAGGGTCAACAGAGGGGGTGGAATTAGTATTCGTCACTACACATTTTTCTGTTATAATTCCATCCACGAAAGGAACAGATGTTTTCATTTTATGAGATTGTGCCTCTGCTAATTTTTCTTGATCTTTTTGAGAATCTGGAATAAATTCCACAATGTGACATTCATCATCCTTATCTGTTTGTATATGAACATTTATACAAACCAATCTCTTTAGCACACTGACAGGCTGTTTCTCAACCAAAGATTGTGCTAGTTTCTTTTGCAGATCAAAAATGTTGTTAAGTTTTTCATTAGACTCACATCACAAACATGCAACATCAATAGCTAGTTTCACTTGCTCAGATGTAAGTAAATCAAAATTTTCTGTAAGTCCTCTGAGAATGGCATCAATAGATTCAAACAATTTAGCAAGTGACATTAGCACGATATTCATGACCTCAAGCGTTAAAAAAGAGGTTTTAGGAGTATTGGGAGTTTGGGGAGGGACTTGTGGATCATCATTTGTTCTACGAGGAGTCGGAGGAATAAATGAAACATCTAACACTGATGTATTACAATTAGATCGTTGGAACAGGTCAGGAGATTGTGACAAATTAGAATCTTCTGAGCTGGCAGAGAAACAAGAGTTAGTTGAATTCAAGTCAATAACTGCCTCTTTAGGGTCTCTCGTTGCCGCTGGAATCACTGGTAGCGGCGATCCAGATAAAGCATTTCTCAAGAGCATGCTGTCTGACATAGAGACTGACATTTTGTCATTTCCACCACTCTGAGGAGCGTGAGTTACAACAGGCAGACCAGATAAACCTGACCCTACATCAGGATGATTAGCTACCACGTCATTTGACAAAGTTGCTACGGGTGCATTTATAATAGGCATTTCAGCTGGGCCATCAGATCCCACTGTTCCAAATCCATATTTACGAATATCCGCACTGTTCACGTTTGAGATTTTATTTTTTATTCAGCGCTTTAGTTTTGGATCGACCACTTCGCTGAATTGGTGTGGAGCACATGTTACTGGGCGCTACATCTGTTTGGAGATCTTCATGAGGGGACTGAGACTCAGACATGATACGATGCTTAATATTGTCAGGCATAGCTGTTGTAAGACGATAAGGACCATTAAAGCGTGAAAACATGCTCCTAAACACGCGCTTAGGAATGTCCACATTGTTCACACTAATAGTCTTTTGCAAATACAGAGGCAGGATCAAGATATTAAGAATCAAAGCGATCCCGCGGCTCCCCGAACTCCACGAGTCTCACTTGAATGTGTCACAATGGTATGTGCTACTGACTGAGCGACTGGGATCAAAGGGCCTAGCCCCGCAGTCTCCCGCTGCTCGTTATTTGTAGACACACGAAGTCCAAGATGATACAGATATGGAATGCAGAAACGCTCAGTTCATATGTTAGGTCTCAAGTGCTGTCTTTTACAAATGCAGGTGGTGATACTAAATGCAGAATCAAGGACTCTAAACTATCAGTACTTACGAGGATCAGTTTGCCTCCAGCGCCAAACAGCCGCACAACAGCCAGTGGCCTTGACCCCAATGGTCTTAACGCTGCAAGGGTGGTTGGCTCAGCGCTTTGAGGATGATGGAAGTCACGTGATACGTCACGTGTCCAGCGCTAGCCCTGCCTCCTCCAGGAAGCACACCAGCACCAGCAAGAGCCCCTTCACAGCCCGGAATGCTGGTTTACAAGCCAAAAAACGTTTGTTTTTGCAGCACAATGATTTCCAGTCAGTGCAGCAACTTTCACCACTCGGGCAATAATTAACCATTGGTGGCTGTACTGAACACTATAACCAATGTAACAATTAGACTCCAGATAATTACATGCTTTATGTCCCCCCTCTCCCACATCCCTCCCTTTTAAAGGATCATGTTTTGAAGAAAACCATAGATGTATTCCTTTCACACTGCAACTTGTCAGCAGCTGCTGTACTCTCCACTTGTCAGGGACTACACAATGCCTAGAATCATAAGCCCAGAGATGAGCACCAAAGCAAAAACGAGGATTATCTGCAATGGGTCTACCATTAAAGACAACCAGCAATGGCTCATAACTCTCAGGATTTCACTCATGCAGTGTGTTATCTACTGCCACACTTGCTGTAAAGTCTATCCACAAAAGAGGATCATTAACCATCAGGGTGAATACTTGACGTGGGGTTATGTTCAGATGTGTACAATACAGTGTGAGAGGTAGGGGAGCTGTACTTTACCCTGCACTGCACATGAGCACAGGAGGTCCAGTGTCACGAATGATATTTGCATTGTTCGGACCATTGCACTAACATTCCCTTCACTAAGGGTACTTTTAGGTGCCTGTGTGAAATCAATCATTGGCTCCTCGATTAAGAAGGAAGATCAAATAACTGTCTCCTTGCTCAAATCTTGGATTCAATTATGAACAAAGTGGTTGATCATTGTAGGAAAGCTCTGGTTTGGAAACGGCAGTCCGGGTTGTCAGTCAGACTTTACAGATGTCCTGAACTGAAGCAGTGCAAAAGTTAATTTGGTATCCTAAGGGGCAACCATAGTGTGTGTAGTGTGTGTGCAGTGTTTCTATTCCTAGCTTATGAACAGCACAGTATTGGTGTGTTTGTTGTTACAGGCTAGGCTGTCACCTATGATCCCTGATTTGAACATTAAGAAGGAAGCATTGGAATCAAAACAGTGGATTGAGCAGGCATGGACTTCAAATCAAGAACATGCTCTTTATGGATGAGACATCCATTGTGCTAGAACATTCAATAGGATGGCTTTTCAAAAGAGGGGGCATCTATCTAGTAAAGCCTACCCAAAGCATGCAGTGAACATCCATGTCTGGGGGGCATCTTTAAGAATGACTGTAGCCGGATAGTCATTTATGAAGAGATAATGAACCCTGCCTTCTTCAAAGACCACATTTTCTGGGGAGCTGCGGTCCTGCATCTGAAAGGGGTTTCTTCCCAGGACATCCAAACACTCAAAATAATGTGGGACACGCAATCTAAAAATTCCAGCTGCAGGATACCTTCATATCCATGGTCTTGATTGGGTCACAGATCGTTCTGTGTGTCTTGACATACATTCATTCTAAATGGTATGGGTACAACTCTAGGGTTATGTGAAGGGGTTTGGATCATAACCCCATCAACAAAGATGTGCTAAAAGAGGGTATCAAAATGTGGTGGCTCGAAATACTTTCACACAACATTTTCTGCAGGACAATTGATTCTTATCCTCTATCACCAGGGTTTTGAACCAGTAGAACGCAAGCTACTGATAGATTCCCTAAGGCTTCCCAGTGGCTCTTTGCATCAGACCTTTTTCCATGCCCACTCCCTCTCATCTGCCTGCAAAGCAAGCAGTGAAAAGCTGTGTACACGGTGAGAGAAAGGGCTCCATTTTGGCTTGAAGAGCTTTGGCAGTGTGCCAATAAGGGGTTTACTATCAATAACAAAAGTCAATGGGAAATGTTCCTTGTGGCCATTGTCACCAAGAAGTTCAAATGAAGGCTGATTAGAAAGGGCATGCATGCATAAATCTGCACTGTAAAACAAAGCCGGGCTGCGATCATTCCAGTCTCACTGTTTCTTTAGATTTATTACTGTTAGCACTACTTCAATCAGAATGGAGAGAATAAAGCTACAGCTGCAATCGTTGCTTGCTCTGCGTGCATGCGTGTGTGTGTGTGTGTGTGTGTGTGTGTGTGTGTGTGTGTGTGTGCGCGCGCGGCGAGTCCCAACTTGCAAGAAAAAAGGTACAACTAGCGTTACGTGTTGCTGATGGTAAAACTGTGAATTATTTTTACGATTTGCAGATATTGAGTTCCCTGTTTTAAGGCAGTAGTACCCAAACTCTATTAAAGCTTAAGATGGAATTTGCCATTATATGAGGGAGCCCCACCTCTATGGATGTCCCAAAACATGAATTCAAGTGCTAATGGAAATTTTACATTTAAGTAAAAATGGAAAACTACCGGTTGCACTGCATAATGGTTTTTGTTTTAAAACTGTATACCAAATTGATTGAAAAACTCCTCAGATTTTCTTGGGGCTGCATGTGGAAAAACAAACAAATAAACTACCCTTGTTGAAATCCTGGATGCAGACGCACCATCCAACAAAAGGCAAAAGATGTACCATTTCCATCCAGAGTAGGAAACCTTTTTTATTTCTTCCAGTGTAAAAAGAAAATGTGCATCGGTAATCAACGGTGCCCAAGTTATTGTGGGAAAAAATAGTAACGTTGACAGGAATTTTGCAATAATACACAGAAATTATTAAAATAATTTTCCTAAAGGAATATTTCTGCAATCCTAAAAAGTAGGTAAACTAAACGCTGCAATTTAAATGTTGTTACAGTGGCATCCTTGAAAAGGTACTAAATTATCTGATAAAAAGCAAATGTACTGTTATAGATGGTGCAATTGTGTAGGGTGCAGTGACCCTCATGGCTGACTGTTGTAAGTGATTTAAAAAAATGCCCTGAATGCATGTCTGCCATGTCAGGTGTGCAGTTAGGTGCGAAACACTATGGCAATCAATGTATCTGCACTATCAGCCAATGTGATTGCCCATCTCTGTGACTTTGCATTTTTCAGCTGAACTTCCTGAAATCAATACTTTTACACTGCCTTACAGCATCTGAGTGCTGTTGCTGTTTCAAGCTACACACCAGATTACTGAGCACTGGTGGATAGCATGCAGTGTCAGCCTTCACCATTAATGTCTTGATGGGTTTCCTACATTCTGATATGCCTGACAATTCTTAGGAGACAGCTTGTAATAAATGGAATAATGAAATAAACATGTTTTGGAAGTTATTAATATCGTGGTAAATACATATGTTATTCCTTTATTATATAAAGAGCAAATAAACCACCCAAAAACGTCTTGGTCCCAATTCCCATTCTCATGACATCACCACACCAGTGGCTCTTGCCAGTATCTCCCGCCTACTGGCCATTAACTACAAGTAGCTCTTGCCAATGTAATGGTTGGAGTCTATCAGAACATAGCCATGGGAATTTAGAAATACAAATAGCCGATTTGGGGGAAGTGTAGGAACATATTGTAATACGTATTCAATAAATATGTATTGTTTATTTGCAACGGCGATGCCGATAAAATAAATTGTAGGCATTCACAGCTGGTTAGTTTTTTCATTTCCTGCCAGTGGACATTAAACAAAATGTGCCAGTACCAGATATGAGGGGGGATAGCATATGTGGGCCTGGCAGGGTTTCGGCTATGCAATGTTTTACTAGAAGTTCACAGTGCAAAGGAGAGGAGGGAGGGATTGGGATGTGGGAGCAATTGCTCTACAAGGTCCAGGAGTTACTGGTACCCTAAAATAGGTGGTTAGTGGCAAGAAATGTAGAAACATAAAAATAAATAATAATCATACAATTAATATTAAGCAAAAGATCCTAAGAAACAATTACAAAGTATCAAAAGGTCTGACCCACCAGCCCCGACAGTACGATGCAGACACACAGATAAAATGAAAAAACCCACATATACACACGTAATTTAAGTTATTGTTTTATGTTGTACTAGCAACAAGTGCCCATACATCACACGGGTTCTGTAGACATACATGATAACACTCTCATCAATTGTTGATAATCATGGAGCAAACGTGGAGGGGAGCTGAGAATTGCTGTGCTGCTTCATAATGGGACCTTCTGTGCGCTCCCCTCACCTGTTGCCTCACCCTGGCAGGGTGCAGTATATTGTGGAGCATTGCGGTACAGATATCTCAGAAACGGTGCATCCTAAGTCTTTGAAACATGGTTTTCAAGGTCCCATATTATGAAGTTCTGTTCCGAGACACAGTGGTGTAACACAAAATGTTGGGGCTCCCCAGTGAGATCTCCCAATGGGGGCCCACTAAGCTCTGCCCCAACCCAAGTATGCCCCACCCACCAAGTTAGATCACATCCACCACCATATGTCCCGCCCATACAAAGTTGCTCCAATCGTATATTTATGCTTCACTCATAGCCATTCGTCCCACTCATACCTTGACGGGAATCTGCACTCAAGTACAACGGTCTCACTTTTATTTCGTAAACATTGCTACCAATTAATATGAAATGTATTGTATCTAATACATAGCACAGTCCGAATATAATGCAATGCTTATGTTATCCTACGACACATACAAACTAAGCAAATATACATAAAGAAGTCAGGGACTGATGGGGGTGGGATGGCTGTGAGCTAATCACGCCTGTTGAAGCAACTTTTAAAAATTCTTGTCGGAATGAAAGTGTTTAATCCAAGCAGGTCTTCATGGGCATACAGATGTGATCTGAATGATTAATGGCGCGTGTACGATTGGTGTTGGTCAGAAATAAAAATGAGTACATCCATAATAAGGCTGCAAGGCAAATGCAGAGCTTGGCAATCGGGCCATCATGGAAGCATTGGGAATTCACTTCAGTACCCCATACATATAGCAAGCAGTGGTAAAGTCAATACGCCTTGTTTTGCAAATGTATAGGATAACCTTTTTTTGTTCTGTGGGACATTATAAAAAAAAGGCCCTCTTCATTTACACAACCTGGCCAATTCGCTTTGTAAATATCCAATGTGAACGGCAGTAATAAGCTATGTAAATGTGAGCCCCCATTTGTATTTTTCACTATTCGGTGGTGCCAAAGGGACATCTACAAGCCAAAACTATTGAATTTTAATACATAGGTGGGAGGTGAGATATGACGGACACAAAGTCGGTAGGTGTTTGTTTATTTACCCACCCATTCACAGCACTTGGCCATGATAATGACTATGGCCATTCCCACCCACTTCCTGCCTCTCCCCCCTCCAAACACATCCTCCTAGTGCCTGTGTGAGCTAGCTCTATCAAGCAGTAACATCAAACTGTGTGCTCAAAGTGCCTGACAGGGTTATTTCGAACAAGTTATCTGAGAGTTAAAGGTTTTATTGGAACTGTACATGTGCTGCTGGTGTAATAAAAACGTCTTTAACACTTCCTTTTTCTCAGCTCCCACTTACCTTTCATATCCCCCCCTCCCTCGCGGGATCCCTTGCTGTGCTTTGAGACATAAGGGATTTGCATGCAACTGACAACTTTTCAGTCTGCGCCATCCCTTACTGGCTGTCATGCTACAGCCAGGCTGTTGCTTTGTAGACAAAACATCAATGCTGAAAGGCGGTTCGCTTTTTACTCCCAAGCAAACCGTGCTCCCCCTTTAGGCTCTGTGAGTCTAGCCCAAGGCTCCATCCCTCACACTGAGATTGCCAGCCGTAACCTGCCTGTTCTTTGCAGCGGGTGATAAGAAGAGAATACTGCATACCACTGGATAAAGTGCTCCTGTATGAGGGATGTGTGTGCAAACCCTCTCCACCTTAGTTTCTAGCCAACTTGGTTCCCAGGCCGATACATGAGAATGCGGCCTCGACAGGCTCAAGTCACTCCCAAACTACACCTTTGTCGTGCGACAAAACCTCTCCTCAATATGAATTAATAATTGCAATATAACTGAAGCTGGTTTCATTACATTGGCCCTCATTACGACCCTGGCGGAAATCGAAAAACGATGGCGGAAATGCAATACCGCCATCGAATAGCGCTCGGTGCGACTATGACCCGTCACCGCAAAGTACGAAGCCATTAGCGACACCGTAGTGAACGCCAACGCTAACTGCACCAAGCACGCGCGCGCGCGCCATGCCAAACCGCAAACACCACCATGGTGCAACGGTACGCCAATTCCGACCCTAGCGGACATGTACCTAACGCCATCAGGCATGGCGGAATGTACCATTCCGCCATGGCGAGAAGTACGGCATCGCGAATCAACCGTAAACGGCCCCACTGAGTGCCTGTACACCGCTCCCTGCCCACAAAGTACAACTCCCCATAGGTGCAATGAAGCCACAATGCAACCATTGAAATGTACAAGACACCCATGCATGCCAACGAACAAAAGAAACACAACAGGGGCCAATGGGAGCTGCAGGGCACAGATGGCACGAATACAGAAGCCATCCCAATGGACATGACCACAGTCCCCCACCAAGAAACGCACGCAAACACAGGCACCTGTGACCAGCAATATACCGAAAACCACATCATTCAACCAGTCCACCTGGCTGACCGGCATCTGTGACACAAAACCCAATCCCCCGCCCCTGAGCATGACAACATTCAAACTGGCATATTGGCAGCCCCCATCCCTGACCTCACTGGGCTTCGTAGGCAAACGCGCACAGCACAGTACCACGCAACGAAACCCCGAAGCTGGAACCCAATGCAGATCTCCTCACAATACATCGCTCCCCAAATAGGCATATGCCACATCACTTGCAAAGAAAAACGCTACACGGGCCAAATCAGAATAGATATTTATGCACATCAAAATCACCAAGCACATACAGCCATCAGGCCATGAAATCCAAAACACCAATCACCATTGTGGGCTGCTTCCGCAAGAAATGACCAGCCACTACCTGTGTGTCGCCCTGTTCCCCCATGGTACACAGAGCCACATTCACGTCCGAAAAGGCAACATGGAAGCGCACAGAACCGCAGGGCCGTCCCAATGGGGAGGCACTAGTCCAGCTGAAAGGCCGAAATGTTGCTCCGAGCCACCAGTACTGCGTAAGGGCATGTGGCCCATTGGCGATCGTCCCATAAGATCGTAATGCTGCTCCACTGATTAACACGAAGCAGCAGGTGTCGGGAGTAAAATCCATCTGCAGGAGTGGCATACAGATGGCAGTGGCAAAAGGGGAGGAGATACCTGTCAACCAAAAGAAAAGAAAAAGAACAGAATGGCCATCAGAACTACATACCAACAACTCACTTCAATGATCACACGAAATCCACAGCCATATGCATGCTAGCCCACTCCAAAGGAACATCACCACCCCAAAACCACTTGCGACTCATAACCATCTATATCGAGGTGCAAACACCATCGCAAACGAGTGTCTGAGGGCGCCTCGAGACAGGGAGGGCTCAACAAGGCCAGATGGACGATGGTCCCACTATGGCAGCCCTGCATCACATAGCGTAGGGGAGGCGGATAGATCCCAAGAAGCCCTGTACATGGCAAACTCTGTATCAAATCACCTGCCCATGCATCCATCCATCATTCCCTCATCCCGGGATCAAAATGCCTGAATAATTACTCACATGACATTAGAAACATCCATTGAGTCTGTGCGTTATGCAGCCTGCTAAATCCACAGTGCCCCAGCCCGTAATTCCAGTGTTGTGAAGTAACATGTATTTGGGAACGGACGGCCTCATCGCCCACGTAGCTATTGCGCATCCCAAACTATTCATATCAATCATTGCTCCCTCGCCATGGGCCCTGTCTCAAGGACATAGAACAATAGAACGTTACATTTGCAGTCAGACCTGTGGGCATCTCCTCGCCGCTAGCTGGAAACCGAAAGCGCCGCCCTTCGAATTCCTCATTTGCAACATCACGTCGAAAAGGCATCTGTGGCCGTTTGAAATCACTAATCATCCCATCGAGTGCGGCTGTGTGTGAAAATGGCAACTGCCTTCACCCACGAATGGGACGCCCCGCCCGTCGTTGCAACTCGGTACAGTGATGCATGAGGGCCCACCGTTACTCGAGTACTACGTCCCACTGACCCCTCACAAATCTGTTCGCGACTGCACAGATAGTATGTGAAACAATGGGACCACAGCAGAATGAACATATCAACCAATCTTACACGGCCATCGGGTACTAATACATGATTGCAATAGCAAGATACAATTCCCCGAATTGCAGCGTTGTGCGCGGGACGTGCTCGGCCAAAGGGGAGAGCAGTTTGCACAGGTGGAATCAATCACCACAGGTGGAGGCCATACAGCCTGAAAACACATAAATTGCACAGCCAGTCTCCTCCCACAACCACACCGAAATGCTACCGGCAGGACTCGCGATGTTGGCCCTGGGGGACCTGATAGCACTGCAAGTGCTCCGACTCCAAGAAGTAGACGAACACCAACTACAACCAGCCGCACGGAGGAGACGCAGGAGGAGGAGGAGGCCAAGGCAGGGCCAGCAAGGCCCACCAGCACAGCCACTACCACCACGCAGGCAGCCCGCAATTCAACGCCTCCGAGCACATCCGTTCAACCTCACTGATGAGCAGATCCACACCCTCTACCGTCTGGACCGGGACACCATAGCCGCCATTGTGGACATGACACAGGCTGACCTTGTCAGCATGATAGATAGCCCAACCGCCATCCCACCCCTACTGAAGGTGGTGTCTGTACTCCACTTCCTGGCCACAGGCACCTACCAGCACACAGTCGGACAGTTGCATGGCATTTCTCAGCCACTGTTCTCACGGACACTATTGCAAGTGCTCGATGCCCTCCTGAAGCACGCAGACGACTACATCTCTCTACCACGCTCGGAGCAGGAAATTACCAACACAAAAGTGGGATTCCATGCACTTGCCGGCATACCGGGTTGCATTGGTGCCATCGACTGCACCCATGTTGAATTGGTCGTCCCACATGCCATGGAGGCCCAGTACGGCAACCGAAAACAATTTCATTCCCTGAATGTACAGATGGTGTGTGACTCCAACAGGATCATTACACATTGTTGTGCCCGATTCCCTGGATCAACCCATGATTCTATGGTCTTGAGGAACTCTACAATACCACGCTACATGGAACGACACGCAGGGAACAGATCCTGGCTACTCGGTGAGTCTCATTACATGCATGATGATGTGGGGTATGTGAATTGTCAATGACCTGCCAGGAAGGGGGGGGGGGGTGTGCGTACGTATCAATGGCATTCCACATCATACGTTTCTCGTCCACATACAGGTGATGCTGGATATCCACTGAAGAGATGGCTCCTCACACCAGTCCGGAACCCACGGGACCAGCATGAGGAGGACTACAACCATGCCCACTCACGTACCCGTGTAGTCATAGAACAGGCATTCGGCCTACTGAAGACCCGTTTCCGCTGCCTCATCAGGTCTGGCGGGGCACTCCTGTACCGCCATGAGAAGGTTGCAAAGATGGTCATGGCATGTGTCATGCTCCACAACATGTGCGTACGTAGAAATGTGCCCATGCCCCCTGACGCAGAACTGCAAGCACCTGATGATGGTCATGATGAGGGTGGGGATGTGGCAGCACCTCATGGAGTCTGCGAGGCACCGGAGGGCCGTGACATTCGTCAGCATCTCATTGATGTATGCTTCTAGCACTCACGCCTGGTGGCTGATGCATGGACACGGGACTCGTGGCACTGCGTGTGTCTGGGACATGCACAATATGGACTGTACGCCTATGATGGCCTAGTACACAAAGATCAATGTCCACACTTCTCATTGGTTGATCGTGCACTTTTTATGGCATATGTGATATCATGTTGAACACCCTATCGACCCGCCACCCAAGTGAGCCCAACACACCCCCTCCACCCTCCTACCTCCCACCCGAACACCAGTGTCCAAAGATGCTCATTGTCAGTGGGCTGTCGCTATTGCATGCCCCCTCTGCGGGTATCAGGGGCACCCCTGCCTGTGGAGCGCAGGTTCCTTCCAGATCTACGTTGGGGGCTGCCCTGGACGGAACTTGCAACGGATGATGTGTCTGCCTGCTCACGTCCATGCATGTCCCTAAGGGTTTGCGAGAGCTCAGTGAGCACACGGCGCACTGCGGCAAGTTCGGCACATACGTCTTTGGACGTCGCATGCAGTTCCCCCCTCAGGCTATCGGTGCTACTCTCCATTTGGACTCTCAGGCTCTCGGTGCTACTCTCAATTTGTGCCCTTAGCGTCTCTGTACCTCTCTCCATTTCTGCCCTAAGTGTCTCTGTTGATGTTTCTATGTCTGCCTTGGTGCCCCCACATTCATCGGCATGGCCCTTGAGGAGTGTGGCCATTTGCTGCTGTTGGACGATTAACTTGTCGAGGGACTGTTGCCTCTGCTGGGCCATGGCCATTTGCGGTGGTGTCACAGAGGGGCTGTTGTCCTCATGTTGCCTTGCCACAGGGCTTGTGGGGGATGGCCAGTCGTCGTCTTGTGGCTGCACCTGCGTGGTATCCTCATGTTGTACGGGAGGGGACAGACAGGGGGATTGGGACAGGTCATGGATGGATCTGACCTCGACATCCCCGTCTTCTGTGTCCGAGCATGCTGCCATCAATGGGGTGTCACCTATGGTGCTGCTGCCACCAGAGGCAGTGCCTTCTGTGGCATCCATTGGGGGGACCTGTGGTGGTGGTGTTGTGGCCATGCTGGCTGCTGGGGTGCCTGTTGATGTTCCCTCCTCTGTGCTGCCACCTGATTTGTGCTGCTGCCGTGTCTTGATGCGTGCAGCTGAGGTGGAGGGTCTCTGGCCGTTGGTCTTGGCCCTCTTTGCAGGTGTGCTGGTAGGGGTGTCCTGTAGCTCGTCGTTTGGATCGGACCCTGTGGTGGAGTAAAGGAGGGCGAGGGTTATTGATGGGTCAGTGGGAATTGGAATGGCATTGTATCACATGCATTGGGGTGGTACCTGAGGGTGATTTGGGTCGGGGTCTTGGAGGTGCTTTGATTTGTGTGTGGAGTGAGGGTGCAGTTGTTTGGCAGCCTGCAGTTAGGGTGTGCCTGCTGCACGTGTAGTGCGTGTATTAGGGGTTTTTAATTATTTATGTATTTATTGTGGGTTTTGACGTGCGCTTTCAGGCCGATGTGTGTGGACGTTCTCCTGGACATGTGTTTCTGTTGCACTATGTGGACGCATGGTACTTCACATGGTTGGACTTTGTGGATTTGGCATTGTTTTATCTGGCCCACCTACCTGAATCTTCGGATGTCTGCACTCCTTTCTCCATCCCTCCGACTCCCTCTATGCTCTCCATTCCGATGGTGGAGGCACAGATTTCTTCCCAGGGGGTCAACTTGATGGGTGATTCAGGACCTCCCCCAGTGGCTGTGGCAATGTTGCGGTTGGCAGAGAGTATGCTGCGGACGCGTATCCGCAGGTCGTCCCATCGCTTGCGGCATTGCTGTGGGGTGCGGGGTGCGGTCCCCACCGCACTTACCCGCTGTGCCACCAGAGCCCATATGGCCTTCTTGTTTGCAAGTGCCGTCCTGGTCATTTGCGTGGAGAAGACGACGGCTGCATTCTCCTGGAGGGTCTCTGTTAGCACGGTGAGTTCCTCACGGGAGAAGTGGACCTGCCGCTTGCGGTCGCACGCTTTCTTCGCTACTTTTCCCATTTTTCGTGGTTTCGCTAGGGTGGTTGACGGGTTGGGGTGTGTTTCAGGGTAGTGATTTTAGTGGTTGTGTGGTTTTGGTGTTTTTATAGGTGTACGCCGGGATGTTTCCCGTTCCGGGCCCATGTTTTAACTTCCGTTTCCGTATATTTCCGGGCACCGTACTTTCCGGTAGGCGCACACTGCGGTGACCGCTAAGTGGGGTGGCGGTATTGCACCTAGGGCGCCGTACGGCGGCGGTGTGGGCCGTTTTGGGGTCATTTCCGCCATCGCGGACTTTGCACTTCCGCCGTGGCGTGGTGCTCGTGCCCGATGGGTCGGAATGGGCCGCACTTTGCTCCTTCGTACAATGGCGGAAACGCTATTTACGCTGTGGCGCTCCGGTCAGTCGCTTTCCGCAAGGGTCGTAATGAGGGCCATTGTAATTAAAGTACTTTACAGAAGAATTGTAATGTGAAAACACAGCTGTTGCTGCCCAAGTAAATGGTTTGTTCTGTCACCTGTTATTAGGGAAGGACGTGCCTGAATGCAGTTTCAAACTGTCAGTAATGGCACACTGCAGTGTGAGCAGTCTTCTAGGGTCTGAGGGCCCACTGACCACTGGCCCTGTGTTGCAGGTGTTCTATTTGTACCACCTCACTTGTATTTTGCAAGGGACAATATTAGACTAACCACATGAATTATTTTCTGATAGTAGGTTATCATTCCAAGATGGACAGTCTGGTACACTCTTATTGTACTCTTTCAAAATACCTCTCTGAGAGTGGGAATGGGGACAAATAGCACCAATGAGGATTCATGTATGCTTTGCATCAAATCAGGACTATAACAGTGATCAGAGATCTCTACATTGGATAAACAAGTCTGTGATAAAAGGATTGTATGTGTAAATCTCTAAATTCACAACCGATTCATGGCTTGGTGCTCACAACACGGTTCACAATACTCACCCTAACATTAAAATGTTTGTAACCATGAACCATACATGCTCATTTGACAGCTTACGTTTTTGGATGCAAGTATTAAATGGCTGCAACATCAGCCACTCAAATGAGGTACAAGAGCACTTTTGCTTTTTATTTCTGAATAATTGTAGATGAGGAATGTCTGGGTCTCAGTGTAAGTCCAACCTCAACAAGGAAACATCTTTAGGGAATTATATCTACAAATAGGACAGGATACCGCACAAGAGACCCAATAAACAACGCACAGAAAGGCTACACAGAGCGGATTGTACCTCTTACAAACTTTATCCTGACCAGTAATAAGCTGATGAAGCAGTTTCCCAGCCACTACCCCCTCACTATAACGCAGGCCTTGGGGGTTATTTTGGCATAAAAGAGCAGGCACTTGATCTAAGAGAGCTGGCATTAACATCTCTTATTAATGCTGGCCTTCAGCTAGTGAAAATCATGGAGTGGCAGTGTAGAAATGGCGTTTGGCCAAGTGGATGTAAAATTTGAGGCAACTTCTTTGATTGCTTTATGTGCTTAAGTGTGGGTGCAGTATGGCATGCTCGTCAGAGTCACATACACAAAGCATTCCAGAGTGCTATTGTATGGACATTGGGCACATCAGAAAACAACAGTTATATGTGCTGTTACATTAGGGAGCACCACATAGACGCCATTAAGCAACAGGCTGGTGGCTTGGGCAGCGCACAAATCATCGCTCCACACATATCCCTGCATCAATTTGCCATGGACTACTGTCTGCATCGTGAACTCTGCTTTCCTAATCAAGGTGCCAAGCAGTATTGAGGTGCCATCTGGTGTGCGCACTAGGCAGTCGTTGGCTTTTTTAGAAAATTAAAAGACCTTTGCTGCTAAGCTGATGCATTTAGTCCATGTCCCAAAGCAGCTACTAGAATACTTAAGCAAGAACATTACAGTTAACCTTCCCAGGGATGGGCCATATGTAACTAAAAGTGATATGCAAAAAATGTTTTGGTGTGTCAAATAAAGAGCCATGAATATAAAGAAAATATTGTTAAACCTTTCTGTGTGGCACGTTCATTCTCGTTTGCATAGGTTTGATCAGCTAACTGACATGTGTGCAGGCCAGGTGAATAAAAATGCCTCATCTGTCAGTTCTTAACACTGAAATGTAAGGCACATACTGTATAAAAACAATGGCTTGTTAAATGAGCCATTGCTTATAAATTGCCCCACTTGAAAGGCTGTCAGCACAAAGCATGAGGGGCAATAGGTGGGTGTGTGACTCCCGAGCGTCTTACATGCTGCGTTTGGAATATGCATTCCTTTGTTTGCATATTCCGAACGCATTGCAGTCAGCAGAGATCACACAGGACTCAGGAGGCTGACCTTGTAATACGATGGTGGAGGTGTGTCTGCCTCAGGCGTGTTTATGGCCCATGTGCCATTCCCCGGGCCCAGGCCGCACAGAAGGTGTGTGCGCACACAACACAAGCACAATATAAAATAAAAATAACTCACCTTGTAAAGTCCCGAGTCCCGACCTCCCGAACTGAAACCTTAGATGATGCAACAAAATATAATGTCCTACATGACACCCTCCGTCTCTCACTGTAAAAGACCGTCACACGGTCAGCCGGTGTGTGGTGTCAGGGTGCAGCTCGCTCTCCTCTCTAAAAGCTGGTGCGGAGGCAGGGCTTGCCTAACTTCACCGGTGAGTCCTGCCAGCCCAGGCACCACTGCGGCCCACTGCTGTGCAGCAGTGCCAGTGCAGAGTACTAGTGCAGCACCCTGACGGCACGGTACTGTGAGACACAGCTGAGACAGAGGGCCACTGTCTCTCTGGGTTATACGGTGCCACCGTGGGGGTGGCTCTGACTGAGAGCCCCTCTCAACGACAACAGCATGGGGGACCCGCATCATGGGGGCCTGGGGGTCCATGTTACGCCACTGCCGAGACGCTTGAAATTAGCTCTGTCCAGTCCTTCTATGACTACCTTGATGTTTCACTGCTTCCAGGCAACCGTCTCATGTGTGCAGGGGCTGTAATCCAGGGAACAGGGTGGGGTGTCCAGAATTCCTCCTCCAGAATTACTGGGTCACCGGGGTTGTAATGCCCCAGTGATTCCGGCAATCACGGAGGCGGAATGGTATTACCAGTCCAGCGGCAACCTGACAGTTTTTCCAGCATGGCTACCGCTGAACTCGTAATGAGGCCCATTGTTTCTTACGATGGTAAATGCCTCTTGCGGCTGAGAAGTCTTTTGAAAATCCTGCTGGAAACTGGGATACTGTATTGTCATTTATTGAGATCGTGTATAGCATACTTCTTCCATTTAGTTAGCTCTTTGATCATGGCTTTGCAAAAAAAAAAAGAAGGGGTGGGAGATGTTAGTGGGATAGAGGGATAGGTAAGCGTGAAACCGCAGGTGTTCATTAATGCAGGCCTGAAGTAGCAGAGCACTAAAAAAATATCTGTTTGAAATGCAGCCATGTTAGGGGAAAGGGCCACACAATGCAGAGTAACGCACCCTGAATGCATGGTCTGAATACCTCAGCTCTCAGATATCAGTCTGATATGAACAAGTGGCGCCGGAGAGCTAAAGTTCAGCAACATTTTGAGAAAAGCTGCAATTGTTGCCTACCCAAAAGTTGGGGAGGGCAGTTCACTGAGAAGGGCAGCCCCTCAGGAGTATGGTTAATATTCATCCCAGATTCTCAGGAACTGTCCCCAGAATTCAGTTGCACAGTGCCACAAGGAATCTGAATGATTTATGAATGATATTCCAACTTGCAGTATCCAATAAATAAATAAATAAGTGTGCATTTTTATGTTTTATGAAATGTTATCTTTGGGAGGAAAATCAATTATAATGTTCTTATTCCAAGGGTGTATCACGTCTGATAAAGCAGATACTTAGCAATACATGCATTTCATCCTGAAAAACGTAAACATGCTTAACACACAAAAAAATGACATTTGTATGTAGTTAAATGTGGCAACGTTGCTTGTGACTGCATCCCGCTCTAATCGATGCACAGAAGTTCCTGTTGCAATTTCTAAAGGGACGCACTGCATTCTTACAAAACATTCACTCCGTTTTGCAAAATCTGAACCCCAACACACACATAAAATGAAAAGCAAGGAGAATGTTCCAGTTTGAAAAAGAAGTGTGAAGTGAACGTACGTTATAGTTATGGTTCAGTTGGACTCCAAAAGAAAATGGCAATTTTAGGAAACGTATTACTTTGACCCCAGAGGAGGAAACTGCTCAAAACTTTCAAACTTTCAAATAAAATGGCTTACTCTGAAGTATTTTGGAATAGTTCCATCCCGTCAGGGGACTCTAAAAAGTGAAACCATATTGAAATTCACAAAGAGAATTTTTGCACTAACCAGTTACATTATTTAACTGGAATTGTGCCATCACTGCAAATACCTCAAAAATACAAGTGTTCTAGATGATGGCTTTGACGCCACTGCTTTTTATCAACTAACATCATAACACCCCCACCCCCTGAGAGAGATAGCATCTTCCAGCTTAAATAAATACTCTGGGCCTCATTACACGGAAGGCGGTAGGGGATTACCGGCACCGGTAAGGGCACCAGTGCCGGTAATCCCCACCGCCCTACTACGAGATCCCTCAGCGGGTCCCGTCCTTAACGTGTGGTCAGACCACACGTTAAGGACAGAACCCGCTGAGGGACGTCAGTGCAAATAACTGTACCGCAAATTGCGGTAACGTTATTTGCTCCTTCCCCATTCCCATTGAGCCCTATGGGGCCCTATGGGGGGCCATATGGGGGCTCAAATGGGAATGGGGAATGGTTCCCGGAATGGGGATTTACCGGGCCCGCACAGGTCGGAGTAGGCTGGTAAGTGCCTATTCCGGGAACCCGGCCTCCGACGGCGGTAAGGGGGTAGCTGTCTTTTGATAAAAGGCGTGGAATATTACAGGTGCTTTTTGAGGATAATTGTACAGTATCTCCAACTCCTGAGCCCTGTCTTTCAACTAGTCACACTTTCATGATCATCCCTAAACAGCTGCGTTCTGTGGCCACATGTAAACTTCCTTCTGCAAGGCAAGAGTTTCCTGATTACTGACACAGACACAAATGGGGCACACGTCATGTGTCAAGAAAAGTAAAGACAGATCACATGTGTGCCATGGCAGTATACATCCTCATGGTTCCTACGGAAACAAAAGGCCAGAACCATGAATAGGTCTGAAATGTGCTTTTCATTGTGTTTGCAGGCGCACTTTGGAGATGTCATGTCTCTTTCAATAAGGTAGAAGTGAAATGATGTGATACCCGCTCACCTCCCCAGCTGTATTTATAGTTGCGGTGCAGGGAACACAGCAAGCATGTGACTGGGTACGCAGCGGTGGTGGAGAAACGGATAAATAACTGCGCCACTCACATCCACAACTTTGTATTTGACAGCTAGTCACCTAATAATATACATCCTAGCCGACGAGTGCATAATAACGTGGGAAGTGATTGTCTGGGGTTATTAGACCAAGCAGAGAGCAGCATACGTGGCTGGCTTCGACAAGCGCGCCCTGTCTTTACCGGGAGCTGTCTTTCACATGCTGCAATCTAGGTCACAGCAGTGACATCCCTTAAGCACCAGAGGCTTTGCACGAACTCAGCCCTTACTTGATGTGACAGGAACAGCAAATCTTATTAGGTGCTTGAAAATTACAGCCCGACTCTAAAGGACAGACAAAAATGTAATCACAGGTGGCGAAGGGGAGCGACAGGGCAGACTCTTGTTCCAAAATGACCTTTTGAACTTCTACGTGCAGCCTTTCAAGAAATGGAGAAGAGAACATACGTTGCGCATCTGTGAGCAAATCCAGTCCTATGAAGAGGTGCATGCATGCGCAATCATTCTTATTAACATTCTCTGAAGGCAAACACTCTTCTGACCCTGCATGCCCCTGGCAAAGAGGGAATGCGATGCTTCTAACACTGGTGTGAGTTTGTAAGCTTGAGGGTCCGAGCAGGGGTGGACTGGGAACTAAAAGAGGTCCTGGAAATAATTACTGGGGACCAAAAGAGGCCCTGGAAATTATGTTCAAAGTGGCCCTGTATGACACATTTTCAGCAAGCCCAATGCTTTTCCCTTGAGAAAATGTGCAAATACCACACAAAAGAGGCCCAGGGTGCAGAGGCCCACCGGGAAATCTCCAGAGTTCAATATAGGCCAGTCCACCCCTGGGTCCGAGATATAAATCCCATCAGTGTATTACGACTATTAGTACATAGGAGACCATTATCAGAAGAGACCGCGGCCCGATAGCACAGCGAGTAAAGTGCTCGCGTTGACTTCTGTGCAGAACCTGCTGACTCAAGGCCAAACACATTGTGGGCAATAATAAGCATCACTCAGAAGCCTGAGGGCTCGTACCTAAATTATGATTATTACTGAGGATTTGTAGAGGCATATGTTTCCAGATAATGGGCCATAAAACAAAGGTCTACGGGGTGTGTGGAGCTGGCCTGCTGGCTGTCACTGCCATTAGGTGAGGCTGATGGGCTTTCAGTTCCCACATAGGTATTTGCATGCTGCAGAATGGTGAAAGGGAGTGTCCGCAAAATGGAGATCTCTGAGCCCAAAGGCCATGTCACTACTACTCAAGCCCCCGCTGGACACCGTAGGTATTGTCATGGAACCCTCGTGCCATTTCCCACCTGCCATCAGCGGGCAGCATTATAAGACGAGGTGGGCAGTTCTGAATCCGTACAAATAACCTAATACAAAAATACAGAATGAGAAATGACCTAATTCATTTGACCGAAAATAGTAGGTATTTTGGTATATGTATGGTAAATAAGATAGGCCATTCAGTGTTTTCTGTGTTAAAAATGGTGTATTTCTCCTAAATGAAGGGCTAGCAGGGATGGAACGGGCATCCCTCATATTCTTCTGTAGCTTAAGGTCTCCCACCAGCCTGGAGCAACTGCTATTAGTTTAGTAAATGTATGCTTATGTTCAGGTCTGTATTAAAACATTAAAATCTGATTCCGTGGGCCGTATCGGGTGGTAATGCGCTTGGGCCTACAACTTGGGCCCCAGTGCCGTCACCACCCCATCCGCCATACAGTGCGTTCTGTACAATAACAAGGACTCAACACATTTAACAAAAGCAGCTTGTTTATGCACTTTATAGAATCCCAACTGAAATATTATACTTGGACATATAAAGGCAAAAGACATATGTATGTTTCAGTAGTGGGCCTGATCAATCCACCGCCCAGGTGATGCTTGAATATTCACAGGTAACCCCTGAACACAATCAGTGACTCACATACGGGTCACAGCTGAGCTTGCCCAGCTGCTCTCAGCAGCCCCTCAAAGCACTAGATCACTTTTACGTGAGTCACCTAAACTATCCCCATGCTGCCTCAACTGTTTCAAACTGAATTAGTGTTATTTTGTATTTCTTGTCAGATCGAGTTTCCATACCAGAAATAAAATATTGTTTTCTATTTCCATCATCTGTTGGCCCACCTGTACCAGAAATAGAAAATATACTTTTTTTGAAAAAAATGTCAAGTGCAAGATGGCCAGTCCACAGTACAAGCTTTTGTTTTCGATTAAGCCTGGGGTCATATTAAAGCTTTTTTATTAATAGTGTTGAATAAAAATGACGACAGACTCTTCCAATGGATTGGTGAACGACTTTAATAGCAGTCAGCAAAGCCAGCATACACAGGACAACAGCAACCCAACCACAGAACAAGACCAGCGCAGCAATACACCTCCCCGTCAACGCACAGAGCTTTTATACAGGAGAGCGCTCATACATATCAATGGAAAGGGAGGTTTCAGACATGGCATGATGTCATGAAGCAACAATGTTTCAGGTGAACGTTCCCTGTGTCAGCATACATGTCTTAGACAGTGGCTACGTTCTCACTCCCGGGAGGGCATATTCAGGATGGGAGACTTTTTGTGATATATTTCTATTCTTGCTGTGCAAGCTACATTTCCCACACGGTGGGTGGCCTACTGGTCCACTTACTATGTGATGAATTCTGTTGCTAAAGACGACTTGCCTAGCGAGGCCTCTCTCTAAAACACACTTGTGTATGCCAAGGGGGACACAAGTAAGTGGAAGGTAAGAACTGTGGAAGCGAACACTGCCAGGCATTAAGCGTTGAATGATAAAATGTGGTATGATAATGCATTTATAATGCACATGCACACAAGTGTTTCCATCAAGGGTAAAACATGCGCACTAGAACATAGGGGTTCACACAGCAATGGGAATAAGGCACTGTTAAACATGGCAGTTAGCATTGTCTAATCATCATTATAAGGCAGCAAAGTGTTTGAGGAGTTCATTAAAACATTTTAAACCCAGCTTCCCACCCCACAATTTCCTCCTATGAGGCCTTCACTGCAGTCTCGTCCATTACATCTTTGGGGGAACAAACATCACATTCTGGCAAGTTATAACACTTCACGTCTTCCGTAGTATGAGAGTAAAATACCTGAGTGGTCTGGGGAGACTCTGGGCATTGAGCACATGTGTGATAGTAGAGACATTTGATATTGATCACCAGACAGGACAGATTTAGGATTGGAACCAGGATTATGGTAGGATTTTTCCGTTGAATGCACCCAGGGGTCTACGAATACTTACCACCCAGGTCAAAAAGGTCCAAGAGAACTTGGGGCTGGCATGGAGACTACGTACTACTATGGATGTGGGTGATAAAGTTGGTGATGTTGCTGACATAACTCGGTATAAAGTACAGCATTCGCTCTTCATGACTGCGCCTACTCCTCCTCCTTTGTACGGTTCTGGAGAACAACAGTTTGGGTGGCTATTTGCTCACGGAACCGCAAAGTCAGGGAGGATGAAGTAGCATTCACAACATCCTCAATCAGTCGTGATAGCTGGATCTGGCGGTCCAGGTTCAGCTTAACCCTAAAACCTTGTATGAGGTAACCCATTCTGGCAAAATCCCACCCCAATCTGTGTTTCTTTTCGATCGGGTTGCATCGGGAAAGCGTGGGTATGCCGAACGGCTGGTAGGACATATCCCATATTGCAACTCCCTCCTGAATTTATTGGTAACCAAAGGTTTGCTTTATACCCGCAGATGAAGTATGCCCTGGAATAAGTGGCGTACCATGAATGGGTGAAAGAGAAATCAGGGGCTATGACAAATGTGATGTTATTGATGGGCATACTGGCATTGGTCAAAAGGTAGTATCAACACTTGTTTCCCATGAGCTGTGCACCCCCATTGGTGTAGCATATGAGACCAGTAGCCAGAGATGAAAGGCATATGCTGTGGATTTTCTGGCCACCTTATCTGGCGTGGGAAAATTTGGAGGACCCGTAAACCCCATCTGGGAATGTGAATTGCTACAGGGTCCGGGCCTCTGGGTCGGATGACCAGTTTGAATTCCAGACTGACATTCCCTCAGTTGAAGGGACTAGGGGCTAAAGGGAACTTGGAGGACAAATCATGAGGTAGGTTTGCACATCCCAACAATCTATCACATTAAAGATGCAGGCATACTTCCAGGTGACGTTAAAGTGTGTGTTCTCACTGTGAACCCAAGGGTGAGCAGACGGACCATTGCTTTTGTGCATGTGGTTTTAAAAGCAGCAATCATGGCAATTTAGAAACAGATCAATGAGCTAACATCAGTAATAACGGTAGTCATATAACCACACATGGTGTGTACCAGGGGCCTGAGCCTAGACATCAGTTTCCGGGGGTTCTGTCGGTGTAGCAATGACAAAGTTCGTGGAAGTAGAATTAAGTTTAGTTTGTAAGGGGAGAACTGTGCGCACGGTGTAGTCCACCATGACGCTTCAGTCCGGGACACAGCAGTTTGTAGTCTTGCAATTGGACAAATGACAATGGTCAAAGACTTCCTGCCTGGATTAGGTGCTGTGCAAATGCATCTGTGTCGGAGAAACTGCTGCTAAAGTTTCAAACTAGAAACTAGAAACCAGAGCCACAAACTCACAGCGGTCATTAGGACAAATAGAATACCAAGAGGCGGTAACAGCAGGGCCCAAACCCAGCAGACACTGGCATTTTGGTGGTGGCAGCTTCCAATTGTTGCCAGTGCATTTCCACATCAGGAGGTTTCATCGTCATCCAGTGGTCAGATCCGGTGGTCAGATTCGGTGGCGTATGTTGATGCCAGCTAGCACTCTTTCCTGGATTACTGGCCCGTTGCCAGCCCTCGGCAGGTTGTATCTTCCCAGACCTGAGTGGTGAGGTCCAGCGGGGTGAGGAGCTGGAGGTGGTGTGCAAGAAGAGGAACCGGGATCAAGTTTGTTTCCTTTGGTGCTTCGGTTGACTGATGAAGGAGCCTGAACTGTAGAGCCTTCTGTGACTCCATGAGCATGAATACATTGAGGTGCTGGGGGTCTTGGCTCAGTGTCTGAGTGTACAGATGCATCAGGAGTAGCAATCTCTGCTTCTGGCATTGCTTGTGGAAAGTCTGCAGTATTGCGCTGGAAAGGCATGGGCAGGGTGGAGGCAGGGTCACAGGTGGATGCATTTTTAGTCACGGTTGGGTTGGTTCTGGACAGCTGAAGATCGGGCGAAGTGGAGGCCGGGTCATTGGCAGGCACTGCTACCTTGCAGCAGTGGGCAGCATGTATCCAGGAAGACATGGAGGACTTTATAGCTGTCTGTGTGATCAGCAGCACTTGAGGTAGTCCTCTCTACCTACAATGGAGAGGAGACTTTCTCTGGTGAATTTTCACAAGGACCCAGTCGCTTGGCTGCAAGGGATGGTAGGGTTTGGTTGCCGGTTCCGGTAGAGCAGCTCAGTACTGGGCATAAAGAGAATGAACAGTCTTGACCAACGTGCACAAATTATTAAGAACAGTTTCATCTACTAGGCGTAGATTCAGGAGGCATGGGTCTGCAGGAGGAGCAGCTCCCACTCTCATGGGGCGCTCCATAAGGACCTCATGTGCGGGAAGAACATGGTTGCGCTGTGGGTTATTTCGCAAGACAAACAGTGCTCTGGGCACTGCCTGCAGCCATTTCAGACCGGTTTTCCTAACACACTTTGGACACCCTGAGCGCAAGGTCACAATTGCAGCATTCTATTAAGCTGCTCAACTGAGGGTGGTAAGCACAATTAAACTGCTTCAACATTCTTTTTTTTTTATCAAAGATTTTATTGATTTGAAAATTAAAACATTACACTTATCTCTCTGCAATACAGGGTAGGGACGTGGGAAAGGAGGGGTAGAGGGGGAGAGATAGGAACAGCAGGGGGAGGGCGAGGGGGGGGAGGCTGGAAGGGAGAGGAACATAAGCAACATCAACATTTACAGGTGAGGGTAATGGGATGGAGAGAGAGAAACAATCATGAAACAAAAGCAACTAGAAACTCAACTTCCGGGACCACGGTCCGACAAACCATCAACTTGACATAGGATGACCTCATGGCATAGTCTATTCATAGCAGATTCGTTACCCCCACTTTCCCGGGGCATCTCTCAGTCTCAGAGGTTGCAGAGCTGTCATTTAGCTAGCCTCTTCCCATCTTCTCCATATTTTGTCCACTTTTTGCGGGCAACCCCTCGCCGCGTACACTCTATGTTCCATTATAGCGCATATGTCCACATCTGTGACCCACTGGTCATAGCTTGGCATACGTTCTGAGCCCCACAGTTGCGCAATGTTCCGCCTGAGAACCACCATCGCATTCGACCAGAGCAATTTCTCATAACGGGAAAGGTCATTTTCACTGGAGATCCCCAGGAGAAGGAGTTTTGGGCACCTCTGTATCGCTTTATCCATAACGCTAGACAGTTTATCACAGCATTTCTGCCAGAGCTGCTGTATCTTACTACATTCCCACAGAATATGGAAAAAGGTACCTTCTTCCCGTTTGCAGCGTAGGCATCGTGCATCCGAGGATTTGCCCCAGCGGAAGAGGGCCACTCTCGGGTAGTAGGTGCGGTGCAGGATCTTCAGTTGGACCAGTCTTAGCCTTGAGGAAATGGTTGTTTCACGCGGGTACATCAGGGGCTCCACCCAGTCCTCTGGTTGAAGTGGACCCACATCTCGTTCCCACTTTGTCTTCAAGCTGGTTAGTTCCGGTGTCGCAAAGGATATTATCGCATTGTACATGGTAGAGGTGACCTTCCGGTCCACCCGGTCCAGAACTATGTTTCGCTCTAATGGGGAGCTTTCAGGCATGTCTTGTGTTATGTGTCGATGGGTCGACCCAGCATGTTTCAGCTGCATGTAGTGGTACCTTTCTGTGGCTGGGAGGGAGAACTTCAAATGCAATGTCTCGAATGGTACCAGGTTGTCCTCGTGTACCACATCTCCTTTGTTGGTGATTCCTCGCTGGACCCATTCGGGCCATCTGGGCAATTTTCATATTTCGGGAAGGTTGCAGTTGTTCCATAGGGGTTACGCCAGCATTAATTTCCAACCCATATTCTCACTATATGCGTTACCATATCTGTTTTTGGTGTGCGGTTCAGGCCTCCATACAGGTGCTCTAGTGGCGTGGTCGTGGCATTGCAGATAAGACCTTTAATGTGTGGGAGGCTTCCGTGCATTCTGGGCAGTCCAATCCCTCCTTCCCAGATAGACCTTTGGAGCGTGGTGAGAGCAATTCGTGGGTGTCCTCCTCCCCATAGCAATTTCCGAAGGATGCACTCGATTTTGTGGAATTCTCGCTGGTGGATGTATAATGGAGAGTTTTGCAGGATATATAAGAATTTAGGAAGAGCTATCATTTTGAACAGGGCCGCTCTGCCCATCAGCGTTAGTGGCAAGGAGATCCAATGGCGAGTATCTATTGCAAATCCTGTTACAAGGGGGGAGAGGTTCAGGGTTGTGTATTCAGTAAGATGCTTCGTGATACGTATCCCCAGATATTTGAACTGTTCCCTCTCGATCTGGTAAGGACCAGCCATCGAGGTGTCTCCTATAGGGAAGAGGATGGATTTGGACCAGTTCACACGTAATCCGCTGAATGCCTCATATTGCTCTAACAGGTGCATGACTCTGGGGCAGGAGTTGCTCAGGTCCTTCATCTATCTGAAGATATCCTTCAGATAGATGAGCAGGTCATCCGCATAGAGGGATATTCTGTCTTCCCAGGTCTCAGACCATCGGAAGCCTTCCGAGGTTGGCGCGTTTCGCAGGAGGATTGCCAGTGGTTCCATAGCGATTGCGAAAATCATGGCTGACAGTGGGCAGCCCTGCCTCGTGCCCCTCCCCAGATTGAAGAGGTCCGAACGCCAGCCATTGACTCTGGTCCTGGCCACCGGGGATTCGTACAGCAGGCGCACCCACCTCATGAAGTTCTCACCGAAGCCCATGCGGTGCATTATGGTCCGGATGGCCTCCCATCTCACCGAATCAAAGGCCTTTTCAAAGTCAATTGCTAGTAGGGCTAGTGGGCCCCATATGCTGTTGCCCCTCTCCAGGGCTGAATACAGCCTGTGGAGGTTCATGCGAGTTGATCTCTGTGGCATGAAGCCGCACTGGTCCGGATGTATCAGGGAGGGAATAACCTGTTGCAGACGGTCCGCAAGTAATTTCGCCAGTATTCTGGTCTCGCTATTGATGAGTGAAATGGGCCTGTATGAACTGCATCTTTCTGGGGGCTTGTCCGGCATGGGTATCACTATTATTGTTGCTTCTCGCAGATCTGGTGGGAGAATGCCCTTTTCTCGCGCATGTTGGTACATTCGGAGTAGTTGGGGGGCCACCACATTGGTTCCCACCTTCCACCATACCTCAACCAGGAAGCCGTTAGGTCCTGGGGATTTACCGGTTTGGAGGCCCGAAATGGCACTTAGGATCTCATCTTCCGTGATCTCCCTCTCCAGCAGTTGCAGTTGCGTCTCATTTAAGGTGGGGATATCAATTTGTTCCATGATCGTGACGTCCATCTGTGTCGTGGGTTCTCTGTACAGCTCAGCGTAGTATTCCGCAAAGCCTTGGCTTATTTCCTGATCCGTCACCCCTCCTGTGTCGAGCCTTCGGACATGACTGCGTCCCTGCTCCCTCCTTTCCAGCCAAGCCAGCATCTTGCCAGCCTGGTCACCTGTTTCATAGAGTCTTGCTCACATTGCAGTATGCGCTTGTTTCACATTGTCCATCGCTATGTTTTGAAGCCTTTTCTGTGCTAGTAGCAACGTCCGATTAGAGGCCGGTGTGTCCTCAATTATGTGCCTCTCCTCTGCCTGCTTAACCTGTTGTTCGGCTTCAAGTGTCTTGCTCCAGTGCTGTCTTTTTTTTGCGGTCGTCCACGATATTAGTTCACCTCTTAGCACCGTCTTGTAGGTCTCCCACAGTGTTCCTGGGTTCATTGCCATCTGTGTGTTGAGCTTGAAATATGTATTGGTGGTCTCCTGTAGCCTGTCCACAAGCTCGGGGTCACCCAGGTAGTAGCTATTCAGGCGCCAATTCAGCGGCGGAATCCGCCTGGATGTTATGAGTGTCAGTTCTAGCGGGGAATGGTCAGAGATGCCTCTGGGACGTATGTTTATTTCTTGCGGCCTATGTAGATCAGTTGCTGGGGTGAAGAGATAATCTAGCCTGGAGAGCGAGGCATGTGCCCCTGAGTGGAAGGAGTATGCTCTCGTGTCTGGGTGGATTTCTCTCCATACATCACATAGGCCTAGTGCGCTGGCAAACGTGGCAAGTCTGGTGGGAACATTGGAGTTTCTATTCCGCAAGTGTGATCTGTCCAGGGTTACATTCATGACTTCATTAAAGTCATGAATGTAAGTAAGTGGCTCTAGTAGAGTTGGGGGTGCATAGGTGGCTATCAGTGCGATGGAGTGATCCCATAGCTTGCCTGTCACATATACGTATCTGCCGCCTGTGTCATGGGTTACCGTCGTAAGGTGGAAGGGGAGGTTTTTGTGTACCAGGATCATGACGCCTCTTGGGCCCATCATGAAACCTGAGTGGAGTGTCTGAATAGGGTACAGTCTGTGCCCGCAAGATGGGTCTCAGACAGGAACACTATGCCAGCACCCCGCCTGTTTAGAAATTGCCACACCAACCAGCGCTTGACTGCATTGCCCAGACCATTGACGTTGCATGTCATAAGCCTCGGTGTTCTGAGAGCGTCGCTACTACCGCTATGTGATGCCATGGGTACTTGTGATAGTCACTGCCTGTGTTGCCGCTGACGGTGTTATGCGCCAGCTGCGAATATGCCCGCGGGTTAACACTGTCTTATCTAGCCATATTATCTTGTGCGTTTGACAGGTCCCGTCTGTAACTAAACTTAACAAATCCCCAACCCCCCCTCCCCATACTCCTCCCAACTAGAAGCATCGGTTGCCCGAACAAAAAACCCATGGTATCAACTGGACACCTTACATGCGTTTAACTTAACTTCAAGTACGGGTGGCCTTCCCCTGCCTGGATCCCCAGGGGGAGGGAGCCCTCCCCTGGGGGTGTGACCAGGGGGGAGCCGCCATGTATAATAAACGTGGAGTTTGTTTCACTATCGGGAGGGGGCTCTCCTTGTGTCTCGGTCTTGGGGCATACCGCGGCCGCATCAGGTAAGTGTGTGTAGTCTGCTGTTACATGAGTGTGTGTAGACAAAATGATTCAATAGTTCAACCTGGGTGACCCAACGGGACCTCGGGCATCCGGCAGGTGTTGAGGCAGTGGTCAGCCCCCCTGATCTTCCGGTGGGTCTTGCGCTGGTGATCGACGGGCCTCTCGCTGTTGGTCTGGTGGAGGCCTTCTGTTCCTCCCCCTGTTGTCGCGGGGGGTCGACCAGTCTCTGTCTATGTTTTGTTCAGCCCAGCGCCAAGCCTCCTTGGGATCATTGAAGTGGACTGTTGTCCCTTTGTGATAAATCTTGAGTTGCGCAGGGAAGAGCAGGCCATGCCTCACTCCCATTGTTTGCAGTTGTTTTTTGAGGTGGTTGAAGGATTGCCTTGCCTTTTGCACTTCCCTGGTGTAGTCGGGAAAAAAGGCAATTTTGGAGCCATTGAATGTGATGGTGCCTTTTGCGCGTGCACGTTGCAGTAAGGCATCACGATCCCTGTCGTTTAAGAACTTTGCAATTACCGTGCGTGGACGTGCGCCGGGCGGAGGTCTGCCCGTGGGTACTCTGTGTGCCCTATCTATGGAAAAGAACTTGGAGAAGGCGTCTGGCTCATACAGGTCAGTCAGCCATTGTTCTAGAAAGAGTTCCATGCAGGGGCCTTCGGCCTTCTCGGGTATGCCGAGTATACGCACATTGTTACGTCTAGATCTGCCTTCTCCATCTTCAACATTCTTAGTGCCTTGCGCAGTGGGTAACCCGGTCACTGGCTAAAACAAGGGGAAGCCCACATCGAGGTATGCATTTATTTGCTACTGTGGCAGCATCTGCCCTCCTGCAGGGGTCAGCTTCCAGCCACCCAGAGAACACATCCACCACCACTAGATAGTATGACAATTTCAGAAACGTGGGGAGCTGTACAAAATCTGTCTGCATGTGACCCTGTGTATGTGCAGGTTCGTTCTCACCGCTCTCCCGACATTATGGTCCAGGCATGTGACACACCTTTACCAATAAGCCTCCACCACTGACAGAAAGACTGGGGCATCCCAATCTCGGTTCACCATAGTGATCATGGCATTTTTACCTGAGTGGGCAACACTGTGGGCCTATTGGGCCAGGTATGGAAGGAGTACCTTGTGTACCACAAGGTGGCTGTCTGGGGAACACCAAAGGAAGTCCTTGCCTAACTTACAAGACCGCTGAGCTCAGTTCATCTTTCCCTCTTCAGGCTTGGTCTGGTAGTACGGCCAGGCTGGAAAGAGAGGGAATCAGTGACTGTTGGACTGCAACGCAAATAAGAATCTTTCATTTCCAGGGGCCCATTTAAGGCTGCCGAATGAACTGCATTGTCTGCTATGGTATTTCCTTGGGCAATGAAGGACTGTGAAGGGTCATGTCCATTCAATATAGGGATACCGGTGGATGTCAAACAAACCTTTGCTTCCACAGGATGCCAAAATCATGCACCCACTATAATCATATCTGGAGTCAGTGTAAATTGTAGGTGACTTATCTTTTGCCATGACACATGCTCATGTGAGTCATGCTGACTTGGGATTGGGAAATCAATAAGTCTCAAGGATGGCATGGGGGGCACATACCAAGTAACCAGAGACACGTTCTCCAGCCTCAGGGTTACACAGATATGGGTTGTCCACAAACAGTATCAGGTCGGGGCTCTGCAATGGGACATCTAATGAATCAGCACGGGGTGACATAAGTATTTCCATAATCATGAGACAGTCATGCGGTTCCCCGTCCTGCCGGGTTGCCTCCAGAGAGGCAGGGTTCAGAGCAGGACAGCGACTCAAAATTACATTCAAAGCAGAGATTAGCAACTTTTCGTAAATCATGAGGCAGGAATTGGACATGTGCTGTGCAATGATCCTCCTAATTTTCTTGAGCTGTGTGCGGCAAAGGAATCATTATGTGAGCTTGTTTTTTTGTCATGTGAGCATACAAATGAATGAGTCACCAAGCAAGAGCGTGTTGTGAATTATCACCTATTTTTAGGGGGTTTTGCGTGATAAAAAAACAAATGTGAAATGATGCTATTTTAGATCTAAAAGCTAGAATGATATCTTTTGTGTGAATTGTCTCAAAAGGAACATTTCAGAAAGTGTGTAAATTGCGCATTTGTTTCAGATTAGTTTGAATATTAAAGATGAAAATATGAGCGCTCACCTACCATTCTGCCCTGCCAGTCCGTGCAGTTCCAAGCTGACATGAAATGTTAGCACACCGACTGAGAGGATCAATCACTTAGAAAACAAATGAGAGCTTTCATGCAGAGTCTCTAGAGCAGGCTCATTTTCAGCATTTCCTCCTCATGGCGTTCGAATAATGAATCAATCGCTGTCTTTAATGTATAGAAAACGTAGGCTTCACACAACTCTTGCTCCCTTGGCTTATCCGTGAGAGCAGAAGGTGCTCATCAGGCCTTTCTAATCAGGAATATTATCACATGTGCAAAGTCAGATCAATATAACTAAATCACCAGGGCATTTGTACCTTAATGGAGACAGTTCCTTTGTCTAAACGGTTGCATGAACACGTCCATGTTTTAGTACATAAAATACACTTACCTTTCACTCCTCAGCTAACTCCATTACACCATTGCCGGAGTGAGGCAGCCAACGCTCAGTGGAATACACAATTGCATTGTGCATATATTTGCAAGTTTGCACGTACAACACACAAACTGCCAAAGATTGTGTGCCCATTCAGAGTTAAGTTTTACCCAATTAAAATGAAATTCTAACCAGTATTAATCCATATAAATCTATGCATGGCCTGTGCATGGGTCTGATGCACTGCCACTGAGATATGCGGATCAAACACAGGAAGTAGTCTTCCTTAGACCTGTCAAATAATTTAAAGACGTACATTTACACTGTTTTCTTGACGTTCTTATAAGTAACAACAGACAGGAATGCGCCATCACAAGATTTTCTGACCCCAAACCCCCTCCCCAGCATGAATTTTTCTTTTTGTGAGACACACGCACTCTTAATCGGGAATATTGAGGAGGTACGGCAATGGGTGACTGAAATTGGTTACCACACGCGCAAAGAGCTGATTAGTTTCTGGGACAAAACATGTCACCATAAAACCAATACAGCAGAGCCCACGTGCTACTATGGACTTATGTATTTATGAATTTTGGTCCACAAATACCTCCTTCCCTCAAGCACATATATGTTAGCTACTGTACAAATATCGTAGGAGTACCTTTTGAAGCCTACAGCTAGTGGCTGAAAGTTCGGGCATACCAACTGCATGGTGCAGTGTATATTAGCACATACAACACACTAGCAGCAAAAGGATCTGTTTCCATGCACACTGAAATTTAAAAAGGAAAGTGCAACATCTGGAGTGCACGTCGAGTGCTGTTTGCTGGGACTTCCGTCTACTCGACTGCTTCTGTGACTTCTATTAGCACTATTGTTACTGCTTTCTGAGATTCCAGCTGACTTCCCCTTTAATCAGAGCTATCAACTGACTGTGAACGGATTACTTTTAACTCACTCATCAGCCATATATAGGGCCTCATTCCGAGTATGGCGGTAAGGGATAGCGGCCACCGCTAACGAGCGCGGTGGCGGTAATCCCTTACCGCCATACTCCGAGTTCCCTTTGCGCCATGGAGGTTTTAACACCTGCTTTTAGCAGGTGTTAAAAACCATGGCGCTAAGGGACCTTGATGTTAATTACGCCACCGTAATTTACGGTGGCGTAATTGACGCCTTCCCCACTCCCATTATGCCCTATGGGGCAAGAATGGGAATGGGGAAGGGTAAATGGGGATTGGGGAATTACCGCCCCGCCAACCTTGGAATGGGGCGGTAATTCCGCCATCCACCAAGGCGCTGCCGGTCCGGGTACGGCGTCAACCAAGGCGTTATTAGCGCCATTGGTTAGCGCCGTACTCGGAATGAGGCCCATAGAATTGAATTGCCTTTTCTGCTCCTTCCTCAAGAACTCCTGCTGCCCCTGTCAGTGGCAGCCTTCTTAACCTGATGGATGTGCGCATCGCGAGCACGCAACGTGTGGAGTGCACGTCGAGTGCTGTTTGCTCATGAGCGGTGCAGCTGACAGCACTTCGACTGCCTCCCGCCCACCAGCCGGCCGTGGTTTCACACTGCCGTCATCTTCTATGGCCGGGTATACGCTAACTACAGCGATGCCCAAGAGTGCTAGTTTGTTGATTCATGGTGACTCGTCCTCACTATCTCCACTCGTTATAGCAGAGCCAAAGACTCTCCACAGAGCAACAGTTCAAAAAGATAAGATGCGCTCAAATTCCATATCTATGGATATATGCACGCTTCGGGCTTCCATGGCCCATTATCCTACGATGCCGAGACACGCCCAGCATACGACATTGCTCAATGAAGGAAATGGCACTCATTATCCAGAACTCTTGTTGAATTATCAAATGGCTCTGTTAGTCACCTTAGACACTGATGTACAAATTTATGGCTCCCTTAATAACTCAAAGATGATCAAGACCACATTTTCAATGTCAAAGGAGAAAGTGTCTGAACAGCGGAACACGAATCTCCCGTTATCATATGCGCAAGCAGTCTCAAGCTCGACAAGAGAGAGTGGAAGAGCTGTGAACCTTGATCCTGCTCATGCACAACTACCTAACTCAATTGCATTACAGCCTGCTGCATCTTTGTCAATCATCTCTACAAATGGTTCTTCAGAACAAATGCAGATAGATGTGGCAGAGCAACCCATAAAGAAGTCTAAGACTCCTCGCTCAACTTTGTCACAGCCTCCTAATCTTTACCCAGATTCACCAGAATCCTCACCAAACACCACTGCCTCGTTGCAGATGTCTTTTAACAAACCTACGGCAAGACCCTCCTTTGGCTTTTAGCCACACCCCCCGGTGGCATGGGAAATAGCTTTAAATGCTATTACTACAGGCTCGCGCACCCTCATAAATATCTTTGAAGTTCTTGACAAAAAAGTGGAGACTCGGAGCCAGTCGCTGATTCTACTTGATGCCAAAGTTGACAGGGTGGCGATGCAAGTACAACGTGCGGGTCACTCTCTGCATTCTACCACCAACTTGATACCCCAACACCACCTAGTGACATTTTCCAGCATACTGGATCTGTGGTTGAGCCGGTGGAGATATCTATGGGGGGCACAATATCTCCTCTGGAGTTATCAGCAGCAGAGGAAGTTTACGAGCCAATTTCGGACTCAGCCCTGAGCTCTCGAAATGTCATCAAATCAGCCGCGAATGAGGAGAGTGAATACTCTGTTTATGAAGTATTTAAGAAAAAGGCAAATAAGAAAAAGGAAAATAAGTTTTAAAAAAGGCACTAAAGCCTAGAACTTCTTGTTACCAATAACAGCACTAGATGCCACAAAAAAGAAAAAAGATCAAATCAAGACATACTAACAAAAGTGGCAACAAGCAAGTCTAGAAAGATTTTAAGTAATTTAACAACTCCTAGGCAGCAGAAACCACTGCCTGTCATTCAGATAAAAAGAGCAATCTGAGTTAATTCCTCCTGCAAGCCCTCGCGACCTAGATTCCCCTCTTCTCTCTATACATAGCTCAAACCAGCTATCTAATCTTCCTATCTCCAGGGAGGAGGCAGTAGACTCAGAAGAACTGCTGAACCTCTCTACGTACTCCATCTCATCGCTTCCAGAGGTAATAACTGCTCTCCCTGACCAGGTGCATGCTGATTATTCAATAATCACAGACGACATCAACAAAGCAAAGAACAACTATCATGAGCGGAATTTCCTAACATTGGAACAGAAAAGGTTGAAACAGTCTGTGTAAGTGAATTTAACAAGCCCGACAACTAACCAGCCCAATACAGACTGTAGTCCACCTAAAAATGAACAAGAAAAAGCTGAAAGAATCACAATTATTCTAAGAAGCCAGCAAATACCCCTGTGGCGTTAAGATCATGACCTCCTTATATAAAGAGGACTGCCTGAGACTAAAAATGGCTAAGAGACAGCGCCATAATCCATTTCTGAACAGAACCACATTGCTCAAGGGTTTTAAGCTAATCTCGAGCTTGCAGCTCATACAATTGAGAGACATTCAATATGTCAAAACACTAATAATAAGTACATGGACACGGCAGAGATAATGATACCATCTTTATTTATCAAGGAGATCATTCTGGATGCTGAAGAAGCTCTGGTAGAGTTTGGGCTAAAAGTTGGTACATATGACATCAAGGCCACAACAAGTGCAAGAAATAAGGCTCACTTAACATCTGACTCAGAGAGAGCCATGTTGACCCCTAACTATCAACCATTAAGAATAAATTGCATTGGAAAGCAAGGATATCTGAATAGAGAAGTATCCATGAAATCTCTCATGCCCAAAAACATTAAAATCTTAATGAGCATGGATCGTTAAAGCCTTAAATGAACCTGACCAGATAGCCAGGCATTAGGGCCAGGAATCAGCTAGCCCTGTCATTATAAGAATGGCTATTTGGAACATGAGAGGTTATAAACACTTAATGGTAAAACACTCCCAATTTGCACTAGCCAACTACAAAATGGTTGTTCTCCAAGAAACCTGAATAGTGAATCAACCCACATGGCCAGGCTATCAAGTATGTTGGATCCCCTGTCATGACCCTTGCCCCTGGCCCTCACTGGCAAGTCCGCCTTCCAGTTAGGGCCTGGTCAAAGGCCTTAAAACCTCATCCAAGACTCTCTTGGAGTCAGTCCTGGCTCCTTTAGTGCCAGGCTCATAACCATCATGAAGACCATTAGAATGGGACTATTTACTTGGGACTATTTAACTGGGGCGGGGGGGTTCAGCCAAAATGGAGGCACACATATAGATCAGTTACAATGAACTGAGCTATGCAGTCTAGTCTTTTGGGTGTGGCAGGCCTGGGACTACTTTACCTGGACTACTTTGGGTGTGGCAGGCCTGGGACTATTTTACATGGACTACTTTACCTGAGACTATTTAAACCGCACCCAAACAGCAGAACATGCTTTGCGTTATTCTGCTGTGGGCAGCATAATGCTCACCGTGTCCAGTTCTTTGATGCCAGCTTACCTGAAACCAAGGACCTGTAGAGAGAGAAAGAACACTACGAAACTTACCTGGACAGTATCCTGTCTTCAATCCATCGCTGACTTCAGTTCCACTCACCTGAAGGTACGAACTCCATCATCCGGCACCGCATGCATCCTGGAATACCATAACCGGAAAAGAGGAGGAAGAAAGACAGCATTAGTAAGCGTTTACTCACGTTTCCTGCTGAATGAAGAAAGCCACACAATTCTTCCCTGGGTAGTCATCTCCTGGTCAGTATCATTGCTGGAACATTACGGCGCCCGGCGAGGAACATCGCAACCTGCAAGGAAAGAAAAGACACAGGTTAACAATATAAAAGGCGAAACAGCGCCGCGCATCGCGCATTACTCACCGGACAGCACCGTGCACACCGCGCTTTCACCTACCGGCCCATGCTCATCTTCAAACTGCATGACAACACCAAAATACCTTTCCATACCTAAAAGTAAAGAAGCAGGACATTATTATTCCAACTAAGAAGAACATAAGAACTGCATATAAAGACTGTAAAGCAGCAAACCTACAGAGTCGCAGCAGGCCTGGATTCCCACAGGGGAGCTTGCACCAGTGAAGTAACTTGGTCGCTGCTCACCCCCCACATCTACGCACCCCTGCCACTAGGAGCAGGACGGAGAATCCACCTTTTACAATATTAAGGTAAGGAGAAGGCCCAAGGGGGAGGAAGGAGTTGAGGCCAAGGGATGTGGGAAAACATAAAGACAATCTGATATTGAATCCAGCTCTCCTATATTGCAGACCCATCTTTAACCAGAGGCCTTACCAAGGGACCGGGAGAGGGTTTGAGAGTGCAAATCAACCAACCAGGGCTGGGTGGCATCCCCGTGGATACCAGGTGAGCGTAACAGAACGCAAAGCCTCAATAATATTATCCACCTGGTCTTCATGGAGACTTCAGAGACTGACCACTTAGTTCAGATGTTGGGACAATTACACGCTGAAGTACATTCAGCCAGGCAAGCAACCAACGCTCAGGAGGAATTTGATTGTTACTAAGGATTGTACCGACGAAATAAGTAGACAATTACTCCAATCACAGGCAGGACAGACCCCATTGCCTGGTAACATTCCGCCAGCACCTGTACCAACTTCTTCCACCAATCCAGTACAAATAACCCTTCCTGGGGCAGTTCCTTTAGCTCCACCTGAACGATTTACATGGGACCCCAAAAAGTACACAATGTTCATGAACCAGTGTCCTTTGCAGACCTGGGGCTTTTCCTAACGACCAAGCACGGGTTGCTTTTGTCTTGTCACATCTGAGTGGCAGTGCTGCGGATTGGTCAGTACCATTGGTAAGTCAGGATAACCCATTGTTACATGACTTTGGGGGTTTCCAGATGGAAATGGAAAAACTCTTTGCTCGTCATACCCAAGTCCAAGCATTAAACAACAAACTTTTGTCACTCCGTGAAGGAAGTCAAGACTTGTTTGCATATATAGCAACATTTAACAGACTAGTCGTTGAAGCTGCATGGCCTGAGGAAAAAAGGACCACACTATTTCATCGGGGTCTACGAGGGGAACTAAAGGATGTCCTTGCTCAAGTGGTTAACCCACCTAAAGGTGCATCAACCTTGTGGTGCAATTACATCACAGATTACAAGACCGAAAAGCGGACCGGATAAGGTTAGACACTCAAGATGTGTATGTCCAGTCAAAGGATAATGTTCCACGTACATTGGAAAACACCGTAGAACCCATGCAAATCGGAGGTGTACAATCTCATCAAAGCTCTTCAGTTTCGACTAATCTTAGGGATGCCATGGTTGGTAGCTCACAACCCTCTAATAGATTGGCGTGCCAAGAAGTTGGCCTTTTCCGATGATTGTGCTTGCACCTGTTATTACCAAGAAAAGGGGAAAACAGACTTATGTGCATCTGCTACTCCCAGTACGGCGGCGATAGTACTAGGTGTGACTAGTACTCTACCAAATAAATACCAAGATTTTCAAGATGTGTTCCAGAAAGAACAAGCCAATACTCTACCACCGCACAGGCTCTACGATAGTCAGATCGTCCTCATACCTGGTGCGCTAATTCCTTGTGTTAGAATCTATGCACTTACTGAACCAGAAAACCTCCATTTGAAATCTTATCTTGATCAGTACCTGGCAAATGGATTTATTCGCCCATCTAAATCACCGGCAGCCAGTCCCTTATTCTTCGTACCAAAGAAGGAAGGAGATTTGAGGACTTGCATTCACTACCTCGCATTAAACCAGATCACAGTAAAAAACCGTTATCCACTGCCCCTTATTCCCAAATTATTGGATCAAGTCAAAGACGCCCAAATCTATACCAAACTGGACCTAAGGGGGGCGTACCATCTTGTTCGAGTGAAGAAAGGAGACAAATGGAAAACCACCTTTCATACCAATACGGCTTGTATGAATACCAGGTAATGCCTTTTGGACTTTGCAATGCTCCTGCTGCATTCCAGTAATTTATGAATTATGTTTTGCAGCAGTTAATCGACGTTTGCGCCCTGGTTTAAATTGATGACATCTTAGTGTATTTTGCCACAAAAGAAGACCATGTCAGGCATGTCCGCTCCGTCCTTACTAAACTCCGCCAACATAAACTGTATGCTAAACTCGAAAAATGCTCTTTTCATGTCACGGAAGTGGAGTTCCTCGGTTTTATCCTCACACCTAAAGGTATCAGAATGGATAGGCACAAGGTAGATGCCATTCTTAACTGGTCGTCACCAACTTCATTTAAAGGAATCCAGAGTATGTTGGGCTTTGCAAACTTTTACCGCCGATTTATCCCATATTTTTCCCAAATAGTGCATCCAATTACGTCACTATTGAGAAAAAACAATAAAAAGTTCCATTGGACCGAAGAAGCAGAGAAGGCCTTTCAAGAACTTAAGAAAAAATTCACTTCTGCTCCAGTTCTACGGCATCCTCGCCCAGACCTCCATTATATAGTTGAAACAGATGCCTCTAGCATGGCAATGGGAGCTGTTCTCTCACAAAGGGACCCAGGAACTGGCCAGTTACACCCTGTGGCCTTCTGGTTATGAAAATTCTCACCTCACAAACTCAACTATGCTATCACAGACAAAGAACTCTTGGCTATAAAATCAGCTTTCAAGGCATGGTGACACTATCTCCTTGGTGCTAGACATACTGTCACGGTCATAACTGATCATCGAAACCTGCAATATCTAAAAACAGCAAAGGCTCAATCATCCCGTCAACTGCGGTGGGCTCTTTTCTTCATTGAATATGAGTATGTGATTACCTACGGGCCAGGAGTCCGAAACGGAAAGGCTGACGCCTTGTCCCGCATGGGTGTTGATGAAAAGGTGTACATAACTCCAGATCCAGTAGCCATCATTCCAGAAGACAAACTCCTGGGTTTTACGACAACATTGACGCAGGGTGAACTCCAAAACAAGATCCAACTCTTAATGGATCCCACTTTCTCACAAGAGTAGTGTACTCAAGGAGAACATTACACCATTAAAGACCAGATACCATATTTTAGGAACCGTCTATACTTGCCAAATAAAGATTTACAAGAGCAGGTTATTTCGGGTTATCGCGACTCCCTGATTGAAGGTCATCCTGGAATTGCCAAAACTCTAGCTAAAGTAAAACAAAATTATTGGTGGCCCACATGGCGTAAAGACATCATACAATTTATCCAATCTTGCGGTGTGTGTGCACAAAACAAGTCCCAAAAGCAGAAACCAGCTGATCTTCTCCAACCATTGGAAATTCCTCTCACACCATGGCACACACTGTCCCTTGGTTTCATTACAGATTCCCTAAAATGGCACACTTTATTCCTTTTAAGGGTCTTCCAAATGCATCCAATTTAGCAAAAGTATTCCTGGAGGAAATCGTACAGCTACATGGCTTTCCATCGGTCTTGATCTCAGATCGAGGTAGTCAGTTCGTATCCAACTTCTGGAGCAAATGTTGTTCAATGGCCCAAATTGACATTCGACTATCCACAAGTCGCCACCCTCAAACAGATGGCCAAACAGAAAGATCAAACCAAACCCTCGAGCAATACTTACGTTGCATGGTACATCAAGTGGAAAGAAATTGGAAGGCCTTGTTATGGATAGCTCAATATGCCTATAATAATTCATAACACACCAGCACTGGACAAACCCCTTTCTACATGGCAGACATCCACGTACTTCAGAATTGGGACCCCCAACCCCTTTGGAAATGCCAGCGGTTAAAACCCTACATACGACTATTTCCCAGGCCTTCAAAGAAGCACCAGAACATTTACTCCAAGCCAAGAACAGACAAAAGAAATTTGCTGACCAACATCGTAGTGAAGCCCCCGACTATCAAATTGGAGACAAGGTCTGGTTAGCATCAAAATATGTGCCCGTTAAAGGGACTCAGACATTTCGTCCCCGATATCTGGGACCTTATTCTATTGAATCCATAATAAATCCAGTGGCAGTTAAATTAGCCCTACCACCCACTATGCAGATTCATCCTGTGTTTCACGTATCACTCCTGATAACCTGGTACTCGGGTTACAACACCACCAAAACCAGTATTAGTTGACAGAGAACCAGAGTTTGAAGTCAAGGATATCCTAGACTCAAAATACACCAGACCCAAACTATACTACTTAGTTGCTTGGAAGGGATATGGCCCCCAAGACAGATCATGGGAACCTAGTGAATACAACCATGCACCTCGCTTAATTAAAAAGTCCCATCAGAATTACCCAGCCAAACCAGGACCAGGCAGAAGTGCCACAGTGAGAGTGGGCTTGGGGGGGAGTGCTGTCCTGACCCTCCCCCTGGCCCTCACTGGCAAGTCAGCTTTCCAGTAAGGGCCAGTGAGAGAGATTTCATTATGCTAAATGGTACTGTTATGGGAGATATCCATGCAAGCCCTACTTGGCACAGAGAAAAATTGTCATCAATCATAGATTATGTATTCTTCGCCCATGAACATCTAAATCAAATTGATAGTTAAAAATAATCCCCACGACTAACAGTGATCATAATATCTTAAAAGTCTGATGGTTAGCAGATCCACCCTATAAGGCAGAGTACTATACCCAGCCAATTCAGCTATGTGCGAGTGGGAACCGCATCACAGCATCAACCACTTTTCTACACACAATATTCTCCTATTATCATGATGAAGTCTCTCCCAGGCTAAGTCATCGAGAATATGATGAGATATTGCAATTCTTTAATGAACATAAGCCCTGCTCCGGGCAACCAATGATAACCAGGAAGGAATCTTTTGATGTAACTATTCAAACCATGAAAACTCAAACGAGAAAACAAATCAGAAAAATCTGCATACTCAAGAGTCATGAATTCACTAAACAGATTAAGGATGTCCGAAACAAATACAAAAATCGGATGAAACAGCATACATATCATAAAAAACAACTTGATACGGAACAGATGTTAAGAGCAATACAAAGCAAAAATACTGGACATTTGGAAATGCTTAAAAAATGACCAGTCTAATAACCTGGCAACTTGTCGGATTAATGTAATTAGTGAACCTTCATGATGTAATCATTTCACGTAATTATTTGTCAAAGTAAGTAATGCTCCACCAATCTGTCTTGCTAAGACTGATGATGACTATCCAAAATGTGACCATTCAGATATGCTGCTACTGATTAAGAAATTAAGTTAATCTTGTGCTCCGGACCCGGATGGCCTAACTAATATCTCTTTGAAAGAAAATCTGGACGCCTGTGCCAGTATTCTATTAGTAGTTTTTCAAAACATCATAGAAAAAAATGTAATTCCTCCTGTGTGGAGAAACTCAATAATTATCCCAATCTTTAAGAAAGGCAGCAGAGAAGATCCAGAGAATTAGAGACCAATATCTCTATTTGACGTCCCGGGCAAACTGTTTGCACGTCTGATTCTCTGGGATCTCCAACTCTGGCTAAAATAAGCAATACAAATGGATAAATACCAATCAGGTTTTGTAGCCAGTCTCGGCACAACAGTGAATTTATTAACCATATCAGTCATAAAAAATCAGGCCATTGCAGAAAATCAACTAGCATATTTTGTGTTAATCGATTTTAAGCAGGCTTTCGATTCTATCGCCCGAGAGTTACCATGGTCTAAACTCATAGAAGTGGTTTGCCCGAGTTATCTCCTTAATCTAATACAACAATACTATACAAATACAACAATACAAATAAAATTGAATCAAGCAGGCATGTTATCAAAAAGATCCCCACGCATAGGGGCCTTAAACAAGGGTTTATCCTCGTTTCCACGCTCTTTAACTTTTACATAAAAGACATTAACAACGCGCTGGAACCCACCAGGGCCTTTCCTCCGAAGATCGGACGCCATTACACCTTAATTATTGCAAAAAGTATTAAAAAAATGATAAGCCTCTGTATAAATGGAGTATAGGAGGAATGTTCTTGGAAAACATTGACAAATTTAAATATTTAAGACAGAATATCAATAACAATGTCAAAGACATAGCCTACAGGAATAAATATAAGATTGAAACATTAACATCTCAGGCTAAGCTAATACATAATAAATATGGCAAATTCTCCTGTAAACCTATCATCGTGTTCTATAAGCAAAAAGTCATCCCAATTGTGACCTATGGGGCCCAGGGGAAACCTGTGGCTAACCAGCCAAATTGAAACGTGATAGAGGGTATATTTTGGAAATCACTTTTATCTCTGCCCAATGGTTTCCCCATTCAAATAGTGACATTTGAACTTGTAATTCGTCCTATGCAATCACCAGTGGCATGGCACTCGCTGGCCCTCTATAGGAAATGCCTAATATCAGATGCCGCTGAGTCAACCCTATTACCTCTTGTTACCAAAGCAATCACAAACAACCAAGACCATGCTTTATCCAAGTGGAGAGAGCACTGTGAGAATCTAATGCAAAAAGCTGATATTGACCTATCGCTGTTAATTGAAAGGCCTGAATCTGCAAAGAGCAAAGAAAAAATATAGAGAACATGAGTGTATGGCTGTTTGGGAAGCTTGCATAAACTACAGAGCCTTTAAGGCTGGGGTCTTTATTATGAAACCAACTTATTTATTAAAGTTTTCAGATCAGAAGTATAGAGCCCGCATTATGAGGCTACGCTTTAATTTGTGGCCAATGAGAGAAAGCTTGGCCCCCACCCGACAGAAATGAGCAAATACTGAGACAGCATGCAGATTCTGCTTGTCATCCGTTACTAAAGAAACGCTGGAACATCTGTTAACCAGCTGTAAAAGCCTCCAGAAGCAGAGAAAGGAACGCTTCTATAAACATCTGGGGCAATACAAAATATTGTCCAGCAAACATATGTGGGATATGATCTTTAATTCAAGATCTATATCTTTAAATATAGCAACAATCAAGTTTCTACTCGCATTGAATATAGCAGATGAGTAGTAAATAACAAATGCAACCAACAAATAACTTTGACTCAGAATGTCAATGTCTAGGTGGAAATAGACTGTCAGTGTAACCAAAGGACATTTCCACAAATGTAAGGAAATTAGATCCCTTGTTTCAAACCATAACAAATATACCTTGAGAGGCAGCACATGTGTGCCCTCTCGATAGTGAACGAGTGAGAAATGATTTTAAGCTGGTGCAGCTATGTAAGTGCAAATTATGCCACAAATGGAATTATAAATATTACAAAATAATGCAATCATATACACATAACCAAAGAAAAGAGTTCAATCACTTATTTCTAGCACTCCATTTTTTTTTAGATATGATTGTTGAACAATGCATTCAGATCAATATTTGTGTTACTGATTGACAATAAGCAAAAATAAAGAACCAAATTTCCATATTCCAGTAAGGATTTTATGTATTTATTTGATTTGTTGTTCTTTGTGATAGGAAATCCCCTCGACACGTGTTTCCCTGCAAGTTATGTGGTTCATCAGGAGGGTTTTAATCCATTAACTTTCATTAGAATTGTATAGCTCTTTGAAGTTAGAAAAAATCTAAGTAAAGAAATGAAAATAAGAGGCAGTCTGTCAGTTGATAGACCCATACAATAATGATTCTATATGGATTCAAAATCACATTTTTTGAAACACGCAATATCAGTTAATTGACATTGTGTTGGATTGAATAGAAAAACAATGCAAATATTAAATATAGTCTATTAATTATGCTAAATCCATAGAAAATGGTTTCTAGAACCCAATCGTATTTCTTGAAGAACCAAAATAGGCATATCTGTACTGTATTCAATTTACAGAGGTAAACAACACGGTCATTGGAGATACATTTGAATCATCAACTTAGTTTTTTGCATTGCTTGACATGTTTTAGTAATCACCAAGCAGAGTGTGATACTTCAGGGGTGTTGCACTTTAAATGATGGGATCTCAGCCAACAAGTAGTTTGTTTGGACTAAAAGAGAGTCCAATTCTTTTATTGAACAAAACAAATTCTTTCTTTCTTTTTAGGTAACTGAAAAGGATACGTTTCTTCGGTACTCTCGTACTCCCGGACAAAGTTCTAGTCACTGTACACCAAGGAAAGAGCAACTTGGTAAGTTCGTTGGGTAAGAATGTTTGTTGGATTATTACACTCCCTCTAGTCTCTTTACTCCCTTCTCTGTTCTCTCAATGGGTCTTCCCTTTGAGTCTTTCTTTTGGTCTCTCCGGTCTCAGCTTCCTTTAAGATTCGTTTAGAACTTTCTGTGCTGTTTACTCCGTTCTTAATGCAGGCTGTTTCCCCTCTTATGACACAGTTCGTACTCACTAGCGACAGGATGCTTTCCTTGTTAACACTGACTTAAACACTTCTCTTGTTATCTGCACTTGATGGATCGGACACCTTGTCTTGCGTGGTTTCCTCTTCTGGAAAAGGCTCCCTCACACTGTCCCAGCTCAGCGTTCATTTGCTAGTCAACATTCGCCTCTTGATACACTCTGCCTGTTCAGCCAGTGCGTACTATACTTCAGTACGGTCTTTCGGCCAGGCACCTCTCTTGTCTGGAGTTCGCTCAACTGACACACTTTCACCTCCGGTTAGGTACTTACAGCGACCCTCTTCATTACTTCGACGTCTGCCGATGGCTTTGCTCCGCTCCTTCGGAGTCAACGTTCCCTTCTCCGTGACTCTAACGGCGTTTGTCCTCCTCCTCCTCAAATCGGGTGCCGGCTCCGGTCCCCTTCGTTCAGGTCTCACCTCCGTGAAGGGAGTCGCTACGTTTCAGCCACGTCTCCGCCTCTTCTACGGAACGAGCGTCAATGATCGCCTCGTCTTCCTCAGCACCAGTTAGAGCGCATCAGCGCTGCTCTGTTTATTCTCGCTCGACTTCTTCCAGCCTCGTTTCTCTGACAACCCAAAACAAAATTAACTCCTTAATAACTCGAGTCCGCGCAACGGTGTAGACTTAGTCTAACAACTCTTGAACTTATCAGCTGTCTCTCAATATGCCCAACTGTAACGGCTCTCCTCGCTCTCCCCTTCGTTCGGCGTCTCCTGGCAACCAAAAGCAGAGGCAGAAAAACATTAGAGGAAAGTCCATACATGAAGTGGACGAAGTGGACTTCCTGGATTTATGCGTCGGTAACTGTAGCCTTATAGTCTGCCTGCATACACATTGTCACACAGAGCATGTGTACAAGACTGTGAAAAATAAATAACATGAGGACTCTCTCTAGACACAGCTTCAAGCACACCACGTGCTCTGAAAGTGCTCACCAGGCCTGCTCTGTCAAGAAAAAGCACACAGCCAGGGTGTGGACAAGGTTAACTCTGATTGGTTTGCTTCCAACCAATCCGAGTGAAAGAAGCATTTGTAGATACATTGCTCATGCCTGGTGCACAGTGATAGGGGGATTATGAGCGGCCAATAAAACAACAAAACAAAAGTGTGCGGGTGCTCATCTCAGGGAGAACACTGGTGCTGTGTCGTCCCCTTAAGCGGCAAGGCCAGCACTGAGTGGGGTACTGATATTGTGATGGGGTGACTTTGGAATCACTTTTTTCTACCAAGAGGGCTGCAGCCGCAATATCACAGATGGGATTGGGGCCCTGCCACTACCAGGTCCAGTGCAACACTCTATTATGACACAGCCGATGCTTATCACCATGGAGTTGTGTTAACACTCCTTGGGCAAACCCATCGAGCTCATCGCAAAACAACACAAATGACTTGTCATAATCAGGCAGAGCTGGGGCTATTGTGGGTGCTTGCTTTATGGTATCAAATGCGTCTTCAGCATTTTGGGAAAATGACAAAGGTTCGTGGTCGAATCAAGCGTTAGGGTCTCAGGGGCTTAACTATAATGTCATATCCGAGACCCACTGCCTGCAGTAACTGACCATCCCGAGGAGCCCTCTCTTTTGCTACCTGGTTTGGCAATCACCATAATACGATCCTGGGATAGGTGTCAATCCCCAGCTGAAATGTCATGGCCCTGATATCGCACAAGATGTAAGCGGAAGTGCTGTCAACAGGGCAAGGACGTCCTGCTCAAAGGCTTCCAAGAAGAGGGCCGGGGGACAGTAGTAGATCATCTATATTTTGTACCACAGTGGACCATCCAAGGAATACTAGCAAGTCAAAATCCTTGTTCAGGATTTGGGAAAACAAGTTGGGGGTCTCTACATACCCCACAGGAAGACGTGTGAACTTGTACTGTGTGGATTTAAACATAACAGTAAACAGATAATGGCTGTCGGGGTGGATCGGAATGGAGAAAAGGCTGAACACAAATTGACAACAGTGAAATAGGTGACTGATGCTGGGATACAGGACAGGATGGTGGGATCACCGGAAAAGCTAGCACGAATTAACTGCCCCAGATCTTGGATGAAACGATAAATCCCTTTTCCTGACTTCATGGTGTGCAGGATTGGGGCATAGTACAGCCTACTTGTGGGAAAAATTATACCTTGTTGAAACAGGGACTCTATAATGGGGTGGAGGTTTGGTTGGATTCAGGGTGATTTTGACTGGTTTGGCATACAGCATATGTGTGGACCATAATTTGGCAGAAACTCAATACAACACTCTCTGTTACAGTAAGGGAGCAATAGTTCAGTCTCCAGAGTTTGAATGGCGAGTCTCCATGAGTTCAGTCAAAACTCATGTTCCCTGTGGACAAGGATGTCGAGAAATATATCATCAGTGGAACGGCAAATGGAAGACCTTAATTTGCATAACAGATCCAGGCCAAACAGACTGACGGGGGAACACAGGCCCAAAAAGGAAGCATAGTTTTCAGAAATAGGACCCAAAGTAACCATTAGCGGTGGAGACACAGAGTGAGGTATAGGAGTACCACCATTACAGACAGCATTGACAATTTCAACAGAATGCACAATCTGCAGAAATGCAGAAGCATTCAAAGCTGAGTGTAATGCTCCAGTATCAATCAAACATTTCACCAGCAATCGTAAAATTCACATAGGAAGAGCGGGAGTAAGTGGTACCAGTGGTACAACAAGTTCAGGAACCATTTGGCAATCCAAATGAGCATTATGTGGTGAGGGCGGTTAAGGCAGGGGCACAGCCAACCCAATTGGTGTGGTCCACTGACCACCTCAACCGTCATATTGATGCCGATTTGGACATTCGACTGCCCAGTGTCCAAACTCCTTGCAGTAGTTGCAATGATCATTATATGCGTTCATATGCTATTTCTCGTTAACAATCCCCTGTTCATTTGGCTGAAGCATACCTTTTCTCCTTCTCCACCGCCATCCCCACCCTCCTGAAATTAAGCAGAACCCTTCCCTGGGGAGGCTATAATTGCTGTATTTGCAATGTCAAGAGCTTAGCTTCGGCACTTTCTTGTTTTCTTTTTAGCTTTTCATGGAAATGTTGTGCAGCTAACAACACCTGAGTCAAATTCTTTCCCTCGCAGCCTATTAGGACAGATTTGATACCTCTGTCACCTTTACTTGTAACCCTTTAACTAACTGTGACACTACAGCCTAGTGGAATGTACAGCATATGCATCAATGATTCCAGAATACTGTTCAAAACAACGCTTGAATTGCTCAGGAAATTCTGCTGGATTTTCACCCTTTGACTGTTTGCAGGCGGTGATCTTACCCCAATCTGTCTTTCGAGGACAGGGTTCGATAAGCAGCTGTACAAGACTATCAGTACAGCTTTAAACCCATCATTGGGGGTTCTTCATCTGGCCAGTTGCAACACTATTTTAGCAGTGTAAAAATGTCAGTGGGAAGAGCTGCTCACCGTAATTGATTTAAGAATGCACATGTGGGGCAGTAACAATCGATGATGACCTGCAGTTCCTAATGGAACATAACTGGATCTTCGCGTATCTTAGGGAATGTCTGGACAATAATAAATAGCTTCATGGTACTCCATGGTGCATGCACTGTAACTAGGGTATTTCCTCTTCCGGGGAGCTGTCTAAGAGGAAATGAAGCAGCTTTGTGATTTGCGGGGGTACCTGGGAACCCTTTGAAAGGTGCAGGAGATAGTGGACGATGGAGACTGAAAGAGATTGCCCATTTGAGCTTGTAACGTGGCTGGGATTGGGCTGGTCAATAAACTTATTGAAGTGGACTGAGGGTAGGATGGTGGTTGAGTGTTATCTGGACTAGCTGTTGATGTAGGACTACCCAACTGAGGAGCTGATGCAGGATTCAGTATAGCAGGAATGTAAGTGTCCTCAGGGGTTTTCTTCAGTGGAGGCGCCCCTTGAATGAAAGAGTATAGGGGGTTATGTCCAATTTTATGAGTGGGCACCTGCAGGTTGGAGTACTTAGTCGTTAGTGTTTTAACTTGCTCTTGGAGATTCTCTTGGGTATGTTTCAGGCCTCGGGTCTTCGATTTTGACCTTTTGTTGCATCAGTATACCAGTCTAGGTATCTATCCCATTGCTGCTGGTGTACATGTGCGCCTTTCTTGTGTAGCGCCATGTGTAGCATGGTGATTTTATTTAGGTCAAATGTACCTTCCTGCGGTAGGTGTCTATGTGACTCATTCTGAGTATAATCGTGCGATTTACCCAGGAACTTACAGGCTCCGGTCGAGTAGTGTGTATACATAAAGTGAGCTGGACTTCCTTTAGGAGGAAGTGGCACTTCTCTAGATGGACCAGAACCCCTTCTTGTAGGGGTTCGACAATGTATGACTTATTATGGAACCAGGTCCAGGCCTAACTCTGTCGGCACTGGGCATTACCATGCTCTGAGGCTGGCTCTGAGGCTGGCGGGGCTAGTTCAGTTCATAGTTGACTGTTTGCAGAGTCTATCCAGAGATTAAGGTGGAGACACACAAACTCTGCTCCTCCCCCATTACAGAAATCTTAGAATCAACCACAGGTGTTGGCCACATCTATATCCCCATGACTGTTACCTCACAGTCTATGTTCCCCGTTACGCTACTGGTGTCAGCTTCTCAAAGACAGGGTTGTGGAATTATCGCAGACAAGGCACATAGACAGATGAAACAAAGCCTATTACATCTCCCGTAGTAGGATAGAGGAGGGTTTGAATACAAAGTTGGGGTTGCAACTATGTTGCACAAACAGTGTTTCAAGTATCATGGGAAGGGCTAGACAGCACAAACTCAGGGCTCTCATCTAATAATGTTTTCTTTGCACTTGTACAAGACACACTCACTCCAGCCCCTGGTCTATACTGCTCTATTTTGACCAGTACAATGGCCTCATGTCATCTCAAGTCAGCAGGGTGCATGGCTGCACTGATTTACAGTTACTATTTCGCAGTGGCCAACCTCTTTTGACTGTTTGTGATCAGATTGCTATATTCGTAGGCAGTGTACTTTCCCTCCTATGTCCTTAGGACAACCAGCCAATTTCCAGATTCCAGATTTCAGACTTTGTTTATCAGAGACAAACATTACCCAACTCCTTTCCAACAACAATAAACAAGACATATCAATTAGCAATGCAATTAACTGTGCTTACCAACCCAGAGATTTGAATCGGCTCTTCTTCCGCGTCCGTTCTGACTGCTCACCTGAATTCCTGGTCCTTCCAGCCAGCTGCCCCACCAAATTAATCGTCTTACCTGGGCCCATAGGGATCACTGGGTGTCGCATCTGGTGACCCCTGAGTCCACCGTAGGGCAGTCGTGAAGACATCAATCTTGATGTGGAAAAACAACCACAGACTCTTCCACTGGATTGCTGAACATCTTTATTAGCAGGCAGCAAAGCCAGCATACAAAGGACAACAGCAACTCAACGGCAGAATGAGATTCGACAAAGCAAACCCCCCCTCAAGGCATAGATCCTTTATACAGGAGAGCACACATGCATTTCAATGGAAAGGGAGGTTTCACACATGGCATGACATCATCAAACAACAATGTTTCAGGTGAATGTTCACTGTTTCAGCATACAAGTCTTCGGAAGAGGCTACATTCTCATACTCGGGAAGGCATCATCGGGATGGAGGACATCTTGTGATACATTTCTATTCTTGCTGTGTTAGCTACTTCTACATTTCCCATATGGTTTGGGGCATACAGGCTCGCTTACTATATGATCAATTCCATCTGCTAAAGCCGCCTGGCCTAGCGAGGTATCTCTCTAAAACACTCTTGTCTGTGTCAAAAGGGAAACACGTCAGAGGCGAGAATGTAGAAGCGAGCACTGCCAGACACTAAGCGGTGAAGCCGTCGATAGTAAGACATGCACATTAGAATGTAGGGTTCACACAGCAATGGCAATAAGGCACTGTTAAACATGTCAGTTAGCATTGAATGATCATCATTATAAGGCAGCAAAGTTTTTAAGAGGTTCATTAAAAACTTTTAAAATCTAGGGACGTCATTTGGGGTTCGCCAGTGGTCACAACTGCGACCCCTGAGATCTCCATTGCTACCCCAGTGGACGCCCTTGCTACCCCTAAAAAAATTAAAAGAATGAAAACAGTTTTGTTTTTCGTTTTCTTAATGCAAGATACTGAGTGTGGCAAGCACCATGTGGCTCTTTGCTTCTGGAGTGGCTAGCTTTCTTGTTCAGTCCTCTTTAAAAAAATAACAAAAAATTAAAAAGAACAGGGGTTTCACAAGCCTAACACTTTCAGCAGTGACACTAAACAAAAAAGAATGGGAATACCAAATCATTTGTCTTTCTGGAATTCTATACAATAATGGCTAGACTCATTTAAGGTTTATTTCAGGCACACTTCAGGGGGCGGGTCACTGATTTAGTCTGTTCTTAAACACCCCAACTTAGTCTTTCATCCTTCTGAGGTCAATAAATGAGTACCAGCACAGGTTGGGTGATATTGTATGTATATTTGTTCTATATAAAGCGCTTAAGTGTACGTGCTATATAATAACACATCATTATCATTTGGCCATGGACGTCTGCTTGCATTCACTGTAATTTGGTAATACGCGCCTATACACTCTGACCTTTATGATACATATGGCGATCCATTGTTGTATGAAATGTATATCACATTATAGTGATATCGTACCCATAATTTTCATAGTGTACTACGGAACAACGATAAGTGATGCCACTTCCTGTTTTGTCAAGGGGTGAAAGGTCGAGTTCCATCGCTTCCTGTGACATCACTTCTGGGTGGGGTCAAATGACATCACTTCATGTGATGTCATCAGAGGTCAAGGGTCGTGTGATGTCACTTCCGCTACCCCAGGCATTTTAGTGAAATGATGCACCTGGTCAAACAAAGTTTTTCCTCCACAATTGACAGAATCAAAAAATTATAATAATTTGAACAGAATAATGTTTACAATAGATTATGCTCATTGGCTGTGTTATACAAAGTAATATTTACATTTTTGACCAAAATAGAGCCTAGGACTTCACAATCCGGTAGACATTTGCCTTATTATTTGCTAATGGAGCAGCCCTATCATAATTCTTGGATTAGTTATGCAGAGTGCATTCTGCAGGGGTTTTATTAAGGGTTATTATGAATGGGTGGGGTAGAAATAATAAAACACCTTTCTTAAGTGGAATCAGGGTTGTGATGGCATAGTGTGCTATTTTCCTAAATTAATCTACTCTTTATCATGCAGCATTCCCAAAAGTTTGAAAAAGGAACATACAGGGTAGCTGTCAGAAATTGCACGGTATTAGCAATAGGGCAAAGTTTGCCCTACTTTTGAAAACACTGGGACATATTCGAAAACTATTACACCATGGCAAGTGCAGCTTGGGATGGTATAAGCATGAGAGCAAACATTGCCATAGTGCAATAAAGATACCTTTTCAATGAGTTTTTTCACCAGGGCAAGGTTTGCCCTAATGCCAATACCATTCCGTATTAGCACTAGGGCAAACTTTGCCCTGTGCAATAATGCAATAATGCAGTGAAAAATGTATCTTTTTTGCCCAAGGGCAATTTTTGCTCTGGTGCTCATACCATGCCAAACTGCACTTGTCATGGTGCAATAGTTTTTTTAATACGTCCCATTATTTTTTTTAATAGGGAAAACTTTGCCCTAGTGCTAATACCATGCAACTTTGCACTTGCACCAGAGCAAAGTTTCTGTAATCTGCACCGAGTACTCTACTGGGGCCAGAAGATGTCCTGCTGGATTCACACTGCAATTTCTGCTGATTTGTATGAGTAGAGATGTTTGATAAAGCTTGTGGTTTTTTAGAGACTTGTAAAAGGGACCTTTAACATCAGTTCAGAGGCTCAATTAACAGTAGAATATTTTAAAGCATGTATTCAACTTTTTCTCCCATTACATTCATTTTGAATTTCATCTCTAATGGCTATTTGAAGGGATGCAAAATATTTATGCCATAAGTTTTTCCTTATATATTTTTGTGTCATCAAAAAAGAAACTACTGGTTGGAGGAAATGATTGAATGCACACACTTTACGAAGTAAGGTGAGATATTCTGCTTTGTTCATGATCAAGTCTAGGAACATATAGAAAGGTATATGATATAAGAGTTACATTGTATCACATTAAGAACTTTGTTTTTTTAATTAAAATATACACAATTCTTCAACAGTGTTCATAGACTGGTTAGAAACCACCAGAAAAAGTTATGATGGGTTTAAAAATACTTGAAAAAAAACGTTCCACCTAAAATGTTAATTTGGAGCACAGAAAGGGCTCAAGAGAATTTATAGTGGACACATGGGCATGAATGATTTCATTTGACGAGAGTTTGTTCTGGATGGGTATTTCAGATATAGTGGCCGATAACAGAAAAGTATCCACTGATTTTCCCTTAAAGTGGAGTATTTAGCTCCTCTCTCAAGGTCAAATTCGGCAATGCGGTAAAAGCAGCAGTAAATCTGTTACCACCAAATAAGTAGTGTCAATACAATGCTTGCCACTTTTCTACTGCACTGCCGAACTTATGAGGCCCAATATTCTGTAGTGTGATATTAGCATTTCTGTCATCATTTTATTGCGCTCCATGTAAGATGCTGATTTGATGTTCAAATACTGTTCTCCTTTGACAGCCATGCGTATGATCTATAGAGGTGTATAGTACATTAACACCCAATGACACAAATATATAATGTTGTTGCAAGGCAATATGTTTCAATTTGTCAAAAACATGCATGCTGTCATGTAACCTCTGCCATCTTATATGTTTCGTATTCAAAAGGACTTGCATGTTATCACATACATAGTACTCCAGTCCCTGAACAGCTGAACAAAGATAAATACTCTCAACAACAAATCCCCACTATAAAACCCGATTCAATGGTATGCTAAATCATGCTGGACTCTGAAAAAGTCTCAATTACCTTTCAATAGGCAACCGGTTGAAGTCCCAACTGTGCAATTCTATTGTCACATCCCTCAGAGGCAAGAGCTGAAAAATGCAAAATCAGGAACAATATCCTTGCTGACTCCTCTCCCCGGTTGTACCTCTCATTGCGCATTCCCCCTCAATTCCTACATTCACACCCGTGAAGGTCACAGAAGACCTCCTCAGAGTTATCAGCACCCTCAACTCATACATATCTCCGCTTGCCTTCTATCATCATAGCACACACCTCAGCCTACCTCTGGTTCATCACCAATCCCTGAGCCAAAATCTCAAGCCTGCAGAGTTGCCACTGCTTAGGCCCCTAAGGGAAAAATCACACAGGGAGGCACATTATAAGAGGGTGCAAGCCCAGTGGATAGGTGTGGGGCTTTGTACACCTGGTCACAGAGTTGAGTTGGAGCATGAAAAAAAGTGAATCGGAGGAAGGAGGAAAGAAAAGGGAAAAGCATGAGTTTAAGAAGGACAAGATCAGGAGAAGGGAAATGGGAGACAAAAGGAGAAAAGATTTCGTGGAGGAGAAAGAAGAACAGCAGACATTGTGAGACAGATAAATGAGGAAGGCGTCAAACGGTGGTGGTGGGCAGAAAAGGTCCAAATAGAAAACCCAGAACTAGACAAGCCAACAGAACCATAGACTCAGAGGTGAAAGGTGAAGCCAGTGGGGACCAGGTCGGGAGAAGCCAGGATACCCAGGCTTTTATAGGTCAAAGAGGTGTGGACTTAGGGCCTGTGACTGGTAGTGACAACATCTAAAATATCCAAGAAAAGCTAGCAGATAGATACCAGAGGCAGGCTATCCAGGAGCCATATCCCAGATCTGGTGGGACTGGCAAGCCCACAAAGGAGACTAAAGAACATTTGATGGCACAAAATTCAGGGCATAGGTCCAATAATGAAGACATCAATGGTCATCTGTAGCTGAGGAGAGCCAATGCTCATCAGTGATATATGCAGAAACCAAAGAACTCTGACTGTGACCTGATTAGGTGTCCCTGTAGAGTCGAAATAGAAATGGTTGTGGAACCCTGCAAGGTGCAAGGTGCAAGGTGGAGAACGTTGTCTAAAACAGTTTGCATTTTATTATCAGTGCTTCCACTGATTTAGATGTCTTGCATTCTCACCCTGTTATAAGGAGATGTAGCCATCTTTGGTTTCAGCATTAGTCCAAACGTAGTGTATTAATTACAGTCAATCCTGTTCCAGAGCACAGATTTCTGTCTCAAGTTCTTTGTGATCCTTAACTTTGTGACACGCTCTGCAAACTAAATAAATAAATAAATATATTCAGATAATGGTCCAGTAAACACACACATCTGACTAATAATTGGGGGGCATAGGGAAACCTAAGTCCTTTCTTATGTTTTATTTCAGCAGAAACGAAATATATCCCTAGTATGGGGTATTTTACAGAGAGGAAAGCACATTTCAATAGTAGGCCTTGCTTCCTCCACCCCTTCAACTTTTATTTTAATTTGAGTTGTAGTTCATGTAGAGTTGCTATCAAGCTTTGTGTAACATTTCCTGATCATTTAATTGTGACAGTGCTTCTGCAACACATTTTTGCTTTCCCATTATTTCAACATGCACATCCTTGTCCTCGGGTTTGAGTACAAAGTCACTGTATTCCTACAAATTTCATAGAGCATTTTTTTCTTTGAAACTAAGATGATAACAGCCATAGAGTTTTCTCTGTCGAATATTTTCTCTTTGGTGTGGATATCTTTCCGCAGCTTCATGAAAACTGTCAATTGCATTATCGTTGGTGCACAGTTGGACAAACCTTTTGATTATTGACCACTCTCTACACTCAGGATTTCAATATCGAAGTCACTAAACAGGTCAGAGCCATTTGAAATAATGTTCTCTTCTAGGGACATACACATCTGTATATTTCTGAAATCAGATTTGTAGACTGTTTTCTATGGTTATTGCTTCTTTATGATGGAAACATTTCTCAAGTTCTAGTTTTATTTTCTAGTTGTAAATATCTATGTTTAGGTCAGTCATAATTACCCTTTCTAATGGAGCAAACAAGTGTTCTTGAGATGTTTTTGACAAACCTTTCTCTAGTTGTTCTCATCCTTCATGTGACTGTTTATTTTTGCATACGGTACCAGCTCCTTCTGGTTCTCTTGTGTCATTTATTTTTTTAATCTTCTTTATCTTCTTGATTTCTTTGATTTCTTATGATTTTTAATATATTTTTTGATTGTGTCAAAATCCCTTTTGGTATTTCAGAAATGTCTTCGGATATCTTCTAAAAACTCTTGTTGCATACTCGTAGTTCCACTTAAATGCCATGAATCATTATCATATTTTTTCCTGATTCACCCTCAAAGCTTTGACTAGGTGTACTAGCTTGTGATCCGGTTTTAAATTATAGCTACCATACTCTTTTGCAGTGTATAGGCTTGTCCTATGTTGTAGTCCATTTCATCACCGAGGAATTTCTGTGATTTATAGAGTTCAACTTCATTTTGAAATGTAGTCTCATTATTTTAAACTTTGCATCTCAATTCAGTTTTCAAAGTTGTTTCAATTTCTCATTACTTTTTTGTTGTACTTCTAATTAGGAATTCTGTCATTTTTCCAGTAGCTTGTTTCAGGTTATAGTCCTAATTCTTGGCAATATTTTATTATCCTCCTCAAAATTCATAGATGATGGAGATATGTACCCCACTTGGGATTCAGTCTACTTTGAGATATTGCTTCAGATTGGTCATCACCCAAAATGTTGTTGTTGCTTTCTAGTTCAGTCTTTAAAGTTGGATAAATTGGACTGTCAATGTTTATTTCTGATTCATCATTTCCACTAAACATATGCTTTTTGGAATCACTTGGGTCAAAGAGGGCTTTACGTGCTCATGTCTATTATCCCTGCATCAAACCATATTTGCTTTACTTAGATTATTTGTTTTATTACGAGTGTGTCAGTGATCGAGTACCAAGAGCTGTGTAAATGTATGGTAAAGTTGGGGATAAAGGGAGCTGGCAGCCACACATTTTAATTCATTCAGGGTTGGCGGGCGCTAAATTAGAAGCCATGAGCATGACACTTTCATTTGTCAGGAAACTCATCTGTTGTCCAAACTCCAAAATATAAATTGGTAGTGATTGTATCATTTCCATTTCTCAATTCTTATTTCCATTTCAGTGCTCATGCCAGTTGAGTGTTGAAAACCATATAACTCCATTTTGGTCCCATGAGATGTTTCGCACCACTGTCCCTATTTCAGTGCAGTGCTTTACTAGAAGTATCAGTTTAAAAGGTATCATATTTTTGTATAAATATACAAAACACAGAAGCAACATGTATATTATCAAAAATATATTCATACTTGCAATTTGCATCATTCATACATTTCCTTTATCAATGCATTTCATAATATTCAATTAAAACTTCCAGAAGCAGAAAACATTTGTTAAGAAATAATTAATTAATCATATCAAATCTAATCATTTAGACGCTCGACATAGTTATCACAGTGACTTTTGTCCCACAATTAGCATTTGTATATTTGTAAGTATTGTGGTTTAGTCAGATCTTAATGTATTGAACTGACGTGCTCCACTGTGAATCTTAAGTTTATCACTTGTCCCAGAATGAGCATGTGTGTCTCAGTATTGTAGCACGATACTGCCATTTCAGTAATACCTGTATCTATTATTAAATGCCCCAGATATTCTAAAAGTGGAACCTATGTTTATCAACTCCCCTGTGGCCATTGATTGCAGGATGTCACTCAAACCATTTCTTGTTTCAAAATAATACTCATAACGTCTTATGTAATGGCAATAAATTATAGTCTATTATTCACACTTCAAATTAAATAGTTAGTACATAGTGTGAACAGATCCATAGCTCCAGTCTATTCTTCCCAAAGCAAATTGTAACATGAAGATTGACTACATGTTAGGGATTTCTATCAGTCTTTCTTTTCTCTTTCTCCAAGTTATTCAGAAAATAACGTTCCTGGGCTGACTATTAAAACTAAAAGTTACAAGAGGAAATAATATTGTGGTAGACATAATATACTGGTCACTCTACAGCTGTTCTACATTCTGATAAATTGTCACAGGACATAAAGAAATTGTCAGATGTAAAACATATAAGCAATTCCTGTGGTTTATGTATTGTTTGCTGTTTATAACACTGAAAATGTTTGCCTAGCAATACTGTTATTCATTGATTATGTATATCCACTTGGATGTTCAGTGAATCTGTTTGTCTATAGGACTAGACTTGTCCTTACAATATTCGAATAAAGAAGAGTTTAAAAATAATAATGTCTCAGAAAGATTAGCGTGAACATATAGTTAATTTCAGTTTAGTTCAGTTCAGTTTAGTATAAGAGAGTTAGCATTCAGCTCCTTGTTAATTATACAATCTGATGCAGTAGGGTAATAACTGTCTAATTCAAAGAGAGATAATTTATTGATAACCTGGATGATTTTCACTAATAGCTTCTAGGTTCACAACCAAAGCAGAACTTATATGTTCATTCTACATCCATTTGCTATTATAATTACTGTCTCAAAAATACTCAAAAACCTACTCTTACAGTACCTTCTCTGGCTAATCCCCAGCATATATTGCTTTAAAACACTTTGCTGTACCTATGCATGATGCAAAACTACAAAATATAATAATATATTTTTAAGAAATCTGTTCTTTTAGGGAAGCCAAATTATCCCTGTTTAGTAGGAATCTTGGACTTTCAGACCAAAGTCAGAGAGCTTTTTTATTTTATTTATTTGTGCGTGTTTGCTTTGTAAATACACCTTTCACACAATTTTCATAAAGAGAAGGAAATCCACATACAGTACAATAAAGCAATGTATACTAATCTGTCCTAAAATCCAAATTTACATCTATATATATATAAATGTGAAAATGTGTGGGTTTGTGGATTTGTGGTTCGTGTATGTTCCCTATGCAATTCCACACTGTTTCACCAATCTACACCAAATGTTGCACAGTCACTTGTAAGGACCCTCCGGACATTAATGGCTACATTACATCTAGAAACACCGCTCCTTGTCCCATATTTCAGCAAAAGTGCAAATTTGGGTGTGGGTTTGTGGCTTCACGTATATTCCCTATACAATTTCACATCATATCACCAATCTGCACAAACCTTTGCACAGTCACCTTTTAGGACCCTTCGGACATTACTGGCAACATGACATTTGGACACCCCACTCCTTTCACCACATTTCAGAAAAAGTGAAAATGGGGAAAAGGGATGCAGAACAATGAAAGACTGTGGTATAAATGTGATGAAATCAGATGGGACTATAAGTGAGGTAGATAATCAAGTGTACTATTGAATGATTTACATAGCTTTCGGGTGTGCATGGAGAAACAAATGAATCGCCTAAATACTCCATCAACCCAAGAAGTCAGAAGATGAAGTGCAAAAGGGTAAAAAACATTGCAGAGTGATTGCTAAAGCAATTATGTACAGTGAGTCAAAGCAGCCCCGGATAAAGAATGGTTGTGTGATCTCAGACACACAGCTGGGACTCTCAGGAGCAGAGACGGTGATCTCCACTCCTGTAGCCTGTACTAGAAAGAATGCTCCCATCACTAACAAGGCTCCAAACAAATTGAATATCATATCAACTGAACATGTGGCAGTGATACAGAATGGGGGGAGGAAAGGCGACGTCTAAAAGGCCACCTTAAGAAAGAAGTTAGCGATATACGGCAGTTTCTAGTTGAGACAATTGCAGATGCTAAATCTCCTGTGAAGCCGGCCTGGCAAGGAGGTTGAAAACTTGCTATCTCTAGAAAGAAGAAAGCATTGAGAAATAAGGGAGTTCCCGAAACTGTTTTAGTTGACATCCAGGACATTTTTCTTGAGACACCGGACACCAATGATAGACCCATAACTGTGAATTCCAAAAAGACCTGCACGAAAGATGAACAGGACATTATCCCTCATAATTTTTCTAATAATTTACCCTTTTGTTAGATGCCCCTAATTACACAACACCCTTAAGACTGCACCCTAATGAGCTAATCAAAGCTCAAATTCAAACTAACACACAACCTTTACAACTCCAAAGGTTAGAACATTCCAATGTTCCTTCTCCTCTGAACAGGCAGCAGATACTTAAGCTATGCCATTCTATAGTGCCCCTGCGAATGGTCAACTCGGAAGACATTAAAATCGTCGACCAACTAGTAGCCACTAAAGATGGAGGACATCTTGTGATACATTTCTATTCTTGCTGTGTTAGCTACTTCTACATTTCCCATATGGTTTGGGGCATACAGGCTCGCTTACTATATGATCAATTCCATCTGCTAAAGCCGCCTGGCCTAGCGAGGTATCTCTCTAAAACACTCTTGTCTGTGTCAAAAGGGAAACACGTCAGAGGCGAGAATGTAGAAGCGAGCACTGCCAGACACTAAGCGGTGAAGCCGTCGATAGTAAGACATGCACATTAGAATGTAGGGTTCACACAGCAATGGCAATAAGGCACTGTTAAACATGTCAGTTAGCATTGAATGATCATCATTATAAGGCAGCAAAGTTTTTAAGAGGTTCATTAAAAACTTTTAAAATCTAGGGACGTCATTTGGGGTTCGCCAGTGGTCACAACTGCGACCCCTGAGATCTCCATTGCTACCCCAGTGGACGCCCTTGCTACCCCTAAAAAAATTAAAAGAATGAAAACAGTTTTGTTTTTCGTTTTCTTAATGCAAGATACTGAGTGTGGCAAGCACCATGTGGCTCTTTGCTTCTGGAGTGGCTAGCTTTCTTGTTCAGTCCTCTTTAAAAAAATAACAAAAAATTAAAAAGAACAGGGGTTTCACAAGCCTAACACTTTCAGCAGTGACACTAAACAAAAAAGAATGGGAATACCAAATCATTTGTCTTTCTGGAATTCTATACAATAATGGCTAGACTCATTTAAGGTTTATTTCAGGCACACTTCAGGGGGCGGGTCACTGATTTAGTCTGTTCTTAAACACCCCAACTTAGTCTTTCATCCTTCTGAGGTCAATAAATGAGTACCAGCACAGGTTGGGTGATATTGTATGTATATTTGTTCTATATAAAGCGCTTAAGTGTACGTGCTATATAATAACACATCATTATCATTTGGCCATGGACGTCTGCTTGCATTCACTGTAATTTGGTAATACGCGCCTATACACTCTGACCTTTATGATACATATGGCGATCCATTGTTGTATGAAATGTATATCACATTATAGTGATATCGTACCCATAATTTTCATAGTGTACTACGGAACAACGATAAGTGATGCCACTTCCTGTTTTGTCAAGGGGTGAAAGGTCGAGTTCCATCGCTTCCTGTGACATCACTTCTGGGTGGGGTCAAATGACATCACTTCATGTGATGTCATCAGAGGTCAAGGGTCGTGTGATGTCACTTCCGCTACCCCAGGCATTTTAGTGAAATGATGCACCTGGTCAAACAAAGTTTTTCCTCCACAATTGACAGAATCAAAAAATTATAATAATTTGAACAGAATAATGTTTACAATAGATTATGCTCATTGGCTGTGTTATACAAAGTAATATTTACATTTTTGACCAAAATAGAGCCTAGGACTTCACAATCCGGTAGACATTTGCCTTATTATTTGCTAATGGAGCAGCCCTATCATAATTCTTGGATTAGTTATGCAGAGTGCATTCTGCAGGGGTTTTATTAAGGGTTATTATGAATGGGTGGGGTAGAAATAATAAAACACCTTTCTTAAGTGGAATCAGGGTTGTGATGGCATAGTGTGCTATTTTCCTAAATTAATCTACTCTTTATCATGCAGCATTCCCAAAAGTTTGAAAAAGGAACATACAGGGTAGCTGTCAGAAATTGCACGGTATTAGCAATAGGGCAAAGTTTGCCCTACTTTTGAAAACACTGGGACATATTCGAAAACTATTACACCATGGCAAGTGCAGCTTGGGATGGTATAAGCATGAGAGCAAACATTGCCATAGTGCAATAAAGATACCTTTTCAATGAGTTTTTTCACCAGGGCAAGGTTTGCCCTAATGCCAATACCATTCCGTATTAGCACTAGGGCAAACTTTGCCCTGTGCAATAATGCAATAATGCAGTGAAAAATGTATCTTTTTTGCCCAAGGGCAATTTTTGCTCTGGTGCTCATACCATGCCAAACTGCACTTGTCATGGTGCAATAGTTTTTTTAATACGTCCCATTATTTTTTTTAATAGGGAAAACTTTGCCCTAGTGCTAATACCATGCAACTTTGCACTTGCACCAGAGCAAAGTTTCTGTAATCTGCACCGAGTACTCTACTGGGGCCAGAAGATGTCCTGCTGGATTCACACTGCAATTTCTGCTGATTTGTATGAGTAGAGATGTTTGATAAAGCTTGTGGTTTTTTAGAGACTTGTAAAAGGGACCTTTAACATCAGTTCAGAGGCTCAATTAACAGTAGAATATTTTAAAGCATGTATTCAACTTTTTCTCCCATTACATTCATTTTGAATTTCATCTCTAATGGCTATTTGAAGGGATGCAAAATATTTATGCCATAAGTTTTTCCTTATATATTTTTGTGTCATCAAAAAAGAAACTACTGGTTGGAGGAAATGATTGAATGCACACACTTTACGAAGTAAGGTGAGATATTCTGCTTTGTTCATGATCAAGTCTAGGAACATATAGAAAGGTATATGATATAAGAGTTACATTGTATCACATTAAGAACTTTGTTTTTTTAATTAAAATATACACAATTCTTCAACAGTGTTCATAGACTGGTTAGAAACCACCAGAAAAAGTTATGATGGGTTTAAAAATACTTGAAAAAAAACGTTCCACCTAAAATGTTAATTTGGAGCACAGAAAGGGCTCAAGAGAATTTATAGTGGACACATGGGCATGAATGATTTCATTTGACGAGAGTTTGTTCTGGATGGGTATTTCAGATATAGTGGCCGGTAACAGAAAAGTATCCACTGATTTTCCCTTAAAGTGGAGTATTTAGCTCCTCTCTCAAGGTCAAATTCGGCAATGCGGTAAAAGCAGCAGTAAATCTGTTACCACCAAATAAGTAGTGTCAATACAATGCTTGCCACTTTTCTACTGCACTGCCGAACTTATGAGGCCCAATATTCTGTAGTGTGATATTAGCATTTCTGTCATCATTTTATTGCGCTCCATGTAAGATGCTGATTTGATGTTCAAATACTGTTCTCCTTTGACAGCCATGCGTATGATCTATAGAGGTGTATAGTACATTAACACCCAATGACACAAATATATAATGTTGTTGCAAGGCAATATGTTTCAATTTGTCAAAAACATGCATGCTGTCATGTAACCTCTGCCATCTTATATGTTTCGTATTCAAAAGGACTTGCATGTTATCACATACATAGTACTCCAGTCCCTGAACAGCTGAACAAAGATAAATACTCTCAACAACAAATCCCCACTATAAAACCCGATTCAATGGTATGCTAAATCATGCTGGACTCTGAAAAAGTCTCAATTACCTTTCAATAGGCAACCGGTTGAAGTCCCAACTGTGCAATTCTATTGTCACATCCCTCAGAGGCAAGAGCTGAAAAATGCAAAATCAGGAACAATATCCTTGCTGACTCCTCTCCCCGGTTGTACCTCTCATTGCGCATTCCCCCTCAATTCCTACATTCACACCCGTGAAGGTCACAGAAGACCTCCTCAGAGTTATCAGCACCCTCAACTCATACATATCTCCGCTTGCCTTCTATCATCATAGCACACACCTCAGCCTACCTCTGGTTCATCACCAATCCCTGAGCCAAAATCTCAAGCCTGCAGAGTTGCCACTGCTTAGGCCCCTAAGGGAAAAATCACACAGGGAGGCACATTATAAGAGGGTGCAAGCCCAGTGGATAGGTGTGGGGCTTTGTACACCTGGTCACAGAGTTGAGTTGGAGCATGAAAAAAAGTGAATCGGAGGAAGGAGGAAAGAAAAGGGAAAAGCATGAGTTTAAGAAGGACAAGATCAGGAGAAGGGAAATGGGAGACAAAAGGAGAAAAGATTTCGTGGAGGAGAAAGAAGAACAGCAGACATTGTGAGACAGATAAATGAGGAAGGCGTCAAACGGTGGTGGTGGGCAGAAAAGGTCCAAATAGAAAACCCAGAACTAGACAAGCCAACAGAACCATAGACTCAGAGGTGAAAGGTGAAGCCAGTGGGGACCAGGTCGGGAGAAGCCAGGATACCCAGGCTTTTATAGGTCAAAGAGGTGTGGACTTAGGGCCTGTGACTGGTAGTGACAACATCTAAAATATCCAAGAAAAGCTAGCAGATAGATACCAGAGGCAGGCTATCCAGGAGCCATATCCCAGATCTGGTGGGACTGGCAAGCCCACAAAGGAGACTAAAGAACATTTGATGGCACAAAATTCAGGGCATAGGTCCAATAATGAAGACATCAATGGTCATCTGTAGCTGAGGAGAGCCAATGCTCATCAGTGATATATGCAGAAACCAAAGAACTCTGACTGTGACCTGATTAGGTGTCCCTGTAGAGTCGAAATAGAAATGGTTGTGGAACCCTGCAAGGTGCAAGGTGCAAGGTGGAGAACGTTGTCTAAAACAGTTTGCATTTTATTATCAGTGCTTCCACTGATTTAGATGTCTTGCATTCTCACCCTGTTATAAGGAGATGTAGCCATCTTTGGTTTCAGCATTAGTCCAAACGTAGTGTATTAATTACAGTCAATCCTGTTCCAGAGCACAGATTTCTGTCTCAAGTTCTTTGTGATCCTTAACTTTGTGACACGCTCTGCAAACTAAATAAATAAATAAATATATTCAGATAATGGTCCAGTAAACACACACATCTGACTAATAATTGGGGGGCATAGGGAAACCTAAGTCCTTTCTTATGTTTTATTTCAGCAGAAACGAAATATATCCCTAGTATGGGGTATTTTACAGAGAGGAAAGCACATTTCAATAGTAGGCCTTGCTTCCTCCACCCCTTCAACTTTTATTTTAATTTGAGTTGTAGTTCATGTAGAGTTGCTATCAAGCTTTGTGTAACATTTCCTGATCATTTAATTGTGACAGTGCTTCTGCAACACATTTTTGCTTTCCCATTATTTCAACATGCACATCCTTGTCCTCGGGTTTGAGTACAAAGTCACTGTATTCCTACAAATTTCATAGAGCATTTTTTTCTTTGAAACTAAGATGATAACAGCCATAGAGTTTTCTCTGTCGAATATTTTCTCTTTGGTGTGGATATCTTTCCGCAGCTTCATGAAAACTGTCAATTGCATTATCGTTGGTGCACAGTTGGACAAACCTTTTGATTATTGACCACTCTCTACACTCAGGATTTCAATATCGAAGTCACTAAACAGGTCAGAGCCATTTGAAATAATGTTCTCTTCTAGGGACATACACATCTGTATATTTCTGAAATCAGATTTGTAGACTGTTTTCTATGGTTATTGCTTCTTTATGATGGAAACATTTCTCAAGTTCTAGTTTTATTTTCTAGTTGTAAATATCTATGTTTAGGTCAGTCATAATTACCCTTTCTAATGGAGCAAACAAGTGTTCTTGAGATGTTTTTGACAAACCTTTCTCTAGTTGTTCTCATCCTTCATGTGACTGTTTATTTTTGCATACGGTACCAGCTCCTTCTGGTTCTCTTGTGTCATTTATTTTTTTAATCTTCTTTATCTTCTTGATTTCTTTGATTTCTTATGATTTTTAATATATTTTTTGATTGTGTCAAAATCCCTTTTGGTATTTCAGAAATGTCTTCGGATATCTTCTAAAAACTCTTGTTGCATACTCGTAGTTCCACTTAAATGCCATGAATCATTATCATATTTTTTCCTGATTCACCCTCAAAGCTTTGACTAGGTGTACTAGCTTGTGATCCGGTTTTAAATTATAGCTACCATACTCTTTTGCAGTGTATAGGCTTGTCCTATGTTGTAGTCCATTTCATCACCGAGGAATTTCTGTGATTTATAGAGTTCAACTTCATTTTGAAATGTAGTCTCATTATTTTAAACTTTGCATCTCAATTCAGTTTTCAAAGTTGTTTCAATTTCTCATTACTTTTTTGTTGTACTTCTAATTAGGAATTCTGTCATTTTTCCAGTAGCTTGTTTCAGGTTATAGTCCTAATTCTTGGCAATATTTTATTATCCTCCTCAAAATTCATAGATGATGGAGATATGTACCCCACTTGGGATTCAGTCTACTTTGAGATATTGCTTCAGATTGGTCATCACCCAAAATGTTGTTGTTGCTTTCTAGTTCAGTCTTTAAAGTTGGATAAATTGGACTGTCAATGTTTATTTCTGATTCATCATTTCCACTAAACATATGCTTTTTGGAATCACTTGGGTCAAAGAGGGCTTTACGTGCTCATGTCTATTATCCCTGCATCAAACCATATTTGCTTTACTTAGATTATTTGTTTTATTACGAGTGTGTCAGTGATCGAGTACCAAGAGCTGTGTAAATGTATGGTAAAGTTGGGGATAAAGGGAGCTGGCAGCCACACATTTTAATTCATTCAGGGTTGGCGGGCGCTAAATTAGAAGCCATGAGCATGACACTTTCATTTGTCAGGAAACTCATCTGTTGTCCAAACTCCAAAATATAAATTGGTAGTGATTGTATCATTTCCATTTCTCAATTCTTATTTCCATTTCAGTGCTCATGCCAGTTGAGTGTTGAAAACCATATAACTCCATTTTGGTCCCATGAGATGTTTCGCACCACTGTCCCTATTTCAGTGCAGTGCTTTACTAGAAGTATCAGTTTAAAAGGTATCATATTTTTGTATAAATATACAAAACACAGAAGCAACATGTATATTATCAAAAATATATTCATACTTGCAATTTGCATCATTCATACATTTCCTTTATCAATGCATTTCATAATATTCAATTAAAACTTCCAGAAGCAGAAAACATTTGTTAAGAAATAATTAATTAATCATATCAAATCTAATCATTTAGACGCTCGACATAGTTATCACAGTGACTTTTGTCCCACAATTAGCATTTGTATATTTGTAAGTATTGTGGTTTAGTCAGATCTTAATGTATTGAACTGACGTGCTCCACTGTGAATCTTAAGTTTATCACTTGTCCCAGAATGAGCATGTGTGTCTCAGTATTGTAGCACGATACTGCCATTTCAGTAATACCTGTATCTATTATTAAATGCCCCAGATATTCTAAAAGTGGAACCTATGTTTATCAACTCCCCTGTGGCCATTGATTGCAGGATGTCACTCAAACCATTTCTTGTTTCAAAATAATACTCATAACGTCTTATGTAATGGCAATAAATTATAGTCTATTATTCACACTTCAAATTAAATAGTTAGTACATAGTGTGAACAGATCCATAGCTCCAGTCTATTCTTCCCAAAGCAAATTGTAACATGAAGATTGACTACATGTTAGGGATTTCTATCAGTCTTTCTTTTCTCTTTCTCCAAGTTATTCAGAAAATAACGTTCCTGGGCTGACTATTAAAACTAAAAGTTACAAGAGGAAATAATATTGTGGTAGACATAATATACTGGTCACTCTACAGCTGTTCTACATTCTGATAAATTGTCACAGGACATAAAGAAATTGTCAGATGTAAAACATATAAGCAATTCCTGTGGTTTATGTATTGTTTGCTGTTTATAACACTGAAAATGTTTGCCTAGCAATACTGTTATTCATTGATTATGTATATCCACTTGGATGTTCAGTGAATCTGTTTGTCTATAGGACTAGACTTGTCCTTACAATATTCGAATAAAGAAGAGTTTAAAAATAATAATGTCTCAGAAAGATTAGCGTGAACATATAGTTAATTTCAGTTTAGTTCAGTTCAGTTTAGTATAAGAGAGTTAGCATTCAGCTCCTTGTTAATTATACAATCTGATGCAGTAGGGTAATAACTGTCTAATTCAAAGAGAGATAATTTATTGATAACCTGGATGATTTTCACTAATAGCTTCTAGATTCACAACCAAAGCAGAACTTATATGTTCATTCTACATCCATTTGCTATTATAATTACTGTCTCAAAAATACTCAAAAACCTACTCTTACAGTACCTTCTCTGGCTAATCCCCAGCATATATTGCTTTAAAACACTTTGCTGTACCTATGCATGATGCAAAACTACAAAATATAATAATATATTTTTAAGAAATCTGTTCTTTTAGGGAAGCCAAATTATCCCTGTTTAGTAGGAATCTTGGACTTTCAGACCAAAGTCAGAGAGCTTTTTTATTTTATTTATTTGTGCGTGTTTGCTTTGTAAATACACCTTTCACACAATTTTCATAAAGAGAAGGAAATCCACATACAGTACAATAAAGCAATGTATACTAATCTGTCCTAAAATCCAAATTTACATCTATATATATATAAATGTGAAAATGTGTGGGTTTGTGGATTTGTGGTTCGTGTATGTTCCCTATGCAATTCCACACTGTTTCACCAATCTACACCAAATGTTGCACAGTCACTTGTAAGGACCCTCCGGACATTAATGGCTACATTACATCTAGAAACACCGCTCCTTGTCCCATATTTCAGCAAAAGTGCAAATTTGGGTGTGGGTTTGTGGCTTCACGTATATTCCCTATACAATTTCACATCATATCACCAATCTGCACAAACCTTTGCACAGTCACCTTTTAGGACCCTTCGGACATTACTGGCAACATGACATTTGGACACCCCACTCCTTTCACCACATTTCAGAAAAAGTGAAAATGGGGAAAAGGGATGCAGAACAATGAAAGACTGTGGTATAAATGTGATGAAATCAGATGGGACTATAAGTGAGGTAGATAATCAAGTGTACTATTGAATGATTTACATAGCTTTCGGGTGTGCATGGAGAAACAAATGAATCGCCTAAATACTCCATCAACCCAAGAAGTCAGAAGATGAAGTGCAAAAGGGTAAAAAACATTGCAGAGTGATTGCTAAAGCAATTATGTACAGTGAGTAAAAGCAGCCCCGGATAAAGAATGGTTGTGTGATCTCAGACACACAGCTGGGACTCTCAGGAGCAGAGACGGTGATCTCCACTCCTGTAGCCTGTACTAGAAAGAATGCTCCCATCACTAACAAGGCTCCAAACAAATTGAATATCATATCAACTGAACATGTGGCAGTGATACAGAATGGGGGGAGGAAAGGCGACGTCTAAAAGGCCACCTTAAGAAAGAAGTTAGCGATATACGGCAGTTTCTAGTTGAGACAATTGCAGATGCTAAATCTCCTGTGAAGCCGGCCTGGCAAGGAGGTTGAAAACTTGCTATCTCTAGAAAGAAGAAAGCATTGAGAAATAAGGGAGTTCCCGAAACTGTTTTAGTTGACATCCAGGACATTTTTCTTGAGACACCGGACACCAATGATAGACCCATAACTGTGAATTCCAAAAAGACCTGCACGAAAGATGAACAGGACATTATCCCTCATAATTTTTCTAATAATTTACCCTTTTGTTAGATGCCCCTAATTACACAACACCCTTAAGACTGCACCCTAATGAGCTAATCAAAGCTCAAATTCAAACTAACACACAACCTTTACAACTCCAAAGGTTAGAACATTCCAATGTTCCTTCTCCTCTGAACAGGCAGCAGATACTTAAGCTATGCCATTCTATAGTGCCCCTGCGAATGGTCAACTCGGAAGACATTAAAATCGTCGACCAACTAGTAGCCACTAAACTTGTGACATCTAATGTTTGGTGCGTGCGAGAGGCCACGCTAGAATATAATCTACAATATCAGAGTGAGTTCAGAAAACTAGGATACTCCTGTGATGATGTTCTCATGAATATGGTCAAATATGTACCCCAAATAAAAGATCTCAATGGGGGGCCCCCCACAGACTACTAATACTGTTAGACTATCCAATATAGTAAATAGTGAGCATCCAATACTACAGAGGGCTGAATCCAATAAAACTGTCACCAAAGATGTGCTGTCTGAAGATGGGGTGGATGCCACTAAAGGCTACTGGCAATGGCTACCTATAGCATTTAAATCCCACTTTGATACGCATCATCGAAGATACTGACATTATAATATCATGGAATACCAAGGGAATTCCCATTACATAGTGGAAGATGGTCTATTAGAAAATATACAGCTATTCTGAATAGTAGCTTTAAAAGAGACTTGGATGTGGGAGCCATGTGATATTGATTATCGTAGCACAGTACAAAAACTAGCAGTAGAGGGACCTAAGGGATGCCCTAAGGGCAGCTTATTGGTATCTATGAGTCACCCATGCGTGGGACAAGATATGGAATGGTCAACCAACATGATCTTGGCCTTAATGATATACTCAAATTATAGTCAGAACAATAAAATATTGGTGATAAACATATATAACCCCCCTGATGGATTATATAATGAAAGAAACATTCAGGTAGTTGATCGTATTATGAAAGAATGTGATGGGAATCTTCCTATTTACTTGATGGGTGTTTTTTTGCGATAATTGATATGTCCAGATGTGCTCAAGATAAAGCTATTACCTCGGGTCCGTTTCCTAAAAATGTTAGTAATCAACAGGGAAAAGGATGGGCGGAACTCTTTCAGAGATACAACATGGAAATACTCCATGGTAATTGCAAAAGTGATGAAAAAGAGAGCTGACACAAATAAGTGGGAAAAGTATGTCTACAATTGATTACATTGTCTGTAACAACAGTACATGTAATCATGTGCTTGGTACGGCAGTGGGAACAAGTGAGGAAAGAGATCATTTTCCACTTTATGTCGTGATAGCTAAGGAAGGAGTGAAATTAATAGTAATATCACTGTTAATAATGAAAAGAATGGGATTACTTAGAATCCTACGAAACTAGCTCAAGGCAAAGTAATTGTTGAACAAGTACTACCCCAATTTATAGTCACTATGGGTGAGCTATCTGAGCAACGTGAACTGGAGCCAATCAAAGAATTTGAATATGCTCTATCAGCAATGAAAGCAGTTACCAGTCGGAAACAAAGCTATGTAAGACGCAGTGAAAGATGGAATATTGCGCATCATCATGGACCACAGTTCGATAAGGTAATTCAATTAGAAAAAAACAAATTACGAACTCTAATTAGGTCGCTGGAATGATGGATCTATTGGAATCCATTATGCAAAACAGTTATCGCAAATGGTTACGTCAACACAAAGCGAATATGGTAAATGAAGTGTGATGATCACTGGCGTTCTTGGCTAAAACAAACAACTATCATGGTATCTGGGCTCTTTTTAATGCTTCTTAAAAAAAGTGTTTACCAATCAACACTGTAACCGATTGTAACTGGGTAATCCATAGAGGTAAAACCTTAGGCTCTCAGGAGCCTATAGATGAAGTATGTGCAAATTCTGAAGATCCCTGGATAGGACAGCACTCAGTTGCTGACCTTAAGCTCCTGATTCAAACACTGCCTACTTCGAGAGCAGTAGGCCCAGACGGTACATGTAATGCACTGCTCAGGCTTTCTCCTTTATTTTGGGCACAGTCACTTTATCTTCTAATCCTATGGATTGGTAGATAGGGCAAGGTCCCAAATCTTGGAAAGAAAGCTTGATCTTGCCCATTCACAATAAAGGCAGTTTGCAGGATCCTAGCAATTATCGCATGCTTGCAATGCTAGATATTGCCGCCAAGGTATTTCCAAAGGTTCTTCTCAAATGATTAAATCAATGGATAGCTGAGAACCACATTTTGCCCCCTAATCAATCTGGTTCTCGCAAAAAAACCTCTACTGTCCATAACATCACTATTTTGATTTCTGCTATAGAATACACCTGGCACAAGTGGTAGCTCCCAGTCTACAGGGCATTTATAGATATTAGATCGCCATTGATACCAAGCTATGGAATAAACTCAGACAACGGGGCATCCCTTCCGGGCTGCTCCGTATGATCAGATTACTCTACACTGATACTTTTGTTAGAGTTAGACTAGATGGCGAGGGCACAACAACTGATCTGATTCCAACACATAGAGGTGTTAAACAGGGGTGCATATTGGCTGCTAGCCTGTTTAACCTTTATCTAGCCGATCTAGTAGAAGCTCTAAATGCTACATGCTCCAACAACATTAAATTTGGTCTATGAAAAATTGGATAGTTGGAGACCACTAGGGGGCGTGGGAGAAGATGGCCGCCTAGACGTGTAGCTACCGTCCCCTTCAGCAAAACGGAGATGAAAACCCGCATTTAAGCCCAAGATTTCGGACTCCAAGCACATCAACGCAGAGAAGACAGCCCCTGGATCATGTGTGGGGGAATAACAGAGCTCGAGGCATATGCTGAATGATAGAACTCCGAGGTGCTGAGGTGGTAAGAAAAAATGACAGGAAGGTCCACGGCCACTGGCTTATCAAGAACAGACCCCTGCTGACACGCCCGACACTGAACGAGGGAATGGCATACGAGCAGCGAGGTAGGCTGGAAAGACCCTCGGGTGACCGGTCCGGCCCAGGGACAGATCTTTCACTCGCGGACTGCCCCGCGGCTAATATACGCGCATCGAAGACGAGGCCGGGCAGGAGTTGCGAGTAGAGGTCGCGAACTGCGTACCCAGGGCAGAGAAGGACGAGCTGGAGAAGTGGTCGCCTACTCGATATCAGTAGCTGCAGCTATGCAAGCTGCCAATCCGAGCCAACCGAGAGCGAGCCATAGAAGCAGCGGCCCACCCGACTCCAGCAGCTACCAAAGCAGACAGCATTGCAGGGGGGAGAACGGCCCCACTGCATGCAGTGAAGAGGAAACGCTGAGAACGGGGCCCGGGATGGGAATGAATCACACCGCTTGTCACGTAAGGCACGTCCGGGCCCCCTGAGAACTTCACACACCACAAGCAGTGAGGGAAGTCACTGGAGGAGACCCGGGGGCGAGGTGGACCTGAGATCAGAAAAGGGAACCCACAAGCCACCAAGCAAATGGACAGTCCCTAAACCAACGAGGGCGGGGGCATAAGAAGCGGACACGAACAAACACCCTCTGTGTGCCGCTTCCCCCAGTGCTGCAAGACACAGCCGGTGAACCAGCCGCGCTCCCTACCGCGAGTTTCACACTAGAGAGTGTCACAATACTGGGCAAGGTGAAGGAGAATGGAGGAGAATATTACGAATCCCGGCAGGAACTGGAGAGACGCCCACATGCAGCACAGTGTCCCAGGGAAAGGACAGCTTGAGAGGACACTCTTCTAACGCACAGGTTAAGCAAGATTTATGACAATAAATGCCATCACAATAAGGGAATCGACAGGAGATTCCAAAAAAACAGGTGCTTACCGCACACACGTTCATGAAGGTCGTCCACACCCTGTGGAGCACGGGTGAGTGATACAGCCCCCCCCCCCACCTGGTCCCCACACATAAAGGCCGGACTGACAGGCTTCGAGACAGCGAGGGGGAGAAAAGAGCGACGAGGAGCTGAGAACAACAGGGTTGGGGAGGACTGAAGATCACCAGACGGGAAAAGAGAAGGAGCCTACCCATGACACGAACCCCAGCATCTCCGGTGCAGCAGTGAATATATGAATAGCACCCATATAACATCCACAAGGATACCTGAAGAAGGGCACAGTTGCAATCCCAACTTACCCGTACTCACTGAACATCAGAAAGGGGAGTATTGTGAACAGAAAGGGGTAGTACCCGGAGCACGGGAACTGTTGCCTCAGGGCAGACCAAGCAAAACTGGAAATGCGGAACAGAACGCTCCAACAAGGAAAAAAAGTAAAACATTTTTGATGAAGACAAGGAAGGGGTTGTTGAAACAAGACACTTGTTAACTGCACCAAGTTCAAAACCGAACATGGTAGAGAAAACCCTGAGTAAAGATAGGATCTGAGCCAGACCAAAAGAGACTTGCAGTGCAAAGAGCAGCGTGCATGGCCAGAGACACGGAAACAAAGGGAAGTAGGGCCTGACACGCTAGGAAAGAAGGAGCAACGAAGGAGAGAACTCCAGTGGCGCAAATTGGGACAGGAGTAGACATGTCCAAGTTCTCCACAAAAGAAGATAACGCGCATATCTTGGCGGAGATCAAGGCCCTCAGAGGGGACATACAGGCCTCACTGGCGAACCTAACAGGTAGGATGACCACTTTAGAGAAGAAAGTAGAAGGACTCCAACACAACCAGTTAAATGTGGATATGGTCGAAATGAAGCAGGATGCGAGTATGATGGAGCTCGAGCTCAGGGAAGAAGAGGTCATGCTCAAAATGGATGATCTTGAAAACAAAGAAACACATAATAATACAAGGATACTGGGACTGAAGGAATCGGTAAGGGAAACCCTGGGGAGGAAAAAGTCATTGCGCTGATAAACCAACTTTTCGAAGCAGAAGGGGACAAAACGGTGCAACTCAAGAGGGCGCACAGAGCAGGCAGGCCTTACGGGAACAGCCCTCGCTCCATAGTGGTTAAATTCTTGAGCTACAAGACAGAATGGAGGTGCTGAACACGGCAAAACAACAACGCAAAGTAGAATTTGACGGCTCCAAAGTCACAATATACCAGGACCTTTCGTATCTTGCACTAGAGCGGCACAGTAGTTGCACATCCCTCATAACGTGGTTGTGGGGAAAAGAAATTCGATACAGATGGGGCTACCCATTCTCGCTGCAATTTGAAATGGAAGGGATGGACTATTGGCTAACATCGGTAGAATAGGCAAGCAGGCCCTGAGACACCTTACAGCGGACACAGAAATTCAGCCGAGCCCACAGGGCCCTGTCACCAGCGGAGCACGACCAAGATCTGTCCCGGACCCACAAAGAAGAAGGAGAGGACGAATGGGGAGAAAATATATGAAACTCAACGGACCCTCGCCCTGAAATGTGTCCACAACACAGGAGGAACAGCTGGAAAGTGACTCCAGGGACTAAACTGTGAGTAAATTGAAATAAGGAAACCAAAACTGGGCAGATGCCTAGAAAGATGCAGAAGACTTGCTGGAGGGGGGCAATTCCACTCACTCCAAAGGGGCCCCTGTGAGAGAGGGGGTGTCTCTCAGACTAATGTTCAACACACCAAGTTGGGTCAGTTGAAAAGTTACATTACAAGTTATTCAAGGGGGTAGGCACCAGGACAGCACACACAGAATAAGATGAGCAAGGTCCCCAGACCAATGAAGAGATAGAAAAAGCAAGGTCAAAGACCGGATACAATAGAACAGGTGTCCCTAACCTTTTGTGCCCAATGAGCAAAATTGGGAGCAACATCCAATTTTTTCGACGGAACATAGCGCACAGTTGGCAAACAAATGATTGCAACACAAATTAGAAATGTGGACATCGGGGCTCATTACGAGTTTGGTGGCATCTCAATGGTGCCGCTAAAACCACTTAGTCTGGTGGTATCACTGCCAGATTCCAAGTGGTGGTTTAGTGGTATTAGTCCCCACTGATGGAGTCCATAGCACTCCAGGGTGGATTTTGGCGGTATTTGATTGATAGAAACATAGTGTGGCATAATTTACATTTCATTGGGGTCTGTGACGAATCTGTGGATGTTGCCCCTTCTCCCCTAAGGGGAGACCATTCCCATGGGGCCAGGGCGGTGCATCCTCAGTACAATAGTTCCCCTGGGGTGGGTGCACAGGGAGAGGATCACATGGCAGAGGAAACCCCTCATGGGACTAGGGATGACCCACCCTTGAGAATGCAGTATCCCCTCCAATCACCAGACCCTAGCCCCCCTTCCTATAACCATAAGAGCAACCCCATCCATAATAGACTCATGAGTTATAGTCCCCCTGCCATTTCTCTAGAAAGTACTCGGACTATGAAGAGCACAACCGACCTAACGGTTCAGGTAGAAATACTGAGACAAGGAAGAATGGGGAAGAGTTGAAAGATATACTATTTGCAACCAATGAGACGAAGAAGATTCATGGAGGAATGTAGAGTGTCCCACGGAACCAACATGAGTATTCTAGACAACTTGGAATAAGTACTGGGACGAAGAGGAGGAGAGGAGGCAATAAGAGTACTCCTAAGAACCACAATGAGCGGTCTAGTTTTTGCTGGCTGCTCATTGGTCAATGTAGAGTAGAAAAGGAAGAGAGACTCAGGAAGAAGTTGTCTAGTCCTCCATGGAGGAGCTGCAGGTGCCAGCACGGTGTAGGAAGGTGCAAGAAAGCACACCAGGATGCCAAGAGAGGAGCTGGAAGGACCAGGGCCAGTCCAGAGTGGAAGGACCAGAAGGTGAGCTGGCAGAGAAAAGTTTCCGGTTTTCCTGAACACTGGGAAGCGCCTGAAGGGAAGACCATGCTGCCCATGGAAAGATTGACACTGCAGCTTTCCCGGGCAGCCCAGAGCCCACTACATGGCTCCCTAGAGGTAGGGGGAGTGCTCAGGCTGGCTGGTGGGAAACTAAGAAGTTGCAGTCAGAATCTTCAGAATCACAGGACCTGGCAGGCATGTGAACCAGGTATGTCTCCCGCTACAAGAGAATATTAAGGGTCTGGGACCTACCAAACTAAAGCAACATCAGTCCTTCTCCTTGTGGTGGTACTTGGGAGGAAAGGGCTGCAAGTACCTGCACACAAAGAAGATGTGCCTGGGACCCACTACACAAGAACCACGCAAGTCCTCTTTCTCTTCCTTGGGAGAAGAGGGCTCCCAGTTACTGACCATAAAGAGGGATCTGGGACCCAATCCCATGAGAAGAGAAACCACATAGCAATTTACTGAGGACCATACTTAGCAGGGAAGTGAACCAAGTTGCCCCAAGCGGAAAGAGAGAGAAGCAGAGATCTGGGGCCTACAAGAGAAGGAACCAGGCAAAGGGAGTCATTGCCCCTGGTTGTGTTGCAAGAAATGGAGAATTGCCAAGAGAAGTAACCAGAACAAGGGAGTTGTTGCCCCTTGTTGTTGCAAAGTTTGTGTAACAGAGAAATATTTAAGACTTTGTTTTACATTTAGGAACTTTGGGTTTAGAACCTTTGTTATTTGGAACTCTTATTGGATCTACAACCTATTCTTCTGAATTAAGAAGACCTTTTGTTGTTTAAAGTTTAATCAATAGTGTGAGGGATGGAAATAGGCTTTGGACTTGTGACAGTGGACTATTTACTTTAGAGAAAAAAATCCTGACAGTTTCCTTAGTTTTAGTTGAGGTAGGGAAACCCCCCTCAGCTTCAGGGAACAGCAGGAGTTTCCCCAATCCCCACCCTTTTACTTTCAATAAAAGTGTATGCCAATCAACATGAGCCCACTGTGTCTGAGTCCTACCTCTACACCCTTACAAGTCACTAATGGTTTGTTAAGTCTTATCCAACGGTTATACGCAGTCATCCCAGTATCTGTCCGATATACAAGATCAGGGAATTATACATTGTTTTCACCACCGATAAAGGTGAAGAGCAGGGATGTCAGTTGGCCCAGATTTATTCCTTTTGGTTGTTGATTCTAGTACTTCTCTTAGGATAGTTAATTCACCCTCTCTGAAGGGTGCATTTTATAGCATGCTCCCTTATGCAGAAGACGGCTATTTTGGACTTGCCCCCGGCAGGTCTCCAACAGGGCCTGCTAAATACAAGTTACTATTATGGGAACTATAGTTTGAAATTAAATATGATAAAATGTACCCACTTCTCAATAAATTAAGATGTGCAGGAGGACGCACAACATGTGCTTGCAAAATAGGAGTCGAAGATTTGGTTCATTTTTTGTTAATTTGTCGTTGTTTCTCTGTTTTGCATAAGCTTGGAATGCATGGGAGCTATGTTTTATATAATTAATTGTACTGATCAGTCTTTTATATATAGAATGTTTGAATATGTTAAACTTGCTTTTTTTTACCAAGGAACAGAATATGACTACTTTCTCCACGACACAAACATGGTTCAATTATTGTACTCATTAATACATTGGTCAGCTGGGCAAAGTAACTGACAATGACAGGGTTTTAATAATGACACTACTATAATAATTAAGGACATTTACTGAAAATTAATTTGCATGGTGGCAACAAACACAAATCTTGCATGTATAAAAATAAGCCAGCTGGAACCATAGCAGGCTCATTGGCTAACATTATTGCACAGTCCATGACTCTGTCCTGGCTACAGTGCTACTGAGGTCTCATTCCTTCAGCACCTCCTAACCCTCCACACCATCGCCCAGAGCAACAGGCGAGCAACAATTTAGGGTGTAGCGAGCAACATGTTGCTCCCGTGCTACACATTGGGGATCCCTGAAATAGAAGAAGAGGGAGGAGGGGATACACTGATCATGGGGAATGGTGAAGCAAGAATTCTTTACGAGAAGCATTTGACAAAACACAAGGGCTCGAGGCAGACCTATACATAGTAGGTGGGGATCTCAACTCATGGGCAAACGAAACCTGGGACAGGAAGAGGCGAGATGGTACAGAAGAACAGAGAGCAGACAGACTGGGACAACTGGGATTGGCAATTGAGAGGCGGGGTCTGGTAGATGTATGGAGGAGTCAGCACCGACAGGAGGAAGGCTACACTTTCTACTCAGCGCCCCATAAAACATACTCAAGGATTGATTACCTGCTCGTGAACAAAGAGCAGGGCGCAAGTGTGACGGGGAGCGGTATCAGGCCAGTGGGATGGCCGGACCACGACATGGTAACTATGTCCCTGGCTGTGACGGGCCTATATAGGCCTAAGGGCACGTGCCGCTGCAATGAGTTGCTCTGGGGCGATTCTATTTTTGCTGACCAATTAGCCAAGGGAATAACAGACTATTTTGAACTGAACGACACAGGGGAGGTGAGCACTGAGGTGGTCTGGGATGCGGGCAAGGCCACATGGAGGGGTCTCTTGATTAGAGAGGGAGCAAGGAGGAAAAGAGAGAGAGGACTGAGGGAAGAAAAACCTAGAGAAGAGATACAAGAGGGGGAGGAGAGGATGCATGCCAGGAAAGGAAACACAGACAAAATCAGGGAAGGGTTGTTGTCAAAAAGGGCAAATATAAAGGGGGTGCTAATGTCAGATGACTGGAAAGTGAAATCACAATGGGATCTGACCCAAACAGAAAAACTGTTGGACTCAGAGAAGGGGACCAGAGGTGTCATATCCAGAATGACCAGGTGCTGCTGGAAGCGAAAGGGGAAGATATTAGTGTGACTAGGAAAAAATGGGACTGAGACCTAGGGTTGCAATGGAGCCAGAACAGTAGGTGAAATGATGTATCAATGCCCACCGTACATCAGTGGCATGCCAGTACAAACAGCACGGTCTGAAACTTTTATACAGATGGCAGTGGGATCCTATGAGGATAGCCAAAATGTTCCCGGGGGCAGATCCTCGCTACTGGAGGAAATGTGGACAAGAGGCCAACTATTGGCACATGTGGTGGAGCTGTGTGAAGGTACAACAGTATTGGAAGGAGGTCCTGGGGTGGATTAAGGGACTAGAGGGAATTGACAGGGATATGGACCACATACTGGTGCTGTTCGGCATGGAAACAGTTGAAGGAGAATGGTTGAAACTCCCACACATGACGCACTATCTTCTCCTTGCAGCCATAGAGTGCGTGGCAGGAGGATGGAAGAGAGAGAGACTCCCATCTGAGAAAGAATGGGCTCTTAAAGCATTGGACCTATAAAGAATGGAAGAGTTAACCAGGTGCCTGCATGACAAAACCTCAACAAGGGCCATAGAATGGGCCTTATTCCTGGCCAAATTTGACCTGGAGAGACCACAAGGGGATGAGGAAGCTGGGGAAGACGAGAGCAGAGATCCAGAGGGAGGGCCATGCCAATAACAGGGAGAGGAAGAAAAGAGTTAACAGATGTGCCCCGAGGGGGGCCCGAAAACAGAATCAGAAGCCCATGGGGTGTCTTCGGCGGAATACGAACATTTGACCCAAAGAGACTTCCAGTGTGGCAATCTTGGAGCCACGAACGACTGGGTGGGGAAGGTGGGGGGGTTGGGGAGTTACTATCCACTGTTGTGGGGAAGGGTGTACATTTTTAAAAAACCTACATGGTAATTTGGTGTATCAATATGATAGATACTGACTCGATATGCTATAGTTATGCCATTTTACCAATAAACTAAATTTGAAAATAAATAAATAGAATAGTTAGGTTACGCTGATGACTTGTTACTACTTGACTACACCCCGTAGGGATTACAACTAAAATTAGCAGCACTAGATCAGTTTTCCTCTGATAATGAACTTAAAATCAACCTTGGTAAGACCAAATCGTTGCCTTTAGTGGAAAAAACAAGAGCCTTTAGGGCTTATTCATGGAATTTGTGCGCCAAAAAACGTGGATTTGTGCGCCATTCTGCTCCCAAATCCCCATTTGTTAAACAGCGATTTGCGGGCATAATGGCGCACAAATCCCTGTTTTTCGGCGCACAAATTCCATGAATCAGTCCCTAAATATCTCCTCAGTGAGATGGACTATCGCAGGGCAGTCTATTGAAAGGGTCGAATGTTATAAATACTTGGGTATTGTAATCGGTCAAAAGTTGAATTGGAAACAACAATGGCTAGAAACCAAACGCAAATGTATGAGTATAACTATGGCCATAAGCCATTTTATCGGTACACAAGGAGGGTGTTTGTTAAGCACTGTATTATTGCTGTACTCTGCTTATGTAATTCCTTGTCTTCTTTATGGTGTGGAAAATTGGGCAAAAAGGCAAACTCATGAACTGAATAGATTTGAAGGAAAACTGCTAAAAATTTTGTTCAGAATGTCCAAATCACTGCCTTGTGAATTTTTACTACTAGAATGCGATATTATGAGGGTAGGTGATTTGCTGGAATGTAAGGTTGCTATGTTATATGCCAAACTGCATATGTTAGATAATGATACTACCATAGGTGACCTTTTGAGAGCATTTAGACTAATGGAGAACAGTGATAAATATTGTGTGCTGAATCACTTTAAATCTACCTTTACCAACAAAGCTAAGGACAATGCTGCAGTATGGTTAAACCATTCACTTGGTAGAATCAAACGCCTGCTGAAAAAGGAGATATCATTCGCTGGTAAAGAACGAAATATGGTGGATCTGGCCACAAAGAGCAATAATGGCACTTTTACACACAATTGGTTGGGTCGTCCAAATCCGCCTAAATATCTATCTGGTTTTCCTGATGCCGGTTTACTAAGGTGCTATTTACTGTTTAAATTTAATAAGACAGATGTTTGGGAAATAGTCGGAGCGAAATGTGGTGTACCTAGACACGATCGATGGTGTAGATTATGTGGAGACGTGAAAATCGAAACTGCTGAACACATATTATGTCACTGTGAGAGTCTGCGCCAACTGCGATGGAAATATCTAAAAGCATATGACAACTTTTCTGATTTTGAATATGTTGCCGAAATGTGGATCCACCTTTTAAATGGAAACGATGCGAATCTAATTTTTTACATGATGAAATTTTATGATTTATTTTTGACTATTCTCAGTGATCTGTCTGCAGGCATATTTTATTTTAGCTTCTTTTAAGTGTGTAATTACGGAGAGCGTTGTGTTTTAGATTTGTGTGTTTTTAGAGTTTATGCTACTTGCTATGTGTTTTTAGATGATGTTTTATGATATGCAAAGACTTAATTGGCTGTATGTGTATGTGTATAAATAAATAAAATTGAAAATGTGGGTGTGGGTTTGTGGCTTCGCGTATGTTCCCTATACAATTCCACACCGTTTCACCGATCTGCACCAAAATGTGCACATTCACCTGTTAGGATCCTGCAGACATTACTGGCTACATGACATTTGGACACCCCACCCCCTTTCCTGGATTTAAGCAAAAGTCTCTGGGTTTGTGGGTTTGTGACTTTGTGAATGTTCCCTATACATGCCTACACAGTTTCACCAATCTGCACCACATTTTGCACAGTCACCTGTTAAAACCCTCTGGACATTACTAGCTACATGACATCTGGACACCCCACCCCTTTCCCTGGATTTCAGCAAAAGTGCACATTTGGGTGTGGGTTGGTGGGTTTGTGGCTTTGTGTTTGTTCCCTATACAATTCCACAGCATTTCAACAATCTGCATCAAACTTTGCACAGTCACCTGTTAGGACCCTCTGGACATTACTGGCTACCTGACATTTGGACACCCCACCCCTTTTGCTGGATTTCAGCAAAAGACAACATTTGTCTGTGGGTTTGTGCTTGGCGAAGCGTTGTTCCTTATACAGTTCCACACCATTTCACCAATCCGGGTGTAAAAGGTAAAAAGTCAACACAGTCATGTATAAGTTCCACTGTTTTCCTCTAAGAACAGAATCACCCTTCTTATTCTCCATCCCCTCCCCTATGCATGCTTGGACCTACTGCACTTGAGATATTGAAGTCACCAGCTGTTATTATATTATCAGGACAGCCCATCCCCAGCCATTCCACCATGATGCCATTAAAAAATCCTCTTGAATCATGGCATGTTGTTGACTTAGCAAGTCCCAATATACATTAATTACTAAAAAGCAAAAAGGGAAGTCAACCAAAGAAACCTCCACTGCTAACAGACCCTTATTTGTTGCGTACATTGTAGTGTAGTACATTTTCAGATTTAGGCCAAAGGCAAGATCCAACCCTCCCATAGGTCTTCCCAGGGGACCCTTACTAGCCATCTCGGTAGAATCCTTCGAGGTTTAAGTACATTGTCAAATTTGTTTCTTGAATTACTACAATGCTTTTATCTAAGAAGGTATCTTTTGTGAACAATGCATAAGAATATTCCATGACCCACACAAATTCCAAGAAAAAATGTTCAGGCCCTACGTGCTAAAGATGTGAAAAGAGCTGCTTTCAATTAGTTGAGGAATTCATTGATGCAGCCAACCATGCACAGTCCGATGTTCATTTTGTAGCCAAACCTTTAGACCAAGTATTAAGCACTGTTCTTTTAGCTCATGTAAAGTCTTGATTGATTATTAGTGGTGGTGTAATGGGAACTGTCCTCTGGGCACACCTCGATATATCATTAAAAAATTAGGACACTTGTTTGAGGGAAGCAAAAATAATACAAGTTCCAAAGATGACTGAGGTTCAGAGGTGGTCGAGGTACGCTCGAGAGAGTCTGAATATTTTCTTTCATTTAGATCAGCAAAGGTGCGTTTTGGAACCAGGAAAGATGTAATGTGTTTCTGAGTTACAAGTCCCTGATGAGCCTTGTTGGCCTTAGTGTTTTTCTTAGGAGCATCAGCATCGCGGGTTGTCCTTTCAGCAGCAGAATTACAATTGTTAACCATCACAAACCCAGAATGCTGTGTCTTTAGGCCGATGATACTATCCTCATTGGGAAAAGGTCTCAAGAACTTCCTAGAGGACTGGTTCTTATTGGTATTAATGTTGCTTTGGTTTTTAGTTTTTTTCTTATTTTGTTGCCTCTTTTTGCTCTTGTTTTAGGGATCCTGATCTTAGGCAGCATTTCCAACACCAAACTACTTTATTTGTCTGCTGACAAGGTCACAGGATGTGAAGTTGTTACATTCACATTACCAGCATCCAATGTAGCATCCTCAGAGGCAAGGTCATCCAGTGGGTTGTCACAGGGAGTGACTAAAATACTATTTGTTCCAAAAAGATCAGGTGAGCAGCTAAGCCACTCATTACAGTTCAGCAGTGGAGTCAGACTATTTATAGAATCAGGTTAATTCAAGATCAGGTTATTGTCCCCAAAGGTCAACTGTCGCTCTTTCCTAGTAGTCTCAATGGATAGAGGATGCAACTCCATAAAAGATGACACCTTTCTTTCGATGGATGAAGAAAGTTTTGGAGAATTCTCCTGAACAATGCCTTTGATATTGTCCTTGACTCAAAAAATAGACTCCATTACCAGGTACTCGGCTGAAATTGGCGTGGGAGGTTCAGTAGAGCATTAGAGTCTCTACGCAGTTAACGTTCTTAGGAGTGAAATAATCAGCCACAGTAGATTGTGGCAATGTAATAGAGGGAGCTAGCCCTTCCTTGATGATGGTTGTTACAGATTCTTGAGTGATCTAAGGTTCAGGAGACTTTTCTAGGTCTTTAAAGAGACGCAGGAATGATTCGTCCAAAATCATTGAACTTGTCAGATCTTCCATCTCTAAGCCCTCCACGTTGTTCGTATTCTGACCAGCTGGCTTAGGAGGCTTCAAGCCTCCTTCTTGAGTGGCTGAAGGGTTGTTGCAGTTGCCACCCTCAACAGGTTGCTCCCCTGTCAATTCTAGTTGAAGCTAAGATTCTGTTAGTGGTATCATCGCCGAAACAATCGATGACTGCGTATCAGTCAGAAGTGTTGTTTGCGAGAAGATGTCCACCCGCAAAACCTGAGCCTGCACTGAGATGTTATTACTCCGAAGGTGAAAGAGGGAGCTGACAAAGGCATTATTTAAATGATTTCACGTGGCAGGGATGTAGTAAGCTACTCAGAAAGACAAAAGGGAGGCCTACGGGTCGCGCGAGCAAAGGGAAGCAATAAGTGACAGCAGTAAGAACAGTCATTTGCACAATAGAGTCAACCAAATATAAATGCCATTCAAGTGATTAATTGTCGTGTCAGAAGACCCCCACAGTCCGCTAGCCCCCAAGAACCACACTTACACCCACTTACGCTTCTGCACCGTAAAGCGATTTTAAAGGATAAAGCCATCCTTTTCCTACTAATCACAACGCAGTCTTAAAGCGGCAGACAGCCATAATTGTGGCGTAGTGTATCGTCCTAAAACGCTCTTATTTTCCTAATAGCAGGAATATAATCCAAACACTGGAGGGCATGCCACAGCAAGCCACTTAGGCCCAATTCCACGCGCTTCCGCGCCGGACAGGCTTTTTAAAGGATAAATCCTTCCTTTTCCTGCTAATCACGAGGCAGTCTTAAAGCAATTTTGGAAAAGTGTATCGTCCGAAAATGCTGCGATTTTCCTCATAACAGGAATATAATCCAAGTACTTCAGTGCATGCCACAGCAAACAATTTACGCCAACTTGTAGTAAACGCTTGCACAGATGACAGGAGGCGTGATTACTGGCTGGATGTCTTTTATTGTATAAGGGACATCTGCCGGGAACATGTAGGTAATAAAGAGCCGGACGGCTAGGCAAATGCATGCCAATCTGGGTGTGGACACTTTAGTACCTCCCGGGCTGAGCATGTGGATGAGGGGTTTGTGGTCTGTCACCAATTTGAATTGCGTAATACTCCGCCAGTCCAAGAAATGATCTTACTTCGTCTTTGCTGGTGGGTTCCGGTGCTTTTATGATTGCATGCATCAGATTTTGTTTGGGACTGATCCCTTTTTCTGAGATTTTGTACCCCAAGTATTTGACTTCTTTCACTTTGAATACGCATTTTTCATGGCGTAGCCTCACCCCTGCTTCTTGCAACTTGATCAGGACAGTTTTCAATGTGGCGTCATGCGTTTGTTCATCCCCTGCGTACACAAGGATGTCGTCCTGGAAATATGTGACATTTTTGACCTTTCGTAACAAGACATCCATCATGCGTTGAAACGCTGATGCTGCCGACGATAAGCCGAATGGCATCTTGGTGAACTGATGAATGGTGTGATGAATGCTGTGAGGGGTTTCGACCCTTCATGCAATTGTATTTGGTGATATGCGTTTCTCATATCCAGTTTTGAGAAAATTTTGGCTTCCTTCATCAACAGAATGAGTTCATTTATGCTCGGTAGTGGGTAGTTGTCGGTGATGACCTCTAAGTTTAAACTGCGAAGGTCTATACACACCCTTAGCTCTTGTGAGTTCGGTTTCTTTATAAGCACTACTGGGCTCAGCCATTCTGACGCTTCAACTTCTTCAATGACACCCTCCGCTCTCATTTTGTCCAATTGATTCCTTAGAGTGTCTCTTGCGGTTGCTGGCACGGGCCTCACTCGATGTTTGACTGGGACGGCATTCTTTTTGAGCATTATTTTATGGACAAAGCCCTTGATGTGACCCGGCTGCTCCGAGAAAGGTTTTGGGTAGTCACTCTTGACAATGGGCCCATTCCTCGCGCAGACAGACAGTACCTGGTCTTCTGTGCTGGGGTCCAGTTTGATTTTAAGCTTGTCTTGGTCGTCCCATCCCAGTACTGCTGGGCCTTCGTGGCTGAAATAAACTCTGGTGGTGGTTTCTCTTCCTTTAAACTCCACCTTCCCTTTGATATATCCCAGTAGTTCAACTGACGCCGCACCTAAAACTGTGGGTTTGTGTCGTGTGGTGAAAACTTGGACCTTTTCTTTTCACACCATTTCCTTGTATGTCCGTAGGGGTATTATGGTGAGGTCCGAACCAGAGTCCGCCATAACTCTTGTTTCGCGACCGTCAATTTTGATTGTGCAATGGGGCTTTTCACTTCTTGCCCTCATCTTCTGAGGACGATTCTCGCTCACTGTTGTGATCCGTATTTACACTGGTAACTTTCTTGTTTCTCCACCGACACACCAACGAGAAATGGCCAATTCGTTTGCAGATGGAGCACTCTTTGTCTCTAGCTGGGCACTCCCTATCGAACGCCAGGTGTTTCGTGCTGGTGCACCTGTGGCATTTCAGAGGTTCTTTCTTACCTCCTCTCCCCTCTCTCGTGTCTGGTGTCTGTCTTTCTTTCTTTGAGTGAAATGTGACTGCTTGGATTTCAGCAGAACTCTGGGTTCCCATGAGTTCTTTTCGTCTTCCCGCTGTTTCTTCAACCGCTCTGGCAATTTCGATCGCCTTCTCCAGTTGTAATTCTTCCTCCACAATGAATTTATCTTGTACTTTTCTGCTGTTAGTGTGGACTGTCAACATATCGCAGATGAGGCTCTCAGCATTGTTGCCAAAACTGCACAGCGCCGCCAGTTCCCGCAGCTTGGTGACGTAGTCGTCGACTGGTTCAGATATTTCTTGTCTGCGGGTGTAAAAGCGTATTCTATGCAACACCGTGTTCTCTTTACTGGCAAATCTCTTCACTATTCTCCTAACTGCCTCCTTAAAGACGTCATCGTTGTCCCCTGCCACCGGGATCGGGGTGAGACTCTCAAACACCCTCTGCCCTTCCACTCCTAGGGCATTAAGTAACATAGCCCTACGCCGTGCCGCTGAAAATCCTGCCCCTCCTAGCGCCTCTACATACGTCGTGAAAAGGGGTTGCCATTGCGGCCACGGGATGGCAGGTCTACCTGGAGTTTGCAGGAAGGGGGTGGCGGCGTCGCTCCTTGCATGTTCCCACGTGGGTTGCAGTGGTGATCCTCGTCGCCAATTTATGTAGTAAACGCTTGCACAGATGACAGGAGGCGTGATTACTGGCTGGATGTCTTTTATTGTATAAGGGACATCTGCCGGGAACATGTAGGTAATACAGAGCCGGACGGCTATGCAAACGTACCTAATAACTGCTGCAGTGCTGTGGGACTGAAATGTCTCGTGATGCGAGCCCCCAGGCCCTAATCTCGGAGGAGCCGGCAGGACGCGTCTTGCCGCGTCCTCTGGTGCTCCCGTAATGCGCGCGAAGCGCGCGGGGGCGGTCCTCGCTGCCGAGGCGAGATCTCGCGAGAGTTGGTAACTCTCGCGATATCTCTACACAACTGCTGCGTGGTTCCACCCACGACAGGCTTTTTGAAATATTCAGCCTTTCTTTTCCTGCTAATCATGAGGCAGTTTTCAAGCGTCAGTCAGCCACAATTTTGGCGATGTGTATCGTCTGTAAATGCTCTGCTTTTCCTCGTAGCAGGAGTATGATCCAAACACTGCAGAGTACGCCACAGCACACCACTTCCGCCTACTCCCACTCTCTCTTTTCTTTCTAAACCAGATACAATCTGTCATTGTTCTCTTCATCTTAGACTAGCACCCTTTCATGGAGCATTGCTAACGGCCCAGCCAATCAGCTTTGCAGTATTCTGGGCACTGATTTCTGTTAGTACCTGAAATTATCGTGTTTGAGCCATTGGCAAGGTCGCAATGGCTGTCTCCCCGACCTCCGTTCACTTTTTTTAAGGAGCTAAATTCCCACTTTCGCATCAGTGGAACGAGTCACATTCAGTCTTCTGGTGTGGATGAAAGCCATTCCACCTATTTCTCTTACTTGGAATGTCTTCTTGAGCTTCCCTATTTGCCAGATGCCACAATGTTTTTATTATTCTGTGCGTTATCGTCATGTATCTAACAAAACTCCTGAAGCCATTTCTGTTAAATGGGTAGAGAGTTAGCCTGAGTCTCTGGTGCCTTCATTGTTCAGAGGCAGGAGAAGAAGCGGCGTAGCCAGGATCGTCTTGCAAGTGGGGCCTGAAGCTATTGTAGTTGAGCCCATCACAGTGAAATTAACGCTGCAAATGCCCACACAGCGCTGCTGAGTGGGCATTTATAGATTTTGGGTGGGCCTTGCCTGCTCAGGCCCTATCCTGCCTACGCTTCCGAGGATAAGTGCCCTATTTGCTTATTTCTGTAACCACACCCCTGTCAGTATTGCTTCATTATCACCAGGAGACACATGCCTGATTTTAGAACCTTGTCATATCACTGGCACTACTCCAACATGGCTGCCCCGTGATTCTGCCTTTAACATAAGATGCCATTGCCATTGCTCAGGCCCAGCTCATTTGGTTTTGTACTGCCCTTATCAGACCTCTCCTTTTCCCTACATCCTCACACCATCAAGGCCACTAATCTGAGCTTGCGCTATACCTCAGCTGCCTGGCAATGCACAGAGAGGATATTTTTACGGCCCCTCGTAGGAAAGCCACTTTTTGCCTAATATTGCACACATGGCAGTGTGAGGTGATGCTCAGTCCGAATGAGATTGCCTTTGACGTAAATAGGTGCTGTACATTTTGTGACGTTCATCCATGCTGCCATCGCATGGATGAACCGCCATTAGGCATGGATGAAAGCGCAGGGTATTGAACCCATTTATCTGTAGCTCACAAGCACGCGATGCGTATTAGAACAATTCAAGTTTGACTGGCAACTTAGCCAATTTTAAGAATATTCGACTATACACAGATAACGGGGTAATTCACCACTCATCTATCAAGACGAGCATTACAGCATTGAAATATTTGAACAATATTCACAGTGGAAGATAATTTACTAAATAGGCGAAAGTGGGACGGATTGGTCCCTGAGATTTGAGACAAGTCAACACAGATCGGGCCTTGAGAACGACCAAGCTGGTCGAAACACGTGTCGGCTGTTTCTTGAAGACTAAGAAATAAAACCAATGTATTCAACCCAAGAAATTGCATATCGCAACATTTATTTGGATATTTAAATTGCATCTGTGAAATAACTTTGGACTTTTAGTTTGATAAGTTCATTAATATCCATCATTACGTTTGTACTGAGCGCAAATATTGTCTTGAAACATACATACATTATTATTATCTATTACGAACCTCAGTGGGTGGTTCCTAGGTTTCGAGGTTTCGCAGCTGGTTAAATAATTTTCTAAACACAGCATGGAGAGCAGCGCACAGTAATTTACATCAAACCTGCCAACCTTGAATTCATTATGTATTTCTGCATCCCTGGCTCGCATGGCTGTATTTATTTCACAAATATTAACTATAGATACACGTGCATACATACATGCTGCCCTCAATCTTTTGACACAGGTGTGTTTTTTAAACGGTCAATATGTTGTTTTATGAATATTTTACCCTCAATTTTTTTTGAAACATTGCAAGGAAATTTTGCATCAGGCGAGTGACAATTACAGTTTAATTCACTCGCATAAAGAAACTGCGGGCTAGTTCAAGCTACAAAAGTCAACCAGCAATATCTGAGATGACGTGAGGAAAAGAGTGTAAAATAAATGAGCACAGACACAGTGGATATTTTAAAGTAGAATTACAAGGCAGGGCTCAGAAACCTCCAAAAGCCTTTAAACTGTAACTATTAAAACATATACCTTTTCTGTAAAAAAATTGTGCAGCGACCCTTACCTCTGAGGGCAATGACTACTCAGCTCTTCACAATCTCCTGGAGGTGATTCAGACTCTGGCAGAATAAAACTGCACTGGCTCAAAACCAATCGCCTGCCATGAGCTGCTGTCTGATTAAATGCATTTCAGATCCTCAGCTGGGCATGGAGCACTCAGAGGCAGCGTTGCAAACACAAGGGTGCTTCATACTGCATCGCTTGAATAATCCATTCCTTCGCAGGTTGAAAAAGGCTTCAAACGTCTCTCTGACATTTCACAAAACCATTAGCTACCATGCCTTACTCTTCAGTGACATATGTTCTCCGTGTACCTCCCCTTCCAGAAAGGAAATGCATCACATGACACCACTTCAGAAGGATGCATTTTGAGGAAACGTATACCTTTTTTTAACTCCGAGCATTAGCTCTCTGCCAGAGTTCTTTCATCATTATGTAAAGGGGCAGCGCATCCATCACCAGCTCGTTGATGCAGAATGAGTGCATCATGCTGGAAGCTCTGTTAAAGTGGCAGCCATTTTGTCGAAATTTGGCAGTTGTTAAGAGATACTTTTACTTTGTGATGAATTAAACTTGGCACCATATTATTGGGTAAAATATTTGTTTTAAGATGATTTTTTTTTCAGGTGTGTGTGTGGCGTGTGTTCATGTGCATGTAAGTTGTGGACAACTTGCATGTGTATATTGCCTGTGTCCATGTTCAGCATGTGTATACACATAATATTTCTTTACACTTTGCATGATACATTTGTACAAAAAGCATTTTGTTTGTGTTTGTGCTTTCATATTTACAGTGCATATTTGTGCACTATTTGTGTGTTATGTTTAATCAATAAGCCCTGAGCTGGGGGGCCATTACCGCTTCAGGTAATACCCCTGGGTCCATAGTTACAAGTAATAGTAACAAATAACAGTATCAATAATGCAGGCCCCAGGGCATTACCGGAAGCGAGGGGCCTATTGCTATTAGTACTCCGGCCCATTCGACCGGGGTACTAATAGCTGCTTTTTTCAGTTGTCAGACGCTTCGGCGTTTAGCAATCGAAAAAAGAAAAGAAAAAAAAGATGACAGCCATGGAACGGGATACGTAGTACCTTCTCCCTATCCCTGGTGGCCACTGTCGTCTTCGGGCATGCCACAGTTAACGGTTCAGAGGCAGAGCTAATGAGGAGAGAGATAGCGCGCATGTGCAGAGAACACAGACTTCCGCGTTACATGGCAGTGAGTAAGAGGAAGCTAAATAAAGAAGATGTGTTTCCCTCAGCCTGTGTGTGTGCTTTATTGGTGCACATTTCCCACCCTGCACGCGCAGCTCATAACCCCTGGGCCCAGCAAGCCAAGGGCACACAAAAACTGGCGACGAGGATGGGATTTGAACCCTGCTTTTCCACCAAGTGCTCAAGTGATCTTTACATATGAGCTACTATATCCTCATTTTTAATCCTTGACAAAATGACTGAGGAGGCAGCTGTGAACATAACACCACTGAAGATGAGACATCTGTTGACGAAAGGGCCTGCCGCAGCTGCAGTTCGCCACCCAGGCCCTTTTGATATGGGGGACCAGTGAGCGTTGGGGCAGAGATGGGAACGATAGATCAGGAGATTTGAAAACTACATGGCTGCACATGATGAGAGCCCTTCAGATAAGTTTGCCAGGAGACAAGTTTGCTTTAACCTGATAGGAGATGAAGTCGAAGACCTCATTTCCACTTTCCTGCCTGAGGACGTAAAGACATACATGGGATAGAAGAAAGCATTAGGCAGATACTTTGACCCCCCCAGAGAAATATCGACCATGAGAGGCACACGTTTAATACATCCAGTCAAATGAATGGGGAGTCAATGGACGGTTTTGCAACTAGGCTGCGCAAGCTTGTAGCCCATTGCAAATTTCACAAGTTTACAAATTAAACTATCAGATCACGAATTATAGGAGGATGCCTCTCATCCACTTTTAGGAAGAAGCTGCTCTGTGCACCTCTCCCCCTCGCCTCATCCTGCAAATGGCGTGAACAGAAGCGAGAGCGGATACCCAAGGAGCACACATAGAGACTGGAAAGGGTTTGGTGAGAGAACAAGAATATCAAATCAGACAAGGCAGAAGGAGTATGACAGGTGTAAATCCACCTGTCCGAAGATTCAGGACCACAGTAAAATGTTACAGTTGTGGCCTAACATTCCCGGATGATGAAGGGGTAAAGTGCCCTGCATTTGGACAGAGGTGGGAGGGAAAATAACATGGCAAGGGTGTGCAACGTACTGCCAAATTGCATGCAAGCAAGTAGCAGCCCGGGCAGGAGACCCGAATCGAACATGCACATGGCAGGGCCCAGAAGGGATGCGGATGCAAGGAGAAACTTGATGAGTCATGTCCGAAAAGTCACAGGCCGGTCTACATCACCCACACCCTCTCAAGAAAGAAGCCAAGGAGAATACACATATGTGATGACTGATGTGGTGACTGCCCCAGAATGAGACATTGACATCAAAGTAGGACAGCATCCGTTCAAGTTCGTTATTGACACTGGAGCCACATTAAATATCATGGGCATATCTGAATTCCGCAAGATGGAGCACCCCCCCCACGTTGACACCATCCGTGCTTAAGGTATTTCAGTGGGCAGCAAAAAAAAAACCTGTTTGTAATCACAGAAAGTTTACACTGGAGCTAAGCTACAAGGGGTGGTTTGCCATGGCAGAACAACATGTTCTTCAAGGAGGAGTATCAGGAAACAATCTTCTGGGGAGACCAATGGCCGTAGAAAATGGGAATTGCTGGAGTAACATATGCCATGAGACATGAGAGGCCAATCCATGAGAAATTTCCAGAGTTAGTCAGAGGAATTGGATGTTTGAGAGGGAAACCAGTGACTGTCCACATCCACAAGTCTGTTGTCCCGGTCGCCCCCCACCACCCCAGAAAGATATTGATCCATTTACAACCAAAGGTAAAGAAAGAAATCAGGTTTCTGCTGAAAGAAGACAAAATAGAACCAGCTTGTGGCCTCACTCCCTCGATTTCTCACGTGGTAGCTGTCCGCAAACAAGGCCCATTCGATAAAATGTGTCTGTGTGTATACATGAGGCAAGCAAACAAAGCCATTCAGCTTGAGAGGCATCCAGGGATGCATCTGGATGACATGAACAGTTTGCTAAATGGGGCCACAATATTCACCAAATAAGACCTATACCAAGGATATCAACAGATCAAACTTGATGAACTATCAAAAGACTCTGTTTTGAAATATCATCTGCAGCCGAGATCTTTCAGGAGAGCATCAGGAGAGTAATTTGTCATGTAAAAAACGGTTTTAATTATAGTGATGACATTTTGGTTTTCGGAAAGGATCAGGAACAACATGATCAGGCTCTACACGAGGTACCACAGCATTATCCCAAGCAGATTTGACGTTGAACCCAGTACATAACATAACCAGTTTATACAACCTCATGGCTTTAATAGACCTTGGCTCCAGTTTCTACAATGCAGCACTTTTCCAGTCTTACCTTATGGACCTGCTCTAAAGTCTAAGGGGAAGCAAGCATTACCCCCAAGCCAACCTATTCAATTATATCATAGCATAATAAAGTCGGCTAAAAGCGAAAATAAGAGACACCGAGCTCCGACATGATAATATAAAGGGCATTATACTAAGAAATGTTTACATTCCACTCTCCCCCTTTTGCACTAGAGTAACATATATGATTCAAGTTTTGAACAACATTATTGGTAGATTTGTATTCAAAATTATAGCAGACCCTTGCCCTGTTACAAACAGTAAAGTGTTAATGGGAACCAGGTCTATGCAGTCAGAACTTTAATATTTCCCCTACATTGCAATCTAAATTTCGATAATCAAAAGGACTTCAATTTCTTTTTCTATTTCATTTTGTCAATCAAGCATATTGTCATCAAAACTTGAATGAAACATGTTACTATCTGATGATTGGGGAAGTCTGGAGGTCACAGAATCCCCACTACATTTACATCTGCAGTAATAGAACAATATAACTGCCAAAAGAACAGAGAACATTATCAAACTCAGGGCAGCAGTGACTAAAGGTGTTTCTTGGCCTTTTATTTTAGATCACATAACACATTTGAGGGGTGCACGGATGACGTATCAGTGTGCTATCTGGAATGCTTCATTCACTTCATTAAACACAATCTCCAATATATCCATTCCCTTTTTACCTCTTCAATTTTCTTTACTTCTCCTTCTCAAGCCTATGTAAAATCAACTCTGTTCAAATTCAGCGTCTAAGCTTATTATCTGAGATCTCTCAGTGTAATTTTGCATTTCTCAGCTGGTCCTCCACGTTATGTAGAGGAGGAGCTGAGAGTGGGAGTGGGAGAGAGCAAGGGAAGTGACAGATTGGGGTATATCCATGTTCATCCAGGTTTATAGTAACATTGGCATAACTATTAGAATGGATAGTGAGGGGAATTATTTCCCTTGTGAGATTTTGATGACTCACAGCCTCGAACAGGGTTGTGTCCCGGCAACAATTCTGTTTCATTTATACATTTATACATTTATACATTATTTCATTTATACATAGCAGACACACTCTACAATCATTATATGGTATACGTAAATACCCTTCAAAGCTTGAAAATATGCACACTGTTTGGATGAGCTATGCAGACAATGCTGTCTTCCGTGATCACAACCCTATTGCTCTAAGCCGATCATTGAATGCCCGTGCTACATATTAGGTAACAGTCTGGATATCAATGTGCATAAGACTAGGATTATGTATTTTGGAGACAGCACATATCAGCCTGTATTTCAAGGCTCTTAGATAATCAAAGCTTGCAAGAAGCAATGAACACAAAAGTTTATTTTGGTGCACTTTTCACAAATTCTTCTAGTAACAGAGAGCTATGGGATAGAAGTCATACTAAAGCACTGATTAAAGTTCCACTCATAAATAATTGTGTTAGCCAACATTGAAAGGTTTACTACTATGAGTATACAAGGAAACCCTGGTTCCAGCTACATTTTATGGTTGTTTATGAGACCTGCATGGCCTATTCATCTACTTGGCTAGATAAACCTGAAGCCAAGATATGAACACGAGTGCTTGCTCTCTTTAATTGTGTGCCAATACAGAATAGGAGAATGCAGCTGTGTGACATTTACCACAATACTGATAAATAAAAGTGTGTTTTATATAAAAATACAAAAAACGGACAAACCGATATTTGCTCTTATTCACAAGGTTATATATAATAAAAAAATCTAAAATCCTGAATGCTTTTTGTTCTCACGTATATATATGTAACCTCATTAGGACTATTGAGATGATGTTTGATTGGGATCTGGATTATTTTTATACTCAGAAAGACTTTAATAAGGAAAGCAAGGAATTGGGATTATTTTCAAAATCTAACAATTGCCATGGGTGGGGAAATCAAGTACCCAGGGAATGATTGTGTACACATATATTCTGTTTCTACCCACGTATTACATATTAATGTTCCCCTCACCAACCCTGACAAATTTGTACTCTCTGTTGAGATTTAACCAACTACCCTGTTTGTGGGTTATAGGGTCGTGCAGAGGATTAAACATTGACAAATACTGTTGTTTATGTCAAAAACATGACCAATTAGAAACTACAAAGCACTTACTAATGAAATGTGATGATCCCATGATAATGAGACATTGATATCTACATACATTTGTCCATCACTATGACACCTTTTTATAAAGAAGAATTTTAGATAAGATTTTTAACTGGTAAACAGGTATCTATCGTTATAGATACCTGTTTACCCCTCTCCCCTACTGATCTGTTTCTCTCTCGGCACCGTGCACCTGGCAACCCTCTGTCCTCCGCGCCCAGGTACCTGCTCACCCTGCCACCCTACTGCCCTTCCGCCCGGGCACCTCTTGCACTGGGGTCTGGATATGTACCCATACAGGCCCCCACACCCTTTTCTTTTCTTTCTGCACTTATTAGACATACCATGTCTGCTGCCTTAAACCCAGCATTTGCCACTCGCTGGCTGCACTACCACTGTTTATTGCCTTTGTTATTTATTTATTTAGTTATTTATTTACTATTATTTATCTGTTTCTCCTCTGCTCTGCACTTTCCACTTCTCCCACCTGCCATGCACTTTTCCCCTTTTCCTTTCCCATGCACTTGCGCGTTCTCAATGTCACTGGGCCTAGTAAGATCGTTGTTTTGTTCTCACCCGTTCCCCTCCCTTGCCTTGTCACGCTCTGAAACACTTGTGTACGAGCGCGATATAAATAAAATATCATATCATATATCATATCATAGCCTTTACAAAATTTTGGAATTTAATTGAGGATAAGCTAAAATGTTGATACCTATTTTACTAAGGTATATGATTGAATTTTATCATCATTACGATGATTGCTGTATAGAGGATTTTTGGACAGGGTTCTTGTTGATGAACAACTATCCTCTGTTTTAACATTGACATAATTTTGAGTTTAATTAATTAATCCTCAGTAAATATAATCTATCAGGTACTTCCCTGACTAGCCTAAGGGGATTACTCCTAGCAGGAACAAAACTGACCCTCACACTAAACACCAACACATTCAAAGTAAATCATAAACAACATAAACAATTATGTGTCCTTCTGGGACCTGGCCTTCCGCCCAATTGCCTTCAGCCTCCATCCTCTCCCAGCAATTGCTTTTGGACACCCACTGTCCTGTGTTGCCTCACAGGCCTGTACTTATTTATTGGCAGGTGACCACTCTTTACCAAGTGATCTCTGCCAGGCACTTACCCGTTGCTTGCAACTGACTTCCTGGCACTTACCCTTCTGTGGAATCTCCGAGCACTCATCCCCTTCCCTGTCCCTTCTCTCTCTGTGCACTTGCACGTTCTGAATGCTCACAAGGCCTAGTTGGACCACCTATTTGTTGTTCATCAGTTTTATTTCTATTTTCCTTTTGTTTCCATGTTCCATACCATTTGCCCTGTGGGTGCTTTGAAACACATTTTTTTGCTATATTAGCGCCTTGCAAATGCACAATAAATAAATAAATAGAATAAACAACAACTAGTGATTAGGATGACCTTCACCTGTCCTGGGTAGATCCCTTCCCCAGGAGTGTTCAAAGTCAATAGTTCCAAAATGTTCACAAAAAAAAGTAGTCTTCAACCAAGTCTTGTAAGCTCCAAATGAAACAAAGGTTCACCAAACAAAAAACCACTGGCAACCATTCTTCAGCTTTCTGTTGAATAGCTCCCCTTCCAATCCCAGCCAAGAAAATAGAACCAGTGGTAATCCTGGATATCCTCTTTCCAAGATTATATTGCCACAGTTCAAAAGGAGAAAGAAACAGCTTCTGCTTCAACATCTTCCCATGTAGTTCTGACCTCTGCTGTGTCTCTGGCATAATTGTCAGGATGCTTCTTCTTAGGGTGTTGCTTTCCTCTTAACAACCTTGTTCCACTAATGTCACTGTGGGAGCAGTCTCCTCTTGTTCCACAGTATGCCACTACTTCAAACACCTTTAATGCAACATGCTCTGACAGTTTTATACACCACCACAGTTCAGGTAGTTATTTAGAATTGTCAGGTAACTTAAAACAAGACTCTTGGTTGCTTGCAGACAGAACGCCATGAACGGCTACTTAGCAGGATAATGTAGACGCTCCCATTTATGCGGTATAAATGAAACCATACGAAAACCACACAGATCTTTAAATTAATACAGTGGATACGACTATTTCGGCGCCTTTTTCTTCAACATGCAACCATATATTATCAGACTGCTAAGAGGCAGACATTCCTAATCAATGGCGAAATTAACACCAAGATCACACGCTTCTAACTTTTCGAGAGGGAACATACCCTAATCCATAACTCTGCCTACACTTGTCAGTTATATAATTATGCTTATGCCCTGCGGACGACCCAGCAGGGTTGAAACTCGTGTTGGCGTTTTTTCAGTTTCATCAACCATTTCAGTAGCTCGTACTTTGTATTGCTTGTGTCTCAAAATTTGAAGATATAAATACTGGCTAAATCCAGGTCATGATACATTAATTTGTGTGTCTCTTTTCTTCATGTTGATTGCAACTCAAATATCTGGAGTAAGCACAGACAGTGAGGACATCCTGGTTAGTTTATTCAGTTACCTCTGGGGATTTGGAGAAATTACCCCTTCATATCCTCACTGCTGCTGCATAACTCATAGTACTTTTCAGTTCTCTTTGTATTATTTGTTTTCATGATTTGATTATTAGGTTTGCGCACATCCAGTGGCAGGATAATTTCTCACACATCCAATTCTATACACCATACTACACCCTGGAGTATTTTGGAGAAAGAGGACTATTGGTTCAATCCAAGGGCCAACATCTAACAAGACCTGTTCCATCAATATGAAAGGTTCTCAGGTATTCCGTGCTCGTGTGAAGCAGTGCCTGACACTGGCAAGGGTTTCTAAGTGTACCTGAACATGGAGCTTTGATTGTCCAAAAACATTCTTTTAGCTTGGATAATCTCTTTTTTATAGAGCTTTTCCAGAGATTTCAATTTGTTCTTATTCACCTCCGATTGATCTTTCAACCAGGCCCTTTCAGCCCTTCTCTTTTCTTTATTGCGATTAGACACGGCAGAGGTGTACCATTCCTGGTCGTTACGCTTCTCCCTGAGTGATTCTAGTGTAAACGACGCAACTCGATTTAATGAGTAGTAAAATGATTATCAAATTCTAAAACCAAATGGTCAGGGGAGTCTGTGTCCCGAGTGGATGCCATAAGGAGGCTAAGACATGAAACTAGGTCTGGTTGTTGGATTTTATTAAAGTTACGACTAGAGACACAATGGTAAGGATTATTTTCCTGGGTTTTAGGAGATGGCATTACAAAATCAAAAGACACAAAGGGCCTCATTACGATTTTGCCGGTAGCCATGCCGGCATGGCTGCTGCCGAAATCGGGTCCGGGTTCCCTGAATGGGGAATTACCGGGCCATTCCGAGTTCAGAGGGCCCAGTAATTCCTCCCTCCAGGAACCCAGGTCCGGACCTTCCCCATACCCATTTCAGCCCTCATAGGGATGAATGGGAATGGGGGAGGGAGCAAACAACGGGCTGATTACGAGCGGCCCGTTGTTTGCTCCCTCTTCCCCTCGCGGGACCCAGTAATCATGCCTGGTTTTACCAGGCGTTACTTACTGGGTCCCGCGAGGGGAGCTTGTAATGAGGCGGAACGGGTTTAACGGGTCCGCCTCCTTTAGCGGGTCCCGTTAACCCGTTCCGCCTCACTTGTAATGAGGGCCAAATGAAATGATCTGACCAAACACACGGCTGAACATCCACCAACCCTAATGGGAGGTTTTTACTAACCACCCAATCCAACACATTCCCCTGCTTAAGTGTGGGTTTGCTCCCACTTCAAACAATGAACTGATTAAGAGTCAACAGTTGAACCAGCCTTGTTGCCTCTAAATCCAATGAATTCCCCAACCATCTATTAAAATCCCCCAATATTACAGTAGATATATTGGGTTTCTGTGCTGATGCTAAAATATCCGCCAGATCATCAAAAACGTATCTGTATCTTGAGGAGGCCTATACAACAAGACAATATGTATGGAATTATTTGGTGTTCGAGTAGTTTTAATAGATACAATTTCAATTAATTTTTACAATTAATTGGAGTTTGAAACAAATTGAGGTGAGTATGCGCAATAACTGCCCTCCCTCCCCTGCCACCCTCCCTGTTTTGTCCAAAGAAGGTATATCCAGAGGGAGTGGCCAAATCAATGTTTGGACCACTTCACTCGGATAGCCAAGTCTCCGTAATGGCCATCATATCAATAGCTTGGTCCACAATATAATCCCTGACATCCAAAAAATGTTTGCCAAGCGATGTGTTATTCAAAAGACACATTTTTAGAGGTAAGAAGTCCTTTGCACAAATATCATTTTCCCCCAAGTGGACATTCACCACATCCGTAACTGGCCCTTGATAGGTAAGGCCCTTAGATAAGGTCCCATCAGCATTAGAAGGCTCAATACTAATCAGAGAGCGAGCACCTACCTCGTCCTTTAGAACTGCCATAGTAGCAAACGCAAACGCCTACAAGGACAAAAAGATCAGCGCTGGAGCGTCGGCACGTCAACGCGGACTTGCGCAGACTTGCAAGTCCATGCTGTGCCAGCGCTGACGTGCCTGAAAAGAAATAAAAAGGGTGTGTAAGGACAACAACTCCACTGGGAGCTGTAGTTTACTAGCAACGTTCCTAGCTAGAGCCCAGGAATATAACAACTTTGCGCGAGCACTCCGTGCCAAGTAAATGTAATGGTCCAATAGCCACAGATCGCAGCCAGCAGAGTAAGTGGTACAGATAATGCAACTAAATTATCATAACTCAGTCAAATCGAATATAGACAATAACAGTTACAAGCAGCTATTGAATTGAAAGCCTTTCACTAGACACACACACACAATATTAAAATAATGGGCTAAGAACAATGCTAAAACCAAAAAACAGTATGAGCCACAAAAGCGTATGATTTTTAAGCTAAAAGTCCAAGTTTTAGCTAATTGCCTGACCCTGGAAAAGGCAGTTAGGCATAATTGCCTGTCTTTCATTTCTATGCCTCTTCAGCTCTCTTCTTCATCTTATTTCCTAAGGGATTCTGGGACATGTAGTTTGTTTTAGAAGAATTAGGTTTTTCCACTTCTTTTGTAGAATTAAGGGTATATTCAAATCTGTTATTATTTTAAAAGAGGAATTGTGGGGTTTCAACCTTATTAGCAAAAGAAGGTGTACAGAATGCAGCAGGTCTGCTATTTCCTGTACTATACTTTTGTTGATGAGGATTTTTATTTTCAGGGATACATAATATTTGTTCTTTTGGTGTAATATGCTGTGAGTTCACCACATTGGAATTTCCTATCTGTTGAGTGATGTAAAAATGACAATAAGCCATAACCTCTTCGCATGGTGATAAGAGTATCCCTTTTAGAGGAGAAATACTGTGCCATATCCTATAGATTCTCCTCACTATCCTGGACCCTGTTCCTACCCAGGTGATCCTCCTGCAGTACACAACCCCCAGGACTGGGATCAGGAAGTGCCTGCCCTCTCCTGACCACCTGGGAGGAGACTTTAGGCTGGGGTTTAGTGAAGGATCCACAGGATTCTTCACATAGCATTCCCCTAAAGAACTGACCTCTCAGTCCAGGCTCCATCTTCCCCTCTAATTTGGCGATCCCCGCCTCTGTAGTTGGGTTACCAGTTCTCCAGTTCCAGACTGGATTACTGTCAATGAAACTTTCATCAACCCATGAATCAACAGGGGAATATGTTGGTTTCTTTTGGGTGATATAAAAAATCCACTCATCAAAACAAACCTGGGACTTCACTACCCAAAGCCAAACAACTGGGAAGGTCTGCTATTACCATCACATATATGGAACAACTCTTCACTAGAATGGTAACATTAAGGACGGTAATTGGATGTTTTTCCAGTTGGCCATGTACACAATTTACCTCTTTATAGCCCATGTTGTTCCATCCCAATGGAAGTAGACTAGCCTTTATATAAAAGGTTCTACTTCCAGTGTCTAACTGGGCCCAAAGAGTTCTATTTTGAAACACCACAGGTATTCTATAAGTGGTTTTATCCTCAGTACATAGTATGGTATTGTTCTGCTTTTTTTGTTTAGAGTTAGACAAAGTTACAGAGGACATACTGCCCTTAGAAATAGTCTGATTCTCCTCTTCCCAATCATCTTGCAAGACCCTATATGGATGTAGAGGTCTACATCCATACTCATAATGGTCAAAACCCCCACATCTTAAATATCCTGACTCAGGACATACTTCTCTTTCAGAAAATCCCAAATCTCTAAATGGAGAAGTGTCTTCCTTTAAACAGATTTAGACTGTTGGGGTGCCTCAAAACCTGGGAGTAAAGATGTATCTCTTTCTTTAGCAGTGGGACATGTGTTAGGCAAAGGAGAGAAGAATCCCCACATGGGTGTCTGTCTCTAAATCTGATAGTTTCTTCAAAAGGATGAGGGTTGAGTTCTTCCTTGACACTTCAAGTGTCACTTTCTAGTTCCTGGAAAATAAGTTCAAGTTCTGGGTGAATATCGTCTTTCTCATAGCAATATTACCTGGTATTCTGGTGATCTTCCCTTTTAGTCTCACCTCAATTAGTATCATAGAGTGCACAGGTAGAAATTGTTTTCCTGGGGTCACTGTTGGCATTAACATGTATATTTCTCTCTCCTGATGCCATGATTCCCCAGCTACATCATACATTAATCTGCCCAGGCTCTCGCCTCAATGCTTTTCATGGGTAGCGTTTGAAAAATGTAGGATCATGAGTTTGAATTCCTTTCCACTAGGAATAAGGGGATAGATCTTAAATCTGGGTCCTTGTTCCGGTATAATGTATGCAGAGATATAAATGGGGAATTCTACCTCTAAGAGCAAATAAACTATCAATTTCTCCTTTCCGGGTATAATATGATTCTGAATGAAATACAGATGATACCCATTCCCTTCAACATATTGGGTTTCATTGCGAGTTTGCCTGTCCGGAAACAAGGGTGCCGTTAAGCTCAACAGCACCCTTGTTTATGAATCAGCAAACTCTGAGTCTGCCTGCCGTGGCCGCTGTGCCCGACAGGTCTGACCCTGCCAGGTGCAGCGACCATGGTAGGTAGAGTGGTCACGGAAGCACTGGCACCGTTAGCAATGATGCAGGTGCTTCCATGTCCCCACTCCCATAGAGTCCCATAGGAGTCAATGGGAGTGGGGAATTACAATTTGCCGTCGCCTGACTTGCCGGGCTGCCGTACTCGTAATGAGCCGGTGTCATCGGGAAGTCAGGTGCCGGTAAAATGTTATGGGTCCGGCTGCAATCCGCCATTAGTACCGGCAGGGTTACCGCCTGCCCCGTAATGAGGCCCATTGTCTTTTTGGTAAAATAGCCTGGCCTGAGACTTCAACATTTTTGTATTCCTATATTCATCTTAAGAGGCCACTGATTGCAGGGGCCCTCTCTAATTGTCCTGGCTCCTTTGATGGGAAAGGGTTCAGAACTCATTGCCTCCCTAGTAAGGGAGGGTTTAGAACTAGGGTTTAAATAGAAGGTACAAGTGGCACGAGTAGGGGGAATAGGCTCAGACCAACTTCTTTCTGAATCGGCCTCAGTTTGATATGAATCTACTAAATACATTGTGGATCCTCAGTTTGGATCAACTGAATCCAATCCCACACCAAACACCATATACGACGGGTCAGTAATGCGAGACGGACAACTGTTTGTGTTTTTATCCAAATTAAACATTTTATTAAAGATAAAAAGTGCAAATGAATCCTCACTAAATCTATTCTATCAGTGAGTTTCCTACCTAGTCTAAGGGGATTACTCCTAGCATAAACAAAACAAACTAGCCCTCACACTAAACAACAACATACTGAAAGTAAATCATAAACAACATAAACAATTCAATAACCAACACCAGTGATTAGGATGACCTTCACCTGCCTGGGAAGATCCCTTCCCCAGGAGTGTTCAAAGTCAATTGCTCCAAAATACTCACAAAGAAAAGTAAAGTCTTCAACCAAGTCTTGTAAGTTACAAATGAAACAAAAGTTCACCAAACAAAAATCCACTGGCAACCGTTCTTCAGCTTTCTGTTGAAAGGTTTCCCTTCCAATCCCAGCCAAGAAAACAGCTCCAATGGTAATCCCGGATATCCTCTTTCCAAGATTATATTGCCACAATTCAAAGGATAAAGAAACAACTTCTGCTTCTACAGCTTCCAATGTAGTTCTGACCTCTCTGGTATAATTGTCAGGATGCTTCTTATTAGGGTGTTGCTTTCCTCTTATCAACCCCCTTCTACTACTGTCACTGTGGGAACAGGCTCCTCTTGTTCCACAGTATGCACTACTTCAACCACCTTTAGTGCAACATGCTCTGCCAGTTTTATAAACCACCACAGTTCAGGTAGTTCTAATTCCACTTGATACTTTACAATTGTCAGATAACTTAAAGACAAGACTCTTTGACTTCCACAGGTAGGCAAGGCACTCTTCTTTACTAGGCTATAAAAGAAGGGCAGCCTCTTTGCCCCCTGTCTGTCTTATTGCCACCAATATAATCTTTCTCTGCTTCCAGACTGCTTGTCTTTCCTCTTCAACAGTCTCAGCAGACAGATTGTTAACTTAATCTCAGCTCCCTTCCAAAGCTTCATTCACATCTTCTAGGTTCAAATAGCTAGCCAAAAGCTGTATTGCCACTCTTCCAGCTTTGGATAACAATGCACACTTGTATCAGAGGACACTGGACCTTTAACAACTTCAGAATGCAGGTGGATAGATTTTAAAAGGGCTGGTTTCAGGAATGCAGCACAATCACATCTCTGCAATAATAGCCATTAGGCGCACCTAGGAAGACCTACAATTTTGGCACGTCTCTCTCAGTGCAGCCACGGCAAAACAGGATTTGTGAACACAGAACTCTCTCAGGACTTGCAGGGGAAATATGCTTTCCTCTTGTACCGGCCTCCCATAAGTGAACACACTTCCTCATGAACTGCCAGCCTCATGCTCTCCTCCTTCTGCTACTACTTCCAGCCTTCCAGCTCCTGCTCCAGCTCCATTCACAGCTCCTTCTACTTTACCCCTCCTGCTGCAACGTTTGATGCCTCTTAGGTCAATTGATTTTTGGTGCAGGCCCTTATTGTTAATTGCCTGACCCTGGCAAAGGCTGTTAGGCCTATTTGTCTGTCCTTCACTTCTAAATCCCTCTTCAGCCCTCTTCTTCGTCTCAGTCCCTAAGGGTTATGGGACATGTAGTTTGTTTTAGAAGAATTAGGTTGTTCAACTTCTTTTATAGAATTAAGAGTAGATTTAAATCCCTTATTATTTTTAAAAGAGGAATTGTGGGTTTGAACCCTATTAGCGAAAGAAGGTGAAGAGAATGCAGAATTTCTGCCATGTCAGGTAATATACTTTTGGTATTGAGCAGGATTCTTATTTTCAGGGATACAAAATATCTGTTCTTTTGGCATATGATGTGAGTTCACCACCTTAGAATTCCTAGCTCAGTTTTACTAGGAGGTTGAGAGATGTTAAAATGACAATAAGCCATAAACTCTTTGGGCATGGTGGTAAAAGTATCCCTTTTAGAGGAAATATACTGCGTCTCATGCCACAAATTCTCCTCACTACCCCAGACCCAGTCTCCACCCAGGTGATCCTCCCACTGTACACCACTGCCAGGATCCTGGCCACCTGGGAGCAGGGTTTTAGTGAGGAATCTGCAGAATTCTTCACACTAAGTAAAGATGCTATTGTTAGATATTTTATAATGCATGGATTATTGTTAAATGTATGTCTGTGATTTTGTTGGTATGTATTAAAATTCTAATGTTATGAAAAGTGTGTAAAGTAACTTAATGTTAATTATGTCACACTTAAATTCATAAAAAAATCAAAAAGAATGGAGGTGCTATTCTAGTCAAGATTTGAAATTCTGACACAATCGTTATATGAAATACTGAAATACTGAAGGTTGAATAATAGAGCAGGAATATTATTCCCCACTAGCCTGACTGCTACAGAATAGATAGGATTCATATATGCATACTCGGTTCCTTAACCTAATTTTCTTTCTAATTCATATATGTTACCAAATAACAATAATTGATATAGCGGTTTACTTTGCCAGCCGCTTTGATGTCCTAAATAAACAAGTGCACTCCATAGTCCTAGCACCCACCCAATTCAATATCGACGGCAGTACCAATGTCTATGACTGTAGGCTTCAATCTTTTAATAGGTCTGGGTTTAACTAGTGATAGTTCTTGTCCTCGCAACAGAAGATACTATTTTGAACATAGTAAAGTCCCACCATCACCGCCAGAGATCAGTTAACCACTTTCACTCCAGTTTCCAGCACCAGTGAATGCCGACCTCAGAAGTAAAGTAGAGGATTTAGCTCAGTCTCCTTACTGGTGGTAAATGCAAATGCTCCACTTCACCTCCAGATATTGTTCAATTTACTGTGGCAGAATTACAGCTCATGGTAAATCTGACAAAATCCCCATGGTGTTCTAGAAATTCCCAAAATGAGGACCAACACCAATTTACCACCCTCCACTCTTACTCTTGAGATAAATCTCCTGGACCAAGTGGCAGTAATGGTAAACAAGTCTGGCGATAATTGCAATGGACCTTAATCTCTACAAGGACACAACCAAGACAAAGATTTGAATTTGTTTGTGATCTCTTGATCTTAAAAAACAAATTTCAATATGATAATGATTTCTGTTGGGACTTAAATAAACATGGTTTTTTAACATGCACACTGAAATTTCAAGCAGCCTAACACCAGGAACAGTTAGTGTACAGATCTATTAGCTATGATTTCAGTATTAGTTACTTTAGCATAATCCACTTGTGGTGAGATGTATGATGTAAATGAATCCTATGAATATAATGAATGTGCACTGTGTCTTAAAACCACTTTTGAAACTTGAATTGACTGTATAAAAGGCACACTTTTTTTACTTGTACATGGTAAAATATTTTGTTCAGATTTTTATAGCATAGCAAGATAAATTAAATTGATGGAAATAATGATACAGTATAAATGTTTTACGTCTTTTAAATTGGGTCCCTGTCCTCGTTTCCATATTACTTGTGCATTTTGACCCATTCATTTTGGTCAAATTCTTTTTTTAAATGGCGGCTTCCTGCCTAGACCCATATCTAACCCCTGCACCAAATCACTCTGCCACCCACCATCCCACAAACCTTAACCTCCAAACACACAACATGAAATCAACCAAAATAACCAAAGTCAAAAATGCTTGATTAAAGAGCAAACAAGAAATCTTACCTCATTTAAAAAATGGCACAGAACTCATAATATACTGTGAGAATGTTTACTCCACCAAATTTGAATATGTTAGAAAATGTGAGCTTCTGCATGTTTGATTGGGGCTTTGATCCGTAAATGGGTGCAATTCAGAGACATTGGGCCTCATTACAAGTCAGTCGCTCCGGAAACAACAGTGGTGGCAAATCCGGTAACCTGGTGGCAATAACACCACTCGTCTGCAGGCGGACATGGAAACACTGGCTCTGTCCAAGACGGAACCAGTGTTTCCATGGTCCCCATCACCATGGAGTCCTATGGTGATTTACTGAATTCCGTCTCCAGAATTACCGGGTCATCGGGGTTGTAATGCCCCTGTGATTACGGCAATCACGGAGGCGGAATGGTATTTCCGGTCCGGCGGCAGCCTGCCGGTTTTTCCAGCATGGCTACCGCCGGACTCGTAATGAGGCCCATTGTTAACAGACACTACGTGTTTGAATTTCATAGACATAGTGAAAATAATCTGTGCAGTGGTGCTATTTTTGTCATTTGTACCTTATGTTATGTTAGGGGGATTTATTCCGCGCACTGCTGCCATATGCATGGTCTTCAGGAACCCTGGTGGATCTGAAAATGAGAGAGGGGTTGCTTTGTTAGTGGGAGGAAAGGGGGAGCGCATCAGCGCTTTTGCTAGGGTGTTGAACATTTCAGTTTGAAAAAACTAGACACTTCCTATGGGTTTTGATTCTATGAGGTCTGGGTTGGGGGCCATGCTGAGACTGTAAGTTACTGAAGGAGGTGTGTTCTTCTGCTGTTTGGCGTCAGTGTGGGGTTATAGATGTTTTGGGCCCGATTCATGGAATCGGGTGCAGAAAGGGCGCAAGGGCCACACGCCCAGAAGGACTTTGTGCAAGCCGTGGTGCTGAGAAATACTTGCGTGTCACGCATATTCAAGGATTCTCAGAGGCAAGCTGCGTGAGGAACGCCCCCAACACACCTCCATGCACACCAAAAAGCAAGTGAAATGCCTAACACAGCGCAAGCCTCCGCACCATCCCTGACCCAGCATACAGCCCCCCCAAGCTAAATGTGCGGAAACACCCCGCTATCCCCGGGTGCACCCCATAGAAAACGTGTTCTCTCAAACACAAGGCCAGCCCCTACACCAGCCAAATCGTGTGCCAACAGCTTGCAATCCCCGGTCGCACCAAAGCATAATTGCGCAAAAACACCCTGATATCCCCAGGCGCACCCTACACAAAATGCATGCCCTCCCATGCAAGGCCAGCCCCTACACCAGCCAAATTGCGCGCCAACACCTCACAATCCCCAGCCGCACCCCACCGTAATTGCGCGAAAACAGCTCGCTGTTCTCGGCGTACCCCATGAAAAATGTGTGCCCTCCCACGCAAGACCATCCCCTACACCAGCCAAATCGCCTGCCAACACCTCACAATCCCCAGCCGCACCCCAGTGTAATTGTGCGTCAGCACCTCACTAACCACGGGCGTACCCCAGACAAAACGCGTGCCCTCCCACACAAGGCCAGCCCCTACACCAGCCAAAATGCACACCAACACCTCCAATCCCCGCCCGCACCCCAGCCAAATTGCACATCAGCACCTCGCAATCCCCTGCATGCAGCCCCCTCCAGACGGGACACCCCCACCCCAAACCCCCTTATCCGTGACATCACCCTGCAGGCAGCCCCCTCCAGACGGAACACCCCCACCCCAGCCCCATCACCTTTTCCATCCTGCAAGCAGCCCCCACCAGACAGAACACCCCAGCACAGCCCCCATTATCCATGAGACCACCCTGTGAACTCGCCTCCATAAGGGCAAGAGCCCCCACGTCCCAGCAGCTGCAGGAGCAGCTGTGATCTGCAAGAAGCGCCGCCGACCGGACCAGAGAGACCACGTGCCACGTGCTCTGTGCTACTTCACATTGGCCTCAGCAATCAGCTGGCACTTACAGGTAGCCCATTCCTGTAGTACCCCAGAGTGCAATCGCTGCTAACCACAGCCCCTCTTATCCACACAGCATAGAATCCGCATCTCTAACCATCAGCGTGAGCGCGGCAGCCCTATGATGGCTGCCGCTACATTCTATGATTTTTGTTAGGCCTGGTTGCCTAGCAACCTCCACGGACAACGTCCTCATAGGCTGGCCTGGTCGCTGGAGGCGGAAGTCGGCCCCCACACCTAAGGCCCCTAGCCAAAGGCCAGATCCTGTCTGTGTCTTTCCATGCCGTGAGGGCCTCGGAGCACGACATCCTGCCCCCACCGTTACCTGTCTGACGCACGGCACCCCTCATCATAATATCGTTATAACTATGTACAGCTCCATATTGGAGGATCTCCTTCAAGTGGACCAACTTCTGCATTTGTCTGCAGATCACTTCCATTAACCTAGTAATGGTAAGTGCATATTGTCTCTGTGAACACTCTATCACTAGATATTTTTTGCACTTACCTATCTGTTTGTGGTAATACTACAGTCTGCTGCAACTGCTTGAATTGTTTCTTGATATGATGCCTGCCCACGATATGCGTGTTCAGCCAATTTGCCTTCAGCACTTCCATCGTTAGATTCACATTTGTTCTTTGCTGTACCTCCTGCGGCTTGCAGCTTGCTCCGCTGTATAGCCACTCACCACCTTACTGCGTAATGTCCATATATGTAACTAACTGCTTCCCAGCATGATACAATCCGACCTGCTCCTGCGTACCGCCTCCTCGTAGACTGCCCCACCGCACACCCACTCAACACTCCTTGACCAAGTGATTGTTCACGTAGACCTTTGTTACCTGCATTACTTGTATATGTAGACTATTGTCATCTGTGTCATCTGCATTTCCTGTTCAACGTAGACTATTGCCTCGTGTATCATCTGTATACGCAATACATCGTAGTCTATTGCCTTCTGTAGTATCTGTATACGCACTCCATTGTAGTCTATTGCCATCTGTATTATCTGTGTACGCAGTCCATCGTCATCCACGCTACATGTAACGTCGGTACTCGCCCTCTAACTACAGCACACCGCCTCGCGGCGAATCTACTATACAAATGCCATTATAACTTTGTCTGTTAGCCTTCCACTTTTTTAGCATTACCCACTCACCCAAGCACACTCTCTCTCACTAGCTGCCTAACTCAGTCTGCTTGGCGTTCTCTAAACCCACAACTGCGTCCTCTTCAACAGCTTGGTCCTAACACAGCCTTATCTACTAACCTACCAGCACCCATCCTGAGTTGCTCCCCTATATCCCTCTGACAGTAATAACCCTCTCTGGAACACGTGTCACCACTAGGCTATCATCGCCACAGAGTCTCCGCCTACATGGATCAGCCTATACCTCTATCCTTCCCCGCATCACAAGCCTATGGACTGCCTTAAAAGACTGCAACATGTGTCACCCTCCGTTTTAGCTCCAATGCCTACCCTACAGAGAGTAACTCTAACCATGGCTACCCTCTTACTTCTCTTTCATGTTATAGTACCCACGAGATTCCTACCCCCCTCCAGCCTCTCACACCGCTGCCCTACCTCAACGCAGCACCAGCTGGCAACACCCATTGCAACATCACTCCTGCCAAATGGATCCATATTTTCTCCTTCCCCCACATCTATGCTCCATGCACACTCAGCTGTAGGAATGCTAGACTGGGCTTGCGCCTCGACCACACCAAGGCAATAACTATGCCCTCTGCACCACCCACAACTAGCTCTCACTTAAGCTCTTTGACCACCAATGGGTCTACCTACTCTAACAAATACACAGACGCACCTACTTCAAAATCCTCAGCACTAGTAGCACCAGCTGTAGACACGCCAACCATCAAAGGGGCTCTTATCAATGCTAGATAGCTGCTAGACCACACCCTTGACATTTCCAACCTCATCTCAATGAATCAATTAGACTTCTTGGTGATAACTGAAACCTGGTTATACCCTGCTGCAGGACCAGCTCTATCCCTAGCTCTCCCAGATAACTATTCCATCATCAGAGCAGACAGAGACACTAAATGTTTCCTTTCAGGTGAACGCCTGTCGGTTAAACTCCCTCTATCAGCTGCCCACACCCTCCTAATACATCTCATTTACAGACCACCCGGCCCAATCACCTCCTTTGAGGAGGACATCACCCTCCTCCTCACTCGAACCACCAAACCTAGCTCTCATATCCTACTCATGGGAGACCTCAACCTAGGCCTGCACGACCCGAACAATGTTAATGCCAGCTATGTTGAGAATTCCATCTCACAACTCGGCTTTAAACATTGTATCCATGACCCTACGCACAACAAAGGCAGAACTCTGGACTGGTTGGTAGACTTAAATGGCACCACCATAATCCTCAACAATGTGCCATTTGCCTGGTCAGACCACCATTGCATTATCTTCACCGTACAGGATAGCACCTGCCTCAACATCTGCCCATCCATCGCCCCTCAGATCCTGTTAGGGAGAATTCTCATAAATGTGCTAATTTCCCTTACCTTTTGAGACCCACAGCTACTTTGCTGTATTTCTAGGACTTTAATTTTCACCTGGAAAGAGTGTGGGCCTTTTTCCCACTCTTTCATGTATTTTGATGTGTGTTTTACTTTTGTGTTCTTTGTATATGGAGTTTTAGACAACTCCATAGGCATCATCTTTTTCTTGTGTGTCACACAGCACCCTCAGTGCAGTGTCACAGGGATGTCTTTTAGACTTCCCAAGGTTTAAATACCTTGTATTGGGCTGACTACTGTCTCCCAGTGAATGTAAAGTTAAATTGACTTTACTAGTCTTTTTCAATTACTAGACCCAGCACACACTGCCTTACAGCAGAGTGCTGAAGGGAATACCTAGTGTTCCCTATGCCTAGAAAACTCATGCCCTCAAATGCTACTGTTTCCTCTCAGAATGACTGGTGGCAGTGATATTACCATGATTTCCCCAACCGCGACCGTTTAAATGCTCCGGTAGCTGAAATCCACCTGAGCTATGTTTTTCAAGATGGCGTCTGAGCCCCCTCTGTAAAAACAGGTTCTGATCGACTTTTTTCACCATTTCTTTTTGGAAAGGGCCTTCTAGTATTTGTTTCTGCACGCCAAACCAGGTTTGGTCCCTTTGTTCGTTGGCCTTTGGCGGGCTTCAGTGGTGAAGCCCCACTTGGGCGCCTGAGTGTCTGGGGTGGACAAGATGTTGGGGAGGTGCCCGAAACTCCCTGTGCTTAGTCTCATAGGAGACCTGAATGCACTCTGGCGTGATTGGCTGGCTGACTGTCCGGCAAGGACAGCCACCCTGCTGGGTGATTGACAGCTAGGCTGGAATAAATGGGAGAAAACTGTTTAAAAGCAGGTCTCTGGGACTTGGAAGGCAGACTCGACCACTGGAATGAAAGAACCGAAGAAGAGCAGAAGGAAGACAACTGCTGCAACTCCTGGACCGTTGGTTTGTCCGGTGAAGCCCTGCTGCAGGTCTGAATTGCCTGAAACTCTCTCGACAGACAAGCCCTTCAAGGACGACTTCTTCCCTTGAGCTGGTGGGAACAACCAACTCACACGCCACCTGGAAACCATCTCCATACTGGTCGAATTTTCATCAGAGTGCTGTTGAAAGCTGGATAGCCAGTGAGTAGGATACCAGATTGTGGACTTTAAGGCACTCACACTTTAAACCGACGTTTTGCCAAGCTTGTGGCTTCATCCCTATGCAGTGCAGGACCCTCCCGACGTCCTACCTCGACTGAGGCTGAGAAACAGCAAGATCTGCAGTAACTGCCAAGAACAACTGCCTCAGCTCCAGCTTTTCTTCATCCATAAGGTACTGTGCAAATATGGTTGAGAACTCCTCTTTGCCATGGTGAAAGTTTGTGAAAGTTTCCCAACTTTGGAGTCTTCTTCGCTCCTAAACCGACCTATAACTCTTTTTCGTGCAAACTACTTCCAAGGACATTGGAAAAGACTTAACCGTTTACTACCAGAACTGTGCTATCCCATCCAAGACACTGAACCATTGACTTTGGCCCAGGCCTATTGAATTGAATTGCCTCTTGTAGTGAACTGAAACTATTTGCCCTACCTATGAACGTAACTGTGTGTTGATTCTTACAAGCTTTGTCTTTCTACCCCTTTTGAAAGTTACTGAAGTGCCATTTTGCTCACAATTCAGGGGAGCCTAACTTGTTCAGAAACCTATTGGTTTAGTATTGTAGTGTATTGGTGTGTGATATTGAGCTGCTTATTACTAGTGGAATGTTTTCTAACTAAATGTGTAAATAAATGTATATTATTTTACCAAAAAACCTTGAGTAAGTGTTTGTTTCAACCACAGTTATTGCAATTCCTTTGTGTAATACCTTGTACTGCTCACATCCCTATTGAGATAAGTCTGGCTGCTCAGCCACTGCTACCACATAACTGTGTAGTACAGGCTTATACCAGAGGTGAGATTGTGCTTACACCTGTAGTCTTAATTGTGTGTAGTGTTCCCAAAGGTTACTGCATGTGATTCTGCCTAACAGATCCTATCTAGAAATAATCGCAACATTACCCTAGACAACCTAATACCATTGTTGCAGCCTATCACTAACCCATCAAAAGACTTTGATAATGGCCCATCTATTCTTGTAGACCTCTACAATCAAACACTAGATCAAGCTCTCAACAGAATCGCCCCAATAAAAATAAGAAAGGCTAAACCAACAGCGCACCTAAACAAATGGTTTGCCAATAACTTGAAAACTCTTCGCAAATATTAAAAGAACTACTAAAGCCACCTGGAGAAAAACACCCTCTGCTCTTAACAAGGATAAGTTCACCACTGCTGCAACCAATTACAAAGCAGCTATTCTCAATATCGAAAGAGAGACCTATAATGCTAGAATCCAAAATGCTAAATCAGGAGCTAAAGAGTTCTTTACTATATTGAGGTAACTGGAATCACCATCCACACCCACGGAAGCCTGCATTAAAGACTCTGCCTGGTTTGCTAACATCCAAAAGACCTTATCAGACAAAATAGCCTAGTTGCAAACCAAAATAGAAACAAAAAAGAGAAGCCTATCCATGACCAGCAACTCAAGTAAAATCCCTGACCAACAGCCCGCTCCATGTCACCCGTTTTACTTCTCTCCAGTCACCACTGAAGAAGTAGAAAACATTATCGCTGGCCTAAAACTTTCCAGATGCCAGGGAGACATCTGCCCAGCCCCAGTTATCAAGGAAGGAGCCAAAAGAATTAGCGCCATTCATTACCTCCCTGATCAATGCCTCCTTTGAAAGTTGCTCAGTCCCCAACAACCTCAAAGAGGCATGGGTTATGCCTCTTCTCAAAAAACCTAATCTAGATCCAAACATAGCAACTAATTACAGATCCATTACAACAATCCGATTCCTCCTAAAAATACTAGATAGAGTGGCTTATCTCCAAATACAGAAACATTTGGAGGATAACAACCTCTTGGGCTTGTGCCAATCCGCTTTCAGACATAGGCATGGCACTGAAACAGCCCTCCTCGATCTAAAAATCCAAATGATTGAGGCAAAAGACAAAGGAAGCCTCTGCCTCCTCCTACTGCTGGACCTTTCAGCATATGGTGCACTGGCAGCGAGTCACGGATGACATCAAGGCCTTGAGGAATGAGCGACGCACCGCTGGTTAGTTCATGAAGCAGTGGAATGACCTCCACCGTTGCACCAAACACAAGCTGGGTGCCAACCTCGCCTCTGCTCTGGCAACTGGAGGGGGTTCACCACAGGAGCAGGAGCTCACCCCACATGAAGAGCCATTTCATTCATGTGGATCAGGTGCAAGGTGTGGGTGGCCTGCCAAATTACTAGGACACATCTGGTGAGTGATCAACCGTCTGTATCCTGGATGTGTGTATGTATATTGAAAAACATGGCATGAATGTGTTGCACATGTGCCTGCATATGAATGACTGCCCTCAGTGAACCATGTGATGGTGTACTGACTCATGCACAGTGCACTGCAGAGTGAAAACAACACATGTGCCATACATCCATTGAACATGCCTTTCTGGCAGTGTTCATCACCAACCGTCATACGAAAAAAATGTTTTTACTTCATGCCACTACAACATGGCATCTGGTCAGTTGCATCATTGATGTAATCGATACTGCTATGCTAGACAAGTGCTTGTGTCTGAAGCACATGTTACACATCATGGACTGCATGTTGTAGATAGTCCTTCCACACATGTATATAGGTGGTTCCATGCTGCAGATGACTTCCATGAACACTGGCAGCAGGCCTGAAAGTGTGCCATGAGTGATATTGCATTTTTCAACACTGTGCACATCCCCTCTGCAGCTATGGCACTGACCCCGATGTCAAAGATGTGTTAAGTATCATCCGTTAACTTCCCACACTCAACACATACTCCATGGACCATGACCCTGTCCCTCTTGTGTGTCGCTGTCCCCTCTTCCTATCTCCAAGTGCAGGCCATCACTCTGTCCACATCACACACCCGGGACTCCACACTCAGGCCATGTCCACATTGTGGGCACATCCTATGCCAGTGGTATACTGCTGTTTCATGTAATTGTAGTGTACTTGGCTGTGATCATGTGTGCATGATTACAGAGGCACTGTAATGGCATGTTCCATAGCCACATGGTGATTCACATGGGGCAAGTTTCTGTTAACTGTTTGCTGTGCCGTGGGACCTAATGTGCTTTCAGAGATCCATGTCTGTTGGCGTTGGGCCCACTGGCTACATGGTCAGGGACATGGGATGTTGTGGGGAAGTCTGGATATGCCAATATCTGGAAGCCTAATGAACATAGTGTGTGTCTGCAATTTATGGCATGGTAACATGCATGGCAATGTGTTGCAGGACAGCATTGTGATTCAAATGCAGGGTGTTGATGCCATTAACATGATTCTTCATGTCTTTATATGTCCTTGTGCAGGTGATGGGGCACTAGATGCAGGGGATGAGGTAGCGTAGGAACGGGAGTCTGAGCCTGAACCAACAACCAGTGGAGGACGTGGTGTGGCAGCCCATGAAAATCCACTGGTACTACAGTCCATCCGGGGCATTGCTCAGTACAACATTGACTCCGATGAAACCGGTAGCTCTGGTGCTGAACCAGATGTCCAGTCCTCTATGTTGTTGGATGTGAGTGCACCAAGTGTCAGATCTGTTATGGCCTGTGCGTCTGCTGGAGGACAGGTGCCCTCACAGGGCCAGTCAGTGGTGTCACGTCTGTCTGTGGTGGTTATGGGTGCAAGGCCACAGTCCACAGCATTGGTTTCTGGTCCTCAGATGTCCAGGGAAGGGATGCAGTCCTGCAGTCACAGACAGCGGCATCACATCAAGGGCCATGCTCCCTTGGGTCAGGCAGGAGTGGGCCCCGCACTCGTGGTGGATGTGTGCAGGCTGAGGAGACAGTGTGGGAGCAGTTCATTTTGTGTGTTGCACAACAACAGGGTGCTGCCTATGAGATGTTGGCTGAGGGCATGGATAGGGTGGCCAATTCCATGATACCACCAGAAACACAGTAGAGCACCAGCTGCAGACATTGCGGTCCACATGCCGCTCACACAGGCTGCACATGGAGGCCAGCAGCAGGAGCCGACGGGCCGAACTGAGGTCTCTGCAGGCATCCCTGCTTGCAGACGGTCACGCCCTCAGGGAAGGCCGAGGCAAGAGTTGTTGGCCCTCAGAGATTCTATGGAAGTGCTAGTGGCAGCCCACAGTACATAGTACCAACAGGAGATGCAACTCTTGAGGCAGACCATCTAGGAGAAAATCTGTGCATCCCATGAGGTGTTGTATGAGGACCTCAGAGGCTTCATTTTGCAGATGCACTCATCAGTGTCCCGCCTGGCCACTGCCACCAAGGACCAGGCCAGCGCACTACGTGGTCAACCTCCCTTACCACGACCACCTTTAGATTCTACACAGGAAGGTGGCCAAAGCAGAGACATGCCTCCCAATCCAAGATAGCCATGCGGTCCTGTAGCCCATGGAGGGAATTGTTTTTTTCAACATCCACCCATGTGAGTGTTGACGTACGCCCTGCCCTTCCCCCTCCTGGATGCCCCCCGGTCCAAGATGGACATTTTTAGTCTTTGTTTTCATATTTTTTTTTTTTACATCTTACATCCCATGGCCAGATGTTGGCATTTCTTATATTTTTATTGCACTTTCCGGGTTTGTTTTTTTTCCATTTATATCTTGAATGCCCTTGAGGTGTGCTATTAACTCCTCAAGGACTATAACTGAGCAGTGGTGTACGTGCAGGCATGCCTAGTGGAGTCAACTAGCATGTTTGCATGGTGGTGAACAAGATGGCATGTGCAGGTAATTATAGGTTTGATGTTCCATTGCACATGTGTGCTGTGTCAATGGTACTGCATAATGTCTGCTTTTATATGGCCTCCCATGTTTTTACAGTAATACAGTAATCCGTGATGTGGCGGTGACTGTTGCCCCGGTGGAGACACCCAGCACCATTTAAAGTCCACACTCCCCATGCCCACCAACGGTCACTGTGCTTCCTGTACCAAATTAGGAGACACAGTAACTGGTGATGGTGATGTGGGATTTACACCATGCAGGCACAGTGAGCGGGTAAGCTTTAACACTGTCTTGCATGTAGAGCATGACTCATTTTTGTGCATGTTTGCGGCATGTGTTGGTTGTTTTATGTGTCCTTTGAATGCTGACATGCAGTTATGGTAATTGGATTGGGGCTCGTGTCACTGTGTAACCTACCTATGGGTATTCCTCTATGGGTGCACCGACTGTGCTGGGCAGCATGTAATTGCACATCTGAAAACCAGGCCATGTACTCCTTGATCTGTCATTTCCTTTTTATTGCCTCTCAGTGTCACTCTCTCTCTCTCCCGCTCTCTGTTGTGGTACACTATACTCCTGTACTAATCTCTATCGAGACCCATTCACTTTGTAGCTCACTGTGTTGCTCCTGCACTGTATGTTGTATGCATGTTTTCTTTATGTAATGTAGAATGATCATGTATATGCATGTTGTTTGTGGTGTTACTCTGCATTGCAATCCATTTCGGTAAAGCATCTCCCAATGGTGTGCATCGTATGCAAGGCTGGTGAGTTCAACGGACAGGCAAGTGCATGGCTTTTGAAGACATTTGGGGGTGTTTGCATGAGCGTGGGCCACTGTGTGTGTTCACTGTGGATTGACTTACCTTGTGCTCAATCACTATTGCTTGAGGGGGTTAGGATTGCCACACGGGTGATTGTAATGTAGGTTATGGTCAGGTTCTTCAGACAGATTGCTGGGGCCACTGTTAACTGATTATGATCACTGTGCTTTCTATCTGTGTGTCCACTTTCATGGATGTTTGGGAGTGTGCAGCATGGTCAACAGTTTGTGAACTGTGTCAGGCGCAGATGTTTGGTCTGAGGTGTGCCTCATTCAGCTTGTATCAGTTCTAATGAGTGACACATGCGATCACTTGCAGGGTTTTGGGATTAGCGATGTTTGTCACATTTGGCAGGTCCTAATTATGGGTCAACAATTAGTGTGCCCTACAGCATTGTGAAGCCACAAACATGTTGATATGTCTGATGGTATGTGGGATTTTTGGTGTAACTTCACGTCAGGTTTCGTGTTGTTAGTGGATTTTCTTCATTTTCTGATGCATGCAGCAACATGGTGTATGCAGCTTCTAGTGCAACGCGTCTGGGAGCATGGTGGTGCTGCATTGGAATAGATGCAGCATTACACCATTGTTATACGGTGACACTGAAGTCTTCTTTGACCATGGTCTGGTGGTTAACAGTGTACTTAGCATTATTTCTTTGCGGATTCTCTTTACATTTTACTTTGTCTTGTTGGCTTACGTCTTCCATTGCAGATCCATCAGTGTGCAGGAGTGCTTTGTGCCATCAAACAGCACTCTGGCAGAGGAATAAGAAGTGAGTAGCTCAATGATTGTCAAGACATCCACTGTATATTCTCCACGTACTGCTTTAAAGTAGCTTTGATATGCGCTTGCAGCATACATGTATTGCAAATACACATGAGTGACTGAACCGACTAGTGACAGGCTCTTCAAACACAACCCTCCACACCTCGCCACCCCCCTGAGACTCACCATCCTCATTATTCATTTTCCTCATTTACTCCTGTCTCCCCTGAAGTAGTGAACTGAGTTGACAATTACATGAAGGTGTCATCCCTATTGGTGTACATCTCCTCCCACAGAACCATCATTGTCACCATCTCCTCTCTGTCTAATGCTCTTGTTGATCTATGCAAACACTCCTTTCCTGGTGTTTAGTTTCCATCCTCCATCAGGCACTCACTTGTGCGCACCATTGTTACTATGATATATGCACTGCCTTCCTCACCATCAACATACTGGAGCATAGCTGTATACACATTCCGGGAGAAACTGATTGGCAATTTTGTCTGCACACTAATGTACACCCATGAGTGCATTCTTGGGGATGCACATCAACACCAGTGTGGATAGAAACATGCCAGGGCAACAGACACTGCTCTACAGGGCTCACATGATGAATGGTGGCATCCCTCCATTCATGATGCCCTGGTGTTCGGTTTAGGTCGATTTTACCGCCAACAAATGGTCGTAATGACCAAAAGTTCTAAAAATGCTACCACCAAATCAACCGCGGTCGGATCACTCGGATTCCTGCTGTTCTACTTATCCTTGAGGTGTCATATGCTTTTCACGCAGTGAGGCATTCAATCCTCATTTGGAAGCTCCATGAACGGACAATGGACTTGATTAGGTCATTCCAAAAGTATCAATTCCATAGGTACCCCATACTGTGTCCTTTCTTCTACCCTACTTGAGCCGCCACCTCTGGCATCATGCAGGTGTCCACTCCTTTTGCATGCATCTTTCACATATACATTTGCCTGCAGCAACGCATATTTGAAGCATGGTCCAACAGATTAATGTGCTATGATGAGGACGGACTACTTTTCAGGACTGTCCCTAGTGACACACTAGCCGCCTTATTCACCATGTCTGCCTCACAGCCATCGTGGACTGGTGCCCTCAAAAATACCTTCTCTTGTGTTCCATTTTCAAATTTGCATGTCCCAATTGACTCTACTGCTGCCTACTTCTGCCATTGACTCTGTCCTTCCTACATGTGCTCACTCCCTCCACACTCATCCCAAGGCAGGAATGTTGGATTATACTTCAACTCCCCCCTTCCCTTACTGCAAAATTTTCGTGTGCTTGTGCAGTAGTCTGAGTTGCAGCTCTTGATGCACAGAATCAATGTACACTTCCACAGCATCAGGCAGAGGTGCAATGTTACACGTGCTGTGGTACTCTCCATGCTACACTACTGCAACATCCAACTCATGAGTGTTCTTTGTTCTACCCTGCAACCCCTACTGATTAGCCAGATTATATATGCATGACTCGTCAGTTGACTCAGGGCCAGGGAGAACATCCCCCCGGGAATATGAATGCTTATGAGGCTCATATACTCTGCACATGTTACTTTGTGATACCGGGATATCATCCACATGGATGTCTGGGTCCCAGGACCATCTTCAACTCTTCATGATGATTTACTAGGCTTCTGTACTCCTGCATTCCTCCAGCCAATACTACCTGTGTGTGAGGCTCTTAGGTATTGGAAAGGATGGTGGTGGCTCCATTTGCTCTGCCTGATGCCTTATGTGTAGTAGACTCACTGTCCCCATGCACATTGAGCAAGTACTCCTTAAGGTCACATTGGTCATGTGGGCCTTTCTCTTCTCCGCTTCCACGTCCCTCTCTATTCTGTGCTATTGATGCAGTAGCGTGCAATCATGTCCATGTGCCTTATGTGTGGTTGGCGCCTTGAGCCACTACATGTATCATGTGAAGTACTGTGTATATGGTGCACAGGGTTCATGGATCAGGCTATGGTGTGGGTAACCTCATTACTTTCTGGCCACCCATACCATGTGCACAACAAAAGCTTTAATTCTTCTATGGCTGTTTGGGACTGTTGCACATAACAGGTATGTGGTCTATCCCTGTAGTGATTCTACGTGTACATGTCTGGGACTTTCACCTCTAGATTCCAGTGTGATGTGTATGGCACAGTACTTTATTTCAGGCTAGCCTCAGCCACATCATCTTCATCACTCATATCTGACTGTCTGTCCATGATTCAGTCATGGTGTGTTCAAAACACCCTCGGACTTGATGCCAGCAGGACTGCATTCATTTGCATTGGGGCCGCAGAACCAGCTTTCACGCTTTCTCTGTGGCCAGACTCCCTTGCCCATACAGCCACACCAACCTGCACAGATATAAGTGATTGTTGTCATGTCTGCCACAAATCTCTCCTTCTCATGAACCATTTCTGTCATCTCTTGGAAGTACAACTATGTGCTACACCTCCTCTGAGATACAGCACCTGTTCTCACTTTCCCCCAGCAGGTCACTGTCTCCACAGGCCTGTTTATTTTAAAGGCTACCTTACTGCAACTGCGTCTTGGTCAATCTTCATGCTTCAAATCCAAACCCTCTGTTATTCTTTCAGAACATGACCACAAGGATTATGCTTGACGCCAAGGCCAGGGACCACATCTGTCTGCCAATGATTGTCCTACACTGGCTAGCCGTGGCTGAAAGAGTTGATTCATAGAAATGATGCATTGTACACAGGGCTTTGTGGGGCCTTGTACTACCTATCTGCCCAAAATCATTCCTCAATGCTGTCCCTCCAGAGCCATATCATCATGTTACTCCAACCTTCTTCAGGTGTGCCAGTTCTGCCAGCAGATTTTTAGCAGGTGATCTTTATCGTGAACAGGGCCATCGACAGGGATACCCTTCCTGTCACACTCTGTTTTGAGACTCACGTCCTTTTGTTCTTGGAATTCCTCAGGAGTTTCCTATTCTACTCTTCCTTCTCTCTCCCTCTTCCCTGGAAAGCAATCCCTCTGCTCTCTCACTCTCTCCATACTTTTTTGATTGCAGCTTGATGACTGGCTGCTTGATGTACTTCAGGGTCTCACAGGCCCCAGTCACCCACAGGAATGTTTTGTGCACTTGCCTCTGGGAACTCAAGTAGTGTCACCATCACTCCACTTGGCAAATTCCCCTAGAAAGTTGCATCTCTCTGCACTTACGCCTGCCTCCACTGACTGTATGCACTTGGACCACCCCTGAACTTGTTGCCACACTCCAAATGGCAGTCCCCTGTGAACGTCCGTGCACTTGCTCCTTCCGATTGCCCCATGCCTGATGGCGTCTGTGTGTTCCACCCTGCCCTTGGTCACTGCAGGGTGGCACATTCATGCAGTTGATGAAACAGTAGCTTCATCGTCAGACATAATCATTGTTACCACTGTTGATTGTATGACATGCACAGAGACAGCCTGGAGTGACTATTTTATTTTCAGTCATTCAATGGCACTGTACGAGTGTTCTTTTTCAGCCCTTGTTCCATCCATTCATGAGCTCTTTGAGACACCTGCCTTGTGTATCAGGCATTTCCAAATATACATTTGCATGACGTGCCTTACCATGACACAGTATTCTGATCTTTTTACATGACATATTGGATGGGTTGAGTGACACAGAGGCGACTTAATGGAAGGTTGTGTCTGTTGGTAGTAGTGTCATTGTGTTGGTTAGAGAGGATTATTTTAATTTGTAAGGGAGGCACACAATTTTGCACATCCAGGGGCACATACTCAGGGTGGTTTGAGGGCCACAGTTGATTGGCCCATTGTCATCATTGAATGGCATCTGGAATGTGGAATGGTCGTGTGCACTCCACAGGGGATGGACTTTAGGTGATAAAAGTAGCCACAAGCCGAGTAAGGGCTGCATCTCCACATGCCCTTTGACCAGCCATATGCAAGCAGCGTTCCTGTGGGTGTGGATGTGGAGGCACCACCATGTCCACTGGTACGCCACGCTGCAACATTGTGCAGGACACATGCTGCCACTTTGATCCTGCAGACTACTGGTGGTGCATATGTGACTCACCACCAGAGTGGTCAAGGGAGCGGAAACGTGACTTGAGCACTCCGAATGTGTGCTCCACTATGGCCCGAGTTGCAATATGGGCAGTGTTGTATCTTACATGGGAAGGTGTAGTGGGGTTCTGTATTGGCATCATCATGCAGGTGCTCAGAGGGTAGGGAATGTGCCCTGGAGAGGTGAGAAGGTTTGTCATTGGTGTGTATTTGCCTGTGTCTAACATGCATCCATGTGCAGGGCCATTTATACTCACTAAGGAGCCATGTGTTGCCTTGCCTCCCAGCTTCCAGGGCCCGGTGTAGGGGTGACATTCTGAATATGTAACTATCATGGGTGGATACAGGATATTTGGCATAGACACAGGTAATGATGCCCTTGGCATCACACACAACCTGAACGTTGATGGAGAGCCAGTGTTTCTGGTTACGATATATATGCTTCATTGCCCTAGGTGGATGTAGAGAAACATGGCTGCAACCAATGGCACCAAGCACTTTAGGGAAGTGCCCCCAACTATAGCAGTGGTCCGCTGGAATGAGTACAGTGAGCACCTTTTAACAGGGGCTCAGTGCTTGGGAGCACAGCGTGGGTGATGTAAGGTCATCTTCGCACTCTGTGACCAGGTCTAAGATGATATGAGGAGGAAACCTATACCTGGCATAGACCTGGTCATCAGGCATCCCAAAAAGTGTGGTCCTTGGGTGGAATCTGGGCCCTGGCCATCCTCTTCCTCCTGCGGTGTCCCACGATCACTGCTGCAACAAACGGTATATTCATTGTGGCAGTATATGTGCGTTCGTTCATCGCGTGTATTTTTAATGCATTTTTTGGTGTGCACATTGACGTTTCCGCCTGCTATTGCGTGGCGTAGCAGTTTCGGGATTTGCGTGTACTATTTTGCACACCATCGATCCCTGTTTGAATCCATGAATACGCTTTCTTTGCGTGTGTATAGGCCTTGTGATTGTTTGACTGCGTAACCTCCCTCCTAAAGCCCACATTTTCGCTTGTTGTTCCCCATTTCACGTGTTCTGCCCCCTTTTTAGGTGGCTGCACAGAGTCGGGTGGCCCTTTGCTTGGATTCTCGTGCAAGGCGTACGTGCTGTCACATTTACATGTCGGACTGGCACGGATTCCTCGCAAGTCCCAGGTAAGCCCCAGGCATTGTGTTCCATTAATCGGTGAACGTGTGCTTGCGCGCAATTTCATGCTCAAGTCCCTGATTTTCTGCACAAATTATTCCATGAATCTGGGCCTTTGTGTGCTTGGCATAGGTGGATTGCGTGTCGTATGTTTGCAGGTGTATGGAGAGTTTTAGTATGGATTAGTTGGGGGAAAGAGTGCAATCCTCGTGGCATCGGGTTAAGTCGCAGATAGCTTGCTGGGTGACTAAAACCCAGTGTGCCATGGTCAGCTATGTTTGGTCTCTATATAACAATGTCCTACGGCTTGCAAGTTAGCTCTACATATTAAACAACATGTTTTTCTGCTTTCCTGACGACAGATGTTCCTCTGTTGCACATAGTCTCTTGGGGACGGTGTTCCAGAATTTTGTTGAGATGCTTGAAAATGCTAAACCACAATATTCCTTTCACAAAAACAGCTTGTGCATATTTTTTTTTAAACGTCGCCTAGGTTTTCCTTCACTTTTGTTTTATGATATTGCCTTGGAAACGTATGTATAGCTCAAAGCATGTTATTGCAGTTGCCACCTATCAGGGCTTCCTACCATGCTATTGATCAACTAAAGAAAGCACTTTAAACGCATTATCTATGTTTTCAGCTGGTGGAGTGCAGCTTTCTTTTCAAAAGACAATCCCTGTTGAAAGATATCGACCTCATTACAAGAATGGTGGTGCGGTTAAAAACGCTTGTAGCGTGGTGGTAATTCCATTACTTCTGCATTACTGCTGCATTACTGCACCAGCATACTAAAGGTTTGGTGGTAAGGTGGAGGATTTACCTCCAGAAAAAAGCTGGAGGTAAATTCTCCACTTTCCTGCCAAAAATTTACAAATTCTGCAAAATCGCCAGAAATACTGCCAGCCGTAATTCCACTGAAATCCCCGTGGAGTGCCATGGAATCCCAAAATGAGGACTTACACTGCCATTCCACCCCTTGTAATCGTGGCCTAGATATCTGGGACCAAGGGCCAGTAACAGCAGCTGAGTTTGGCGGTAATTCAGCAGATTTACCACCAAAATACCACCAAACGCATAATGAGGCCAAGGAATAGTACGGCTTGACCATTTTTCTGCCTACACCAACATTGTGGGATTTCTACCCTTGCAACACACAAATCTTGTTTGCAATCTTCAACCAACATTTGCACAATTCTACACCTTAAGACAGGCAGGAAAAAGCTGACGATGGGGAAGGCATGCATCGGCATGCGAGAAAGACCACCCAATGTCATGTGTCTCAATGCTGCTGTCTCTGAATTGTAGTGTATCAATTAATGATTTTTAGCAAATGGAACTCATTAGTGACCACCGCTTGGCAAATCAGGATGCTTAGAATACAGTCAATAACTACTGATATTGGCTGCAACCCAAGCATACTCGTTTCAGAAGCAGACAGGGAAACGGTAGAAAGCGTTTTTCTGAATTAAAGATTCAATAATTGAATTTCCCTGTACGATTTCCTTCAACAAGCCACACCCTCTGACTATCTTTTTTTAACTGCACCTTTAACTTGACTGACACCATAAAATTGAACACACCAAAGTGAACGCTAAAGCATGGTTTACCTTTATTGCCAATGCATTTTCATGTTAAAACCTTTCCCATTTAACCATGATTGTAATAAAAATGCCTACCTTATAAAGACAACCTTGTTAGTGAAATGCTACAAATAAAACCACATTTAAATTCCTAACACATTTTTTCCATTCACATTACTCACTAATAAATGTATGCTTTATACATCACCACCACAAATCCAGAACATGTAGTGTTATTACCACTATGTGCTAATCCTTTAGACCTCAGGATCGGTCATCATCGCTTGGGATAATAACCCTTTCTTTCTCAATGTTTGGCGACCTGAGGGAAGGATCATTATCATGTCATAATGACCCCTACCTCTGGCTCTAAAGCTATATTATTTTGGTCTATGCAAGTCCAGGAAGAATATAAAGTGTTAATGCATATATTAAATCCCTCAAATAGGATTCTCTTCCTGAAAGGCGAAAGAGAGAATGTGGCAGCTGGAGTTAGATTTAATTTACATGTTTGTCTGCAGGTGTCTCAAAATCCAGCTACCACAGGAATGATATGCGCATACATTTTTTTATGATTGATGCAAACTAATTCATTGGAGCAGTTGTTAATGATATAGTTTTCATGTTCCAGTCTGCTCAGTTTTGAATTACCAATGCTTGATCACAGTCTGTCCTGACAATGTACCATTGCAAGTTCTTTCCTGTCGGTGGATGAATGGAGTGGCGTTTCTGAAAGGATAACCCACAGTACAAGTTGTGCAACATTGTGACCACACTGCAGGAACAGTTACAATGGGATGAACATCAAGATTACCCCAAGTGAACAAAGAGAAAAGGGAGACTTACTTGGAACCATTCAGTCTTATGCTTATCTGAACACCTTTTGCATGATGCTGCACCTCAAAGCCTTTTGTTAGGATAAAGCTTTGTATGTTCCACAGTAATTACAAGTTGTAGTTAGAAGTTGGATTCTGATGACTTAAGCCCTGATTTATAGAATTATTTGCACGCTGAATAGTGACTTTGCACGCCATTGAGCGCGCAAAACCCCCTTCGCCGATTCATCTAATCGACTTTGGGGGCCTTTTCGGGACACTGCGGGGAGGACTTTGCACTGGCCTTGCACGTCTCTGTGTGCAGTCGAGTGCAGTTCACAATTCCCCAAGCATAGTGGGGGTTGGGCCTTCGCAGGGAATTAAATAGGGGGTCAAAAATACATATTCCCCATTCTCCACACAGAATGAGGAAGAACAGGGTATAATGTGGGCGTGTCGAGGGATGGCATGCGTGGAGAAATCAGCACGCAAGGCTCCCAATCACACCATCACGTGAAAGCAGCCACAAGGCCCCAATCGCATAGAATTCACTGCGCAAAGGTGAGGTCCGATCAGGAATTTAAGAGTGTGTGCACTTAGTTGGGGTGCCTATTGCAGTTAGGGGTACGCGTATGCAGAGTAGTGGGGTGCAGCCACGGTTAACTGAGGTTTGCATGCATATTTACCAGGGGAATAACTACAGTCCTGAAAAAATAGTACACATATTGACGGGGTGCTGTAAATGGTTACGGGGGACCCACGCAGTGTCGCCAGTGTGTTGCCTTGGTTGGGGGGTTCCCATGCAGTATTGCCGGGGTGCATTACTTTGTGGACGAGGAGGGCGCAAAGATTGGTATATGTGGCTGTATTTCCTATGCGTGGGGCGTGTCATGGGCATTCCGGCGCTACTTGCACATAGGGTTACTTTGTGCTCAATATTCCATGAATGCGCGTAGAGCACACAAGATCTTCTGCGCACAGGGACTCACAAAGTTGTTTTCGCTGTGAGGGACTTTGCAGGATTTATGCACATATTCTATGACTTGGGGCCTTAGAGAGGACTTTACGGGAGGAAAAAAGAAGTATGTGCCCATGGGTACCCACCTTGGGATGGCGTGGGGGCACCAGACTGCCTGATTCAAAGAAGTCAGTGCCCTTTTTTTACAGAAATAACACACGCGAGGTTATTTTAATACAAATGAGTCAATAAAGTGCACAGGAGCCAGACCGGGAACAATCGAAAAAATCTTTCAACGAACAATACAAAATGAAAATTGTGGTGTTTTGTAGTAGAAAGTACAGTTAAATCGCAAAGCATTGTTTCAGAAAACTTTGAAAATACTGTTCACTTATTGGTCAATCAGGATTTCTCAATAGAGGGATCTATATAATGCCTAGCCCTATTGGTCTATCCCTCGTGACCATTCTGTTAGCTACCTCATACTAATGACTTGGTGGTGGTACCATTTTAGTTTCCCAGACTTATGATTGGATAATCAACATTTTATTATGTTTCCTATAATCATTGGTGTTCAATTGGTGGAGCTCCTTTGGCCTTTCTGGGGTGGGCTGCTTCGGTCATTGTTGACCAATGAAATTGTGAGGTGTGAACAGTGTGGTAACAATTGTATTTTTCGCATCCTGTTCTCATGAGAATTAAACATTGACACCATCTTACCGTTTTTTGCCCTTCAGGTTGCGTCAACCTGTAGCATACTATTGCGACTTCTCATTGGAAACATGTAACTTCTCCCCTACCTTTCCCATGGTTTCTGTGCATGACCTCATGTGATGTGCTCCTAGGCCCTTTGCTCTGGGACCGTACCCCTGTCGTGATTATGTGTGTTTTACCTATGTGTGGACGTGTGGGCTGGTGGCTAAAATCATTCCTCTGATTCATCTTCTACATTGAGATATGGCCTTTGAACCTTGCTTAGTCATGGATACTGAGCTCACCCTGGCCTGAGAGCTTACGTTATCCATTGTATGTTTCTTCAGTCCTGGGCAGATGTTTTCCTACAGTGGGCGATGTGCTTCTTTCTTTATGAATGACTCTGTCCTGTGCATGTCTCTGCACATAGTCCTGTTCTCACCAGAGTTGTGACCTTGCGTTTGTTAGTTTTAGGAGCATGGACAGAACCTTTAATAGTTATATGTTTCACTTGCTGAATGTGTATGACTGGATTGAGCACTCATTCACATTTGCAGCCAATCCCTGTGCAACATTTTACCCCTTTTCTTCAAGGAATCTACTTCTGGTAGCAAATTAAGCCATTTCCCCTTGTGTTATGCCTGGGAAAGAGTTTCACCTCATACTTCTAACCAATCGCTGCATGACTTTGCACCGTGCTCAAGGCTGCTGGCCTTGCCAGCACATTCCTCACAAGCTGACTTGAACTGTCTGTCTTATTGCTTTGTGAAACTATCTCTGATGTTTTGAGGTCTGCTATTCAAATGTGCCATTTGTTGACTTCAATTTTAAGGTCTACTAAGTTTTAGGTACCTATGAAGCGTTAATGTGTGCATAAACATATATATATATATATATATATGAAAGGCAAAGAATGGACTGGCAACCAGTCCTAGGCGCAGCAGCACTCATACGACAGTTAAGAGTTGATAATTATACTCAGTCCCAGGCATAGCTGATGTGCAAATAGTCCTTTATTGGAATAGAATTATGAACAGAGGAGCAGGATAAAAAAAAAGAACCACGTGTTTCACCCTAAATGGGATTCGTCTGCTTTAGTGAAAGAAAATCAGGACTGGTGTTACAACAAGTTTGTGTCTGTTATTGCTGTTGTTTTTAGCAGTGGACCGAGCATGCTGTGTCCAAAAAGAATATAGTGTCCATATATCCTGCCATCTTGGAATGCCCTGAGTTCAGGTAGATTGCATTTACGGTGTGTTGTTCGTACCAAAGTTAACACAGACAGAGAGATTACATGAGAGGGGAAATTCAATCAATTTATTCTTTGTATCAATCCGATGGGTGTATCAAATATATACTGTGTTATATAGGTATTTTATCACAGATATGATGCTGATTGAAAATCATGCCCAAACTTCATATAATTCGACTCATGTTTTTCTCAATAAAGTGCAATGTGCAAAATCGGGTAGTACAAAACATGGAAATCCTTTTAAAATCGAAAAATGACCAAAGTACACAGGTCCTCCCAAGTGCAACAATCAGTTTGCAGAGACGTTCACGCGTTCCGCGGCCAACTTGCCACTTGTTCACAACGATTTGCCTCATTGTCAAACACCATTTAAAAAGACATGAAATCGAGGCAGCCCAAGGGGATTAGGTAAAAAAGGACTAGTTTTCCTAAGGTACAACAGCACCCGTGTTCCACGTCGGCCATATTGGACTAGTGTTTTGACCAACAACATTTTACTGAGTACGAGTTTCATTCTAATGTGTGCACAGCAGTATGTTTTCAATTATAGTATAATACTACATATCGTGCCACATTTCAGTACATAGGTAATACAGACATTTCTGTTTCTATAAATCGCTAGTATGGCATATTTCATATGTGTGTTAGGGGAATGATTCCAGAGCAATTGCCCTTAAAACATATAATGTATTTCATGTTCTGCAAAACATACCACCCTATGTGTGGGGGATCTGTTTATAACCAAATAAAGTGCTACGTGCAATAGCAGCATGTTCTTCTTAAGATAAAGTGCTTAGTGCATTAGCAGCATATTCTTTAAGCGCTAAAGTGCAAAGTGCCACAGAGATTTGACTGTACAGTCCATCTAGCTTCTCATTCACGCTTTGATTTACTCCCATTTACTGAGTATATCCAGGTTACCCCGTGCATATGGGGGATCTATTTATACACAAATATATAAAGTGCTACGTGCAATAGCAGCGTGTTCTTCTCACAATAAAGTGCTTAGTGCATTAGCAACATACTTTTACAGCGATACAGTGCAAAGTGTCGCAAAGATTTGACTAACAGTCCATCTAACCTCTCTTTAACGCTTTGATTCACTCCCATTCGTTGTACAAATTCATAATTATGAGAATGAGGTGCAATAATACAAATTCTGGTTACTTGTTATGCCCTACTTTTCTTTGAATGCCCTAATGATTCAAATATTGTACTCTCATTTAGACTGGTTATGGTCATCATATTCACCAAATTGTAATCCATGGGGTTTGCAGTACTTGTTTGTAACACCTATTCGACCTCTTCAATTCCTCTATTCAAAAATGTGACTCAAACATAAGTGTAAAACAGAAACAATCACCTAAAAGATATTACAAAATTTAAAACTATAAACCTGAATTATAAAAATATTGTTAATGTTGGTACTATTACGATTCACATTACACATCATTATTACTTACGCACCCATTAATACGGTTGCTGGGATACTGACAGGCTACTATAGAGAAATACCTCTTTCAGGACTTGCTAAGGAACTCTGATATCTCTACGCTTATTTACCCTCTACATTATTCATACATGTGTTTTAACTGGGCAGCAACTGAGTTAGTTTAGCAACCCAAAAAAGTATACAACTCTTCATCGATATTATGTCCATCGGGTTGTTTGCTTTCAAAGTCCAAGATACACCTCGTTTCTTTTTGTCTTAACAGTTTCTCCTTGTTTCCACCCCTCGGGCCCATTTCTATTTTGTGTAGTCCAAAGAAGCTAAAATTCTCAATTTTACTTTGATGACATTCCGAAAAATGTTTTGCCATGGGGTAATTCGCATCATTGGGAAGGATTGCATGCACATGTTGTTGGATCCGGATTTTCAGTTTACACTTTGTGCTGCCAATATACCATTTCCGGCAGGGACAGGTAAGGACATTCACCACATGGTTAGATTCACATGTGATCCATTGTGGGATCCGGATTTTTAAACCAGTCACCGGATGTGTAAAAGCTTCACAGTTTGTCGCATATTTACAGATGTTACACCTTGTACACTTATAAAACCCCTTCTTTTTCATTGTCAACCAATTAGTTTGTGTATTAAAGTCTTCTTTGGACATAAAACTCTGGACCAGGATGTCTTTAAAAGATCTATTTCTTCTGTAACTGATCTGTGGGTGATTTTTAAGACTTTTAGCGAGGTCTGGATCTGCCAGAAGAATGTTCCAGTGTTTTTGCAAAATATGTCGAACTTCTTTATCAAAGGTGAGGATGACCATAGTGTTATTCTTTTCTTCCTCTGTTGCCTCTTTTTGTTATGACAGCTAGTCAGCAAGGTTTGTCTTTCTAGCTGTCTAGCTTTCAAGAAAGCCCTTTCGATTACTCTCTTTGGATACATCTGTCGTTGAAAACCAGCAGCCGTGATCTTCCTCTCTTCATCATATGCTTTCAAGGTGGTGTTATTCCGTCTAAGTCTTACAAACTCACCATAGGGGACACTCCAAATAAGACTTTTTGGGTGTCCACTCTGTGCATGTAATGGTGTGTTTGACCCCACCTCTTTCCTGTGTAGTTCGCACGTGATTTTGTTATTCACTATTCTAACATTTACATCTAGAAAGGTGATTAGGGTTCTGCTATGGGTTTCGGAAAACCTAAGATTTTTGTCATTTTGGTTCAATTTTCCAACATAGTCTAACCAGTCCTTCACATTACCCTTCCAGATGATAAACAGATCATCGATGTTTCTGAGCCACAAGACAATATTTTGTGTAATTTCCAAATTCTTCTCTGCCCAGACCTCCTGTTCCTCCCATGCTCCCATCATGAGGTTGGCGTATGGGGGCGCGAATGTTGTGCCCATAGCGGTTCCTTGAACCTGTCTAAAATATTCATCGTTAAAAAGAAAGACATTATTTGTTAAACAAAGATTGATCATTTCCATCACCATTTGAGTGTGTTCCAAATAATTAAATGATTTCGTTTTCAAGTAATGCAGGCATGCTCTTTTTCCATCATCATGTGCGATGGATGTGTATAAAGAAACCACATCCATCGTTACCATTAGATAGTCTGCTTCCCAAGGAATATCTTCAATTTTACATAAGAAGTCTGTAGTATCTTTGATATATGACGGTAGAGCAGAAACTAACAGAAACAGTACTTCATCTGTGTACTTTGACACATTTTCTAAGGCCGACCCTATGAGGCAAACTATGGGTCTCCCAGGAGGTTGTTTCATATTTTTGTGAACTTTCGGTAAAAAGTATATGGTGGGTGTTATGGCATGGCTAATCCACAGGAATTTTGCTGTATCTTCGGATATTATGCCTCTTTGTTCCCATCTGTCCAAAAATGGTTTAACCGTCTGTTCCAACTCTGCCATGGGATTGGACTTTAATCAGGTATAGCAGTTTGTGTCATTCAGTTGTTTGTACGCCTCTTTGATGTATTCATCTCTATTGAGTAGGACTATGTTACGCCCTTATCAGAGGGTTTGATTATACAATTTTTCAGCTCCTGAAGTTCTCATTCAGGGTTAGATTGTCTTTCAGTTTCGAATTTTTGGTTCTTCTGCGTAAACTTTTTAAGTCCTCAATTACTAGGCTCTGAAACACATCGATGTTGCTGCTAACATTTGAAGTAGGATTGAATCTTGATTTTGATTTTAAAGTGCTTTTCGCCATCCAATCTGTATTGATGCCTACATCGGTGAGATCTATGGGTCTAGCCTCTTGTCCCATGTCTGTGCCACTTTCTAATTCCATGAGATCAGACAACATGTCTAATTCTCTAATTTCAATTTCCGTTCTTCCTGTTTGTGTCTCCTTTTTGCGTTGATGCCAGATATTTGTTGCAAAGAATTTCTTGAGACGCACTTTACGAATGAAATGATCTAAATCGATTCTAGTTTCTACATAGTCGTTTTTCGCATAAGACCCAAACCAAGTACTTTGTGTTGGGTATCAGTGAGAGTATGGTTTGACAAATTTATTATTTTGAACATCCCCTCATTTAAATCAGCCTCACCACTCATTTGCCAGAGCGCAGAGATCTGGCTGGGATATTGTTCAGGGATCCTTCTCTTCCTTTGTCCCCTCCTCGTTTGTTTCGGCCGCCTCTTCACTTGCCCTGATTTGAAATTCCACCTCTTTTTTGTTTGTTTTGTTTTCCGTCTTGGCGCAATAAGCGCATTTCGTCTAAAAAATGTAGACGTATCTGTGGCTCCTTTGAATCACTCCCCGTCAGATCTGATTCTGATAGTGATGAAATTTCACTGGTGCTCGCTATGCTTGCTTCGGTGACTGGTGCTGGTTTTTTCATGGATGCTTGTCTCAATAGGTCAAACCTTTTTGCGAAGGTATATACTCTCCCTGTCTCGTAGTCTTCCTTGTCCCGTAGAAACTTTCTTTGTTTTCTTAATTTGATTTCTTCCTCGTATTCTGTTAAGTTCTTCTCCATAGTACTCTTTAGTTTTCTCCCCTCCTCCGTTTCTGTAATTAGTTTCAATTTATCTTCTACTTCAGCTATTTTGCCCAGCAATGCAGTGCGGTCGCTTTCTGCGTATTTAATTAGCAACAATAGAAAAGTCTTTGAGCAACCATTTGTGGCATTACTCCATTCTTGTAACATGAGTGGGTCCTGTTCTTCAAATGATGGAATAGTGAGAATTCTCAACCCACGAGGTATTCTGCCCACTTCTATATAATTTTTCAAAGAATGTTCTTCCCACCACTTGCTTACTTCTTTGCGTTGCAATTTTTCTAGTTCTTTAAGCAGGCCGATCTCGCTGTCATTTTCAGGCGTTGCTGCAGGCGATGTGTTTTTCTTAGTAGGCTTTAGAGTTTCATTAAAAAGTGTCAGGGCTTGTGCCCGTCGTGTTGCTTCTTTGTGCACTTGGGAGTTAGCCATGTTCGTTATATCCCTAAGAGGGAGGTGGTCAAGGTGTGGAAATATCGGCTTAACAAATTGTTGAAAAATGACTGTGAATTAGCAGACAAAAAATGCCCGACTATGGAACTCAGTTTGAAAGTCTTAATAGTCATTCAGAGTCGTGTGCTTTTACGAGGAATAAGGGTTGCATGGTATTTTTTCTTTTTAACACACTGTCCCGCTTCCCAGCGCAGCCACCGTACTACCCCCGCTCCACTTTGCCACCCATTCTCCAACGTGTGGATTCGTTTTGCTGCAGGGGTTTCTGGAAGCTACCCCGTACTCACGTTCGTCGTCGTGTTTTCATGCAGCAATCCGAGCAACTGCGGAACACAAAGTCAGCGTTATCCATGTTTTATATATATATATATATATTCTGTTACATTCTCTACCCCTTAGTGTTTCTACTGCACACTCATAACTAACTGATGTGTTTCTAGTTTCTTATAGTCTTCACTGATTTGTGTTAATGTATTCAATTAGGGCTATCCTCTGTCTCTATGTTATTCTGTCGTTCTGTCATTGCTGTTCCTTAGATGGCTTAAGGCCTACCTCTAAATACACCTATTTGTGTGTGTAGGTTTTGCTGGCTGCTATCTATCTCGTGTCACAAAGGGAACTATTGCTACTGCTGGCATGTCATGTTTGTTGCCAAGATCTATTAATGCTTGCTGTAGATAAGGAATGCTTAATCTGTTGCCTACCGTTCTCACTTGTATCAATATCTGTGTGATTGCCAGGTTGACTCTTGCCCTATAACGCTGGCTTTCTGCACATGTAAACTCAAAATGCATATGTGTATTGCTGTTCTTCATTTATCTCTCAGTGAAGGGATATGGTGGGAATGAAAGGGTGATCTGCTTGAGACATGAACCTTTGGACTTGGATGTGTGGTCTGCCTTGTGCTTTATGGGCTTTCTTAGTTTATATTTCCTCTCATATGTGTGATGTAAGATGTTAATCACAGCATTTCCCCCTTTTGTTCCTTCATCCCCTCATGTACTCTTTGTCTCTTAACTCTTATTCATGTGCCCAATCATACTTATCTTTTGGGATCCAGATCATGCTGACATTTCTCAAATTCCCTCTCCCTTTGCCTAAACCCAGGGTCTGCACCCTAACCAACTGCAATCCCTATCCCCTGTGGGATCTATGTAATACTCAAAGTAATGTTCAGGGTCTGAGGGTGGTGCCCGAAGGGATCCTGGCTGACCTATGGGATGATCTATGGGTAGCATCTTGGGTATGGTTTGTATCTCAACCTCATCTGTGTGTTCTCATGTTTCCAAGGAGCGGTGGCCTCTTCTACATTTCCTGCAAGTATTTTTATAACGTCTCCACGGGATTCACAACAGACTCTTATAACGTGATACATTGTCCAAATCAGGATTAGGAAGATTGAGATTGGCAAAATTATTCGGAAAGTGTTTGTCAACCAGTTTGGCAGTTCTAACATTCAATCGCTGTCTCTTTTAATTCGCTCTTCATCTTCCATTTCAGCCTTTAAATGTTGCAAGGCCATTTTTGCGACAGTGAGGGATCTGTTGTCTTGGTCGTTTGGGGAAATATAGGTGTAGAAAGAACTGCTGATTTTCTTACACACTCCTTACACACTCCTCCTTCCATGATTGTGAGGAGGCTGATGACCATGCAATTTTGAAGTGCCATAATTCAGAGTGCCCTCTGCTCTTCCCTTAAGGCATTGCATCCGTGCTAAGTGGCTTTTGCCACCTGGACCAGGTTACAACACACTATTTGCAACCACTTTGCATTTGTGGCTGCTTGGCTAGAAAGGAGGCAAAGAATGTCTCAGTCTTGGTAAATAGGCAATATTGAGTCAGAACTTCTTCTAGGGCTTTGTATGCTTCCTTGCTGAGGTAATTTGATCTCTTCTTGCGATTTAATGTCTGTGAGTCATTCTGTCTTTGCACTGCCAGGGTCACAGTAGGGAACTGGGGTTTCTTCTTGGCAATCAACAAATGTTCTTCAGGAATAATAAATACTGAGGTGTGCAGTTTAACACACCCCATTCCAGGATAATGCTAGATGTAAGTAGGCCTTAGGTCCACATTGCCAGAAAAGATCCATTATCGCAGATGTGCCGTCTTGTAGCGCTGACATTGTCATGGTTTGATTGCATCCTTTTTTCTGATCCAAAGGCGCATTTCCTTTGCCTCTAAAACAGAATGAAGATCAATTGAGTATCTTTGCTTTTACTGGTTGCTCATGTTGTTACAAATTGGTTAGTTTATTCACATATGATGCCCACACTTATCGAAACTTTCCATTTATACTTTTTATGACGTCTGCTTTGTACCCACCAGTCCCTCTCTTTGAATAATGTTCCCCCCTTTACCCATTGTTTATTCCAGTATGAAAGAGAGAAAAACAAACAACAAACCCCTTTGAACAGCTGTTTCATTTCACTTGTTTCTGTTATTCGAGTCTCTAAAGTCTGAGTCGACCTTCTCAACATTAATCCGCCAAAATGGTCGTACTCTCATGAAATATGATCTCATAGTCTTATTTTATTTTTTTACTCAACTTTGTTTGAGGGTGCTGGTCCCAGCATCTACTTCTCGTTGGAGCTCTGTTGATGCGCTGGTGTCTTTCCTGATGGCTGAACTATGGATCCACACCTTTCCATTAATTAATTTGGCAGCGTTGGGAGTAGCCTGGGTAATTTCAAAGGGTCCCATGAACTTGGGCTGGTGCCATTTGCAAATGTGCTGTCACATGTAGACCTTGTCGCCTGGGCGTAGCTGGGTTACCAGTGTTGCTTCAGTATGACTCGAGTTCGTTGAGGCCCATTGCTGTGTCCTTAAAATTACCTGATGAGAGACATTTTTTGCACATGTTGACAGATTGCAAGGGTAAACATTGAATTCTGGGTCAGGAATATCTGCGTTCCTGTGAGCATCTGTTAGTGTTTGCATTGGAGCGACTGGCCTGTGCATCTGCCTACCTGTCACCACCTCATGCAGTTACACGTGGTTGTCCTTGCTTGGCTGGTTGTGCAAACTGAACAGGGCTATGCGCAAGCAATAAAGCCAGCTCTTTTTCAGCGTGGCACACATCTTGGCCAATTTGTTATTTAGTAGGCCATTTAACCTTTCACCTTATCTGTTGGCTTGTGGGTGGTACACCGTGCATAGCTTGTGCTTGATACCCAGTAATTTTGTCATCACATTGAAGAATTTGTTTGCAAAATGAGGACTGTTGACAGCTCTCAGGACACCACACATTACCCACCTTGGAAAGACCACCCTTACCAGAAATGTGGCTGCAGATTTTGCATCAGCAATTACACAAGGCCCAGCCTCAATCCAACGGTAAAATGAGCATACAACAGCTATCATGAACCTATATGTACTGCACCTGTTCACCATGTCGAGAGCTCTTTGAAAGGTCCTGATGGGTGGTGCAGTGTTGCCCATAGCATATTCATGATATAAACGTGGGTGAAACATGTGGCACATTGTGCAGTTGGCCACACACCTATCCTTTTGTTCAGAGAGGTTTAGTATGAGCAAATCCTCGCTGATGTCAGCAGCAATGTGCTGCTTAGGTGCATGTGTTGGGTAATGGAGCTGTACCAGGGCAATATTTAACAATTCTAGAGGAATTACTACTTTACCTGTGTGATTCTGTCTCCACAGCATATCTGTGGGTGACAATCTGCATCTTCTTTTCAGCCATAATGCTTTTTCCTCTGCTGGTGCTTTCTCCTGTAGTTCTACAATCTGTTTCATCGACACTGAACTGTATAATAAATCTGGGAAGTGTTCCTGCTCTACATCTATGACAGGCGTGTTACTTTCAATTTGAAGGGCATTTAAGCTACCTGTTTGCAAGCTGCATCCGCAGCGGCGTTTCCATACAAAAGTGTGTCTTTCCCTTTGGTGTGCACTGCATACTTCATGATTGCTACATGAAGAGGACATTTCTGTGTGATCTATCAGATCTCCTATATTCTCTTCTTTTTCATCTTGATAATCCTGAATGAACTGTGGATGTTACATAGGCTAAATCTGTGTATATGGTGACATCATCATCCAATGACCCAAGTGCTTCTATAAGTGCGACGAGTCTTGCTGGCTGTGCTGACATGTGTGAGGGTATTCTTTTTTTCAACACTATTTGGCATTCTTCCTGATCTTTCCATATCTCACTACTACTGCACCTGAATGTTTCTATCCATCCTCCTAATTTAATATTGATGAACCGTCTTCATAGAGTACTTGTCCTGTGTCAAGTGCATCCTCACTCACTCTGTTTCTGTCTTCTGGCTCCCCATCGTACACTGCACAGGCATGTACCTGATCTTGTGGATCTACGGGCTGTGCTCAATATGGTACCAAAAAAGGGGGGCGCCTAGTGATTCCCCGATCTCTCCAGGTAATACAGACTTTCTAAGACAAATAATCAGGGTGAACCCAGTAAAGCCACATGAACCCTTGAGCAATTTAATGACAATTCTAGCATAAACAATGCATGTTATATTTCATACAAGTCAATAATTACCACAGGAAAGTGTAGTGAACCCAAAAACATTCCAGAAATTAAAACTACACAATTCATGATCATAGTGACACTTAGTACATATTCTGAGTATCATATCTCATCAGTGCATCCCATTGTAATTGAAACAGGGGAACTGTCTAGGTATTTATTTTGACAATCAACTAAAATAATGAGTGCGTGGTGTGTTCCACAGGCACTGTGCAGTGTAAAGAGTCGACAGGACTGTGTTTCACCCTTTAGCCTGTTATGATGGCTGTAGGTAGGATGGCCTTCAATGGGACGAGGAATTGCGGTAGGGGCTGCGCTACAAATGTTGCTGGGTTTACAATGTGACATCTCACTATGTTGATGGCTGGGTTAGACAATATAATCTCATACCCAGATGTTCTCTGTGTTGTGAGGGTGGATTTACTTCTCTCTAATATGGTGAAAACTGCATGTTCAACATATACTGTTATTGGACAGCCCATGGTGATTGTGGCAGATTTCTGAATTGCAAATGTGGTGGCTGCTAAAGCCTGTTTGTATAGGAAATGTCCCTGAATGACTGGGTCCAAGAGCCCACTGTTGTAGGCTAGTGGTCTGTGTTTCTGAGATGATCTGTGTGAGTACTGCTGTCATCACCTGTCCATTTGCATGTGAAAACAGATAGAACTGTGTGGTATAATCTAGTGTTGCTAATACTGGGGCATTGCTGATGGCCATTTTTAGGCCATCGAAGCACTCTGTCATCTCATCTATCCACTGAAGAAGCTCTTTAATATTATGGGCTTCTTTGAGTGCTTGCAGTAATGGCCTGACATATGTGGAGTAATCAAAAATCCATGTCCTACAATAGTTGCATAGCCCTAAGAATTGATGCATTTCTTTACTGTTTTGGTGTTTCTTTGACTGCTTTCGCTCTGTCGGGGGTCACTCTTCTCCCTGCTCCTGAGAGTATCTGCCCTAGGTAAACTACTTAGTTTTAGCAACATTGCAATTTCTCTTTGTCTACTTTGTATCCTTTGTTTGCAAGGAGTTGCAGGAGCTTGATAGTGTCTTCCCTGCACTGTTCTTCTGTGGTGAAACATACTAGCAGGTCATATACATATTGTAGTACTGTGCTTATGTTTCCCAGGTCCATCTGGAGAACCCTGTTGAAGTCACTAGGGGACTCACTGTACCCTTGTGGTAAACTAGTGTGCTGGTACCTCTGGCCACGGTAGGAACACGCTGCAAGGGACTGGGTATATGGAATGAGGACACAGAGAAAAATCTATTTTGAGGTTGATCACTGTGAAGCATGTGATGTCTGCAGGGTTATTGCAGGGCATCAGGGCTGGTTTGGGCACTAGTGGAAACTCTGCTTCCACTATGTTGTTAATAGGCCTGAGATCATGTATGACTCTCCAGGATGAGCCTTTTACTTTCTTGACTAGGTATATAACCATGTTGCAAGGTGATATGGATGATACTATGATGCCCTGCTCAATCTGTGCTGTCATTCCCTCATCTGCTTCTCTGGACAGTGGATATTGTTTCACTCATGGACGTATTCCTCCTGGTTTGAATTTGATTCTTACTGCTCCTATGCTATTCAGTAATACTACGTCATGGGGGTTGTCTGTCCACAGACTGCTAGGCACTGTGGGCAATTCCTCGGTTTATTTCTGAGTTGCTCAGTTTATATCGACATTTTGGAGTGCCTTTCGTAAGGAACTTAGGGTTGAAGTACTGTTGTCCTCGGATTATAACCACCGAATGTAATGGGCAAGTGGAACACGTAAATCAAGAGTTATAGAAGTACCTCACGTGTTAATTATAGACTGGTAGTAGTTGGATGGAATGAATCTTGCTTGTGGAATGTGCGTAGAGCAACTCAGTGAAAGATTTGAATTCCATGTCACCCTTTCTTTGTAATCATGGTTTTCACCCTCGTTTCCTTTGTGAAGAAATTAAGAGGGTGACATTTGCAGGCAAGAAATGTATCCAGGTCTAGAATATTGTAATGGAGACTTGGTTTGGTTGTCCACTAAATATTTTAGATTGAAGAGGAGGAACAAATGTTGTCCTAGTTGTCCTAGATTTGAAGGGACCTTTGAAATTGAGGCTGTTAGGTCAAGGATACCTCTGAGTATGAAGTTTCATCCGACTTTTCATGTTAGTCTGTGGAAGCCATTGCAGAAGGGAACTAGGTTAGGAAAGCCTCCACCCCCAAATGTAGCTGAAGACAATTCAGAAGAATTTGAAGTTAAAGACAATTTGGATTCACAAGTGCTAAATAGAAAATTACAGTATTTCATTGATTGGAAGGGGTAAGGTCCCATCGAAAGATCCTGGGAATCTGCCATATATGTTCATGCCCCAAAGTTAGTGACAAAGTTCAACAAGGAGCATCTGTTAAAATGTTGCCCTGTTGCAGGTCCTAGTCACGGGGTATTGCTAGGTCATGAGAATGGCAGGAATGGTTTTCAAGGTGGGGGGATGCTTCAGAAATGGTTTCAGGGATTAACCAATGCTATAAAGGAACAGGAAGTTGTCCCAAGCCAAAATGGTGTAGAGTCATCTAACATTTGATTGGCTGGAGATTAGCATGAACGAAAGGAACTCCCTGTCATCTCAGACTCGCAGTGATGTCCTGTTTATATAAGCTTGTGAATGTTATGGCCTACTTAGCTAATTACAGATTTCAAGACTCCAAGCCTTATCAGGAAGGTGCAGGTTTGGAGGGGCTTCATGGAATATGAGAACAGGAACAGTGGGGTGCAGCATTTCATTGTAACATATGCAATGAACAAGGAGTAATTCATTCAAGATGCTTAAAGTATTTTTTGAATATTGGGTAGAATGTTGCTCACCTTTCAAGTCATGTAACTGTTGTAACTAGTTTTGAGCAAGGATAAGCAAGGATAAACAACATGCTCAATTACGTCCTAAGTGTTCTGAAGAGCGGTAACTGACTTGCTGAACATGCTTATTCATGATGCTCTGCTCTGTGAGACATTACCAAATCCAGAGAACAGTTTTACCAGTGGCACAGTGGCACATCGTCTCCAGGGGTTTAAGTCAAGCTATGTATAACATACAACTGTAATGTTTATTAACCAGCGCCAGTACGTTGTAGTGAGATGCTACATTCTTCATGGAGTAGTGTTTTCAGACTACGCAGGCGCGATTCGGGTAAGCTCCAGCAGTCACTTCGAGAGTATAAGAGATTAGCATCTCTGAACTTCACAGCTACAACGAACCTTCAAAATGTAGTACTGGGAGAGTCACGTTCTTCATAACCTTAGGAGGAGAGTAGTTTGACTGGAAAAAATGCTTTAAGGAATTATCCATTTAGTATTGAAAGACTTTGGAATGTCAGAAGGGAGTTTTACAAACTTTGTAACATAATTACTTTAGGGAGTAGGGATAGTTAGAGTGTGTTAGGGGTAAGTTAAAAAAAATGATAAAGACCACATTCTCAAATGGCAATTGTCTCTGTGAATCCAGGATCAAACCACAGGAAGAACCACTTCTTGCTACTGCTCTAATATCTGTTAAATAGTGAAAAAACTACTAAAAGAAGAAACTAAATATTTCTGAACTCATGCATTGAGAATACATCTATAAGCTAATGATAGAGGAATACAGGTAATGATGGGAGGTGACTCTAAAATTATTCATGCAGGTATAGAAGAATATGTACTTTGGTGTTTTTTTCTCATTCCTATTGATCGCCTTAAATATTGAAGCAAGGAGGCCTGCTGTTTGTTATTTTATCCACTTCCCTTTCCCCCCCTGGGGTGATTTGGGTTCAGCTGTTAGAATAAATCAACTGGAGACAAGATGTCTGAGTGGGTCTGTCAGATTCAGCAGCTCCTGCGGATCTAGGAAATACAGGACCTTACAGTATGGTAGGGATGGGCAGGGGAATTGGTTATCAGACAGGGGGACAGGAGACAAATTGGAGAGGGAACAGAGTGAAGGGCAGTGGGGAAGGGTTCTGGAGGCAAGGGGAAGAGGGGAAGGAGAGTGGGAGTGTGAAGAGATGAAGGGAGAGGAGAGGAATGGGGTGAAGGGTGTTACAGGTTCACAAGGAACAAAGGAGGATAGTTGGTGGGATGGGGTGGAATATGGTAGAGGGAGGGGAAGAGAAGAATGGGGAAGGAGGTAGAAGAAAGGGGGGAAACGGGAAAAGAGAGCAGATGGATGTTGAGATGGCAAAGAGTAGAGGAGAAGAGTACATTGGGTAGGGTATAGGGGAAGAGGCGAACAAGGAAGGCAGAAAGGGAAAGGAGAACAAGGCAGGGGGAAGCAGGTAGGGGTACAATGTGCATGTAAAATGGAGAGGGCATGAGAGGGGGAATGGGGAGAGGAGAAGGTAGAATGGTAGTGAGGGGGAAAGGCAAGGGTGAGAGTGGGATGGGTGCAGTAGTGATGGGAGCATAAGAGGCAGTGGAGTGTTGGGAGGAAGAAGGTGGAAGTAGGGAAGTTTGGGTGAGAGAAGGGTAGACATGGAAAGGGGAAGAGAAACAAAGGGAAAAGGGGGGCTGCAGAGGGAGCAGAGGGCAAAGGACCAGCATGAGAGGAGAGTGCCAGAAGGGTGGGGGGGAGAGGAAAAGTGTGGTCTGGTGGGGAGAGTGGGAAAGGCAAAATAGGATACTTAGAGGAGGAGGTAGATGTAGAAGGGAGAGAAGTGGGGTAAAGGTAGAAGGTCTGTGAGAGAAGAATGGGGAAGGGCTGATGGGTTAGGAAAGTGGAGCGATTGGGGAAAGGGACGAGAGAGAAGGGAAAACGGGGAAAGGCAGGGGGTAAGGGGCAGAAAAGGGCAGATGATGAAGTCGGGAGAGGGAGAATAAGGTGGGACAGTTGGAAGAGTGGGCGAGTGCAATGGGGCAAGTGAGAGGTGTGGAGGGGGTAAGAAAAGGAGAGGGAAGAGAAGGGAGGAAGGGAATAGAGGACTGGGGGTAAGGGTGATTGTACAAGGGGAGGGGAATGGGGCAGGTGAAGAGTGGGAGACATTAATTATGGGAGAAGTAGGGGAAGCAAAGAAGGGGAGGACGGAATAAGAGAGAATTGTACAAGTTAGATGGGTGGGTTGGAATGAGAATGAGAAGGATTCTATGTGATCTGTTCAAATTGTTTTCGTTGAAGTAGATTTCGTCAATTTCTGCTTACAGGGCGATTTTCCCAGAAATATATGAGTGGGAGACCCCCCACAATTCACCCACCTTAACCACTCCACATGAATTATCCTAAGCCCAACCCCAAATATATTTACGGCAAAATCCAAAGAATAACATTAAATTAAATCTACTTCGACTAATTCTACTGTGGCAAGAACTCCCTATCCCAATGGGAAGGGAGGAGGCACAGAGGGGGAGATGGAGTGGGAGGGGACTGGGATAGAGGATGAGGGAGCTTAGAGTGGGATGAGAGGGTGCAGAGGTGAGACTGAGGAAGACGGGAAGAGGAGATGAAGGAAAGAGATGTCGGGGAGGAGGACGAAGGGGAAGGGGGAGAAGGAAGTGAGGAAATAGGTGACACAGGGATATGGAGAGAGAGGGTCGGTGTAGAAATATAATAAAAATATGGCAGCGAAAAATGGATGAGACAGGATGGGGTGGGAAGGATGAGGTAGAGCAGAGTATAGCAGGGATGACAGGAGGTTTCGGGAAGGGGAGACATGAGGGCGAGTGGTAATGGAACAGAGTGAATGGGTGGGAAAAAGAGGCTGCGTGCAAAAGTGAGTGAGGAGAGGAAATATAGTTGAGTGGTTACACGGTTGAGGGGACAGGGAAGAGGAGAGGAGGGAGCAAAGGGAAAGAGATTGGGTAAAGTCAATAAAGAAGAATATGTGGGGTTAGGGGAGAAGGGGAGGAGTGAGAGTAAGGAAGGAGGAACAGTGAGGGACGGGATGGGGAGAGAATAGATCAGTGAGGGAGGCATGAGAATGGGATGGGTACATGTATGCAGGAGGAAAGTGGAAGAATGGATGTGACAAAGGAGTGAGAGGGAGAAAGAGGGGAATAGTGTGAGACAGTGGTACGGTAAAGAGGAGGGGGGAGGGGAAGAGTGGGAAAGAAAGGGAGAATGGGAGAGAAAAGAGAGAAGATGAAGGGTAGGGGAGGAGGGACGGGCGGACAAAGAGATTGTGAAAGGGAAAGAGGCAGGGGAAGAGCTGGTCTACTAGAGAAGCTAATGGCAATGGCTTGAGCGTTGATTGAACAGAGGATGATTAAGGGAGATTGAGAGGGGTGGGGTACATTGAGGGAGACATGGTGAAGGGAGTGTAAGTGCTGATGAGGATGGATGAGGGTACCGTGTTGAGAGGGCAGATAAAGAGGAAGAGGACATGGGGAAAGTGATGTAGGGTAGAGGCTAATATGGGGAAGGGGTAGAGGAAAGGGGAAATGGGGGAAGGAGGTAGCAAGGAGGGAGATGGGGGAAAGGGGAGAAACAATAGGAATATTACAGGGTAAGATGTGTGAGAGGAAGAATGAGGAGAGAAAGATGGTGCAGGGGAGAGTATGGAAGCGATGGGGAAGGGAAGATGATTTTAGCAAAGTGGAGGGGAAGAGGTGATGGAACAGGGTGAAAGGGGAGTAACGCAGTGTGATGGAAAATGGTAGAGCAAAGAAAACCAGCATTGGGGAACCGAGTTGAGAGCGACAAAAGGGGAAGGATTGGTGCGATGGAGAACAGGTGCAACGGTGAAGGGAATGTAAGGGGAGAATGGGGAGGGAAGATGGGGATACAGGTTGGATAGAAGTGGAGATGGGAAAGAAGGATAAGAGAAAGTGCTAGTGAGTACAATGAAAAAGAGAAGGCAGGGAACAGTGGTATAAGGAAGGGAGAGGGGGAGATGGGATAGTGGAAGAATCTAGAAGATACAAAGAAATGGGGCAGAGGTTGACAGGGGAGAGTGGATTGATTTGAGAGGTAGAAAGGAATAAGCAAGAGGGAGTCAGGGATAGGGTGCAGGGTCAATGGGAGCAAATCAGACTGTGTATAAGGAAGGTGAAAGGTAATAAAAAAGGAAAAGGAGAGAGAGGGAAGTAGGGAGAGGAGAAACAAAGGGAGAAGTGGATTGGATGAGTAGGGGAGATTGGTGACGGGGTGAGTGAGTGATGGGTGGGGCAGAGGAAGTGTGGGCATTGACAGGAGGGGGTAGAGGTAAGAAATGTGAGTTGGGAGTGTGGGCAGGTGAGAGAAGGAAGAAAAGAGGGAAAAGATGTAAGTGGAGAATGGGCGAGTGAGTTGATGGGGAAAGGAATGGATCGGTCAGAGGGAGAGTGAAGGGCAAATAGGCAGAGGTATGCAGGGAGAGAGAGTAGTAACAAAGTAGGCAGTCGATGAATGCAGTAATCGGGTGAGATAGTGGGAAGAGGGGGAGCTGACATGGAATGGGAGAGAAAAAGAGTGGGGAAAAAAAGGAGAGGAAGGGAGGGGGATAATTTGGTAATAGTTTTTTTATAACGTACCTAATACCGTACCTTAGATCGGTTTCTAAGCGCAGATCCAGTATTTGAACCTCTGTTACTCTGCGTGGTTTTGTTTCCAAGACCAGCACGTTGCCCCTGTGCTATCATCCATTCACAAGGGATAAGGAATATTGGAGAGGGGCACAGGATTTGGGAATGGCTAGAGAGTGGACTAGAGGGAGAACGAGAAGCAGAGAGGCGGAGCCAGAGGGGAAAGGGTGAAGGAAGGGTGAAGGAAGACATGTGCCCTCATTAAGAGATTGCTGATATGTTGCCGCTGATTCCATGGATCCGATGGCACAGTTTCCAGCCACCTTGACCATGGAATCACTGGCTCATCACAACATCGCAGGAACGCGCATTCCAGCATGCCGTAAACAGTGCTACCTGCATGACGAAAACACTGTCATCGCCTGGTGAAATCGGTGGCACTGCCAGCATCAATGCAGGTCGCACCATTAATGGCATGTCACTCATGGAAACACTGGCTACGGTAACAACGGCACCGGAAACAACGTCACCACCAGAACTAGAGGTTCAGCAGTGGCCACTTTGGAAAACACACTCCACTTAAAATCACCTAGTTCCTTTAGCCATCCGGACTCACAGGCACTGGCATTGCACCAGCAGCCATGGCATGTAGGATCCCAGAAAGAAGGCAGTGGATGCCACGTATTTCCAAGCAGGAACTGACCATCGTAACAGACAGCATTGTAGAGCTTGCTGCACAGTTGTTTGCCATGGACCACCGCCACAGGGCACAGCTCAGAAAAAATGCCACCTGGTAAGAGTTGGTGCAGACGGTGTTAGCCATGGGACCCGTGCCCCGCACAGAACATAACTGCCATAAGCGGTGTGGTGACTTCCGCATGAGGGTCCATAACCTGCTACCGGCCCACCACAGGGAATGCCTGGCCACTGGAGATGGGACCGCCTGACCAATCACACTAATGCCATGGGAGGAGAAATGCACTGAACCTTGAAGGGATAGAGGAAGTGGGAGCGGTGGAGGCTGGCGCAGGGAAACCTGGAGAGGGCAGTGAGTACAATGTGCAATGCCAAAACAATGACAGCGGACATGCAAATGTTGCGCACAACACATGGACACATGTCCAACGGCACGACAACAGACCACATCTTACCCATACAGTGGCCAACTAACCAGGGCCATTGGCCAAGGAACATTGCCCTTCCAAACACACAAATACCCACATGAGTACTGGTCATGTGCAGACATTGATGACATGAGAAGCATACCCGAGACAAAGGCCCTCCAAGGCAGCATGCATGCACCGCAAGCAATCTGCCCCCGTGACACACTCACATGCATGCAGGCATCCAAAGCAACCTGACGTACCTGGCACTGGCATGGTTGACTGCCTACCTGTCAGTCCGACACCCCCAAGTGCAATAGGGCCCTTCCATCACCTCCACCTCACTACCCACCTGTGGTGTCCCTCAGAGCACCATTCAATCACCATGGCTCCCCAAAAGCTACCTTGCCCTCCTAGCCCCCTTGATCACCACCATTGCACCCCACTCACAGTGTTGTGCACACACCGCTCACCTTCAATCTGCCGTCCTCTCCTTCTTCTCTGTCCTCTCTCATGCATGAGTGCATGACTCCTAATCATGCTACGTGCTCTGCAGACGATCCCTGCCTGAATGTCAGTGAGATAGAGAAGCCCTTCATCGTGACGCCTGTGCTCTGTTACCCACCCACTCCCTGGCCACCCTACATGTGCCCCTTCCCCACACCCCCTGAGAGGCTACAGACCTCGGTGTCACCTTTGACTCATCCCACACCTCCTCACATCATGGACCATGGCAAGAGGTCAAACTTACAGCACCACCACCTCAGGGGTACCCCCTTACCTCACCCACCCCCAGAAGCCCAATGTCACCAGAGCACAGTATCCCAATAGGCTTAACAGCAACAGCCTCTCCCTCAATCTACAACTTACCTCCCTTCGCCCCATGAAATGGATCCAGGATAGTGCTGCATGAATCAACCTAGACCTCAATCCCTGGGGCCGCTCCCCTCCAGCCGTGGATTCACTCCACTGGCTCCCTGTCACCGCAAGGATCAATTCCAATACCCTCTGTCTAATACACAAGGCTGTCAGGGGCCTGGTCCCCCAGGAGTCACACTGGTGCAAATCTATCCTTGTCCAGTCCCCCACAGCATCCCTTACCAGCACCGGCATACGGCCACCTTTCCGATAAGGTGACTAGCCCGATTCTGGACCACCCCATCCCTGCCCACCCTTCTCCCCTTTCCACCTGCCCCTGTGGCACCCATCAATATGTGCACACCCCCTTGTGGACCCCACCATCTGTACTACACCCCTCCCATCCCCGTTCTCTCACGCCTCCCTCCCCTGTACGGTGACAATGACACAATCCCCTGCATGGCCGAATCTCCAATTTTGTCCACCCATGTCCGCTGGTGACTGGCAAAACTTGTGAATATGTGCAATTAAATATTGCAATGCGTGAACTGTAAACACCATGAACAGGCATCATGCCACATGCTGTTTGTATTGCATGTTGCAAAGCCACAACAGCACAGGGGTGACTAAGCGCATGCCCATCTCACCCTCACAAACACATCATCTGACAGTGACCAAGAAGACCAAGCACCTCACGGGTTATCCACTCAGAGGCGAGCCACGCCATGGAAAAACCGCACCAGCCACGCAAGGCACAGGGCCAGTGAGCCTGATGGCTGCCCTTGCAGCCACACCTGCTGCACCAACTCAGATACAGCTAGCAGCCCCTGCAGCTGCACCTGCTGCCACAATGGAGGCACAGCCAGCAGCCCCTGCAGCTACACCTGCTGCCCCAAAAGATTCACAGCTAGCAGCCTCTGACGCACAGCAATGTGCGCCAACAGGACTGCCATTACCGCCCCACACACCAGCTCCCATTTGCATCAGTGCTTCTACAGATGGCAATGCTGGGCAGGAGGCCGGGGACACAACTGAGGGGGCACCTGAACACACCCCCTACCACCGTCCCTCATTCAGCCCCTCCCACCTCCACAGCCCACTTCCACACCCATTCGTAGCATCAGAGACATGGATGCAGGCTTACGGCGCATCGAGGAACGGCATGAACAGATGGCAGGACTTGTGTGCCAGCACCTGGAGGAGGTCCAGGATGATGCAGGTGGAGCCATGTTTTTGCGGCCGAGCATTCACGCCACTGGTGGTACTGTGCACATGCCCTGGGCTGCTCAACATGCGCAACGGTTCTGCTCGCACAGAGGGTCCAAGAGGGGAATGAGGTAATCTCAGCACTATCCGAGTCCCTCACCCTTTCCATGCAGGTGGCACTGGCACGCAGCCCCTTGCCAGTGTCAGACCCATCGTCAACCATCACCACGCATGCCAGCTCTCGACAGAACAACCCCAGACGCAGGTCCCTGCGCCTGTCAGGCTCACCACAGAAAGGCAGGTCCAATGTCGAGAAGAAGTGAGCTAGTGGCATACATCAAGCAACACTGATGCTACCTATGGAGTGTTTTTTGGACGGTGTGTTTGGGAGGGTTAGTCGGGGAGTGTTAGTAGGGGGGGTAGGTGGGGGGCCATTGGGGGGTGTTAGGTGGGGGGCCAGTTGGGGATGGGGAGGTGGGGGGACTAGTTGGTTATGGGGAGGTGGGGGACTAGTTAAGGAGGGAGAGGTGGGAGGTCTAGTTAAGGAAGGGGAGGTGGGGGGGCTAGTTGGGCAGGGGGTCGTAGGCTACACATTTCGTGTTGTCTGTTCATGCAATAATGTACATGGTTCTGCATATGAATTCATGTCTGGACCTTCACTTTGTGTAGTGGAGTGCTATATTTTTGTGCAGCATCACATGCAGTGTGTGCCATCGGTTGTGTGTAGATGCTATGTGCTCAGAAGAAGTTCTGTATGAGTTCCTCTCAGGCTGCAGCCCATTCCTTTCATCCCTGTGATGGTGTATTCGCATGTCTGCAGCTGCATCCACATCACTGTCATTATCATCGTCCACCGGAGGCATGTTCATGTCCGGGGGCAGGGTAATGTTCTGCCGGATGCACATATTGTGCAACAAGGCACAGGCCAGTACTATCTTCCCCATTTGCCAAAGGTCTATGTTAAATCGGTGCCCCACCGCAGCCGTGAAGGCAACTAAACTGTGCCTTCATCAGTCGGAAGGTCTGCTCAATTGTCGCCCTTGTTCTGATGTGCGAACAATTGTACGATGTCTCCTGGAGGCTCTCTGGATGTCTCACAGGGGTCATCAGCCATGGTAGTAAGGGGTAACCGGAGTTACCTGCATGGAAAGTGGCACAGGGAGTACCACACTATTGAGGTCACTGGGCTGTGCATGAATGTTGGGATGGGGATGTGTGACACATGCATCTGGGTTTGTGCGCTTGTGGGCCGTCAATCACCTTGCTTCTGTCAGGGTCCGGCTTGACTGAATTCCACAGGAGCTCATGCTGCCCCACAGACCCTCACCAGGAGTTCACCTCTCAACCCTTAAATATAAGCTGAGCTGAAAACCCCAAGAAAGGGAAAGGGGAATTTGGAGAAAATAACAACGGAGACACTGCAGCCCTGCAACCGTCTGGTAGGCTCTGGTATCTGTGGTAAACAAATACACCTGGTTACTTATATGATAAGAAAAACTTCTTTTCTAAAATTATTCTAAATAAACTCTAAACTCTTTACCTCTTAAACCTCAGTAAAAGACTTAGAGGCTAGTAATCTGTGTGGAATATCTTGTAAATATATCTTGTGTTGTGCATATAGTTCAAGCCACTCAAGTCTCTTTAGAATCCTAAAGTGATGGCCTTTGCAAACACCTTTTCAGAACTAGATATTCTTCTTGCTTCAAAGTTCTTTTAACCTTATGTAGTTTTCAATGCTTTCATAAATTGCAGTCTTTCTCTGAAGTATTGAATTACATTTGCATAAATTACATTAAATAATATTCTTTAACTTCCTGGAATACTGCTTTCCTTCTGCGTGTGAATTTTTTCCTTATTTACACAAAGAACGTATAGTTTCTTCCTTAAAAAGCGTGTGCGATAAACACGTGAAATCAGAAGACGTGAAGAATTGTCCTCGCGTTTAAAATACACACGCGATTCCTTACAAAACCCACGCGCGTGAAAAAATACGTAAACGCGATAAAAAATAACACGCGCTGGTTAAAATGGACTCGCGCTCTATCGCTACCGAACTCACGTGGAGAAACGAAACGTATTTCACGTAAAACAGTTCACGCGTTTAAAACAACTTGCGCTTCATCAAAATGGACTCGCGCTCTATCGCAAACCAACACGCGCTTTCTCATGAGACGTCTTTCACGTAAAAAATGTACACGCGCTAAAATTCGCTCGCTCAATTCATTTGGGCACGTGCTCTATCGCAAAACAACACGCGCTTTCTCATGAAACGTCTTTCACGTTAAAAATGTACATGCGCTAAAATTCGCTCGCTCAATTCATTTGGGCACGCGCTCTATCGCTCTGAATACCCGCGCGCTTTCAAAAACATGTAAACGACGACTTGCGAGCTCTCGCACACATTAAACAGTCTTGAAGAACATTCCACGCAGTTAATTAACTTTAAACTCCTACGCACTATCTTCAAGCTTGTTTTCCTTATAATAACTTTGACTGTAAATGTCTCTTTTCTCAAATTAATTTGAAATTTGTTAACTCTTTAAGTTTTGTTATAAAAGAAAATGAAAGTTCACTGTGACAATCTTAAAATCTTTAAAAGAACGATCCCACCTGATGACTTCTTGTTCAAACTGGATCAGCAAACGATATTCTTACTTCTTTGGTAGATTTTCTGAGCTCTGAAAAGGCCTTACTTAAGGAGCTTAACTAATGTACAACCAGCCACTGAATTTCTCTGGATGAAAGGCAGTTTAGAATCTTGCTCACCTCCCAAGAATCAAACCCATTGTCCTCTCCACCAATCAGGTAAACCAAACATATCATTGTTCCTTTAACCAATCAGATTAAGTTTCTTTCGCTCCATCTTGACTTGGGCAAGCACAATGTTAATTCTATGTACAAACTCTTCCTGTTACTAACCCAGCCAGTCCTGATAGCACAACTAACCCAGCCAGCTCTGAAGGCACAATGTTAATCTTGTTACTCTTCCTGTTACTAACCCAGCCAGACCTGACAGCTTCACCTTGTGACACATAATACTGGTCAGGACATGTGTAGGATCAGACCCCCAAGGATGGGTTAGTGGTGGTGGGTGGGGCATAGTGAGAATATGCTGCGCATTGTTACATGGGTGTGTTGCATTCTGGTACTTGTGGTGCATTACATGTGCATGTCCATCCGTGCCCAGATTGTGCTGGTGCGTCCTTCCGTAGACTCATGTGGTTCATGGCAGTCGTGGCCACACACTCTTGTATGCAGAATGTGTCCCTGCATTTGCATGGTGCCTCTGGCCATGTAATGGTGACAGTGAACATCCCCCCATGCCCTGCTGCACATGCAATGTGGTGTGTGTGTTGATCAACTGACTCGCCCAATAGCCAAGTCCGCTGTCCACCGTAACACGCCATGTACCCAGGCAGCGTGCTATTGCGCAGGACCATGAAGTCATGTGTTGATCCTGGGAAGCATGCGCAGCAGTGTGTGATCGTCAGGTCCGCATCTCAGACGACCTGCACATTCATAGAGTGGTACAGCTTTCTGTTCGATGCACCTTCTCTGTGGTGTGGACAGCCACTAGCTCTTTGTGTGTTCCGTTCACTGCTCCCAATACATTACTAATGCCCGCAAGGGCATGGAAGCAGACCTTGGTGGTGTTCAACTGTGCCTGTGTCACTGGTTTGGCGATGTGCTGGGACACATGACGCAAGAGAATATCCAGAACCTGCACAAGCACAATTGGAAATGCTGGTTGGGAGATGCCATGCAGCTCCCTGACTGTGTGCTGGAATGTGCCTGTGGCAAGAAAATGCAGCGCAGACAACACCTTCAACAGGGGAGTACGGCAGTCTGGATGCCAATGACGCTGTGGATGTCGTACTGGGTAAGGGCCACTATTGCAAGTATGGTCTCCCTGTTCAAGCAGGATCTGCTTGTCAGTCAGGGACCAAGGTGTGGCCCTTGTGTGGGGAATAGGTGCACGCCTCCTGGGCACAACTTGCTGCACATTGTTCCTCTGCATTCTCTTTCTCTTCCTCCTCATCCTACTTCCACTGCCTGTCAGCCTGTTGCCACTCTTGCACCTCCTGCTCATAGAGCTGCACTCCTGCATGCAGCACCTCCATGTCCATGACTGCTGCAACGAGTGGGAGCATGGTTGTGTTGGAAGGTGTGTGTGTTGTCCTTTTCAGCAGTCCCTGTGCTCATTGTGTGCACCTGGGTCAATTGGGTGCACCTGTGGCCTGTTCCCCCACACCTGGGCCTGGTTACTGCCGGGCTCTGCGGTGCTGGTGTTTCCAGCATGGTTTTCCTAGTGGCACTGGCATTTTTGTACCAATGTTTCCGAGAAATCCGATGTTGTAATGCCGCCTTTTTCTGTGCTGCTGGAGTTTATGGCACTGATTCACAAGGCGTCCGCAGTTTCAGTTACCTGTGCTACCAGTAACGGTAGCAAAGTGCACGCTGTTACCGACAGCGTTGTTACCACCATTCCATCTCGAACTGCTGTGGTCCGGAATGAGTGCCCCCAATCGGAATTACCGGCATTTTGTTTCTGGACCGCCACACTTGTAATGAGGGCGATAGTCAGAAAAGGGGAAAGGCAGCTGAGAAAGGGTTGAAGAAAGACAAATGAGAGGGTGGATCTGGAGAAGATGGAGGATACAAGGGATGGGGAGATGGGAAGAGAGATGCAGAGAAGAGGGGAGTAGGAGGGAGAATGGGCAGGAATAGAGGGGAAATAAGAAAGAGGTATGCTGGAGATAGAGTATATGAGGGGGAGAAGGTCAATGAGCAAAGAGGGGGAGAAAAAGAGGGAGGAGCAAAACAATGGTCAGCAAGAGGGCGAGAGAAAAGGAGGGGTGGAGGAGTGGCAGCAGAAGGGAATGGAAGGGAAGATAGTGGGAGGCAAAGTAGAAAAGGGGATGAAAGGGTGCCACAGGAAGATGGCATGGAATGGGGGTGAAGGGAAGCAAACAAGTAAGGGAGGAGGGGGTTAGAGGGGAGGAGAAAAGGGTAGTGTGGTGAGGAGCAAAACATTAGGGGAAGCAAGAGGTGATAGGCAATGGATGGAAAGCAATTTAGGGAGAGGCAGAGAAAGGCAAGAGGGGAGAAAGGAAGAGACGCATTGGAAGAGGGATGGGATGGTGAGAGATGACGATGATAGCAAGAAGAGGGGAGTAGAAAGGGAAGTTGTGATGGGAATAATGGGAAAAGGGCAGAAGGTTATAGTTAAGGTATTAGGAAAGTCAAAGGGCTGAGGGGGTAGTTGAGGGTAAGGGTAAACGTAGGAGAAAAAGCAGACGGTAGGAAGGAGTGCAGAATGTAAGGGGATAGAAGAGTATGTGGTAGGGAGCCAAGGGAGTGAGAGAACTGATAGGTGTGAGTGGGCAGAGTGGAAGAGCATATAGGGGACGTGAGGGGTTAGAGGAGGGTAGGATTGAAGAAGGGAGAGAGGGGAGGGGTGGAGGACTAAAAAGATGGCAGGGCAAGCAGGGTTCGAAGGAGAGGGGGTGGTGTAGAAGAAGGCAGGCTAGGTGGCCGGGGAGTGAGAGTTGAAGGAGGGGAGACAGGAGGGGCGTTTGAGGGGGGAAGGGAGTGGAGACAAGTGGGAGACAGGAGGGGAAGGCGATTGGGGGAGTAGCAAGAGGGGGCAAAGGAGAAGAGGTATGAAGGGGGTAGAGAGGGACGAGATAGTGGAAAATGTTGAAAGGATAACGGGGGCATGGGGACGGTATGGTGTTGGGGGCTGGGAGATGGGACAGAGTAGGGCAGAGACGGGAGAAGGGGGACGAGGAGTTTGAGGAAAGACAGGAGTAGGAGTGGAGAAGGGCAGGAGAAAGGGGTGGAATGATGTGTGAGGGCAAGCAGGAGAGAAAGTAGAAAATGTAGTAGGAGATGGGATGGGGAATGGGCAAGATGGGCAGAGGGAAAAAGGAGAATGAGTCTGAGTGGGATACAATGTGAGAGGAACGAGAGGGGGAGGGGTGAGGAGGAGCAGTAGAATGGGGAATACAGGAGTTAGGGGAGAGGTAGGATAGGGAGCAAAGGGAGTTGAGAAATGAGAAGGGTAGGTGGGCATGTGGGTATGGGGAAGAGAAGAGAGCAAGGGGGTTGATACAAGCACAATGGGGATAGGGGAGGATAGTAACCAGTAAGAAAGAAAGGGAGAGGGTAGGGGAAGAAGGTGAAGGGGTGGTGTGAATGTGTAAATGAAAGAGAGAGGGCTAGGTCAGGGTGATGGATTGGGACGTGGGATGAGGGCGTGAGCATAAGGAAGAGTGGAATAGTGGTGAGCAGTAGTATGGGGAGGGGCACGAGGGAACAGTGGATCAAGTAGTGCATGGGAGAGGGGACAGCAGAGGGCCTGCTGGGATGAGGAACCTGGGAGGTAGGGCAATGGTAAGGGAGAGTGAGGAGAGGGGAGTGGGCCGACAGGATGATAGAGTGGCAGGAAAGAGGGTGTAAAAGGGGATAATGGTGCAGGAGAAGGAGGGGCTGAAGAGGGGCAGAAGTGGGGTATGGGTGGTTGTGAGGTTGAGGGTTGAGTTTATTGGTGGGCCAGGGGAAGAGGAGGGGGAGAATCAAGAGAGCAGAGGCAGTGGTGGGAGCAATGGAGAACGGGGGGATGAGGGGTGAGAGGGACATGGGGAGTGGTGAGACGGACAGGGGGGAGAAGGAGATAGAGTAAAAGGAAGTAGAGAAGTGTAAGGGGTTAAATATAGATTGTGGCAAAGTAGGAGAGATGAGCAAGGAGAAGAGGGATGAGGGGACATGGGACATTGTGTTGAGGTAAAAGCAGAGTCAAAGGGTGATGAGGGAGTGAGGGGGCGAGGGGGAATTGGCAAGGTGAAGAGAGGGGATGGGGAACGAGAAGGCATGGGTGAGTAAGGGAGGGGATGAGAGTAGAGCACAATTGAATGATGTAGAGGGTAAGAGGAGGGGAGGGGGAAATGGAGGAAGGATGGGTGGGGTGGTTAGGTGTGGGGGGGTTAAATGAATGGGGACACCGTGATAAGAGGGGCTTATACAGAAATGGTAGCATAGGGAAGTAAAGGAGGAAACAGAAAAGAGGGAAGATATAGGAAGGAAAGGAAATGCAAACATGTGGAGGTGAGGGGATCAGAATTGGGGGGGCATGTTAGGTAGATAAGAGAGAGGAAGGGGAAGCAGGGAAGAGAAAGGAACAGGGGAGGTGATAAGGGGCAAGAAGCAAAAGGGAACATGGGAGTGTTTGGGTGAAACAGAGACGGAGAAGGGGCAGGTGGAGTGTTGTGATGGGATGGCAGGCTATAGTGGAGAGTGTGTGAAAGCGGGGGAGCAAGGACAAGTGAGAAGCTACAGGGGTGAAGAGGGAGTGTGAATACAGAGGGGATAAAAGAAAGGATAGAAGGAATGGAGGAGATTGTGAGTGGTAAGGGGGGGATGGAAAGGGGACAGGAAAGGAGAGGGGGAGGGAAGAGATGTGAGGAAGGAAGGTGGGAGTCGGTATAGAAGTAGAGGAGTGGTTGGATGGTGATTAATGATGGTGACAACACTGGTGGCGGAAAAGGGGTGATTGTGGCTACAGGAGAGAGAGCCAGTAGGCTATTGCTGGGGGGGGGGGACTGGTGGCTAAGAAAGGGCAGAGTAAGGGAGAGATTGGAATATGGGGGAGGGATACAGAGGAAAGTAGCATTGGGGTGGGGTCAACAGTGGTAACGGGTACAGGCCAAAAGAGATTTGAGAATGGCTGAGAATCAGCATAGAAGTGAGAAAGGATTGCAGTAGAGATTTAGATAGGAGTGGTTTCGGTGGGCAGAGAAGACACAACTAGGATTATTGTGGGCTGAATTAGGCATGCTGGAGGATTCGAGTAGCAGTGGATTGGAGTGAAGTTGTGAAAGGAAAAAAAAAGTTTAAGAATGGCTAAAGTGTGAGATTTGGACAGTGAGATGTAGATTAGGAAGATTCTGAAAATGGTTTAGTTTAGTGGATTATGAGGGTTGAATGGGGATCAGGATGTCAGGGTAAGGGTCAGAGGGGATTTTCAATTTGGTATTCAGTTTGGTAATCAGTTCAGTTTAGTTCAGTTCGTTTTCAGTTTGTTGGTTGATGTACTCACCTTCTTCCCCCTGTCCCCAACCCTTTCCCTATTCAGTTCTTTTGTCCTGGTCACCTGACATATTATGGCCATTGATTTCCCTTTGCTTCAGCAGTCATCCTCGCTGGCCAAGGTCCTGGTGTCCAATGCTGCATCTCCCTGGTGACCAGCCTTTTATACCAGACACTTGTCACAATGGGGAATTAATCACTTGTCATCATGACATCGCAACAGTGTGGGTGGTACAATGCCTACTAATTGAAGGGGCAGGAAATGCAAAACTAGAAGAGGTGCTGCCTCTTAATAATCAATAGAACAATAATTAGGCATTCATTGGACCTAAATAAAGGCTGTTGGCTTATTAAGAAAGATGCTGTCTCATCACTGGTACTTTTCTCTTTGTGGCAGAGACAGCCTCCCTGTGCATGCTCTAAGTCCCCATGGCTCTGAGCCTTGTGACATCACAGTTCCTGCTGGCTAGTAATGGAGACGTTCATGAATGTACACTCTTTCCAGACTTGATTTGAAACAGGCTCCTGTATTTTCTGTTCCCTTCGTTCTCTGATCACATTGCCCTGCACATTTACCTTCACCAAATGTTTTCTAACATTCTGTTGCAAACTAGTCCTTTAAATCACTTGTTCAGCTGGTCAGCCACAGGGCACAAACACAGAAGAGAAACAAATCAATGGGCCTCATTCCGAGTTTGGAGGTAATCATGGCGCTATTAGCGCCATGACTACCTCCAATGCCGGTACTGAGTCCGCCCTGGTTCAATGGGGACTTACCAGTCTATTCTGACCTTTGCGGGACCGGTAAGTCCCCATTGAAAAAGCCATTCCCCATTCCCATTTGAGCCCCATAGGGCTCAATGGGAAGGCGCTAATAACGGTACCGCAGATTGCGGTACCGTTATTAGCTCTAAAGTCCCTTAACCGGTCCCGCCCTTAACCCCTGGTAAAACCAGGTGTTAAGGAAGGGACCCGCTAAGGGTACTCGGAATAGGGCGCAAAGGGATTACCGGCACCGGGGTCCTTACCGGTGCCCGGTATCCCTTTGAGCCCAACTGAAAATGAGGCCCAATGACAAATTCTCATCTAGATCTTGCCTGCAGGCCAAGTCCTAGGGGACATTTGCCAACAGCTGTAGCATCTCACGTCTACTTCTTACCACCTGAATAAACCCAAATGTGGACAATTGTCGTTTTGGGATTTCATAAAACTCACCATTTTACCTGCACACAACCAGGATGGCAATCTTCAAATGTGTGGGTGATGTAAATTAAATTAATGAATCTTTTGTAACATGTTTAATAGCGGAGACCAGTCTCTAAGCACGGCACCAGGATTTGAACCTGTGTGCTCTGCGTTGTCTTGCTTCCAAGACAAACATGTTGCCCTTGAGCTATCCTCCCAGCCCTATGTAAGGAACAATGTCCCCTTGCATCTCACATTATTGCACCCTTATTTCTAACATCTTTACAGTTCCAAAATTGTTTTTTTGGTCATGCGGTGAAAGGTATGAGAGTGACCCTGACTTTGTTTTTGCTCTTATGTGTAATTCTCGATATATAGTTCTAGCTAAGCCTATATTTGTCTCTGATACCAAGGATTCCTCACAAAAAAGTACAAGGTTCGCTTGTTTGTATTAGTTTGCATCATTCCAATGATTGGCGTTTAGATTTCTGTCCAGAGACCTGTTTGTTCAAACCCTACACCATATTGGAAGACTGTCTTGAATTGTGTCTTTCAATGCTGGATGTGGTGCGCCAGAATGGGGCTGACCTGCCATGTGTACACAGGTGACACAGCTTGTTTTCTGTGTGTGGCACCTATTACCAATTACTTTCCTATCGCATCCCAAAACAAATCACAGAGGTTTGCATCTCCTCCACTTTGGGATGTCCAGACAGACCATGGAAATAAAATGTACACCACATATGCCTGCAAAAGTGCCAACTCTTCTCTTAGATACCGTTTTTTTTTGTTTTTGAATAAGAGTCTTGTTTGTTCAACATTCCAGCATAAACTAGATGCTGTACCTCAAAGGCAGCCAACCCCAGATCCCTAAAATGGGAGTAATATGTTTATACTTCATAGACCCCACAATCAAGTAGAGTGCTGCATGAAGGACTTATTTGAGAAGAATTAGAAGGAGCCCTTTATCTATACTAAACCAACACAAATAGCATTGTGACTCTGAGATCCAATCTCGCGAGCTGCGTGTCACAGTCTGTCACCATTCCTTATAGTCTTTGTTTTTTGTTACAATGATGAACAGTTACACAATTGTATATCTTTCTAGGCTCCCACACTCTCCAACCTGACAGGGTGGCACATCATGATGGGTATGAGAGTACTTGGTTGGAAGCAATTGTTTTCAGGTTTGAGGGCATCCTTGGCTGAACAGTCAACAATTTAAAAGTCCGGCCTCACTGGCAGCTGGATTTGCTTCCTTCGAAGTGCATGAAGATTTGGATTTGCCTGTATATTGTTCAATATATTTGGTATGCCTGTCACAGACTAGCCTTGAACAGATCTGAGGAGTGTTTCTCGATGTCTGGCTCACTTGGTGGAATGAACACCGTTGTTGAAGCCGAGAAGACATGTGAGGAAAAAGCCTGCCAAGTTTGAATAATGGTATCCAGCTCTGATTGGCCAGAATCATGTGTGTTCTGAAGGAGAGATGCCTGTTATTGGCGTGTGAGACATGTTTCAGAACCCTAGCTATGCAAAACTACTGAAGGGTTTGCACCAGAATTGTGAAGATCTGGGACTGAGCTACTGACGTTAGGCTCTGTTATTGGATTTTGTATTGTTCTGTTTCTATGGAATCTTGACACTCTGGGGGCAGAAAGGTTTGTCAATAGTTACTAGGAACAGAAGGAGCAGAGCAGGATTGTTTTGCTGCTGTGTTGAAGCAGCAGCTTATAAACAAACTGGCTCTGTGTGTGATTATGCATCTAACGGATTTTGAATTAAGTTTACCGTATTTCTATTGTTTTCATCTGAGACGCCCCCAGTCTTTGGGTCAGTGTGTGAGTGCATAACCAAAATAAAGAATGTGTGAGGGGTGAGGAGAGGCAGTTATGTGCCCCATCAACATACAGATGTATGTTACTTAATCTTCCTGGGTATTTTTTCCTAAAGTACCATTTTCAGTGAGTGCATTTTCCTCAAGTCGCTATACATTTTTGTTGTTGTTACATACCTGAAACTGAAATGAACGTTTGGGACCGCTTCCCCTCAACAAGAGTCACAGTTTTCTAACCCCTTGTCCCATAACCAGTTTCCCCTAACCCTTCACCCCTAATCCTTCAAGCTTCTCACATACTGCCCACCAACACTTTTCACTTTACTCTTCACTCCTAACCACTTAGATGCAGTGCTTTGCCACAAGCCCATTCATCCCTAGCCCTGTGTACTGACTAGAGTGTATGAGTCTTGAGTGTTTACAGTGAGAGGCCTGTGAGAATGCAGTGAGGTATGTGGAACCCTGGATACCTGGAGGTTACAGGAATGTCAGAGAGGGAATTGGAAATGAGACAGGGACCAGAGCGGATGCATGCTACCTTCTCTCCCACCTCTATACTGCCAAGCTGTAACTATGAAGAATAAAGCATCCTGTTTCTATCTATAACTTACCTGGGTAAGCCTAGTTCCTGCTCCTTGTCTTATTACCTGGCCCAGGATACGACATTTGGCGACGATGATTTAAAAAAACGAGCCCATAAAGAAGGGTGAGTGTGGATGAGACTCCAGAAGCTGATGAAAAGAAGTGTGATGACAGAAGGCTGTCGGCGAGAAGTGAAGAATCTGTGGAGGCAGAGCTGAGGCCAAAGGAAAGGAAGCCTGGAAGTGGCCATGCTGTGTAAAGTCCAGGAGTGGACCAGGACACTGTAGCTCCTGTTTTGTGAGAGAAAATATTGCTGTAAGGGGCACACCCAATGCGGGGAGCCAGAAGAAAGTGCACCTTGCCTGTGCATATCGAGAAGCCACGATCAGATACTGTATTTGAGTGCTGTTGCGCCACGAAGGATGGGTGGATTATAGAACTTGAGGTCTGTTGGAAGCATGTCGTGCAGGGGTGTTGCTAGGTCTGGGAAAGATCTGGGTCTACGCTAATGTCAGGAGTGTTGGGACTCTGGGCTAGCTAGCCTTTTGAATGTAGGCCCTGAGATTTTATCCGGGGCTACAACCAAAAGGCCCGGGGCTATAGCCCCCCTAGCTATCCCCTACCAACGCCTCTGATGTCGTGTTTCAAGGACAGCTTCAGTTGGGTGTCCAGAGCATTTTGAGGCCGCAGTAAGGGTCCCTGTGGGCCATGGGTGATGCGCGCACAGCAGGCCCCCCCCACCCCGCCTGCCTTCCAGTGTTGCCGTTATGATGGAACGCAAAACCAAAGCCGGCACCATCAAGCTGAGAGCCGAATAAAAGAAAACATTAGAGCAAGGGCCCTATTGGCGTGGCGTGAGCGTGATGACACACCCGGAAGAAATGAGTTTGTTAACTGGACAAGGACATAGGTTTTTTAACCTGCGTTTGTTGTGGTTTGCAGACTATGAGGATAGCAGCAAGACTGAAGGTGCCATGAGTGAATACAAGCAGCAGCGTGTGAAGGAACAATCACAAGGTACTTAAAGTGAATTATTATTATTTATTTTTTTAATTTACTTGTGTGTAATCAAAAGAAAATTATTTTTACAAGAAGAAGAAAAGAAAATTAAAATTGCTCTCTTCCGTCGAATGTCATAGTACGGGTTTTGTTTCACATGGCTGTACACATCAGTGGGATGGTGTTGAAATACCGTCCCTGTGCCAGGAAAAACCGAAAGTTGTTCTTGGCTACTGGCAGAAACAAAGTTCAGACAAGCTGAGATCCACTGTGGCTTACAGTTCGAGTGTCCGGCAGTTGCAGGTAGGGTAAAGCAGAAGGGGTCTGTGCATTTACCAGCCGAGTGCAGGAAAGGGGGCGAGAAATGTTGTTAGCCTGTCAGTTGAGACTTACAATTGATTAGCCATCGGTTGGTGGTTGGAGACAGTGGAATTTATTTTTGCAAAGGCTACTTCCATTAGTTTGGATGTCGCAACTCCTCAGCGGGTTTTTCCCCCGAAATTAGGCGGCGGCACCATGTATCTTCTTCTGCAAGCACCGAGTTGATCCACAGGGGAGCCAGGATTGCGGTCTGCTCTGAGGTTAGAATAGGGCAATTTAACAGGAGATGTCAAACTGTTTGATTGGAGTCCAGAGTTTTGCAAAGCCTACATGATGTGAGACTGGCTTGGCTTCTAATCGATAGGATCTCTCTAGTATGCAGTAGATTGAGGTGTGCTCTTAAACAGATGCTTCTGAGCTTTTTGTCCGGAAATTGTGTACAGTAGGCAAGGGGGTTTTTAAGCTTGTTATATGTTGGCGGAAGATGTTGCAGAAACTTGATCGCCACTGCTTGCTCGCCTGTACTTATCCAGACTTGGTTTTTCATCTTTTGGATCACTTTTTGTGGATTTGCTATCAAGTCATCTGTTGAGCATGCTAGGTTTTCCAGTTTATATTTTTGCTGAGTAGTCCAGTTCTGAAGAGCCTGGCATTTAGTTGACATAAGCTCGTTGCCAATGAGGTTGAAAATCGGGAGACCATCTTGTATCAGTGTCTTCCTGTAAATAGACAGTGCTGACACACTGACAGTAGCTTCCAGTGAGAGGAGTCCCAGCTCTCTTCTGACTGCAGATATTGGTATAGAATTCGGGAGACCAGGGACTGTTTTCCAGATGTATCCCTCCAGTTTCTGCCAGATAGAGTTTGGCATAGTAATTGTTGCATCCATACCATATGTTAGTGCTGGTACTATTTTGCCTTTGTAAAAGTTTATAGCTGGTAACAGTGAAAATTTGCCGAACTTTCGGTCGAGCAGCCTCAATTGCAAGGTCAAGTTTTTTGCTTTATCCCAAAGATGTTGTTGCATTTTGACCTCCTGTAGTGATCCATCGATGAGGACTCCCAGATATTTAAAGTAGGGAACAACTTCAATTCTGGTTCTGTTCACTGACCAGGTTGTGGGGCATTTCTGGGGCTGTTGGTTCTTTGCCAGAATCATTATTTTCGTCTTGCTGATGTTTATGCAGAGGTTATTAGTTGCCATATATTTTGCCATATTGTCCAGCTGTCGTTGGAGGCCTACTGGCGTCTGGTCAAGAAGTATCATGTCGTCTGCATAAAGAATTCGGGATACCTCAGTGTTGCCTATTTTTAGAGGAAAGAAGCGCACGGATACTTCTGAATCTTTAAAGTCCCCAAGAAAAGCCACGAAAAGGGCTGGAGCCAGGGGGCAACCTTGCTTAACTCCTCTTTCTGCTTGTATATCTTTTGAGAGAGTACTCTGCCTATTCAGACGGACACACAGGGAGGACTTGGTGTGAAGTGCTATTATATGATTTAGAATTTCTTCAGGGCAGCTCCAACATTTTAGCTTTTCCCATAGAAGCCTGCGGTCCACTTGATCAAACGCCTGCGACAGGTCTATAAATGCGGCGTAGACAGTTGGTGCCCCGTGTTTTATTTTAGCCTTTAAAATGCTTAGAATGAAGATGTTCACTGAAGTGCCTCCATTCTTCTTAAAGCCCAGCTGGAAGCGGTCGGTGCAGGGAGCCGTTTTCGCCAAGCGTCAGAAATGTTGTAGAAGGAGGGTTGCAAACCGTTTGCCCATAATGTCCAGAAGTGCTGTGGGATGGTAGTTTGCCGGGTCTTCCCTTCTTCCTTTATTAAAGATCGGAATGACCGTTGCTTTCGTCCATGACGCTGGAATCTGTCTGCTGTCTCTGCAATGGGTGAATAGGAGGGTGATGAAAACTGTCCATTCGTTTATGTATCTTTTTAGATCAGTGTTGGTGAGACCATCGTTGCCCGGTGCTCTTGAAGTTTTAAGCTTTTGGATGGCTGAGCTTATGTCCGATTTTATGGAGGGATCAACCCATGGAGCCAAATTAGTCTCAGGGAAGGGGGTTGCATTAGTAGATGGGCTTGCAAAAAGGTCTGTAAAGAATTTGACCCAGGCAGATTCTGTGACTGAATTTATCATATTGAATCCTGCGTTACCGCGAGAGTTATTAATTAGGGCCCAGAAATCTCCTGATATTTTTGTTGAGAGGGTCCTCAGCATTGTTTCTGCTTCATTTTGATATAGTACAGCTCTTCGTAGTCTGATCCAGGATTTGTAGATTTTGTGTTCTTTTGACCACGTTTCCCATGCCATATTGGTGTTTTCAGCTTTGGCAGTGTGTTTTAATTTTCTCAGGGCCTTTTTTTTTGTCTGCTATTAGTTGATCGTAAGTGTGGTTAAAGATGATCAGTGGTTCCTTTCCCTCTTTCTGTTTGGTCTTATACTTGATCAGGATAGGGATATCATTTGGTGTAGGTGTGGGCTCAGAGGAGATGGAGACGCCCCCTGCTGTGGCATATTGCTGTGTCATCGCTCTTACACTGGCTGCTGTCAGACGCAGCCGAGTTTGTTGGGGATTGGACTCGACCGAGGCTGGATAGAGTTTATTTTGGAGGGAGTTGGAGGACCATGTCATGGAGAGCATGTTGTGGTCACTTGCATTTGTTTTAGTCACCTGGAAGCGGCCGATTTCTGAGCACATGGCATTTGAGATAAAGATGTAGTCCAGGGTTGCTGATGATGTTCCTCTTTCCCAGGTGGGAATTTGTATGTTCCATTCCTTTATCCAGGCCGCATTGTGCAGATTTCTGGATGACATCAGGTTCATTCAGGCTCGTCCTCTTACTTCAGTTTGTATCGGGAGACCAGTTGATACAGAACAGTCTTTCGGGTGAGCACACTTGGAATTCAGAGCCCTGCAGATTACTACGAACGTGGTGTTCCAGTCAATTACAATTGAGTCAATAGTTTTGGCCATTGTTTGGCAGAAGTCTGTGATCGTTGTTCTTTGAGGATTCCAGTACGTAGTGATGACTGCGAGGGGTGTTGATGTCCAAAGCCTTGTAGTTTCAGAGAATTGATTCCATTGTATGAGAATAGCCAAAACCCCATAGGAACTTGCAATCGACTTCACTATTTTTAGGTTCTGGCCTGACCGAACAGCTATAAGAAGACCTGCTGACGGACGGCCCAACAATCCTTTCACCGCCGGGGAAATCTCAATCTCAAAGCCGTCCATAGATGGTTTCTCCTGAAGCCAGGTCTCTTGAAGACAGAGAATGTCAAATCGACCTAGGTCCTCACTGGTGGGACCGGTTAAGTGGACATGGCCTCTGGTGTTCCATGATGCTAATGTTAGGGCCTTTTGAAGATAGGGTTGAGTATCTTCATTCGATGATTGCTATTTTCTGCGATTTGGGATCAGGGCCCCTTTTAGCCACTTCCACAGGCCACCTGACGTCGAATCTTTCTTTGCGTCGGCCGGTGTGTCACATGGTCTCTTTGTCGGCGAATCTTGACTGAGATTTCTGTGGCTGTTAATTCTTCTTTGTTGTGGAGAGCATTCTCTCAGGTTTTGTCTTCTTTGGTATCCCCGGTGCCTATCGTGGGTATGTTGGCACGGTCTGAACCTAGTTCATTCTTTCAGGTCTCGGGAAAAGAATACCTCCATTGAATCGGCCGAGTATTTTCGATGGTTCTTATCTAATGATTGCCCCGGGTCGGCCTTCGGTTCTTCTCTTCTTGAGATGTGATGGTCTGTTGAGCAAAGGACCTTGTTCTTCTCAATTGGCTCCCCAAAGTGGGCCTTCAGTTCAGTTCTTCGGGAGATGTGATGGTCTGGTGATCTGGGATCCTGCTTTCTCCTGTTTGAGGTCTGTTCTTCTTGTTTCGCTTTGTTTTGTATTGAGCTTGGGGTTTTTATTTCAGATCTTTTCCAGCCTCCCAAGTCAGATCTTGGTGAATTATAGTGCAAGGCCATAAGATTGCAAGTAAAATGTATAAAGTGTGAGCCGGCAGTGTAAGGTGTAAAACTGACAGCTGTGGGAAAATGAAATGAAAAGGAAATGTTAACTATTATATTTCACTGTTCGTTCATGAGGCAGAAGAGGCAGGGCCGGTAGGGCCAGTGAAGTAAACCTTTTATTGCAGCCTGATCTTGTTGAAGCAAAAGTGAGAATACGTTCCGAACGTTCTCATAGCAAAAGAGTCGGAACTGCTCTGTCTTTGATGACTTGTGCTGTTTTGCTGCATGAATAATGTCATGAAGCAGTAATATTGATCATGTTTTCAGCAACAAAGCTATTAAGTAAACGACTGTATTTTAAGGAGTTTTGATTTTTAAAAGATGTTATTTGGTTTATTGAAGTGGTGTTCAGTAGTTAAATTGACAGCAATGTAATTTAGAGAAAAATGCATTTAGAATGCTTAAATTGAGTTCAGTTTGTGCTGTGGAGAGGAGAGAGGCTAATATATATGCTAAGTGCAGTGTTAGCGTTATTAGGTACCAGATCAGATTTTAAGAATAATGAAATTTATTTTGCTGTTTAAATCAGATTGTAAGAAGAATGTAATTTGTTATTTTGCTATTTTAAGAGAATAGAAGGCATGTACAGTATATTGGAAGTTAAATATTGTTTTCTGCACTGAATTATTAAGTGAATTATTAAAAATTAAGTTTGGGAAATTAGAAATGTATTTGGTCTACACAGACAGAGCAGTGCCAGATCCACACTGCTCTGCTTAGTGCTAGTCCCAACATTCATTCACATTTGTTTCTAAAGTAAACTATGAATGTATGAGTTATAGTGCAGAGTCCACAGTCCTTGTAAATGCATAATATGCCTATTTAGGTAGAAATGTGCATGAGGTTTTTAGAAAAATATGCATAATTTAGGTATATGAAGTGTAATGCAGTTTGATGTATAATGAGGCATGAGTGGAGGTTTGCATTTAGGTGATAAAATGTGCATCAAGTTTGAGTAGTGGGTCACATGCTGGCCAGATGTGTTGCCCACATGACACTCAAGAGGTTAGGGTGTTAGTAGATTTAGAATTCACTAGAGGTGAAGCTTGAGATTTAAAAGTGAGAGCATCCAGTTTAGATGTAGTTAAACGTGCCGCGTGTTTGATCAGAGTGGCCATGTATAGGGGAATTGAGATGCATAGATGGTGGGAGCATCCAATTTAGTTTTGTTACGAGTTGTATGTTTGATCAGAGCGATCAATCTACTTGAAGAGCTGAGTTGGGGTTAGTGTTGCCGATTAGTTTAGTAGATGTTGGATTAGAATTCCATTATTTAGGAGCGGGATTAGAGTTCCTATTTGGTGCTCACGGTCCTACCCGTGTAATTGAGGTGTACTAGTGAAGTTTATTGGTGGCATTGGTTACATGTTAGACCTGGTAAATTGCAGTTTTATTAATGGTAAGAAGAATTGGACATCCCAACTTGTTTAAAATTGTTTTAAACATTTTGTTCCATTCTTTTGTGCTTGCATGAATTTTGCACAGTACGCTTGTGGGCCTCACATAGGGTCTGTGTATCTTCGCACCGTGTCTGTGTGGTTGCCCAAATTTGTTCAGTGTGTTCTTTGTTTCGTAAATTACTTTTCCATCCATTTCATTCTTTTATATGTGTTCTTGCGAGAGAAGGAGTGAGGTGTAGATTGTCTTTGGATGGTGTGGTTTTTGTTTTAGTTTAGATGGATGTCTAGGACGTTTGTTTGGCCAGTGACGTTTGCCCCGGTGGTGAGGTTAGGTTACTACACAGGAGAGGCAGACCTGTGGCCACCGAGTGGCAGTACCTGGCGGCAGGAGTTTTAGTTTATTTGTGATGGTTGACTTTGTAGGTCTGTTTATTTGTCCTTGTGTGGCAAGCTTGTGCTCGGTAGTGGCAGTACCGAGACCTTGGCGTGGCAGGCCAGGGTAGGAGGAGTTCAGTTGTGTTGTGGTTGTTGTCCTGGCATGTGAAGGAGTGTCCTTCACCATTGTTTTTATTTTAAGGAAGGAGATGTGTAGTGACTAGAGTGTATGAGTCTTGAGTGTTTACAGTGAGAGGCCTGTGAGAATGCAGTGAGTTATATGGAACCCTGAATCCCTGGAGGTTCCGGGAATGTCAGATAGGGACTTGGAGATGAGACAGGGACCAGTGGGGGTGCATGCTACCTTCTCTCCCACCTCTATACTGCTAGGCTAAAACTATGAAGAATAAAGCATCCTGTTTCTATTTATAACTTACCTGGGTTTGTCTGTTTCCTGCTCCTGTCTTATTACCTAGCCCAGGATATTACACCCTGCACACTTCTTCTTCCTTCTTACACTATCCCTTCACTTCAACCCTTCAGCCCAATCTACTATCCTTTTACTGTTTGTAAAAAGCACCCTATGAAAATATGCCCAGTGTTAAAGTTTATACAATTAAAAGCTCCACACTCCATGATTAAGCTACAGGAGGAAAATGCACTGAAATAATGATGTGCTTCTCTGAACTTGCATAATTTGAACCAGCATCGTAGCATATACAGCATCAACCTACATGCTCCTAAGGGTTCTAGGTTCTATTGAGGGGCAGCAGAGTGCTGCTGGTAATAATGCTGGTGGCGGCATTCCCACACGTTTTGCTCTTTTTTTAACAGTCATTCCCCTGTACTCTCATATTGATATGATATGATAGGTTATTTATAATGTGCTTAATACACAGAGGTTTCTAAGCGCAGACCTGGGGACCGATCCTGTGTTGTTCTGTGTCGTCTTGCTTCCAAGGCGAGCACGTTGCCCCTGAGCTATCCTCCCGAGACAAATTGCCTTCTAATATAAGCCTTTGGCCTCTCCCCACCTGCAAAGCTTAAAAAGATAATACGTCAACAGCCTTTTTTACCAGTGGGCTTCCATTACCAGCGATAAGACCTAACACAGCTTCCGGACTATCAACACATTAGCATATTGTTGTTCCAATAATTTATTTGGTAAATGACACAAAGTGAGCCTCCAGAATCTGCCAAAAAACATAGTTATCTAATTTCACTCACTTGACATCCTTCCTGGAGTATGTGTTTCTTCCTACTCCAACCACTAATGTCACTTGGAAGCCATTCTTCAGTAAGTGATGCATAGAAATAGCCCCCATCCCCCAGCAGTCAAATCCCCCACCACAGAAGCTCACACTCTCACATGTTCGCTCCCACTGAACGGCCATTCTCCTCCGATAGCCCAGTGTGGGATATCTGTATGCAGTGTAAGTCCCTTCTCTCCCAGCATCATCCATTGAGGAGTTTACTCAAGTGCAGGATTTCTTTGGCGCCTATTGTGCACTATGTGTCTATGTGCCCTTGGATAGCCAAGTGCGATGCCCACACGTGCAAATGCTACACATATGGTCCACGTATTGTGCCCTGCTTTATGCACGTACAACTGCCTTTATGTCAAGAGGAGCCCTTTATAAATTACCAACAGATCTCAGTGGGTGAAATTGTATTCGTTCTGAGAACATTTGCATCTCTATTATGTACATTATTGCTTCAGAGAACATTGAGTGGAAATGTGCAGGCTTATATTGGATGAAAAACAAATAAGGGGTTTTGAAGAAGTTTTGAATTTGTTTAAATGTAAGTGAAAAACATGAAGTATTAGTGGGATGTTTGGTTCTATATAAATAAGCCCCCCATGATTTTGCTGAAGAAAATAAAGCATCATGGACCAAACCAAATACAAACTACAATTTCCATCCAGCATTACTGTTTTAGAAAGATGTGTGACATATTCCTAATAAAATAAATATAGCAGCCATTTTTTTTATTTAAAAGTTTTATTTAGTACAGAAATAAAGTAGCGTAAGGGGTTAGGAGAATGTCAACTGAGCAAATGAAGTGGTCAGGATAAAAGCCCTAAAGGTCCCGAAATACTGTGAGGATGGGCCAGTTTTGTGTTCAAATGTCCAAAAGAACAGGGATTACCTTCTTTCTTCAAAGGGGTTCCTCAGCTAGTTGCTCGGTTTTCCAAAGTCCAATACACATCAAACCTGCTTGGTGCCAAAAAATATCCCTACAAATCTTCCCATGTATTGAACCAAAAGAACAGTTTGTTGATGCCCTAAACATCCCCTTGGTCTTTGGGTTTTTCCTATGTCCCAGACCCACAGCTTCTGGCCTCCTCGCCCTTTTGTCTGGGGTCCTATTCTGACATAGTGGTGGCCCCTTATTCCCAGTGGGTGCACGGTGTCTCCACTTGCAAGAAGGTTTGGATCACTTTTCTGTGGCTTGCTATACGAGAGTAGCCTTCCTTCTGTTTAACTAGGCACATGGTTGACGCTTGCCAGCTGGCTTCCAGCACCCTGTTGAGGTTGGTAGAGAAGCCTGGCCCTTCTCTAGGCTTCCACACACATCATGTTTTGGTGCTCTTCTAGAGTATCTTCTCCCTCCTGCCTTGGCTGATGGTAGCCTCCATGTTCCTCAGCATAGCGTTGCTGTCTTGCTCCTCTACCTACCTAGATTAATTCCCCTGGAACAACATAGTCTCTTGGACTCTATCTGTGCTTGTTGAATAGGTAGATGGGCTCTGCTTCTCGCTCCCACCTAAGAATGATGGTCTATCCCACTGCCCTAGCAAACCAACAACTCCTTCTCTATCCAGATGGTGTCTTCTATGCGACAACTCTCCCTGCCTCCAGGATCAATCTCCTGCTAACTCTCCTGATCCTCTTTCTGCCACAAACAACCTGTCCTACCTATCTCGCCTGACCAATGTATGTTATCCTTCTCCCTGATGGTATTTCATGCCTTTCTGTCTCTAGTAATATCACACTTCTTCCTCTCCAGTCTGATACTTTCCATCTTTGCAAACCCCAAAATAACCGTATCTATCTTCTTCCCTGTGTTATCACTCTCCTGCACCGGAGTCCCCTCACCCTTCCAGATGGTACCCCTCGCTCTCTTTCCTCCAAGGTCTTCTGACTCCTTAACACGCACACGCATCAGACGTCACACGGTTCTTTGTCCTTGTGCTGTACTCAGAATCTTCAGGCCAGGGTTGTTTGAGAATCTGCTTCTTTCCTCTTGAAAGCTCTTGCAAGGATCCTGCCTGGTCTCACAGAGTATGCATAATGCTGTCCTCTTACACGCTCTCCACAGGTGTGACCAAGCCTCACTGCAATAGGTGCTTAGAAACACAACATGCTCCTGATTGGGCCATGTACTTAGAGTCATGTGGTCTGCAGGAGGGGCACCTGAGGTTATTTCTAGTCCAACCACCATTTTGAAATCCTTGCTGTCTCTCTGCTGAGGCTGCCTCCTCTAACTAGAGTTTTTCTGCACTCCCAATGAGTAAAATTCGATTCAGAAACTTCTCTGCTAAGCTGCTTCCATAGTTAGAGTTTCTTCATTGCGTACAAATGTGCACATTTTATCCGATGTGATGTTTACTAGAGAATGAGAACAATTCTTGTTTGGTTTTGCATTTGTGCAGGAGATGCATTTGTTTTTTTTTCTTTACTCCCTTTTGAATTCAAAACAAAGTATTCTTGGGGATCGCATGAAATGTGTGGGACCCGCTAACTGTAGCAAATTATTTCTCTGCCAGCATTTGCAGAGTGACAAATGTAACAATCCAATTGTCCCTGTTACTATAATTTTGCAACTTAATTCCCTTGCAACAAAACCATTTGTTTTACCCATAGCTGGATTGGGCCTGCCTGTAGAAAGCTTCCAGTGCTCTTCACTCTGCAGAGTTTTCATGAACTGGCTCCTCCTGTTGCCAGTGGCTTTTGGGGTCCCCAGAGGGGAGCTATGGGGCCGAAATGTGACTGTACCCATGCGCATAGGACATGGGAGGATGGGGGTGGGGGACAAATCCCCCCACAATTTTAAGTGGGGGGATACAATAGCATTTTTCACCCGTGTGTGTGTCGCTGGAGTGCAGATTGTGCAGAGTGATGCCTGCATCTGCATGAAAACTTGACAAAGACTTACTTTGCATGCGGTTCAGCTTCTTCAACAGCAGCGGGTAATGGGTATTGAACAAAAACAAGAACTTGTGCGTCCTCCCTCCCCCCCCCCCCCCCGCGCCTGTGCATTGGAGTGTCGTCACATGTGCCTTGGCCCAGGGAACATACAGCACGTGCCAGCCGAGCCCTGAGTGCACAGTGCACAGCTGCTTAGCCTCCTCCTCCCCCTCACCTTCCAGAAGCTAGGCAGCTCGCATGCTGAGAGTGTGACTCGTCGTCTCCGACACTGCTCCTGCAACGCTGTCACCCGACCGACTCGACCCCTGAGAGGTAGAGACTCGACGGCGAGACCTCTTACAAGATAAGTCAAAGTAGTGGCCCACTGCTGGCGGGCGCAGCAACGCGCATCGGGTTGGAATGGGGCCCGGGGGAGGTAAACATACAAGAATTTGGTTGTACATCTGTATCTAAAGGTGGGAACATGTCTTTTACTTATAGTTTTCATTTAAATATGTTTACTCGTGACGGAAATGTAATTCCCGGAGCTTGTGGGTTGCACTTAAACCATAACAGATGCTCTCTACAAAGCCTCCATTTACACATCGCTGAATTGTCCCTAATCCCAAATTAATAAAACAACTGTGTTTCAATAATACTTTAATCAAGTCAAAATAGACCCTCGGCTTTTCGTGATCATAAGTGGTGAGATAGCTTGGCGAGTTCATCACCGGATGCTGAGATGTGTCTGCAATCTACAGTCATGGGTTGAAATCCAGGAACATAAACTCTTCCTGCCAAACCTCTAAGCTTGTTAAAATAGGGGCCGTTCAGTTGGGAATATACGCAATTTAGCAACTACCTTGCCTAGGGTCCTGTATAGTGTAAATATTTGGTAGTAAGTGCTGCATAAATGTTATGCTGTTAACCCGATAATAGTGTTGGTTGCGATTGACTGTAAGAGAAGAGAATCCATTTGAGACAGATGTGCCCTGCCCTGTGCCAGCAACTTGATTGTGGTGGCCTCCGAGATATTTAGGTGATAACAGTATCCGCGTGTTATGTGGCCTTTAATGTCGCGTCTAAGTGCTGCCACAATGCGTATTTATTATCCAATGTAAATGCACTCAATATATCAGCGGCGACATGCTCTACATTTAGAATGCGTTTTTAACGCAGTATATTTTCGGGCCCGCACGGCCGCCGCACGGTGCACCCCCTGATTCAGCACACTTTTTGGTTTTTGGGTTGCACATTCCAGGTGCAAAGCACACAGTCACAGAGTTTGCCCAACACGCAGCCCTGATTAAAGTACTCATGCGCTCAAGACGGCAACACAGAACAGCCTGCTGGGTTATAAAAAAAATGACACGATGTTGGTTGGGATTGGTGTGGGAGCATAGTGATGGAGGCGTAGTTAGCAGACTAATGTGTGCTGGTGCAGTGAACAGGCTACAGATGTGGTGTTGGAGAAGGAGCATCACGATTCGTGGGTGTGAAAGGGCAGAGACGAGCAGTAAGGCGGAGGCGGAAGAGAGAAAAAGTGAAGCGAAGGACATGGGAAAGAAGAAAATGTGGAGAGTGAATGGAACTATGGGAAGAAGGAGGAGGAAAGACCAACAAAGGTGTAGGTATTCAATGAGAGATACGGAGGAGGTGCAGAGAAGAGCTAAACAGGTCGCGGTAAAGAGAATGCCAGAACGGTGGTGGCAAGAACCTCAAGGACAGTAGCAGAACTGTTGGGGGTAGGAAGCATACTGGAAACGAGGCAATGAGAAGGCAAGCCAAGAGCGGAGGAGGAAAGGAGCAGATCATTTTAAGCCATAGAGGAGGAGAACAAATAAGTCTGGGGCACAAGAAGGAGGCAAGAGACAGGAAACTAAAATGTGGAGCAGTAGATGCCCTGCTCAAAGGGCAGAAGTCCATCAACGTGGTTGAAACCCAAGTGCTTAGAAAGACTATTCTGACCAGTTCCAACAAGGTTATTTTTCCGTGAGGTCTACTCTGGGTGCACAGGCACAGACTAGTGCTGTTTGTTCAGTGCACAACGTTTTGTTTCGGAGATGGGTGTACCCAGGGGGGCGTGCAAAGCGAGGATTGCAGTAGTGGAGAGGAAAGCACATATACATATGGACGCGGAGGCCCCGCTCTTCCAGCCTGAATATGAAAAGTCCCTTGGCCTTGGCCCGCATCTTCTCACTGCCGCGGGGGAGCTCTTTCAGGTGCATTCACAGTCCATAGAGCAGCTTTTACCTTAGAGAGAGCAAAAGACTGGTAGGTCCTTCCTGTCACACGTTGAACTGCTGGCCACTGACAGGGACTTGGAAGTACCAGCTCCTGTGGTGTGGGGGGCGGAGTTGGATACAGAGCGTCACAGACGAGGGGCGCACATCATTTGGTGAGTTGAATCCTCCTCAAAGGTAGCTTTTGAGGCATTGCCTTCAAGGAGCTATGATTTCCAGTGACTGTGTGTAGCAAGGAAAAAGCAAAAATAGAGACCATTATATTTTGTTACCAATCTAATATACTGCATTATTAAAGATCAAAAGTATTTATTCAATCATTACAGTTTGTATCCGCCTTGCCCCTGCCGGGAGTATGTCGTGCTTAGAAGGACCTGTCATTTATGAAAGAAGATTGCAGAAACTGATTGATGCTATTGATAAGTGCTTTACTCAGGCCCTAAGCCTTGATATTATACGGTTGTGGTGTAACAGAGTAAGACGTCGTGGGTGGGCGCCTTTCCCACCGCCCATTTGTGCTACAACAAATACACGTGCACCCTCTAAAGGTATTTTGAATCAGTACTCCCGATGTGGTTGGCATTTTTTCATTTGTTCACACTGTCATTTCAGCCATCGTCATTACTGTATTGTGTTTGTCTGAAATATATGACACAGACAGGGACTTTAGACAGGGATCCTCGTCAAAACAGTGATGCTGGCTTTGTAAGGTGCGCACGCGCTTGGCATTTGCCACACTGAAATGGGTGAATGCTACATTGCATTTGACACAGAATACACGTGCACCCTCTAAAGGTATTTTGAATCAGTACTCATAGCTACATTGCATTTGACACAGAATACACGTGCACCCTCTAAAGGTATTTTGAATCAGTACTCCCGATGTGGTTGGCATTTTTTCATTTGTTCACACTGTCATTTCAGCCATCGTCATTACTGTATTGTGTTTGTCTGAAATATATGTTGTATTTTAAAAGGCGGAGCTTGGAGTTTGCTTGAAAATCCAGTGCAGGTAGGCTGGAGTTCTCGGCTTGCCCTCCTAAACTAGTTAATAATATTTCTTTAATTTTGTGAAAAATCGAGTTCTTTGACTAAAAACAATAAATAAATCAAAAAAAGAAAAGTCCCAAGGTGTCCCATGTCCCCCCAGATTTTATGGGTCTTCTACGCCCCTGACTGTACCCTGCCTTTAGACAGGGATCCTCGTCAAAACAGTGATGCTGGCTTTGTAAGGTGCGCACGCGCTTGGCATTTGCCACACTGAAATGGGTGAATGCTACATTGCATTTGACACAGAATGTTTAGAATTTTGATTAAGTTAATTCTTTCGATTAAGTTAATTCTTTCAAATGATTTCTCCCTGCTTCAGGAAAATGTCACTTCCTGCACAAAAGGAAAACCACAGACAGTTTAGTGATTTATAACTTGCAAATAGGATCTGTGGGCTGTAAATGGTGCAGGCTTGCGCAGAAGTTACATGGTTAGAAGGTAGAAGCCTTGGAGACAGACAGAGGTTCCAGAAAAAACAATTTCTAGAACAATGAGGGGCAGGAATTCCTGGCCCTGCTGCTCTTACACTTTGGCCTTCTTGTAGCTGGGTATGACAGTTTAGCCAGCTGGGACTGCACCCACTCCATAAACTGTTCAATGCTGAAAGGAGACAGGCGCCCTTGCCCACCTGCATGCACACAGTGCCACCTCTAATGCCTGCTACTATGCATACAACCAATGGTACAATGCCTACATTCAATTATTTCCCATGTCCTTCTATTCTTCTCTATTCTATTGCCTAGTGTAAAAAACAAGCACACCAAGTGTTGGACCTTGGTGCTGGGTTTAGAGAAAGGCTGATATTTAACATCCAAATATTTGCTTAAAAAGCCACGTTTTAAACTTGCTTTATAAAACAGTGTAGGTTGAACATTCATCCTGTGGGCGCAAGTCCAGAGTGAAATGACAAGAACCAAAAAAGAGTGCCCACCTTGACCGGCATAAATAAAGCTCAGAAAAGTCAGGCATCTCAGATGGGATGGGCAGAGGCCTTCCCCCAATGAGCAAACTTTGATCTGTTTAGAAATAACGGAAGGGGCAGCCTTAGATAGACAGCTATGGACAGTACACAGAGTTTGAACTGCACTTCCTGCTTAATCAGCAGCCAGTGGAGATGGATGAGTTGGTGATCTGAGCAGAGTAGAAAAGGCCAAAAACAAGACGAGCGGCAGCATTTTGAAGAGTTTTGAGTCATGCAACTGAGAACCAGCCACGACAGAGAGAACTAGAATAGACTAGATGAGATTTTAGGAATGAAACAGAAACAGAAATATGGACAGAGTGGTAAAGAAAAGGAAGAATGTATCTTTCAGCCCCTGGCTGGGGGGCAGACATAGCATTTTAACGGCCCACCAACCCAAGTTTTGGGTAGGCCTTAGCAAAACAAAGGCCTCAGCTCAGGCTGCGAGCCATTAAACGCTATGTCCGCCCCTCCAGCTGGGGCATGAAAGATATTTGCACCCTGAGATTTCCCAGGGTGCACATAGTTTTCATTTTATTTCCTTGCCATCGGGAGATGTGCTCAGCGCGAGCACATATCCTGTCAGAGAAAAAAATAATGACTGCCGCCATTGAAATAGAAAAGGGACTAGGTCCCTTTTCAGATGATGGCTGCCATGGAAAACAGGCTCCAAATGGCTGCCGTCATCCGAAGAGGGACCTAGTGCCTTTTCCACTTTAATGGTGGCAACCATTTTTATTGATTTGTTTTTTTCTCAGCGGGCGGTGAACGCTCAATAGCGCCCGCGAATGGTAGATTGTGATTGGTCGATCTGGCTTCCCCGGTTGTGATTCTGCCAGAGAAGACACAGATAATACCAGCAGGAAGACGAGATATGACCTAGATGGAGAAAAAAGAGCAATGCATCCAAAATTGAAACCAAGATTTATTGCTACAGGGACAATTGTAGGACATGTGCCCAGAGAAGGAGACCAGTATTGAGACTACCACAAATTAGATGGGCCACCAACGACAATGACCCCTGCCTTGGGTGGGGTTAATGGAGGCTGGCAGAAGAGGCTTAAAACAAAACTCACTCTTCGACTTTTGTCCCAGACTATTGGGGTGCGCTGTCCCCAAAAATCGGGGCCAATTGGTAAATGTCAGTAGAAATCTGGTGCGTTTGATCTTTACAGTTATGTGAGTGGTCTGAAATCTAATGTCTTTGCTTCAAGTATGTGTGTCTGTGTGTGTGTGTGCCTGTGTGTTGGCTCGATCCTCGATTGTGCATAGAATTTGTATGGATGTGAGTATATATGCAAATGGTGGTTTGTAAGTACAGGCTTGGTAATTTATCCACTTAATATGAACCTGCGAAGAGTGTACATTTCGTACAGTTATATAACCTGCAAGTGTGGAGTGTCATGTGGCGTTGCTCAGATTTTCTGAGCCCCTAGTATGACAATATGATGTGTGTTCTGCATAAGGTACTGTACATTCCCTTTCATTCGATGAACAGCATTTTCATGTTTTAGAAAGCCTGTTGATATGATATGGTATGTATGTGTGATGTGTATTATGAGTGTCTTGTGGGAGTTGAAGGGTATTCTATTTCACTCACTGAATAGTAGTAAATGTTTTGACTAACATGTCAGTACATCGTTTTTGTGTGAGTTGTGAGCGAGTGCTGAGGGATTTCTGTAGACGCCTTAATAATATTGAGGTATGTAGTGTTTTATTCACACACTGTATGTTTGCGAGGAGGTGGGTGGGGGTTCCCTGTTACTTAGGGAGCATGAATTGAATCTCTTGGTGCATTTTCTGATACAGTATGATCCTGCCATGCATGTATTTTTGTGAGTGTTTTGCGTGAGGTGTGCACTTCCTTTCTCTTGTTGAATAGCACTAAATATTTCCATTACATTTTGATGAGTGCTTAAGTGGTATCTGTGCGAGGTGTGAGTGAGTGCGGGGGGTGTCACTACTGCTGAACAATCCTCTGATTTTTTTGTGGATCCTTTTTAAGCAGTATCAACCTGCAACATAAGTATATTTATGAGTGTGTTGTCTAAGGTGGAGGTGATTCCCTTTTACTGGTTGAACGATACTAAATGCTTTGATTCATAGGTTGGTATGCTGTGTTTGTGTGGTGTATGGGTGAGTGCTGAAGAGGTCACTATGGTAATTCCCTGTCACTCTGTGAACAGTCCTCTGATATTTTCGTTCTTTTTTGAAATTGTATGAAGTAGTGACACATGAATTTGTTGGCGGGTGTTGAGCAGAACTAAATATTTTGATTACAATGTTAGCATGTTGTGCTTATGTGGGGTGTGAGTGACTAATAGGGCAGTCGCCATACAATCCTTGTTCATAGTGCATTTTGTGGTTGTTTATTTAATGGGTGGTAGGTGTGTGAAGGGGTGTGTGCATGAGATTTCATTTTGGTTCGTATGAGAGTTTGAATGAATGGCTTATTGTATCATGCAATTCTTTTATGACATCTGTCAGCCTGCCCGCATCGTTGTGCGGGGGCCGGCCGCCGTTGCGGCCGTATCGTAGGACGTCCAGGACATGACGTCAGGGGAAGGGGAGGGACGGGGAAGGGGTTCCGGCAGTTACGGCCAAGTTAAATAAAGAACGGTTGTATGCAGACCTGGCTCCCGCGTATTATTGTAAAGAGGCCTGCGCGCGGCGTTAACCTCACGCTGAGGCTTCACAACATCTAGTTTATTTGTGAGGGAGAGGTATGTGAGATCTTGGGACTAGTCACTTGTAGCCCCGTATACGTGCTATGGTGTGCATGCATGAGTGCTGAGGGACTTTAATGCACAGGCTTGCCTGCGCCATTGCCCCAGCTGATAAAAAAATAAGATATAATGTATGATTTCTTTCTCTGACGTATCAGTGTATGTATGTGTGTGATTGTGCACGTGCATGTGTGTGTGTGTGTGTGCATGTGGTGTTATGACGACCTTCAAATCCGCCCACAAATGGGAACCAGCTCCCAAAATGACCACCACCTCTCTTTGAATATCAATATGGACATGTAGCAGTAAATGCATATGCTTCTCCAAGACATTTGTTTATTTATTTATCTGTGTATGTATTTATTTATAGAAATGACAGGACAGCAAGGACTTTTTGGCACAAAAACACTTAGAAATGTAACATTGTTAACAGAGTGGAGGACATGAGTCCTTGACAATGGAGTTAGAGAATGTGAAGTGAAGACCATATGTTGCAGGGGAAGGTAGAAAACCAGAGACGAGGACAGGAAAGAATAACATAGGAAGTGCTAAATTAAGGATGGAGAGTTGATGGAAAAGTGTTGTAGGGTTGCCCATGGGGGTAGCGAGAGAGGGAAGCAGGGTGATGGAGTAACGCCGAGTGCTAGGAAACAGGTTCTTCCAAAAGGAAGAGGACTTTGAGGCTGGATTTAAATAGTGGTAAAGTTGCAGTATACGGAGAGGGAAAGCAATAGCATTTCAGTGGAGGAGAGCGAGGAGAGGGAGAGAGCAGAAACAAGAGGGAGGACAGGGGCTCAAGTTGTGGCACGGAGGTGAGCCCACCATGATCGCAATGACCGAGGAGTAGACTAGCGAATAAGATGAGTTGGGGCATGCCCATGGATGGGGTGGGGCATGTCCATGGATAGTTTTGAAAATGATGAGAAGAAGTTTATACTTAGCTCTTTGTTTCATACATAGCCAGCCAACCTGGCGACGGGCGGAGGAGGTAGAGGTAAAGCGAGAATGGTTGAAAAGTGTGTGGACCATGAAGTTGAGTTGTCCCTGCTATCAATGTGCACATGCCTGAGGTCACATACTGATATTTCCCATGCATGTAGAGGCATATCAAGTGAAAAAGATGAATGCGCACACCTGACCACACTCATTTACCCACATCATGTCTTGCCGCCTCATTAAACCACCAAGTACTTTCAGTGCCCTGTTTTGATGTTCCAGAGCTTCATCTGAACGTAAAGCATGAAAGGGTACTTTTGTCTTGCTTACTATCCAATTGTTTTTCTGAAACTTTCTCCACAAGTGCAGGTGTTTGTTTTCAAGCTGTTTCCTTTCTGCTAAGTACCATGCTATTATACTTGCGTAGTTTATCAAATCGAGGGGTGAAAAAGTACTTAACAAACTCTTCTGCTGCAAGGTGTAGATCCCAGGTTGCAGTTCGGATGGATCTGATGAATAAAAGCATTGTGTCCACCATATGAATGTACTGAAGAGCAACTTTGAGTGTTGGTGTTTCTTGCGATTCTTTAGCTTCAAATGTTTCCGTTATGGCCATTGCATTCAAATCTGTCATAACGGTCACAAAGTAATTATGGACCGGTTTTGTTTCTTGGCCATTATCCACTTGTAAACTTTTAAAAGGTCAGGTTTCATCCTTTCCTTTATTTCGATATGGTCTTTGTAGAATTCATCGATGATCCATTCGAAAAGTGCAAGCATTAGTGATGTGTGTGCTTCAACTGATCTCCTTACGCACTTCCCCGATAGAATCTTCGACACAACATTTGCATCATAAAGTACAGTTAAGGTGGCCTCAATGCCTGTACCATCGAAGAAAGAACCAATAGCTCGACGCATCGCTATTATTATATGTAGCTCACTTGCTCTAAGCATCCAGTTCTTTGACACGTCTTTCCTATCCATAAGTAATTTTAAAACAGGCTTGTAATGGCCAAGGTCCAATGTTACAACTGTTTTAGATTCTGGGGTGATAATAGATGTTGTTTTTTCCAACTTCTTCATGAATGTGAGCTGTGTTTGTGTGCATGTTCAGCTGGCATCTGGTGTGGGAGTACACAGACTCTAGTTTCTTTAGTTGGAGGATCACTTATAATGGAATTGTGGCTCTGACTGTCTCACATTCATCAGTACCAGTTTCTTGAGTGAGATTACAATGTGTATCCAGCAACTCTTCATCAACATATTCTTTTTAATCACTTAACAGCAAGACTTTCGCCATCATCCAAAGAAGGTCCTCAAGCCTGTTGGAATCTAAAATAACCTTATTCCTCTCTGTATAATCAGTGATTTGACTGCTTACAGGATTCTATGGTCTACACCCTTTGGGAATGTTGCAAGCCATGACCTCAGACAGGGACTAAGGAATCTTGTGCAGTGATCTAAGTGATGATGGTCCTAATATTTCAAAGGGGCGTAGGACGATTGACTCCTTCTTTTCCTGATATACCACCATAACTGTACCGTGCAACGTTCCTTTACCATACAGAGTATCCTCGAGGAAGTCAATGTTTTCAGCAACATAATAGACAGATCTGCCTCTGAACAACACTGAGGGAACTTAAGATCCTTCATACACATTGATGCATTTTATTACCTCAGTGGCTATCTGTTTCTCAAACCGAAGGCCTCTGGTGTAATCTATAGAAGCTCCCATGTTATGCAGAAATTGAATGATAACTTGCAAGGGCATTTCACGGGTATGCCGTGTGGTAGAAGTGCTTGTGTAGGAAGCTTGTTGTGGTGATAGCATTTCATATATAAACATCTTTGTCCATTTTCGAGCCCTGTTCATTAAAGTGGTATCCCGCCTTTCTGGATTACTTTTCATATCCATCTGTCCTTGACAGCACCACTTGCAAAAAAGCAGAACTGCCTTTGGAACACAATCTGCCAAATTCTCTTCTACAAAACCTCCAGTGAATTTCCATTTTTCACAAGTTCATATGGCTCTCTGTAAAATTATAGCTGCCTCAAGATTGGGTCCTCATATTTTTCTCAATATCCTTAAATTCTTCTTCTGCATGAGATAGTGCAACATCTGCTGTTACTTTCTTTCAGCAATGACGCTTTACCTGGTGGCAGTGCACGAAACTTCAGATTAATGGCCAATCCACCCCAAAAGCCACAGCAAACAGATGGGAATAACACTGACTGTCCATGGCTCCAGGAAGGGCAACATCCTTTTATGGAGAAAAAAACACAATACTGGGAGAAAAACCTCTTCTGACTGCAGATGGTAAACAAAGTGCCCACTGTTGTAAGCAAGGCTGAAGAACTGGAACTGGGCCACTTAATGAAGGCGGGACGGCAAATGCAGCACCACAAGTTCGGAAACAGGAAGATTGGACAGGCAGCAGGTAGACAAGTAGGAAGTAAACATAAGCAGAAACAATGGAAGAATAGAAGTGAAGGACTGAAGAATTCACAAGGAGGAACAAAAGGAGAACAAGAATCACAGGAGCGTAAGGCAACAAAGTTGCAACGCGACTTAATATGTGGCCATGGAAGGATTATGAATACCAACATTGGCTTCTTCTGGAAATGGTGTACACTCAACGTGATGCCTAGAGCACATCTGCCATTTTGGAGAACAACTAGACCATTGCACATGGTTCTTTTCCGGAAAGCTATGGAACACAGTGCTCCTCTATGAGGAAACAGCTGCCACCGGGACCAGAAAGAACGGTAAGTACTGACACTGTCAGTGAGACTCGTTGTGGTTAATTTACCCTTTTGGGGATTACTAAAAATAATGGCAATACATTCAAGCTCTTCTTCTATGAAACTTTGGATTTGTTTTCTTGTTTTCATCTGTCCTTCTTCTAAACTAAACCGTTGTTAGCTGCAATGTTCCTATAAGGCTTTTAAATTCCCCCATTGTTGTTACATTTCCTTCCAGGAGAAAATCACTGATTGAAGATACACATTAAACATGTGTTGCTTTGTAAGACCGTGAATTTGGCAGCATCTTTCCGCTTAATATAGGCTTGCGTCGTAAGACATTCACTACATGTGTGTTCCAACATAGCTTGTGATATGCAATTTCCCTTGCTCGAGGGTCTCCAGGATCTGTACAATTGCTAAAACGAACCTTCAATATGTTATTGTTAGACAGTTCTACTGCTCTCTTCAAACTGATGCCTGCTGAATCAGTTGCTATCAAATATAATTTATTTCTTCTTTTTCCTTCTCACTCTTCTTCATGGCTGGAATTAGACGGCTTAGACGGCTTTGGCTCCCATAACAATCCTCTCCATAAATCTTTTGCTTCAATCCATGTTTTCCTTATGAGTACATTGCTTGTAGTATTCCGAATGCAATGATGCTTTTTAATTTTTCAGTTCTTCAGGTGGTAATTGGCCTAATCATAGATGTATGTTCAAGTATTTGTTATTTTTCCACTCAGCACTCTTCTTAATACACTTTAAAACCTTTCCATAACATTTTGGATTAACCAGGGGAGATTTCTTTCTTTGTTGACATACATAAGATACACAAGGAAAAGTCTGTTATTTATTTTCATTTTTTGGGTGATGGTGGAAGTTATACTTCTAAATGACTTTCAATATCTGGAAGTATGGACATTTAAAAAAAATGATTTTATTAGAAGATAGAATCAAATGTCACACTTCAATGGCTCTTTAATAATGTTTACATTTTATTTCCAGTAGCTGGAACATGTAAAAAAACACAGTGAAAAAAATATTAGAAATCAGGAAAAACGAACTGCGAACAGAAACTTCTAAACAATAAGAGATATCAAATTATTTTAAGGATCTTCTTTATTCAGTTTTCATGGTGAACAAAAAAGGTCCTTAGAGAATATCTGACAGGATCACTCTGAAAGGAGTTATAGATCAAATTCTGATTCATACATTTTAGCGGTGGCCATCTTGGTTTAATGATGTCACACAGGCCCTCTGCCACAAATTCAGACCAAACACATAGTAATACATGAGTATATGTTTCATTTGCAATGCAACCCCAGTATTCATTACTTCCCTTCATTCAAAATCCCACAGAATTGCGTAATCCCCGCAACTATTAGGTGCATGGACTCTTATAACATCTGCTTGAGTTTACAGCTAGTTTCTGTGCACTGCATTCTGCATGTTATTCCAATTTGTTACTTTCTTTCCTTTTGACTGTTCAGTACATTGCAGGTAAGTAATTCTATTGAAGGTAATCATGTTTGTTTGTTCCCGAGACAAATTATTTCTTATAAGCAAGCCGACATCTTGTAAATAGAGCATGCTTTTTGTCAATTCGCTTACACTCGTGTTATATAGTAAATTAGTATCCACTTAAAAACTGCCTTTGTTTACTTACTTATATAAAGTATGCCATATTTGAATTATTGCAATTATACTGCAGACCATGCACATCACAGTGAATGTTGGTGCATTAGATGTGAACCAAACAAATACAAGCGATGTAATGTGGTTCGCTATGTTTCAAGGACATCATCTATTTCTCAAGACTAGCGCTTACATAGAGCACCTCGTTCAGAAAAAGAAAGTTAATTACCTTCTGCCTTTATAATTATCTCAAAATTGTATGCACACACAATATTTCAAGGCAACATGATTGAAAATCTAATAACAGGTGTGGGAATAATAGGTCTGCAATGGACTATGGAAGGTGAATAAAAGAGGTTGCATTTCTTGTTGGATAATGAGCACATATGTGAAAATGAATGCAAAGAGGGGATGGTAACTGTTTTATTGGCAAGCACAATATTTTCAAACTGTGAATAAAATAATGTTATCTTTATTGAAGGTTTGCAGTGAACAGCCTCAGAATACTACAAACTATCTACTCTAAGTAGTTGTCCTAGGACACAGTCCCCCATCGACAATGGGGCTCATATTCGTGGTGGAATACCATAAAATAAATCTGTAAAAATCATGCGCAAAACATATACACATTTATTTTACGTCACTCCTTGTTTTAATGCATTTGTATGGCAGACGGGGCTTTAAGTGGGCAAGGGCTCTTCCAGGGCTCTCCGAACGGACCTTCGTGCCCAAAATCCCTTAAAAATATGAGTGGCAATACTGCTCTTTGCCAGTAGATGTCACCTTCAGTAATGTCAAGAATCACAACATCAGTGAAAGAAATGTGAAATTAGGTACTTTTCAATCAGGAAAGGGACATTTTAAGAGAATACATCGTTTGATTTTTGACACACATTGTATTAAAGTATTATCATTAGAATGCCTTTAATTAGTATGTACGAATAATGGATTTCTCTCAGAACTGTGGGATTCCAGGGTGTACTTGCCTCTTTTGATTTGATGTTCTGTTGAATATATTTATTTTTGTCAATATTTTTACACACATTAACCATATTTAAATACATTTGTTGAAGCAGAATGTTTGCCCTTTCGTTGCACAGATGTAAACTCGACTGGCTCTGTTAGGTCACTCCTTTAATTACACAGTGCTCTCCTCATTCAAAGCTGTATTAGCTACTTAAGATTTGAAGCTGCACAGGACCCTTTTTAGGACCCACCCCCAAATATTGCACCATGCCACATTAGAGTCACCCTAATTTCTTATTCCATTAAAGCACTGATGGTGGAGAGGGAGGCAAGTATATTAATTTACTGTTCTGTATCCCCCTATGCCATACAAATGCAACAGCATTCAGACCATCATGCCATTTTTATGCAGCAAAAAGCTATACAAATCCATAGAAATCCATTTTAAATGCTGCCTGTCATGAGTAAACAGCAGGCAGCGTTTACTCAGTTTGCACTCCTGCGTTCAAAATGGAGTTGTGCAAATGAACGAAATTATGCGGAAGGGACCTGTCTGTAATTAAGTGCAAATGTAACAGGTTCCTTCTGCATAATTTGCAGGGATTGAGCCCCATTGTATTATAGAGACAAATTGAGGACGTGCCCCCTACGACAAACCAAACAAGCAAGTCTTTCCTCCATGTCTAAAGAAAGGGGTGGTCGCTACCTCATTGCAAACACTTGTTTTCAACGCCACAAGTTACATAGCTCCCTGTCCCAATATGCAATGTATGTGCTGAATAGCATTCAATTGGGCTTCACTTTTCTGCCACTGTGAGCTCATGCCCCATGGTGAGCACAGGAAAAAATAACAATAATCTCACAAACCCCCTACATACCCTATCTTACAAAGTTGAGCTATAGCACTTCCTGGTCTATACAAAATCTCTTAGGGCCCTTAGCACCAGGTCCACATTATTATGTAAACTCCCAGGCGACAATCATTACTCTACATCAAACAGTCAACACTCTGTGTTCCTAGAGTACTCAAAAATATATACAGTGGTGGTTGGCTCAGAAGGAAAGGTGGGGATATGCAACAGATTTATAACCCACCAACTATTTAGATTCTGTTGGGATGCACGTTCAAATTGCAGACCCTCCCAAACGATTTACATTGCAGAAGACATATTAACAAATGGGCAACGTGTAAGAGGGTGGTGTAAGGGGAGGGGGAATTATATGGGTGGAGGTGACATGCGGGAGACATATGTAGTATAGAAATATATGCAGGGGCTACTAATCATTTGCTTTGCAATAGTGTTATGTAGAAGACATTGCATGTGTAGGGCATCTATAACATGAACTAATACTGCATTCAAGATTAGGCCTGAATACCCACATGCTGGCTTGGAAACACAAAACACCAAGGCCCATTCTCTTGCTTCATCCTCACATTCCAATTCCTAGGCAAGGTAGGGAACATGCGTGCACACTCATACACAAATGTATCTAGTTAAACCTTTCAACAATTAGGAAGGAATGCGAGTAGATACACTGGAGAAGGGCTGCGGCCCAGTAAGAAGGCCATACTCATGGGAGCCATGGCAGAGGTCTTGAGCTGCCAAAACACGAGCTGAGATTTAAGACAGCAGTGCCCCCCAGAATAATTGTTGTTCTTTTTGAACTTCCAGATGCTTACGAATAAGACTCTTAAATTCTTCATGAATTGGATGGATTGGTGTGACACCAGGCCTACCTCTTGAGAGGAGTAGAAGTTACAGGTAAGAGCAGAGAACAACAAGGTTCGTGATTTGTACCGGGGAGAGCAGAGGAGGCATGATGGGGGCACGTGTCTGTCTGGTATGAGAAAAGAGTTGCTTTGTTTGCAAGGATAAGACTGACCTCGAAGTTATCTGCTGAGTTCATGTTGACGACCAGGTGCACATCACGTGGTTAGGAGTAAAGACAGGGTGGTGCATTTTAAAGTCTAACCAATTACCTACAGCACTTCGAGGTGAAGAGGCCGTTAGCCACGTGTGAAGAAGATGGAGGAGAAGATTACAAAACCAATCAGAGAGGGGCCCACATGTGAATATTAGCATGTAAATAGGTAGTAGCCAATCAGGGCAGGGGTTGAATACTGTATATTGAATGTATCATTTATGATGATTGTTATGCTTATGATGTAATGTTTGCTTTTGATGAAGGCAGAGAGCTCTGCAGCTGTGAACTTTTTCCTTCACAAAAAAGGGTGCACCTAGCCTCTTTCCTTAGAAGGGTGTTTTTTTCTATGTCTGGTTGTTGTGGAATTACCCTACATTATTGATGACCCCAATGTGATCCCAGACTCCCCCGTGAATACAGAGGATTCCTGGCCGCACATCCAGAGGGGCCACGCCCACCTGCAACGACCAGTCCCCTTTGCACGCACCTTTGAGATAGATGTTTAATGGAGCCGTGTTATCAGAATTCCTATCTGTTCTTTGGAGTGGGGTGCTGTCCCCGGATTGTGCAGGCTGTTGGTGGGATCCCATGATGGAGGGCTTCGGTGAACACGTAGTTGTAAGTGCAACTTCCTCAGAGAAAAACAAGTGAGACATGGTAGGGGAGTATGAGTGTTTGAGGAGGTGAAGAGTGATGTATGTGTAGTGTGGGAGGAATGGAAGGATAGGTTGAAAGACCATGTGGTGTTGTCTATAAATTATGATTTTTTATATAGAGGACTGTGGTGTAATGGGACCCTTTCCTAAGTTATTAGGGAAGAAGACAGCTCTGTGTAATGAATAAAAATGACACAGATAGAGGCCCTGAATATTTAGTTGGTGTGAGAACTCTCAGCCCAGCATAAAGGGGGCATGAGAACAAGAAGTAGTTATGGTAGAAGCCCTTGTGGGCCTGGGATCTCAACACCCGATATAGAGGGAGTGTTGGAACGAAAATGTAGTTTTTATTGTGATTTATTTGTTTATTTCGCTGTGATGAGTAAAGGCCGAAGGAAGGCCTGATTTGTTGCGTGAACAGAGGTTTGTAAAGAGTAAATGGATGTGGTTGTGAGGGAAGTGTGAAAGGGTGTGAGTATTGAGGTAAGGGGTGGGCGTTGATATTGAGAGAGTGGAAAAGGGGGAGGGGTACTGGGAGGGAACAGTTTTGTGGTTTGGTGCAGGGGTGTTGTTAATATTGTATAACACTGACAGAGGGGCAGTAATGCTGTTGGAATATCTGTTGAAAGCCCTTCCTTTGTATCAAGAAAAATTCTTAAAGTATCACAACGAATATTTGGCAGAAACAAAAAGAGGGATGTAAAAGCCATGGCCGGAACAGGGAACAAATAACAGAGATATATTTAGTCATAGGTACACATTTGTGGTGGCCAAGTACAAGAGGGAAAAGTTGAAAATAGAAAAGAGATATTAGTGTTATGGAAAATGGTGGCAGATTTGGAAGACATTCCTAAAGATCCACTTAAGATGGAGAGCGAGTTGGTCATCCCTTGTGTCCCGATAACCACTACGTCTGCTGTTCCCAGTATCCCTGTGGCCCCCACCGAGGCAGTTCAGGATCCCCTGTTAGGATTCTATCCCACGCATGCAGCATCAGGATATACAAACCCCAGATATGTTCCTTTGCCCACTACAGCTCCCACACTACCTGTGCCGGCCCAATATCATAACCTCCCTAACCCTACAGTGTCTGCCATTGCGAGGAGCAGAGAATGAGAAGGAACTGACACAAAAACACAGAAGGAGTTAGTATTCATGTTAAGAAAAGTAAAAGGAGAATTAGCCTGATTAAAATTGGACAGGAGAGACAGGGAACATGTACCAGTGGGAACAGATGAATGGAGAGCGGGAGATATTTTGTTTCGAATAGACAGCACTGCTGTTAAGGATGAGCATATCGCAAAGGAGAGAGAGGAGAGGAGAGGAGAGGAGAGGAGAGGAGATGCGAGGAGAGGAGAGGAGAGGAGAGGAGAGGAGAGGAGAGGAGAGGAAAGGAGAGGAGAGGAGAGGAGAGGAGAGGAGAGGAGAGGAGAGGAGAGGAGAGGAGAGGAGAGGCCGGCCAAATGCCTGGACTATGGTATGGAACAGTCAGATGATGAGTATGACCATACGCGAGGGGGAGATGAGGAGTGGGATACTGTAGATGAGGTGGAAGAAGAGGAACTGCCACCTGTTATTCCTCCGCAAGTAGACGTTTGGTGGGGACCGAAGTTATGAAACAGATATGGATGTATGGCAGTGGCTGAGAGATCAGTGATGGGAAAGAAGAGAGAGGGGAAGACACTAGGAGCATAGTTTCCATTATTACACAAGGGATCAGGGCGAGCGCAGTACATACCAAGGGTGGGCTCATATGGATCAATATAATCTCATAAAGACACTCCCATCTCTTACTTCTGGAGCGAGCAAGTGGATATATGTTTTTGAGAAGCAAACGGCCGGTACGACTTTGGCTGTAGGGGATCTGAAAAGCCTATTTGTTTCAATACTGGGGGATCAGGCTGACAACATATCCAAAAGAAAAAGGTCCTGCCTACCTTGCAAGGTATGTGTTTTTTGGAAAAAGTGATTTCCACACTAATTGCGGTTTATCCAGCATAGGTTTTATTTCATTGTGGACTCATAGTCCTTTTAGTGGTCAGCCTAAACGTGTTTCGACATCGTGGGTCTTTATCAAGGCTGATTTTAAAGTTACACACATAGTCAGTGGTTTACCGATATGGGTGAAATTTGTGAGGTAAGTGACATATATAAGATTGTGTGTGTGCAAGTGCATGAGTCAGTGCATCATTTATAATTTACTACATCCATTGAGCATACATTGTTTCATTTACAGTATTTAGGCGTTCATTTCTATATATATATAGTACATGGTAAGTACACGGTAATGTAAATTATCATCAGACGCCAACCTCCTGTGATCAACACCGCACCCTCTCTCCCACCAGCGAGGGGTCATTAAACATAAATTCCAACACGGGTCGGCAACGTCCATACAATACAAGTGGACTCGAAACCCTTGGTAGTCACCAATCTCCAACACCACCCGCAGAGTCCCAACCACAATCCGCACTGCTGCCTTCTTAGGGACGCAAGGCAATACGGACAGACACCTGTCGATTGCTCCTGTGTCCATTCACCACCAAAGTATACAGGCTCAACACCTTATTAAGACTGCAACACGTGCAGCACTGTTCACAGAGCAAAGGCACATGAGCAAGACACAGCTAGTCACATAAAGTCACTATGACCTCAAATATACGGGCTCCGCACCTCAATTCTCATACTGCAACACGTGCAGCAACTGGTCACAGAGCATAGCCCAATACTGGGCAAGACTCAGCAAGGCACACTGGGCCACCATGACCTAAAATATGAGAATCATAGGCAAAATGCTGTGCTCCATCCCGAAATAGGTAAAACCATAACAGGGACACATCCTATCGACTGAAAACTGCTCTTACCGCGCACAACTGGCCCATACGGGACCATAAAGCGCATCACAGGCCCCTTTCAACCACAATACCCCCATGCAACATGGCAGACACCACTGGTGGCCCACCAACCTTACAAACCTACTGGCAACAGATCCAGTGTTTTAACTTAGGCCCACTACGGTTGTGTGCACCATATGTAGAATGCCAACAGTGTTAATGGGACAAATTACTAAGCACTGGTCACTCTCCTCAACACAGGCCCATCCTAGGAACCGTACAGACATACAGAACTCTGTCTAAACCAAAAGGGAACCTCGACCGCGGCCACCAGACCAATTAACCTAGGTAAGACAAAACACACACACAACAGACACTATCTGACCAACAGACTTATACATAATTTTTTCACTGTTTCACCTTCCTCCCCTTCTTTTTCTACCATGACATTGTCTGCTGATAATTTACATCACCATTTTATTTTTATTTATTTGGATTTGTAAAGCGAGCTACAGCCCAAGGGCATCGAGGCGCTGTTGCAAGAATATGTCTTGGTTACAGGAATTAGGCTTAGCTCGTGGTTACAATGAGCAGAGACCTAGCTTGGTACAGAACAGTCATATATATACAGGAGGAGTTACAGAAAACATAAAGATAATTCAGTTATACAAGCAGCAACGTTTTGACAGCTTTCCTGAATGCTTAAACGAGTCAATATTTCTTACGTGAGGCGGAGGGAGTTCCAGTTGGAGGCTGCAATGACCTGAAAGCTGGCTCCTCCTGCCCTCACTATGAGGGTCTTAGGGATGGTGATCATATTTAAGTAGCCTTTTCTGTTAGGCCTATCTGAGGAAGGTTTGGCAATCCTTTGTGAGAGGTAAAGGGGTGCGGTGTCATGCAGACATTTGTGGGTGAGAGCGAGAGTTGTGAACAAAATGCGCTCTGTGACGGGGAGCCAGTGGACAAGACTTCTGGTTGCTGAAATGTGGTCACCATGTACTATGTATATATATATACATAAAAGTGAACGCCTAAATACTGTAAATCAAACAATGTATGCTCAATGGACGTACTAAATTATAAATGATGCACTGACTCAAGCACTTGTCCACACTGTTACTTAGCTTATATATGTCACTTACCTCACAAATGTCACCCATATCGGTAAACTACTGAATATGTGTGTAATTTTAAAATCAGCCTTGATAAAGACCCACAAGGTCGAAACACGTGTCGGCTGACCACCAAAAGGACTATGAGTGCACACTGAAATAAAACCTATGCTGTATGAACCGCAATTATCATGGAAATTACTTTTTCAAAGAAACACAGACCTTGCAAGGTATGCAGGGCATTATTCTTTTGCCATACCAGAGGTGTGGGCAACACCTCAACCACCTGTGACCTTGCATACAAAATAGGACCAATACAGATTAACCTGAGTTTAGCGCAGGAGTGTTCACCGACTAGGGCCCACTTTCTACCTGCTGACGACATATCCAGACACGCATGCTCTTCATCGATCATACAAAGGACAATGCAAGATGATGATCCTGCACAGTACATATTACACATACAACAAATGTGGAGGGCCAAAACAGGAGATTCTTGGGACCGAGCATTTGCATTTTTTTTTCGTTGTGAAGCGGGGACTTCTGTAAGAGGTACAGGAAGCACTTGACAAAATAGTGTGTATTGAGGCAAAAGGCTGTGCGAAAATTCAGTGTATTATTGCACATCACTGTAAACAAGTGGAGGAAGCGAAAGTGGTGTGATAGAGGTTAGCATAGGTTGCATTGAAGGAGCTGTAGCAACAGTACAGACAGAATGACCGGTAGAACGCAGGGCAATTCAGGCTGCATGCGAGCGGCACCTATGTGGCGAGGTGAAACGATTGGGCAGGTGGTTACGCCCCAGTATCAGGGGGAGTCTCCAGGTGGCTTTCAGTGAGGCAGAGGGGGATTTTCAGGGGCTCGCAAAGGCCGAGGAGGTTTCAGAGGAATGGGACCGCAAGGAAGAAGAGCAGGTCAATGTTGGACATGCAGGCGCATGGGGCATTATTCAAGAGAATTCTGAAGTAGACAAACATTTGTGTATCCCTAACAACAAATGTATCTTTATCTCCAGGGAGGTCCAATACCATACCCCCAACCTTACAGACAGCCAACTCCAGAAGTTCCTTATGGTGCGCCATTGCCCACCGCCCCACCCACTCCTGCACCATCATTTCCGCAGTTGTCTGCCCCAGGTTCCAGTAACATACCACTGTATACAGTGCATCAAGGACAACAGCAGGGTCCTCAGATACCGAACAGTAACGCAGTACCTAATGGTACAGTGACGCACTATGAAAGGGCCATGGTGGTCAGAGGAAATCCATTTGTTTTTCCAGGAACAAACACATATCCAGATTAGGACAGCCCACAGAGAGCCTTAGCATGCCCAGTCCTAACAGTAACTGTCAACCCAGAAGAGGACCCCTTGGTGGGCATGGTAACAAACCATTAATATTGATGGTGGACATGGTTGCAACCAAATCATACAATAGTGAGGGGGGATTCCCTTTGTCAGGTGAGGTAATGGATATGCAGGGATTCTCTGGCAGTTCAATCATTCCCATTTACAAAACAACTACCCATTAAGGTATGGGGTAGAGAGGTGTGTGCCTCACTGTTGTACTCTACCACAACCCTGATCAATTTGTTAGGTAGGGACATCTTGAGTAAGCTCAACATAACCATCTTGTTCACCGAAAGAGCTACATACCAAGTGTGGGCTCATATGGATCAATACAATCTCATTAAGACACTCCCATCTCTCACTTCTGGAGCGGGTAAGTGGATATATGCTTTTGAGGAGCATACGGCCGGTACACCTTTGGCGGATGGGGATCTGAAAAGCCCAATTTTGAGGGATAAGGCTGACTACATATCCAGGCATGCCTGCTTTTCAATCGATCAAGCCGAGGACAATGCGAGATGATGAAGATCCTGCTCAGTACATATTACACATACAAGAAATGCGGAGGGCAGAAACGAGAGATGCTTGGGACCGAGCAATTCCATTCTTTTATTTCGTTGTGAAGCTGGGACTGTAAGAGGTACAGGAAGCACTAGACAAAATAATGAGGATTGAGGCAAAGCGCTGGGCGGAAATTCAGTCTATTATTGCACATCACTGTAAACGGTTGAAAGAAAAGGAGAAGGAAGCAGCGCATCGAGTAGAAGTGCAGGAAGCGAAACTGGTGTAGTAGAGGTTAGCGAAGGTTGCATTGAAGAAGATGTAGCAACAGTACAGACAGAAGGACTGGTGGAACTCAGGACGATTCAGGCTGACATGCGAGCGGCACCTGTGTGGGGAGGTGAAAACGATTGGACAGGTGGGTACCATCCCCAGTATCAGGGGGAGTCTCCAGGGGGCTTTCAGCGAGGCAGAGGGGGATTTTCAGGGGCTCAGGAAGGGTGAGGTTTCAGAGGAATGGGACCACAAGGAAGAAGAGCAGGCCAATGCTGGACATGCGGGCGCATGGGCCATTATTCAAGAGGATGCCGAAGTAAGCAAATTTGTACGTATCCCTAACATCAAATGTATCGTTATGTCCAGGGAGCTCCAATACCATGCTCCCAACATTACAGACAGCCACGCCTGGATCTTCCTCATCGAGCACCATTGCCCACCACCCCACCCACTCACGCACCATAATTTCTGCAGTTGTCTGCCCCAGGTTCCATTAACGTACCACTGTATACAGTGCATCAAGGACAACAGCAGGGTCCTCAGATACCGAACAGTAATGCAGTACCTAATGGTACAGTGACGCACTATCAAGGGGCCATGGTGGTCGGAGGAAATCCATTTGTTTTTCCAGGAACAAACACATATGCAGATGAGGACAGCCCACAGAGAGCCTTAGTCTGCCCAGTCCTAACAGTTACTGTGGACCCGGAGGAGGAACCCTTGGTGGGTGTGGAAATGGGTAACAAACTATTAATTTTGATGGTGGATACGGGTGCGACCAAATCAGGTGAGGTCATGAATATGCAAGGCTTCTCTTGGCAGTTCAATCGGTTCCAGTTACAAAATAAACTACCCATTAAGGTGTGGGGTAGAGAGGTGTGTCCCCCACTGTTGTACTCTACCACAACCCCAATCAATTTGTTTGGTAGGAACATCTGGAGTAAGCTCAACATAACCATCTTGTTCACCGAAAGAGGCATGTTATGTGTACCGTGAGGGTAATGTTGGCCATAGACGCATTGGTCATTGATTCAGCAGCAAGAGGAATACCAGTGACCACTGATTTATTCATATATGGTATTACAATGCTCCTTAGTGCAGTGTCACAGGTCATTAATAAGTACAGGCTATTACCTTCCGAATGTTTGTTTAGGCCAGTCCAACCTCAAGAAATAGTTGCAGAAACGATTATCATGCTTGACATAAAGGAGTTCTAGTGTCAAAGGACAGGATTGTGTTAATAGCAGTGGATTCTGAAAATAAGGGGTGGCGTACAGTTGTATGTATTGATCCTACCATACCATTGAAAGACATTTCAGATGAGGACCTTTTTGAGAATAAAGAGAATGTGGGAGCGATTATATTGGAAGTGTGTGTCTTCTGTGAGATAATGATTCAATATAGGCATGTTTCTTGTTCCACGTTACTTGTAGGTAATGCCCCTTTTTTTGATTCAAAAGACTTGTCTCAAGTGCCTGACAAGCTGTGGATAACTAATGTGCATGACGTAGGGCTATTACGGAATGTTGCATCAATACGTATTACATTAAAACCAGGTGCTGTGTTGCCCAGAGTCAAACAGTACCCTCTTTCGAAGGCAGCGGAGGAGGGGACTAGGGCTGAGAAATCTTACTGGCTATTCCGCAAAACACTCAACACAGCTTTTTTCATAGCTCGCATCCTCTCCCACTGCAATCCCTCCCACCCATGCCCTAGACCTGCATCTGCCAATTGTATGCTGGCAATAACATGCATGATAATACTGTTGTTCTTGGTATTTGATCCTATGCTCTCACTACTGATGTATTTCATGTGAACTGCATGACAAGCTATGCTTGCCTAACTATTACCCGAAAGAGCGCCTCAATGCCTCTGGGTGGTTTGTGCGCCTTATAAATGAAATAAATAAAAAATAAAAAGTAATGGCTCTTTTGCATCAGGGTATTATAGTACCATCCAACTCTCTGTGTAACACGGCTATTTACCCAGTGAAGAAATCAAAGGGGGCCAGGTGGAGAATGATTCAGGATTTGCGCCCTCTCAATGATGTAGTGCAAGCAGAGTTTGCTGGGGTTCCAAACCTTGCTACAATATTGTGCAATATACCTGTTGAGGCAACCCATTTTACTGTGGTGGATCTGAAGAATTCCCTTTTCTCAGTTCCTTTACATCCAGACTCTCAATACCTCACAGCGTTTACATTTTCCCAAAGCCAATACCAACATACAAGACTTCCTCAAGGGTACTGTGAGTTCCCAAGCATTTTAAATAGGACCTCACATGAGGATTTAAGAAATATTCATGTCGCCAGTACTATTATCCAATATGTGGAAGACCTATTGGAGTGTAGCATTAATGTGCAGGTAGGGTTCCATTGCCGTATTACAATTGTTAGCTGACAAAGGATAAAAGGTTGACAGAGCAAAATTGCAATACTGTCAGCAGGAGGTATACTGTATTTGGGGCAGTTGATTTCAGTGCATGGTAAAAATAGTGACTCTAGAATGCACTGCAGCGGTCCGCACTACTCCTCAACTAGTGACAGTTAAAGACATGCAATCATTTCTTGGTTTGTATAATTACTGTAGGGCATGAATTTATGACTATACATCATACACTCGACTACTGCTGGAGGCCCTCAAAGAAGCACAGCAGACAACAATTCTATTATTTGGTCTGACAAGATGGTTACCAGTTTCCAGGAGCTGAAAGATCTTATTTGCACTGCTCCTGTGCTAACAACACCTGATTACACTAAAGAGTTTTATCTTTTCTCACACTCTAATGGCCAGATGATGACAGCTGTCTTGACACAATACAGTACTATGGGTCATAAGCCTTTAGCGTATTACAGTGGCATGTTGGACAGTTTTCCGTGCGAACAAGCATTGGCTGCACCTGCCTTCACCATTGAGAAGTCAGCCACTATTGTAACGTGGTGTTCATTGACTCTGTATGTTGAGCATGCAGACTTTGCGATTTGGAGAGGTCTAAATCTGCATTAAATACACAAAGGGCTTCTGTATATGAAGTAATACTTTTAAGCCCATCCATTCACATTGTTCGTTGTAAAACAGTGAACCCTGCTACCTTTTTAACAGAACCCATTACTGACGATGATGAGGTGAATGATTGTGTTACTTACAAGTGCTCTGAGGATCATATTCCTAAAGGATGTGACTATGCTTTAGATGAGGGAGAGGTGTTCTTTGTTGACGGTCATCAACTATTGACCAGGAGACAGGCAAGCAACATACTGGTGCAACAGTGGTGCGATTGGTTGATGGGAAGTATGAGGTTTTTGTATAGTGAAGATTATCAGGCCATTAATCAGCACAGGCAGCTGAATTGATTACCCTCATTGAAGCATTTGTGGCAGCGCAAGGGTGCCGAGTAACTATTTATCCTGACTAACGTTACAACCACCATTCATTCAGGGTTGTCCAGATGAATAAGGAGATGGTTTCGCTGGGAAGAAGGGTCTCCAGCGCAACACGTGGCCCTTTTGGACCGGTTGATTCAGCCCACACTTGCTGCAGTCATTAAGTGTGCCACCCATACATGTGGCAGCAATTTCGTCTGCCTCGGGAATGAAGCAGCAGACACAGCAGCAAAACTGGCTGCATACTTGCCAGTACCAGACATTACAAGTATCCAGCACTTGCAAATATGCAGGTTCAATTGCAGGTTCCATATACTGCACTCCCTGTTACTGATATAATTGAAATGCAAGGCCAGGCGCCGCAAAGTGTGAAGTTGTTGTGGTAGAGAAGGGTGTTTGTGCAGTACCAAACTTATTTGGTGTGGAGACAGGTTAGCACTGGTAAGGTGGTGATGCCCCAAGAATTGGCTCTGGTGGCTTTTTCGATCAATTGCATTACCCCGCCCATGTGTCTTAGCAGCATATTGCTGCCGACATACAAGAATATTGTTATGTGTGCAATATTCAGGAACTACTGTCTTCATATAGATTTCTCAGATATGGGTGAAAGGTGCAACACTTATCGTTACCTTATAGTTGTGGTGCATCCTTTCTCCCGTTGGATTGAGGCTGGTCCATGTGCACATCCTGATGCCAAATCTGCCACCACATTGTTTGTAACAGATTTGTTCCCCAGATGGGGGGTTGTGAGATACTTAAAAGTGACAACGGCACTCACTTCTTTAATGAGCTTTAAGGAAATTGCGCCACTTTTAGTAATAAAACATAAGATGTGCTCCATTTATCACCCCAAGCCAATGGCATTGTAGAAAGGATGATTGGTTTGTTAAAAACTAAACTTTCGAAATGAAGTACCACATTAAACAAACATTGGTTCTATTGCCTTCCTGTGGCCCTGTTCAGTTTGAGGACTCAGCCGTGTAAAGACCATCAACTCTGCCTACATGTTACAGTGATGGGGTGATGCATGTACACGCCATTGTCTCCTGTGTGTAGTGCATCTGATGCTCACAGGGCTGTGTCGATTTTGAGGGATGAGTTTCATTCATATTTGACACAATTAACTTAACCTGAGAAGTGCCACGGGCCGATTTAATCAGCCCTGTGTGAAATTGTCAGTGCTCGGGACGTTTGCATCGGCCTGGAGCTACACCTATCAACAGCAGGGGTGTTCTGTTATCTACACCTCTCCTAAACCAATCCCTGCCATTACATTCTGCTCCCTAGTGCTTTATTCTTTACTGTATATGATTTCCTTCACCAATTAACATAATTTATTAATCTGCATATGAAAAATAAATAGTGGTACAAATGTTCTCTCCTGCATTTGAACCAGTTTATTTTTTGACCACTCCTGCTTCATTTTCAGTCTTTCCTGCTCCCACTGTCAATCAAACTGTACCCCCTCCCTGTTCAGCCCCTTTTCAAATCTAAGCGCTGCCCCTCTACTCCCACGTGTCCATGTTCTGCGCATGCTGTCAGCCTGGCTCTGCCTCACCATTAGCAGTGATTCAGTAAAGTATTCATTTTTTTCCCCGGATCTATGGATGCTAACATTGAGTGCAGCTTTGCTGCCTGCTGGCCACTTTCACTAAACAGTGGCAGGAACCCCACAGCACGACTCCACATGTCAGGTCCTGCATTTCTGCAGAGAACGGCACTGACAAGTCAGTTCCGAATGTTCCAGTTCTCCTTTCCTACACGTTCTCAGACCGGGGCTGGCGCTGTTACTGCCTTCGCAGTGTGGGAAGTTGCTATCAGTGCAGAAAATGTCTGAAAGCAAGTGTTTTTGCCACTTTAATCCATTCTTCAAATGCACCAGTCTGAGAGGTGAAAGTTATTCGGTTGTGTGATTTCAGTTCCCAGACTCGAGCATTTGCAGTATTTTCCAGTGAAACTCGTGCTCCTCTCAAATGCTGGAACTTGATTGTTGCATCATGCAACATTTCTGCTAAACGTTGCAGGCCCCTGGGAAAGCATCACCACGAGGTGCGCTGGAGATAAAGACCCTGAATTTATCCTGCGCAACAACAAGAGGCGCATCAGAGTGAAAGACCCTGGATATTCGCAGCTGGTATTTCCCAATGCAGTACGTTTGCACAGGCCCACAGGCACTGGCTAAAAATGATATACAATACCCACTTTCCTAGTTACTCCTGGATTGCATATTGCACAAGCTGAAATCTCATTGTTTCACTTCAAAGGTAGGCTGCTAATTAAATCTTACTTTATATTCATCTCAAGTAAACAATTGCCATGTTTGTTGTGACATAATTCAATCCACCAAGCAAATTGCTTGCTATCCAGGATATAAAATGTAAGACAAAGTGGTGGTTAGATTACAAGGAGGTATGATTTAACCATTTTTTAACAGGTAAGCATAGATGCCGGCATATTGTTGCTTAATAATGCTCTACCAGTTATCTTGGAACTATCTATATATTCAGTGTGCTCTTTTGCAGCAAGTTTGGGCACTGCATCTATTGAGCTATTTAGCAAGGCGATGCTCTGACGGTTTATTATTTAAATCCTTTTGCACACTGTTTTCTTTCGCGCAAATGTTGCGTTCCAAAGCTGCAACAGACTAGAGCACGGCATTAGCGTATGGCTACTAATTTGGACTTTCACAAACTATGACAATATACTGGCCGTTTTTTTTCTCGCACGCACGATACAAATTTAAATTAAGGATGCATTTAGCATGGCGAGGCCGTATGTGCACTAATTTGGAGGTAATTGAATTTAGTTTCCTATGTCTATATTCTAGGTGTTTTTTTAATTGCACAGATTATGCGATTTGTAGTTGTTGAGCCAATGAACATGGCAATACTTTATGGACATCACTTTGGAGACAACCGAATTTCAGAACCGTTGGCAGAAGATTTAGCCTTTGTAAATGGGCGCCTTGCACAGATCTGGCAGTTTGGCTGTTTATTGGGGGTCCATGTGGCAGCATGATTTTCACTATGACAATATTGGGCCGCAATTTGTTTGCAAATGTGACAGGATTACTTAGATGATGCACTAGATATGTTGTGTGCATTCAATAATTATAGCTCACGAATACATCTTTTTCAGAGCATAACTCTCTGCAAACGAATATGGACCTGACTATTAATCAGATTCGCGTGGGCTAGAGCAATCTTTGAACAAGAACTTTAGGAACCATTTACATCGTTTTGGAACATTAAGGTGCATATTATATTATATTGTATATTGTAATCCCATTCGCTAGTTTGGAATTATTAGACCCGCGGCACATGGTTTTGATGATATAATGTTTTGTGATTAGGTCACTCAATAGAAGATTGAAATTGTGTTTACTAATGAAGAAAGCAGGAGTTATGTAGGAGCAGGATTAACAAGGAACATGTGACTATTTACCAAGTACCAGGTATTTAAGCATACTTAGCCTCACGGAATAAGCTAAGCCTTCTGAAAGTGTCCTATTTGCCTCCATGCTCTGCGGAGGATAGCTCAGGGGCAACGTGCTCACCTTGGAAGCAAGAAGACACAGAGTTCCACAGGTTCAGGCCCCGGGTCCGCGGTTAGAAACCTCTGGGTATTAAGCGTGTTATAAATAACCTATCATATTATATCATGTTGAGGCCCATCTTAACTCTTTATCATGGGAATCTGGGCCTGCTTTATATTGTGTGTGTGCCAAAATCAAAGCAATGTTGACTACCTCCACATCATTTAACCTTGAGTGCAAGCTATTTGCATATGTGGGTTCTTTTGTCCCAAATATTTGGTTCGTCACTGTGTTACTGATATATGGATGCATAGTTATTTTCTGCAGATAGTTGTGCAAAGTCTTTTTATTTCTTGCATTTCACACAGTAATATAGATAATACCACAGGTGTATTTTTATAAGCCGAATTTGCTGAACTGCCTTCTATGACTATATAATTCTCTGCTGCGCTAATCCTACCTGCAATATTCTACGCTTTTTCCTCAAAGCCTAATATTTGCAGGGCCAGTGGAGTTCAGTAGCCGCACACCTGCTCCACATTGAGACTGTGGGGGATGCTAGCATATGTGGCTGTGCGGGCTAGTAAACTATGTCCCCCACATAGCCTTATCTGTTTTGAATACCTGCCCATTACCCATGCTCATTGTGCTCACCATTTTTTTGCACTTCTATGCGTATGGAGCTTGAAAATCTCTTTTGAATTCCGTTCTTTATATTACTAATGCCAGCGTGTCATTGTTATTGATTTTCTTTCATTAAATTATAAGCATTTTTGCAGTGAATAATACACTTTGCAGGTTTTCCCGAATTACTTTTACTGGTGATTGGTAAATTACTGCAAGATTGTTTCAAATGCAGCCTCTTCACAGGGCCAACACTATGATTAATTAATCAACACTGGAAAAATAACCTGACAGAGGAGAATTTCCAATAATTATGCTAGCAAAGTATAAAAGGTGTACACCTTTTAAACCCAACTATGTATAATGAAATATTCCCTTGAAAACCAAATCCAAAGTGCAGTGTGTGTGTGTGTGCGTGTGTGTGTTTTTTTGTGTGTGTGTGCAAAAGCGCACAAGTTCAGGTGAGTCTATTGCTCAGGATATGAGTGCATGAATGAGCATAATTAACTGTGCATGTCCACACACAGTCCTCCATTTCCTTTGCATTTTGTGACTTCTGATTTTGCTTTTTCAATTATAATACTATGAAAACAAGTCACAAATGGAAAACCCCTCTTGTTCCCCATCAGACCATCTTGCCCCTCTGCTAGTCAATCCTATTGACCCTTTAGTGGCCTCTCACCTCCCTAACGCTTCAACCTGTCCATTCGACTACGCTTGCTTTCCCTTGGTTTTCAAAACAGCTGTGGTCATCCCTTTTATATGAAAACAAGGGGCTGACCCGAACCCTGCGGCAAACTTTTGCCCTGTTTCTCACCTTCAGCACTACTCTAAAGTGCTTGAAAGGGTTGGTCTCAACCATCTTACTAATTTATAAGACATCCACGACCTTTGAGATCCTCTACAAGCAGATTTCCGCTCCTGTCACTCCACGGAAACTGCTTTCATGAATGTCTCCAGCTTCATTGGCTCTGCTAAGCGTGCCAACCTATCCTCTATCCTAACTCTCCTTCACCTGCCTGCTGCCTTGGACACTGTCAATCACTTTGATCTCCTTAATGCTCGCTTTCCTCTTGGGAATCATGATTGAGCCCTTCCCTGGATTGAATCCTACCTTGCACCTCAACAATTCTCTGTCTCCTGCAGCAACAACACCTCTCAACTCACTCCTCTACTGTTGGTGCTCCACAAGGTTCTGTCTTGGGTCCGCTCGTCTTTACACTCTATGACTCTGCTCTTGGGGCACTAATCTCCTCCTTTGGATTCTCATACCAACTCTTCACAGATGACACCAACATCTTCTCCTCTTTCCCTGAACTCTTCTCTGATCTCTCTATCAAAATGTCCAACTTTCTGTCTGCCATTAAATATTGAATGGCTTTGCACTCTCTGATGTTAAACTGTAACAAAACAGATGTGCTCCTCTTCCCTGCCAAAAGCTCTCTCTCATTTCATCTCTTGCTGTCCTTATCTCCCCCAGCACCTTTTTATCAGCCCCTCGCTGCCACCACACCACTCCTATCAGCCCCTCACTGCTCCCACTTACCACAGCATCTCTCATTAGTCCTTCACTTACTTCAGCTCCCCAAGCACGTTTTTTTCAGCCCCTCACTGCCCCCCACACCTCTCCATCAGCCTCTCACTGTCCCACTTGCCCCAGTACCTCTGTGTCAGTCCCTCTCTGTCCTTATCTCCCCCAGTACCTTTCCTTCAGCCCCTTACCAGAATACTAACTGATGTGAGCTTTAATGATTTCATATGGGTTTTCAATTGCATTTTAAAGCTTTGAACACACCCAACAAACAGACCTGTGGACTGTTATTCATGATGTGAAGACGTACATTGGAAATTGTATAAAAAAGCAAACAATTTCTTGCACCAAATAAGTACACCTGAAAATATGCTTGCCATTAGCTTGTGACATTTGCTTGGCTCTCTTCTTTTTAGGACTCCTTAACTCCAATGCATGCATTAAAAGAAAGACCATGCAATGGGCTAAAGCATGCCACCAATATGTGAGAAGGTGTGAGTGTGTTTGGTTTGAGGTGGCAAGAGGGTTCAGTGAATGGAGAAAGTTAATCTGTGGTCTTTTTGTGGGCAGGGAACGACAGATACAGTCTATCCCTAATTCCAATACTGTCTCATCTGATCTTCTATGCTTTCTCCACAGGTGATGCCCATTGTTGTTGCTTTAATTTTGTATAACTGCTGGACCCGTCATTTAAGATATTTGGGCACTATGTCCCCTGTGAATGTTTTCTTTACTCCACCTACTCTCATTCTGTCACTCATCTCAGGGATCTCATCACAGGTACGTCTATATGGAAGGACATATGCCCTAGGTTCAACCCCAGGAGAGACCCCACCTAGCTGCTTGAAGAAAAAAAGGCAATGCAGAACATAACATTGGCAAGGCGATGGGAGGTGTTGGCTAATGTTGTGATGCATGGTTGTAACCAGGTCTCTATTTGGGTGTGTGGGTGTATGTACTTATTCTTTATGTTGTAGAAGCCTTCACTGGTGATATCTGATGTGGGAATGCCTGGTGTGAGTGAATAAGGGGGATCTGGTGGAAACTCTGTGCCTGTGATGGCTAGCTGATGAGTATGTGCTGTAGGGGTGTGCATGTGTAGGCGGAGGCTGAACTACCCTTGTGGTGTTGCGGAAAAATAGATAGACATACAAAACATTTTACTATCCTACCTGCCTCTTTTGACCACTTCTCTTCATTCACATATAGTACCTGTTGCTGCACTGTGTTTGTATGCATCAGACCAGCAGTCACTTTTTTAATCAAACAATTTTATTGAAATGTTCCAAACAACAACAATACACATTACAATTAATACCATATGAGAAGGGGGTCTCGGCCCCTAGGGCCGTCAAGCACTAGTTGAGGGTTTAGACTCTCCAGATTGTTCGTGTCCGGCCCACCTGGGAGGGTCCGCTCGGTCTGCAGGAGATGTGACGCATGTGATGGCACTTCGTGCCCTCAGCAGGCATCCTCCCGTTTTTGCCAAATTTTATGTGCTTTTTGTGGGCATCCCCTCGCAGCATATACTCTGCGTTCTGTTGCTGCACAAATGTCCACATCTGTGACCCATTGGTCGTAGCTGGGTGTTGTCTCCGAATACCACAGTTGTGCAATGTTCCTTCTGAGCACTGCCGTAATGGTCAACCAGAGTAGTTTCTCGTACCGCGACAGATCGCTTTCATCGGAAACACCCAGCAGTAGCTGTTTTGGTCCTCTTTGTATTGCCTTGCCCAAGACTCTAGACAGTTTATCGCAGCATTTCGGCCAAAACTGTTGTATGTTGTCGCATTCCCATAAGGTGTTAAAGAAGTTCCCTTCTTCTCTTTTGCAGCGCAGGCATCATGGATCCGATGCTCTGCCCCACCTAAACAGAGCTACTCTCGGGTAGTAAGTACGATGTAGGATTTTGAGCTGGACCAATCTAAGCCTGGATGAGATGGCTACCTCCCGGGGGTACATCAGCGCTTCCATCCAGTCCTCTGTTCTTAAGGATCCCACATCCCGTTCCCATTTGGTCTTTAGGCTGGGCAGTTCTGGTGTGGCAAAGGACATAATCGCATTATACATGGTTGAGGTGACTTTTCGTGTAATTTGTTCCTGGACTATGTTGCGCTCTAACGGGGTATAATCTGGCATATCCCTCATGTTTTGTAAGATAGCCTGTAGTGCGTGTTTCAAATGGGTATAATTATATCTCTCCGTGGGTGGGAGAGAGGAGTCAGATTGTAGTGTCTCAAATGGAATCACCCTGCCTTCCTGCACCACATCACCAATTCTTGTGATCCCATGTTGGACCCAAGCGTGCCATTTGGGGAGCTTTTTTACTTCTGGGAGAAGTTTATTATTCCATAGCAGTTGTATCGGTGTCAGTTTCGAGTCCCACCCTATGTATTGATGTGTCTCTGTCCATATTCAGGTGATGTGAGCTGGCATACTGGGGGGCGATGTTCTCCCCGTACTGCAGGGTAGGCGTTCTAAGGGTGATGCTGTGCTGTTGGCATTGATTCCTCTGGTGTGTGGCAGGTTCCCTTCCCCATGGAGCATGTCGTTCACCACCGCCATCTGACTGGCCCAGTAGTATGTTTGTAGCCTGGGTAGTCCTATCCCACCATCCTAAACGGATCTTTGAAGAGTAGGGAGGGCTATCCGGGGGTGTCCACCGCACCATAGTAGTTTCCGGAGGATATGATGAATTTTGGAAAATTTGTGTTTTGGAATATGAAGTGGTGCATTTTGCATGATGTACAGAAACCTAGGGAGGGCAATCATTTTGAATAGGGCCGCTCTGCCCAGCAGTGTCAGTGGCAGGGAGATCCAGTGGCGGGTATCCTCCGTAAATCTTGTCACAATTGGGTGTAAGTTCAAGGCTATGTAGTCTGTAAGATTCTTTGTAATTTGCACTCCCAGGTACCTGAACTGGTCTGTTGCAACACGGACGCGGCAGTTTGCCAGTATCGTAGCACTAGCATCGCCTATGGTGAATAATCTGGATTTGGCCCAGTTTACACAGAGGCCACTAAATGTCTCATATCTCTTCAGCATGTGCGTGACTCTATGGCAGGAGTTGACTGGGTCTTTTATATAGATTAACAGGTTGTTGGCGTATAGTGAGACTTTATCTTCCCACGTGTCTGACCATCGGAAACCCTCCCAGAGTGTGGTGTTACGCAGGAGTATGGCTAGGGGTTCGATGGCGATCGCGAATATCATAGCCGATAGAGGACAGCCCTGCCTTGTACCCCTGCCCAGTTCAAAGGGGTCCGATAGCCAGCCATTGACTTTAGTTCTAGCCCTTGCGTGGTTGTATAGCAGTAGCACCCAGCTCATAAAATTCCGGCTGAAGCCCATGTGCAGTCACTTTTAAGGAAGAATAAAGAAACTTCTGGGATCCTGCTGCTGAGATTGTCTGCATCGAGTGTGAAGTAGGTGATGCACAAGTTTACTAGATGCAAACATTGAAGCTGTGTGTGCTCAGATGTGTGCGAGGAGGGTTTTGTCTATCAAGGCATGTGCATTTGTGTATGTGGTCTGTTTGTTGGTGTGCGCAGCGGTCTTTGATGGGGACAGTGAGGATTTGCTAGTGGGGATTGATGGTTGATGGTGTTAAACGCTGTATGGTTGTTAAAGTGGTGTAGGTGGCATTCTAGTCTGTGAATGTGTTGATCTGTGCTGACAGTCATGAGAGTGTCTCCTGATGAGGAGTGTTTATGTCTTATAGCGAGGTACAATGTAGCCTTATCCTAGGGTGTGTCCGTGTGTGTGTGTGTGTGTGTGTGTGTGTGTGTGTGTGTGTGTGTGTGTGTGTGTGTGTCTGTGCGTGTGTATGTGTTTGGTTCTCTACTGTTGTGCAGCAGATAAATATAATTTGATACATTTTCCTCAGCTTAACGCGGTGCATCTAGATGGAGCGCAGGGCGTGTTACATTTCAGCTCAGTTTAAGCGTGGCACCGTGCAATGTGATGGGATGTAGCAGGGCTCCTGACAAGCTTTGCACTGCATCTTCTGCGCCAGTGTCCACTATTTCCCCTCCATTGCCTCCTTAACACCTGGAGGCAACCTGCTTGTGATTCCACTATCTAGGCTTCTCTGGTCTGGTGCAGGAGATTAGGTCTTACTCTTCTGGTAAAATGGGTGTTTGATGCAAATGTCTGGGCCAGTATGCATCTAAATGAGCGAACAGTGACTGATGTGGGTGTTATCACATAATAAAAGAAGTACCATGTAGTACATCAGTGATTGAAAGATCTTTAGACTAAAAGTTACACTTGGTGACCTTTTTTGTACATGGCTATGCTAGATAAAATGTCACATCAGAAAGAGGAGGCATTAAGCACACAACTCGGGAAGTATGTGCTCTCTTGACATTTGCTCTCCCTTCCCAGATGGTACCTGCTGCTGCCTTTGGGTTCAACACATCAGACAAGCTGGAGAAACCTGTGATTCTACTGCTGAAATTTCCTGCATTCAGTGTGAGGAAGGTGATGTACTGGATCCATGCTTCAGTTCCTGATGGTTGCCTCTGATGAGACTGTTTATGTGTGTGCAGGGTTGTTATTATCCATTGGTGTGTCTGTGTCTGTTTGTCTATGTAAGTCCCATGCGGACCATTGTGAGGGAGTTGTTGTTCAACAGTGCTGAAGGTAATATGTTTTGGGATAGTGTGCACTTAGCGGGATACTGAAAACATTTAGGGACTACCCAACAATACGTCAAAACATTGATACGCAATGCCCGTAGCAGGTTTTCACATATCTGGTGTCTCTGTACAAGGAAAATGGCAGGATGTCACACTCCCCCTTGTTTCCACTTAAAGAGCATAACATGAAGAAAATGGCTTCTTTCAGTGTCTGACTCTGACTAGGATTTTCAAGTTTGCCTTCTCGTCATCATCTCATGTTCCTTCTCTATTACATCACAGTCCATAATGTAAGATAAAAAATTAAATTGGGTTCTTATGTCGCACTTCATGCCATATTCCAGCCTCTAAGCAAGGGGCCGGTTTCGAAGCCATGCTGCTTGTCATTGCCTCTGAGGTACCTTCCCAGATCTAATGAAGGCAATGGATTGCCTCCATGACTGCATTCAATGTCTAGGTTTTAATTATACCTACATGCAACTAGGAATCACTTGAGAGCACCACGGGGTAAGGAGGGAACGTGTGATCTGTCTCTTTTTGGGTGTAGGAAGTGGATCAGTTGTGGGGATCCAGCTCATGTCTGGAGGGAGGTATAGGGTCAACATTCAAAACAAACCAACATTTGCAGTCCCCTCATATCAATAACCGAGTGCCGTTCTGATTATTTGATTTCCTCTCTTGTCACTCCTTCCTCCTTCTGCTTTCTGTACCTCAGCCACCAACTACTCTGCTCTTGACCAACTGTTTCACTACCTCTTGACACCCACATGCTAGAGTTCTTATAGGGAGAAAGCCCCCCCAGAGGCCATACTAATCTCACTCAGGAACATATATGTGCATTTACTACTTTCCCTTATGTAAAGTCGGTCACTGATGCACTCTCACACCTGGTTCTGGCGCAAGAGAATGGTTCTAACTATTTGGGTAAAATGGGTGTCTGCTGCAAGTGTCTTGGCCCAGTGTGTGTCTGAAGGAGTGAGTGGTAACTGATGTGGCTAGTGATATTTGACTCGTGGTGAGTATGAAATGATGTGTTGTGTGAATGTATACATTTGAGGCAACAATTGACTTTTTATGGCTGGCTAGTAGCTTGCAACCTGCATTTTTGCAAACTGATAATACATGAATTGGGGGATCAAAGGACCTTCTGGGAATACCCATGCTTAATTTGATCACTACATGGCATCCAAAGGGTTGTGAGATGCAGAGGGGACCAGAGAGTTATATTTTTGCTGCATTTCTAAGGAGGAAGGTACCCAGGTCCTGATATAACTTAAGAAGGTCCTGGATTTCTAACCTGTATCAAGGCTACTCTTCTCACTCCACACCATCAACTCTCATTACTGGATTGGTCTTAAAGTGTCAGGTGGTTAGACTGTGAATATCTTATTTTATAGGGTAGAGTTGTTTTGATGTCTGAAGAATATGAATGACACTTTGGAGCACGCGTGTGCCTCCACCAACTAGGCTTCTCCAAGTTACATCTGCCATGTTTAATCAGGTACTGGAAGGCATAAAATGACCAAGTGATTGGAGGCCTGTAGCTGCGTGTAGTGTAAGGTTATTAGAGATTTGGGGGTGGGTCAGTTGGTTCGGGAGAAGTGAGTGTTTGGTAATAGTGGGGACTCCTGCTGGTGTGTCTTTGTAATAGGTTGAACTGTCTGTCTGCTATCCAGGAGTGGTGTGCCTCACATCTCTGACGACTTTAAGAAGTCAAACTACCAACTGCACCTCCGCAGAGGTATTCTTCCTTTCCTCTCCTTCCCCCAGAAGCTCACTGTCTCTAGAGCTCTAGTTCTCTCTAGGCTGGACTACTGCAACAGCCTCTTTCAAAATCTGCCTGCTTCTACTCTCCTCCCTCTGCACCTCATCCAGAACAGGACTGCAAGACTCGTCCTTGGCCTCAAGCCCAGGGATCGTATCTCTCCAGCACTGAAATCTCTGCACTGGCTCCCAGTGGCTGCAAGGATTAAGTTCAAGACCCTCTGCATTGTCCACAGGGCCTTCTGGGGCCTGGGTCCTGAATACCTCCAACTCTCTCTTCGTAAATACCTTCCAACTTGAGCTCTTCACTCCTCCACCTCCAATTCCCTCAGCGTCAGTCGCTTCCCCACGCAACGAGTTGGTGGTAGATCTCTTTCTTCGGCTGGGGCCTCCCTCTGGAACAGCGTCCCTGTCTCTCTGAAACTTGAGGAGAACCATCTCCGGTTCCGGAAGCACCTTAAGGCCTTCTGCTTCTGCCTTCTCTCTTCCTCTCCCCTGCTGATTTCCTGTCTGATACTGCACTGGTCACCTGGCTACCCTCTAATTTCGGGCCTAGGTCCCTGCCCACCCAGCTGCACACCTGCACTGCCTCCCAGCAACCCTTGCACTTGGGTCTGTATCTGTAACCCTACAGCCCCCCTACCTGCACTTTTGGACACCTGCTGTCTCCACTTACCCTTGCACCTGCTGGCCGCACTTCTTCTTATTGTTTTGATCGCAAGTACAGCACTGCCCCCTCACCTTTCCCCTGGCTCTTTCCCCTCCCCATCCCCTGCACTTGCGCAATCTCAATGTCACTTGACCTTGTGGGATCGTTTCCCTGTCCACCCTCTGTTCCACCTTTCTTGCCTAGTCGTGCCTTGAAACACTTGTGTATAGGCGCGTTACAAATGCCATATCATATCAAATCAACTGTTAGCCTTCACAGACATGGAAATCGGACAACTGAAATCAGCGCTGGTGGGTGGAGGGGGATTGTGCCTCTTTTGTATGACTGACTTCTTGTCACGACCCACATCCAGAAACCCTCCTGGCAAGCCCATGGGCCAAGAGGGATCTTGGCTCGGGTCTCCAACAAACTTAGGCATCCTTTGCCTAGGCCCTCTTGGGGCCAGTCCTGGCGCCTTTGGCGCCAGGCTCATACTTAATAAAGACTTGTGTTTAAGGAACTACTTTATTTCAAGTGCCAGCCAACATGGAGGCATCCACATAGCTTGGCTCCTTGGAACCAAGCTATGGGGTATAGTGTTTTGGGTGTGGTACCCTAGGAGCTACTTTAACTGGACTACTTTCTTGAAGCTATTTAAACCACGTCCGACTTGGATAACACGCTTCGCGTTACTTTGCAATCCTGCAACGTGACGCTCATCATGTTCAGCTGTACCCGCGAACCTCGGAAGAACAGCATCTTTAAAGAGACAAAAGGACATCATTAGCAGCAGCAGTTTACCTGTAATTTTCATCGTTAGCTGCCCACAGCTCCAGCGAACAGCATCCTAGGATCAGCATGTCTCCCGGACCCACAGATCTGCAAAAAAGGAAGAAACAAGACATTAGACACTTTTACAACATAATGAACTGTGCCGAAAAGCTTACCTCGCAAGTCGCCCCTCGACCAGCATCGCCTCGGGATTTTATACTCCGGCTGAGCACTGCGATCTATGGGAAAGAAAAGTCAACAGGTTAGCAAAGGCAAGGCATCATAGCGCTGCGCATAGCGCCTACTTACCGCATCAAAGCGCTCTAATACGCCATCATATACCAGCGAGACCCAATTCAGCCAATGCATCACATTGGACTTCCGCGCACCTAAGGAAGGGGAAAAGACATTTTTAAACCAAGATAGCATGCAAGAATAACAACAATATACAACAGCAATAAGACCTACCTGAAAGACTCAAAGCGGGCCGGCATCAGTGAAGTAACTAGATTGCATTCGCCCACAAAGGACAACGCGCCCCTGCCAAGAAGGCAGGATGGAGAGCACACCTGAATTAACAACAAGGTGAGGAGAGGTCCAGAGGGGCTGCAGGCATACGGGGTGGTGGGGGGTTACTTACCCCAGTTGCCCAGTCTTGAACATTGCCCACCTGTATTCCAGGCAGAACTTCCTCGCTGGTCACACCTGGGAACTGCAGAGAAGGATACCAGAGTCCCTACGGCTGGGTGGCATCCCCGTGGATACCAGGTGAGCGTAACACTTCTTTTCTCTCTATGAGTTTGCAATTATTTCAACGAGAACGGTGGCTGCGGATGTCTACGTACACTACCAGACCAATGTGCAGGCAAGAGTTGAAAATCATTGAAAACATCTCCCAGGTACGTTGGTGACTAGATGGGTATACCTATGCTGTGGGCACCATGTGTTGACTTTAGAAGCAGCATGGTATACTTACTAGGAATCCAAGTTTATTACCTTCACTCTTCTTTCTCTATGAATGTAAATACCTTTCTCAGGTTTGTCTCCTCCATGTAAGAAAAAATGTCTACGAGGGCTTGCCACTAGACTAGGCCCATCCAGTTTGCGTCTACTGAACCCGCCCATCGGAGCACCTGATGAAGCAGTGTGTTCTCCCCCCTTGCGCTTCGCTGGGCAGAGCAAAGCTGGTAGACAGCTAAACTTTTTCAGTCGTCTTTCTCTTGCAGGTGGCCCCGGACATCGTCTCCACTACGTCCAACACGGCAGACCAGGGCTTGCCACTAAATTAGACCCATGCAGTTTGCATCTATCCATCATGCCCCTCAGAGTGCCTGACGGGGCAGTACGTTATCTCCCCATGTGCTGCCTTGGGCAGCGGTTTGACGGCAACATCTCTGCAGCTGTCTTTCTCCTGCAGGTAGACCCGGCATCGTCTCCTCTAAGTCCAACACCGCAGACTAGGACTTGCCAGTAGACTAGGCCCATGCAGTTTACATCTATCCATCCTGCCCGTCGGAGTGCCTGACAGGGCAATACGTTCTACCCACCTCACACTACCATATGCAGCTGGTAGACAGCAACATTTCTGCAGCCCTCTTTCTCTTGCAGGTGGACCCGGGCATCATCTTCACTACGTTTAACACCGCAGACCAGGGCTCGCCACTAGACTAGGCCTCAGCAGTTTTTAAATGAATGCATTTCTAAATATGTCAGTTAACTACTGGTTGCCCCCAGTACTCTTAGTTTGATCTTGAGCCTCTATGCTTCCATTTTTTATTTCTTTTAAAAGTTTGGTGTTGGGGATGGAGGTAGGTGGGAGGGAATGGGTGTGATGGGAGGGCATTGGTGTGGGGGATTGAGTATGGTGGAAGGGAATGGGTGTGGGGGATTGATGGATGTGTGAGGGATAATTACTCTGTTTCTCACTAGTTTTACCATACACAGAGTTACTTAAACTTTGCATACTCCTCTATGGACTAGACCAACACATGCAGGTGCCGTCTAGTCTTCCAATGTGTGTGCTGTGGTTAAGGTTCGTAAAAGGATTGTGCCCATTTTCTACCCCCATTTGTAGAGTGTGGTGGAAAGGGGGAGGTGGTCTTCTGTGGAGAGTGTGTGTTGTTATTTCATATAAGCTAGGGTTATTGGGTATGGTGTATACAACATGTTCACAGTCACTAAGCACTCAATAGAGCACTATGAATTTATGAAAACGGGTGTGAGGCATCCCGTTTATTCCAGCAAAATAAATTGCTATTAGCAGCCTGGGTTTCTGGATTGGAAACCTCAGAGGCTACTGGCAATAACACCAGATCCTGCAGGCCGGATCAGGTGGTAATGGTGCCTGGGCCCACCGATGAGGCTCAGGGTCATTTTCACACAATCCGGCCTGCCGGATTGGCTGTTATTTCCATATTACAGTGATGAATGTCTGGTCTGTGGTTTTTGTTGGAACAAAACAAACAAAAAAAGCACTATCGGTGGGTGATTTTGAGATCAAAGGTCAAATGGCAAAGCATCTCAACAGAGCTGAACTCTTAATAGGAAAGTGTGTACCATGGCTTTGAGATGAAACCCCACTTGTCTGTATTGGTTCCACAGTTTCAAAACTTTTTCTTTTGTTATTTTCCCATAACCACTTTATCGCTATAATGAACTGTGCCTTACATACTTATGTCACTTCTGATGTCTGTTTGTTCAATCGTTATTTTTCCTTTGTTATTGATCAATAATGAATAAAATCTCTATTTAAAAAAAAAAAAAGCTATTATGAATGATTGTTCTAAGGTCAAAGGTCAACAATATTTTCCAGTTGACTTAGATATCTAATTCCTTGGATAGTAAGTACCAATACATTACTCATAGATTCACACTTAAATCTGCTCAAGAGTTGTGAAAATATAAACAAAAATAATATTTAGAATGTTCTAAGATCGAAGGTCAAATGAAATGGACACTCTGACTATCTACAACATTCAAAGCTCAAATGTCCAACCCCCCATGCCCTACCTGATGCATAGAAGACAAAGTACATGACATGACCATTCCAACAACACTTCGCTTGTGCAAATATTCTACATCGCAGCAGAACAAAAACAAAAAACACCCTTTTAAGTGAATGATTTAGAGGTCAAAGGTCAAATCCCAAAGCATCTCAACCTACCCGTACCTTTTATACTAAAGACTGTACCATGGGTTTCAGATGACACCACATGTGTCTATTTCGAACCCGCAGTTACAAAGCAATTGCTAACACTCATTGAGAATGATTATTCTAAAGGTCAAAGGTCAATGATAATTTCCACTTGACTTTTATATCCAATACATGTGATAATACTTACCAATACATTAGTGTTGGCTTCACACTTTTCTGTAACTGTTCAAGAGTTGTCATTATATAACAACAACAAAAAATATTTACAATTCTTTTTCTGAGGTCAAAGGTCAAAAGAAAAGGCTACTTTGACTATCTACCCCATTAACGAGTAGCACATACCAATTACCATTACGGTGATACCCCACACATCTAAATCAAAAGAATGGTTGGTGAGGAATTACAAAAACACTTTGGAAATGCTCATTTAAGGTCAAAGGTCAAATGTCATACCCCCCCTACACACTACTTGATGCCTAGACGGCAAAGTATGCAATATGGCCATTCCAGTAACATCTCTCTTACATAAATGTGCTAAATGGTAGCAGAGCAAAAACATAAAAACACTTTTGGGTGGGGGATTCGAAGGTTAAAGGTCAAATGACAAAACCCCAGGCCTTAACTGATTAAGAAATTAAAAAGCACACATCATTATTTTTGAGGAGACACCTCACTTGTCAAAATTGGTACCACGGTTGTACAACAATGAACAAAAAAACACTTTCACTTGATTATTGTGAGGTCAAAGGTCAAATGCCCTAGCCTAATAGACTAATGGTGTATGGATAGCATGTCATTAACTTTAATAAAACACTGCAATTAAGACAAACAAATCTAGGGTTACAAAGATATGACGCCAAAAACATTTCCTGTTGTGAATTTTAAGGTCATAGGTGAGATGCAAAGACCATTTGGCCCATTGGCTCACATACAGAGATAACACATCTAAAAATTGTCTGATAACTAAACATACATAGCAGAAGAAACCATTTAGTAGACTTTATTGATTTCCGGTTCTGCAATACAGATTCTTGCAGGGAAAACAGCAAAGGAAATAAACCATCTCGAACATTTTGAAATGTATGTAAGACTACCAGAACCATTGAGAATATTTCTTTTACCTTTCCATCGTATTGCCACTAAAGAAACCTGATTTATCTAACTATGCTTTTAAATTATTAGTCTTTCTCGTTTACATTTTTTATAATATAATATAATATTTGTGGATTGGATAAAAAGTTTACATATGACACTCATGAGATGCGCTTCCGCTTTGCCCCAAAAAATTAAAAAAATTAAATAAAACATGAAAATTCTGATTTTTGTCTGAGCAGCAAACAAAATATGCATGAACGTTGGCCATCTACATACAGAATTTTATTTTCTGAAAGTGCTACCTTTGTGGTCAGTGATATATACTCATAACAGTGATATTTGTCCACCATATTGAATTATGACATGTGGCCTCAGGATGTGATACAAAGGTGTGCTTTCTGGCTCATTGTATAGAACATTTTTTTACTGAAACATGTATGGTTATCCTTTAGTGTTATCGATTTCTAGTGAGCTATAAATCAGAGAAAAAAAGCATGGTACTGAGTGTTTTCCAATGGGCAGTAATAGGGTTAATGTATAAAATACCTTTCTCAACATATTGTGCCACATCAAACAGAAGAGGGTGACAACAGCGCTGCACCAGAATCTGCGAGCTCGCCACCATCTCAACTGTTTCCTGGGGACAAGGTCTATGTCCTCAGGTGGAGCGAGTCGCGCTACAACAGTCTCTACACGGTGGTGTATGATTGCGGTCAAAGTGAAATAATTCTGGTATTGAGTGCATTTGTCTGATGTTAGGAAGGCACCACAAACATTGCCTGCTACAATAAGTATTTTATCTGAGTGTTTTTAAACGGGTGGTTTTTTATGTAAGTACAAACATTTACAATATTTTCTATTTGTTTTTGAAGAGTGTTTTTACTGTATTATTTTTGGGAATGTGATTACTTTTATTGTTATTTGTTTTGTGATTGGTTGAAAATCAATTTTTCTAATCATTATTTGCGACTTTTTCCATTATCTGGTACTATGGCTACATGTTTTAGGTCCTTTTGGAGTAGAATATTTTTTCCTCTTTTGTGTGGGTTTGTTCTTGGCCTATTTTTTTTCTAGTGAATTTATATGGTTAGTTCATATAAAGGGAGTTTGGGGATGAAACATAACCGGATGTGGAAACTGACACTTTGTTGATGCTACAACACCAATTAATTATCGTATGACTACAGTAGTGAATTTTAAAAGAATGAGAATACAAGACACAGTAATATGGCAACTGAAGTTGCAGGTCAAGCGGCACCTAGAGATGTGTTTCATATAGCTAAGAATATGTCACTCCTTGTTAGGTTGAGGTGTCGTGGAAGGAATCACCCTGGGTTACAGGGAAGAGGCTAACAAACGAGGAAGACAACACTTCTGTGTCTAAACTAACATTGAACTGAAATTGGCCTTACTTGGAAACTGACGGGTTTGAGAACACAGTAATTCCAGCCTTGACAAAGACAAAGTGTCGAAACACGTGTAGGCTGTGACCACTATCACTGGATCTGACCACTATTACTTTGGAGAGAATTAAATGCTGTCTCATGGATATTAATTATATTATGCAGTTGTATTTGAATTGTTACAAACTCTAACATGTTATGTTACAATATACATGTGGCTAAGCACGAAGCACTAGTGTAAATTGTGCACTGTTCATTAGCTCTGTGGTATGGGTACAACCTCAGTTTGTTAGTCAGGCGACTGGCTATAGCATTTTCAGTACTGTGTCTAAGCGCAATCGTAAGCGGGTGTACCCCAAACTTTATACTCTTTTAAGTGAGACCTAGATGAGGAAAACGAGTAGGACCAATACAAAGGTGTGGTTTTGATACAATGTCTGATGTGCACCATCCAGAATTAAGTAACATGTGGTACAGCCGTGTGAACTCGGTAGAGAAACAGAGGTACAACGGGAGTTGTTATGTCTGCTCCCTGATCCCCCACGTGTTGGAAGCACCCAAAATGCTTATACCCCAGGCAATGTTGCCCTTGGAGGTCCAGTTGTTTCCGGTGCATTTAGCACTGTGTCGGGTCTACAGTTTGTTCCAGGGGCACAAGGTACAAGTTGTACTGATGGACAAAGATGGAGAAAAGTGTGCCAAACACGCAACTAAGTGTAAGCCACGGGCCATGTTAAAACTTTGGATGGATTGTTGTTTGTGTCGAATAGATGGGAGAAGGCAGTGGTGAGATGTGCAGCAGGGGGGTTGGTAGGGTTCGGAGAAGAAGTAATATGGAACATCAATAGGAACTGTTTCACAATATGGACTGAATAGATATCAAAACTGATATGGATTGAAGCACGTGAAACTCCAGTAAAAGTTCAACCAGTAGAAGAATATCAGTTCTGTTTTCGAAGGCATGGGACTGTTCCTGTGGGCACATGTAATAAGAAAATTTTCATTACATACCTTGCAAAGGGAACAGCGGCCCTGATGGATCTGTACTGCTTATGCGGTCAACAGGCATATCTGCATCTTCCTTCTTCCTGGCGAGGCACGTGTGCACTAACAAGATTGCACTCAGCAATCCTTGTGGTGCCCGAAGCACATCTGACAGCAGCATCCAAGCATGCTGTATTGCAATCCATCCCAGTTTCAATCCAACCCCCCAGGATGAAGATGAAGTGGTTGGTGAAGTTGCGAAAGAAGAGATCAAATTATCTGTCAGAAGATTTGTCGAAGCTGCTCAAGGCAATTTCAGACAAATACTGGCTGTATACCAAGACGGAAGTGTTCTTTCCGTCTCTGCTGTTGCCAGGGGTCCAGGCTGCAGCCAATGGAAAATGGCTGCAGATCGTTCAATGGGAAGTGATCCAGTTGGCAAATGACACTGAACAAGGCCTGAATGCCATCAAGAGTGAGTTGAGGGTGATCCGGGTGATGAAACTCCAAAACCAATAGGCATTGGATCTTCTGACAGTGATGGAGGCAGCGTGTGCAAAAAGATAGGGTTGTCTTGCTGCATGTACATCGCCCCCAAATGACACATAGAACGCATCCTTAACATTTATTATAGGGGCCTTGTACAAGTTAAAGACTGGTATGGAAAGTGAAGCAGATGTGCAGGCCGAAGATTGGTACGGCATGTTTTTTTCATGAGTGCCATCCTGGCTTGGGGCAGTGGGGAAGATATTGGTTCTGATTGTGGTGCTCCTGCTGGTGTTCTGCACATGCCAGATGATGCTTCGATGCTGTGCAAAGACTAACCCGACCAGTGCAATGATGATGGTCACCATTGGGGAAGGAATGGCTCTCCCAGGTACAAAGGATGGGCACGCTCAAACTGAAGACCCAAAAAAGTCACGTATGGTCAGAATTGAAAGACCAATATACCCCGCTGGGACATTGACAACTCCCCCATCAGATCCAGAAATGTACACCGGGCACTGGGTTGATTTAACAGGCTATGTGGACTGCATATATCTTATGTGTACTCCAGGGAAATATGCTCGGGAAGGGGGGAGTTTGCAACATGTGTATAGGGCATGCGTTCCCAGGGATTAAGCAAATGGAGAGAGAGAAAGGTAGAAGTTAGTTAATAGTGGATTAACTAAAGGGGGAATGTTGGGATACATGTTCAAATTGCAGCCCCTCTCAAATGATTTAGATTTCAGAAAATATATTAACACACAGCAAATGTGTAGAGGGTGGAGTAGAGGGAGGGGGGATTTTATGGGTGGAGCTCACATGCGGGAAACATATGTAGTATGGAAATGTATGCAGGGGATGCTAATCATTTGCTTTGCAATAGTGTTATGTAGAATACATTGCATGGGCGGGACATCTATAACATGAACTAATACTGCAATCAAGAGTAGGCCTGAATCCTCACAGGCTGTGTTGGAAAAACAGAACAAGGCCCCTTCTCTTGCTTCATCATCACATTCGAATTTCCAAGCACATTAGGGAGCATGCATGTATACTCATACACAAATGCATCTAGTTAAATCTTTGAACAATTAGGAAGGAGGGCTGCGGCCCGGTATGAAGGCCATACTCATGGAGCCACGGCAGAGGTCTTGAGCTGCCAAAACAAGAGCTGAGATTTAGGACACCAGCGCACCACAGAATAATGGTCATTCTATTTGAATTACCAGATGCGTAGGAATAAGACTCTTAAATCCTTCATGGATTGGGTGGATTGGTGGGACACCAGTCCTACCTCTTGCGAGCAGTAGCGAATACAGGGGGGAGCAGAGAACAACAAGGTTTGTGATTTGTGCCGAGGAGAGCAGAGGGCAATGCCAATACTTATAAGATTGCAGTGGGGAGGCATGATGGGGGTGTCTGCATGTCTGGGATGAGAAAAAAGTTGCTTTGTTTGTAAGGATCAGGCTGACCTTGAAGTTATCTGCCGAGTTCATGTTGATGACCAGGTGCACATCACGTGGTTAGGAGTAAAGACAGGCTGGTGCATTTTAAAGTCAAACCAATTACCTTACAGCACTTCGAGGTGAAGAGGACATTACCCACGTGTGAAGAAGATGGAGGAGAAGATGACACCACCGATCGGCGAGGGGCCCATATGTGATTATTAGCATGTAAATAGGCGGTAGCCAACGAGGGCGGAGAATGAATACCATATATTGTATGCATCATTTATGTTAGCTTGAGATGAAGGCAGAGAGCTCTGTGGAAGTGGACTTATAATAAATACCCTGTCACCATTTTTCTTTTTGTATACAAAATAAAGCTCTTGTTCTTCTCGAAAAAGGGTGCACCTAGCCTCTTTCCCTAGAGGGTTGTTTTTTGCATCTCTGGTTGTTGTGGAGCTACTCTACAATTCCTATGCAGCAGTGCACATGTGCAGTGTCATTCAGAGCAGCCCATAAATCATATGTGGTGTGGGTATGTGTTTGTGTGGGTGGGGTTGGGGTATGTGACCATTGGGTAGGACAGCACGACACAGCATATTGCCGTTAGCCGATACAGGTGGAAGGTCGGCACTGGGGTAGCACAGGGCCCTCTACAGGGAACACAAGCCTATTCACTGGTGAGTTGCCTGGAAGAGAAAAGCCATGCTGGTGTATTAATGTTTTATTTGGCACGGACCTAAGGAGTATCTGATGTCTTTTCACAATTTGATTGATACATTCCCCAGAAGCTGTACTCAGCAATGAGGGGATACACTGCACTGTCTCCTTTCTCCCAGCGACGCATAATGTATAGAAGTGAAATCAAACGAATTACAACATAACGAGGCCGACAATGCACTTTTTTTAAATGGAATGTTTCGAATTTATTGCACTTTTTGAAGCAAACACTAAATGGATGGGGTGTGGTAAGGGTATACAATAAGGAAGGCGTGGGGTTTGGGGAGGAGGGTCACCCCGGCATATCTTTTTTTTAAAGTGCAAAAAATCGAAAAGACATGTTTGTATGCTTTACAATGTGCAGTTCTATCCAATCCTTTGTACTATCAAAATCTAATTTATGATGTGGCCAAATCGTGGGGAGTGCACCTCCTTTTGAAATGATTGGCACATACATTCTGCTGTTTGTGTTGGATATTAAAATCCTCGTGTATGCACCAAAGCATAACCTGGTAAGGTGAGCTTGTGACATATGACGAGAGCTGCAATTGCCCGCAGTGAGGTTTTAGGAGGGTATGTTCTCACTTTGTTAGGCGTCTTATGGTGTTACTGTTTTTGCTGCAGGAGTTGTCTGTTGAGGGCTTCTTTTGGACATTATGCTTTGTTTTTAAGCTGGTACTGGTGCTGAATATTATAATTTATACAGTGACATATTGTGTGTCACAATGGCTCGTTTCATGCCTAGCCTCTGTGGCCTCCACAGGAAAATGCACAAAACATTACACACACTGCAGAAACTGGAGCGACAGCGGTTGTACCGGCTTATAGGGGAACCAATAGGAGGGTGCAGTACAGAGGCAGGCACTATCTGGGCTTAGGGCCTCATCGCGAGTTGGACGGTAATACCGCTGGGATACAGCCGGGGCTATTTGCGTTACCTCCAAACCCCCTGGCAATATTAGCACCGGGTAACAGTTTTGGCAGAACGGTAATTCCCCATTCCCCATTGGGCCCAATGGGGAATTTTTGGCACTACTACCGTCGGCGGTATTTGCGCGCAGTAATAACGCTGAAAATCTGCAAATTCGCAGCGGTTTTACCCCCAGCTCTGAGCTGGGGATAAATCTTGCAAAACCCGTGATTTGGTGGACCCTTAAATGCAGCGTTAATAGCATTACCGCCGCATTTAAGGGTTACCACCAAACTCGTGATGAGGCAGTTAGAGTGAACTTCTGTGGAATGCCTGAGGTTCAAATCACATAATTGTACAGTTTAGATATTGGGCCTCATTACATGGACGGCGGTAAGGGTTAACGGTCACCGTTAATGGCAACGGTGACCGTTAACCCTTACCGCCGTACTACGAGGTCCCTTTGCGGGTTGGAGGAATTAACGCCTGCTTCTTGCAGGCGTTAAAAACCAACCCGCTAAGGGACCTCGGAGCTAATTACGGCACCGCAAAATTGCAGTGCCGTAATTAGCGCCTTCCCCATTCCCATAGAGCCCTATGGGGCAGAAATGGGAATGGGGAAGGGCAATGGCGGAAGGGGGATTTACCGCCCCTCCAACCTTGGAATGGGGCGGTAAATCCCCTTTCCGCCAAGGCGGTGCCGGTAATTTACCGGCATGGTCCAGGGTGCTAACAGCACCCTGGATTACCGCCTTCCGTGTAATGAGGCCCATTGAGTCAATTATATTCAGGGGCCTACTATACTCACCTGAGAACCTCGGCTGCATTGTAGTTCTTGATTGTATGCTGCACATATAACAGGCAAACACAATATTCTCTGCCTGATGACTGGGGAGACCAGTCAGGCCAAGAATATCGGACCAGCAGCTGAAGATATTGCACAAGAAAACAAGGTGTGTCCACACATCCTGAAGTCGTGCAGAATTTCTTTTAATACAGACTTGTGATCGTATGCTCAAAAACAGTTCTCCGTTACGTCACATTTCTGATACATGTTTATTCATGTTAATAAATTGACGGTATATGCAAGAATTGCAATGCACAGTGAATTACTGGGGACCAAGGAGGATAAAAAAAAATAAACAACCAACATTGTAGTAACCTATAACACACAGGAACAATTTTGGGGTGTCTCGAGAAGATAGCTCAGGGGCAGCCTATTATGCAAGACGACGGTTCGATCCCTGGTCCACGCTTTCAAACCCCTGGGTATTACGCGCATTATAAATAACCAATTACAATTACAAGGGTCCAATAGTCCACATTCGGGAAAAGTAGGGAAGGAAAACCACCAGAGAGCAGGCTTTTTCAGACAGAAATAAGTGCACCTTTTTTGCTTTTCGTATTTTTGAATCATTTGGAAGCTATAACCTAGACTATGTGAAATATTCCAACTTCAATCGTTATCAACTTTGCATCAAAACAATCAGGCTAATTCCTTTCCGTAGGAAGTCATTTTCTTCGATTTTGGACTCTATACTCTCACTACTGTGATGTAACAGCATTTCCTCTGCCAGCATTATCTATCCTTTGTCCTGGTTCAGTTAAGGGGAGGGGGGCCTGGTATTTTTCATATTTACACAGTTCACTCAGGCCTCGGGTCTACACCTCCTGCAGTGCTGATCCATAGGGATGGAAAAGGGGAAAAGGGGGAACATAAACAACATAAAAATGGAGGTAGATTTCAACTACAGGGTGCATTCCACCTCAGAGTTCTGAGTGACATCATAGGCAATTCGAGCTTTGCTCTTATTCTTTAACAGATGTTGCTCGGAGCTCATGAGAGGGAAATAACCGCAGTGTGGATATCTGCCCATTTGAGCTTCTGGAGACCAACTCTGTTGGTAACGGTGCGCAATATAAATACCTTTAACATTAACATCTATATTCTTTGTTTCTTCCTGTGGTCTTTGATATATAGCCTGCTGATCAGGGACACGTCTATCCAGAGAATGTGTGTCTCTTTCCTGTGTCATTAGAACTGTGGGTTTCGCTCTTTCTTTGCAGAATAGGTGAGCTAGTTTGAGTGCAGCACTCTCATGTTTCAGTTCGACACTCATTTTCCAGCAACAAGGCTTCTTATTCCTTCCTTCTAAGCAGAGTATGTTCCTCGTCTTGATTCTTCAGGAGGAATGTGTTTTCACATGTTGATTGCATCAATCATTTCCTTCTGGAAGTGAATGGAGGACGACGTGGGCTGAGCAGGGGGCACAGCGCAATGGCAGAAGAAACACGTGACACCAACTTGGAGAAAATTATGGCCAGATTTATAAACATAAAGAACACCCCACAAATGTGAGCTGAAAAACAGAGCCAATAACCTGAAACATATCTACACTGGCATGAAGACAGGTGGTCCATTCCTCTCCATGGGCGGTGCATGACGGTGAGACGCAGCAGGGTCACCATGTTATGCCCTTCTGTGTACCAGGAGGCCCCGTACCCAGTATTTCTGCCGACTGCCTCCTGATCCCGCCCCCTTGTCTCCGCAACCTCTACCGGCCCAAAATACCCAGTGGGAGGCAGCCAACCTACACCACCAGCCGATCCCAGGCATTGTTGCCCCCAAAAGGGACAGGGAATCTTCCTCTTGGACCTCTACCACCTTCTACAGGGTGCAGGTCCACTCACTAGACCATTGACTACAATCCTGAGTTGCCCGTGACATGATGCCAACCGGGCCAGTTCATTGTTCAGTTTCCTTGCAGAAATGTTCAAGGGGCGAGCCAACATGCCCGGTCCACACCTAGTCCGTGAAATGATCTGTGACCATGCAATGATCACCCGGGGTCAGAACCGGTGCCTCCAAGAGAAGAGAGACACCAATCTCTCCTTCAGCTCCTTTCTTCCCAAAGGAACCAGGTCAATGCCCCCAATGTGTAGAATTACCAAGTCCGGCTCTGGCAGCCCCAGCCTTGTTCTCTGCACTACCACAACCTCCCACACCTGTTCTAATCGCAGGCCCCCCAATCCAATCCTAGACTCAGTGACTTATGAACACTCAGAGGACTTAGTCGACCTTGCCCTACGCGCTTCATCCTCCTGATGAATGACTGGCCAATGATCCATACTGCTCTCGTTGGCGGCATCCCCTAAGGGGACAAGAAAATGAAAACATGAGATACAGAATTGCGTACACTTTGAAAAAACCACCCCGAAACCTCCCACTGGCGTTCGCTCAATGCCCCCACTTTGCTGATCCGATTCACATATCTCATTCATGTACCCCTCAACACGATAAGTGAGGGCGTATGTAACCTCTAAACACATTTGATTTCCACCGTCCTAGTTTCATAATTTTCCCCTTGTCTAAACCCATGCCTGCTGCTGTGGTGGCCACCCCTATTCGGAAGAGGCAGAGTCTATTCGAACACCTTCTTAAATTCAAAGCAAGATAAGCTGGACCCATCCTAGAGTAGAAACAGAAGCCCCCTGTCCTTCCCACTAGCCGTCAATAGATCTGACATGGCCGGAACAGGACAAATCCATGCATTGTTTGAGTATGTAATGATACCCTCACCCATTTTCCTTCTCTAACTCTAACTCAATTCACTAGTATACAACGAAATCTACCTGCACACAGCAATAAACCCTGCTCAATTCCATAAATATGTATGAAGGGATATGCTCGGCCACTATTGGCGTCCCAGTCCAGTTCCCAAACACTGCCTCTACTTAACCCATATCCCACTTCGGCCCCCCTGAGTCCCACAACGCTCAACAGGCTCACCACCAGCACCCACTCACTCGTCCAAGGCGCCCAACCTCGCTCAGACCGACCACTGAAACACACACCAGAACTGCAGGAATAAATCCCACTGCCATCTCACCGCCTGATCACCTGATCCGATTCACCGAGGTCAGGGTCCCACACTTTAATCAGCTCCTTAGATCCAGACCCAGAGGACACAGGCAGGGCGGCACCAGAGCACACAGGCAAGAGGCACAACCCTCTGCAGTGGCAGCAAGTGGCAGTTAGGATGTCCAGTGCAATCAGCGGTGGGACCTGAGGACAGACCATCGCTCAAGGGGATGGCAACACGGCGGGTAAGGGGCAGGACCGGTGGCAGGATCACTGAGGTGGAGGAAAGCGATGCTCTCTCCCTCCACGGGATGCCCTTAAATGGTGTTTTTGTGCTGCCGGCCCTACTCCCCGCCCCGCCAAGCCTGCAAAAAGGCAATGCCTGCGCTCTCAACCATTCACCCCCACCCCTCTGGCGCACCCGGCTGCTTCAGGCACAGCGTATTGCACCATCACTGGGTCCCAAGAGGTGAGAAGGGAGCCTGATGGAGTGGGCAGGCCCCCAGGGGCAAACACCACATCCTCTTCCCTCGACCACACGTGGGCACCGCTCCATTTGGAGGGGTCATACCTCTGGGTTCCTTCTGACTGCATTAGTCAAACAGCGGATAGTTGGGTTGTGCTCTAAGTTGGATGCTCATCAGTTTGCTCTGCCTCGTGGAAGTTTACACAAATTGACCTTGAAAGTAATCTGGCCCCTTTTCTATGATGGGCACAGCATCCCTCATTTCTTTGTGGACTATTCTACTGGTGCAATGCTGGTAAATTTCGCAGGCATCCAAGGTACTTTTTATTAGCACATGGAGATTGTTATTAAACTCCTCTCAGCCAATCTGAATGTTTAGAGTGTACTCAATAACTACTGATATTGACTGAATTCTGAACATTCTGTCTTCAGAAGCTGACAGGAAAACAACAATACAATTTCCAGGCATGATTTTCTTCCAACAACATACATGCTATTTAAGACATGAAAGAGAAAGATTAACATTTGAAAATGCTTTCCCTTTCTTTTACACGACACCTAATGCATGTTCATGTTAAATCTTTTCCAGTTCAACCAAGTTGCAATTACAATTCTTAACTTAAGAAGGCAACCATGTTATTTAAATGCTACAAAATAAGACCACATTTAATTTTGTCTATTCACTTTTCTCACTCTTAAAGTATACATTTTTACTGCACCACCAAAACTGCAAAACGTGTATTCCGTCTACCAGCATTATATGCTTAGGATAATGACCCTTCTCCAATGTATGGCCCTCGGCTTCGCCTCAGGCTATAACTTGATGGCAGCTCATTATCCCGTGATAACAACCCTCCCTCAGTTTATGAGAGTATATCAATAGAGGAATACCGTGGATCATCTGCCCAGACCTCTTTGCCATATCCCTCACGATTACAGTGACCATGATGTCAAGTACAGCAAACTTCACTTTTTTGTTGCTTTCCATTTTACAAAAACAAATGCCCTGTTAGCCCTCAAACAACAAAAGAAGGAATTGTTTCCGAATAAATGAGGACATCATTCCAAGCTTCCGGATTTCATTAGACCATGCATCGCCACCAATAAAGCTTACAGTGGCCAGAAAGCGCGCTCTGCACGTCTGCCAGTCGCGCGACCTGAAAGAAGACCGGTTTCACCATGAGCATCCTCGACGTGCATGGCTGGCACTCGATCACAGGAATGGAAGTAAAGTGGGTGCAAAGGCCATGATCAGAATCCTCTGCCCAGTGTCCACAAAATGAGGGCAAGATTTGGTGCATTTTGCGGGCATGGAGAGTGGTGTGACGGGGTGCACTTGATCCTCTGCCTCCCTGTGACCCTCTATGCACTTGCTCTATCCGTACGCACTGCGCCTGAAGATCGTTTGTTGGTCTACCTTCTCTTCACCCCTTAATTGCACTGTTAAAACTGCAGAATCGCCATCAGGTCTATTTGCTGTCTCCCAAACTTAAATGTATTTTTCACGCACTTACTCTGCCTGTGCAGACTATTATCTTATCTGAATTTCGAGGGCTCTGAGAGACTGTTTGTTTTTTCCCCATGTTCTCTCCCTCCTTGAGCGCTTACTTGCTTGTGTATAGTTGCTATATAAATAAACAATACAATGCCATACCAGACCTATCAGACCTATCAGAAATGCACCTTAAGCAGAATCTGGACTTAAGCCCTACCTGGGATAATAAATTGTGACATGCATTTTGGCCCCTTGTCTGAGGTGAGCACTTACGTCCCTGTGCTATCCTGCCAGTTTCCCGGGTATGGTTGATATTAGCTGCAACCCTGGCACTTAGTGGTAAGCTGCAAGGTAGGTAGGATGCATGCTATCCAGAAGTAGATGCATTGAGTCTTTCCGATAGCATTGCTTCCTGGCACTCAACCCGTTAGGCTGACCGCAAAGGTGTTCCATCTTGTAGGACCATACACTTTGATTCCTGTTCTCCTAAATGACCTATTTACACAGGGATGGGTTTTCTTTGATTGCTCCTTGAACTTGTATGCATTGTGAAATTTCATAAAATGAAAAAGAGGGTCGCAACTCAAATTAGTCGAAGAGGCTGTCGAATGCTTACATTGTCTCACAGGTTAAAAACGGCCAAGCATGTCTTTACAAAATGCGTTAAACTTGGTTCATTGTACATCGTGTGCGCTGGGCAAGCTTGCTCACACCTAGGAAGCAATGAAATCACAAGAGTTCTGGAATTATTGTTTGAACACCGACTCAGTTTCCACGCAAATTGCTCTTACATTGAGAAACGTTTGAATTAAGCTTAATGATGGGAATGACATAGCGGAGCCCCTCCGCCCCTCCTTGTCGTGTACGGATGACATCTCCAACCCGATCAGCGCGTGAATAATAGTCCAACAACCTTTTACATTTTGGAAACACAGATCACAGTTTATTGGAGCATACAACAAAATTGGGGGGCAGTCCCAGCTCTAAAGCACCATGGTTTGACCATCTATACCACAAAAAGTCTTAGCCCCCAAAAAGTGTGGGGCATCTTCTGACTGTTCCGGTGTCCCCTTGCCACGTTGCAAGGCACCGGACATCCGCGCCAGAATGCCCAAAGTGCTTCTCCCTCGGGCCACTGCACATGAAGGTGAGGAGTCTCCAGTGTCCATAGGGATCCAATGCCCGTCATCCGACTTTGGCTCGGGTACGGCCATCGGGAAACCGCCCACGGTTCAAGCTGTGGCGAACTCCTCCCCGGCTAGGACTGCCCCTAACTCCGCCTGTGACAAGAAAGGAACAATTAGTACAAGATAAAGCCAGCAAAATCACACAAATTCCTTCACCCACTTACACCTCGAACTCCGCTGAAAACGAAAAATTGAATACAAATTGAAGCATGAAAACCTTTTCAAACCTTTTCCCCGACACACCCCTAGCCAATGCTTAAAATTGGAACAACCATAACCCCTTGCCACCAGCACCATAAAAACCTGCCCTTTGCACCCACTTACACCTCGATGTCCGCTGAAAATTGAAAATAGAATACGAATTGAAGCCCGCAGGTCTTCTTTAACATCCTGTCGCTACTCCCACCCTTCAGTCTTCTGAAGGATTCAAATTTGCACAGTATGCAGCAAGCAATTTAACCCACCTTCCTTTGAACTTACACCTCGCTGTCCTCTGAACCTGTAATATTAGAAACCATCAGCAGTATGAAATCCTTCGGAACTCTTTCCTTTACCCCCGCTTGCCCCTCGCTGTCAGTTAAAATTGGTCACTAATACCCCTACGAAGAGGGCCAACCCTTGAAACTGATTACCACACCGCTTCTTACACTCGGTCCTCCGTCCCTCCTCCCCCAGTTCCTGCCTCCCTGTCCTTACCTACCTGGATCCTCCTACCCCAGTTCAATCCGCTTGTGCTACATGACCTGCCATTGGGAGCGGGTGGGTGGGTAATTCGACGGAGGATGACCGCAAACAGAGGCCGCTTTTGCAGTCCTCGTATGCATTTGTAGGCTGTCCCAAGGGCCTGGCTGGAAATGCCAGCCCTGGGGATGCCCTCCCCCACCGTGACACAGCAGAAGGTCTAGGAATCTCACCTGCGGGCAGGAGGGGGGCCTGCCAGAGGGGCGCCCCTGCTATGTGGGACGTCCCTCGAGCGCCCCCTGCAGGGGCTAGTACGTCCCATTAGCGGTGTCAGCCCCCATTGGCGCCCCCCCTCCTTGTCATGTACGGATGACATCTCCAACCCGATCAGCGCGTGAATAATAGTCCAACAACCTTTTACATTTTGGAAACAGAGATCACAGTTTATTGGAGCATACAACAAAATTGGGGGGCAGTCCCAGCCCTAAAGCACCATGGTTCGACCATCTATACCACAAAAAGTCCTAGCCCCCAAAAAGTGTGGGGCATCTTCTGACTGTTCCGGTGTCCCCTTGCCGCGTTGCAAGGCACCGGACATCCGCGCCAGATTGCCCAAAGTGCTTCTCCCTCGGGCCACTGCACATGAAGGTGAGGAGTCTCCAGTGTCCATAGGGATCCAATGCCCGTCATCCGACTTTGGCTCGGGTACGGCCATTGGGAAACCGCCCACGGTTCAAGCCGTGGCGAACTCCTCCCCGGCTAGGACTGCCCCTAACTACGCCACTCTTTGGGGGTGGCCCTCCCGCTACCCCCAATGCCCCCATGCTTCACCTTCACCCAAACCACAATTCCCACCTATCACAAAGTTTTCCACATCCAGTTTTACCATGTAAATCCACCTTGTGTAAGACCCCACTGCTCCCCCTTGTTCTGGGTGCACCCAACCTACCTGCGGGGCCTTGTCATCTCAATTATGTATAAATGATATGATTGAGTAACTTCACCGTTATCCAGGTTTACCATGTGCCCGCACATTGCGGGAGGCCACCTAGCTCCCCTAAAACTTTTGCAGTCGTTGGGCTGTGGTACTGGCAGACCCAACTGCTGCACAAAAAAGCTCAATTTGGAACATATCGTACATTTTATGCCATCCTCCAGTCTTTCCAATGGTATGTACTTGTGGGAGTGTCCCACAGTTTACCAGACCTTTCATGATCGTTATGCTGCATTCCCCGTAACACTCCTGGGCCCCGACTGAGGCGTCCGCATTGTTTTCTTATCCTATGATAACACATAAGCACAAATCCGTTATTCACTGTAAATCTGCATACTACCCATGGCAAAACCCGCTGCTGTTGCACATACCGCTTGAGCAGGAACCAAAATGCTGCTGAGAAGCCATCTCAGTAAAGGTCCCTCCATGCAATGTGATGTAAATTGTTCATTTACGGAGACCCTTCTCCAACCTTTATTGTCCCGCAATGCCTCTTTTACCTGTTTTTATACGCGGCACACCTTACCCTTAATTTGAACTCATTACCTGTACCGTGCCTGGTTTGGCTAACGACCATTGAACAGCTGCGCGATTACCCTGCGCCCTGCATTAAACATACCCCCTGCAATTCAGTACCTGTTTCAACTACACTAGTGTTAAACCGCGTAAAACGTGCGGAGGCGAGGCCACGCATAACTGTACTGGTAAAAGGTAATGCATATTATGCGACGATTGCGCCCCCTTCGTCTGTAACCCCACGCGTGATTAAAAACCCTGCGTGGTAATCCAATCCTTCCAGACCCCACTTGCGCCTTGAAACCCTTGTGTATATGCGCGTTATAAATTCCCTACTGCATCAAAACGTGCAGTGTTCACTAGCAACCATTGCTTCCCTCTGCCGCAGCTGGCACTTGCGAACCCCTTTGCTGCCTCCTGTATTTCACCCCATCCCTGTTTTCAACCCTCCCCTAAAAACCTAATGCTGCAAGCCGAGCCGGGGCCCCGTTTATAAATATCAACCGCAATTTATATTTAACGCCCGTGCACAGGGGCTCCATGATCTCTGCGCTCAACAGTTTCAAACCCATTTGTAATGCGCCCACAATCAGTCAGTGCCCTCAGTCAACCTATGCAGCGTGGCGGCCGCAAAGGGTGCACAACCAGAACCATAAGAACCTTAATAATTGGCAAATTGTAAGCGCACATAAGTCCGCCATCCGACAAACTCGGGCCCCCTTTTCGCACAGGGATGGTCAATGTGAATAAAAACCACCAATCCCGTCGGCGAACGCTGCAGCGTTCGACCGCCCATGGAACACAAAGGACGACAAAACACGTGCATGTCTCCCCTGAGCGTAGCTCGGTGCGGGATGGCGAACAGTGCACAAAATAAATACTGACCCACCTTGCCATGCATATGCTGTTAAAGACATGCACTAGGTGTCCCAAGTTGGCCCTTTTGTCCAGTGTGGGCTAGTTTGATGAGTGATTTCACCATGGGGTACCTCCTAATGCACTGTATGTGCTCCCGTCAAGCATGCCATTTAAAGCGGCCCATGTAAGTAATTACCGCAACCGTATTCTTGAGCCTGTGACACTTTTCACCCTTTGACCCAAACAGAAGTTGCATCGCCCGGCATTGTTTCCAATGTACCATACGTATCGTTAATACCCGTGGATATAGGCCCATTTATCACATCACAGTGATCGCAAGCAGACGTGAAAGGTCAGACGATAATGATGTTTAATTTTACAGCACTCAGCAGGATGAAAAGGCTAATCGCTGCCCGTGCCTTTTCAGCGCAACGCTGGCCGTGCCTTCCTTTGCCATTGTATGTCACTTCAAAACTTTGAGAGCATCCCTTTATAACCAACTATTGTGCGTGAATGAATAAATCATTACCAACATATGCCTACCTATGCACACCCAAACAGATGTAGCCGGGGACGTGATGAGGCCCATCCAAAACAACCCCTTAGTCCCCCTTCTCCGCACCGCGGTCTAAACCATTTCAAAAAGGTACAAACACGATGTACTAACATTAAACAGTTGAAACCCATTTGCAAAAAATCCCTTCATTGAAACCCATTTACTGCACCACCGTTTACCTTTTCAAACACCCAACATGATACCTAAACTTGAAACATTCCCCGCCCTGTACTGTGGTTTACCCCAATTAAACGCACTAAGATGCTGCATTTATATTAAAACATTGAAACCCCTTCCCCGCACCGCGGTTTACCATTGAACAGCACAAACTTGCTGCATCACCTGTAACACCGCCCCGCGGTCTGGACCACAAACAATCTGTGTAAATTAGCGCTATTAAAACTAAACCAAGCCTTCCTCTTTTCCATTTCCAAATACATTCAGGCCTCCATCTGGGCCGGCGCCATGAAGCAGCAGGCCGTAGGTGCGGAACCCTCGCAACCCCCATTCCCGCCCGGGGGTACCAGTCAACCTAATCAAGTTTCATGATTACCACCATTGATTAAAACTTAGTAGCGCAAAACAAAAACAACTCACACTTTTGACCAACGTAGCATCAGGCACCTTGGCCACTCCGCCATCTTATCTGGTCGTGGACATACTGCCGCCCACACCCGGCTTGGCCCCTTTGCTGCGCGCCTAATGGCGACAACCGTGTTTTTCGGCCTCTTTCTCGGCCCGCGCGGTGGCCATGAAGCAGCACCTGAATGAATGCAGCACTACCTCGATCTCAGCACACCCGCCATCACAAAAGGCCAGGCCCATAACCGTAGGACCCATACATGAATGCCTCTGTTGCAGAGCGTACCCAAAGCTATGGGCCGGCTAACTTACTCCTTTGCCTTTCATGAAATCGACCATCATTCAAAATCAGGAGCTCTGATTCCACAATGCCACGTGCCATGGCAACAAAACAGCAACCTTATTCAAGCCTACACCAGGCGGCCAGGTAGCTCGATGTTACCTATTGTAAATTCTATGGCCCGCAGGCCCAACACACGCATACCGGCAAATACATGCAGCCTTTCATTACGAGCCCCCCAGACTGTGTAATTAAGTGACAACAAAAAGGTGCCTTACCCCCCAAAACACATGTAGCCTTTCTCTTTACAATTCGCACACTGATGCATTTCACATGACGACATACGTCTGCCTTCCCCGACAAATCGTTTAAAATTACAAATCCTGCAAATCTAATAAACCTACAAAAGAGAGAACCTCCCGCACGATAGCTTGCGTCTGCATAAAATGCATCCGGGCACGTGCAGGCGCCATGGCCCAAGAAGCATCGAGGCCGGGGGGACCCTAAGAGCTACTGCATATCCATTACACCGTACAATCCCACACTGTTGTATCTTTAAACGACGACAAAAATTGCCTCCCCCCTCCAAAACGTGCCCCCTTTCCGTAATTACGTCATTATAACCGTCTAAACTTGAAGCTTTCTCCAAGTCAAACATGCGGCCTTTTTAACCAATCCCAGCATTATACACCTATTTTGCGTGGTCAAACATGCTTAACAGGACCAAACCATGCCAATTTAAAATACCCTCCGTTCTAAACTAACGTTTCTAGCGTTTCATACAATATCCTTACTATTGCTCTGAAATTGCTGTCTTGTTTCGCATCAGGCAACTTAGATACTTGTGCCTAGGCATGTTATAAAAACACGAAACCCCCTTCATCATACCTTATAATAACACCTCCAACCCATTGTTCAACTAAATGCAAACACTCGTGTGTAGGCCACTTTTAAACATTCACGCCATGGCTGCCTCAAATCAATCCAAAATTCAGCGCTTGTGGGACTCGTCCAAGCAGCGCACCTCGCCGCTCGTCATGGCCGACTGCAATCCTTTGTCCTGAAGCGCACCGCAACAGCTGCCTCACGTCCCTGCAGCAACCGCTCCTCACCAAGCTACCGCGGGGTGCGTTAAAACAAATAATAATATACTGGCGATCAAATACCATCCACATTGGGCTATTTCACCAGCTGAGGCCCCTTTTCAAACCCGTTTTTCAAATAGTAGCCTCCAGCAACGATTAAATGTGCAGCAGAGAGGCCAAAAAAAAACCCTGTGATGTTGCAAGCATGAACGGCGCATGCGCGAGCCTTGTTCCGGGCCGTGCATGCACATCAAGAATAAAGAACGTCCGTGCGGGCAGTTGCCGTGGGGATGCCGTAAGGCACACATGCGTGTCCTGTGTCTCCTTGGGTGCATGCGTGTGAGTGAGTGCGTATGCAGTGCAGCCCGAGGTACGGGCCTGCACACAACATCTAGCGACGAGGATGGGATGCGAATGGAGCATTCCCCGAGCCGAGCACGAGCAAAGCGGATCGGTTTCTACGCAGGACACGGGGCAGTAGCGGCCTGAAAAGGGGCTCGTGCGCTGCTCACGTTCCACAGAAACCACAGTGAACTAATTTTTTTGGAATCCCGACAGTCGTCGACATCCAAGACGACTGTCCCTCAAGCTGTGGTAACTGGACTGGTCCGCGGCCAAGTTGATCCACACCACGCGGCGGCCTGAGATACGTCGACTGTCCGCACAAGTCAGGTTTGTGGCCTCCAAACCCTAAGGAGGTGCCAGTGCGACCTGTGAACATGGCGGAGAGTGGTGAAGATGCAGGGACAGCGCCGGTGGCGGTAAGGAGGAGACAACAGGGATCGCTGTTACCCATGCAAGAATTCGACAAGTCGGGTCCACCCTCAAAATTGGGCCCAAAATGGTTGCTGTGGATAAGGAAATTGGACATGTACTTCACCGCAACAGGAGAAACCAATGATGACGCAAAAAGGGCAACTCTACTATACTCCGCGGGTATGGACGTCCTACGCATTTATAAGTCCCTTAACCTGCAAGTAGTTACCTATGTTGCGGTCAAGACTGCCTTGAGGAATCATTTTATTCCGCTGTCCAACGTGGACTATGAGAGATTCCTGTTCAACAGCGAAAAACAGCGGGAAGAAGAGTCGCTTCATCAATTCTGCGCCCGCCTAAGACAAATGGCCACGACGTGCAGATGGGACAACGAGGAGTCCATGATTAGAAACCAAGTCATCCAAGGCTGTGGCTCAGGCAAACTCCGCAGACAGGTGTTAAGGGAGCCAGGATGGACCCTGACACAGATCCTGGACATTGGAAGAATATATGAACTGGCAGAGTCGAGGGGTGCCACAATGGACGTGGCGGTGCATCCCAGCAGGTCAGAAGAGGCGTTTGCGGTAGGGAGGCAGTCCGCATCAAAGAGTAAGTGGAGTCAGAAACGCCAAGAAGCAAGTCCGACGCATGGAGTGGCGCCAATTTGTCAGTATTGTGGTTACGATTTGCCGCACTCCGAGGAATGTCCCGCCAAATCCAGATCCTATGGCAGATGCAACAGACTCGGACACTATGCCCGGATGTGCCGCGCTCCTGCGCCCGTGCCTACTCAAAGGGGTCCGGCCAGGTTGTTTGGCAGTGGGTCGAGGGGGCAAAAGAGCATTGCAACAGTGGAACAGGATATGCAGAGGCTGAACATGGCCGAGGAGGAAGAAGAGGAGGACGACGAGGTGTTCTTCATTTCGAGCATAGCCACAGGGGAAAGGAAAAAGAGGCAGCCCAAATGCATAGTGGACATCCAGGGGGTCCCTACACAAGTGATGATCGACAAAGGAGCCTCGGTATGTGTGCTGGCCTCCGATCACTACCAGTCGATCCCGGGACCACCACCGTTGGATGTCTTGAGGGCAAAGATCTTCACGTTCGGCAGCGACACACCACTCCCCATCAAGGGTGTCTTCGTGGCGCCCCTTTCAAAGGGCGGCAAGTCCATAAAAGCACGATTTTTCATCACCGACGTGAGCTTCCACTCCCTGCTTAGCTGTGCAGCGTCGGAAGCACTGGACCTTGCGCATTTTGCGTTTGCAGTCTATCAAGTAGACATTGAGCAGCTACTAGCCAGATTCTCAGGCATTTTTGAAGGAGTGGGAAAGTTGAGAGCTCCTCCTGTGCGTCTACACATCGACGACACCATCAGGCCCACGGCTCTCAAACATCGAAGGATCCCGTTCCATCTCCAGGAGCAGGTGGAGGAAGAACTCTGCTCATTGGTCCGAATGGACATCATCGAACGGGTGGAAGGCCCAACGCCCTGGGTCTCACCCATAGTGGTGGCCCCCAAGCCAAAACAGCCGGGAGCGGTGCGCATCTGCGTCGATATGCGCCTCCCAAATGCAGCTATCAAAAGGGAGAGACACATTACGCCCACTCTCGATGATATTATAGGAGAACTGCAATGGGCGAGAGTTTTTTCGAAGTTAGATTTGAGGGCGGGCTATCATCAGCTCGAGCTCCACCCGGACTCACGTTATATCACAACTTTTACGACGCATGATGGCCTCTATCAGTTTAAGCACCTGAGCTTCGGCATTTCATCTGCTGCAGAAGTTTTTCAGAACACCATCAGGAGGGCGCTCGCAGGACTGAAAGGTGTTTTGAATATGAGCGATGACATCTTGGTGTTTGCAGACTCAGAGGCGGAACACATGAAGAGACTGGAGTGCACGCTGAAGAGGCTAGAGGATTTGGGGCTTACCCTACACCGTGAAAAATGTGAATTTTTCAAAGACAGAATTGGGTTCTTTGGCTTCATCTTTCATGCCAGCGGCGTGTCGCCCGATCCTGCAAAGATCAAGGACATTCGGGAGGCCGCAGCACCCCAGTCCCCAACAGAGGTAAGGAGTTTCTTGGGGACGGTGAACTACTGTGGGCACTTCATTAAGGGTTTGGCCTCCCTGTCAGAACCCCTCAGAGCGCTGACCAAGAACGATGCTGCCTGGGTGTGGGAAAGAAAAGAACAAGAGGCATTTCAAGTCATCAAATATGCCCTGTCCGACGGAGACACCATGGCGTACTTCGACCCCACCGCCGAGTCCCAGATCATTGTGGACGCCAGCCCGGTGGGTGTAGGTGCTGTGCTGATGCAAGCGGACAAGAGAGGGGACATGCGATCCATTGCATATGCGAGCAAGGCACTCACAGACACAGAACAGCGCTACTCGCAAATTGAAAGAGAGGCCTTGGCCATACTGTGGGGCTGTCGCCATTTTCGTCTCTACATCCTCGGCAAGCCGGTCGTAGTCGTGACCGATCACAAGCCCCTGCTGCCTTTCCTGGTGGGGGTGTCATCAAAACCTCCACCCAGAATCGAACGATGGATGCTAGCCCTTATGGAATATGGGGTTCAACTGGTGTACAGACCAGGAACCAATAATCCAGCGGACTATCTGTCGCGACACCCAAACCCAGAGAGCGTGGAAAAGACCAAGGAGGTGTCTGCTTGTAGAGGGCTGCTCTGTCAGGTCGTGGAAGGTGCATTACTGGTGGCGCTGTCCAGGCTCACCATAGCGACGGAAACGTCCATAGATGAGGTGTTCCACATCATCAAAACAGAGGTTCGAAGCGGCAACTGGAGAGAGGTGCTTCAGAACAATGCAAGGCGGCAGGCTGACGCCCAGAAAGACCTTCAGGCGCTGTGGAGGGTGAGAGATGAACTATCCATTTCCGACGACGGACTACTGTTGAGGGGGAGGCAAATTGTGATCCCGCACGCCCTGAGAAATCGTGTGTTGGAATTAGCTCACACAGGGCACCAAGGGGTGGCCAAGACCAAAGCCCGGCTTCGACCCAAAGTGTGGTTCCCTGAACTCGAGGGAATGGTCGAGCTGTTCATAAAAAGGTGTCTGCCGTGTCAGGCGGCGAATCCTGGGGATAAAGCTCCACCGATCAGCTCAATGGAACGGAGCGAAAAGCCCTGGGGAACCGTCCATGCAGATTTTGGATCGACGGGTCGGGGCATGTACTTTTTAGAGGTGGTAGACCAATGGTCCAGATATCCCGAGGTGGAGATCGTAGAGTCCACCGCCACCGAGTACACCACTAGGGCCCTGGACAAAATGTTTGCGACCCATGGCTCCTCCGAAATACTATGCTCAAACAACGGTCCCCCGTTCATGGGCAGCCAGTTCGCACAGTATCTCAAAGCGAGGGGCATCCATCACCGGAGAGTATCCCCGTTGTGGCCACGTGCGAACAGGGAAGCTGAAAGGCTCATACGCACGCTTAACAAGGTGCTGAGAATATCCACAAGCGGAGGAGAGGACCTCCCGAAGAAGGTTGTGGAATTCCTGCGAGAGTATCGGACCACGCCGCACCAATCGACGGGCGTAGCTCCTGCTGAAGCGCTATTCGGGCGCTGCCCTCGCGGCATGATACAGGAGGTAGAAGGAAGAATACCCGGGTCATTGACAATGATAAAGTGAGGGAGGAGCGGGCAGCCCGCAATCAGAGAGAGAGTGAGAGGAGAGGTCTCCAAGACAAGGAAGTGGCTGTAGGTGATTCCGTGCTGGTGCGGAATCGTCACCGGAAGGCAAACTATCACTACCTTACGAACCTCACCCGTGGAAAGTCACGCACGTGAAAGGAACCATGGTCACGGCAGCATGCAACCGGGGAACAGTCACCCGCAACAGGTCTTTTTTAAAAAAACTGGACACATCACCGAGGGACAGTGAACCGGACGAAAGCACCTCGTCCGAAGCGGTCCCCGAAGGTCAGGCGGAGGACGCTCAGAGGGAGGACATTCCACAAGCAGATGGTCCCGGCTCGACGCAGCACAGCACCCCTCGGTACCCTGTGCGGGGAAACCGCAGACTGCCGGCTTGCCTCAAGGACTATGTTCTGGACTCGGGAGACTGAGCCGAGGGTACAGCAGCCGGCCGACCCACGTTGGGTTATATGTTTATGTTTACCAGGTATATGGTTCATTCTGGTTGATGTTAAATTGTTTTTGTTTGAAGAAAAAAAGGGATGTGATGTTGCAAGCATGAACGGCGCATGCGCGAGCCTCGTTCCGGGCCGCGCATGCGCATCAAGAATAAAAAACGTCCGTGCGGGCAGTTGGCGCGGGGACGGCGTAAGGCACACACGCGTGTCCCGTGTCTCCTTGGGTGCATGCGTGTGAGCGAGTGCATGTGCGGTGCAGCCCGAGGTACGGGCCTGCACACAACACCCCCCATATCGGCCACGATAACATCGACATTTCCCTCGTGCCCATCACTTGCCGGCCAAAACCATAAAAAGCAATGCCCCTACCTTCTTTGCGCCAAACACGATGTCCTATGCAGTAATTACCCCTTTTGTCTCCTTTTCATCCGTGGCATTTTAGCACATGCATAACACAAACAGTAATCACCAGGCGAGGGAAGGCTCCCACTTCATCTAAAAACCGTGGCCCATCAAAAGCCCAACCGCGACCCACTGCATATAGCACATGGTGCAAGGCCATTGTAGTTGAAAACCATGCGGTACGATGCACACCCATAGTTAGTCCGCACGTTCTTGACGGAGGATGACCACAAACAGAGGCTGCTTTTGCAGTCCTCGTACGCATTTGTAGGCCGCCCCCAGGGCCCGGCCGGAAATGCCCGCCCTGGGGATGCCCTCCCCCACCGTAACACAGCGGAATGGGTAGGAACCTCACCTGCGGGCGGGGGGGGCCTGCCAGAGGGGCGCCTCTGCTATGTGGGACATCCCTCGAGCGCCCCCTGCAGGGGCTAGTACGTCCCCTGATCTTGGCACCCCATGGTTGTAATACTTAAAGTAGGGTTGAAGATGGACGGTAAGGTTGGTGCTTGGAATGTAATGAATATAATGGCTGAACTGGAACCCTGTCTTTATTTATATTTGTATTACAGATTTCAGGTTTTGTCATATAATGTGTGTATTTGTATTTTGTATTTAAAGTATATAAAGTTTTAATAATGGTTATATGTGTATTTCAGTTTGAACTAAAACACAATACAGAGTATTATTATTATTACAAAATATTTTCAGCTCATGTTTTTTTTGTTTCTATTCCCAGGTGAGTGTTTCCTTACGAAGTGATCTGCTGGGACACATGCTGGAAGAATGTGAAGGAACATGAAAATAAAATGAAAGCATACAGTACTTATGCTCTCCCCCTGGCGTTCTTCCTCTTCTAACACATCAGAATATATTAGCACCTACTTTTTTCAACGGAGGACCTCAGGCATTGAAATTGTGTTACCTTGTTAATGCACCATATTTAAAAGAAAGAAGATTCTTTTAATCGGCTGCTGATAAAAAGGATCTTTTTAGGGCATTGTTATGCTGATAACGAAGGCAAGTAACTGCCGGGAGGTCAGTGTTACTGCTGTTGCACTTAGCTTAGAAGTAAATGCTGGGCCTCAGTGGCATGCCCCATTAACCATTCCAAGATTATTTCCACAGAGAATTGTATTTTTAATTTGCAACTTGTCTACCTCCAGGCCACGATAAAAGCCCAAATGGTTTTTGAAGCAGGTAATGATTAAAAACAAACATAATTGAACCCTCTGCCCCCCGCCCTATTGTGAATCTGCACAAGTCTATCGATTCCACAATACACTGCGCTTGGAGTTTAGGGCCATAATCACTAATTATTTCAGCAGTTTCTGCGATTCGCAAACATCAGGATGCCTGGCGGGGATCTCGTGGATCGTCCAATGTATTGCTGTCACCTGATGGCACAGAGACAGTAGCTTTAAGCAAGCTGGTAGCTATATATTTTGCAAAGTACAACATGCACAAGCAATACCTGCTCACTTCGAAGCTATTCGGTGTTGTATCAAGAAAGAGCCAAAGGCAGAGGCGTAGCGAACAAGGGGTAGGGGAGAGGAGGAGGAGGCTGAAGAGCCAGACTGGGATCCAGACCAGACCGGGAGGTTGGGGACAGAAAAGGAGACCCGCTGGCAGATCAATGTCCCGGAATGGAAAAGTCCTGCGTTTGCTTCGGGCTTTCTGTGCGGGGGTCTGAAGGATGCCGGACCAACCCTGTCGTTTCGGCCTTTCCAGGGCTCACACTGTCGCATGCAAGTACGAGCTCCGGGCAGCAGCACGGCTCTACCAGGGACCTGACACGTTGCTCTGTATCAAAGGAACATCACATTGGAAGCTATTAGACATTGATGGGAGGGAGGGGGAACTATTAGCAGGGACCTTTGTTCCTTAAGAAATGTGAATGGGGGTGATCAGATGTCAGAAGGGTGCATAATGATTCATGCTTTATGAAATAATGACAGTAGCTTTTTAAGCTAAAAATTGTTAGTCCCACATTAATCTGCATGACTTTGCATGCAGAATGTGGAGGATAAAAATAAAGCCATACTCCTATTGCTCAACATATTTCTATGACAGTGGGCTCCATTATAAGCATGCCGGTCCGGTAGGAACAGTACCGGTAAGCTTGCCGCTACTGGTGTTACCGGACTGGCAAACTACAAGGTCTGCTAGCTGGTGCCTTTTCACCCGCCAGGTAGAACATGGGGGGCGTACCGGCACCCGGTAGCAGACCTCAACGGATGCACCGACACCCTTCATGAATGGTGCGGTGCATCCGAACTCCCCATTCCCATTGGGTCCAATGGGACTCAAATGGGAATGGGGAGGAATAATTACCGGCACCCAGCAATGGGGATTTACCGGGTCTGCCGGGGCTGGAATGACCCGGTAAGTCCCCATTGCCAGGTGCTGGTAAATTCATGTCTCCGGTAATTACTGGCACGACTACCGCCAGACTCATAATGATGCCCAATGTATATTTATTTATTTGTTTATGTATTTATTTGGTTATTTACAATGCCTCTATACATCGGAATTGGGTTTCAAGGTGCTTTAAGGCAAAGGGGGCAGGGGAGAAACATTGAAGAAGTAATTAAAGCAAAATCAGAACATTCCTACTAGGTCTTGAGGCATTCGGAATGTGCCAGTGCTATGTTATACGAGCATGGGAGAGGCGGAGGAGGGGGAAGTAAAGGAAGGGGAGGGGGAAGGAGGACAGACAAAAATGTCCCTACTAGACTAAGAGGCGTTTTGGATTGTGCAAGTGCTGAAACATGAAGAGAGGAAAGGGGGAGGAAGGGAGGTGCAGGAAGGGGATGAAGGGAAGGTACATTAAGGGCAAAAAACAAGTTTAATACAGGCTGTACTGAGATAAGGCAATTCACCACACATCGCACACTCCGCTCCCCTCTGCACTTCTCTTTACTGCACTTGCACAATCCAAAAGTCACAAGGCCTGATAGGATCGTTTTTGTTTTGTCCTCCCTGTTGCCCCCCTCTTGTCTTGTTGCCCTTCGAAACACATTGTGTAAAGGCGCATTATAAATACCCAATAAATACCCAATAAATAAATAAATAGTAAAGGGTTAAGTAACAGTATAGATAAGTAGGAAAAGTGAAACATTTGACTGCTACAACTTCAGGTGCAGTGGCCAAATCAATAAGGGGTACAAAAGGAAGATGAAACAGGGAATTACAGCAAGTACAGAAGGTAGACATTGGAGACAAAAGCATGTGTAGATGGAAGGCACCTCGTGATGCGTGGTGTTCGTAAGCAGGTGAACATGAGTACAGTGCGATGAGTAAGTGTGTGCACAGATCAGCCGAGCGTTAAACTCATGCTGCAAGGGGGCTATGTTGAAACTCAGCGCTCTGGAATTGCAAAACAAGGTGTGTAAAAGTGGACAGCACAGGTAAAGTGGGTACATAGAGAGGGTAGATGCAGGAATTGCATGCAGCGTGGGGCTGCAGGAGAGGGATACCAGGAAGAAGGGGGAGAAGATAGTGAACAGATGTTTTAGTCATACTCAATGCACCACGTAATAACAGCAACGTTAGAAGTCCTGGGAAGATGACGGCAAAGTCCATGCACCAGGAGTTCATGGCAAAGTCCACAGTAACAGGAAGGTGTCGGCAGAGTAAAAGGGTTAGACATTTGTATGCAGGACACAGACAAGCAGTTTCATAAGGCGTGGAAAGTGAACAGAGGCAGGAGGGCATCAGACTTGGATAGGGAGGCTAATCAGAGGTACACTGCTTCAGACCCCAAGGACAAGAAAGGAGAGGGTGCGAAAGGCAAGAATTTAGCCAAGTAGACGAATTTGTGAGGTGAAGTGGAGCGGCAAGAAGAAAACGATGGTAGTGACTCACGATCCTGAACAGGGGCTAGAAAGCAGAAGTTGAGAGAAATAGAGTGCAGCAGCCACGGCGGCCAGGCCCAGACAGGATCAGACAGGAGTAGTAAAGAAGGCCTTAAACGCAGGCCTTTAACGGGGCCGGCGTGTCCTGCCAGCTCCGGCGAGGAAAAGGAAGAAGAGCGGAGTTGGGCCAATTGGTGGTCCCCAGAGGTGGGACCATGGTGTTGCTGCAGGCCACAGTGTCGGCCACCTCTAATCCGGCGGCCATGATGTTAGGGCAAATGATGAAATAAATGCTGAGCCAAACAGAGCTTAAAAATCTCTCCAGCCCTGAGCTCCCCAGGCCAATGGGGCTTAAAAATCTCTCCAGCCCTAAAAACTCCCCACTGGCTTTCTGGGGCCAGGAACCATGCTATCTACAACTGGCTCTCACTAAATACCTCCAGATTGTTACGCTCCTCCGGCTCCAACTCTCTGAGTGTCAAGCGATTCGCTAAACAGCGAGCTGGTGGTCGATCTCTTTCCTTGGCTGGCTCCCTCCTATGGAACAGCCCTCCCCCTTCCTCTTCATCTTGAGCCAGATCTCCTAAAATCCCAGAAGCTCCTCAAGACTTTCCTTTTCGCCTCCTCCTTCCCACTCTTCCTCACGTGCTAAACCACACAGTCGCTGAGATTGGTGACCAGGGCCCTTATGTGTCCACCTGGGTCCTGGCCTCCCATCATCAATCGCCTTCAGCCTCTGCCCACTCCTAGCACTTGCCTTTGGGCACCCACTGGCCTATGCTATGACAGGCTTGCAGTTATTTATTTGCAGCTGACCATTCTTACCTAGTGATCTCTGCCAGTTGCTGAATGCTCACAAGGCCTGGTAGGGCCACCTCTCTCGTTCATTGCTATGTTTGCCTTTCATTCCCATGTTCCCTCCCTGTTGCCATGCGGGCACTTTGAAACACAATTTACCTGATGTATAAGCGCTTCCAAATGCACAATAAATAAAATAAATAAATAACCTGATGGGAGCAGGCAACATGGAGAGGCATCAGGGGCACTCCGGTGCCATGTGGAAGATACCTGCAGGGCAAGAAAGGAGTAGTAAAGAAGTCCTTAAATGCAGGCCTTTAACCGGGCCAGCGTTGCCTGCCGGCTCCGGAGAAGAACAGGAAGAAGAGCAGAGTTGGGCCCTTCGGTAGGCCCCACAGGCAGGACCATTGTGTTGCTGCAGGCCACAGTGTCGCCCACCTCTAATCTGTCAGCCATGATGTTAGGGCAAATGATTAAATAAATGCTGAGCCCAACGGGGCTTACCTGAAGGGGAAAGCAACATGGAAAGGCATCTGAGGTACTTCGGTGCCACGTTGAAGATGCCTGCAGGGCCAAACAGGACTGTTCAGTACTTTGTAGGGTTATGTAGACACCCTGTAATATTTTGCCTCATTGTATGCCCAGCGTGACCTAGTTGCAGGCAAGATTGTACCGTAAACTCAGACACCATGTTTGATCATATACTGAGGTGTTATGTCCTGGACCCAAGGCACAGGGTCCAGGACACCGGTGCTGGGGGTACCCAGCTGGGTCACCTTCTGTAGGCATGTCAGACTAGTGCACAGGCACAAGTGCCAACCCGTGGGGGCACCCACCATGCACAGTTGCAGGGGGTTACCCTGATGGGCCGTGATTACACGGACACAGACCATTGCCTGGGGGCACACAGGCTGTCAGAGCTGGAGTTGCCCAGCAGGGGCTGCGGAGCACAGCTGCAGAGTTTCCCAGTAGGGGCTCTGCTGAACAGAAGTGGACAGGGACAGTGTCGCCCCACAGGGGCACTGTCATGGCGAGGGGCTCTGCAGGCAGGCACAGTGTCACGCTGCACAATAACACACAGCAGGCAGGAGTCAGTTGGTATCGACTGACGAGCGGGAAATGCCTCGTCCCTTTTATTCAGTAAGACACATGGTCACAAACATGTGACATTAGCACGAGCCCTGGGAGGGACGCGTTCTCTAAAAGGGGTGGCACACCACACTCCTCCTTTTCCATAACGAACAAACAAAATGCAAGCATCACTGGAAATCAAATCAATTAACAGTCACAAACAGTAACACTTAGAATCAGGGGTGTGCGTTGGAGCTCAGGTTGGGACAATCACTACCTACAGATGTACTTTGGTAGTTTCAAACAACACATTTATGGAGAGGTGGTAATCATTTTAGGGTGACAGTCAGGGTTGGTGGATTGCTGTGGACACATTAGAAAATTTCACATTAGAAAAACCTTTTACTCAACTTGGTGAGTGTAACTTAACCCACTGAATGACATCATTGTTAGCTCCTGGCACCATTTAAAGCATGACAACAAGCAGGAGACCGAGTAAAAATACTAGGTCACACAGCCGCTCTCAAAAAAAGCCCAGAACCAGGCGTAAAGTTATAGAGTTCAAAAGGTTTTGTTAAATCCACAGGTATTTCAGTGCTTAAAAAATGAATGCAAAAAGTCATCTGTTGGTTTTTCAAGAATTTTAAGTTTATCCAAAAGATAGATGCAGCTGTCACTAATACTTTCTTATTGAGAGGAGAGTAAACCACAACACATATGCACAAAAGACTTGGGCCAATGCATTTCGGAATTTCCTTCTTCAGGGCCAATCTGTTACAGTTACACACAAAATGCAGCAAAAATATTAATGTCATTGCATAAAAATAACAAATGTTTAACACATACCAATCAAGGGCAGGTTCCGTGGTGCAAGCGCAATATGGAAAAAAATGAATGAACAGAAATGAGTGAAATGAGCTTTAAGTGTACAGGAAAAAATGGAGAAGGGAAGCAGCAATGTTACCTTAATGGTGTTGCAAATGAGGGAACAAGCACTGAGGCTGAGAAGCCCAAGGGGACAACGTGGTGGCGTGCATGCAGCCGCCGAGGTATTACAGAGATCGCGTGATCTAAGAGAAAGATATGGATCACGGTAAGTTGGATAATGAGGCTCTAGTGAACACAGAATAACGCTGGACGCAATCGTGTAGCTTACCTCCGTGTACACGGAGCAGGGAGATCTTTCGGCGTGTGGGAGCCGGTTCTGCAGGGCGGAACGGCGTGTTTGGGCGGGCGCCTAGGCAACCGTTAGTTAAAAAGACACGTGAGCATCACGGCGCCATTAAATGACCGATGGGCACAAAACTAAGGTGCAAACCGGGGGTAAATCTGCACAAGTTCTAAAAATATGCAATTACAGGGATACACAGCATAAGGAGGAACCTAAAAATTAAATTAAGGAAAGGATCTGAAAAACAATAAAAATGGAAAAAATACTCGCGGCTTAAATGATAAGAAAGAAGAAGTAAAGAAAACAACTGGAGGGAAGAGGTATATAGTAAAATAGCACCAAATGATGGTATTACTGCGGTGAACAATATAGAAGGAACAAACTGGTGACATTGCTAGGGAGATAGTACCAAACATATGAGAATGCTGCAATACATGGAATATAAAGTGCATGTAACTGCTTACCATCCAAAAAGGCAATTAATGTTACATAACCTCGTCGTGGAAGGTGTCGCCCCGAAGGACGGCACCTTGGGTCCCATTCATGGTCCGGGATATACAGCGAGGTTAGTGTACAGATCCCATGGGATCAAGGTAATAAAGCATGCAATCAGTGCATTAGTAAAAGGAGAAGAACAGTGTAAAAGGCAATTCGTGTTAGACAACCTCGTCGAATCAGGTGTCGCCCCGAGGGACGTCACCTTGGGTCCCAGACATGGTCAGGGATATAAAGCGAGGTTCACATGGTCAAATGGGATCAGGGGGATGAAGGATACAATCAGTACATTGATAATAGGAGAACAACAGTGAAACGAAACAATACACAAGGCGTACATTTAGCAGAACATGTTTTAGACATAGCAGTGGTAATTAATTTCCTCATTCAAACCGTTGGGGACCAGACTACAGAGTTTGTCGATCCAGAATGTTTCTCTCCGATTCAATTGTAGACTGAGATCTTCATGGGGATTATTTTTTGTTAGCACTTCCAACACTACAAACTTGATCTGTGACAAATTATGATTGTGCATGGCCCAATGTCGGGCCACGGCCGAGTTTGGATTGGAATTTCGGATACAGGAACGATGTTCATTCCATCTGATCTTGGCAGCTCTAGTGGATTGACCCATGTAGTATTTTCCACCTGGGCATTTTATGCCATATATGATGTTGGTAGTGTCGCAGGTACCAAATGTCTTGAGAGTAATTTTTTGGCCTGTCCGTGGGTGGAAAACAATGTTGCCTTTGATTACGGAATTAAAATTTATACAGTGAAGACATGGGAATGTCCCAGTACGTTGTGTCAACAATTTCGTGCAGAGTACTCTTGTCTGTACCAGTTCGTCCCTGAGATTCCTGCTTCTTTGGAAAGCAAACACAGGTGGTTCATTAAATAGGTCTTGCACTCTTGTGTCATTTTTGAAAATGTTCCAATGTTTTTTGATAGTCTTCTTGATTATATTGCTTTGGATGGAAAATTTAGACACGTATACAGGTGATTTCAATTCTCTAGCTGGTTTCTTAGGAGCAGAGAGTAGAGTGTCACGATCCAGGATGTTAATTCTGCGAGCAGCAAGGTCCAATTCTTCTTGGTGGTAGCCTGGTTGGAGGAATTTGTCTTTCATAAGAAGTTGTTGTGCCATGCAATCTTCTGGATCACTCACAATCCTCTTAACTCATAGAAGTTGACTAAATGGCAAGTTCCTGAGTAAGCTTGGCTGATGGAAGCTCAGGCGGTGCAGCAGATTGTTGCGGTCGGTAGGTGTCCGAAATAGGGTAGTTTTGTAACCCATGTCCTTCATTGCTATCTGTACATCAAGAAAGGTAATCTTGTCCTTTGAAAATTCTCTGGTGAATTGTATTCTGGGGTCAATACTGTTGATGTATCCGAAGAAATCATCGAATCGTTGCTCTGTGCCTGTCCACACACCAAAAATATCATCAATGTATCTAGTCCACATGTGGATATCCCTTTTCCATTCTTCTTTGGTCAGTATATGGTCCATCTCGAATTTAAGCATAAAACAATTAGCATTATGAGGGTGCCATGGTGGCACCCATGGAGGTCCCGGAAGTTTGAAGATAGAATTGATTGCAATACTGAAAATAAGAATTCTCAGAGATAAATTGTAACAGAGTCAAGATAAATTATTTTTGTGCGCGCACCTCAGGTGCTTGAAGTAGAAGCCATTCGACAGCTTCAATACCTAGATCATGCGGTATAGAAGCATACAGACTTTTAACATCTATGGTGAACATCAATTGGTTTGGCTGAAGACTGATGAAATTGAGTTTCTGCAAGAAATGAGTAGTATCTCTGGTGCAGGTCATGGTTTGTTGTATGAGTGGTTGAAGGAAAAAATCGATGTAGACATCCAGGGGTTGATTCAGGCTATCCATCCCTGCGACTATGGGCCGGCCAGGGGGTTTGGTAAGGTCTTTGTGAATTTTCGGGAGTGTATAGAAATTAGGAATCCTTGGATGATCGTTAAGCAGATATTTGTGTGTATGCTCATTGATCCATTCTAGTTCTAATGCTTTATCAAGTAGAATAGCCAGGTTGTTTCTAATGGAGATTGTGGGATCTTGATCTAATCTGGCATATGTGGTATCATCTTGTAGTACCACACAAGAATGTCTGAGACATTCTGTGTCATAGTCCACAGGGTTGAGAATCACAAGGGCTCCACCCTTATCAGCAGGGCGAATGGTAATTTAATTTTCGTATCGCTGTAGAGGTCTTTGATCAGTCTCTTCTCGTGTGGTTTAAAGTTCTTGTGTGGCGGAGTTCTATAGTTTATCCGTTCTAGATCACGAGTGACCAATCTCTGGAAGATTTCAATAGAGGGTGCGTTGATCGGTGGAACTAATCCGCTCTTTGCTCTAAATTCTTGAAAGTCCAGCATTTGTGTTGGTTTGTCAGTAGTTTCGAGTTCTTCAAAAAACACTTCGAGTTTCAACTTTCTGACAAATTTGTACAGTTCGATCTTGCTATTAAATAGGGTAGTACCGTAGGTTGGAACAAAACTAAGGCCTTTTTGTAGTGTGTTCTCTTCAAGTTTGTTGAGAATTCTGCTAGAGATATTTATGACTAAATTCTCTTCAGTTGTTGCCGCGTCTAGGGTCTTGGTCTGGGGTTTCCTCCTCCCCCTGCAGGTTCTCTTGGGCGGGCGCCTAAAAAACCAGAGGCTAAGGATGCTTGGGCTCCAGGGCTAGTGGTTTGGTCAGGATGGCTTGTTGTTTGTTCTGTAGGGGTATCTGATTCCCTTGGTACATCTGAATCAGAACTGGAGGTGTTTTCAGACGGATGTTTATAGAATTTTTTGGGTTTGGGGGCTACCGGGCCGTATTTTTCCATCCACGTGTACACTTCGTCATTGATGTAATTATACGTGTCCCGTTTGAATTTTTTAACTTTCTTTTGTTCCAATTCAGTGTTGTACCCTTCAAGTTTGGTGTTGATATCGGTGAGAATCAGATCAAATTCCTCTTTACCCAGGGATTCCACAAGTTCTTTTTCGATTTCCTCGATTTCTGTGCCAAGAGTAGTTAGATTTTTAGCAAGTTCCTGGATGGTAAGTAGGGTCAAGTCGAGGGAGTATTTATTTAAAATGGCTTCCCATTTGCGGACAAATTCCTTACTTTCTTTACAGAGAGTGTGGCGTAATTGTATTCTAAGTCCTCTTGGAATGTGTTGGTTTTTAAAGTATCGGCCTAAAGTGATTGCGTGAAGTTTCCTATTGATCTCCTTCCGTACCAAGTATTCTAGCTGTTTGATACGTTTTGCTGGATCCTTGGGTGTGGTTCCATGTGCGCCTACAGATGTTTCACTGATAAGTTCTAGGAGTGCGGTCGCTTCCTCTGTGGAGAACCCTAGGGTTTCAGCACATTTATATGACAGTCCTTCAATGTCTTCAAACGACATGTTAATCGATTAAATCTTCGAAGTGAAACTATGATAGGATCCAAAAATGTGTGCCTCCACTGTATTGTGTCTCGCAACGGGAGGAGAAAGAGCAAACAGGGAAGTAAGTGGACACCACTGTTGAGTAATATTGTTTAATCCAAAGTCTGTATGTACTGTTAAGTTCATAGAAGTTTAAAAAGGAGCTGGCTGTGACAAGTCTGGAGACACCCTGACTATAAAACACAACAACAAGCAGGAGACCGAGTAAAAATACTAGGTCACACAGCCACTCTCAAAAAAAGCCCAGAACCAGGCGTAAAGTTATAGAGTTCAAAAGGTTTTGTTAAATCCACAGGTATTTCAGTGCTTAAGAAAATGAATGCAAAAAGTCATCTGTTGGTTTTTCAAGAATTTTAAGTTTATCCAAAAGATAGATGCAGCTGTCAATAATACTTTCTTAGTGAGAGGAGAGCAAACCGCAACACATATGCACAAAAGACTTGGGCCAATGCATTTCGGAATTTCCTTCTTCAGGGCCAGTCTGTTACAGTTACACACAAAATGCAGCAAAAATATTAATGTCATTGCATAAAAATAACAAATGTTTAACACATACCAATCAAGGGCAGGTTCTGTGCTGCAAGCGCAATATGGAAAAAAATAAATGAACAGAAATGAGTGAAATGAGCTTTAAGTGTACAGGAAAAAATGAAGAAGGGAAGCAGCAATGTTACCTTAATGGTGTTGCAAATGAGGGAACAAGCACTGAGGCTAAGAAGCCCAAGGGGACAACGTGGTGGCGTGCATGCAGCCGCCAAGGTATTACAGAGATCGCGTGATCTAAGAGAAAGATATGGATCACAGTAAGTTGGATAATGAGGCTGTAGTGAACACAGAATAACGCTGGACACAATCGTGTAGCTTACCTCCGTGTACACGGAGCAGGGAGATCCTTCTGCGTGTGGGAGCCGGTTCTGCAGGGCGGAACGGCGTGTTTGGGCGGTCGCCTAGGCAACCGTTAGTTAAAAAGACACGTGAGCATCGCGGCGCCATTAAATGACCGATGGGCACAAAACTAAGGTGCAAACCGGGGGTAAATCTGCACAAGTTCTAAAAATATGCAATTACAGGGATACACAGCATAAGGAGGAACCTAAAAATTCAATTAAGGAAAGGATCTGAAAAACAATAAAAATGGAAAAAATACTTTCAGCTTAAATGATAAGAAAGAAGAAGTAAAGAAAATAGCTGGAGGGAAGAGATATATAGTAAAATAGCACCAAATGATGGTATAACTGCGGTGAACAATATAGAAGGAACAAACTGGTGACATTGCTAGGGAGATAGTACCAAACATATGGGAATGCTACAATACATGGAATATAAAGTGCATGTAACTGCTTACCATCCAAAAAGGCAATTAATGTTACATAACCTCGTTGTGGAAGGTGTCGCCCTGAAGGACGGCACCTTGGGTCCCAGACATGGTCCGGGATATACAGCGAGGTTAGTGTACAGATCCCATGGGATCAAGGTAATAAAGCATGCAATCAGTGCATTAGTAAAAGGAGAACAACAGTGTAAAAGGCAATTCGTGTTAGATAACCTCGTCGAATTAGGTGTCGCCCCGAGGGACGTCACCTTGGGTCCCAGACATGGTCAGGGATATAAAGCGAGGTTCACATGGTCAAATGGGATCAGGGTGATGAAGGATACAATCAGTACATTAGTAATAGGAGAACAACAGTGAAACCAAACAATACACAAGGCGTACATTTAGCAGAACATGTTTTAGACATAGCAGTGGTAATTAATTTCCTCATTCAAACCGTTGGGGACCAGACTACAGAGTTCGTCGATCCAGAATGTTTCTCTACGATTCAATCGTAGACTGAGATCTTCATGGGGATTATTTTTTGTTAGCACTTCCAACACTACAAACTTGATCTGTGACAAATTATGATTGTACATGGCGCAATGTCGGGCCACGGCCGAGTTTGGATTGGAATTTTGGATACAGGAACGATGTTCATTCCATCTGATCTTGGCAGCTCTAGTGGATTGACCCACATAGTATTTTCCACAGGGGCATTCTATGCCATATATGATGTTGGTACTGTTGCAGGTACCAAATGTCTTGAGAGTAATTTTTTGGCCTGTCCGTGGGTGGAAAACAATGTTGCCTTTGATTACGGAATTACAATTTATACAATGAAGACATGGGAGTGTCCCAGTACGTTGTGTCAACAATTTCGTGCAGGGTACTCTTGTCTGTACCAGTTCGTCCCTGAGATTCCTGCTTCTTTGGAAAGCAAACACAGGTGGTTCATTAAATAGGTCTTGCACTCTTGTGTCATTTTTGAAAATGTTCCAATGTTTTTTGATAGTCTTCTGGATTTTATTGCTTTGGATGGAAAATTTAGATACGTATGCAGGTGATTTCAATTCTCTAGCTGGTTTCTTAGGAACAGAGAGTAGAGTGTCACGATCCATGATGTTAATTCTGCTAGCAGCAAGGTCCAATTCTTCTTGGTGGTAGCCTCGTTGGAGGAATTTGTCTTTCATCAGAAGTTGTTGTGCCATGCAATCTTCTGGATCAGTCACGATCCTCTTAACTCATAGAAGTTGACTAAATGGCAAGTTCCTGAGTAAGATTGGCTGATGGAAGCTCAGGCGGTGCAGCAGATTGTTGCGGTCGGTAGGTTCCGAAATAGGGTAGTTTTGTAACCCATGTCCTTCATTGCTATCTGTACATCAAGAAAGGTAATCTTGTCCTTTGAAATTTCTCTGGTGAATTGTATTCTGGGGTCAATACTGATGATGTATCCGAAGAAATCATCGAATCGTTGCTCTGTGCCTGTCCACACACCAAAAATATCATCAATGTATCTAGTCCACATGTGGATATCCCTTTTCCATTCTTCTTTGGTCAGTATATGTTCCATCTTGAATTTAAGCATAAAACAATTAGCATATGAGGGTGCCATGGTGGCACCCATGGAGGTCCCGGAAGTTTGAAGATAGAATTGATTGCAATACTGAAAATAAGAATTCTCAGAGATAAATTGTAAGAGAGTCAAGATACATTCTTTTTGTGCGCGCACCTCAGGTGCTTGAAGTAGAAGCCATTCGACAGCTTAAATACCTAGATCATGCGGTATAGAAGTATACAGACTTTTAACGTCTATGGTGAACATCAATTGGTTTGGCTGAAGACTGATGAAATTGAGTTTCTGCAAGAAATGAGTAGTATCTCTGGTGTAGGTCATGGTTTGTTGTATGAGTGGTTGAAGGAAAAAATCAATGTAGACACCCAGGGGTTGATTCAGGCTATCCATCCCTGCGACTATGGGCCGGCCAGAGGGTTTGGTAAGGTGTTTGTGAATTTTCGGGAGTGTATAGAAATTAGGAATCCTTGGATGATCGTTAAGCAGATATTTGTGTGTATGCTCATTGATCCGTTCTAGTTCTAATGCTTTATCAAGTAGAATAGCCAGGTTGTTTCTAATGGAGATTGTAGGATCTTGATCCAATCTGGCATATATGGTATCATCTTGTAGTTGTCTGAGACATTCTGTGTCGTAGTCCACAGGGTTGAGAATCACAAGGGCTCCACCCTTGTCAGCAGGGCGAATGGTCATTTTCGTATCGCTGTAGAAGTCTTTGATCAGTCTCTTTTCGTGTGGTTTAAAGTTCTTGTGTGGCGGAGTTCTATAGTTTATCCGTTCTAGATCACAAGTGACCAATCTCTGGAAGATTTCAATAGAGGGTACGTTGATCGATGGAACGAGTCCACTCTTTGCTCTAAATTCTTGAAAGTGCGGCATTTGTGTTGGTTTGTCAGTAGTTTCGAGTTCTTCAAAAAACACTTTGAGTTTCAACTTTCTGACAAATTTGTACAGTTCGATTTTGCTATTAAATAGGGTAGTACCGTAGGTTGGAACAAAACTAAGGCCTTTTTGTAGTGTGTTCTCTTCAGGTTTGTTGAGAATTCTGCTAGAGATATTTATGACTAAATTCTCTTCAGTTGTTGCCGCGTCTGCGGTCTTGGTCTGGGGTTTCCTCCTCCCCCTGCGGGTTCTCTTGGGCGGGCGCCTTAAAAAGCAGAGGCTAAGGGTGCTTGGGCTCCAGGGCTAGTTGTTTGGTCAGGATTGCTTGTTGTTTGTTCTGTAGGGGTATCTGATTCCCTTGGTACATCTGAATCAGAACTGGAGGTGTTTTCAGACGGATGTTTATAGAATTTTTTGGGGGCTACCGGGCCGTATTTTTCCATCCACGTGTACACTTCGTCATTGATGTAATTATACGTGTCCCGTTTGAATTTTTTAACTTTCTTTTGTTCCAATTCAGTGTTGTACCCTTCAAGTTTGGTGTTGATATCGGTGAGAATCAGATCAAATTCCTCTTTACCCAGGGATTCCACAAGTTCTTTTTAGATTTCCTCGATTTCTGTGCCAAGAGTAGTTAGATTTTTAGCAAGTTCCTGGATGGTAAGTAGGATCAAGTCGAGGGAGCATTTATTTAAAATGGCTTCCCATTTGCGGACAAATTCCTTACTTTCTTTACAGAGTGTGGGGCATAATTGTATTCTAAGTCCTCTTGGAATGCGTTGGTTTTTAAAGTATCGGCCTAAAGTGAATGCGTGAAATTTCCTATTGATCTCCTTCCGTACCAAGTATTCCAGCTGTTTGATACGTTTTGCTGGATCCTTAGGTGTGGTTCCATGTGCGCCTACAGATGTTTCACTGATAAATTCTAGGATTGCGGTCGCTTCCTCTGTGGAGAACCCTAGGGTTTCAGCACATTTAGATGAAAGTGCTTCAATGTCTTCAAACGACATGTTAATCAATTAAATCTTCGAAGTGAAACTATGATAGGATCCAAAAATGTGTGCCTCCACTGTATTGTGTCTCGCAACGGGAGGAGAACGAGCAAACAGGGAAGTAAGTGGGCACCACTGTTGAGTTATAGTGTTTAATCCAAAGTCTATATGTACTGTTAAGTTCATAGAATTTAAAAAGGAGCTGGCTGTGACAAGTCTGGAGACACTCTGACTACAAAACACAACAACAAGCAGGAGATCGAGTAAAAATACTAGGTCACACAGCCACTCTCAAAAAAAGCCCAGAACCAGGCGTAAAGTTATAGAGTTCAAAAGGTTTTGTTAAATCCACAGGTATTTCAGTGCTTAAAAAAATGAATGCAAAAAGTCATCTGTTGGTTTTTCAAGAATTTTAAGTTTATCCAAAAGATAGATGCAGCTGTCACTAATACTTTCTTAGTGAGAGGAGAGTAAACCGCAACACATTTGCACAAAAGACTTCGGCCAATGCATTTCGGAATTTCCTTCTTCAGGGCCAGTCTGTTACAGTTACACACAAAATGCAGCACAAATATTAATGTCATTGCATAAAAATAACAAATGTTTAACACATACCAATCAAGGGCAGGTTCCGTGGTGCAAGCGCAATATGGAAAAAAATAAATGAACAGAAATAAGTGAAATGAGCTTTAAGTGTACAGGAAAAAATGAAGAAGGGAAGCAGCAATGTTACCTTAATGGTGTTGCAAATGAGGGAACAAGCACTGAGGCTAAGAAGCCCAAGGGGACAACGTGGTGGCGTGCATGCAGCCGCCAAGGTATTACAGAGATCGCGTGATCTAAGAGAAAGATATGGATCACAGTAAGTTGGATAATGAGGCTGTAGTGAACACAGAATAACGCTGGACACAATCGTGTAGCTTACCTCCGTGTACACGGAGCAGGGAGATCCTTCTGCGTGTGGGAGCCGGTTCTGCAGGGCGGAACGGCGTGTTTGGGCGGTCGCCTAGGCATCCGTTAGTTAAAAAGACACGTGAGCATCGCGGCGCCATTAAATGACCGATGGGCACAAAACTAAGGTGCAAACCGGGGGTAAATCTGCACAAGTTCTAAAAATATGCAATTACAGGGATACACAGCATAAGGAGGAACCTAAAATTCAATTAAGGAAAGGATCTGAAAAACAATAAAAATGGAAAAAATACTCGCGGCTTAAATGATAAGAAAGAAGAAGTAAAGAAAACAGCTGGAGGGAAGAGATATATAGTAAAATAGCACCAAATGATGGTATAACTGTGGTGAACAATGTAGAAGGAACAAACTGGTGACATTGCTAGGGAGATAGTACCAAACATATGAGAATGCTGCAATACATGGAATATAAAGTGCATGTAACTGCTTACCATCCAAAAAGGCAATTAATGTTACATAACCTCGTCGTGGAAGGTGTCGCCCAGAAGGACGGCACCTTGGGTCCCAGACATGGTCCGGGATATACAGCGAGGTTAGTGTACAGATCCCATGGGATCAAGGTAATAAAGGATGCAATCAGTGCATTAGTGAAAGGAGAACAACAGTGTAAAGCAGTTACATGCACTTTATATTCCATGTATTGCATCATTCTCATATGTTTGGTACTATCTCCCTAGCAATGTCACCAGTTTGTTCCTTCTAGATTGTTCACCGCAGTTATACCATCATTTGGTGCTATTTTACTATACATCTCTTCCCTCCAGCTGTTTTCTTTACTTCTTCTTTCTTATCATTTAAGCCGCGAGTATTTTTTCCATTTTTATTGTTTTTCAGATCCTTTCCTTAATTGAATTTTTAAGTTCCTCCTTATGCTGTGTATTCCTGTAATTGCATATTTTTAGAACTTGTGAAGATTTACCCCCGGTTTGCACCTTAGTTTTGTGCCCATCGGTCATTTAATGGCGCCGCGATGCTCACGTGTCTTTTTAACTAACGCTTGCCTAGGCGACTGCCCAAACACGCCGTTCTGCCCTGCAGAACCGGCTCCCACACGCAGAAGGATCTCCCTGCTCCGTGTAAGCTACACGATTGCGTCCAGCGTTATTCTGTGTTCACTACAGCCTCATTATCCAACTTACCGTGATCCATATCTTTCTCTTAGATCACGCGATCTCTGTAATACCTCGGTGGCTGCATGCACGCCACCACGTTGTCCCCTTGGGCTTCTTAGACTCAGTGCTTGTTCCCTCATTTACAACACCATTAAGGTAACATTGCTGCTTCCCTTCTCCATTTTTTCCTGTACACTTAAAGCTCATTTCACTCATTTCTGTTCATTTCTTTTTTTCCATATTGCGCTTGCACCACAGAACCTGCCCTTGATTGGTATGTGTTAAACATTTGTTATTTTTATGCAATGACATTAATATTTTTGCTGCATTTTGTGTGTAACTGTAATAGTCTGGCCCTGAAGAAGGAAATTCCGAAATGCATTGGCCCAAGTCTTTTGTGCATATGTGTTGCGGTTTACTCTCCTCTCACTAAGAAAGTATTAGTGACAGCTGCATCTATCTTTTGGATAAACTTAAAATTCTTGAAAAACCAACAGATGACTTTTTGCATTCATTCTCCTAAGCACTGAAATACCTGTGGATTTAACAAAACCTTTTGAGCTCTATAACTTTATGCCTGGTTCTGGGCTTTTTTTGAGAGTGGCTGTGTGACCTAGTATTTTTACTCGGTCTACTGCTTGTTGTTGTGTTTTATAGTCAGGGTGTCTCCAGACTTGTCACAGCCAGCTCCTTATTAAACTTCTATGAACTTAACAGTACATATAGACTTTGGATTAAACAATATTACTCAACATTGGTGCCCACTTACTTCCCTGTTTGCTCTTTCTCCACCTATTGCGAGACACAATACAGTGGAGGCACACATTTTTGGATCCTATCATAGTTTCACTTCGAAGATTTAATCGATTAACATGTCGTTTGAAGACATTGAAGGACTGTCATCTAAATGTGCTGAAAGCCTAGGGTTCTTCACAGAGGAAGCGACCGCAATCCTAGAAGTTATCAGTGAAACATCTGTAGGCGCACATGGAACCACACCTAAGGATCCAGCAAAACGTATCAAACAGCTAGAATACTTGGTACGGAAGGAGATCAATAGGAAACTTCACGCAATCACTTTAGGCCGATACTTTAAAAACCAACGCATTCCAAGAGGACTTAGAATACAATTACGCCCCACTCTCTGTAAAGAAAGTAAGGAATTTGTCTGCAAATGGGAAGCCATTTTAAATAAATGCTTCCTCGACTTGATTCTACTTACCATCCAGGAACTTGCTAAAAATCTAACTACTCTTGGCACAGAAATCGAGGAAATCGAAAAAGATCTTGTGGAATCCCTGGGTAAAGAGGAATTTGATCTGATTCTCACCGATATCAACACCAAACTTGAAGGGTACAAAAGTGAATTGGAACAAAAGAAAGTTAGAAAATTCAAACGGGACACGTATGATTACATCAATGACGAAGTGTACATGTGGATGGAAAAATACGGCCCAGTAGTCCCCAAAAAATTCTATAAACATCCGTCTGAAAATACCTCCAGCTCTGATTCAGATGTACCAAGGGAATCAGATACCCCTACAGAACAAACAACAAGCCATCCTGACCAAACAACTAGCCCTGGAGCCCAAGCACCCTTAGCCTCGGCTTTTTTAGGTGCCCGCCCAAGAGAACCCGCAGGGGGAGGAGGAAACCCCAGACCAAGACCGCAGACGCGGCAACAACTGAAGAGAATTTAGTCATAAACATCTCTAGCAGAATTCTCAACAAACCTGAAGAGAACACACTACAAAAAGGCCTTAGTTTTGTTCCAACCTACGGTACTACCCTATTTAATAGCAAGATCAAACTGTACAAATTTGTCAGAAAGTTGAAACTCGAAGTGTTTTTTGAAGAACTCGAAACTACTGACAAACCAACACAAATGCCGGACTTTCAAGAATTTAGAGCAAAGAGCGGATTCGTTCCACCGATCAACGTACCCTCTATTGAATACTTCCCAAGATTGGTCACTCGTGATCTAGAACGGATAAACTATAGAACTCCACCACACAAGAACTTTAAACCACACAAAAAGAGACTGATCAAAGACCTCTACAGCGATATGAAAATTACCATTCGCCCTGCTGACAAGGGTGGAGCCCTTGTGATTCTCAACACTGTGGACTACGACACAGAATGTCTCAGACAACTACAAGATGATACCACATATGCCAGATTAGAGCAAGATCCTACAATCTCCATTAGAAACAACCTGCCTGTTCTACTTGATAAAGCATTAGAAGTAGAATGGATCAATGAGCATACACGCAAATATCTGCTTAACGATCATCCAAGGATTCCTAATTTCTATACACTCCCAAAAATTCACAAAGACCTTACCAAACACCCGGGCCGGCCCATAGTCGCAGGGATGGATAGCCTGAATCAACCCCTGGGTGTCTACATCGATTTTTTCCTTAAACCACTCATACAACAAACCATGACCTACACCAGAGATACTACTCATTTCTTGCAGAAACTCAATTCCAGCAGTCTTCAGCCAAACCAACTGATGTTCACCATAGACGTTAAAAGTCTGTATACTTCTATACAGCATGATCTAGGTATTGAAGCTGTCGAATGGTTTCTACTTCAAGCACCTGAGGTGCGTGCACAAGAAGAATTTATCTTGACTCTGTTACAATTTATCTCTGAGAATTCTTATTTTCAGTATTGCAATCAATTCTATCTTCAAACTTCCGGGACCTCCATGGGTGCCACCATGGCACCCTCATAATGCTAATTGTTTTATGCTTAAATTCGAGATGGACCATATACTGACCAAAGAAGAATGGAAAAGGGATATCCACATGTGGACTAGATACATTGATGATATTTTTGGTGTGTGGACAGGCACAGAGCAACGATTCGATGATTTCTTCGGGTACATCAACAGTATTGACCCCAGAATACAATTCACCAGAGAATTTTCATAGGACAAGATTACCTTTCTTGATGTACAGATAGCAATGAAGAACATGGGTTACAAAACTACCCTATTTCGGAAACCTACCGACCGCAACAATCTGCTGCACCACCTGAGCTTCCATCAGCCAAGCTTACTCAGGAACTTGCCATTTAGTCAACTTCTATGAGTTAAGAGGATCGTGAGTGATCCAGAAGATTGCATGGCACAACAACTTCTGATGAAAGACAAATTCCTCCACCGAGGCTACCACCAAGAAGAATTGGACCTTGCTGCTAGCAGAATTAACATCCTGGATCGTGACACTCTACTCTCCGCCCCTAAGAAACCAGCTAGAGAATTGAAATCACCTGTATACGTGTCTAAATTTTCCATCCAAAGCAATATAATCAAGAAGATTATCAAAAAACATTGGAACATTTTCAAAAATGACACAAGAGTGCAAGACCTATTTAATGAACCACCTGTGTTTGCTTTCCAAAGAAGCAGGAATCTCAGGGACAAACTGGTACAGACAAGAGTACTCTGCACGAAATTGTTGACACAACATACTGGGACATTCCCATGTCTTCATTGTATAAATTGTAATTCCGTAATCAAAGGCAACATTGTTTTCCACCCACGGACAGGCCAAAAAATTACTCTCAAGACATTTGGTACCTGCAACAGTACCAACATCATATATGGCATAAAATGCCCCTGTAGAAAATACTAAGTGGGTCAATCCACCAGAGCTGCCAAGATCAGATGGAATGAGCATCGTTCCTGTATCCGAAATTCCAATCCAAACTCGGCCGTGGCCCGACATTGGGCCATGTACAATCATAATTTGTCACAGATCAAGTTTGTAGTGTTGGAAGTGCTAACAAAAAATAATCCCCATGAAGATCTCAGTCTACGATTGAATCGTAGAGAAACATTCTGGATCGACAAACTCTGTAGTCTGGTCCCCAACGGTTTGAATGAGGAAATTAATTACCACTGCTATGTCTAAAACATGTTCTGCTAAATGTACGCCTTGTGTATTGTTTGGTTTCACTGTTGTTCTCCTATTACTAATGTACTGATTGTATCCTTCATCACCCTGATCCCATTTGACCATGTGAACCTCGCTTTATATCCCTGACCATGTCTGGGACCCAAAGGTAACGTCCCTCGGGGCAACACCTAATTCGACGAGGTTATCTAACACGAATTGCCTTTTACACTGTTGTTTTCCTTTTACTAATGCACTGATTGCATCCTTTATTACCTTGATCCCATGGGATCTGCACACTAACCTCGCTGTATATCCCGGACCATGTCTGGGACCCAAGGTGCCGTCCTTCGGGGCGACACCTTCCACGACGAGGTTATGTAACATTAATTGCCTTTTTTGATGGTAAGCAGTTACATGCACTTTATATTCCATGTATTGCAGCATTCTCATATGTTTGGTACTATCTCCCTAGCAATGTCACCAGTTTGTTCCTTCTATATTGTTCACCGCTTTTATACCATCATTTGGTGCTATTTTACTATATATCTCTTCCCTCCAGCTGTTTTCTTTACTTCTTCTTTCTTATCATTTAAGCCGCGAGTATTTTTTCCATTTTTATTGTTTTTCAGATCCTTTCCTTAATTGAATTTTTAGGTTCCTCCTTATGCTGTGTATCCCTGTAATTGCATATTTTTAGAACTTGTGCAGATTTACCCCCGGTTTGCACCTTAGTTTTGTGCCCATCGGTCATTTAATGGCGCCGCGATGCTCACGTGTCTTTTTAACTAACGGTTGCCTAGGCGACCGCCCAAACACGCCGTTCCGCCCTGCAGAACCGTCCCCCACGCGCAGAAGGATCTCCCTGCTCCGTGTACACGGAAGTAAGCTACACGATTGCGTCCAGCGTTATTCTGTGTTCACTACAGCCTCATTATCCAACTTACCGTGATCCATATCTTTCTCTTAGATCACGCGATCTCTGTAATACCTCGGCGGCTGAATGCACGCCACCACGTTGTCCCGTTGGGCTTCTTAGCCTCAGTGCTTGTTCCCTCATTTGCAACACCATTAAGGTAACATTGCTGCTTCCCTTCTCCATTTTTTCCTGTACACTTAAAGCTCATTTCACTCATTTCTGTTCATTTATTTTTTTCCATATTGCGCTTGCACCACGGAACCTGCCCTTGATTGGTATGTGTTAAACATTTGTTATTTTTATGCAATGACATTAATATTTTTGCTGCATTTTGTGTGTAACTGTAGCAGACTGGCCCTGAAGAAGGAAATTCCGAAATGCATTGGCCCAAGTCTTTTGTGCATATGTGTTGTGGTTTACTCTCCTCTCACTAAGAAAGTATTAGTGACAGCTGCATCTATCTTTTGGATAAACTTAAAATTCTTATAAAACCAACAGATGACTTTTTGCATTCATTTTCTTAAGCACTGAAATACCTGTGGATTTAACAAAACCTTTTGAACTCTATAACTTTACGCCTGGTTCTGGGCTTTTTTTGAGAGCGGCTGTGTGACCTAGTATTTTTACTCGGTCTCCTGCTTGTTGTTGTGTTTTGTAGTCAGGGTGTCTCCAGACTTGTCACAGCCAGCTCCTTTTTAAACTTCTATGAACTTAACAGTACATATAGACTTTGGATTAAACAATATTACTCAAGAGTGGTGCCCACTTACTTCCCTGTTTACCATTTAAAGCATGCCCACAATATGCACGAGCCCAGCTTCACATAACCTTTTATCTGGGGCCACTTTAAGCATGTCAATGATCTGCAGGCTCCAAGCGTTTATATGGATGGCTACTGCGTCAATTTTGACCACTTTCAGGGCTGCAGGAACCCAGCCCAACTTATATTAGTATCGGTTTAGGACAATTCAGTTCACAGTTCGTGGCCGGCAGGGTCACACCTCGGTGCCCCAGGGGCCACATCGGCCTGGTCTATGGATGGTGGGGGTAGGCAGTGGCAAGGTACTGGAGGCGGGTGACCGGCCACTCCTTCACTTCCCCTTCCACGCAGGGGCTGCTGGCAGGACACTGCTGATGGCAGAGGGCACGCAAGCACTCGCAAGAGCTGCAACCCTCTTCCGCTCTTTCCCTTCTCTGTTTTCTTTTCTTTTGGCAGTCACTGCCGCCTGTGTGGTGGGTATGAGAAACAATGCACTTTCTTTAATGTGCATAATATTGCTCCTACATGGAGCCTGCAGCCAGTACCCATTTAATTTTCTGATGGGACCGCCCCACACCGGAGCACGACAAAGTGTGTTTTTTTTATCTCCAATGTTCCCCACACTTCTCAACCACCAACAGCTGTGCCAGGATTTTCAGAGGACCATTTACATTTTTCCTGTTGCCCCGGGACGGAGCGCTGTGTCGGCACGGAGCGCTTTAATTTCTTCTACATTTGCACTCACTGCCAGTTGGGCCCGTGATCTTTAGGCGGCTTGTTTTCCGGGTGCAAGTTCTCCGCAGGAACCCTACAAAAGGCCACACCCCAGAGCTGCACTGCAATCTGTTTGCAGCTTTTCAGAACAGAGTAGCAGGCCACATAGGTTTGCCTTGTAAGTGATGGTGGACCAAATCTGCTGTGCTACATTACATTTGCAACTAATAGCAACCATGTCAGTCCGGCTCAGTATGCACAGTAATGGAGAAAATTATGAACGGACCTTCCTGTGACCCACACCCGCAGGTGCGATAGTCCCCACCGTTCCAATCTCATGGGTAGCATGCTCAAAACGGGAGTATGTGCACGTGCATTTCCCCAAGGACGGCGAGGACCATGCCCCAATAAAGCAGAAACATTCCTTCTTCCCTTTCCACTTTCTTTCCAGCACGCCGTCATTGCGTACTGTAAAAAGTTCTGCACGCATCCACCAATGACATTGAAAAGCTCTCCATGTAACAGTATCAGTTCTGTACAACAGTCCTCTGAGTACACACCCCACCCAGAAACGTTATTGCACAATCCCTTTGCCTCCACAGTCCCATTTCCATGGCGGCTATCCTCAAAATCCCTGGATGTGGCTTTCGTGCTGCGTGCGGGCGTGGGGGAATAAATTGCAACCAGGGTAGGGGGAGTTCATTGTAAGGGGCAGCTCTGAAAAGAGCCTTTTTTTTAGATGCTTCTAGAGAAACACCTTTTTTCCGGTTTTTATTTGATTTTGTGTTTTCTTGTGCTGACATTGTTACAGTAAACTCTTCACCGCATCTTGTAGACGGGCAAACAAAACAGCATTACAAATCAGCGACAATTAAATGCCATTTGCCTGGAAAAACTCTGCATTTCCACAATTTATGAGGCCATTATTGCTGAAGAACAACCCACCAGCGGACAAAAAAGTATACATGCTTCTGTTGATGAGACACCTTCCTGCTTCTGGCTCGGAACAACATCCAGGAGAATTGTTCCATACTCTTTGTGGTGTTATGGATGAGAAAAGCACCTTTGCAGTGGGAAAAAACCTCTTCACTACATTTAGCAAACTCTTCAGTCGACGGAACAAACCTAAACAAGACACGTAACCCATATGCATGCCGTCGTAGTGGATGACGATAACATCGGTAGTAGCAAAAGTGGCCAGGTCTTTCCAAAGTGAAAGCATGTCGGTGAAACTGCGTTCATAGACAGCGTTCCACAATGCATCCACTCCTTCCAAACCAAAATTGCCATCAAAGTGTCTTTCCAGGGCATACTTGTGCAGACCTATCACAAAGGCATCACCCAAAGTCAACCCAATGTGTTTCGCCATGTCAGCCAGCCTCATTACGCAGTGTAATATGCACCAGTATGACCACCCCTTCCTGTGAAACACACCCACAGTACCTGATTGGATAATCCCCACAGTCCCATGTTCATTGGCCAGCATGGTGAGAAGCGCAGATTGTGGCCCATGCACTTCCCAAAGTACCGCGAAGGCCGCACACCAGTAAAGCAGGAGCAGTCCTTCTTCCCTTTCCACTATCTTTTGTCCACCACTACCTCATTGGTTATGGGTAAATAAACACACACAATTCAACCAATGCCATCCAAGATGTTAGCATCTAACGCTGTCAGTTCTGCACAACACTTCATAGGTACTGTTACAAATTCAGCCTGCAAGTGTCCTGTCACTCGAAAGCACGTCCAGTAGAAAGTTCAATAAAAGAAAAAGGTAGCAAGATTTGTGCATGCACATGAGCACCCATCACCACAAAATGGAGGTATGAAAACCTTTTCTGCAGTATGTTTACAACTGTGTTATAAGTTCCCCTACGGACAGTATCTGCTCCTGAGCATCCATTAAGTTCTTTAAAAGCATACTGGGTTTTTTCCCCATCCCTACCATCAAGTGGCACTTCAGTGGTATGTGCTTGCAACGTTTTCATTTACCCATATCATACATTTTAATATCGAAACAGGAACTCTCTGTTTTCCTTCCGACAATGCTACGAAATGTTTTCCCCACTAACCCATCTCCAACATAAATAGTACAAATATGCCACCAAAAGCAGCACTGCATGTATATTACCAACCTAAAGCAAGTTTCCAAAAGGTCACTGTCTACACAGCGGTGCTTCTGTCTAGGCTGCACTATTGCAACAGGCTCTTTTTAAATCTTGCTGCTTCTACTCTCCGCCCCCTGCAACGCATTCAGAAGAGGACTGCACGACTTGGGATGGTATCTCTCCTGAACTGAAATGTCTGCAATAGCTCCCAGTGTCTGCAAGGAATAAGATGAAAACCCTCTGCATTATGCACAAGGCATTCTGAGCCCTGGGACCTCAATACCTTCAACTCTCACTTCCTATATATCTCTATGCTCAAGCTCTTCCCTCATCCGCCTCCACCTCCCTCAGGGTCAGTCGCTTCTTCAAGCAACCAGTTGCTGGTAGATGTTTTTTTTTGACTCAGGCCTACCTTGCAACAGCCTCCCTGACTCCCTGAAACTTGAGGAGAACCATCGCCAGTTCCGGAAGCACCTCAAAGCCTTTCTCTTTGCGTTTGCTTTTTCTCCTCCTCTCCCTCGCTGACTGCCTGGCGTAAACTGATTCTGCACTGGTTACCTGGCAACTCTGATGTTGGCCCCATGCCACCTCTCCCCGCCAGGCGAACCCCTGCACTGCCTTTCTAGAAAACCCCACACTTGGGGACTGTTTTCTGTATCCCTAACAGTTCCTCCACCACCTGATGTGTGCACTTATCCTTGCACTTGGCACAATCGGCACATATTTTTACTCATTTTCATTTCTTCTTCTCATGTACTGCACCTTCCCCTCCCCCCACCCATGCACTTGGGCAATCTAAGTCACACCTGGCCTAGTAGGTTTATTGTCTCTGTCTACCCTCTGTTCCCCCTCCCTTGCCTCATTACGCTTTGCTAAACGTGTGTATAGGCGCATGACACATGCCATAGCATACAATTGCACATCATATGATATCATACACAGAATGTATTCATAACAGTAGGCCTGCCACTTACCTTGTACACTGCACAGGTTTTTTTTAATGCAGTACACCACTTACTTCACAATTTTCAAAAATTATTGCTCAAAAACATCCCTGCATGCATGTTACGAACTTCAAACAAGTACATACAGTTCATGCATACACCCAGGATGCCTGCCCATTACCTTGCACACTTCCCCCATAGCCTTCTGCACAACTTTTTACAAAGAGACCTTCTGCCCCAGTTGTTGCGGACACACCACAACTGCAAACCTTATTGAGCAGTTTCTTACGCTCAAAAGTCCCATTTCCATGGCGCCCATCCTGAAAATGGCTGGATGTGGCACTTGTAACCCTGAAACAACAGCGTAATCCGCAGAGTTTTTGTGCTAGGAAGAGGGTGTGCGGGGGGGAGGTGGGAAACAGGGTAGGTGATTGGGTGTTTAGTGGTCCCTTTGAAAAGTTTTTTTTCTTTTTTTACGTGCTTGCAAACCACCTTTTTTGTTTTTTCTGTTTGTATGACTTTCTGTTGGCTTCTCCGCCTTCAATTTCTTACGAATTATGGGCAAAGATTTTTGCACAGTGTACAAGAAAACGGTATTGCCAATGGCGTTCAAAGAAATGCCATTCGCATGGAAGCACTGTATGTTTTGGAAATTCATGCTGTCATAGTGGGTGGAGAACATCCCATCAGTGCACATAAATGCAGACATGCCTCTGTTCATAAGACACCTTCCGAGCTGTGGCTGGGGACAAATTACACCGGCATGGTCACATACTCTTCTTGGGGCAATGGGTGAGAAAACAACCTTGGCAGTGGGAAAAATCTGCATCAGTGCATTCATCAACTTCTTCAGATGACAGGGCAAACGTCTACACAACATATAACCCAAATGTAGACCTCCATAATGCACCACAACAACTTCACCGGTAACGATAGAGGCCACATATCTGCAAAGGCAAACCATCCCGCCAAAACTGCGTGCATCGAGAGTGGCCCACAAAGCGTCCACTCCTTCCAACCCGAAATGAGCAGGCACATCTCTTTGCACAGAAAACCTGTGCAGATCTTGTACAAATGTATCACCCACAACCAGCACTGTGCGTCTCTCTATGTTCACCAACCTCAATACAGAGAGAGTATTGAGAGAACGTACTACGGCCCCTTCCTGTGAGCCACACCTTTGACACCTAATTCCATAATGCCCACAGTTCCATTTGCATGCCCTCCATGCTGAGAATGGCAGGATGTGGCGCGTGCGCTTTCCCAGCTACAGCGAGAGCTACACCCCAGTAAAGCAGGGACAGTCCTTCTCCCCTCTCCACTGTTCTTTTTCCAGCACTCCCTCATTGAGGGCTGTGAAATATTCATGCATGCATGCAGCAATCACAGCCAAGAAATCTGCATCCAACACTATCATTTCAGTACAGCACACCATATTTACCGTTCAACACTCCGAGTACACGTTATGTGTGCTTCCAAAGCACCTTCAGTACAAAGGTGTGGGGGAAAAAAGGCCACGATTTCAGCATCCAAAATCATCCAGAGCGGCACCCATCACGCCTTTGACCATGCACACAAGAGTCTACTGCTTGCTGACACCCATCACAACATAATGGAGCCATGCATGAGAACATGTGTCCATAAACCACAATCCACAAACGTAACATAGCCAGCAGCACTTCTACCCAACCCCAGCACCATAACACAGCGATGCCTGGAAACATGTACCAGTTAGCAGATTCCACAAACATACCACTGCCTCTGCCACCCCTTCCCACTTCAATGCGCAAAGGTTTATACCACTGCCAACCAAACCGCACATCACAACATTTGGCCTACTCCCAGGAAGCTACACAAACCAGAATGTCCAAGCACATAGAAGATTCACTTCAACCCAACCGTCTTTAATAATGACAATGTTCCAACACTGCATCCAGTGGGCACACTGCAAGACTTTTCACTGCACAATATGCAGCCATACACCGAATAACCGTAGGATGTTTTAACAATGACCGCACCCATGGAACCAACAATGTATGCATGTCAGTGCATTTCTGGTGCTCTATGAAGAGTAAAATGTTCTCCACAACCATTCTGTGAAGGTGACCATCCTATGAGAGATGCAGTCAAAACTGCATTGCTGTGGTAGGTGAGGTGAAGGCCTTGGCTTTCGGGTGCATGGCCTACGGCCTCCGGCCTTTGGCCATGCACCCAATGGTCTAGGCCTTGGCCACACCCACCGCAGCGTAATCCAGCCATGCATGGCTACATGTCACTAAGTACCACAATCCACACACATACCACAGCCACTGGCACTCCTACCCAAGCTGTGCACAGTTATACAGCTATGCATAGAAAGATTCAACTTCTACCAGAATTTACAAACTTAATGCAGCCTCCAGCACCCCTTCCCGTTTTCATTCACATATGATGGTGTTATTGCCAACAAAACCCAACCAACAGTATATGCACTGTGTCTTATCTGAAGCTCCGTAAGTGGTTCACTTCATAGCTCGTGTTAATTAAAAAAAAGCCTAATGACTACAGAGTTGCTCCATATAGAACAATAATACAATTTACTTATTTTGCACCACAAATTTATTTGCCACTTGGCTTACCTATGGCAACTTATTCTAAAGTCACTTCCATGGTGCCTCCAAGTATCAAAGACTAGTGATGCTCGTTGGAATGTCCTTTTCTGTGAAGGACCTTCTGTTGGGGCAATTTGTATGCAAATTAGGAGGTTTGTATGTATTTTGCCCCACAGAGTCTGGCTCTGATAGATCAGTTTCCTGTATCTGCAATGGTCCTACATTTGTTTTTGTTTTATTTTATGAGTACGTGTTAAAATGCCATCTGCCACTAATGTTACCAAAAAAGTTGATTGGGGGTGTGTGAATGATAGCGTATGGAATCGCGAGGACTGCATGTCGCAGGGGTGTTTTTGTGGCCCGCCCCTCCCACTCTTGCAATTCTGGATACTCCCCTGGTCAAAGGGCTTCTTGCATTCCATGCAATACCTGCTCCATTGCGCCTTTGAGCTGCAGCTCGTTGTCACTGACATTATTTTTGTCCGAACCCTCTCCCGCCATACTGTCGCGTGGAAACTAACATAGGACAAGCAGAAACGGTCCAATGACTTTTGACCCTTTAATCAATGTGCTATTGTAGTTTCCCTGTCATACCCCCTTCCCTTGTCATGGAACCAGAAATTGTATTTTCAGGTATAGTCTGCCATCCCCTGGTGTCGTCTTTTCATGGCACCCTTAATGGCTGAATAGAAATGACTTGCGTAAACTAGCTCTGATCATATGGCAGGGAGAGCCCATTCAGAAAGGCAAATGTTAACAAACGATCTACTCGGAGGGAACATTTGGGCATTCAACACAATTGAGAAAACACAAAGGGCAAGGCATCAAAACAAGGGTGTGTGGTTGCAGACGTTAATTGTCCAATTGGCAATCAGCAGCTTTTTATTTGTAATTGTTTCATTGTTGTGTGACCCTCATTACATCTCCTGCGGGCACAGGAGTACTTTTTTCCAGAGCTTTGCAGGGTGTACAGAGGACCTTAGGAGGGGAAAAACTGAGAAATGTAGACCGGAAAGAGTAATTTCCCCAAGTCCTGCAGATCGGTCAAAATGGCAGTAAAAGTTGTGGACAGACACCTTCACTGCCCATTTTACCAATCTGTTGGATTTATCGGGATTTGTGAGGTGAAGCTGGAGTGCAGGACCCTCAAATATTTCCTCCTGCCCTTCCCGCTCCGCCTGACACATGCAGCTGAATTTCCTACCTGGTTAAAGCATGCAGATTCCATAGAAGTGCACTGCAAATACCTGCCACAATCATGAACTGTGGGAAGCAATTGCAATTTCCACAAACGTAGTGGAAAAGTAAAGCGTAGTAACGTGCACAGGTGACGTTGTCTTTGCTTTAGTAAACTTTACTTTTCCACTATGAGGTGAAAAAGTTGAACATTTCACAGGAAGGACCTTTGCACAGAAGCGCAAATGGAAGTTTCTCTGCATGCATTTTTGGTGTCAAACCAAAACGACCACCATTCTGTTGTGGACTAGGTGGGTTTTTCACATCTGTAAACAGATGCCAATGTCAAACCGTTTTTTCTTGGATTTTTTCATACCCTCACTCTGCCACCACCCACCGCTCCTATGGAAAAAAGAAAAAAAAATGGCTTATATTTTTAGCATTTTCCACATCTAAAATACATAGAAACATATTCTGTTTTCCAAATGTCCCTGTGCAGTTATTGACTCTTGCAGCATGCTCACTCCCTCTGAAGTCTCTCTTGGCGTTGTGTAGTTGCCTTCATGTTTTTATTGCAACCCCCATCCGTTGTGCAATGCATTCTTCAGCTCAGTTCCCTTGCTCCAGGCACCAGCCCTCGTCCACTCCTATCCCAAGGTTAGGCTTTCATTGCAACTCCTGGAGCTGGAATCTAGGCGTGCAACAGTAAATGGTGTGGGTTGTATTTGGGGTATCTTACCATGCTCCTGTATCACAGATACTGGTGAAGGGATCGGTTGGCAAACATCAATGCCTGCTGGCTGAGGTGGTAGGATGGCATTGCGCTTGCTGATGGGTTTCACTACCGATGAGGAGATAATAGTGGAGGAATCAGAGCCAGAATAATAACTACAGCGAATTAATCCTGTCAGAGGATTTGTCCCAGTCACCGCCTGATGCGCAAACGAGACCTGTTTAAATATATACACATACATCAAACGTTATCCAGTCATGAAGCAGAAAAAGAACAACAACAGGTAGACACACATTGGGCACGAGAAAAGTAGGATGTGTGAGAGATATTTACAGGACTGAGCAGATAAGAAATGATAGATAACATGAGCAAATGTTCAACAATAGTAGGACTTCTACTTGGGTTCAAATGTTCTTGGTATTACAAATCTCAATACAGTCTTTCGTCCCAGATAGGCTAGTTGGTACACAACCACTTACAGTTCTTATGTTTTTAGTGAACCTGACACTTCTTTCTTGTCACCGACTTCTTTAGGGGCTGGTCATCTGCTTCTCTTCCTCGATGCATCAGGAGATCTCTTTAATAGATCTCCGCATTGCGCCAGGGCAGGCAACTGGCAACATCTTAAGGTCATTCATAATCTGGCTTCTCTGCTGTTATTCATTGGCTACCTCCCTGTCCTATGGTCCTCGCTCTAGCTCAGATGCCCTGATCTCCTAGTCATCCTCGACAGATTTGCAATGGTCTCTGTGATAAGTGAAGTAAATATTAGGGTGCCTGGCGGGGTCCTGATATGCCCAGGAGGGTACACATATAAATATCAAAAAATCAGGATGAGCGATCCTACAAGCGGCTCCGTGGTTCTGAACATATACATTTATTTAAAAAACACAGAATTTTTGGATGAATTCTCAATTATTTTACAGAACTTTTGATAAGCACGAAAGTAAGAGACAACGGACAAGTGTGATTATATACAGTGGAAATGCAGGGTAAGTATCAACCTCTATAGTGTAAAGGTAACAACTCCACATAAGGGCACAGTCACATATGATAGTAGGATAGACCTACAACTGAGCAAAGTGCACCTGGGACGGAAAGTAGTCCAGGGTGTAGTTAACACAGGGTGTACACAACAATATCTACAGAACATACACAAAAGTTTTTTTTTTAGTTGTGTCACAGGGGATCGACACAGGAGTGTTTCTGCCATGTAGGGCTTGATTGGAGCCTGTCTGAGTGTTGGCCTTCATCAGGATGGACACCGGATGTGGTGCTGTCCGTATTATCTGTGGGTGAGAGAAAGGCTGTAAGGTTCGGGAGTGTACCAGTAGCGCAACAGCATTTGAACTGCGGACGTTCAATCGAAGATGGCGGATGAGCATTTTAAAATCTCTTACGCATTACACGACTGCTCTGAGGACCTGCATTGCTACCAGTCACCTTACACATAGGTCCACAAACACTGACACTGCACCCAACCTGATACTCTGTGATTTGCTCCCCACTGTATCCTCACCCGGCGCTTGTAGATCCCTTGCTGCCAAAAGGCCAGGAGGATAGCTCAGGGGCAACGTGTTTGTCCTGGAAGCAAGAAAGCGCATAGAAACACAGGTTCGAAACTCGGTCTTGCGCTCAGAAACTGATCTCTGGTATTAAGCATGTTATAAAAGAACAATTAAAAAAACAAAAAAATGGCCCACCCTCTCGCCCGCCCCTGTTAGCTCTCTGCTTCCCTCACTGTGTTCTTCCCCCAAAAAGTACCCTCATAATAAAGTACCCTCATAATAATGTAGGCATGAATAAGTAGAGATCTAGTGAAGCAATTCTGACCCCAAGCTCATTATTGCGCTCATGTGCACTACTCACATGGCTCAGATCGATATAACCTACAAACCCTTTGACTTAAGTGCAGATGTTGGAGTTGGTGAGAGAGACAACAGAGGTTGCGGGAAAGCTGGTGGCACAGAGGACAATGGAAGCTTGCAGGAGGATGGTAAGGAGGATGCTGTAGCTGCAAGAAGACTAGAGGGAACATCAAAGAGGAGGCTGGAAGTGGGTTGCGAGGAGGAGGTTGGCAGAAGCTGTGAGGATGGTGATGAAGAGAACATCAGAATAGATTTCACCCGGAATTGTGAGGAGGTGGTTGGCAGAAGTTGTAAGAAGGAAGTTGGAAGGACTGTCCAGAGGGAGGTGGAAACAAATAGCATGGATGAGCTTGTCGGAGACCGGAAGGATGAAGGCAAAGAGAGAATCTCAAGATGGAAGTCAGGAGGATCATCACACAACAGATTAGAGTAGAGGTTGAGCCAAGAAAGTACAGAAGGAGGGATGAAAAGTATAGAGGAGGACACAGGAGGAGAAAGAGAAGTCCTCTTGTCACAGAGAAACATCAAAAAATCAGGATGAGAGATCCTACAAGCGGCTCCGTGGTTCTGAACATATACATTTGTTTCAAAAACACAGAATGTTTGGATGAATTCTCAATTATTTTACAGAACTTTCGATAAGCAGGAAAGTAAGAGACAACAGACAAGTGTGATTATATACAGTGGAAATAAAGGGTAAGTATCAACCTCTATAGTGTGGAGGTAAAAACTCCACATAAGGGCACAGTCACATATGATAGTAAGATAGGCCTACAATTGAGCAAAGTGCACCCGGGCCGGAAAGCAGTCCATGGTGTAGTTAACACAGGGTGTACACAACAATATCTACAGAACATACACAAAAGGTTTTTTTTTAGTTGTGTCACAGGGGATCGACACAGGAGTGTTTCGGCCATGTAGGGCTTGATTGGAGCCTGTCTGAGTGTTGGCCTTTATCAGGATGGACACGGGATGTGGTGCTGTCCGTATTATCTGTGGGTGAGATAAAGGCTGTAATGATCTCGGGGTATTGTTCAGTCATTTAGGAATTAATAAATAATGGCTTAGTGGTGCCACGATGATGCATCACAGGGTGTATCAATACACAGCTTACCTGCTGCTGCAATAGCAGTGGGGATCCTGTGTGTAGACAAACCTTAATTGGTTGCTGGATTGTGGGTGCGAATTACACTACGGGTTAGCCGTGGGTTCCTGGTGGCTGGATTTGTCTCAGGATCCCAGGGGCTGGAAACGGGCCTGAATAGGTCCCAGATCTAAGAAGAAAGTAGTACGGACCATAAGGTTTCAGTTTGGTCCGACATATCGTTGATGCTTTTGATGGTGGTTCCAGTTGCCGAATGGGAGGAACCATAAGGGGTTAAATTGCCCATTAAACAAGCGGACTCAGTGGAGGGTGCTTGTGATTGTCTGGAACGTCGATGGTGTTACTAGACGTGGTTTTCTTCGCAGAGCGATGTCCCAGTGGGCTGAAAATGCCGGCTAAGGGTGCCCGTAAGGGCACGGGATGCGAGATCAACCCTACTGCGTGGTCTCGACTCGACCTGGTGTGGGTGGTTGCCGTGGCTGGAATTTTTGCAGTGGGGGTGTCAGGGGGGAAGCCGGTGGCGCTGTACCAATTAACCTGTGGTCCGACTGGCAACTGTTTGGTATTTGTATCTGTGTGGTGGCTGACAGAGGGTGGACTGAGTGATGGAGTGTGGCCAACCAATATATATATATAGTGCGTGCCTACAGGTCAAATAATGATGGTGGCAGAGTAGCTTATTGTGCAACTAACTACCTCGAGGCATGGCGTGGTGCATGAATAAAACACCGTTCCAAAAGCGTGCTGCTGTGGAAAAGCACGTACGAGCACAAGTCCGCAAAGTACAATTTAACGCGATCCAGAGGGTGCAAGCGTCACCGAGGAGTCCACAGCATAGAATGGTTGCTGTGCGGCTAGGATTGTGATGCCTAGTAAAGAGCAAACCCTATGGGAATAAGCAGCCAATGGGGATGCGGGTCAAGCTGGGAGGGGTGTGCCTCATCCAATCCCCGTGGTCCACGTGATGTGTGGAGGTCACCCAATCTGGGATGAGCCGGGAAATGAAAATGAAAACAACCACCTGTGGGAGGCGTGGACTACACTGGGCCCAGGTGATCTTGGGACATGTGGTCCAGTGCGTGCAATACCCCGATCATGAGTAGTATGGTAGTGGTTGAATGCCATATACTGTAATTAATAAAAGCGTTTGTGTCAGTCATACGTGGCTATTAGTGGCAACCGTGTTGGAATGGTCTGCAGGGCTAAAGCATCATCTTCCAATCCCGATAGTTCACGTGGTGTGTGGAGGTAACCCAACCTGGGACTAGCTGGGAAGTGAAAGCGAAACCAGCCACCTAAGGGAGGCACGGACTACACTCTGCCCAGGTGATTATGGGACATGTGGTTCAGTGCGTGCCAAACCCCAATTATGAGCTGTATCTGCGATGTCCTGCACGTTGTCAAAACGTATGTAATCCATTGTTATTGGTGGCAGTCATGTTGGAATGGTCTGTAAGGTGAAATAGTCCTGTATCTGAGTGAAAATGGTCTCAATGGGCCGATAGAAGAAAGGGAACCCAGGTAACAATTCGACAGGAAAGTGCAACTGAATAGTACATTTTTTGCACAGGAACGTGTATTCCGCATATCAGTGGTTTACATACAACAGTCCGAATTGATTAAACATGCTGGTCTACCTAAAACGTAATTCATACAATGTCTATGAAGGAATAGAGACAATATATTTCCATGTCTCGGAACGTGGGTAATTCCAAAATACAACGAGTACATCAAAGACATTTGCATCCTGCTCATATTGGTTTTAAAGTTGAAACATAGCCAAAAACCCGGCACTACTTGCTCAGGTGATGATTAAAAATGGCAATATATTCCCATGTCTTGTGACGTGAGTGATTCCAAAAACACAACGAGTACATAAAGACATTTGCATCCTGCACACATTGTTTTTAAAGTTTGAACCGAAACCGGCACTACTTAATCAGGTGATGTTTAGAATGGCAATGCCCAATCAAGTGATGGTTATCCAGGAGTACATGCTTGGTCAAAATAACATGGGGTAGCATATTCCCGACTGGGACCCCAATGTATGCGTGTCTCTGTGGTGTGGGTCACTTGTGTGGTGGGATTTCACTCCCAGAAGTGTTTCCATTCCACGGTGATGTTAAGTCCATGGCAGACTGAATCGAGTTTGTGGACTCATTGTTGTTCTAGTTTGATGAGCGCCAAATTGATGTGGCCTCTGTGTCTCTGTGGCTGTAGTTGTAAAACAGTCCAGGTAAACTGTTTGTGCGTGTGGCCTTTTTTGCTGAAGTGTTGGACCAAGGGTTTGTCTTGCACTTGAGTTTTGATGCAGGATCTATGTTCATTGATCCTCTGTTTTACGGGTCTGATGGTTTTGCCGATGTATACCGGGTTGCATGGGCATCTGATGGCGTACACCACATATTTGCTTTCGCAATTAGTGTGGTTTTTCATGTTCCAAGTAAAATCCTTGTGGGTGAAGGTTTTGCTGTTTGTAGTGTAGCGGCATGCGACACAACGGCCGCAGCTGTAATGGCCCACCACTGGTGGAAAATTCCACAATGTGGCTGGTGTCTTTGTGGGTTCCAGAAAGGTATGGACCAAAGTATCTTTGAGGTTTTTGTTTTTTCTGAAGGCGAACAGGGGTTTTTTTGCTAGGCTGCCCTCGTTTTTGATCAGTTGCCAGTGTTTATTAATTGTAGTCTTGATGAGGTTGCTCACTGGGTTGAACGTGGTGACACAGACTATCCTGTCGATAGGATATTTGTCTTTCATGGTGAGACAAATGGAGCGGTCGGTGTTAGCCGCTCATTTCTTGGCCATTCTGATAGATTTCTTAGGGTAGCCTCTCTGTCCTAGACGCGTCTGAAGTTGTATAGCATGTAGTTTGAATTTCTCTCTGTCTGTGCAATTCCTGTGGATGCGGAGGAATTGTCCATAGGGGAGATTGTATTTCAACCCATGGGGGTGGTAGTCGAGAAATGAAGGAGGATCCCGAGCTACCAGAGAAATTGACGACATGGTTGCGTCCATTGTAGTTTGTTTGTTCTTGCTGCTGTAAGTCGCTATAATAGGTATCCTTGAGGTACGGGTATGTCTTCTCCTCAGGGTAGCTTGTGAGATCTTTCCAGAATTTTTGTACCTTGCGCTCTATGGTGAGTTGTTTAAATTTCACCACTTTCTCTTCTAGTTTTTCTAGTTTCTTTTTTGCGTCATTGACGGTGGTGTCCTCAATGAATTTTTTCTCCAATGTGGCCATACCGTCTCCTTGTTTCTTGCATTCTTCCTGGGCGGTGTCAATGATAAGGATAATCCAATCGCGGCTACATTTGTTGCCAACCCTGCTGAAGTTCGTCTTAAACTTAGGGTTGTCCGTGAAGACCCGAGGAATATTTTTCACTTGTAGCCCTTCTGGTATGATCCCAGCTTTAAGGTATTCGAGCATGAATGTTCCATGCATCTCTGTACATATGGGTTTCTTTCTCTTTTGATGAATGGTGTCTAATTAATCTTTGTTTGCACCTTGTGCGATTGCTCCGCCTTCTGATCCTATGGCAGATGTTGTGCACATTAGGCCCATCAATCTACAAAATACCCACATCAAGTTCACCATAGACTGGGATTTTCAAGCCATTAATTTCCTGGACTTGCATATCTACCGCTCGGGGACCAGTTGAAAACTGAACTTTTCAGGAAACCGGCCGACAGGAACAGTCTCCTTCATTTCTCAAGCTACCAGCCCCAAGGGTTGAAATACAATCTCCCCTATGGACAATTCCTCCGCATCCGCAGGAATTGCACAGACAGAGAGAAGTTCAAACTACATGCTAAACAACTTCAGACGCTTCTAGGACAGAGAAGCTACCCTAAGAAATCCATCAGAATGGCCAAGAAAAGAGCGGCTAACACCGACCGCTCCATTTGTCTCACCACGAAAGACAAAGATACTATCAACAGGACCGTCTGTGTCACCACGTTCAACCCAATGAGCAACCTCATCAAGACTACAATTAATAATCACTGGCACCTAATCAAAAACAAGGGCAGCCTAGCAAAAAAAAGCTTGTTCGCCTTCAGAAAAAACAAAAACCTCAAAGATACTTTGGTCCATACCTTTCTGGAACCCACAAAGACACCAGCCACATTGTGGAATTTTCCACCAGTGTTGGGCCATTACAGCTGCGGCCGTTGTGTCGCATGCCGCTACACTACAAACAGCAAAACCTTCACCCACAAGGATTTTACTTGGAACATGAAAAACCACACTAATTGCGAAAGCAAATATGTGGTGTGTGCCATCAGATGCCCATGCAACATGGTATACATCGGCAAAACCATCAGACCCGTAAAACAGAGGATCAATGAACATAGATCCTGCATCAAAAATCAAGTGCAAGACAAACCCTTGGTTGAACACTTCAACAAAAAAGGCCACACGCAAAAACAGTTTACCTGGACTGGTTTACAACACCTACAGCCACAGAGACGCGGAGGCAACATCAATTTGGCGCTCATCAAACTAGAACAACAATGGGTCCACAAACTTGATTCAGTACGCCATGGACTTAACATCACCATGGAATGGAAACACTTCTCGGAGTGAAATCCCACCACACAAGTGACCCACACCACAGAGACACGCATACATTGGGGTCCCAGTCGGGAATATGCAACCCCATGTTATTTTGACCAAGCATGTACTCCTGGATAACCATCACCTGATTGGGCATTGCCATTCTAAACATTAGCTGATTAAGTAGTGCCGGATTCGGTTCAGACTTTAAAAAATATGTGTGCAGGATGCAAATGTCTTTAGGTACTCGTGTTTTTTGGAATCACTCACGTCACAAGACATGGGAATATATTGCCATTTTTAATCATCACCTGAGCAAGTAGTGCCGGGTTTTTGGCTTACTATGTTTCAACTTTAAAACCAATATGAGTAGGATGCAAATGTCTTCGATGTATTCGTTGTATTTTTTAATTACCCACGTTCCGAGACATGGAAATATATTGGGCCTCATTACACGGTAGGCGGTAGCCATGGCGGTATTAGCACCATGGCTACCCCCTACTGCCGTTGGAGTCCGGGTTCCCGGAATAGGGACTTACCGGTCTATTCCGACCTTTGTGGGACCGGTAAGTCCCCATTCCGGGAACCATTCCCCATTCCCATTTGAGCCCCCATAGGGCTCAATGGGAATGGGGAAGGAGCTAATAACGGTACCGCAATTTGCAGTACTGTTATTAGCTCTGAGGTCCCTCAGCGGGTCCCTTCCTTAATGTGTGGTCTGACCACACGTTAAGGACGAGACCCGCTGAGGGACCTCGTAGTAGGGCGGTAGGGGATTACCGGCACCGGTGCCCTTACCGGTGCCGGTAATCCCCTACCGCCTACCGTGTAATGAGGCCCAATGTCTCTATTCAGTCATAGACATTGTATGAATTACGTTTTAGGCAGACCAGCATGTTTAATCAATTTGTGCTGTTGTATGTAAACCACTGATATGCGGAATACACTTTCCTGTGCAAAAAATGTACTATTCAGTTGCACTTTCCTGTCGAATTGTTCCCTTTCTTCTGCTGGTCCATTGAGACCATTTACACTCAGATACAGGACTATTTCACCTTACAGACCATTCCAACATAACTGCCACCAATAACAACGGCTTACGTACGTTTTGACAACGTGCAGGACATGGCAGATACAGCTCATAATCAGGGTTTGGCACGCACTGGACCACATGTCCCATAATCACCCTGTCACAGTGTAGTCCGCGCCTCCCTTATGCGGCTGTTTTTGCTTTCACTTCCCGGCTAGTCCCAGGTTGGGTTACCTCCACACACCACGTGAACTATGGGGATTGGAAGATGACGTTTTAGCCCTGCAGACCATTCCAACACGGTTGCCACTAATAGCCACTTATGACTGACACAAACGCTTTTATTAATTACAGTATATGGCATTCAACCACTACCATACTACTCATGATCGGGGTATTGCACACACTGGACCACATGTCCCATGATCACCTGGGCCCAGTGTAGTCCGTGCCTCCCACAGGCGGTTGTTTTCGTTTTCATTTCCCATCGCAGATTGGGTGACCTCCACACACCACGTGGACCAGGGGGATTGGATGAAGCACACCCCTCCCAGCTTGACCCGCATCCCCATTGGCTCCTTATTCCCATAGGGTTTGCTCTTTACCATGCATCACGATCCTAGCCTCACAGCAACCATTCTATGCTGTGGACTCCTCAGTGACGCTTGCACCCTCCGGATCGTGGTAAATTGTACTTTGCGGACTTGTGCTCGTACGTGCTTTTCCACAACAGCACACTTTTGGAACGGTGTTTTATTCATGCACCACGCCATGCCTCGAGGTAGTTAGTTGCACAATAAGCCACTCTGCCACCATCATTATTTCACCTGTAGGCACGCACTGTATATATATTGGTTGGCCACACTCCATCACTCAGTCCACCCTCTGTCAGCCACCACACAGAGATAAATACTAAACAGTTTCCAGTCGGACCACAGGTTAATTGGTAGAGCACCACCAGCTTCTCCCCTGACACCCCCACTGCAAAAATTCCAGCCACGGCAACCACCCACACCAGGTCGAGTCGAGACCACGCGGTACGGTTGATCTCGCATCCTGTGCCCTTACGGGCACCCTTAGCCGGCATTTCCAGCCAACTGGGACATCGCTATGCATAGAACACCATGTCTAGTAACACCATCGACGTTCCAGACAATCACGAGCACCCTCCACTGAGTCCGCTTGTTTAATGGGCGCACCAGTAAGTGCACGGAAGTGTGCTGTTTGCTGTGATCGACCTCGCCTGGACTCTGGACTGCTTTTGTTTGCTTAGGCCGTGAGGATTGTACTCGCGTTCCGCGAGTCTAAAGAGGAAGTCCTTCGCAGCTACACCCGGACTGCCTGACCCTGAAGTAATTACTGATGAACGCTTCCACGTTCTTTTCGGACACGTGTTTTAGATTTTTCACTTGTCTGCTCCCCGATCTGTGTTAGATTGGATACGCCCACCCTCTCTGTAATTCTATTGCTGCGTGTTAGATTGGATACGCCCATCTCTCTAGTAAACCCCCACACCCCTCCTAGAGTTGATACGTTCCGTATCCCACGCACTACTAATTGCAGCTTTTTCTCTCCTTTGATCTCTCTAGAGCCTAGGATTGGCCCGCTCGAACTGGCCCCTCCCTTCCATTTTCCCTGGGTGTGTGAAATACCCATAATGCAGCGCACCACGCTCCAGTAAGTGCACGGAAGTGTGCTGTTTGCTGTTCGCGGTGCGTGGTGCGAGGTGAATGGTGTGGGATTTTTGTCTAAGGATAATAATAGTCAGTAAATAGCTACACTTGGGGAAAGAAATATAAGGATTGCAAGACTGTTTACACCATTGGATACAAAATATCTGAAATAGTGACCGCTAGTGAAATCTCATACAAGGTGAGTGGGCTTTGCTTTGTAATTCAACATATACCTGGTGATATCATAATAAACTCCAATTTATGATGAATCTGAGATCTCACATCAGTCTAGACACTGAAATAAAAAAATAACTGACATGATACAACGACCTAATTGCGCATGTAAAAGGAAGATCATTGGCAAGCATGGTCTATTACCCGAAGCTAAGCTAGCTAAAATGGCAACATTTTTTGATCGTATTGAGTCCACAAAGTCGAGCTATAACAATCTAGCAGAGAGTATAATAACAGACATAAGTGCTGAACTTGTGGAGGATCTCTCAAACAGACTACCGTATATTGGCGCTAAATTACTCTCTGAACTGTTGGATACTCAAAATAGTAGAGAGGGAATAGATGCCCATAGGGGAATAAGTACCATTAATACTGGTAATGCTTGTACAGACATGGCCATATGGAGTGGCACAGAGATACATCAGCTTAAAATGTCTATTCCCAGTAACCCAACTAGCTGGCATGAATTAGAGGTTATGACACCTAAATCAGTAAGTGAAGTCAGTCATCCTGACGGTGATCTTATTGAGGGCGGTAGTCATAATGTTGAGCATGCGAGTAAATTGGAGGAAGAAAAAGAACGAGTTATAGTTGACCCGATTTCTGGCCTAATAACATATGCCGTCAACTCATCTAAGGTGACAAACAGTAAAGTGCCTATTCCTAATTCTAGAATGAACACCAGCACGATCTCTATTAACAGTAGACTTTCTGAAGAAAATGAGAGCTTCAGTCCATTAATAAATGAAGACCTTTGGGAAGCCCTAGAATGGGTGTTAACAGAAATTGTTGATAGATGTGATATGATAGAACGTAAACTAGATAGCCATACTGTCCTTTTGCATTCTGGTTCTACCAAAGAGTGTATGACGTTTAGAGAAGTTGGCACCAATACTGAAATTTTCTCAAAAGCAAAATACCCGGATGGCTCTGATACTTAAGCCAATATGGCCAAACCATTCAAAGACCAGAATCCCCAGGTGGCAGGATACACTATTGATTCTAATGCTAAGGTATGCTGGTATAAGAAACATTTGAGAAATAGGAAAAAGCTAAAGAAACAAAGAAATGGGAAAAAAAACAAATCTGTGCCATATGATGAACATGGGAGAGTGATGAATAATGGCTGCATTGTTAGAGAAGAATCTATGCCTGATATTGTTGAAAGATGTATCTCTACACTAGTAAGAGAGGATTCCTTAGCAGTTGTGAGACCTAAAGTGATTCATATAACTAACAAACCTAACTTCTCAGGTAAACATATAGTAGCAATCCATGCTCCACAGGAGATGAATACCAATGACATGCATAATAAGAGTAAAGGGTTAAGTAAAGTGCACAAGATTGCAAAATCCACTAAACTAGCTGTCCCCCCACTGGATGAGTGGGTAGTCCCCTCAAAGAAAAAAGTAAAGAAAGAAAAAGAGAGGTTCAACAATTAAGAAATCTCTACCAAGGTATTGAAAGCTATCAAAACTCTCTTCCTAGAGGAAAGCACTGAGTATCAGCAATGTCCAGTCTCAGGTCATGACTCTGAATCCCCCCAAGAAGGGTATACGGAAGAGAAACAGATTCGTAAGGGTGTACATTTCAGCGAACATAATAATGAAAAAACTTTCGAACCTACCTACAAGAGAGATCCTCTAAAATTTGTCAAAGCCCTACAATTTCAGGCAATTGACAAATCAGGACCAATAGAGATATTAAATAGACAACAAATTGTAGTGTGTGTTGGTAGTCCAGTTGCGGACAGTGAAATTGAGTCATTTTTAGATAGTTGACCAACTAGTTACTCCAAAAATAGTCACCACTAATGTGTGGTGTACAGATGACACCATTCTAGAATTTATATTAAGCCATCAAGAGTATTTTACTAAACTGGGATACACATGCACAGAAACTTCAATGCGCAAAGTGAAATATCAAAGGGGGGCTATTGAAGTAAAAAGAAGTGAGAACACAAGAATGGCAAATCTTAATGAGACACCACAAGAAAGGAATATAGCTACATCAGCAAAATGTGTAAAAGCCTCTATAAAACAGTCCAACAATGGTAATGTTAGCCAACCTGGAAAATCTGGTGATCTAAAAAAGTTTGGTGAGACTAACAGTGCTGTAGATACTGTTGGGTATTGGCAATGGCTACCAATAGAGTTTAAATCTAAATTAGAACAAAGTTCCTGATGACATCAATATGATGATCTCATGGAACAATAGGGGGAACATGCACTATGAGAAAAAAGATGTGCTCCTCAATAATCTAGATGCCTTTTGCTTAATCACACTGCAAGAGACCTGGCTATATGAAATGTGTGATATAGATGGATGGTGCACTATACAAAGTTTGGCATGTAAAGGCCTGCGAGGCCGCCCAAAAGGTGGACTGTTAACAGCTATTAAATACCCTGGGACTGGTGTTAAATCTAGCTGGTCCAATGAGATGGTCCTGGGAGTTATTGTAAAAAGTAATATCCAGCACTTTCCGAGTATCCTATTAATAAATATATACAACCCCCTAAATGGTACCAAGAATAAAGAGAACGCAGAGATGCTAATAAAGATTTTGACAGAATATAACACTGTGCTCCCCATCATAATTGCGGTAGATCTCAACGCAAATATAATATTACCTGAGGACCCAATGGGCGTAGGCAAGAGTTCTGAACCTATAACAATGCAAACCTGCAATAAATATGGAGAAACGTGGTGTAAATTAATACTGAACCATCAGCTGATTATACTTAATGGACACACTAAAGGAGACGCTAAGAGAGGTATCACTAGGGCAGGTTGGGGCAGTTTATCTACAATTGACTACATTATTGTAAATGAAAAGGCTAACAGCTTTATCATAGATATGGCGGTAGGAAGTCGAGAAGAAAGTGACCACTTTCCACTTATTGTAATGCTGGAATATCTGAACGTGGAGGCAGAATATCATATGGCAGGGAACATAAAAGTAAATAATGCCGCTAATCGGATCTCATGGAATCCCACTAAACTTGAAAAAGTTAATGTAGTAGCCGTTAATGAGCTACAAAAGTGGTGGGATACTATAGATGATAGACAAATAGTTACCCATAGTGAAATTATTGGGGAATATGAAGATGTCATAAGTAAAATCAAAGAAGCTGCCTCCCAATGGTGAAAAATGGAATCTTTCGCATGGCAAACATAATGCATATGATCCGGTAATCAACAAAGCGAAAACTGCTCTGAGAAAAGCCATCAAATATGCTGCCGAGACCAAGGGTAGTGATGCCTCCACACAGATAAAATGGTTAAAAAAACAACATAGGAAGTGGATGCGCTATCATAAAAGAAATAAACTATGCAAAACATGGTTAAACATTGCTGCCCAAGCGAGAAGTAACAATCAACAAGGGATGTGGAGAGTAATAAATGAGACAAAAAAACGAAATCTCCCAATCAATAGTGTTCCAGAAAAAGAGTGGATTAAGCATGTAAAAAACACCCTTGGCTCTGGTGAGACCGTAAAAACTGGGTTTATGTCAAAGCGGGCAATATGGATGGGAAATTTCTCAGAACTCTCTCTAGTTAATATGATTGAGAAACTACACACCTCTAGAGCCACTGGCCCTGATGGGACTTGCAGTGCCCTTTTACGCTTAGCCCCAGAAATATGGGAAAAAGTACTTAATCTCCTGTTCCGATGGATTGGCATGAATGGGTCCATTCCTAAAATGTGGCAGGAGAGTGTAATACTCCCGATCTACAAAAAGGGTGAATGGAAAGACCCTAAAAATTACTGAATGCTAGCGATGCTGGATATTCCGGCCAAAATATTCGCAAAACTATTACTGGATGAACTAAACATATGGATAGAGGCTAATAAGATCCTGCCTATATACCAAGCTGGGTTTCGAGCAAAATCTTCCACCACCCATTATATAATCAACCTATTATCAGCAGTAGAATATTCGTGGAATGAACGTAATTTGCCAGTATATGTGGCGTTTATTGATTTTTCTGCCACATTTGATACAGTAATAAGAGAAAAACTATGGGACAAACTGAAGTTATGGGGGATACCAGAAGGGCTACTATATATGATACAATTATTGTACTCTGACACTTCAGTTAGAGTACGCCTAGACGGTGAAGGACGGCTCTCCCAATCAATCCCCACAATATGTGGAGTAAAACAAGGTTGTCGTCTTGCAGCGACATTGTTTAATCTTTATTTGGCCGATTGTATGAATGAGCTAGACGAAAGAATGGTCAATTCAGTGAAGCTGGGTACGATAGACCTTCCTTGGCTAGGATACGCTGATGATCTGGTCTTGTTAGACTACACACCGTTAGGGCTACAAATAAGGATAAACTGTCTTTTGCAATTCTCTGAAAAGAATGGATTAAAGATTAATATTGCTAAAACTAAGGTAATGTCCTTTCTGGGAAAAACAAAACAATCATGCTCTAACAAATTTATATGGATGGTGAATGCAGAGAAACTTGAAAAAGTTGAATACTATCGATATTTAGGAGTCATAATAGACACAAAGCTGATGTGGAAACAGCATTGGTAGGCAACTAAACTTTTATGCTTAAAGAATGCTGGCACAATCAGTAAATTTATTGGGAAACAAGGTAGCATTTCAGTAAACACCATCTTACTGCTATATACTAGTAAAATAATATGTTGTCTACTTTATGGAGCCGAGATTTGGGGAGGTAATTTGAGAACAAAATGTGTAAACTTGAAGGAAAAATTTTAAAACTATTGTTTAGATTACCAAATAAAATATCATGTGAATATATCTTATTAGAGGGTGATTTTCAATTTGCTAAGTACATATTAGAATACAAATCTGCAATGCTTTATGCAAAGCTAAGTATGTTATCCATTAGAACCTTTGTAGTTGAATTGATGAGTAATTTTACTAAGAGTGGTCTTAAAAAACATTTTAAATCTTTGAGCAGATTACATATGGTATATGCAAAATGGGCAACTACTAATGAAAAGAGCTGGTTACTCTTAAAACAAGCTAAGATCAAAAAACTATTACAAGGAGTAATATATAGCCATGCTAAGGAACGTGACATGATCTCCCAGGCCACGAAATCAACAACGGCTTATTTTTAGAACATTGGTCTCTATAATCTACGAAACCGAAATATTTGTATGCCTTTCCATCTGCTACCATTGTTAGACAGTATTTTATGTTTAAATGCAATCGTTGTGATACGATGGAGATCCTAGGTGCCAAATTGGGAATAGAGAAAACCATAAGGTTTTGTAGATTATGTGGTATGGAAAATATTGAAACTGCTAAACATCTGTTATGTCACTGCGAGAGTCTTGTAAACCTTTGTGTAAAGTATTTTTTACATTACAAAAACTCCAGTCTATTAGAGGATATAGAAATTAGTTGGAAAAGACTGATGGAAGGGAATTACATGAATTTGATATATCACATGATGAAATTTTATGAATTAATTTACATTTTTTTAAAGGATCTATCAGAGGATATTTTTGTATGTAAATTTTAAACCTTGAAGAATGTGTGATAATGTGTTTTAAATTTAAGTTTGTATATGTAAAGCCATCTTTGGCTGTGTGCATATTATTATAAATAAATAAATAATGGGCAATTTAACCCCTTATGGTTCCTCCCATTCGGCAACTGGAACCACCATCAAAAGCATCAACGATATGTCGGACCAAACTGAAACCTTATGGTCCGTACTACTTTCTTCTTAGATCTGGGACCTATTCAGGCCCGTTTCCAGCCCCTGGGATCCTGAGACAAATCCAGCCACCAGGAACCCGCGGCTAACCCATAGTGCAATTTGCACCCACAATCCAGCAACCAATTAAGGTTTGTCTACACACAGCATACCCACTGCTATTGCAGCAGCAGGTAAGCTGTGTATTGATACACCCTGTGATGCATCATCGTGGCACCACTAAGCCATTATTTATTAATTCCTAAATGACTGAACAATACCCCGAGATCCTTACAGCCTTTATCTCACCCACAGATAATACGGACAGCACCACATCCGGTGTCCATCCTGATAAAGGCCAACACTCAGACAGGCTCCAATCAAGCCCTACATGGCCGAAACACTCCTGTGTCGATCCCCTGTGACACAACTAAAAAAAACCTTTTGTGTATGTTCTGTAGATATTGCTGTGTACACCCTGTGTTAACTATACCCTGGACTACTTTCCAGCCCGGGTGCACTTTGCTCAATTGTAGGTCTATCCTACTATCATATATGACTGTGCCCTTATGTGGAGTTTTTACCTCTACTCTATAGAGGTTGATACTTACCCTGTATTTCCACTGTATATAATCACACTTGTCCGTTGTCTCTTACTTTCATGCTTATCGAAAGTTGTGTAAAATAATTGAGAATTCATCCAAAAATTCTGTGTTTTTGAAACAAATGTATATGTTCAGAACCACGGAGCCGCTTGTAGGATCTCTAATCCTGATTTTTTGATATTTCTCTGTGGTAAGAGGACTTCTCTTTCTCCTCCTGTGTCCTCCTCTACACATTTCATCCCTCCTTCTGTACTTTCTTGGCTCGACCTCTACTCTAATCTGTTGTGTGATGATCCTCCTGACTTCCATCTTGAGATTCTCTCTTTGCCTTCATCCTTCCGGTCTTCGACAAGCTCATCCATGCTATTTGTTTCCACCTCCCTCTGGACAGTCCTTCCAACTTCCTTCTTACAACTTCTGCCAACCACCTCCTCACAATTCCGGGTGACATCTATTCTGATGTTCTCTTCATCATCATCCTCACAGCTTCTTCCAACCTCCTCCTCGCAACCCACTTCCAGCCTCCTCTTTGATGTTCCCTCTAGTCTTCTTGCAGGTACAGCATCCTCCTTACCATCCTCCTGCAAGCTTCCATTGTCCTCTGTGCCACCAGCTTTCCCGCAACCTCTGTTGTCCCTCTCACCAACTCCAACATCTACACTTAAGACAAAGGGTTTGTAGGTTATATCGATCTGAGCCATGTGAGTAGTGCACATGAGCGCAATAATGAGCTTGGGGTCAGAATTGCTTCACTAGATCTCTACTTATTCATGCCTACATTATTATGAGGGTACTTTATTATGAGGGTACTTTTTGGGGGAAGAACACAGTGAGGGAAGCAGAGAGCTAACAGGGGCGGGCGAGAGGGTGGGCCATTTTTTTGTTTTTTTAATTGTTCTTTTATAACATGCTTAATACCAGAGATCAGTTTCTGAGCGCAAGACCGAGTTTCGAACCTGTGTTTCTATGCGCTTTCTTGCTTCCAGGACAAACACGTTGCCCCTGAGCTATCCTCCTGGCCTTTTGGCAGCAAGGGATCTACAAGCGCCGGGGGAGGATACAGTGGGGAGCAAATCACAGAGTATCAGGTAGGGTGCAGTGTCAGTGTGTGTGGACCTACGTGTAAGGTGACTGGTAGCAATGCAGGTCCTCAGAGCAGTCGTGTAATGCGTAAGAGATTTTAAAATGCTCATCCGCCATCTTCGATTGAACGTCCGCAGTTCAAATGCTGTTGCACTACTGGTACACTCCCGAACCAGACTCTCAAACTCAAACATTCCCTCTGTTAATATGAGTCTTATGATGTTCCTTAAGAACCATCGGGTTGATCAACAGGTGTAATGTTAACATACTTCGATGAGAGCGGCACTACAACTTAAACCGCAGCTTGAGTTAAAGGCAAAGTCTTAGACTGCGCATGCTTCGTGTTACAGTCCTCAAGATCTCCTCTACAGTGTGTATGGACTAGGGGATCACCCATGCACCACCTCTGGTTCCAGCATCATGCCGCAGGTGGTGGCACTCAGCCCCCATGACTACCCAATCCAACAGCCCCTGAAACAGGTGAAGGACTTTGTCGTAGCATACAAGTTTAACATGTTGAACAGATGCAGTGCTTCCATGTAACGTGACATGATGAAATAGAAGAATCACTGAAGTGAGAAAGAAATGAAATCTGCAGAACTAGGACTTCAAACCACTAAAGACCTTTCACCCATTTGACTCTTGTGCTCAATCAGCACTCCAATACTGAAATTGCCAGCATCAGAATGAGAATTTAACTTTCACAGAGATTCTGTCTTGCTACTTGAACGAAAGTAAGTAGAAAAACGTGCCATTGTCCTGTTGAACAACAGGGGACAAAGAGAGTGGTGGTCAATCTTGAGGTGCTTTTCCTTCGTGTCTAAATGCTCTCCCTATCTTTTCAAGATTGATCGCCTGACAACAAAAAATCAGGGAGCACCCAATTTCTTTTCTATACCCAGCATCAGAATGGGACATGCAAAGTCTCATGAACTTTGCAACTCCCCGGCACAAGGGCTGGAGCATCCTGTTTAAAAAAGCAAGCAGTTAATGATTTAAATGGCAGTTAAATGGTAATCTGCACTGCTAAAGCATTCACAGGGCAACCAGCTAAGAGATCAAAACAACATGTGGAAAACGAGTCTAGTGTTTCTGTATTGTTATGTATGAAATACCCAACATTCTGGACTCCATTTTACAAAACATGGATTCTGAACTGACTTGAAACGACAGGCCTTCTGAAAAAGGAATGTTGAGGTCACAGTTTTAACAGAAATTCAGCAAAATAAACGTCCTTCCTCAGATAGTGCACAGAGTGAAGGAGTGTGTAAGAATGGAGGAGTGTGTAGAACGGATGATTGCGTAGAACAAGCTAGTGGGTAGAGCCGACGAGTGTATGGAGCAGACGAGTGCGTATGAGCGAATGAGTGCGTAAGAAAGGAGGGGTGCGCAAGACCGAGTGAGTGCGTAGAGCGAGTGAGTGCATAGAGCAGATGAGCGCATAGAGCAGGTGAGTGCGTAGAGCGGGTGAGTGAGTAGAGCAGGTGAATGCGTAGAGCGTGCAAGAGCATAAAGCGGATGAGTGCCTAGAGCGGACGAGTGCCTAGAGCGGACGAGTTGCGTAGAGCGGACGAGTGCCTAGAGCGGATGAGTTGCGTAGAGCGGATGAGTTGAGTAGAGCGGATGAGTTGCATAGAGCGGATGAGTTGCGTAGAGCGGATGGGTTGCATAAAGCGGATGAGTTGTGTAGAGCGGATGAGTTGCGTAGAGCGGATGGGTTGCGTAGAGAGGATGAGTTGCGTTGAGCGAATGAGTTGCGTAGAGTGGAAGAGTGCCTCGAACGGATGAGTGTGGAGCACATGTATAGCGGATGAGTGCCTAGAGCAAAAGAATGCATAGAGCGGATGATTACGTAGAGCGGATGAGTACGTAGACCCACCGAATGCATAGAGCGGACAAAACGGATGACGTATGTGGATGAAACGGGTGACATATGTGGATGGAACGGGTGACGTATGTGGATGGAATGTGTGAAAAATATGGATTGAACGAAAGAAGTATGTAGATGGTACGGGTGAAGTGCATAAAACAACTTAGAATACACGGAACGGATCAGAGTAAATAGAACAGATTCGAATGCATGAAACAGATTGGAGTGCGTGGAACAGATTGGAGTACGTGGAACGGATTGGAGTGCGTAGAACGGATTGGAGTGCGTGGAGCAGATTGGGGTGCATGGAGCAGATTTGAGTGCATGGAGCAGACTGAGTGCGTGGAGCGGACTGTGTGCGTGGAGCGGAATGTGTGCGTGGAGTGGACTGTGTGCGTGGGGTGGAATGGAGTGCGCGGGGCGAACTGGAGTGCGCGGGGTGGACTGGAGTGCGCGGGGCTGACTGGAGTGCATCGGGCAGACTGGAGTGCATGGGGCGGACTGGAGTGCGTGGGACTGACTGGAGTGCGTGGGGCGGACTAGAGTGCACGGAGCAGAATGGATTGCACGGAGCAGACTGGAGTGCACGGAGCAGACTTGAGTGCATGGAGCGGACTGGAGTGCATGGAGCGGACTGGAGTGCATAGAATTGCGTGACTTACATGGAACGTTTTGGAGTGCATGGAACGTTTGAAAGAGCATATAACAAATCATATCACATCACCACGCTTACTCTCTTCTTTACACCACCATTCAACTAGAACACATAGATAGTATGACACCATTCGGTATAACTGTTCTCATACTAACATCTACTGCATACTCCCCATCATTCTAAGTAAACACTGCTGTTTACACACCCCCAGCCAGGCGTTCTCCTCAGGCCTAACACAGCCACACTCGGTCTGGATAAATCCTGCCAGAACGAACACATACTTCTGATCTCTCAACCACCACACCTACCGCTAAGAAGCAGCTATTACACGAATGCCGCACCAGCTGCACACAAATCCGGTGCCCACACGCACATTGACCCTCTCTACTCTCTCTACTGACCTAAACTCCAGTTCCCAAGGGCGTTCAACCTACCAGCGCCTTCAGACCATATCATTGGTACATAAGGCACTATATAAATGCAAAATAACATAACATAACATAAATACAATGCGCATGGAAACACTCGTTATAAAGACTATTGTACTGAATCTTTGCAAAGCATGTCACAACGGTCATGTACCTTCCAATGACTCAATTGTAAAGTCCTATGTTTAGTCATGCGAACGAGCTAGGTATTCAAACCTTTTTATGCTGAGCCCCCCTGAGTAGAACGCTTGTTACCAGGCCCCGATATGACATATCTGCCTATATTTTCCATGTAAAGCAGTCACTGTACTCCCCTTTTGAAGAGCCCTGGGCCCTCCCTGAACATCCTTACGGCCCCCATACGGGGCCAGCCACACAGTTTGAAGACAACTGACCATTAACGTGTTTTTGAAGACGGAAGCATGCCTTCAGTGGCCCTTTTGAAGAAGTCCATTATCCATAGGAACACATTGGGTAAAATGGGCTCTCCTGGGAGGCTAGAGAGAATGGAATGGAAAAACAGAGTGGATGGGCTATCAGACGTATGGAGAGACTGGAAAACATGCAGTCACCTGAGTGTCCAGATTATTGGATTGTACTTTCTATCAAGAGGCCCTGCCTCACAGAGGTGGAGGGCACGTTTTACCAGAAACCTGTGCCATATCTCCTCTCTGCAACAGGAGACTTGTCACACTGGAGCTTAAAGAAAAATACCTGGGTTGGATTCTTGTGCTGTAACTATGATATGCTAAAAATGAAAAAGGAACCTACAAAATCTATATGTTCTTTCTAATAAGTCGTGTGATTGATTGTGATTGATGTCAATTCATGTGTTATGTTATTTGATATTTGTAAAGCGACTGCTGCCATCGTTATGGCTTTGAAGCTCTGTTGGGTAAAAGGCCCTTTGGAAGAACGTAATCCGTGCAAGCATTGACATAAAAAGAGAATTACATTGCACGTGAATAGTAAATATAATTAGGCGACTACTTAATTACTACCAAAGATGATTAGTTTAAAACATAATCAAAATGACAAAGAGCATTGCATTCCAGCTCATAGATGGCTGCTATGTCAGTGTCTATGCGACAGGTGGACCCCATTTCTTGTGTGACTCCACTGTATTCTTTGAGTTGCAATGCAAGAGGGCAATAGGTATTTTATATATAGTCTATCAACCTCTAGGGCAACTGTCTACAGCTGAGGGTTCTCCTATATTTCACATGAAGCAGACATACACACTGAATCACATGCAGTCAAGACAAAAGACCATGCAGCACTACACTCCTACCACTGGCCTATTACATACTGGTCCCATTACACTAGCTCACACTGCACCTGCTGATCTCTCTCTCTCTCTCTCTCTCTTGTCTCTCTCTCTCTCATCGATACATTAAATCCCATGTGCAGCAAAACAAGCATCTGTGAGTTGGCAGAAGAGGGGGAAGGGTTAGGCAGTCTGCAAACTCCAGTCAATTACCATAAGCAACATCTAAGGATTATGGGAGGCAAGAACCTATGATTCAGAGTGATGCATACATGAACATCGATGCCACAGGCACCCATTTTGCCTTACATAGCATGCTGATGGGCAGGCTGAGAGATGTTGCAAACTCACTCTACCATGCTTAGGTGCTGTGCTCAGTGGCCTGCTTGGAATTCTGCCTCTCCGGGCAGAGCCCATTTTGGTCAAAGCAGGGGTTTTGCTAGGTCTGGAAAAGATCTGGGGCTACACTAATGTTGGGTCTGTAGGGACTTGGGGCTAGCTAGCCTTTTGGTTGTAGCCCATGAGCTTCTATCCAGGGCTACAACCAAAAGGCCCAGAACTGTAGCCCCCTCAACCCCCCAGCAATGCGTCTGGGGCAGAGCAAGAAGGCATTTGTCAGGTGTTCACCAGGCAGTGGTCTGGACGGTTGGCGAGAATGCCTGCTCATTTCGCCTAGATGTTTACCTTGATGTCTCTCTCAAGTCCCAAACTCTTCTCACACAGTCACAGTGAGATTCCCCCCTCCACCACGGCCAACAGACACACAATCAATATGTTTTGATGTGGCACCAACCTTTGGCATCAATGATGCTGCAGGAGATTCATCATGATGAAACACAGAGTTGACAAGATGGATGGTGTGTTGTAGATTCCTCTAAAATGTGCTGCACCCTGGTGTAAAAAAGAGGATGGTGAGGTGCGGCAGCCGCGGGATGGTGAAGAGCAGTGTGTTGGCAGTGACAGACGGGGGTTATGGAGCTGGGGGATATGGTGGACTTTTCAATAAGTCTGCAATTTTGAGTTTACAATCTCTGTGGCCCCTTTCTAGCTAAGGATCTCAGGGGGTTTGTTTTCCTTACTTGTGCCACAGCAAAAATATGTGAATAATATCCCACAACCCAAATATTCCTTATTTCATAGAAGTGTTCCTGATTTATGCTGTGGTGCTGGATGCAGATTCCTCACACAAGCGTCCCAGAAATTGAAACCTATATTCATACATTTTGAAACTGCCTATGAAATAGTAGAGGCAAAAAAAACTTAAAAGGCAGAATTGATAGTTATCATCATGGATACATCTAGTGATGTAGTTACAAATGTTTAGACAATTTGGTACTCGTGATATATAAATGAATGTATATTACACAGCCTGTGGTAGCGGCTGTGTAGTTATGGTTAAGTTGCTCAACCCATAGGAAGAGCACTTTTTGGGCTATGTATAACTTTCGCCCTCATGTACGAATCCTCATGAAACCTTGCAAAGAAAGGTGTATTGCCCTGCAAGATTGATTCTGCAAAGTTTGGTGAGGTTTTGTACAGGGGGCAAAGTTATAGGGTGGTCCCAAAATGTGTGTTTTTTCTCATAGATGGAATGGAAAGAAGAATTTTGCTCATGCATACAGCCCAAACCGATTTTGACGGATTTTCACAAAATTTGCGCCAGGAGCGGTGCCTTGGTTCCAAAAGCGTGCTTTTGTAAATTTGGTGTAAATACATCCAGTATTTTGTTTTAAATGGCCAAAAAGTAGGTAAAGTAAAATTTGTGAAATCTGGGTTTGGTCCACGGACTTACTTCCGTGTTCGTTCTGTGGGCAGGCCCCTGATTGGTCCGCAGGGCGGCGTGATGTCCGCGGACATCGGACACGCCTACTGATTGGATGGGGAAAAGCATGAGGTGTGTCATATTTGTTGGAAACGCCCGCCATGTTGGATTCACGGACAGCGCCATTGTCCATGGACCTCACAGTAAAAACGTACTAAAAAACACAACATTGCACTTGTCAAACTAATGAAACAATCTCTTGGGAGTTGAGGGGTGATGATGATGGGATATGGTCATAAAAATCCAGAAAACTGGTGGTTTTTCATCTCTGATGTCTGCACAGTTTGGGGGCATCCCGGTGATGTTCACCAACATCTCAGATGTTCGGGGGCATCCATACATATTTTTGCATTACAGAGTTGGTGAAGAGTAGTTTTTGGAGAGCGTATAACTTTGGCGCTACTTAATGAAACTGTATGAAGTATGGTGATATTATTATAGACATGATCTTGAATGGTTCTACAAAGTTTGGTGCTATTTTGCCCAAACTATTTGAAAGGCTTATACATTTGGTGCTGTTTTGCGAATCTGCACAAAAGTTTGCAAAACGATTTAAGACCCAGATTTAAATGTTTTTGCAAAGTTTGGTGGGATTTTGTGAAGAGGGGATAAAATTGGAGGGGGGGGGGTTAACATTTTCAGATGGGTTATTATTTGCTGTTTGGTGAATGTGCACAAAAGATTTTAGAAAGAATATAGATCCAACCTTGAATTCTTCTGCAAAGTCTGAATGGATTTTGTCAACTTGGAGCAAAGTTATATGACTATTTTATGTACATACATTTTGACACTTTAAAAAAAATAAAACTTGGATGGATTTGCAGGAAAGTTGTGCAAGGAGCATTGGCTAGGACCTGAAAGCATGGTTTTGCAAATGTGTGCGTGGCTTGTATTTTGAAAAGTGTCATAATGTAGGTACAAAACACTGTAACATACCATTAGTGACTGAGTTATAGTCGGTGGTCCTGGGCAGTAGCCAGATTGTCTGGGTCATGGCCAAAGGGTGTGACTCGGCTAATCTGGCTACTGGCCATGACCACGAGAGAATGGCAGTGAGGTTAAAGTGGGCATGACCAACAGGGACTGGCTATGTGGTGAAGTTTTTGAAAATCAGGATAGGTTTGAATGGAAAAATAAATTCTGTCCGTAGCTATAATTCGGTCCGTGGCTACAGCCCAAAGTGCTACACAGGATTGCATCAACAGATCGCTGTGACTATCGCTGCATAGACTCCGAGACAATGCTAATCAGTAGATACTTACCAATCACGCCGGACCAGGTGCCCACGTGGTCACCAGGCCACCCCTTGAAATCATTAACCACCCTTATTTGGGACCATAGTGGAACAAGATATTGGGATTGGATGCTAGACTAATTTCCACAACCTCGCAGCAATGACTGGCTCACAATCCATATGCCTTAAGAAAGACTCTAGAGAGTCGAATTACGTGTTGGCGGAGTTCTAACAATAAATATAGCATCAATAATGGTTTTGAAGACTGCTTCATTACGACAACAGTAATTTATTGAATAACCCAGTGCTGAGGTGAACAGAGCTCACTCTCCTATTCGAAACCTAACACTTGAAGAAGGAAGGGCACCTTCACAAAAGAACCCCATCAGAAGCAGCAGGGTGATCTGTTTAAAGCACTAGATGAAGTGCAGTGATCTACCCATTCTACTGCCCTGCAATTACTTGATAATCGTGTACTCTGATTTGATTATTGGGGCATGCAGCATAGCTAAACCCTATGTTTGATTGGGAAGAAATATTTTGCTTACGGCTACAGCCTGGAGTGCTGTACTGAATGACAGCAAACCTGCGCAAGGAGCATCGGCAATGACCTGAAAGCATGGTTTTACAAATCTGTTTCGTGTTTTATTTTTTCAAAGTGTCCAAATGTAAGCACAGACAATGGTCATATAAGTTTGGTGCATGGACAATGGGCCTGGCCCTTGGGAAAGATGAATGCTTACTGAGGTACTTATTGGGGAATGCAGCATGGCTGAAGTTCTAGGTTGAAACGGGAAAATAAATTCTGATTGCGGCTGCCGTTCCGGAGTACTGGACGGGATTGCAGCAAACTTGTGCGAGGAGCATCATCAAGGACCCAAAATGATGCTTTTACAAATCTGTCCTGTGTTTTATTTTTTTTAAAGTGTGGAAACGCAAATACAAAAAATAGTGATATAAGTTTGGTGCATGGACAATAAGCCTGGCCCTCGGTAACGATGAACGCCTACTTTGATTTACTTATTGGGGCAACCCGAAGAGGCAGCTTTAAATCGTGGCAACAAAATCTGCTTTTGGCTGCAGCCCGGATTGCTGGACGGAATTGCAGCAAAGTTCTGTGAGGAGCATCAGTAAGGACCTGAAAGGATTCTTTTGGAAATCTGTCCTGTGTTTCACTTTTTTGAAATTGTCGAAACATAAGTACAAAAAATAGTGGCATAACTTTTCTGCGGTGGGCAGAGGGCCTGGCCTTCGGCAAGGACAAATGTCTACTCTGATTTGCACATTGGGGTATGCTCTGCTGATAACGACTCACATAAGTATGCGTTGCAAAAAATGTGTTTGTTAAAAAAGGTTTATAGTTCTTTCATATATGTTAAAAGAGGAATTATTAATAATTTATATAGTTATTTATTTAACTAATTTTTGTATAGCGCTCAGCAGCCCATGAGCATCGTGGAGCTTGTTACAGAAAAATGACTTAGTTACAGCTCAACAGAAAAATACATGTTTACATTTGAGAAAATACATAGAGGAAGGTGGTGCAGGAATGGTGAGGAGGAGTGAGCAAGGTGATACTTGTTGCAGAGGAGGACAGAATTGTAGATAGAAGAAAAGATAATTGCAGTGGAACAAGATATACAGTAAAGGACAAGCGGTAGAGGGGCAGGGGGTGAGGGGTGTTTAGTTAAAGAGAGATGTTTGTAGGTTCTTGCAGAATGCCAGTAGGGAGGTTTCTGCTCTGAGGGTGGTGGGAAGCTTATTCCAGAGTTTGGCAACTATGTATGGGAAGCCTAACCCACCTGCTTTAGCCCTGTTGGTGTGGGGGGTGACCTGGAGGTTGGTGTAAAGAATGCGTGTGGGGCGTGTGGAGATAGCTCTCGTGATTGTGTCTGACGGGTAAGAGGGGGCATGTGTGAGAGTAAGGATTTTGAAAGTGATGCAGCCTTTTACAGGGAGCCAGTGTGCTGCTTTTCTAGCATGGGAAATATGGTCTATTTTTGGAATGCTCAGGGCTGCTCTTATCGCGTTATTTTGGGTGATTTGAAGTCTGTTTGTATTTTTATCTGAGGTACCAGCAAGGAGTGCTTTGCAATAGTCGAGTTTAGCCCCTATTGTGGCTCTGGCTATTGAGAGACAGTTCTGCTTGGAGAGGTAGGGTTTTATAGCGTTGATGAGTTTGATAGTAAGTGCTGAGGCTGAGGCAATGGCGCTGACCAGTCTTGTCATGGAGAGTGTGACGTCAATATGGACACCACACAGTGATGATATACAGTGATGTAACATTATGAAACATTTTCACTTATAAAAACCTATTACATTGACAGAAAATACTCTGTTAAAGGGACGTTACGGTTAAGATGTACCCCACCCTTGGGACTCCTCTGCCCCAGCAGTTAGCTAGTGGCCTCCAATCTTGGGATCCTTTGGCACTTCCCTCCTGGGCTCCCATGAGCACTTGCCCATCCATACTGCCCCTTTTATTTATGCACGTCTGTCACTGCATTTATAGGAGCACTATGTACAATTTCTTTGGTATACGTATGGGAAATGTAGATGCAAAAGATTTGGAGAACATTGTTAAGTGGTAGTTGGTGGGTGGAAGTTTCTATATGTAGAGTTTTGTAAGTGATTGGTGGATATATGTGTGAATGGTTTAAAGCAGGTAATGAGAGATTGTTACAAACATAACAGTAAAAAGAATAGAAGGGCTGTTTTGTGTGATGGTGTGCATGTGCAATCTGGGTTTTCTAATAAGGCATGGGCTACACAGGGGAATGTGGAGACTGTGGATAGTTATAAACAGCCATGGATTATGGTGTTTATTGTATACTAGAGAGAAGAATTTCGGACAGGAATTTGTTTCTGTCTTTTTTCTTTTTCTCTAGTATACAATTGTCCATTATTTCCATTAGCATAGTAGAAAATGCTAATGGGAATGTTGGAGAATCTTATTAATCTAACTACTTTACTGAAAAATGTAAAGTAGATGGAGACTATACGCTTATTTTTGTAGTTCTTTTTTTAACTGTGAAAGGTGATTCCTAAAGGATCAATCAATTTTTTGTTTTCTTTTTGTGTATTTTTGTTTGCAGGAGAGGCCAGAAAGTAAGGTGGGGAGGGAAATTAGGGAAGGGGTACCAACCACTGATATGGAGGGGCAGGTGGACAAGGGAAGATGTTGCGTGTGTGTTAACTCTAAGGTAGAGGGCAGTGTTTCTCATGCTCCTTGATTACAACTTCAAAAACACTTTGAAATCGCTCCCCCCTGCAGAGTGGTGTGTTGCAGTATATACAGAGTACTGTTGTCTTCGAAAGATATGGATCAACAGCCTCTTTTATTGCTTGCAAGGTAGCTGGTGGGATTTTGTGTACCACAGAAGTTGGCTATGTGGTTACAGCATTGGTTGAGGTAGATGAGGTAGAGGAAGACAGCCTACTACTTCCCAAGAAAGGAACAGCCTTTCTGAGAGCATTGCAGTGGTTGGATTTGGTGTTGTGCCGCATGGAGGTGGTCCCGTAAGAGTACAGCCAGGCTGTCCGCGACTGAGCTGTACTCAGTGCATTTCACTTTGGTAGCTTTAGCCTTTGGTACATTTCCAACAGTGGTAAAGAACGGCCACACTCATGATTCCCTCTGGATGTTAGAGGTAGGCAATTCTTCTACCTTATCTTCCTGGTCTTCATGATTGTCTTTTGATGAATTGCACTTCTTTTGTTGAGTAGGTCCTCCAGCTGGTGGTGGTGGCTCTTGGGGAGGAGTGATGTGAATTGCTGATGCCATTTTTAAGAAAAAAAGCAGTTTTCCTAATATTCTTCCAGGTATGTGCTGTGTGCTAGATTGTTAATGGATAATGAGAAAACATAGGTGTATGAGCTGGGCAATGGTACATTTTGAGCTTCAAAGTTCCTAAATGAACTGAAAAATGCAGTTGTGAACTGTTCGCGAAGCACATACCCATTTACGAAGTGAAGACGGGTTCGCGGACACATCATCATGCCGTGCGCGAGTGCATGGTCTTGTGACACTGTATGAAAACTCAACGAACGTCGACCAACACACAAACTGGAAAATGTTGCAAAAAGTGTATAGAAGTATTACAAATTATGCTAGAAGGTGGGGAATGGCAAAGTTTTAAGGTGACACTTTCTAAATTGGGGAACAATTTTGCTATATTGAGCTCAGTATGATATTAGTAAGTTGTAGCAAATTAGAGTACACTGGTAAAAACCCATTAAATTCACTGAAAAAACTTTGTTAAAGGGACATTATGGTTAAGTTGCACTGACACAAAACATGAAATTCAATGAAAAAACTTTGTTAATGGGACTTTATGGTTACAAGTAAAACCTTTAAAAATCCAGAAATTTGCAAGTTATGGTAAGCTAAGCAACCATAACTCTCTCCGCCACCAGGCACTGCTAAGACCAACTCCCAGTACATGAAAGATGACATCACAATATCATTGATGATTGTCAGTTATGGTTGCTTAGCTTACCATAACTGGCAAATTTCTGTTTTTTTCGGTTTTACTTGTAACCATAACATCCCTTTAATAGCATTGTTTCAATGAATATATAACTGTTGAACTGTTGTGCAATGCCAAAGTCATACACAAACATACAAATAAATCGAGAACAGAATTGCCGCCTTATCCGGGTGAAGTTCTCTGTGGTCCAGCATAGAGGCTCTGCCACATTTCCATAGTCGTTTTCATATGTTCGGGCACTACTCACACCCATTAAAAAGAAACAGGGAGATTATGAAGGATACTGTACAGAATAGGTCTTTCCTCAGTGTGAGGCTGCAGTGAAATGAGAGAGCAAAATCTAAACACCCCCCCAACACCACCCATTAACTGCCCCAAGTATGTCACTCCAGAAAATGTAACATCCGTTGGTATAATAATGCACAGAAGTGAATTACTAACATATTCAGGCTCTAGCCACGTAATGTACACCTTATGTATGTTCCTTAGTCTCAAACCTAGGTCTATGTCTCTGTATGAAAACCTTTCATAATCTGATTTTACAGTCATTCAGACTTTCACACCATATTTCTGTTACCTATTTATCCTTCTGCTTATGCCATTACAGTAATTAGTTCCAGAATGTTCAAGAATTACAAAACAATACAAGGCAATGAAAAAGGTGTATTGACTCCCATGGTTTTTAAGGGACACTGTTCATTGCCATGGAAAACCACAGAGCAAGACACATGGCTTTACATTGCGCCACCTTGGCACTATGAAAATGACAATTTTGCAGGTGATCAAAATTGAACACCATCACAAAAGAGGTTTAAGTAAAAATGACAAATATATGGTGGTGCGGCCCCTGCAAATCAAGGACAAGATACATGTTCAGGTCATGCCATTTTCCGATCTCGGAGAGCTACAAATAGCCACTGGTGGGTTGTAGAGTTCTTCGGCTTTTGCCACTAATGTCGATTGAAAGGTCAGACCTCTTCCAGCTGTGTTTATCAGCTGCTATAGAGCCACTTCCATATTAATCTCTTGTTACCTTAGATCTAGTTTAGGCATTAGAATGGATTTCTGAACTATTCCCTAGTGGACAGATGTTTAGGAGGCCACCCTTGTTATTGAAACGGGACAGTTCTGGGAAGATAGCCAGACCAATTCACAGTAGCTTGGAGAGCAGTCATGACTAGTTCTCAGGAGGAGTGAGGGTGATTAAAGGTCTTCAATGAGCACACAGAGTAACACCAAGAATTAGCATTAGACAGAAGTATACCAAAATATACTATTGGTTAGGGGGCCAAGAATCAACATAAATGAATAATGACAGCAATGCAAAATACCCCACAAGCAACATACTATGTGAAATATATTTACACAATCACCGGAGTCAATGCAATCAAGACATGTGAGGAAAAAGGGTGAATAACCTTTAGAGCATAGACAAACTTCAGGAGTGAAAATCCTAACTTGATGAGTGCATCCCTACGTTGAATGGAGCCATGTGCTCAATGTACGATGCATGCGTAAAAGTGCTCGGTCATGCGTAAAATTCACAAAATTCCTCTTTAGGAAGCTGGAAAAGTTCCACAAAGCATTGTCTATGCGTAAAAGTGTATGGATGAACAAGGGGCCACCGGTAAGTGACTTCAGTACTCATGGCCCCTAGCTCGGTTTTGGTCCAAACTTGGTAGGTCTGGAAGGAGCCGTCAGAGGTTTGATTTCCCACCCTCACTTCGGCTTCAAAGTGCACAGGCACTGCGGTTGCAGATAGAGGTTTGGTATGGAACAGGAGCTGTAACTTAATTTCTGGTGATGAAGAAAGAAAACACTGATGCAGCTAGCCTCAGGGCACAGGAATGAACACAGAAAAACTGCCTTCAGCGACCGTCACTGTAACACAGTGATGCAGGGGCACCCAACTCTCATGATCTGACGCAGCCTTCTCTCACGGCCCAAAGTCGGAAAGGTGCTTTGCAGTGCAAGTTAGGATTCCTCAAGGATTTGAGTTAAACTCAACATGGCAACACTCCTGCATGCTAACCAAGGTTTGAGCTGGACAGTCCACTGGATGGCCCTGGGACTCTTCTGGACAGGTCCTTTTGCAGGGCAACCAGGTGGCATTTAGAGTGATTAGTCCCACCACTCCAAAGGTTTAAAGCACATTTGAAGCTCTTCTGATATTGAGCACAAAACAGTGCTCCACTGGGACAACAAAGGACTTCAGGTGGCAACCTTTATCTGTGTGTCTTAAGATCTCCCTTTGTTCTGCTAGGCTCTTCTGGATCCTTGGCTCCATCTCTACGCCGGTTCTGACCTGTTGCTGATCTCCTGGTCTGCATTCAGGACTCCTCCTCGTATCTAAAGTCTGGCGAGTGCCCGCACCCGGTCAGCCAATGAGAAGATCTGCCCCACTCATGCACACTAGCAGTGGTCCAATCAGGGACCACTGGGTTTCTCATGTCCTAATGCAAACCAGACATCCTAGCACTATTTGTATGGGTTGGGACCAGACAGTTCCAGCCCATTTCCTGGCTACCCACACACATGACCTGCAGTAGCCTGCGAAAGAGGCTTTTGTTGGTAACTGCATGCACAAATAAGGAATTCCCAGGTTAAGAAAAAAAAACAGGGGGAAGGCTAAAGGACAAGATGGCCAAATGAACAGACAAAAGCCCTTGTGGCACGGCCATCACAGACATTGGCCACAGTCCTGAGCCAAACGCAGTAAGCATGGTATGGCTTGGTTAAAAGTTGTAAAAATACAAAGAAAAGCTTCTGCTGCCACCAGTCTATTCCTAGGCACACTGTACAATCACCACAAAAGCCTTAGAGGATGACTTGGGCCAGAAAACACAAGGACCCCATTGCGTGGTACAGTAATGTGCTTTGCACAATGATAACATCTTACCAAAAGTGGCAACAAAGTCGAAAGACTAAGAGAAACACATTTTCTCAGTACTGACAGCCTGAAGGACGTGTTAGTTTCCCTGTAACAATGAACGAAAGCCCAGTGGAGTGCAGCTGAAGGCTGTGCTACACTGGCAAAAGTCAGGTCCGGATACTAGAAAAGGCAACATGTTTGGGGGGGCTCCATAATAGGAGGGAAAGTCCCGTTCAGGGAAATCTTTCCTAACATTAGGTCAAACCCTCTATCAAAACATTCACAACCCTTACAGGGGATAAGACAGGTATTCAGTGCTTCCGATGGCTAGCTGAAGTCAATAGTTCGCTGCATTTCTAACCCTTTAATTATAAACCATGACAGAAAGTTAATATAAAATACAAAAATAAATGAGCCGAACAATCATTACATTAGATCGTTATTTCTATGAGAGCTCTTTCAACTGCACCATCTAATTTCACAGCAGAGTTAACATGAATTAGCATACACAGTCATTATTGAATATTTCTTGCCCAATTAGAATACTTAGAATGATGTCAATAATTTCAGTTACTGACAGCAAACAATGTTACTGCTCTAATAGAACTTGCATGCCTAGGAAGCTATTGGCAGCTGCTAGTAGCCCTACAGACCTCGAGTGGACTGATACTAGCCTCGGAAAATTGCCATATTCCACAACTTGTGGCAATCAGCTTCCATTTGGGTGTAACTTAGAGACAGGCAGTCATCCTGTATTAATGACCTTTCCCTTAGCCTATAACATTTAAATCATATATGGTTAGCCTGCTGTGGTGCAACCTGTGCAGTAAACTGTCTGACCAGGACTCAAGTATTTTCTGAGCAAAGAACCAGTGAGCCACCATAGTTTGCTCAACTTCCCAAAACTGTTACCCTAGACCATTAATGTGCTCTGTGAACAGAAAACATGTTTCTCAGGTGACTCTCAATCTGCATAGCCTGGGTTTTTGCCTCTACATATGTTTTGGACTACAGCTACCATCAGCCCTAGCCAGCATGGGTAGGGATCATGGGCAGTTGTGGATAAGCCTACGGGATGCTCTCGGGATTTCACGGTGGGCTTCTGCAGAATGGGACTCTTTGGTTTTCTGCTCCTCTTACCCTGTCTGCCACCCACACCGACCACTCCCTTCTAGCTCTCCTCCTCCCCACTCATCCTTTTTAATGAAAGAATGTATTATAAAGATTTCAAGATGTTATTCCTCCCTCGTACCAAATCTTATAGGTCAAGTTTTGTTTTGGTTGACTGCTTTTAATCGTTATATAGGGACACATGTGCTTCAAAATTCACCATTTGGACCCAAATGTTAATGGGTGGAGTGCCCTCAACTTTTCTTCCAGGGGCTGTCTTGCTCGCTACATTCACTCACACAGTGTAATATCAAGCCACGTGTGGTTCCCAGTCCACCCCTGATCATGGCAGCCAGAGCCCAATACAAATGATGGGCAGCAGAACCTTGCTCTACAGCTATTGGGAAAATATATCTGATTTCGTGCTGCCAGCGCTCAGTGTTGTTTATTCTCTTTAGAGAGCTGCCTGGGGAGATTACGAGCTCTGTGTCCACTGTCCACACTGAAAAGTGTACTACTTGAGGAGCAAAACACAGGGAAGTGGAAATAGAGCGACCGAGACAGACTGACAGAGAGACAGAGGGAGGGAAAGAGAGGGGTAAGGGATACAGAGTGTCCATGCACGCAGCAATAATGGCACAATGTAAGGGCAACCAGAGAAGGAGAAATAGATAACTGGAGAGAAAGAGAAACACAGAGACTAAAGAAATATAGACAGAGAAGGGGGAAGACTGAAAGAAAGAGAGAGGATAGAGCAGTGCAAGGGAGACAGAATAAGAGATATAATGGCATATATAGAAAAAAAGAAACACAGACGGAAAGACCTAAAAGTAAATAGAGAGAAAGAGTGAGGCATTGACAGGGATGAGAGAGGCAGAGGGAGCCAGAGACAGATTGATAGACAGAGACAGTGAAATGCACAGTGAGAGAGAGAGAGAAAGAGATTAAGACTTGGCTCCCCTTTTCATGCGTCTTGCTTTGTCTTTTTTTTATAAATGGAGAACCTAAAATACCCATAGATTCGCATTTTCAGCGATTCTATTGGACAGAGAAATCCACAACGCTGAATGCGCTGCACAGTAACACTGTCAATCAACAGAAAGCGTGAAATCTTCTGCCAGGGGTCGGAAGACAGACCAATCCATGGGAGGGACAGGCAGCCTTCCAGACCGTGCGTAGTCTGCTGGTCGGGTCACCTAAACCCTACCTGCACCTGCCCCTCACTGCATGTTTGCTGTGTACACAGTCTGCTAAGCAATACAGTAGATGTATATTTATTTATTTATTTATTAGGTGGGGTTTTGTAATGCTTGACGCAGAGGCGGTTCAGAGCAGAAAATGTGAGGCTAATCCTACTAGAATGGTGCAAAGCACAGTACATACATACAAAATAGGTACCAACACTAGGGTGACAGACTATTGTGAAGAATAGGGCTCATTACGAGTTTGGTGGTATCTGGGTGGTACATTCACCCTGATACCACCAAATGGTATTACTGCTACCGCCACTTCCTCTGGCAGTATTACCGCTGCATTGCAAGTGGTGGTACGCAGTGTTAATCCCCATTTATTTGAGTCCATTTTACTCAATGGGGGATTTTGGGCAGAATTACCATGGTGGAATTCTACCAAAGTTTGGCGGAAAGTGGACAGATTCACCTCCAACCCATAGCTGGAGGTGAATCCTCCAACTTTCCGCCAAAGGTATACTTGGGCGATGGGGTAATGTGGAAGGATAAATGGTAATACCGTCGCATTTTACCCACACCGCCCAACTTGTAACGACACCCTTTACGGGACAATAAAAAGGCACAGACGCAGACATCACTAACCACTACTGTGGCTGAATTCAAAGAATATGGGCCTCATTCTGAGTTTGCTGGTATACTGGCTGTAGATACTGTTTCCGGCACCTGGTCGGGCAGTATTGCCGCTAGATTACTGGTGCCAGAGTGATGGTGTAAATCCCCATTCATGGAGTCCTATAGGACTCCATGAGGAGGTTTGCCGTCATTACTGGCACCGGCATTGCCAGTGCCGGTAATTGGGGCATTTTTGTTTTCTGCCGGTAGGGCACGTGGCTTACTTCCAGCTCTTAGCTGTGGGTAAGCCAAGTGCCCCACCAGCAATCCCGGAGTCGGCCGGTCCGATAAAGTGCCGGTATCCATTAATACTGGCACTTTTTTGCCAGACCGGCCGACTCAGATTGAGGGCGTATGAATGGCACATTAAGGTAAGCAGCAGTCGATACAGTCGGTCAAACAATACCTTTCCCCTCCCCAGCTCCTTGTGCAGAGATGAGCGCGGTCAGTCTCTCCAGCACAAGCGAGGCACAGAAGCGGCCAGGCCTACAGATTTATCTAGACTCTTGTATTGCTGCATAATGACTGCAAGGGGCGATGGTTTGTCATAATGGAAGCAGCACAAAGTGGCGGAGCCAAATGGGAGCAGAGGGGGGGGGGCAATCACCTCCTTTTGGTCCCTCCTGCAGATCCAGGTGCACCTGCCCCTCCAAACCCCTCAAGACAGTGCTATGCCCTGGCATGACATCCCTGCAGCAAGGGACCTCCAGGACCGTCATGAGGCGGGGGGCAGGAGGGGCAAACTGCCCCAGGCATTGCACTTTCTGTGGGCCTAACGGCACCCTCTCCTAAGTATAAGGCTGCACAGTCCACCCGTGTCCTTTATTCACACGGGGGACTGTGCTGTCTGCTCTCTGCCCCTGCAATGATTTTGCTGTTTGTCGCGAAGCCTTTTGGCTCTGCAGCAAACAGCAAAATAATGGGAGACAGCAGGGCTCAGAAGTGAGCTCTGATGCCTCCTGTTATTCAGCTGACAACATAGAAATCCTGAATGACAAGAGAGGACTCCTCTCCTGTCAGTCAGTGTGTTCACGTTGCTCAGGGTGAACACGCTGACTGATAGGAGAGGAGTTTTTATTTTAAATTAAATGTGTATATGTATATGAATGCATGGTGTTTATGTTTGTGTCAATGCTGTGTTTGGTTGTATGCATGCATGCAAGGAGTTATGTGACTGGTGGATGAATGCATGGGTGAAAGTGTTGTATGTGAGAGTGTGTGCAACCCCACCACTAAATGTAGCCGCCCTGCGGGACACTTCATTAAGGGGTGGGGTCATGATATCAGAGGTGCACCTAGGCTAATATTTCAGGGGGGGACTAACACTTTAAATGTTGGGAGAGGCGCTAACTTCAGGGGCTGTGAGGGAAGAGAAAACCTACTTGTGTGGGGGCATCTAACATCTTTCCACATTCGAATGAGACTATTCTAGTGAAGCTTCAATGTTCCAAGCAGCTATCTCTCACCTTCATTTCTGAAACGTCACACTTAAGGACGGACTGCTGTGAGAATGAGATGTCTCATGTCACCACTTCCCTTCTAATCACTCCCCTGGCATGCAAGTGCTAACCCCACATCACGATTTCAATTACCTAAAAATGTATGCACATGAATGCAGGTGCTAACAGTGAATTGTTTTATGTTAGTTATTGCAGGGCCTTTGTTAACAGCGAAGCCCATGCGCCATTTAACGTTTGTGTCCTGTTCTGTCTGGCCACAGCTCTGTTAGTCAGCCCAGCCGGGGCTGGTTTATAGTTTTGAAAGCGGATAGTGAGTGGGGCCAATAAACACATTGCGCTGTCAGTCTCCCCACTGCCAGATGGTATCTGGGCCTATCAGTGTTTAAAGTTGAAATGGGTCCCCAAGCAGCTGCCCCCATGTTGGCAGTCTTAATGACACAGAAACCCACTGATAATCTGCAGCTTTTAACCGCCTTGCTGCATTATTTTGACTTCATTATTGATTTAAGCATTCCACAGGTGCCTTCGCCTATTTTTCCAATCAGTAAGGCAAGGGGTGCCCCCAAACATAAAAAAAAAAGGGCCCCCCACCAGCCCTGACACATCTTCAGCCAGCCCTGCTCACATTTCCCTCTGAATTCCCTGAGCCCAGCTAGGAACCTGAAAAGCTATTTCTTTTTTTTTTTTTATTTAAAGTGCATTAGCCAAAATTTGACTTTTAACACATTTCATACACAATGTATTAACATGAACAATAAAAACAAACATTTGCAATTTCTAGATAAAAAGAAAAGAAAAGAAAAGAGTAAAAGATCTAACCAACAAAATGTTTTCCTAAAACGAGAAATCAAGTTGTTACTAACTTCAATTCCTTTAAAACTCTACCCACTTCAATTGATAAAGCCATCTCATTACCGGAGGATAGTCTCACCCAGAAATCATCAGTATTCAAATGAGACTCCTCATGAACAAATCTGCCAAAAGAACTGACCCTGATACTCCAAGTCCCGATACACTTAGAAAGTAAATGCTTAGTAGTCTGCACTTCCATAGTTGAGCATCTATCACATGTTGGTGCAGTACCCCCTTCTTTATCCCTTATAGCCAGTAATTCCAGGGTAGGGAGTAGATTTAAGCGAAATCTCAAAAAAGCAGATCTAAACCAAAAACTGGGGACTTCTTAAGATAAGCCGGAAGAAACGATAAACGCTTATCTAACAGTGTCAGTGAGGCTGATCTTGTAGTTCTCCGCATCTTATCAATCGTGTGAATCCAATCAGTCACTTTCAATCTTTCCTTTACTTTTAGAGGATTCTGTAAAAGGGACTCTACATCCGAGTCACCGCCAGACAATAGTGCTAAGCAAGTTAGTTCTAGCCTACACAAAAAAGCATTATCTCCTTGTTCCCGCTCTACATCAATTTCCTCAAAAAGTGAGTTCCTAGGGGGATCAAGAATTGACCTATAGAGGGTAAGCCACTTCCAGGCTAGTCATGATTTAAGTGAAGACAAGCCAAGCTCATATCGTAAAGAAACAATCGGAACACAATCAGGGAGACCCAAAGTGCGTTTCCAAATCTTTGATTCAATAGCATCCCAATCTAGTTGGAAGGATAAAGGATTGTAGTCCATGCCATATAGGATTATGGGAACTACCTTCCCGATATAAAATCTTATAAGAGGGAGGATGGTAAATCTGCCAAACTTAGAGTAGATTTTTTTCATCTGGGCTCCCAATTTGATCACCTTTAAATCAATAGAGGCCATCAAAGTAAGCCTAGATGGGAAGGATCTTAATTCAGCTCCCAGATAGGTTAATTCGGAGACAACCTCTACCCGGGCAGAATCTAACTTACAGATCATCGTCTTCACTATTTTGTTAGGCCTCCTAAATACAAGAATCTTGGACTTTGAGGGATTTATTTTTAATTTATTAGTCCTAGCATAATATTCTAGAGCAGTTAACAGACGCTGCAACCCCACTTGTGAGTGGTCCAAGACTACTATATCATCGGCATATGCTAACCAATTGATTTTTACGTTACCGATGGAAGGAGATATTAACCCTATATTCTGGAGCCAAGCCGCTAAATCCGCCATAAAAAGGATGAAAAGCAGGGGAGCTAATAAACAGCCTTGGCGTACCCCTTTAGTTATCCTGATTGGGTCGGAGAGCAAACCGGACCTGCCCAGTCTGACCTGCATATAATTGTTAGAATGCAGCTCTATTAAGATAGAAAGTAGGCCAGCAGGAATACCCCAGGCATCCAATTTACCCCATAATAGATTTCTATCAACCATATCGAATGCCTGGGATAAATCAATCCAGGCTCCAAAAAGGGCAGGACCCCCCTTGGTGAAGGACTTCTCTGCAAGACAACTCAAGACTAACCCATTCAGTGAGGTAGAAAGACCCTTTCTAAAGCCAGATTGCTGCTTTGGAATAATTCCCTTTGTTTTCGCCCAAGATTCCAATTCACCTAGAACAATGCCCATAAAGATTTTACTATCGGCGTCTAGGAGAGAGATGGGGCGATAGTTAGAAGCCAGTAGCCTATCACCCTTTTTGTAAATGGGAATAACTATTGAATGAGTCCAAGAGTCAGGGATTCTCCTCTGGACAATTATGTTGTCAAAGAGGGCTTTAAGGATCTTCGCCCACATTTCTGGGTCCGATTTCAAGATCGAATTACTTAAACCATTTGGACCAGAAGCTCTGGAAGTTGAGGATTTTTTAATTAACAATTCTATATCCAGAACGTTAAACTCAAGAAGCCAACTACGGGATACATCCGCAACCGAGCATATCGAGGCGTCAGAACCATAAACCTTAGAAAAATGGTCAATCCAGGTCCCCTCTTGAATAATTGAATCTTGTTTCTGATGTTGAGTAACCTCATTCAGATTCACTAAAGTCCAGAAATTTCGTGAATTCCTAAGAGACAGGGCATAAAGCATTCTCTCAGCATCCTGTTGAACTACCAGATGATTATGTGCACGAAGCCAATTCCTAAAGCTATTTTTCAGCTTTACTAACTCCTCTCCATAGGCTTTCTCACATAGGCCTGGTCTCTTTAAGATAGATATCTGGGACCTCAATTCTTTTTTACGACTTATAATTTGCACATTGAAAGAATGTTTATGCAGCTCATGTGGTTTCTGCGCGGGGGGCTCCACCGACGCCTGTACCGTTAAAAAATTCAAAAAAACACTAGGGATACAAAATTTAGACAAGTTCTGAGTAGATAAATGGCTCGTCCTAAAACGCAACTCGCCATTTAATAACTGGCCTCCTTTTTGAAATTTTCTAATGACATTTCCTGAGTTATTAACAAGTAGCTCATGATCATAACGAGAAGTTACTGGAGCACAATCATAAGACATAGCCACCTTCAACATAGCATGGTCATCAGGGTTCCCATCTCCAATTATCAAACTATTACAATTTTCGAAAATGTTTCTAGAAACAAAGACATAATCTATCGTGGAGAAAGAGGAACCTCTATGCCAGGAGGGGGAATTAGGAATATCCCCCCTTATATTTCCATTCAACATATATAGATTCCATTCCTGCATACATTTTAACCATATTTTGCCATTAATAGACTTCTGCTTACAATTGCCTGATCTGGGATCCACTGTGGAAATACATTGGGAGTTAAAGTCCCCGGCAATAAGAATTTCATCCGCTGGGTAATGGATAAAGCAATCAAGTAAACCCTCCGAAAGAGCACACAGAAACTCACAAAGTGGAGAAATACCCAGGTTCCAATACAGGTTTACCACAATCCAACTTGAACATTCATTGGAGTTTCTCAAAAATACTCTCACCATGAGGATCCCCTGGGTGCTATTTGAAACAATCATTGAGGATTTAAACATCTCGTTATTAGAGGCTACCAACAAACCCCCCATCGGTCTGCCCACCCCCGGAGCCAAAGCCAACTGTTGAAAAATTGAGTATCCATCAATACCCACTAGACCAGTTAGCCAAGTTTCTTGAAAAAGAATTAGATCGAAAGTTTTAAAAATTTCCGATCTCCTAGGCTCCTCAGAGAAGGATGTGTAGCCTCTAGTGTTCCAAGATAACACATTGACCTCATTTGACCCTAAAGCTTCGGATGGGTCATCCCCACCTGAGAAATACCCAGGTTCCAATACAGGTTTACCACAATCCAACTTGAACATTCATTGGAGTTTCTCAAAAATACTCTCACCATGAGGATCCCCTGGGTGCTATTTGAAACAATCATTGAGGATTTAAACATCTCGTTATTAGAGGCTACCAACAAACCCCCCATCGGTCTGCCCACCCCCGGAGCCAAAGCCAACTGTTGAAAAATTGAGTATCCATCAATACCCACTAGACCAGTTAGCCAAGTTTCTTGAAAAAGAATTAGATCGAAAGTTTTAAAAATTTCGGATCTCCTAGGCTCCTCAGAGAAGGATGTGTAGCCTCTAGTGTTCCAAGATAACACATTGACCTCATTTGACCTAAAGCTTCGGATGGGTCATCCCCATCTTAAGAAAGACTTGAGAGATCACTTCCGGTAACATGTCCCACATATTCGTTGTAGTAATTGGAGAAATATCCTTACTGATTGCCCCCCGACAATGATCTTGCTTGACTATCTGGCGGGAGTCGGTGGGAATAAGTACTGGGCAAGTCAGAGAGATCTTCAGTCCCCTCTTCTCCCATGCCACCGCCTCACCCATAATTATATTCAAACCCAATCTTGATTTCAATTCTATTGCCGCTATATTAGTATCAGTGTCACATGGGAAGCTCACTGCTTCAATATCGTCTGAAGAAAAGTACTTCAAGGCACGGATTGACTTCATTTCCATTATAATTGCAGAACGATTTAACGGAGAGTCAAAACGGGAAGATGCAGCAGATCTTGATAGAAAAACTCTCAAATCTAGGTTCTGTTTATACAGTTCATCATGCACCTGGGATGATGTATCAGAGTTTCCACTCTCCGTCAAAATTCCTAAACCATCTGGAGCATCAAATCCTACAGCCCGTGGTTCACCATCAGACAAAAGGGAAGTCAGTCTATCAGATGGATGCTTCGTTATAGCAGCCGTATTCTCTTGCGGATTTTCAAAGCTAGAAGTGGCCCCCTTGGCACCCTGGTCAACGGCCACCCTCACTGGCTTTTTCAAAAAAATAGGAGCAATTTTAACCAGAGGGTTAGGCAGCAGCTTTTTCTGTTTAGCCATTAGAAAGATCGGTGCAATTTTTTTTGGTTGGTCCACATAGTCAGTTTGACTTCCCACTGTAGATTTACCTCCAGACACTATCGTTTCATCCATAAAATGTAATTTTTGAGCTTTTGATTTGGGAATTGTCTTCCCCTTTTTCGAGCTAGGAGTTTTAGCCAAACCCTTTTGGGATTTCTCAAGGGTTTCGGAGCCATCATTTGATTTTCGTGGATGCTGATTACTTCCAGAATGAATCTGTTTTTCCCTTCGTTTCGCATTTTTAGTTATGGGGGTGATGGCTTCATTGGCTATTAACTTCCTATTTTTTCTCTTTTTTTTGGACTTCCCATTTGATTTTTTTTTCTGAGGGACTGGTAAATCCGAGTTCGAAGAAGAGATATCTATTGGAGAACCCACAATTGGGGCCCCTACTTGAAAGTCACTATCAGCCAGAGCAGCCAATCTCAGAAACTCCTCCATCACAGATGACGAGAGGGGAGTATCGGTAAAAATGGCCTCAACGTGAGGTGGAATAGAAGGTCCCACCGGTCCTTCCTTTGTCTGGTTATCACGGCGATCAACTTTTTCTAGTAAGATCATAGACACCTTTTTTAAATCCCCACATAAATCAGTCAAAAGGGCCATTTTGCACGTTTGATCCTTTACTTCTTTATGGAGCTCATTCAAAAACCCTCCCAATGATTCATTGACTGCCGATTTTAAGGCTACCATGGCAATTTCGTTTAATTCCAAATCCTTGTTAATCTCCAATAGTATACCCGTATGCTGATAGACCTCTGTTTTCAAATTTTCAAAAACTTTAACCAAGGAAGATAAAACAAAATTGAGAGCTGTTATAGTCGGAGGCACTAGTGCTTCGGGGGAATTCTGGACAGGGTCAACCGGTCTCTCATGTTCGGGTAAAGAGGTTGGCAATTCCTGAGAGATCTCGTGGGAAATTACTTCGACCGGCCTCAAAGCCATTCCCATGTCGGGGCCCAAGGCTGCAGCTTCCAACTCCAACATGTCCTCATCTCTGGGCTCATTAAAGTCCTCACATCGATGAGTCAACGAATTCTCTAATTGGACTGAGCCCATCCTAGGGACTAACAAGGGAGGCATAATATTAGTCAATGGAGGCTCACTTGAAGAGACTAGATGGTTTAAAATCACATTCTTCATGGTGGAGGTCCTCAGGGTAAAGTCAATATCTCCATGGAAAAGCACACAGCTGGGTTGATTTAAAGGCGTTGACAGGTCCTCCCTGTGTGATAGAGAATCCGCCAGACCCGAGCCAGCAGGTGCCTGGTCATCTGATGGATAAACACTCGGTGGGGGAAGAAAAATACCACCACCTGATTTATAAGGTTTAAAGAAGGATGCCCTCGGTCTTATCTTCTCCTTGCGCGGTACCTTCTTTCCCACATCCACTGGAGTAGAATGTAGAGGTCTCTGAGCTTCTGAGGAAAGAGCCGCACTGCGAGGATCATACATGACCCCCTAATTAATTCAAAGCTACGCTTTTGCTGAGAGTTGTGCTTCTTCTGAAATAAGTCAGAAGCCCAAAGCGGTAAAAACGAGGAGAGGAGCAGCAATGCGATGCAACGGACGGCCAGCAGACTCAATCCCTGTCCGCTACCTATCCGCTGCCGCCCTCCACTCCTATTTTCACCTGGTCGCACCCTTGTCACTTATTATAGCCACAAAGGGTATTAGTGGGTAGTAGTGGGCAAACTTGCAACACTTCGTAAAGCCGTGTAGATTAGAGTAAGGTAGGTTAATTACGGTCAGATAGGAATAAGAGGGGGACGGGCGAAGGGAGGCCTCTTTGTAGGCACCTTTTTAGCCTCTATCAACCTTTACCAATTTTAACAGTTTTGAGGCTGTACCCAATTTCATCCAGTAGCACCCGAACCCCCCACTTTAACCTTTACCCTTACCCTTTACCCTTTACCCTTTACTTTTTAGCACTTAGCTACCGTCGACCCACTGCCACACACTTTTCTCCCCGCAGCACAACTCACTCAGAGCGGGTTCAGCAAGTTCCACGGGCTCCACCCGGAAGAATCCTGTGAAGATCCAACTGTGAAGATCCAACTGGGATTTGCGGGAGTTTGCAGGAAAGACTGTAGAGCCGGCAGCGCACGAGTGAAGCAGTCCAAGAACAGCCAACACTCGAGGGCTCTGGAACTCGACACTCGGCTCTAGCAGCAAGCCGGTTGGCCTCAGCTGGGCTCCACTCCTCAGCTGGGCTCCACTCCAGCGATCCGACCGCGATCCGACCGCGATGCCGACACCACGACACTACTCCACTTCAGAGGAAAGGACCTCAGGACGTCAGGACGTCAGCCCTTCACACCGTCAAGCCGCACTGAATGAACTGGAAACGCAGAGAGCGAAAACCGATCAGCCGCTTCCGACAGTAAAGCTATTTCACCTTCCCTTTGGCCATTAGTCACTCCTTTCACCCCAAGTCAGAGGTTGTTTACTTTCATAATGCTGTCCTAATCTCTAGAGAGGTGGGCTATCTAAAAGCTGAGACCAGAAGTTAAGACTTTGGCTTTATCAAAGTGAGTCTGTTGATATTGCATAGATAGGTTCTTATCCTCTGCATGTTTGATGCTGCTGCCGCTCCTTAACGAGTGCTACAGGCCGGCTACACATCGAAAGAGGTCTTCTGCCTCAAAGTGACCAGGAGCTGGCACCACCCATGCAGCCAGGTCGAGTCATCACACAAGTCCAACATTTTGGGAGGGGGTTAGAGCCCGATCTGCTCAATGGTGTTGCACCACTACATGGCATTCTTTTTGTTTCGGTTATTAGGTGTGCCACCAATAAGCCAAAACCATTGCTTTAGCGAACAGACAGTGGTGGAAATATACTTCTTTTCTGGGGCATCCCTCCTACCGCAGTGAGAGAGGCCGGGTCCAGAGATGGGAGGATTAGGAGGGTGTAGGGCAGGTATTTTAGTTGCCCCCATGAACATTTTCCTCTTCCCCATGTCTCGGGAGGATAGCTAAGGGGCAACGTGCTCGCCTTGGAAGCAAGACGACACAGAGCAACACAGGTTCGATCCCCAGGTCCGTGCTTAGAAATCTGTGGGTATTAAGTGCATTATAAATAACCTATCATATCATATCATAGAGGATTTATCATCAGCAAAGTTCAAAATCTGCACCCCTTTTAAATCTAAAAAATGCACATCAATATTTCCAGTACAGTGCAACATTGACAAGGGATTTCACAGGGTTTCTGCTGAGACCCTCAAGTGGTCTTGTGCGGAAGTGCCTCACTTTGGAATGTAGCGACCACGGTTCATATCCCTGCCCAACACAGTTTAAAGCACGAACACACCAAAGCATTCTAAAATAAACATATAGTGCACACAGATTTCACCGATTGTGGAGCTGTGTCTGAGATCTGGTGAGTAATTCTTTGCCAGATCCTGGATCTTGGAAGATCCGTCCCAATGACAGCCTTGAGTACAGATAGGAAGAAATAGCATATGAGGAGGGACACAAAGCTTGTAAATGTTGTTTAGTTATTTGCCCACCCATTGACTTCTCATGACCATGCTAATCCCTATGGCAATTGTCAACCAGTTCCTGCCATCCCCACCCAAAACACCTCCTCATTGTAACTTTTTGAGCTCGCTTTATTCAAGCCTTGCCATCAAACATTGCCCTCAATGTGCCTGCAAGTGTTTTCTCAAAGAAGTCTTCTGAGAGTTAATGACTTAATTGGAGTTGTAAACACAGTACTGATGTAATAAAAATGTCTTGACCAGGTATGCCTTCAGCCACTTGATTTAAAAAGCACCCTGCGTGTCTTTCGCTCAATTCCTGTTAAAAATAAGCATTGGCAAAGCCAACAATTTTGGCTTGTGCATAAGTATTAGACATTTGCCAGGCACTGCTATTAGCTGCTCAGGTACCCACACCATTTTGCACCTGGTACCATCAACGGCCATCTAATAACAATACAGCTGTGACTTTCCCATACCTACACGAACGCCCAAACTGTTAGCATTGCCAATGCTCTTTTTGCTTTACCCTTTAGGACTATGCATCAAGGCTAAAACATGCATACTACTTGGCTAAATTGGCCCATATTGAATTTAGGCCAATCTAGCCAGTAATAACACTTATGGTGCACAGTCAGCCTGGACATACTTTATGTGGCATGGCATTTTTAGTGGCTGGGAGGCCCTACGTGCTAATAATGGTTTATGGTCAAAATTTCGAATCAAAAGATTTGAAAAACAAAAGGTTTGAAACAAAAGTTTAGAAAACAAAAGGCTTGACATACTATTTTTAACATGCAAAAGTGTATTTCTTTCGAAACCAGTCCGTCGACAATAGTCATGGATTGGTTTCAATTGAAATGCACTTTTACAAGTTAAAAGTAGCATTTCAATGCTGTTTTGTTTCTAACGTTGAAACATTAAATGGAGATGTACAGTGCTGAAATTACAGGACTGGACAGCTCCATGTAACATTTCAAAGTTATTTGTGTATATTGGCATTAAAATGCCTTTTTTTAACTTTGAAACGTTACATGGAGCTGCCCAGCCCTGTAATTTCAGCACTGGACAGCTCCATCTAACGTTTTAAGGTTTTAGTGTATATTGGGGGGGGGTTTCCCCCAACCCCCCCGAACCCTAACCCAAACCTCAACCCTAAGCCTAACCCAAGTTTCGAAAGGCAAACTTTCGAATTTGTTTCAAATAATTTGTCATTCAAAACTTTTGTATTTCTAAAAAAAATGATTCGAAAGTTTGCCTTTCGAAACTTTTGTATTTGAAAAAATGACTGGACACCGTAATAATGGCATATATTGATGCAGCTTGCATGGACATACATGGGAACAACCAGCATGAATATATGTTTGTACTAGCATATGATGTGTGGAAAGGCGGCATGAAATGTATTGGAACATGTTCCTGTGCACGGTTGGTGATTTGCAACTATTGGGATTTTCAATGTGCTTCCATACAAAACCATTTGCAAGCTGTATAGATTTCTACCCAATGTTGCATAGAAAGTGCTGTAAATTGCGTAATTTTAACCCAATGTTTCAAACCTTTTCTTGGGAGTGAGAAACCTCCTCAAGCAACCCTTGTTTGGTGTGGGCTCCCTCACTCTGCTCTGTTGATCCTGCATAATTGGCGCAAACATGTAAGCCTTTTAAGTTCAGAAATATACCAGCCTCCACTGTACATCATCTATCTGTCACTTTGTATGATGTGTGTTTTGGTACGCACACATGCCATCAGGCCATCCTATATATATATTTATGCATATGATACAAAAGTTAGTCTGGCACAAACCTTTCTCCAGTAGAGAAATCTAACTTTGCTGTAGTTGATTTGTAGTTGTAGTAATGAACCATATTTGGGATCCTCCACACAAACTCAAGGAGAGATTTCTCGAGTCTGTTTCTGTAGGTGCCGCGGCTGGCCCAGTGCAAAAAATTGTCAAGGGGCCTCACCAAATGTTTTTCTCCAGGCCTCACCATATCTAGTGAGAGCCCTGGAGACCTCCACCAATCAAGGTCCCTTAGACTATGTGAAAAGATTACATTTTGTAGAAGAAGAAGGTGGGGGGGCATTATATGAGCCCCCCTATTACTTTTGAAAAATCCTGTCTGCCATTTTAGAGAATCCACTTGTACTTTACACTCAGAAAGATAATTGCAAAAGTCTCCAAAATCCACAGTACAATGTCATGGATTTCTTTTTTCAGTAAGGACTCTGCAGGAAGTTTAAACTTTAAAGTGCCCATTGTGACTCATTCATTCGATCACAGTGACAGAGGGCCTCTTGCAGTTGGCAGGCTAATGCTGTGTAGTTTACAGTACTTGAAAATGACAGCCACCTACTTAACAGTACATGCAGTACATGCTGGTGGGGTGCCATTCGAGCCTGTCTCTTATTCCATGCTGTAGGAACACAGGTGAGTGTCGCATGCAATCAGGATTTAGTCCTAAACCACAAGAAGTTAAATAGAATTCTATCTGAAAAATGATGTTGTTCGGGGGCTGTTTTCTGGATAAAGAAACTCTACAAGCACAGCTGATAACATATGGTGGTTAATCCCGGTTTTCAAAACAAGCTATGTTAAGAGTTGTGTGACCTGGCCTGCACCAGTCACCACCCTGCAGGTATAACAGTGATGAGGTTGTAATGGCGTATTGTACTCCCCAGGAAGGGTATCCTGTCCTTTGTCTGTGAGAGAATAGAATAGTAAAGGAAAGCAGAGGAGAGGAAGGGTAAAGGAGCAGAAACATGCAAGAAATCTCTGTGTGCGTACTAAGGGGAATTGATGTTGTGACAAAGTAATCTGCCAGTGCATGGGGCCTGGGCATGCACTGGTTACAGAGGCCGGGGGGCTGCCACCCATCAAGTAATGTGGGACCTGGAGGACATACACAGAAGATCCTTGGACCACCCTACCTTCCCTCAGGCCTAAGGGGCGGGACTGTCTAGGGTGGTGCGTCCTCACCACTCCTGCTCCTTTGAGGAACTCCTGTGTTCTGAGTCAATACAAATACACTGGTGGCTCTATACATTAGAGTTGTCCTTTTGGCAAATGAGTATGCAAAGACGATGACTGCGCCTGCAATTGGCTTGGGCTACCTTGGCTCATACTGCAGCAGAAGCACATTGCAAATAGTGGCAGATCTGACATGATAGACACATTATAAAGACACTCAGCAGAGCAAGGTGAGAGAAGGCACTGTAGAAGAGGGTTGGGGGAAGAACGCAGTGGTGGATGGGAGCAACATAAAAGTGGGAAAAGCCCCTTGGGAGTCAGCTGGAAGAAAGGCAACAGGACAAGTTGGGTAGGGGTGGGGTGCAGAGAGACTGAGCAGAAGGCAACCCCAGCACTGGTCCCTAAAGTACTCTTATTAAAGAAGGGACTGTTGCTGCCAGTCGAGTAGGAGGAGAGAAGGGACAGGGTGTTGGAAACGCAGGTCAGGGACTTAGGCAGCAGGGAGGAGTGTGAAGTAGAAGCCAAGACTTTAGGGAACCTCGAATTACCAGCCACCAGGTGCAAGCTATGGAGCTCTGTATACTTCTGCCCTGCCCCAGCCTTTAATTGTACGCAAGCCTAGCAGGCAAGGCGCAGAGGGACAACGACTCAGGAGCAGGAGTCGCCTGGAACGGAGGATGAGAAGCAGGCAATGTCAGGTCATCAATCAAGGAGACAATAATGTAGTGTGGGGGGCACTTAAAACCCCCAGCAAAGTGACTGAGTGTGAACTGAATCGTTGTATTGATAGGAGACCTAGCTTGGGACTTACATATGGAGAGTCAAACAGTTAAGTTCAAGGAGAGGTCATGTCCCAATCTACCTTTGCTTAAATTCAAACTTTTATGTTAGTCTGGTGTTGATTCTATGCAGATTCATGGCGGGGGTTGGATTGGAGTTTGTCACAGTTTTCACACATAGATTCAGCAAAGCGTAGCTCTGATTGGAAAACGGCAAATGCACACTGGACCTGCAAACCTGTGTAGCCAGTTTCTATTAGTATCTGAAAAATACTCAAATTACTAAGTCTAATGAGATGTGCTCAAGTGTATCCTTCAAATGTGGAGACTTCATAACCTGTCAGACCCCAGAGAGATACATCTGAGATTGCCCAGTCACCTGTCACAAGTGACAGAGCCCAGAGTAGACTGTGGGCAAGTGAATAAGGTGGATAGACAGAGGAGGTGAAATCAGGTATGAGGACCGTCCTTCAGAGTGCATGTCTACATGGCCACACATTGAGGGGCAGGTGCAATGGGAATACATAGCATACTAGTATGTGAATGCTAGGCTGAGAAGTATGTGGCAAGATCCCTCACTGCCCACCCATAGGGAGGCATAGCATGTCACTGTGTTTGAAGAGTGACATCGCCAGACAACATGTATATCCAAGCACAAAGATGAAACAAGATGTATAGTTGTGGAAGTTATCACAGAGCAGACAGACCACACTGTACATAACATCCTGTGATGGAGAAACCACCTAACTGGTAACGAACTCTGATAAAAGGCCATACGTTGCCACAGAGAGGGTCCTGTATCAAGAGTAAGTGTACTTAGGACTTGGCAGGTAAAATCTTAATTCTAATATCATAGAAGTTGGAGTGCAAAATGAAGCTGTGGATAATCACATACGATACTGGTGCATGTCCAGATAGATAATGAACTTAGTTTAGGTCGAGAACAACGTGTATTTACACCACAAGCACATTAGCAGTACCCATTCTATGCATGGCACATGATTAATGCAAGAGAGATCATTTCGATAAATACAAAGGCGTAAGTGCTACGCATGATTAAACAGGTAATTCAGTGGCTATTAACTAATCAAAGTTAGACTCGCCCAGCAGCCACCCAACTCAAGGACGCAACCCAGGCCCCGTAACAACTAAAACACAGGGTATCATGATGTAAGTATGTCAGAAAGGAGGCCATTAGCGATGCACACTGGCGGTGGGGTCCACATATAAAAGCCCCACCCAACGCCTGAAAATCTGTCTAAGTCCCATTTTCTTCTGGTATTCGAACAAATAAGGCCACGTTATCTTGTCAAAAGCCTTCTCGGCATCCAGAGAAACTGCTGCTACAGGGAACGGCCGCTTAAATCTTCCTCAATGGTAAGGAGCAGCATTCTCATGTTATCTGACACTGACCTTCCTGTCACAAAGCCCACCAGGTTCTCGGGCACTAGTGACGGCACAGCTGGTTCCAGCCTTTTGGCTAGAATTTTTGCCAACAGCTTACAATCCGTATTAATTAGGCTAATCGGCCTATAACTTGCACATCAAGTCGGAGAAGAGTGTCAATAAGGCATGCCTCATTGTGTCTGGCAGCGACCCAGTTTCAAAGGAAGTGGCAAAACGTCACAAAGCAGTTGAAGGGCACTATCTGGCAAAATCCGATAGAGCTCAGCCAGCAAACCATCAGTACCTGGCGTCTTGCCTCCTCTTAGTGTAGAAACTGCAGTGCAAATGTCTTCCAGAAATGTCAGGGTTTCTAACGAAGCAGCAAGGTCATCTAACAATCGAGTAACTGGAGTATGGTTTGAAAAGGATGGTTGCTTCTAAGAGTTTCACTACCGATCAAAATTAACTGCATCAAAATAAACATGGCACAGAGGGTCAATTATATCTTTTCTATGCTTCCACTCAAGATGCCTAAAAGCATTTTCACGGAGCTTGACGCACTTATACAGAAGTTCTTAGGGGATACCAAACCACCCAGGTGGGCCCTATGGAAGATGCAGCTCCCACTGAAGCAGGGTAGTATGAATTTGCCCAATTTCTTCGAGTATCATCTCGCATTCACTGTTAGACACCTGTGTCGTATGACGGGGATTACCCAGGACCGTTGGGATGAATTCAAATTGCATTCTAACAGTATATCTCAACTGGAACCCAGGGCCTTGTTGTCAACGATTTCAAAGACTTCCTGACTGTTGAGTCCACTGACAGCTTTTTTGTGTGAGTGTTGGTGCTGGATATCAAAATGACTAGGCAGTGATCAGTACCTGTTTCAGGATGCATCGATCTGGCTGAACCCAGTTTTGACTTTACAGGGGAAAGTCTTCTTCTGGCCATCCTGGTTTCCGAGTGGTATTCGATACATCAAAGACCTATTTGAAAACGGATCATGGACTCCCTTCAGATGTCTGTGCAGAGAATTTGTCTTGAAAGATTGCCGCTATGCGAAATACAGATAGCTAAGGAGGATCATTACAGCAAAGCTTGCTCTTGATTAGCCATCAACAATGCAGAGTACAGCCTGATCCGCGCTAGTAGTTTGTGGACATGAATTCCATCCGGCCGCCAGTATCTAAGGTGTTCTTATGTCTAATCATAAAGGGGATTCTGATCTCGTCAATGACTGATGAACTGGGTGAGGCAGTTGGCCCTAGCTCCTGGCAGAGATGCTGCAACAATGTCCATTTGGTCAACATGGACTGGGGTCTGAGGGGCTCTCAAACTAAAGTTCTCTTTAGGACATATTGGACTCCGGAAAAACATTTTAGGAGACACCTTTTAGAGAGTGAGCAATTCTGGAAGTGCAAGCAGGGAGAGGTAAATGGAGTAATTTACTCTGGTCTTGTGGCAAGACCAGCAACTTTTGGGAATGGGTCTATGAGAGGCTGGGCCTAGTGCTGAACTGTACTATTCCAAGGAAAGCTTCACTTTTAATTCTTGGCGATGTGTCTTCATTAGTGGATCTGCCATTTTGTAAGAAAAAGTGGCTGCTCCTGAGCTGCATGCTTGCAAAGACTATGATCATACAGGCATGGAAATCATCCAATTCATTCTGTATCGATGATTGGGTGGAGGAGTTATTGACTGAGTCCACATATGAGAGGGCCATGTTTAAGCAGTCTGGAGACACTGATAAAATCACAGACATATGGGGTCTATTCCTAGATATATATGGATGACACGCTTTTGAAATGTGTTTCCAGATATGTTCTCATCCATGTAATTTTGCTGGCACTGCTGCTCTAGGATTGTGCTCTTACTGTACCCACTGTTTATACTATTGCATGATTTGATGACATGTAATGTGTTTCTTTTTTGTTTTTTTTCTCTTTCTTTCTTCTCTTCTGTGCCTTGGTGTCATATCTGTCCTGCTTGCTATAACCTGATTGTCCCATTGCGTGCCAGCTATTTATGTTTTCTTTTTTAAATATATTGCATTTGTGAATTCTCTTGTTGTTTGCTCTTGGTATATGAAAATAGAGAATTTAAAAATCCATAACGTAGGCATGAGAGCAAGGCTACTTTGTCATGCTGATGCTTGAAGTTCAAGTAATGTATGAAGAATGTTTCCCGTGTTGGCCTTTTCTGAAGGTGGGGCCAGGAGTCTCAATATGTTCGTTGTTTTCTGGGAGGTCAGACCTGAACTGTATGGCACCAGCTGGGTGAAGGAACTCGAGGTCTGTTTCACTGAACCATGCTTTCTCACCGGATCCAGCGTTACTCTATGAGCAGAGAAGCTCATAGCACCCACTCAAATGCAGGTCAGCAGTCCGCAGCCCCCACCCAAAGCCACAAACCAAGGCCAAGGAGGCCCTGTTTCATTAATCAATCCATATATGAGATAAGTCCATAGAATGGTGCAAACACCATGCATAATGTCTCCCCTCACTACACCCAAACTGCCACTTCAACACTTGCAATTCTTCATTTCAGCGCTTCATGTAAGCAAGGCCCTGATTTTTAGTTCCTCCTAAAAGGTGGAAAAGCCACACGTGCCCGAAATCATCCTACAGTGTGAGCTTTCAGTATCCATGAACAGATCAAGGTGTTTGGTTTGCTGATTCCTTCCGTGCGGCAATCATCCACTCACTAGTTCATGTTGTAGTCTTGGTCCACCCTCTCCGAGAGCCAATTCTACAACAGCATTTTGTCATTGGGTCTCATTATGAGACTGGTGGTAGCCGTGCCTGTAATATAGGCATGGCTGCCGCAGGTATTTTATTTTTTCCGGCTCACGGAAATGGGCAATTGCCGGGTCATTACGGCCTTACTGGACCCGGTATTTGTCCATTCCTGGGCACCGGGTAACTTCTTCCCCCTTCCCATTTGAGCCCTATAGGCCCCATTTGAGCCCAATTGGCACCGATATGAATGGTGCCGGTGCTTCCGACATGCTGTGCGCGTGGGTGCCACTCTGCCTGCCAGGTCCGACCTGGCGGGCAGCAAGGCACCAGCGAGCACAACTCGTAGTTTTCCGCTCCGGGAACTACAGTATACTTGATGTGGCATGGCATTTTTAGTGGCCGGGAGTCCCTACATGGTAATAATATTTTATGGTCAAAGTTTTGAATCAAAAGATTTGAAAAAACAAAAGGTTTGAAACAAAAGTTTAGAAAATAAAAGGCTCGACATACGATTTTTAACATGCAAAAGTGTATTTATTTCGAAACCAATCCGTCGACAATAGTCATGGATTGGTTTCAATTGAAATGCACTTTTACATGTTAAAAGTAGCATTTCAATGCTGTTTTCTTTGTAAATTGAAACGTTATATGGAGCTGTCCAGTGCTGAAATTACAGGACTGGACAGCTCCATGTAACATTTCAAAGTTATTTGTTTATATTGGCATTAAAATGCCTTTTTTAACTTTGAAGCGTTACATGGAGCTGTCCAGTCCTGTAATGTGAGCACTAGACAGCTCCATCTAACGTTTTAAGGTTTTAGTGTATATTGGGGGGGTTCCCCCCAACCCCCCCAACCCCCCAATTCCTACATCACTCTCCCACCCCCAACCCTAACCCAAACCCCAACCCTAACCCAAGTTACGAAAGGCAAACTTTCAAATTTTTTTCGAATAATTTGTCATTCGAAACTTTTGTATTTCGAAAAAAATGATTCAAACGTTTGTCTTTCGAAACCTTTGTATTCGAAAAAATGACTGGACACCGTAATAATGGCATATATTGATGCAGCTTGCATGGACATACATGGGAACAACCAGCATGAATATATGTTTATACTATCATATGATGTGTGGAAAGGCGGCATGAAATGTATTGGAACATGTTCCTGTCCACGGTTGGTGATTTGCAACTATTGGGATTTTCAATGTGCTTCCATACAAAACCGTTTGCAAACTGTATAGATTTCTACTCAATTTTGCATAGAATGTGCTGTAAATTGCATAATTTTAACCCAATGTTTCAAACCTTTTCTTGGGAGTGAGAAACCTCCTCAAGCAACCCTTGTTTGGTGTGGGCTCCCTCACTCTGCTCTGTTGATCCTGCATAATTGGCGCAAACATGTAAGCCTTTTAAGTTCAGAAATATACCAGCCTCCACTGTACATCATCTATCTGTCACTTTGTGTGATGTGTGTTTTGGTACGCACACATGCCATCAGGCCATCCTATGTATATATGTATGCATATGATACAAAAGTTAGTCTGGCACAAACCTTTCTCCAGTAGAGAAATCCAACTTTGCTGTAGTTGATTTGTAGTTGTAGTAATGAACCATATTTGGGATCCTCCACACAAACTCAAGGAGAGATTTCTCGAGTCTGTTTCTGTAGGTGCCGCGGCTGGCCCAGTGCAAAAAATTGTCAAGGGGCCTCACCAAATGTTTTTCTCCAGGCCTCACCATATCTAGTGAGGGCCCTGGAGACCTCCACCAATCAAGGTCCCTTAGACTATGTGAAAAGATTACATTTTGTAGAAGAAGAAGGTGGGGGGGCATTATATGAGCCCCCCTATTACTTTTGAAAAATCCTGTCTGCCATTTTAGAGAATCCACTTGTACTTAACACTCAGAAAGATAATTGCAAAAGTCTCCAAAATCCACAGTACAATGTCATGGATTTCTTTTTTCAGTAAGGACTCTGCAGGAAGTTTAAACTTTAAAGTGCCCATTGTGACTCATTCATTCGATCACAGTGACAGAGGGCCTCTTGCAGTTGGCAGGCTAATGCTGTCTAGTTTACAGTACTTGAAAATGACAGACACCTACCTAACAGTACATGCAGTACATGCTGGTGGGGTGCCATTCGAGCCTGTCTCTTATTCCATGATGTAGGAACACAGGTGAGTGTCGCATGCAATCAGGATTTAGTCCTAAACCACAAGAAGTTAAATAGAATTCTATCTGCAAAATGATGTTGTTCAGGGGCTGTTTTCTGGATAAAGAAACTCTACAAGCACAGCTGATAATAGATGGAAGTTAATCCCGGTTTTCAAAACAAGCTATGTTAAGAGTTGTGTGACCTGGCCTGCACCAGTCACCACCCTGCAGGTATAACAGTGTTGAGGTTGTAATGGCGTATTGTACTCCCCAGGAAGGGTATCCTGTCCTTTGTCTGTGAGAGAATAGAATAGTAAAGGAAAGCAGAGGAGAGGAAGGGTAAAGGAGCAGAAACATGCAAGAAATCTCTGTGTGCATACTAAAGGGAATTGATGTTGTGACAAAGTAATCTGCCAGTGCATGGGGCCTGGGCATGCAGTGGTTACAGAGGCCGGGGGGCTGCCACCCATCAAGTAATGTGGGACCTGGAGGACATACACAGTAGATCCTTGGACCACCCTACCTTGCCTCAGGACTAAGGGGCGGGACTGTCTAGGGTGGTGCGTCCTCACCACTCCTGCTCCTTTGAGGAACTCCTGTGTTCTGAGTCAATACAAATACACTGGTGGCTCTATACATTAGAGTTGCCCTTTTGGCAAATGAGTATGCAAAGACGATGACTGCGCCTGCAATTGGCTTGGGCTACCTTGGCTCATACTGCAGCAGAAGCACATTGCAAATAGTGGCAGATCTGCTGCTCTAACCCCTTAGCAGACATGATAGACACATTATAAAGACACTCAGCAGAGCAAGGTGAGAGAAGGCACTGTAGAAGAGGGTTGGGGGAAGAACGCAGTGGTGGATGGGAGCAACATAAAAGTGTGAAAAGCCCCTTGGGAGTCAGCTGGAAGAAAGGCAACAGGACAAGTTGGGTAGGGGTGGAGTGCAGAGAGACTGAGCAGAAGGCAACCCCAGCACTGGTCCCTAAAGTACTCTTATTAAAGAAGGGACTGTTGCTGCCAGTCGAGTAGGAGGAGAGAAAGGACAGGGTGTTGGAAACTCAGGTCAGGGACTTAGGCAGCAGGGAGGAGTGGAAAGTAGAAGCCAAGACTTTAGGGAACCTCGAATTACCAGCCACCAGGTGCAAGCTCTGGAGCTCTGTATACTTCTGCCCTGTCCCAGCCTCTAATTGTGTGCAAGCCTAGCAGGCAAGGCGCAGAGGGACAACGGCTCAGGAGCAGGAGTCGCCTGGAACGGAGGATGAGAAGCAGGCAATGTCAGGTCATCAATAAAGGAGACAAGAATGTAGTGTGGGGGGCACTTAAAACCCCCAGCAAAGAGACTGAGTGTGAACTGAATCGTTGTATTGATAGGAGACCTGGCTTGGGACTTACATATGGAGAGTCAAACAGTTAAGTTCAAGCAGAGACCATCTTGTTATTGTCGGAGCTTTACCATGCATTCGTTTAATTTGCCCTGAACCTATAAATGTCCCAATCTACCTTTGCTTAAATTCAAACTTTTATGTTAGTCTAGTGTTGATTCTATGCAGATTCATGGCGGGGGTTGGAATGGAGTTTGTCACAGTTTTCACACTTAGATTCACCAAAGCGTAGCTCTGATTGGAAAACGGCAAATGCACACTGGACCCACAAACCTGTGTAGCCAGTTTCTATTAGTAGCTGAAAAATACTCAAATTACTAAGTCTAATGATATGTGCTCAAGTGTATCCTTCAAATGTGGAGACTTCATAACCTGTCAGACCCCAGAGAGATAGATCTGAGATTGCCCAGTCACCTGTCACAAGTGACAGAGCCCAGAGTAGACTGTGGGCAAGTGAATAAGGTGGATAGACAGAGGAGGTGAAATCAGGTATGAGGACCGTCCTTCAGAGTGCATGTCTACATGGCCACATATTGAGGGGCAGGTGCAATGGGAATACATAGCATACTAGTATGTGAATGCTAGGCTGAGAAGTATGTGGCAAGATCCCTCACTGCCCACCCATAGGGAGGCATAGCATGCCATTGGGCCTCATTACGACCCAGGCGGTAAGTTACCGCCTGGGTCGTACCTTTACCACCATGGCGTAAACTACGTTTACGCCATGGTGGTTGGCGGACTTACCGCCCCATTCCGAGGTTGGCAGGGCGGTAAGTCCCCAATCCCCATTTACCCTTCCCCATTCCCATTTTTGCCCCATAGGGCATAATGGGAGTGGGGAAGGCGTTAATTACGCCACCGTAAATTACGGTGGCGTAATTAACAACAAGGTCCCTTAGCGCCATGGATTTTAACACCTGCTAAAAGCAGGTGTTAAATCCTCCATGGCGGTGAGGGACCTCGGAATCAGGCGGTAAGGGTCGGCGCTGTTTACGCTGCCGTAAACCCCTTACCGCCTGGGTCGTAATGAGGCCCACTGTGTTTGAAGAGTGACATCGCCAGACAACATGTATATCTAAGCACAAAGATGAAACAAGATGTATAGTTGTGGAAGTTGTCACAGAGCAGACAGACCACACTGTACATAACATCCTGTGATGGAGAAACCACCTAACTGGTAACCAACTCTGATAAAAGGCCATACGTTGCCACAGAGAGGGTCCTGTATCAAGAGTAAGTGTACTTAGGACTTGGCAGGTCAAATCTTAATTCTAATATCATAGAAGTTGGAGCGCAAAATGAAGCTGTGGATAATCACATACGATACTGGTGCATGTCCAGATAGATAATGAACTTAGTTTAGGTCGAGAACAACGTGTATTTACACCACAAGCACATTAGCAGTACCCATTCTACGCATGGCACATGATTAATGCAAGAGAGGTCATTTCGATAAATACAAAGGTGTAGGTGCTACTCATGATTAAACAGGTAATTCAGTGGCTATTAACTAATCAAAGTTAGACTCACCCAGCAGCCACCCAACTCAAGGACGCAACCCAGGCCCCGTAACAACTAAAACACAGGGTATCATGATGTAAGTATGTCAGAAAGGAGGCCATTAGCGATGCACACTGGCGGTGGGGTCCACATATAAAAGCCCCACCCAATGCCTGAAAATCTGTCTAAATCCATTTTCTTCTGGTATTCGAACAAATATGCCACATTATCTTGTCAAAAGCCTTCTCGGCATCCAGAGAAACTGCTGCTACAGGGAACGGCCGCTTAAATCTTCCTCAATGGTAAGGAGCAGCCTTCTCATGTTATCTGACACTGACCTTCCTGTCACAAAGCCCACCAGGTTCTCGGGCACTAGTGACGGCACAGCTGGTTCCAGCCTTTTGGCTAGAATTTTTGCCAACAGCTTACAATCCGTATTAATTAGGCTAATCGGCCTATAACTTGCACATCAAGTCGGAGAAGACTGTCAATAAGGCATGCCTCATTGTGTCTGGCAGCGACCCAGCTTCAAATGAAGTGGCAAAACGTCACAAAGCAGTTGAAGGGCACTATCTGGCAAAATCCGATATAGCTCAGCCAGCAAACCATCAGTACCTGGCGTCTTGCCTCCTCTTAGTGTAGAAACTGCAGTGCAAATGTCTTCCATAAATGTCAGGGTTTCTAACGAAGCAGCAAGGTCATCTAACAATCGAGTAACTGGAGTATGGTTTGAAAAGGATGGTTGCTTCTAAGAGTTTCACTACCGATCAAAATTAACTGCATCAAAATGAACATGGCACAGAGGGTCAATTATATCTTTTCTATGCTTCCACTCAAGATGCCTAAAAGCATTTTCACGGAGCTTGACGCACTTATACGGAAGTTCTTAGGGGATACCAAACCACCCAGGTGGGCCCTATGGAAGATGCAGCTCCCACTGAAGCAGGGTAGTATGAATTTGCCCAATTTCTTCGAGTATCATCTCGCATTCACTGTTAGACACCTGTGTCGTATGACGGGGATTACCCAGGACCGTTGGGATGAATTCAAATTGCATTCTAACAGTATATCTCAACTGGAACCCAGGGCCTTGTTGTCAACGATTTCAAAGTCTTCCTGACTGTTGAGTCCACTGACAGATTGATAGACAGAGACAGTGAAATGCATAGTGAGAGAGAGAGAGAAAGAGATTAAGACTTGGCTCCCCTTTTCATGTGTCTTGCTTTGTCTTTTTTTATAAATGGAGAACCTAAAATACCCATAGATTCGCATTTTCAGCGATTCTATTGGACAGAGAAATCCACAACGCTGAATGCGCTGCACAGTAACACTGTCAATCAACAGAAAGCGTGAAATCTTCCGCCAGGGGGTGGAAGACAGACCAATCCATGGGAGGGACAGGCAGCCTTCCAGACCGTGCGTAGTCTGCTGGTCGGGTCACCTAAACCCTACCTGTACCTGCCCCTCACTGCATGTTTGCTGTGTACACAGTCTGCTAAGCAATACCAAGATGTATATTTATTTATTTATTTATTAGGTGGGGTTTTGTAATGCTTGATGCAGAGGCGGTTCAGAGCAGAAAATGTGAGGCTAATCCTACTAGAATGGTGCAAAGCACAGTACATACATACAAAATAGGTACCAACACTAGGGTGACAGACTATTGTGAAGAATAGGGCTCATTACGAGTTTGGTGGTATCTGGGTGGTACATTCACCCTGATACCACCAAATGGTATTACTGCTACCGCCACTTGCTCTGGCAGTATTACCGCTGCATTGCAAGTGGTGGTACACAGTGTTAATCCCCATTTATTTGAGTCCATTTTACTCAATGGGGGATTTTGGGCAGAATTACCATGGTGGAATTCTACCAAAGTTTGGCGGAAAGTGGACAGATTCACCTCCAACCCATAGCTGGAGGTGAATCCTCCAACTTTCCGCCAAAGGTATACTTGGGTGATGGGGTAATGTGGAAGGATATATGGTAATACCGTCGCATTTTACCCACACCGCCCAACTTGTAATGACACCCTTACCTGCGGCTACGATGACTTTACGGGACAATAAAAAGGCACAGACGCAGACATCACTAACCACTACTGTGGCTGAATTCAAAGAATATGGGCCTCATTCTGAGTTTGCTGGTATACTGGCTGTAGATACTGTTTCCGGCACCCGGTCGGGCAGTATTGCCGCTAGATTACTGGTGCCAGAGTGATGGTGTAAATCCCCATTCATGGAGTCCTATAGGAATCCATGAGGAGGTTTGCCATCATTACTGGCACCGGCATTGCCAGTGCCGGTAATTGGGGCATTTTTGTTTTCTGCCGGTAGGGCACGTGGCTTACTTCCAGCTCTTAGCTGGGGGTAACCCAAGTGCCCCACCAGCAATCCCGAAGTCAGCCGGTCCGATAAAGTGCCGGTATCCATTAATACTGGCACTTTTTTGCCAGACCGGCCGACTCAGAATGAGGGCGTATGAATGGCACATTAAGGTAAGCAGCAGTCGATACAGTCGGTCAAACAATACCTTTCCCCTCCCCAGCTCCTTGTGCAGAGATGAGCGCGGTCAGTCTCTCCAGCACAAGCGAGGCACAGAAGCGGCCAGGCCTACAGATTTATCTAGACTCTTGTATTGCTGCATAATGACTGCAAGGGGCGATGGTTTGTCATAATGGAAGCAGCACAAAGTGGCGGAGCCAAATGGGAGCAGAGGGGGGGGCAATCACCTCCTTTTGAACACAGAAAAACTGCCTTCAGCGACCGTCACTGTAACACAGTGATGCAGGGGCACCCAACTCTCGTGATCTGAAGCAGCCTTCTCTCACGGCCCAAAGTCGGAAAGGTGCTTTGCAGTGCAAGTTAGGATTCCTCAAAGTTTTGAGTTAAACTCAACATGGCAACACTCCTGCATGGTAACCAAGGTTTGAGCTGGACAGTCCACTGGATGGCCCTGGGACTCTTCTGGACAGGCCCTTTTGCAGGGCAACCAGGTGACATTTAGAGTGATTAGTCCCACCACTCCAAAGGTTTAAAGCACATTTGAAGCTCTTCTGATATTGAGCACAAAACAGTGCTCCACTGGGACAACAAAGGACTTCAGGTGGCAACCTTTATCTGTGTGTCTTAAGATCTCCCTTTGTTCTGCTAGGCTCTTCTGGATCCTTGGCTCCATCTCTACGCCGGTTCTGACCTGTTGCTGATCTCCTGGTCTGCATTCAGGACTCCTCCTCGTATCTAAAGTCTGGCGAGTGCCCGCACCCGGTCAGCCAATGAGAAGATCTGCCCCACTCATGCACACTAGCAGTGGTCCAATCAGGGACCACTGGGTTTCTCATGTCCTAATGCAAACCAGACATCCTAGCACTATTTGTATGGGTTGGGACCAGACAGTTCCAGCCCATTTCCTGGCTACCCACACACATGACCTGCAGTAGCCTGCGAAAGAGGCTTTTGTTGGTAACTGCATGCACAAATAAGGAATTCCCAGGTTAAGAAAAAAAAACAGGGGGAAGGCTAAAGGACAAGATGGCCAAATGAACAGACAAAAGCCCTTGTGGCACGGCCATCACAGACATTGGCCACAGTCCTGAGCCAAACGCAGTAAGCATGGTATGGCTTGGTTAAAAGTTGTAAAAATACAAAGAAAAGCTTCTGCTGCCACCAGTCTATTCCTAGGCACACTGTACAATCACCACAAAAGCCTTAGAGGATGACTTGGGCCAGAAAACACAAGGACCCCATTGCGTGGTACAGTAATGTGCTTTGCGCAATGATAACATCTTACCAAAAGTGGCAACAAAGTCGAAAGACTAAGAGAAACACATTTTCTCAGTACTGACAGCCTGAAGGACGTGTTAGTTTCCCTGTAACAATGAACGAAAGCCCAGTGGAGTGCAGCTGAAGGCTGTGCTACACTGGCAAAAGTCAGGTCCGGATACTAGAAAAGGCAACATGTTTGGGGGTCTCCATAATAGGAGGGAAAGTCCCGTTCAGGGAAATCTTTCCTAACATTAGGTCAAACCCTCTATCAAAACATTCACAACCCTTACAGGGGATAAGACAGGTATTCAGTGCTTCCGATGGCTAGCTGAAGTCAATAGTTCGCTGCATTTCTAACCCTTTAATTATAAACCATGACAGAAAGTTAATATAAAATACAAAAATAAATGAGCCGAACAATCATTACATTAGATCGTTATTTCTATGAGAGCTCTTTCAACTGCACCATCTAATTTCACAGCAGAGTTAACATGAATTAGCATACACAGTCATTATTGAATATTTCTTGCCCAATTAGAATACTTAGAATGATGTCAATAATTTCAGTTACTGACAGCAAACAATGTTACTGCTCTAATAGAACTTGCATGCCTAGGAAGCTATTGGCAGCTGCTAGTAGCCCTACAGACCTCGAGTGGACTGATACTAGCCTCGGAAAATTGCCATATTCCACAACTTGTGGCAATCAGCTTCCATTTGGGTGTAACTTAGAGACAGGCAGTCATCCTGTATTAATGACCTTTCCCTTAGCCTATAACATTTAAATCATATATGGTCAGCCTGCTGTGGTGCAACCTGTGCAGTAAACTGTCTGACCAGGACTCAAGTATTTTCTGAGCAAAGAACCAGTGAGCCACCATAGTTTGCTCAACTTCCCAAAACTGTTACCCTAGACCATTAATGTGCTCTGTGAACAGAAAACATGTTTCTCAGGTGACTCTCAATCTGCATAGCCTGGGTTTTTGCCTCTACATATGTTTTGGACTACAGCTACCATCAGCCCTAGCCAGCATGGGTAGGGATCATGGGCAGTTGTGGATAAGCCTACGGGATGCTCTCGGGATTTCACGGTGGGCTTCTGCAGAATGGGACTCTTTGGTTTTCTGCTCCTCTTACCCTGTCTGCCACCCACACCGACCACTCCCTTCTAGCTCTCCTCCTCCCCACTCATCCTTTTTAATTAAAGAATGTATTATAAAGATTTCAAGATGTTATTCCTCCCTCGTACCAAATCTTATAGGTCAAGTTTTGTTTTGGTTGACTGCTTTTAATCGTTATATAGGGACACATGTGCTTCAAAATTCACCATTTGGACCCAAATGTTAATGGGTGGAGTGCCCTCAACTTTTCTTCCAGGGGCTGTCTTGCTCGCTACATTCACTCACACAGTGTAATATCAAGCCACATGTGGTTCCCAGTCCACCCCTGATCATGGCAGCCAGAGCCCAATACAAATGATGGGCAGCAGAACCTTGCTCTACAGCTATTGGGAAAATATATCTGATTTCGTGCTGCCAGCGCTCAGTGTTGTTTATTCTCTTTAGAGAGCTGCCTGGGGAGATTACGAGCTCTGTGTCCACTGTCCACACTGAAAAGTGTACTACTTGAGGAGCAAAACACAGGGAAGTGGAAATAGAGCGACCGAGACAGACTGACAGAGAGACAGAGGGAGGGAAAGAGAGGGGTAAGGGATACAGAGTGTCCATGCACGCAGCAATAATGGCACAATGTAAGGGCAACCAGAGAAGGAGAAATAGATAACTGGAGAGAAAGAGAAACACAGAGACTAAAGAAATATAGACAGAGAAGGGGGAAGACTGAAAGAAAGAGAGAGGATAGAGCAGTGCAAGGGAGACAGAATAAGAGATATAATGGCATATATAGAAAAAAAGAAACACAGACGGAAAGACCTAAAAGTAAATAGAGAGAAAGAGTGAGGCATTGACAGGGATGAGAGAGGCAGAGGGAGCCAGAGACAGATTGATAGACAGAGACAGTGAAATGCACAGTGAGAGAGAGAGAGAAAGAGATTAAGACTTGGCTCCCCTTTTCATGCGTCTTGCTTTGTCTTTTTTTTAGAAATGGAGAACATAAAATACCCATAGATTCGCATTTTCAGCGATTCTATTGGACAGAGAAATCCACAACGCTGAATGCGCTGCACAGTAACACTGTCAATCAACAGAAAGCGTGAAATCTTCTGCCAGGGGTCGGAAGACAGACCAATCCATGGGAGGGACAGGCAGCCTTCCAGACCGTGCGTAGTCTGCTGGTCGGGTCACCTAAACCCTACCTGCACCTGCCCCTCACTGCATGTTTGCTGTGTACACAGTCTGCTAAGCAATACAGTAGATGTATATTTATTTATTTATTTATTAGGTGGGGTTTTGTAATGCTTGACGCAGAGGCGGTTCAGAGCAGAAAATGTGAGGCTAATCCTACTAGAATGGTGCAAAGCACAGTACATACATACAAAATAGGTACCAACACTAGGGTGACAGACTATTGTGAAGAATAGGGCTCATTACGAGTTTGGTGGTATCTGGGTGGTACATTCACCCTGATACCACCAAATGGTATTACTGCTACCGCCACTTCCTCTGGCAGTATTACCGCTGCATTGCAAGTGGTGGTACACAGTGTTAATCCCCATTTATTTGAGTCCATTTTACTCAATGGGGGATTTTGGGCAGAATTACCATGGTGGAATTCTACCAAAGTTTGGCGGAAAGTGGACAGATTCACCTCCAACCCATAGCTGGAGGTGAATCCTCCAACTTTCCGCCAAAGGTATACTTGGGCGATGGGGTAATGTGGAAGGATATATGGTAATACCGTCGCATTTTACCCACACCGCCCAACTTGTAACGACACCCTTTACGGGACAATAAAAAGGCACAGACGCAGACATCACTAACCACTACTGTGGCTGAATTCAAAGAATATGGGCCTCATTCTGAGTTTGCTGGTATACTGGCTGTAGATACTGTTTCCGGCACCTGGTCGGGCAGTATTGCCGCTAGATTACTGGTGCCAGAGTGATGGTGTAAATCCCCATTCATGGAGTCCTATAGGACTCCATGAGGAGGTTTGCCGTCATTACTGGCACCGGCATTGCCAGTGCCGGTAATTGGGGCATTTTTGTTTTCTGCCGGTAGGGCACGTGGCTTACTTCCAGCTCTTAGCTGGGGGTAAGCCAAGTGCCCCACCAGCAATCCCGGAGTCGGCCGGTCCGATAAAGTGCCGGTATCCATTAATACTGGCACTTTTTTGCCAGACCGGCCGACTCAGAATGAGGGCGTATGAATGGCACATTAAGGTAAGCAGCAGTCGATACAGTCGGTCAAACAATACCTTTCCCCTCCCCAGCTCCTTGTGCAGAGATGAGCGCGGTCAGTCTCTCCAGCACAAGCGAGGCACAGAAGCGGCCAGGCCTACAGATTTATCTAGACTCTTGTATTGCTGCATAATGACTGCAAGGGGCGATGGTTTGTCATAATGGAAGCAGCACAAAGTGGCGGAGCCAAATGGGAGCAGAGGGGGGGGGCAATCACCTCCTTTTGGTCCCTCCTGCAGATCCAGGTGCACCTGCCCCTCCAAACCCCTCAAGACAGTGCTATGCCCTGGCATGACATCCCTGCAGCAAGGAACCTCCAGGACCGTCATGAGGCGGGGGGCAGGAGGGGCAAACTGCCCCAGGCATTGCACTTTCTGTGGGCCTAACGGCACCCTCTCCTAAGTATAAGGCTGCACAGTCCACCCGTGTCCTTTATTCACACGGGGGACTGTGCTGTCTGCTCTCTGCCCCTGCAATGATTTTGCTGTTTGTCGCGAAGCCGTTTGGCTCTGCAGCAAACAGCAAAATAATGGGAGACAGCAGGGCTCAGAAGTGAGCTCTGATGCCTCCTGTTATTCAGCTGACAACATAGAAATCCTGAATGACAAGAGAGGACTCCTCTCCTGTCAGTCAGTGTGTTCACGTTGCTCAGGGTGAACACGCTGACTGATAGGAGAGGAGTTTTTATTTTAAATTAAATGTGTATATGTATATGAATGCATGGTGTTTATGTTTGTGTCAATGCTGTGTTTGGTTTTATGCATGCATGCAAGGAGTTATGTGACTGGTGGATGAATGCATGGGTGAAAGTGTTGTATGTGAGAGTGTGTGCAACCCCACCACTAAATGTAGCCGCCCTGCGGGACACTTCATTAAGGGGTGGGGTCATGATATCAGAGGTGCACCTAGGCTAATATTTCAGGGGGGGGACTAACACTTTAAATGTTGGGAGAGGCGCTAACTTCAGGGGCTGTGAGGGAAGAGAAAACCTACTTGTGTGGGGGCATCTAACATCTTTCCACATTCGAATGAGACTATTCTAGTGAAGCTTCAATGTTCCAAGCAGCTATCTCTCACCTTCATTTCTGAAACGTCACACTTAAGGACGGACTGCTGTGAGAATGAGATGTCTCATGTCACCACTTCCCTTCTAATCACTCCCCTGGCATGCAAGTGCTAACCCCACATCACGATTTCAATTACCTAAAAATGTATGCACATGAATGCAGGTGCTAACAGTGAATTGTTTTATGTTAGTTATAGCAGGGCCTTTGTTAACAGCGAAGCCTATGCGCCATTTAACGTTTGTGTCCTGTTCTGTCTGGCCACAGCTCTGTTAGTCAGCCCAGCCGGGGCTGGTTTATAGTTTTGAAAGCGGATAGTGAGTGGGGCCAATAAACACAATGCGCTGTCAGTCTCCCCACTGCCAGATGGTATCTGGGCCTATCAGTGTTTAAAGTTGAAATGGGTCCCCAAGCAGCTGCCCCCATGTTGGCAGTCTTAATGACACAGAAACCCACTGATAATCTGCAGCTTTTAACCGCCTTGCTGCATTATTTTGACTTCATTATTGATTTAAGCATTCCACAGGTGCCTTCGCCTATTTTTCCAATCAGTAAGGCAAGGGGTGCCCCCAAACATCAAAAAGAAAGGGCCCCCCACCAGCCCTGACACATCTTCAGCCAGCCCTGCTCACATTTCCCTCTGAATTCCCTGAGCCCTGCTAGGAACCTGAAAAGCTATTTCTTTTTTATTTTTTTTATTTAAAGTGCATTAGCCACAATTTGACTTTTAACACATTTCATACACAATGTATTAACATGAACAATAAAAACAAACATTTGCAATTTCTAGATAAAAATAAAAGAAAAGAAAAGAGTAAAAGATCTAACCAACAAAATGTTTTCCTAAAACAAGAAATCAAGTTGTTACTAACTTCAATTCCTTTAAAACTCTACCCACTTCAATTGATAAAGCCATCTCATTACCGGAGGATAGTCTCACCCAGAAATCATCAGTATTCAAATGAGACTCCTCATGAACAAATCTGCCAAAAGAACTGACCCTGATACTCCAAGTCCCGATACACTTAGAAAGTAAATGCTTAGTAGTCTGCACTTCCATAGTTGAGCATCTATCACATGTTGGTGCAGTACCCCCTTCTTTATCCCTTATAGCCAGTAATTCCAGGGTAGGGAGTAGATTTAAGCGAAATCTCAAAAAAGCAGATCTAAACCAAAAACTGGGGACTTCTTAAGATAAGCCGGAAGAAACGATAAACGCTTATCTAACAGTGTCAGTGAGGCTGATCTTGTAGTTCTCCGCATCTTATCAATCGTGTGAATCCAATCAGTCACTTTCAATCTTTCCTTTACTTTTAGAGGATTCTGTAAAAGGGACTCTACATCCGAGTCACCGCCAGACAATAGTGCTAAGCAAGTTAGTTCTAGCCTACACAAAAAAGCATTATCTCCTTGTTCCCGCTCTACATCAATTTCCTCGAAAAGTGAGTTCCTAGGGGGATCAAGAATTGACCTATAGAGGGTAAGCCACTTCCAGGCTAGTCATGATTTAAGTGAAGACAAGCCAAGCTCATATCGTAAAGAAACAATCGGAACACAATCAGGGAGACCCAAAGTGCGTTTCCAAATCTTTGATTCAATAGCATCCCAATCTAGTTGGAAGGATAAAGGATTGTAGTCCATGCCATATAGGATTATGGGAACTACCTTCCCGATATAAAATCTTATAAGAGGGAGGATGATAAATCTGCCAAACTTAGAGTAGATTTTTTTCATCTGGGCTCCCAATTTGATCACCTTTAATTCAATAGAGGCCATCAAAGTAAGCCTAGATGGGAAGGATCTTAATTCAGCTCCCAGATAGGTTAATTCGGAGACAACCTCTACCCGGGCAGAATCTAACTTACAGATCATCGTCTTCACTATTTTGTTAGGCCTCCTAAATACAAGAATCTTGGACTTTGAGGGATTTATTTTTAATTTATTAGTCCTAGCATAATATTCTAGAGCAGTTAACAGACGCTGCAACCCCACTTGTGAGTGGTCCAAGACTACTATATCATCGGCATATGCTAACCAATTGATTTTTACGTTACCGATGGAAGGAGATATTAACCCTATATTCTGGAGCCAAGCCGCTAAATCCGCCATAAAAAGGATGAAAAGCAGGGGAGCTAATAAACAGCCTTGGCGTACCCCTTTAGTTATCCTGATTGGGTCGGAGAGCAAACCGGACCTGCCCAGTCTGACCTGCATATAATTGTTAGAATGCAGCTCTATTAAGATAGAAAGTAGGCCAGCAGGAATACCCCAGGCATCCAATTTACCCCATAATAGATTTCTATCAACCATATCGAATGCCTGGGATAAATCAATCCAGGCTCCAAAAAGGGCAGGACCCCCCCCTTGGTGAAGGACTTCTCTGCAAGACAACTCAAGACTAACCCATTCAGTGAGGTAGAAAGACCCTTTCTAAAGCCAGATTGCTGCTTTGGAATAATTCCCTTTGTTTTCGCCCAAGATTCCAATTCACCTAGAACAATGCCCATAAAGATTTTACTATCGGCGTCTAGGAGAGAGATGGGGCGATAGTTAGAAGCCAGTAGCCTATCACCCTTTTTGTAAATGGGAATAACTATTGAATGAGTCCAAGAGTCAGGGATTCTCCTCTGGACAATTATGTTGTCAAAGAGGGCTTTAAGGATCTTCGCCCACATTTCTGGGTCCGATTTCAAGATCGAATTACTTAAACTATTTGGACCAGAAGCTCTGGAAGTTGAGGATTTTTTAATTAACAATTCTATATCCAGAACGTTAAACTCAAGAAGCCAACTACGGGATACATCCGCAACCGAGCATATCGAGGCGTCAGAACCATAAACCTTAGAAAAATGGTCAATCCAGATCCCCTCTTGAATAATTGAATCTTGTTTCTGATGTTGAGTAACCTCATTCAGATTCACTAAAGTCCAGAAATTTCGTGAATTCCTAAGAGACAGGGCATAAAGCATTCTCTCAGCATCCTGTTGAACTACCAGATGATTATGTGCACGAAGCCAATTCCTATAGCTATTTTTCAGCTTTACTAACTCCTCTCCATAGGCTTTCTCACATAGGCCTGATCTCTTTAAGATAGATATCTGGGACCTCAATTCTTTTTTACGACTTATAATTTGCACATTGAAAGAATGTTTATGCAGCTCATGTGGTTTCTGCGCGGGGGGCTCCACCGACGCCTGTACCGTTAAAAAATTCAAAAAAACACTAGGGATACAAAATTTAGACAAGTTCTGAGTAGATAAATGGCTCGTCCTAAAACGCAACTCGCCATTTAATAACTGGCCTCCTTTTTGAAATTTTCTAATGACATTTTCTGAGTTATTAACAAGTAGCTCATGATCATAACGAGAAGTTACTGGAGAACAATCATAAGACAGAGCCACCTTCAACATAGCATGGTCATCAGGGTTCCCATCTCCAATTATCAAACTATTACAATTTTCAAAAATGTTTCTAGAAACAAAGACATAATCTATCGTGGAGAAAGAGGAACCTCTATGCCAGGAGGGGGAATTAGGAATATCCCCCCTAATATTTCCATTCAACATATATAGATTCCATTCCTGCATACATTTTAACCATATTTTGCCATTAATAGACTTCTGCTTACAATTGCCTGATCTGGGATCCACGGTGGAAATACATTGGGAGTTAAAGTCCCCGGCAATAAGAATTTCATCCGCTGGGTAATGGATAAAGCAATCAAGTAAACCCTCCGAGAGAGCACACAGAAACTCACAAAGTGGAGAAATACCCAGGTTCCAATACAGGTTTACCACAATCCAACTTGAACATTCATTGGAGTTTCTCAAAAATACTCTCACCATGAGGATCCCCTGGGTGCTATTTGAAACAATCATTGAGGATTTAAACATCTCGTTATTAGAGGCTACCAACAAACCCCCCATCGGTCTGCCCACCCCCGGAGCCAAAGCCAACTGTTGAAAAATTGAGTATCCATCAATACCCACTAGACCAGTTAGCCAAGTTTCTTGAAAAAGAATTAGATCGAAAGTTTTAAAAATTTCCGATCTCCTAGGCTCCTCAGAGAAGGATGTGTAGCCTCTAGTGTTCCAAGATAACACATTGACCTCAGTTGACCCTAAAGCTTCGGATGGGTCATCCCCATCTTAAGAAAGACTTGAGAGATCACTTCCGGTAACATGTCCCACATATTCGTTGTAGTAATTGGGGAAATATCCTTACTGATTGCCCCCCGACAATGATCTTGCTTGACTATCTGGCGGGAGTCGGTGGGAATAAGTACTGGGCAAGTCAGAGAGATCTTCAGTCCCCTCTTCTCCCATGCCACCGCCTCACCCATAATTATATTCAAACCCAATCTTGATTTCAATTCTATTGCCGCTATATTAGTATCAGTGTCACATGGGAAGCTCACTGCTTCAATATCGTCTGAAGAAAAGTACTTCAAGGCAGGGATTGACTTCATTTCCATTATAATTGCAGAACGATTTAACGGAGAGTCAAAACGGGAAGATGCAGCAGATCTTGATAGAAAAACTCTCAAATCTAGGTTCTGTTTATACAGTTCATCATGCACCTGGGATGATGTATCAGAGTTTCCACTCTCCGTCAAAATTCCTAAACCAGCTGGAGCATCAAATCCTACAGCCCGTGGTTCACCATCAGACAAAAGGGAAGTCAGTCTATCAGATGGATGCTTCGTTATAGCAGCCGTATTCTCTTGCGGATTTTCAAAGCTAGAAGTGGCCCCCTTGGCACCCTGGTCAACGGCCACCCTCACTGGCTTTTTCAAAAAAATAGGAGCAATTTTAACCAGAGGGTTAGGCAGCAGCTTTTTCTGTTTAGCCATTAGAAAGATCGGTGCAATTTTTTTTGGTTGGTCCACATAGTCAGTTTGACTTCCCACTGTAGATTTACCTCCAGACACTATCGTTTCATCCATAAGATGTAATTTTTGAGCTTTTGATTTGGGAATTGTCTTCCCCTTTTTCGAGCTAGGAGTTTTAGCCAAACCCTTTTGGGATTTCTCAAGGGTTTCGGAGCCATCATTTGATTTTCGTGGATGCTGATTACTTCCAGAATTAATCTGTTTTTCCCTTCGTTTCGCCTTTTTAGTTATGGGGGTGATGGCTTCATTGGCTATTAACTTCCTATTTTTTCTCTTTTTTTTGGACTTCCCATTTGATTTTTTCTTCTGAGGGACTGGTAAATCCGAGTTCGAAGAAGAGATATCTATTGGAGAACCCACAATTGGGGCCCCAACTTGAAAGTCACTATCAGCCAGAGCAGCCAATCTCAGAAACTCCTCCATCACAGATGACGAGAGGGGAGTATCGGTAAAAATGGCCTCAACGTGAGGTGGAATAGAAGGTCCCACCGGTCCTTCCTTTGTCTGGTTATCACGGCGATCAACTTTTTCTAGTAAGATCATAGACACCTTTTTTAAATCCCCACATAAATCAGTCAAAAGGGCCATTTTGCACGTTTGATCCTTTACTTCTTTATGGAGCTCATTCAAAAACCCTCCCAATGATTCATTGACTGCCGATTTTAAGGTTACCATGGCAATTTCGTTTAATTCCAAATCCTTGTTAATCTCCAATAGTATACCCGTATGCTGATAGACCTCTGTTTTCAAATTTTCAAAAACTTTAACCAAGGAAGATAAAACAAAATTGAGAGCTGTTATAGTCGGAGGCACTAGTGCTTCGGGGGAATTCTGGACAGGGTCAACCGGTCTCTCATGTTCGGCTAAAGAGGTTGGCAATTCCTGAGAGATCTTGTGGGAAATTACTTCGACCGGCCTCAAAGCCATTCCCATGTCGGGGCCCAAGGCTGCAGCTTCCAACTCCAACATGTCCTCATCTCTGGGCTCATTAAAGTCCTCACATCGATGAGTCAAAGAATTCTCTAATTGGACTGAGCCCATCCTAGGGACTAACAAGGGAGGCATAATAATAGTCAATGGAGGCTCACTTGAAGAGACTAGATGGTTTAAAATCACATTCTTCATGGTGGAGGTCCTCAGGGTAAAGCCAATATCTCCATGGAAAAGCGCACAGCTGGGTTGATTTAAAGGCGTTGACAGGTCCTCCCTGTGTGATAGAGAATCCGCCAGACCCGAGCCAGCAGGTGCCTGGTCATCTGATGGATAAACACTCGGTGGGGGAAGAAAAATACCACCACCTGATTTATAAGGTTTAAAGAAGGATGCCCTCGGTCTTATCTTCTCCTTGCGCGGTACCTTCTTTCCCACATCCACTGGAGTAGAATGTAGAGGTCTCTGAGCTTCTGAGGAAAGAGCCGCACTGCGAAGATCATACATGACCCCCTAATTAATTCAAAGCTACGCTTTTGCTGAGAGTAGTGCTTCTTCTGAAATAAGTCAGAAGCCCAAAGCGGTAAAAAGGAGGAGAGGAGCAGCAATGCGATGCAACGGACGGCCAGCAGACTCAATCCCTGTCCGCTACCTATCCGCTGCCGCCCTCCACTCCTATTTTCACCTGGTCGCACCCTTGTCACTTATTATAGCCACAAAGGGTATTAGTGGGTAGTAGTGGGTAAACTTGCAACACTTCGTAAAGCCGTGTAGATTAGAGTAAGGTAGGTTAATTACGGTCAGATAGGAATAAGAGGGGGACGGGCGAAGGGAGGCCTCTTTGTAGGCGCCTTTTTAGCCTCTATCAACCTTTACCAATTTTAACAGTTTTGAGGCTGTACCCAATTTCATCCAGTAGCACCCGAACCCCCCACTTTAACCTTTACCCTTACCCTTTACCCTTTACCCTTTACTTTTTAGCAGTTAGCTACCGTCGACCCACTGCCACACACTTTTCTCCCCGCAGCACAACTCACTCAGAGCGGGTTCAGCAAGTTCCACGGGCTCCACCCGGAAGAATCCTGTGAAGATCCAACTGTGAAGATCCAACTGGGATTTGCGGGAGTTTGCAGGAAAGACTGTAGAGCCGGCAGCGCACGAGTGAAGCAGTCCAAGAACAGCCAACACTCGAGGGCTCTGGAACTCGACACTCGGCTCTAGCAGCAAGCCGGTTGGCCTCAGCTGGGCTCCACTCCTCAGCTGGGCTCCACTCCAGCGATCCGACTGCGATCCGACCGCGATGCCGACACCACGACACTACTCCACTTCAGAGGAAAGGACCTCAGGACGTCAGGACGTCAGCCCTTCACACCGTCAAGCCGCACTGAATGAACTGGAAACGCAGAGAGCGAAAACAGATCAGCCGCTTCCGACAGTAAAGCTATTTCACCTTCCCTTTGGCCATTAGTCACTCCTTTCACCCCAAGTCAGAGGTTGTTTACTTTCATAATGCTGTCCTAATCTCTAGAGAGGTGGGCTATCTAAAAGCTGAGACCAGAAGTTAAGACTTTGGCTTTATCAAAGTGAGTCTGTTGATATTGCATAGATAGGTTCTTATCCTCTGCATGTTTGATGCTGCTGCCGCTCCTTAACGAGTGCTACAGGCCGGCTACACATCGAAAGAGGTCTTCTGCCTCAAAGTGACCAGGAGCTGGCACCACCCATGCAGCCAGGTCGAGTCATCACACAAGTCCAACATTTTGGGAGGGGGTTAGAGCCCGATCTGCTCAATGGTGTTGCGCCACTACATGGCATTCTTTTTGTTTCGGTTATTAGGTGTGCCACCAATAAGCCAAAACCATTGCTTTAGCGAACAGACAGTGGTGGAAATATACTTCTTTTCTGGGGCATCCCTCCTACCGCAGTGAGAGAGGCCGGGTCCAGAGATGGGAGGATTAGGAGGGTGTAGGGCAGGTATTTTAGTTGCCCCCATGAACATTTTCCTCTTCCCCATGTCTCGGGAGGAGAGCTAAGGGGCAACGTGCTCGCCTTGGAAGCAAGACGACACAGAGCAACACAGGTTCGATCCCCAGGTCCGTGCTTAGAAATCTGTGGGTATTAAGTGCATTATAAATAACCTATCATATCATATCATAGAGGATTTATCATCAGCAAAGTTCACAATCTGCACCCCTTTTAAATCTAAAAAATGCACATCAATATTTCCAGTACAGTGCAACATTGACAAGGGATTTCACAGGGTTTCTGCTGAGACCCTCAAGTGGTCTTGTGCGGAAGTGCCTCACTTTGGAATGTAGCGACCACGGTTCATATCCCTGCCCAACACAGTTTAAAGCACGAACACACCAAAGCATTCTAAAATAAACATATAGTGCACACAGATTTCACCGATTGTGGAGCTGTGTCTGAGATCTGGTGAGTAATTCTTTGCCAGATCCTGGATCTTGGAAGATCCGTCCCAATGACAGCCTTGAGTACAGATAGGAAGAAATAGCATATGAGGAGGGACACAAAGCTTGTAAATGTTGTTTAGTTATTTGCCCACCCATTGACTTCTCATGACCATGCTAATCCCTATGGCAATTGTCAACCAGTTCCTGCCATCCCCACCCAAAACACCTCCTCATTGTAACTTTTTGAGCTCTCTTTATTCAAACCTTGCCATCAAACATTGCCCTCAATGTACCTGCAAGTGTTTTCTCAAAGAAGTCTTCTGAGAGTTAATGACTTAATTGGAGTTGTAAACACAGTACTGATGTAATAAAAATGTCTTGACCAGGTATGCCTTCAGCCACTTGATTTAAAAAGCACCCTGCGTGTCTTTCGCTCAATTCCTGTTAAAAATAAGCATTGGCAAAGCCAACAATTTTGGCTTGTGCATAAGTATTAGACATTTGCCAGGCACTGCTATTAGCTGCTCAGGTACCCACACCATTTTGCACCTGGTACCATCAACGGCCATCTAATAACAATACAGCTGTGACTTTCCCATACCTACACGAACGCCCAAACTGTTAGCATTGCCAATGCTCTTTTTGCTTTACCCTTTAGGACTATGCATCAAGGTTAAAACAAGCATACTACTTGGCTAAATTGGCCCATATTGAATTTAGGCCAATCTAGCCAGTAATAACACTTATGGTGCACAGTCAGCCTGGACATACTTTATGTGGCATGGCATTTTTAGTGGCTGGGAGGCCCTACGTGCTAATAATGGTTTATGGTCAAAATTTCGAATCAAAAGATTTGAAAAACAAAAGGTTTGAAACAAAAGTTTAGAAAACAAAAGGCTTGACATACTATTTTTAACATGCAAAAGTGTATTTCTTTCGAAACCAGTCCGTCGACAATAGTCATGGATTGGTTTCAATTGAAATGCACTTTTACAAGTTAAAAGTAGCATTTCAATGCTGTTTTGTTTCTAACGTTGAAACATTAAATGGAGCTGTACAGTGCTGAAATTACAGGACTGGACAGCTCCATGTAACATTTCAAAGTTATTTGTGTATATTGGCATTAAAATGCCTTTTTTTAACTTTGAAACGTTACATGGAGCTGCCCGGCCCTGTAATTTCAGCACTGGACAGCTCCATCTAACGTTTTAAGGTTTTAGTGTATATTGGGGGGGGGGTTTCCCTCAACCCCCCCGAACCCTAACCCAAACCTCAACCCTAAGCCTAACCCAAGTTTCGAAAGGCAAACTTTCGAATTTGTTTCAAATAATTTGTCATTCAAAACTTTTGTATTTCTAAAAAAAATGATTCGAAAGTTTGCCTTTCGAAACTTTTGTATTTGAAAAAATGACTGGACACCGTAATAATGGCATATATTGATGCAGCTTGCATGGACATACATGGGAACAACCAGCATGAATATATGTTTGTACTAGCATATGATGTGTGGAAAGGCGGCATGAAATGTATTGGAACATGTTCCTGTGCACGGTTGGTGATTTGCAACTATTGGGATTTTCAATGTGCTTCCATACAAAACCATTTGCAAGCTGTATAGATTTCTACCCAATGTTGCAATAGAAAGTGCTGTAAATTGCGTAATTTTAACCCAATGTTTCAAACCTTTTCTTGGGAGTGAGAAACCTCCTCAAGCAACCCTTGTTTGGTGTGGGCTCCCTCACTCTGCTCTGTTGATCCTGCATAATTGGCGCAAACATGTAAGCCTTTTAAGTTCAGAAATATACCAGCCTCCACTGTACATCATCTATCTGTCACTTTGTATGATGTGTGTTTTGGTACGCACACATGCCATCAGGCCATCCTATATATATATTTATGCATATGATACAAACGTTAGTCTGGCACAAACCTTTCTCCAGTAGAGAAATCTAACTTTGCTGTAGTTGATTTGTAGTTGTAGTAATGAACCATATTTGGGATCCTCCACACAAACTCAAGGAGAGATTTCTCGAGTCTGTTTCTGTAGGTGCCGCGGCTGGCCCAGTGCAAAAAATTGTCAAGGGGCCTCACCAAATGTTTTTCTCCAGGCCTCACCATATCTAGTGAGAGCCCTGGAGACCTCCACCAATCAAGCTCCCTTAGACTATGTGAAAAGATTACATTTTGTAGAAGAAGAAGGAGGGGGGGGGCATTATATGAGCCCCCCTATTACTTTTGAAAAATCCTGTCTGCCATTTTAGAGAATCCACTTGTACTTTACACTCAGAAAGATAATTGCAAAAGTCTCCAAAATCCACAGTACAATGTCATGGATTTCTTTTTTCAGTAAGGACTCTGCAGGAAGTTTAAACTTTAAAGTGCCCATTGTGACTCATTCATTCGATCACAGTGACAGAGGGCCTCTTGCAGTTGGCAGGCTAATGCTGTGTAGTTTACAGTACTTGAAAATGACAGCCACCTACTTAACAGTACATGCAGTACATGCTGGTGGGGTGCCATTCGAGCCTGTCTCTTATTCCGTGCTGTAGGAACACAGGTGAGTGTCGCATGCAATCAGGATTTAGTCCTAAACCACAAGAAGTTCAATAGAATTCTATCTGCAAAATGATGTTGTTCAGGGGCTGTTTTCTGGATAAAGAAACTCTACAAGCACAGCTGATAACAGATGGAAGTTAATCCCGGTTTTCAAAACAAGCTATGTTAAGAGTTGTGTGACCTGGCCTGCACCAGTCACCACCCTGCAGGTATAACAGTGATGAGGTTGTAATGGCGTATTGTACTCCCCAGGAAGGGTATCCTGTCCTTTGTCTGTGAGAGAATAGAATAGTAAAGGAAAGCAGAGGAGAGGAAGGGTAAAGGAGCAGAAACATGCAAGAAATCTCTGTGTGCGTACTAAAGGGAATTGATGTTGTGACAAAGTAATCTGCCAGTGCATGGGGCCTGGGCATGCAGTGGTTACAGAGGCCGCGGGGCTGCCACCCATCAAGTAATGTGGCACCTGGAGGACATACACAGAAGATCCTTGGACCACCCTACCTTGCCTCAGGATTAAGGGGCGGGACTGTCTAGGGTGGTGCGTCCTCACCACTCCTGCTCCTTTGAGGAACTCCTGTGTACTGAGTCAATACAAATACACTGGTGGCTCTATACATTAGAGTTGCCCTTTTGGCAAATGAGTATGCAAAGACGATGACTGCGCCTGCCATTGGCTTGGGCTACCTTGGCTCATACTGCAGCAGAAGCACATTGCAAATAGTGGCAGATCTGCTGCTCTAACCCCTTAGCAGACATGATAGACACATTATAAAGACACTCAGCAGAGCAAGGTGAGAGAAGGCACTGTAGAAGAGGGTTGGGGGAAGAACGCAGTGGTGGATGGGAGCAACATAAAAGTGGGAAAAGCCCCTTGGGAGTCAGCTGGAAGAAAGGCAACAGGAAAAGTTGGGTAGGGGTGGGGTGCAGAGAGACTGAGCAGAAGGCAACCCCAGCACTGGTCCCTAAAGTACTCTTATTAAAGAAGGGACTGTTGCTGCCAGTCGAGTAGGAGGAGAGAAAGGACAGGGTGTTCGAAACTCAGGTCAGGGACTTAGGCAGCAGGAAGTAGAAGCCAAGACTTTAGGGAACCTCGAATTACCAGCCACCAGGTGCAAGCTCTGGAGCTCTGTATACTTCTGCCCTGTCCCAGCCTTTAATTGTACGCAAGCCTAGCAGGCAAAGCGCAGAGGGACAACGACTCAGGAGCAGGAGTCGCCTGGAACGGAGGATGAGAAGCAGGTAGTGTCAGGTCATCAATCAAGGAGACAAGAATGTAGTGTGGGGGGCACTTCTGAATCGTTGTATTGATAGGAGAGCTGGCTTGGGACTTACATATGGAGAGTCAAACAGTTAAGTTCAAGCAGAGGCCATCTTGTTATTGTCGGAGCTTTACCATGCATTTGTTTAATTTGCCCTGAACCTATAAATGTCCCAATCTACCTTTGCTTAAATTCAAACTTTTATGTTAGTCTGGTGTTGATTCTATGCAGATTCATGGCGGGGGTTGGAATGGAGTTTGTCACAGTTTTCACACATAGATTCAGCAAAGCGTAGCTCTGATTGGAAAACGGCAAATGCACACTGGACCCGCAAACCTGTGTAGCCAGTTTCTATTAGTATCTGAAAAATACTCAAATTACTAAGTCTAATGAGATGTGCTCAAGTGTATCCTTCAAATGTGGAGACTTCATAACCTGTCAGACCCCAGAGAGATAGATCTGAGATTGCCCAGTCACCTGTCACAAGTGACAGAGCCCAGAGTAGACTGTGGGCAAGTGAATAAGGTGGATAGACAGAGGAGGTGAAATCAGGTATGAGGACCGTCCTTCAGAGTGCATGTCTACATGGCCACACATTGAGGGGCAGGTGCAATGGGAATACATAGCATACTAGTATGTGAATGCTAGGCTGAGAAGTATGTGGCAAGATCCCTCACTGCCCACCCATAGGGAGGCATAGCATGTCACTGTGTTTGAAGAGTGACATCGCCAGACAACATGTATATCTAAGCACAAAGATGAAACAAGATGTATAGTTGTGGAAGTTATCACAGAGCAGACAGACCACACTGTACATAACATCCTGTGATGGAGAAACCACCTAACTGGTAACCCACTCGGTTAAAAGGCCATACGTTGCCACAGAGAGGGTCCTGTATCAAGAGTAAGTGTACTTAGGACTTGGTAGGTAAAATCTTAATTCTAATATCATAGAAGTTGGAGCGCAAAATGAAGCTGTGGATAATCACATACGATACTGGTGCATGTCCAGATAGATAATGAACTTAGTTTAGGTCGGGAACAACGTGTATTTACACCACAAGCACATTAGCAGTACCCATTCTACGCATGGCACATGATTAATGCAAGAGAGATCATTTCGATAAATACAAAGGTGTAGGTGCTACGCATGATTAAACAGGTAATTCAGTGGCTATTAACTAATCAAAGTTAGACTCACCCAGCAGCCACCCAACTCAAGGACGCAACCCAGGCCCCGTAACAACTAAAACACAGGGTATCATGATGTAAGTATGTCAGAAAGGAGGCCATTAGCGATGCACACTGGCGGTGGGGTCCACATATAAAAGCCCCACCCAACGCCTGAAAATCTGTCTAAATCCCATTTTCTTCTGGTATTCGAGCAAATAAGGCCACGTTATCTTGTCAAAAGCCTTCTCGGCATCCAGAGAAACTGCTGCTACAGGGAACGGCCGCTTAAATCTTCCTCAATGGTAAGGAGCAGCCTTCTCATGTTATCTGACACTGACCTTCCTGTCACAAAGCCCACCAGGTTCTCGGGCACTAGTGACGGCACAGCTGGTTCCAGCCCTTTGGCTAGAATTTTTGCCAACAGCTTACAATCCGTATTAATTAGGCTAATCGGCCTATAACTTGCACATCAAGTCGGAGAAGACTGCCTCATTGTGTCTGGCAGCGACCCAGTTTCAAATGAAGTGGCAAAACGTCACAAAGCAGTTGAAGGGCACTATCTGGCAAAATCCGATAGAGCTCAGCCAGCAAACCATCAGTACCTGGCGTCTTGCCTCCTCTTAGTGTAGAAACTGCAGTGCAAATGTCTTCCAGAAATGTCAGGGTTTCTAACGAAGCAGCAAGGTCATCTAACAATCGAGTAACTGGAGTATGGTTTGAAAAGGATGGTTGCTTCTAAGAGTTTCACTACCGATCAAAATTAACTGCATCAAAATGAACATGGCACAGAGGGTCAATTATATCTTTTCTATGCTTCCACTCAAGATGCCTAAAAGCATTTTCACGGAGCTTGACACACTTATACAGAAGCTCTTAGGGGATACCAAACCACCCAGGTGGGCCCTATGGAAGATGCAGCTCCCACTGAAGCAGGGTAGTATGAATTTGCCCAATTTCTTCGAGTATCATCTCGCATTCACTGTTAGACACCTGTGTCGTATGACGGGGATTACCCAGGACCGTTGGGATGAATTCAAATTGCATTCTAACAGTATATCTCAACTGGAACGCAGGGCCTTGCTGTCAACGATTTCAAAGTCTTCCTGACTGTTGAGTCCACTGACAGCTTTTTTGTGTGAGTGTTGGTGCTGGATATCAAAATGACTAGGCAGTGATCAGTACCTGTTTCAGGATGCATCGATCTGGCTGAACCCAGTTTTGACTTTACAAGGGAAAGTCTTCTTCTGGCCATCCTGGTTTCCGAGTGGTATTCGATACATCAAAGACCTATTTGAGAACGGATCATGGACTCCCTTCAGACGTCTGTGCAGAGAATTTGTCTTGAAAGATTGCCGCTATGCGAAATACAGATAGCTAAGGAGGATCATTACAGCAAAGCTTGCTCTTGATTAGCCATCAACAATGCAGAGTACAGCCTGATCCGCGCTAGAAGTTTGTGGACATGAATTCCATCCGGCCGCCAGTATCTACGGTGTTCTTATGTCTAATCATAAAGGGGATTCTGATCTCGTCAATGACTGATGAACTGGGTGAGGCAGTTGGCCCTAGCTCCTGGCAGAGAAGCTGCAACAATGTCCATTTGGTCAACATGGACTGGGGTCTGAGGGTCTCTCAAACTAAAGTTCTCTTTAGGACATATTGGACTCCGGAAAAACATTTTAGGAGACACCTTTTAGAGAGTGAGCAATTCTGGAAGTGCAAGCATGGAGAGGTAAATGGAGTAATTTACTCTGGTCTTGTGGCAAGACCAGCAACTTTTGGGAATGGGTCTATGAGAGGCTGGGCCTAGTGCTGAACTGTACTATTCCAAGGAAAGCTTCACTTTTAATTCTTGGCGATGTGTCTTCATTAGTGGATCTGCCATTTTGTAAGAAAAAGTGGCTGCTCCTGAGCTGCATGCTTGCAAAGACTATGATCATACAGGCATGGAAATCATCCAGTTCATTCTGTATCGATGATTGGGTGGAGGAGTTATTGACTGAGTCCACATATGAGAGGGCCATGTTTAAGCAGTCTGGAGACACTGATAAATTCACAGACATATGGGGTCTATTCCTAGATATATATGGATGACACGCTTTTGAAATGTGTTTCCAGATATGTTCTCATCCATGTAATTTTGCTGGCACTGCTGCTCTAGGATTGTGCTCTTACTGTACCCACTGTTTATACTATTGCATGATTTGATGACATGTAATGTGTTTCTTTTTTGTTTTTTTTCTCTTTCTTTCTTCTCTTCTGTGCCTTGGTGTCATATCTGTCCTGCTTGCTATAACCTGATTCTCCCATTGCGTGCCAGCTATTTATGTTTTCTTTTTTAAATATATTGCATTTGTGAATTCTCTTGTTGTTTGCTCTTGGCATATGAAAATAGAGAATTTAAAAATCCATAACGTAGGCATGAGAGCAAGGCTACTTTGTCATGCTGATGCTTGAAGTTCGAGTAATGTATGAAGAATGTTTCCCCGTGTTGGCCTTTTCTGAAGGTGGGGCCAGGAGTCTCAATATGTTCATTGTTTTCTGGGAGGTCAGACCTGAACTGTAAGGCACCAGCTGGGTGAAGGAACTCGAGGTCTGTTTCACTGAACTATGCTTTCTCACCGGATCCAGCGTTACTCTCTGAGCAGAGAAGCTCATAGCACCCACTCGAATGCAGGTCAGCAGTCCGCAGCCCCCACCCAAAGCCACAAACCAAGGCCAAGGAGGCCCTGTTTCATTAATCAATCCATATATGAGATAAGTCCATAGAATGGTGCAAACACCATGCATAATGTCTCCCCTCACTACACCCAAACTGCCACTTCAACACTTGCAATTCTTCATTTCAGCGGTTCATGTAAGCAAGGCCCTGATTTTTAGTTCCTCCTAAAAGGTGGAAAAGCCACATGTGCCCGAAATCATCCTGCAGTGTGAGCTTTCAGTATCCATGAACAGATAAAGGTGTTTGGTTTGCTGATTCCTTCCGTGCGGCAATCATCCACTCACTAGTTCATGTTGTAGTCTTGGTCCACCCTCTCCGAGAGCCAATTCTACAACAGCATTTTGTCATTGGGTCTCATTATGAGGCTGGTGGTAGCCGTGCCTGTAATATAGGCATGGCTGCCGCCGGTATTTTATTTTTTCCGGCTCCCAGAAATGGGCAATTACCGGGTGATTATGGCCTTGCTGGACCTGGTATTTGTCCATTCCTGGGCACCGGGTAACTTTTTCCCCCTCCCCATTTGAGCCCTGTAGGCCCTATTTGAGCCCAAGGGGAACCGATATGAATGGTGCCGGTGCTTCCGACATGGTGTGCGCGTGGGTGCCGCTCTGCCTGCCAGGTCCGACCTGGCGGGCAGAAAGGCACCAGCAAGCACAACTCGTAGTTTGCCGGTCCGGGAACTACGGTATACTTTATGTGGCATGGCATTTTTAGTGGCTGGGAGTTCCTACATGGTAATAATGGTTTATGGTCAAAGTTTCGAATCAAAAGATTGGAAAAAACAAAAGGCTTGAAACAAATGTTTCGAAAACAAAAGGCTCGACATACTATTTTTAACATGCAAAAGTGTATTTCTTTCGAAACCAATCCGTCGACAATAGCCATGGATTGGTTTCAATTAAAATGCACTTTTACATGTTAAAAGTAGCATTTCAATGCTGTTTTGTTTGTAAATTGAAACATTATATGGAGCTGTCCAGTGCTGAAATTACAGGCCTAGACAGCTCCATGTAACATTTCAAAGTTATTTGTGTATATTGGCATTAAAATGCCTTTTTCTTAACTTTGAAACGTTACATGGAGCTGTCCAGACCTGTAATGTGAGCACTAGACAGCTCCATCTAACGTTTTAAGGTTTTAGTGTATATTGGGGGGTTTCCCCCAACCCCCCGACCCCTCAACCCCTACGCCACTCTCCCACCCCCAACCCTAACCCAAACCCCAACCCTAACCCAAGTTACGAAAGGCAAACTTTCTAATTGTTTTCGAATAATTTGTCATTCGAAACTTTTGTATTTCGAAAAAAATGATTCAAAAGTTTGTCTTTCGAAACTTTGTATTCTAAAAAATGATTGGACACCGTAATAATGGCAAGCTTATCGGTACCATAGTTCCCGGACCACCAAACTTATAATGAGGCCCATTGTCTCATGTAGTCCACATCTGAAGGAAAGGAGCTGCGTATTACAGCCTCGGCACGTGTTGTCTGAGTCAGCTGAGAACCAGGAGAAAGGAACTGTGTCTCTGTGAATTTGTTTCCCTTTGTATGTACCTACCCACCCTTGTTTCACACCCTGAATCAGGTGAAAGGAGTTGTATACTGTTGCGTTTTTCCCCACTAATCCCAAAGCTAAAAGAAAATAATTATGTTCCTATGAAGTGATATCTCATTGTCTGGCCCTGCCCAGCCTCATCTCATGTCCTGGGAAAGGAGAAAGAAGCTGAGTGTCTGTGGTCCGTCTACCTATCCTCTGCATGGTACCCTCTGGTTTTCGCTGAAGTAGGAGATATTTAGGATTGTTTACTGAGGGGAAGAACGGAGTTTGGGGGTGGGTGGGTGGCTATACTTGTAAACCAGTTGTAAGCCATTCAAAAATGTTTGATTTGAGCACGGGCCTGAAGGCTCTTCTTATTTTTATTTGTATCACTAATTTATAAAGCACATGTACCAAAGTGCTATACTGAGTTATAACAAGACACATAAGCCAACGCCAGAAAGCACGATGGAATATTGGAAACAGTGGTGGTAGCTAGAAGGTGAGCTAGAGAGAGGAAGGAAAAGAAGCAAGAGTGGAGGCTAAGCATAGAGAGCAGAGATGAGCGCTGCAAAGTTTAGGGACCAAGAGGGAGAACAAGTGGAAGCCTCCCTGAGCACATGGATGGCAGGAACAGCAGCTAGTGGAAAGAGACGGGGCTCAGAGGAGATGGGGGTAAACAACACTGACACTATGCCTGGGAAATTTCTGGGTGTGAGCCTGAGTTTGAGCCGATTCTCTTGGGGTAACCAATATACCCTCCTAAAGCACATAAACACTATTGCATTTATGCCTTCAATGTATCATGACAGCTTGGGAAGCAGCTAGAAGACATATATTGGGAACTACATGCATAAATATGTCATACTATTTATTACATGTGGCTGAGGTGAAACAATAACGCTGTTAGCAGACCTTGTGCGCTCCTGTAATGCCACATTGGTTGGGGGCAGTTTCTTTCCTCGAATGCATTCCTCCAGACCGGAGGTATGGGGTCAGTATGATGGACATGGCGGCGCCCCTCCACCCTTTTTGTGCAGAAGGGAGTGAGATGGCTTGCATTAAGCGAAGAAGCCTGGCATTCCCATTGGCTTACCCTGTGGCCAGGATAGGAGGTACTGGAATGTTCTTACTACTCAAACAAAAACTGGAAACGCACCAGGGCATATTTTCCACATTCTAGAAGAATACAAAAATAAGGATCATCCTACCTCGTCCACACCCACTAAATCAGAATGGCTCCACTGAAAACAAGACATTTTTTAATCTAGAAAAGATAATACTAGAGGGAGCATAGCAAAATATCCTACTATACAAATGAATGCACTTGACATCCATGTGTCTGGATCTGCTATGAATAATTTGAAGGTTGCTAACTTCCTCTCCAAGGAAATTTCCTTTGAGGAATTGAGTCTAATCATTGGGAAAATTCAAATTACTTCTTGCCTTATCAAAATTGTGAATGAAAGCTTAGATAATCTAAAAGTAACTTTCTTCAGACCATTGGTGAACACCATCTCACAAGATATTCCAGACACATTAGGGATTACTTGGATAACCCCACTTCTGAAACAGTAAGAACTTAAGATCCTTAAGTGCGATCAAGTACCTTCCAATGGAAAAGGCTCTGATTTTGGCCAAGATCCTGGAGTGACTAGCCACACTTTAGTCAAACCACTTCCTGAAAGAAAGGCAGTTGGTTTTTTGCCCATCGACTGAAACTGAACTGCCTTTGTTGTATGTTAAAGAAAATCTTCAGTGGAGGGTGGATGACCGCCAAGACATGAATGGCAGTTGAGTACTACTGCCCCTAAAATATGTGGCATTGAGAAGAGGTAAGAAGCGAGTAGAAGGCAAAAACATTTAATAGATGCTTGAAAAGTATAAAAAGGTGTGCACAAGGGAACACAATGTAAGGTGTGTTAAGGATGAAAAAGTAGGTGAATGGGGAGCGAGGACACTTCAGGAGTCAGGAATTAGGGATAACAGGGGTCATAATAAAGCCCAGACATAAGGCTACATCCAATATAGTTGCAGAAACACAAAAGAACAATGGAATAATAGGTGGAGCAGCTCACATACATGTTCAAAGAGTACCTGTTCAGTGACACAGCGAGGAGCAAGCTTAAGCAGTGCAGGGCAAAGTAAGTAGGAGGTTGATGAATGTACAACAATCACACAACAAATAAATGGAGCCAATGGTAGATCATCCTCCCTCTCCTGAAGGCACATTTGATGAGCAATTACTGGAGAAGTCTATTAAACTTCTGTCAATCCTTTTCCTGTCACTAGTCTCAAGCAGCAAGGAGGGAAGCCTGGTACATTCTGATAGTGAAGAAATCAAACTATATCATCTTTGTGGATCGTGTTGATAATGTCAGCTAATTGTGAAATCTTAAGCCTGACTATTAAAAAGTTAATGGGCCCATGAACACAGATTAAATATAGATGTATTCATTATTTATTTCAGTTTTGTGTGGTGTAATATTGCAATACCTTATTCGCTGAAAGCACAGGGTCCAGGGAGTTAGTCAGAGGTTATGGGATGTTCCCAGCTAAACCCGGAGACAGTCCTCCATATCCTCAATAATGGAGGAAGAGAGAGCGTGGGAGGGTGAGGAAGGAGGGCAGAGAAGGGTCGGATGTTGGGAACATTGGCAGATAACCCAAAAGGATGCAGAGAGATGGGGATGAAACAGGAGACATTCACTGCTAAGCTGAGAGGTCACATCCCAGAACCGGAAGAAAGGGAAAAAGGCTGGAATGCGAGGAGCAGCGAGGGCACAGGGGTCATCCACGGTTAAGCCTCAAAGCTGCATTTCAAATGCTGGTGAAAGGAATAGAAAAGAGGAGGGAAAGATCATATGAAAGGTGGAAAGAACAGACAATGCTTAATACATTTTTAAATGTATTTTTTAAAGAGAGGCTAGAACCTCAAACAAAAACACCGTACAATAGGGCACACCCAGGCGGAGGAGCATTGTCCTTCTGTGTGTTAAAATGGGCGTGCAGTAGCATTAGAGCATAACATGAGAAAGCTGTTGAAGGGGAGATGAACGCATGAGATTGGGAGACCACAGAGAGACAATGTGCACATTATAGATTAATTACATTGCTTTGTACAAGTGAGGACATGGATGCGAATCAAGGATGATGGAGGCCAATGCTTTGCCCCAAGCGAGCTCCCTCTCGGGTAACAAAATGAGTCTTTGGCCCAACGTAAAGGCAGGTGGTGTGTGATATTCTTGGCCTTTGGAGTTCTCATAAAATAGAGCACAGAGAGTAAAGGAGCAGACGCAGGAGACAGTGCACGGGGGACATGGCACTACCAGATTTAGCTGCACTAGAGATGGGAGGGTGCAAATTGAGGAGTAATTGGCGATGAAGTAAGCCGGGTTGGGTGGGGGTGTGTTGCAGTCCATGGATGGATTTGAATACAAGGAGGAATTTGAAGGGGCCCGGTGCTGCATGAAGAGCTATCCCGCCTAAAGGGAGCATTTAGAGATGGGTGAAGATTGCCTGAGGTTGTTCAGAACGCAACTTTCAAAGATTAGTATTGTATTAAGAGGGGCAGAAGAAGAACGCCCAGGGAGAAGATAGAGCATTGGGACATTGTATAAGGAAAGTATATATATGAATGATTCAGTAGATTATTAGGTAAGGTGTGGATAGATGTTGAACATATTCAGAATGTTTGTCTTGGTTGCCATGGCAGCCACAGAAGCTTTAGTTTGGAAAGAGAACCACATGATTGTGAGCCTTAGGGGTTGAAAATATCAAGGCTGGGAAGGGTGTTGGGAGTACCGTGTTAGAGGACATCCATTTTAGAAGAGTTGAGCATTAGTTGTCAACGTGCCATTGAATGATGGATGGCAGAGAGCGGAGCATAACGCAGAGCTTAAAAAGAAGATGTGGGTTATGGCCAAACAGGTGGTTTGCGAAGCCAAACACAGAGATTAGGTTACCCTGTGAGGAGATCTATAGAGTGGAGAGAAGGGGGCTGAGGACAGACCCTCAGAGCGGAGCAGCTGAGAAAGTGAGTGGACAGGAGGCCAGTACGAGGAGGACAAGGTAAAAAGCATCCGTAAATCGCATTGAAACATGATATGTAGACAATGTGGTGATGGACAAATGCTGACTGAAAACAATCCCAGAGAATCAAAGGTTGGACAATGTCATTCAGTTGCTCCTCTGATGACTTTATGATCCGGACATATATGGTGACCCTCGCAAGTGAATTATGGTCCACAAATCTATTTTGCCACAATCTTTGGGGGAATGCTTTATAAGTGGGTTCTTGGTTGCCCACAGATGTGGTGGCTCTCAATATGTGAGAGATAGGTGAGGGGTGCTGCAAGTAACAAGTGGTGGGTAGGTCACAACTCAGTGTGGTCCTTTTCTCTGTTGGACTGTGCTAACCAAGAAGTGAACCCGCAGGTGCAGGTAGAGGATGTTATCCTGCCCAGTGCTTTGCTGCTGCTGGTTTTGTGTTGATAAATGAGGGGACATGGAGAAGAGTTGTTTCACCTATTGGGGGAATATGTCTTCATACTGAAGGGTCAACTCAAATATCTGAGCTACTGCATTGTTACGGGTGAGTGGCAAACAGGGAAATAACTAACTTCTTCGCCTATCACCCATCACTGTTGACCAAGCCTGGCTGTCGCAAGATTTTCAGATTCAGTCATTGAGTAGGGAGGGTCACATGACCCCAACGACCAAATAGCGTGTTGCTCCAGTCAGTGCTAGCCTGGCACCCAGATGCTTTGGGAGTTAGAGGGGATGGCTTCAAAAGGGACCATGTTTGTGATCCCCTAGGCAGATGGTGAAAGCCAAGTCTGTGGCTGTAGATGCTGGAGGACCCGGCTGAAAATGGTGATGTTCAAGAGACACCCATGTTTTGTTCCCCCAAACTTTCTGCACTCTGGGTCAGTTGACCCTATCGGTCCAGTGTCACTCATGTCGGAGTTGGCCTGGTGCCCCCCTCTCCTGCTTGGAGTGTAAGGCGAAGGTTGTAGAGGGAACACTTTTTAAGATGTCCCCAGCAGATGGTGACTGCCTGCAGGTTCATTGCTGGTTACATCTTTGGCTGTTCTTCACTTCTGTACCATTAGATTGGACCACTAAATTAAATGCATGTTGACTTGTGTCTGTCAAATAGCGTTTTCTCCAAATCCTGAAACACATTTTGAATTCTATGCTAGTGCACCTCATTGAGTAAGCGCACTTAGTAATCGAATAAAGAGCTGTTTGTATGAGTCAAGCGAATATCAGAGGTGTTGGTCCAATAGATTACATTCCTACAAGCCTTATTCCAACATATGCATTTCCACATATGTCTTAGTACCAAAATGAACATACCTTTTAAAGTGCACAAATGATCTGTTTTGTGGACGTCCACATTTCATACTCTATTGCCAATTTTCCTAGAACAGCACTTGATGCCTACATCCGCAGAAGCTGCCATTTTGGTCACACTAAAACATGACTGGCATGGTTGACGCGTGTGTGATGTGTGTATTTGAAAAATGTCAATCGGTTTTAGCTATTGTGTTAAAAGCATAACACTCCTCATGCCTGACTAAGAGCTGCATTTGTTGGTTGAGGACCTTGGCTTATCACGACCACACCACTAAAATGTGGTTACATCGGTGGTATATCATAAAGAACCCCCCTCTAGCCTTATGTGTTGTACTGGTTCCCAATGGAAGCTCAAAGCCCTCCTACATTTCCCAGCTTCCTAATGCTCAGAAGCACCCAGCTGACAAACTCTCAATCTTGGGAGGGTGCAGAAATGTCTGCAGTAAAGGGACTCTCAGACTGGAAATCCAGAATTTACAATCTATGATTCAATCTTTTGATGGACCCGCTCCAAAGGATTTGGATCTCTACTCTCTACTCACCTCAGCCCCACAGATCTGCATTTTGCCATATCTCTCATCTTTCAGATGGAGCTTAAGAACCTGATTTTCAGGAAACTGCTCACGTGCAGATCCACATAGCATGATAAGATCATATATTTCAATAATATTGTCCGACGCATTCCCACATGGCTGCAAATGCTTTCATAGCATGCATTAATTGGCCGTCACTTGTGATGCTTCGGTGGCAAATGGTCCCACCATGTGTGTACTAGGATGCCCCCTTTCCACCCTATCATTCCGCACATTGTCAACTATCCTTTAATGTCTATCCCTGACCTGTGGACTGTGCTCATGTGTGGCTTTCCCTTACCCCATCATCACAATCACCTATGTGCTGAAGGCTTGACTTCTGCTCTCCCTTCTCTTGTGAGCCGATCAGTGTCATACTGTCACCTCCCCTTCACCCTTACTCTCAGCTCACCTCACTTCTACATTCCTGGTCTATTAGATAAACGTCCTCATGTCTGGCTTCTCCGATAGCACTCCTTTGCAACCACCTTTCCCCTTGAGCTGAGGGCTTGACGGCTGTCTCTCCATTTCCCATTTGTGATAATGGCGGACCTGCTCAGTTTTCCATGAGCCTATCAACTCCATATGTCGCTCCCCCCATCTTCACAGCTGATAACCTACCAGCATGACCCTCCTTCGGCGTTACTCACCACTCACTCTGCTTTCTCTATTGGCGTGCACCCTTTTGACTTGATTTTGGCGTTAACGTCCCATCCCTTTCCCCTCGTACCTTTACAACACTTCCATCTTTGAGGATGGCTTCAGTGGTAACTCGGACCCACTCTTTTTTCTCTCCCCTTTGTTCCCCCAAACCTGTTTGCCATGCCTTAAACATTCATCCAAATGTGCATGGCTTAACTTCTAGTATCTACCAAATGACACTGACACCACCCACAGGCCTTGATGACCCAAGTGCATCCCTCCTTTGATGCATTGGCCAGACGCTAGCTCTCCACAGACCACTTTTGCTTCTCTTACCAACGGATATGCCTCTCGTCTTTCTCTGTTCCCGGGGCAGTTGAAGATGTGTGGGGATCAATTCAAAATGATGTTTGGGCAGGGCCCTTACGTCAGCTGAGACAACCCACCAGCATTTGTGAACAGCAAAAATGCAATAATGTGGTGTGGATTAAGGGTTTCAAATGCAAAAGGGCGGTTGAAAATGTGTATGCATTTTTTTGGGGCACAAGCAGTTTCGGTTGTTGCAGCTTTTCAGCCATGGTGCACATATCCGTCACACACCCAATGAGAAGAACCATGATCTGCTTTCTTTCGCTGTACTAACTAGTTGAAACTCCTGGTTTAAGTGACACTAGATTATAAAAGTAATTTTAAATGTCTGGCTTTAATCCCTCACCATTGAAAATGCTGGCTAGGGCTGAAAGGAGCTGTAGTCCAAAACCTGCAAAGAGTTTAAGATTGCAAACTACTGCTTTAAGCCAAACAAGTGACTGGTTATTCATGTTAAAGATCTGCAAGCCTAGAGATTATGGTAACACATAACCTGGAGAGGGCTAGAAAATGTATTCGTAGGGTTGGTCCTCAATTATACACTACATTTAAATTGTTAGACCCCGATGATATTAAAGAATGCTTAATGCAATTCTGCAGTTTATGACAAAACAATAAGAGACAGAAAAAGACAAATGCGCAGAGAAATACGAAGAATTAGATCCAATTATTGCCACCTCCACAATCTCCTGGCCATGGTAGAATCTATTAAAAATGAATAAAGGCACTGGGTTTGGTGGTGGCGTTCTTCGTGCTGAGGCGCTGAATGGCAGGGAATGATCGCGATCTTGAGCTCAAGAAATACCAGAAGTATATGAAACTTATTGGGTGAGGTTGAAGGAAATAAAAATAATAAGATCTTAAACCGTATAAGTGAGTCTCAATGGTGGGAACTTTCAGTTTACTACCCAGGCTCTGAGTCCATAAAGAACGTATGGGAGAGTAATAGTCATATTTACGAACCTACACTAGAGATGGCTAAGAATGATATAGTAAATAAAAGAGGCCGACTAGAAGCATCTAGGTCTCCGGGCCCGAATGGGCTAGCTAGTGTAATACTAAAGCAAGACCCAGAAACCTGGGCAGGAATTTTGGAGATCCTATTCGGCAAGATATTGAGGTCTGGTAGACGCCCTAGAACCTGGCAAACCCTGATCCCAATACCTGTCTTTAAACACGCATTGGCAAAGCCAATAGTATTGGCTTTTGGGCATTCACTTATTGTGCATTGTTCACATGTTTTAAATCTTTTTTGGGGGATTAGATGGAAAGAGGTGCACAATGGTGTGGGTACATGTCCATCTAATAGCAGTGCCATGCTATTTCCTAGTACATATACACAGGCCGAAACAATTGGCTTTCTCAATGCATGTTTTTAACAGGACTTCAGTGAAGGACACACATAATGCCTATAAATAGAGCGGCTGAAGACAGCCCTGGTTAAGATATTTTTATCCCACAAGTAGACTGTAACTCCCAGAAGACTGCTTGCAACAAACATTGGCAGGCACTTTCAGTGTAAAGTTTAATGGAAATGCTTGATTAATATGAGCAATGGTTGTGAAGCCAAACCTTGCTCATATTAATCAAGCATTTCCATTAAACTTTACACTGAAAGTGCCTGCCAGTAGACTATAACTCCCAGAAGACTGCTTGCAACAAACATTGGCAGGCACTTTCAGTGTAAAGTTTAATGGAAATGCTTGATTAATATGAGCAATGGTTGTGAAGCCAAACCTTGCTCATATTAATCAAGCATTTCCATTAAACTTTACACTGAAAGTGCCTGCCAGTAGACTATAACTCCCAGAAGACTGCTTGCAACAAACATTGGCAGGCACTTTCAGTGTAAAGTTTAATGGAAATGCTTGATTAATATGAGCAATGGTTGTGAAGCCAAACCTTGCTCATATTAATCAAGCATTTCCATTAAACTTTACACTGAAAGTGCCTGCCAGTAGACTATAACTCCCAGAAGACTGCTTGCAACAAACATTGGCAGGCACTTTCAGTGTAAAGTTTAATGGAAATGCTTGATTAATATGAGCAATGGTTGTGAAGCCAAACCTTGCTCATATTAATCAAGCATTTCCATTAAACTTTACACTGAAAGTGCCTGCCAGTAGACTATAACTCCCAGAAGACTGCTTGCAACAAACATTGGCAGGCACTTTCGGTGTAAAGTTTAATGGAAATGCTTGATTAATATGAGCAAGGTTTGGTTTCACAACCATTGCTTCATAAATGTACCTCCAGGTGCTCGTGGTGCCCCAATCAAAATGTCCCTTCGATTCCGCTCTGGTGTCTTTAATCTGGCCTCCATTGGACCCTACATACCCTCCTTCAACTACATACAGCACATGTTCGTGGTGCTCCTGAGCAGATTTCGTAGCAGCAGGATATTAATCAGCATGAAAAATAAAAATAAAAATAACAGGCATTTGCCAGACACTGCTATCATATGGTCAAACTAATACCTATACACAACCCAAAACTGTAGGCTTTGCCAATGCTTGTTTTTAACAGGACCTCAGTGAAGGACATGCATACTGCTGACAAAATCTAGTGGCTGAAGGCAGACTTGATTAAGACATTTTCATTACACCAGTAGTGCATTTAAAGCTCCAATTAAGTTATTAACTCTCAGAAGACTGCTTTGAAAAAACACTGGCAGGTACCTCAAGCACAACATTTGATTTGAAGTCTGGATAAAGATAGCTCAAAGAGATCCCAAGAGGGTGTGTTTTGAATGGGGGGGAGAAAGTGGGTGGGACTAGCCATAGGAATTAGCATGGCCATGGGCAGTCAATGGGTGGGTTAACAACCAAACAACAACTACACATATTCTGCCCCTCCTTATATGCCATCTCTCCCTACCTGTATTCCAATGTATTAATGTTGGGTTATAGGTGGTGCTAAAGTACGTACGATACAGACTCTTTGCTCCTTTCTCTAATATGGATTGCGTTTGAGTCCATTTCTGATCATCCCATGTGGTTCCTTGCAATCCTTGATTGCGTGGTTCCTCACAACTCCCCAATTGTGTGTTCTTGCAGCCTCTGCGCTCCCCTGATTGTGTGCCCATCGATTGCCCCGCTCCCTAGCCCGCGTGGTTCCTCGCAATCCTCGATCGCATGATTCCTCGCAACTCCCTGATTGCGTCCCCTTGCATCCTCCGCGCGATTCCCTGCCTAGCGCGTGGCCGCATTATCCCTCACAATACTTGACTGCGTGGTTCCTTACAACTCCCTTATCGCATGTCCTCGCAAGTTGCTTGAGTTCTTGACCGCGTGCCTCGCGCATTGCCTCACGCTGCCTGCTTTCTCCTGTGCAATCCTTGACTGCGTGGTTCCTCGTGACTCCCTAACCGCAAGTCTCACAACTTCCCTGTGTACCTCGACCACGGGTTCCGTGCACTTCCTCGCGCCACAACTCTTTCTCAATCCCCTGCTCCCACACGCCCTCTGTTCTGCCTGGTCTGCCCTGATCACTGATTGTTCCTACTGTCCTGTTTTCTGCTGTATCCTTGCGTACTTAGGTCATCACTCTTCATTGCTGATGTTTTTCCTCACAGACTGCACTGTTTTTTCTTACAGTGCCTGCATTTCTTACACTGCCTGTATTTCTCCTTATATTCCTCCCTCATTTAGGTCAGTTTACGCTGTTTTGCTTACACTGCCTGTATTCTCCTTACATTCCTCCCTCATCTAGTGCCGCTTTTGGCGATTACTCCTGTGTTGGGTTTTGGTGGTTTTTGTATTCGCCTCACTGACTGCCCTGTCCTATATTGTATTGCTGTGTGTCCCGTTGCACTTTTCCATCCACCAGGTTCTCATTTGCCAACTACTTTGTCCTTGTTGTCTTTGGTTTTTGTCTTCTTAGCAAATCGTTCATTTAGCAAACTGTTCTACTTTTCTCTGAGCTCTTGTTGTATTGTTCAATTGTCTACTATTGTCTCATACCTCTTTGTCTTGTCTGCTTGAGCCCCTCCCCGTGTCCATCCCTAGTGTCTCCCCACCTTTCGCCCCCACTTTCTCACCCCCGTCCCCCTTTGGGTGACTCACACCCTGACACAGCCCTTTCTATACTCCACTCTGCTATATCTGATACTCTTGGTGGTCTTGCCCTGTCATGAGGATCTGCTTGAAGCCCAAAGCCAAGTGCAACTCCTGGTACAACTCATACCTCATCACCCTTAAACACAAGTGCAGGGTGGCTGAGAGGAAATGGCGTGGTTCTGGTACATCCTCTGACAAACTGGCCTGCTGCCTGCTCCAAAGGCAATACCGGCTCTCTGTCTGCACCAAGAAGAGAGCCCTCATGCAAGCCTGCATCTCTGTGGCATCCAACAGCTTTGCTGAACTCTTTAAAATGTGCAAGGAGCTGGCCGATTCTGTTGCAGTCTCTACCTTCCCTGTCCCCTCCCAGGCCCTCGGCACAGCCCTGGCTTCTCATTTCATCTCTAAAACTCAGGACAGCCTGTCCTCTCTCTCTTCCTCTCCCTCTACTCTGCGCTCTTCCTCTGGCCCTTCTGTTGCCACCTATCCTCCCTCCTTCTCTGCCTATCCCCTGTTCTCCCCAGACAAGGTTTGTAGACAAGTCTGATCTATGAAAGTCTTGCGAAAACACGTTCTCCCCTGTTCCCCCAAAACCATCAAGGACCACATTAACACCCTGGCTCCTGCTCTGGCTGACTTCTGCAATCGCTTCTTTGCCACTGGAGTCTTCCCTTCCCCCGGAAGCACTCCGTTGTGAACCTTCTTCTTAAGAAACCCTCAGCCGACTCCTCCTGTCCAGCTAACTATTGCCCAATCTCCATCACTCCTTTCCTGGGCAAACTCCTGGAAAATCTGGCCATCTCCCAGCTTCATCTTGACACTGAATCTGTTGGTTGTCTCCATGACCATCAGTCTAGCTTCAGAGCTGCCAGAAGCACGGAAACTGCTCTCCTGAACATCCGCGAAGACATGCTCTCTAACCTCGATTCCAATACCCCCTGTGTCCTCATCTTACTTGATCTCTCTTCTGCCTTTGACACAGTCAACCATGCCATCCTGCTCAACCTTCTCTGTGATAACCTGGGTATCACTGATCAGGCCCTGGCTTGGCTGACCTCTTTCTCTCCAATCGACCCTCCCAGGTTGAACTTGGGTCCTTCCTCTCCTCTATCTCTATCTCTACCTGTGGTGTTCCCCAGGGGTCTAATCTCTCTCCCTGGCTGTTCAACCAATACCTGGCACCTCTTTCCCACCGCATTGCTGCTCTCTGCCCATACTTTCAGTGATATGCAGAAGACACTCAGCTCATTTTCAGGTTCCCTTCCATCACATCTTCTGCTTCTCTCATTTCTGACTGTGGGTCTGCTATCCAGGAGTGGTGTGCCGCCAATGATCTCTGCCTTACTGCCAGTAAGACTGAGATTATCCTCATCGGCACACCTGCTCCCTCCGTTCTTGTCACTCTCTGTCTGGCTTCCCTTGGCCCCCTTCCTGGTTCCACCTGTGAGGCTAAAAACCTCAGGGTCATCTTCGACTCCACACTGTCTTTCTCTACTCACATCTCTGACGTCTCTAAGAGGTCACACTACCAGCTGCACCTCCTCAGAGGTATTCTTCCTTTACTCTCCTTCCCCCAGAACCTCACTGTCTCCATAGCTCTGGTTCTCTCTAGGCTGGACTACTGCAACAGCCTCTTTCTAAATCTGCCTGCCTCTACTCTCTGCCCTCTGCAACTCATCCAGAACAGGACTGTGAGACTTGTCCTTGGCCTCACGCCCAGGGATCATATCTCTCCAGGACTGAAATCTCTGCACTGGCTCCCAGTGGCTGCGAGGATTAAGTTCAAGACCCTCTGCATTGTTCACAAGGCCATCTGCAGCCTTGGGCCTAAATGCCTTCAACTCTCTCTACCTAAATATCTTCCTTCTCGAGCTCTTTGCTAATCCGCCTCCAAATCCCTCAGGGTCAGTCGCTTCTCCAAACAACAAGTTGGGGTGGTAGATCTCTTTCTTTGGCTGAGCCCTCCCTCTGGAACAGCCTCCCTGCCTCTTTGAAACTTGAGAACCATCTCCGGTTCCGGAAGCACCGCAAGACGTTCCTCTTTGCTTCTGGTTTCTCTCCTCCTCTCCCCTGCTGAACTCCTGGCTGAAACTGAAACTGCACTGGTCACCTGGCTACCCTCTGATCGTGGGCCCAGGTCCCCTCCCCACCAGTTGCACACCTGCACTGCCCCCCTGGAAACCCTTGCACTCGACAGCTGTTTCTGTATCCCTACAGTCCCCCACCAGCACTTGACACTTGATGTCTGCACTTACCCTTGCACTTGCCACCAGCAGGCTGCACTTTTTACTTATTGTTTTATTTATTTGTCATTAATTATTTTACTGTTGATCCCATGTACTGCACGGCCCCCTCACTTTTTCTCCACACTTTCCCTCCCCCCCTCCCCTGCACTTGCGCAGTCTCAATGTTACCTGGCCTAGTAAGATCGTTGTCTTTGTCTTCCCTCTGTTCCCCCTCCCTTGCCTTGTCGCGCCTTGAAACACATGTGTACAGGCACGTTATAAATGCCATAGCATATCATATCCAACTATGTACTTCATTCAAACAGATGGTAAATTCATCCAAACTCGTACTTAAGTTGATGACTCTGATATATAGTTGTGGGTCATCTGCGGAGCAAAGATGACATTTCCTGAACTAGGCCCTTAAAAGGCCTGACACCATCTCTGTCTTTTCTCCTCCATCTCCTCAACCTTTTTTTCCAACTTGTTCCATCTCGAGCCGTTGGTTTCCCCCCCCCAACTCCCCTTTACAATGATCCTCAATGCAAGAGTTATGTTTAACGCCAAGTCTGGATGGCTAACACATTGGTCAGTGATCTGACAGCAGTCTGCATGAAGCATCGCAGGTCGATAAATTGAGCACCATTTAAGAAATGTAAAAAGGGGTACGTTGCCGGTTTCTGAAGCCGGGTCTTGGCGCACATGAGTAGAAGCACCAAGATGGACAAGATGGAGCATGACTGGTCGCTGATTCAGAAAGTCGATGGGCAGTGCCTTAGCTAGGGCTGGAGGCCTAATCTGCCAGACCCCCTCCTACAGTAGTGGGTGACCCCCAGACACCCAGGAGTGGGCCATGCAGGTGAGTGAAGGAGTGCAGGCTGTGTCTGGGGGATCGGAAGGTGACAGTGTGAGGCAGCGGCACTGACAGGATTCGGGCCAGAGTTTGGAGCAGACACGCTTCAGGGAACTCACCACGCTTGTCTGGATTGGCCCAGTGCACACCACGTCCCATGACTCAGATGGAGTAGCTTCTGCCCTAGGCCCATGCATCAGTATGAGGGGGCCGCGCTGGTCCCTGGAGTGACGTGTCTGATGGGGTAGAGCTGTGGTGGTGTGCGAGCCATGGTGAACTGTGGTGGCAAACTAGGAGACTACCCCCCTCAAGGCTGGGAGTGAGAGGTGGCTGAAGTGGAAGTGCCCCAGAGCTGAGATAATGCAGTGGGTTGCGACCGTAAACCCACCTCAATGGAAGGCCTTCCCAGCTGGGGACATAAAAACCCCTGCTTTAGGTGCAACACCCATCTAGGTTGAAAGCTCAGCATTTCGTGGAACAGCTGGAACCAGACCTGTTGTACTAGAACGCTCTACCCATTACTCAGTTTTACTCATGGATTGTTGGGTATTTTGGACAATGGCACAAACAGTAATGATGTAAACAGTCAAGTCAAAATAACCTTTATTTGGCGTAAGCCATATCGGTTAACATCACATCGGAAAAAAAGAGTTCACAGACCATCCCAACAGTACATGTTTTTGAGACCATGCTCAATTCATAACTCTAAAAACATTTACAAAAAGGTAATACAAATCCAACATATGATAAACAGTTTATCAAAAAAATAATCTCAGAAGATCAAGTAAATGACCCCCTATCCAGGGCTACAAGTTTACATATAGGGGTTCATTCAATTCAAAACCTTCACGGGATACAAAGCAGGGCCTTGATCCTCCGTAACCAGGCTCTATGGATATATTTAGACACAAAATGAGTCACGGTCAGATCCGCTGATTCCTTACATAGATGGACAGCTTTGCCAACGGTTCGAACACCAGGCAATCTGAACAACTGTATCAAATACAATACTCTAAAATATTTCAGTGTATCGCAAAATGAAGTGTGCAATTGTTTTCACCCTATTTTCGCACAGCGGAAAACACCAGATTTTCCTCCTGGAGTTTCACAATTATTGAATTTATATATAAGCAGAATAAGATGGGTGCTAGAATGCATCCCTGGCAAACCCCTCAAACCTCCCGAAATGTGTCTGTTACTTCGCCTCCCGGACTCCATCTGACCGTTGCCCTGTTATTTTTTGTACATGAGTTGAATCAGGCGTAGTCATTCTTCAGGGATGTTTTTGGCCCTCAGGACCGGCCAGAGCGTTTCTCTGGGAACACTGTAAAAGGCTGCCTTTAGTTCCACAAAGACACCATACAAATTGGTCTTTATTATCCTTAGGTGTTTCTAGATTATTAAGTGGAACCTAAAGCTTTGATGAACAGTGTTTTTGCCTACTTGAAACCCCGCCTGAAGATGGCTTAGCTGGTTAGTATCCTCGACCCAGGCCACCAGGTGCTGATGGACTACCTTTGCAAACGTTTTTCCTGTTGCATCCAGCAGCGATATGGGTCGGTAGTTATTGTGGTCGCCCTGTCCCCCTTCTTAAATATGGGGACAATTACTGTTGTTGTCCAACTCTCCAGGACCCGGCCCTGGGACAGGATTGCATTAAATACTCTGGTAAAAAGTATGTACCACCTCATTTGTTATAAATGCTGCCTGTACTGGGCAGCTACGAGGAATGCTGTTGGTTCCCGCCCATGAATGTTCAGGTTCACCCGTATCCATTACTCCACTGGGAGAATACACAGTGAATGTTTTTCCAACTGTCTTTGCTCTTGTGAGGTGTTCCTGCAAAGGCAGAGTTTAAATGTGTCACTTAGTGGGGTTCTAACCGAAGTGATTGGAGGTACATGGGCTGCAGCAGATGCTAACTTGCCTTATTGCCATTTTGCCCCCTGCTAACACCCGAGCAGTAACCATGAAAAGGAGGTTGAGTTATTTTTCATTAACATTTTGATAAAATGCACCTAGCCCACTTCCATATATTTCATGTGCACATTTCTCACGACCACATGTAGAACTGTACTTATGTTGCCTGTAACATTCATACTACAGACCAGTCTAGGTGCTTCTTGTGGGGCGACAGCAGGAAACTTGGGAGAACCAGATATTGGCATTGAAAGCAAAATTCCTTGCTCCACCATTCCCTCACTTGTGTCCAGTTGGCAGACAGCTTATTTTCTGATCATTTCCTCTAAAAGATATAACAGGAAGTAGATAATAGGCCTCAACTAGTAAATCTAGTGCACTCAACTGTAAAACACACTGGGCCTCATTACACGGACGGTGGTGGACCAAGGTGCTATTAGCACCTTGGTCCATACCGGTAAAATACCGGCACCGCTTGGTGGAAAGGGGAATTACCGCCCTATTCCAAGGTTGGCGGGGAAGTAATTCCCCCTTCCCCCATTGCCCTTCCCCATTCCGATTTTTGCTCCATAGGGAATAATGGGAATGGGGAAGGTGCTAATTACCGCACCGCAAATTGCGGTACCGTAATTAGCTCCCTGGTCCCTTTGCGGGTTGGTTTTTAACGCCTGCAAAAAGCAGGCGTTAAATTCTCCAACCCGCAAAGGGACCTCATAGTAAGGCGGTAAGGGTTAACGGTCACCGGTACCATTAACGGTCACCGTTAACCCTTACCGCCGTCCGTGTTATGAGGCCCAGTACTGTCTTCTCTAAATCTTAGGCAGCAGAGATCTGAAACACTGTTTCAACTAACATAACACAGAAGATAACATGTTTGAATTAATGGAGCGAAAGCAATAACTTTCCAATCCATGCAGCTTAAAAACGTTGTTAGGTTGTTATGGGACCAAAATGGGAATGAAGGGCTGTAGTTTGGCCAAGGCGGACAGTGCAGAGTCTGGTAGAGGTGGAGCAAAGTTGGGGAGGGGGCGCATGCACTAAGTTGGGCCAAAGACAGCAGAAAGCCTAAATATGCCACTTCCGGTCCTCATCACAGAGATTGTTCTGATTGCTTGATTGGGAACACAGTGGATGTGATGGTCCATAAAGTTTGGGGAGAGAATGACAGGGTACTAGAGGCATTGGTAGTGGTTGACTAGCATTGCCTAAATGTCGGAAATTATTGTATCCACCAACACAGATGAGCAGCATGGTGAGCCACAGAGTGTCACATTCGAACACACACCGGATCAGCAAGCAAAACATAGCAAGGAGCAACGTGTGGCGATGAGAGCACTCAGAGCACAAAAGTGATCCATATGGCACGTGACATGTCACATGATGCCTATGTTTTGATGGTGTTGAATGTAACAGTGTTGAATGGCCCTTCAATGGTATGTAATCAGATCCATGCACAGATGTTGACCTGTGTTCAGGGTAACCCAGATGCATTGAACATTTTGGCAGAGTCACTACGCAAACAAGAAGAGAAATACAATCCATGGTCTGAAACACCAAGTATGTTTGAAATGGAGAGTCATTTTGTGAAGAAAGGGCAGTAAACATTAATTTTCCCAATCATTAGGTCAAAAAGATCAATTTAAATGAAACACACATTACTCACTATCATATAGAAAACACTTTTTAGAAGTGTTATTTTGCATAAAGCATGTTTGTTCTCTATGCGAGTCTAGAGTATACATCCCTCACTATTACATGAAACATGTACATATTGAATGTAGACTTTCAGTTGAACTCTCTTATTTCTATCTCATTTGCATACACCTTCATACGAAAACTGAAAAACATACTTTTTTTGGTTAGTTTTCTTTTTCTGTCGATATTAAATACCATTCATGTATGTTCAAAGTATTTTTCAATTATTTAAGCATAAAATACACATAGGATATTTTTTGTATTTTCTTTATCCAGTCCTACCAAGGTCTTTGATCTAAACCAACATTTTCGATTATCGGTGGCTTATTTAATCAACACTTCCTCAGATTTCTGTTTAAATGTATCATCCAGAGGAGCGGCCATCCATAATACATTAAATATATGAAACTAGAGTATGGCAATAGATTTTTAATCAGATCATTCATCAGTAACCCATTAACACATTTTGGTTTTCATTTTTAAAATCCATTAAGCAACAAATATCTATTTATCTATAATATGCTATGTTCTTTGTAGGAACTCATTAGTACGTGGAGTTTAATGTTTCTTAAGATCTTGTTCAGTAACCAGCATTCTAAAATATCTCTAACATGGCCACTAAAGTGGTTCACATACGGTTGATGTAATCATTATACAGTCTGCAATCGTTGTTTAGGGGGGAAAGGAAAACCTTACTATTTTATTGTCTATATAATTTAAGAACAGAATAAAATATAGAGTTAATTGCAGCATTTTCAGGGGTAAAAAGATATACTTCTTATCAGTGTGTTCTGTCTTCACAGTGGAATGGCAAGGTGCATGTATGCAGAGTAACGTGACGTACAAGGGCATCCATTTTGATTATTGTTTACAAAGGGCATAGTGTTAAAATGACAGATTACTAAATGGAGCTTTTGCTGTAATGTTTGTCGTAATGATGTGTGGCCATATCATGAAGGAACAGAATTAGCTTCATTTTGCTCTCAGGGGGTGTAGTTGGTATTTATACAGGGCAAAGTGTTGCTTCCAAACCTCATAGAAAAGCGTTTTACTTGCCAGAATAACAAATATAGTCCTGAAAGCAGAATATATAATATATTTTAACAAAAACGTTCTTGTGTATGTGTTTTGTTGGAAAACCATCTATGATTGTTATCAGTATTTATTGGATCTTGGTATAACATTTACACATTAATAAGACAGAAGCTAGACCACTACATGAATCCTGCACTGCCATCTTGGGAGGTGTGATGTTGGGGATGGATGACAAAGCAAAAGCCTCAGTCACCATGTCATCAGATCAGAGTCTGCAGCCATTTGCATAGCTTTTTCAAACTTGTGACACCTCATGTCATCATTAAAGGTATTGAATTCAAATAGTGCAGTGGTAGTCCCAGAATTATTAAATACCTAGAAAGCCTTGTTTCATGTGTGGTTCATGTGTGTCTTTTATGCCAACCACTGTAGATGTAAGCAGTGTGCATTTGTTTTAGAAAATGTGTATACATTGATTAAGACTTGACATTCTATTTGCGTGTTGTCGCCCTAAACATGAGTTTTTCATTTTAATATGCGCATTTGTCCATTTCTATTTTGTAATGTTTCCATAGTTACGTTGTTAATCATGTTATTTATCACTTCTTAGTTCTTTGTAGGTCATTTTCAGCAATTCCTAAGGATCCAAAATGTGATACCAGTGGCACTTGGATTTTTTAACTCTGATTTTCGACCTGTGTTTTGATAATCCTTTATTCGTTAATATTATAGTCGTGCCAATGGGATTGGTTGATTATTGCATGCCCAATTTGGTTGTTGGAGAATTGGACGCACATTTGTGTGAGACATTCTTTGTTTAAGTTTAATTAGGTCCTCCTTGCAGGCTGGGTGGAATTTTCAGGTGAAATAGAGCTGGTGGTAATTACCACCACTAAGTAGTTTGAAAAATCTGTCAATTTTATTCATTTATTTATGTATTTATGTATTGCGGTGTAGTTTCGAGTAAACAAAACTTTTCACAAAAGATAGAGAGAGAAGAAAGAAAAAAAGACATTTAGAAGACAAAGAGAGTAAAAGATAAATCCAAATAACAGAGAAAGGAAACATCTTAAAATCCAATACTTAAAACTGGAGCTGATCAGCAAAACTACTATTTCAGTGAGAAGAATATATTTTGGCATCAGATGTCCAGTATCTTAGAAATCTTCCTCCATAGTAGGGTGAAATAAATAATACATGATTCGCTCATTCCACTCATGTCCAAGTACCACCCTACATTCAATGTGTTTTCACTTGAGATATTCATAGCCAGTTTTGTCGAGGCTCTTAATGACTCCAGAGCCTCAAACTCAAAGAGTAGATGTTTCACTGTTTCTATGAATGCCCCACCCCGCACAAGCGACATTCCCTGTTTTGTCTTGGAACACCCTCCCAAGCGCCCACAATTTCCCTGGTTTTCACAATGTTAAATATTAGCTAATGTTGAGGGACTTTTTCGGTTGATACCTTTTGTGGTTGTACCTCGCAACCTAATTAGGTGTGTGTTTCAGAGATCTGAATGTCCTTGATTATAGAGACTGCGTATTGGCTTTGTCGCATAGGTGTAAGCATCTGCAGAGACTACGAGACCCTCTACTCCGTTGTTGAGTCACAATGAGGTATGATGAGCTTACACCTTCAAATGTGCCTTCAAATGTGCCACAAATATGTCCATATCATTCATAAGAATTTAAGGATTTCTCATAAGAGGTGTTCAAAAAAGTCTTTATTTTGTGCTTTTTGTAGCCCTTAATGGATGACACGTGTTTCGGCAAACTATCTTGCCTTTCTCAAATCCGGGCTAATTATTAACATGAAATAGACAAAGAAAAAGAAAAACATACAAAATAATAAGACACTTCATTGATTAGTACACATATACCCTTCACAGAGCCACCTAAGTGATAATTTAGTGTTCAAGTTCAAGGGTGGGTGTTTTTAAGTGATGCTAAATGTTCTAAACCGTGCCTATACAGAGTGTTGGGGGAAAATTGGGTCAGGAGGAGATATCATGGATAGAAGTTGAAGTAGCAAGCCATAAAAGCAATGGAATGGAAAATTTGAGCGGTGAGGCATGAGGAGAAAACTAACCAGTAGTGCAAAATGAAAAGATATATAAAGGAAAATAAGCGAAAAAATATGTGACTACTGTTTTAGTAAAACATCAGTTTGCAAACCATGATATTGTTTCTTACCCATGCTCACTTGCGTGGATGGATGCCTAATGCAGGTTTGTTACTCTATGGGCTCAATCCCACCTGTATACAAAAGAGACCTGCATGTTCTAGTATGTAGAGTGAAGTACGTACTGATACGTGTAAACATAGTTACATTTTGGTAGGATAGCCGGTGACTATAACTTTTTTTTATAACATCTGAGAGATATTTAGGTAGGAGAATAATCTATATTCGTATTTGCCATTCATAAGTTTGTAGATTAGAAAAAATCCATATTGTTACGTTGCAGTCACTCAATTTAAAAATCGTTTTAATACTGTTTACACTCTATCTCTGTAGGTAATCTTTTCAGATTATAGCATCTCCGTCCACACGCTCACGTTGTGCAGCATGTTTAAGAATATGCTAGGACCGAAAAGCATTAGACCCTCGTATCCGGGTGGGTTTCAGATTGTGGCTTACCTCATTCCAATCTGTCTCCTGCTTCAAGCGTCGTACGTGTGTGACTGTCCTTGCCATATCTAAAAAGACTGGGTTTGTGAGCATTGGTACTTCCGCAGTTTCTAGTATGACAGCCATATTTTGGGCTTAGATTTCGTAAGGGTTATTGTAAATGCACAACTTTGGCCCAACTCGCATTAACGTTACGAGTAGGAATTCCAAAATGAGAGGAGAGAGACCTGATCATTCGCCTCAACCTATTATTCTGATGTTATCATTTTACATCATTATATTCTGAAAAGAATATATATTTTCAATCGACAGGACACTTAATTATTGGTACTCATTAATAAATAATATAACTCAGAAAGAAAACCTCATAAGGTGATCAATGGTCAGTACATTGTGTGTCAGTGTTGAAATTTGTATTTAATTAAATGACCCAGAACAGGCCGCGGGAAGTGGAAGTAGCCTGTTCTTGCTCATTGATGCCAGTGCATTATAGTTAATGTAGTTCTTCCTTGCATCTTCCATCTGAAACGCGCTAGCTACTTTCATGTCTGATACAAAATACGATGGTGAATCATTGTATAAGGAACCATTTTATCCTCTGATCGTCATCTGGGAAAAGAAAACATTCACCTTTATACCAAATATTGTGACTTGATTACAAGGAAAATGACAATATTCAAATCACATTACTGAAAATTGACCATTTCATTATCGGAGTTCAGTCTGAATTCCACAGTTCTGTAAAGCCAAATCAGTCTAGCTTCTGCCTTTCTTAGATGTAGTTCATGGTTCCCACCTCTTCTGTTCATCTGTATTTTTTGCAAACCAATAAACTTAATGTCATTTTTATTGTCCATCTGATGGTGGGTTTGCCAATGTTGTGACAAAGGTAAATTACTATGCTGGCTGCTTATTGCTGAGATATGTTCCCTTATGCACACTGTTAATTATCGTATTGTGTTTCCAATGTATATTAGTTGACAGGTACATATAATTGCATACACAACATATTTTGAGCAGCAGTTGATCTGTTCTTTGATTGTTGTTTTTATCCTGTTCTTATCCTTAAATTTGGTTGTTTCCAGTAAGGCAGACTTACACATTGTACAAAATCCACATTTTCTAAAGCCTGCTTTCGGTTGTTGTAGCCAATTAATTGGTGGTATTTCCCCTGTATCTGGTAGTAAGGAGGGACTGAGGGTTCTCTTTAGAGTTTTTGTTCTTCTGTTAATCAAAGTAGGTTGATCTTTGATGTTTTTTTCTATATGAGGGTCCAATTTGAGGACATACCAGTTCTTTTTAAGTGCTTTCCTGATCAATTTGGTATTTGCACAGTAGGTAGTAATGAAATGAACCATATTGTCCTGTTTTGATTCTTTGACCTTGTGGGTCAGTGTTGATTGTCTGTTCATTAGTTTCACTTTGGTTCACGCTGTGACAATAGTATTTCTGGGGTACCCCCTGGCATGAAATCTATTTGATAGGAGTTCACATTCAGATTCAAATGAAGATGTTTCTGTACAGTTTCTTTTTGCACGTATGAATTCTCCTTTGGGGATATGTTTGATAACTGGTTTGTAGTGACAACTGGTAGCGAAAAGAGTTGAATTGACTTCGATTGCTTTCCTATAAGTTTTGGTTATGAGTTTGTCCCCTGATATGGAGATCGAAAGGTCTAAGAAATTAATTTCTGAGTTACTTGATAATCCAGAGAATTCAAAACCATATGTGTTGTTATTGACCTGAAACGCTTCAAGTTCATTTTTAGTTCCACTCCAAATTAGTAGTACATCGTCTATATAGCGAGTCCATTTAACCATTTGATTCCTGAATGCCGTCAGTGGGTAAATGAATAGATCTTCAAACATTCCCATTACTAGATTAGCAAGGGCCGGTGAATACGTGACGCCCATTGCGACTCCACATGTTTGTTTAAAGAAGCTATTATCAAATACAAAGATGTTATTCTCCAACGTTGTCATCAACATCTCTTATAACATGCAAACGTAATTGAAATGTGAGGCTGATTCGTCTTTAAAGATGTAATTGATTGTTTGTAGTGCCAAATTATGCCCTATCGATGTATATAGAGCCTTGACATCCCAAGTTGTCAGTAGATAGTTGTCTTGCCACTGTATTTATTCTAGAATCTTGATAGTTGCTGTTGTGTCCTTAAGATATGCATTTACTTGACAAACCTTTGTTCTGAGTATGTTATCAATGTATTCAGCAATTGGTTCTGTAGCCCATCCAATGCTGCTTACAATGGGCCTACCTTCAGTAATTTTTAGAAATGTCTTATGTACCTTTGGGAGGAAATAGATTGTTGGTATTGTTGGTTTGGATACAGATAGATGTAATCTTTCTTCATCAGTAATTAAACCTTGTCGATGCCATCCGTCTATTAAATCTTTGAGCTCTTGTATGATTCTTGCTGAAGGGTTACATGATAATTTCTCATAACAGTTAGGGGTCTCAAGATGGTTATTGGCCATTTCAATATAGTCAGAATGATTAATTATAATGATATTTCCCCCTTTGTCTGCTTCTTTAATAACAAGCTCCTTGTTATTTTGTAAGTTTTGTAATGCAATTCTCTCCTGGAAAGTTAGGTTGTTAGGACACTTGGTTGTTCTTAGGTCAGATTTTTTGGGTAATTTGTATAGATCTTGGGTTAATGCTTTGTAGAAAGCGTTGATCATGTTGTGCGGTGCCAATTGGGGTAGAAATCTTGATTTAGGTTTGAGTTCTTTGACAGTTAGACCTACTGGGTGTATCAATAGTTCATGCATCGTTTCATGTATGGGGTAGTCAGCCGATTCCCCGATTGATCTCAGCAAGTGAATGTTTCCCAATTCCTCAATTATTATATCACTGATATCTGTTGTTTTGGATAAAATTCTCAGTTTCTCCACTTGGGTAGCAAAAAATGTGTTTAACTTTAATTTCCGAACAAATTGGAATAAATCTATATGTATGCCAAATGGTTCACAATAAGAAGTTGGGGCAAAAGACAAGCCTCTATTTAGAAGACTAGTTTCTTCCGCAGTGAGACTGTGATCAGATAAATTAATTACCAAATTATTTATTTTGGCTTCTTGGCTGCCTCCCTTGCTGCAGCTCTTGTTAAACGCTGATATGCGCCTAGATTGTCTGGATTTTCTATGTCCTCCAGATCCTCTTCTCCCTCTCCTCTGACAGGATGTTGTGAAGTGTCCGGTGCTTTCATCACCTGAAAACGGACTTGTTTCGATGGGGTGTTCCTGTTACCTTTTTTAAAACGTCTGATTTGATTAAAAAACCGTGACTAGTTTTCTTGTTAGTTTCATGTGTGGTATCCGTATTTTTGTCAGGTTCATCTTCAGCTTCTGAACTGGATGAGGATGTATTGAGAGTTGTTTCTCTAGATATTGGTTTGGTAAATTTGTTGTATTTGTCTTGAAAGGTGTATACCTTGTCTTCTTTGTAATCTCTGTCATCCCTGTAAAATTTTCTCGGTTTTCGTAATTTGATATCATCCTGATAATCTTTGAGGATCTCGTACATTTTCAAAAAATTCTTCTCCTTAGTTACTTCAAGAGCCTTTGCCTCCTTCATTTCTTTTTTAATAAGTTCAATTTGTTCTGTGGTCCTTTTGTGTTCCCTTTCTGCATGTTCAATAAGCATCCGAATCATTTGTTTGGATCAGTGGTTCAGATTGATTTCCCAGTTATCTGCCAAGTCCTTATCTTCATCCTTATTGTAATCTGGAAAGATCAAGATGCGTAGTCCCCTTGGGATTTGATCTTTTGTTAAGTAGTTCTTAAGAGAAATGATCTCCCAATATTTATCTATTTCCCTGCGGGAGGCCTTTTCCAATTTAACAAATTTATATCTCAGGTCCTCCCGTTTGGGTGTGGTTGAGTAAATGCATGTACATTGCTTCCCCATGGGGAGAATAGGTTACTAGCTTCTTCTGCCCTGTTTTCCAGGTATTCTGCCAATTTAAATACTGATTTGGATCAGCGTGGTACTTGATGTCGATACAAAAATTGACTAATGTTGAGGGACTCTTTCGGTTGACACCTTTTGTGGTTTAGTTTTAGTTTGACATAATTCCAGACCAGGGAGTTACCAATGAATTGCTGTACATATGACGGTGATAAAGGCAGGTGTTGGATTTACTGGAGAAATTCCATGGCCTGATTTTTATTAGTGAGTTTTGCCATTGAGTGCTCGTATGCACTATCCCTCAATGAGTCCTTAAGGTGGAACTTGTAGGTAGCCAGCGTCATCGTCGAGGCAGAGGCACCTTGCAGTGGCCACTGATTCAAGAGTGTATTCATGCTTGCAAGTTGACTCTGTGGCATGGTCGTGGCACACGTTGTCATTACTGTGTGTAACATGTGCATTATAGTCTGAGCTGGTGCGTTGACCAATTTCCAGGCGGTGGTCATACTGCTAAGCTGGATTTCTTACGCTATAGGTAGCACCTTACACTCCAAGTAGATCATGTCAACAGATGCACATTGTGATCATCTGAGGAGTCTCTTAAGCAAGGTACTCTCTAGTTCACAGACCCTTTCATGATTTTGAATAGCCCATGTTTCAACTCCCTAGATAATAACGAAGACACTTTTGCCTGATAGATTGTCAGCAGTGTATCAATCGAATAACCTCCTCCTCTTTTGGCAAATGAATTGATAATGCCAAATAAATTAGCTGTTCTATTGCGAACTTGGTCAAGGTGAGCTGTGGCTTGCAATTTATTATCAACATAGAGGCCCAGATATTTCTATGTTTTCACCACTTCAATTGCTTGACCATCCATCCCCCACTTGATGTTCTTCAGAATTCTTCTAGGGGGACAGAAGACCATAATCTTGGTCTTCATCGTATTCACTTTTAATGAGGTTAGAGACCAATCTAAACCGGTAGATTGTACAAGGTGACATGCAAGCCTTGCAGGGTTAGGTCGAGGATGACAATATCGTCAGTGTAGCCGAGCCACTTCATCACAACGATACCCAGTTTTGGTGGAATTGATGCAGAGGTATGCAGAGCCTTATCCATATCGGCAAGATAGATGATAAAAAGTATGGGAGCCAAATTGCCACCCTGTTTAAGACCTCCAGATGTAGGAAACTGCTCAGTGGTATTGCTGTGTTGGCTCATCCTAACCTTAACTCACGTGTTGTCGTGAAGGGAAATAATCATTGCAAGGAGGCCTGATAGAATACCCCATCCTGCAAGCTTGTGCCAGAGGTGATTCCGGTCGATGGTGTCAAAAGCTGTGCATAGATCTATAAAGGCTGCATAGACCAGTGTTTTTCTTGTTGTCCAAGCCTGCTGGATGATAGTGTTAAGGGCCAATATATTAATGGTGGTATTGTGCCCCTTCCGGAACCAGTCTGGTTGAAGGGTATGATGTTACAAGCCGCAGCCCATGTTTCCAATTCCAGCAAGAGAATTCTTGTAAAAATCTTTGCAGGTGCATCCAGCATGGCCAAGATCCGATAACTCCCTGGGTCCAAATCAGAGGGAACTTCACCGTTCACCCTAGTCAGACCGGCTTTAGCCATCAGTTGGCTCCACCTTTGTCCCTGTTTACTTTTACTCGATCCGTTCTTCTGTACATGTGCTGATTTTGGTGGTGCACCATCTTCAGAACGTGAAAAATTAGGAATCTTTGCGTTAAAGTTACCACATACCAGGATTGGGGTTGACTTGTTCAGTACACAGAGCAATTTCTCCAAATCCCTCAGCATCACCCGGCTACTCGTGGTGTCAATTTACTGAACTACCACCAGCCCATTGGTAACAGTAGTGGTGTTTCTGGAATACCACCAGTGATATTCCAGCAGTATTCCACAAATACCACATGCTGTATTTATTTATTAACCACTTCCACCCTCATATTGGTGTTGGTAATAGAGAGTTACAGTAGTGAACCATAACACTAATGTCCATTTCTTTCAATGCACAAATAGTGTTAATTCTGACCTTTGCATGTATTACTGGTGAAGGTGGGAGAGATGCTCACTTTCCCACCCCTCCAATGTCCCCTAGACAACAGTGTTTGCACTGTATTAAAGGTAAATAATACCTGTGCTTACTTTCTGTACAGTAGCAAATGGCAATGATGATGTATACTGGTGGCACCAGCATCAGGAAAGTGTTTTAGTGAGGGAACACTGGCACATATGGTGGGTGCAACATTATTAAAGTATTTTACAATGGCAATATATTGGGGCCACAAGCTTCATGAAAATATTCTAAACTGCTACTTTCTAGTGTCTGTGACCCTCTGTCTATTGGATTTTTCCATGTGTTCCTCTACTGATCTGATTGTAAATGGTATCACATTTTACCCATTGTTTTTCAAAAATGTGCTGCAAAATGCACTATTTGAAAATCAATTAAATGTATAAGAATTTCTCCCGGGTAATCGCATAGACACACCTTACTTTACTTACAGGTCCCATAGCCAGACTCAGTCCCTCACGATTATTTAAGAGAAACATTGATGCCACTCCACAAAGATGTTCACCAACCGCCACTGACCTTTAATCATTTAGAAGGCCTATTCGCTCCCAGAAGCCTCCCGCTCCCTGTGGCACCAAATCTCCCTCCTCCACTATATGGTTAGGGCAAACCAGTGTCAACCGTGTATATCCCAGGACAGGGCTGCTGAATAAATGAGCACCTGAATTGCGCCCATCAAACTGGAAATGAGAACTGCAGCAGGCTGCTGAAAGAACTACTTGCAACCAGTCACAATCCAGGCTCGTGGTAAATTAGCACAGGTGGTGTTAATCTCGTACACTGTGTATTGCACATGCTGAAATGTCCTGGCCACTGCAAGTTAAGAATATAATATGGTATTGTATGGTAGTGTTTATTTATAAAGCGGCTATACACAGGCAAGTGTTTCAAAGCGCTCAAGGAGGTGGAAACATGGGAGTAAAACAACAGTCGCTCAGAGCCCTTGAAATTCTGAGACGATAATAGTCTGCACAGGCAGAGTACGTGCGTAGAATACATTTAACAGTTTGAGATACTGCAAATAGGCCTGACGGTGACTCTGCAGATTATACCAGTGCAATTAAGGGGTAACAAGGAGGACAGACAGACAATCTTCCGCAACGGAGCGTACGGATCGTTCAAGTGCACAGACGTAACAGGGAGGGGGAGGTCCAAATGCACCCGGTTGGTGAAGACTGGGGTAAGTGCAGAGAGAGCAACTCTCTAGGGTTAATTCTCAAGTGCAGTGAGTGTGTGTGGGGTGTAGGGCCCTGAGGCAAGTAAGAAAGAGAACTGGCGGGGTGTCAGGGACCTGTGAGACTCTGAGGTACACCCGACGGCCAGTCAGCAAGCTGTAAAGGACAAGGAGGGAGAGAGGGAATGAGAAGAGAGCTGGGTTTGCAGGGAAGAGGGAGAGAGAAGGAAGAGGAGAAGTGGAAGGTCTTGAGCAGTAGCATAAGCAGTAGCATAAGCAGTGTCATGTGACAGCCTTGTTGTGGGGTTAGCACTGCTGTTTTCAGACTCCTTCATCTACCCATCCTCAGATTCCCACTGATTTGCGCACTCTCGCCCTTATGTAGCCATCCCTACATGCTCATCCATCCATTCATCTTCACACTGGTACATGCCCTAAAACTTTCATTCGTTCATCCATCTTCAAAACCATTTACTCATCCCCCCAGCACCCTACATTTACCTGTTTACCCATGCTCACAATCATTCATTGACACACCTCCCTCACTCCCATTCATTCATCAGTCCTTACATTTGTATTCATTAAGCTACCCCTCCTGCATCCTGTCTCCATGCACTATCTGCTGTCCCCTCGATGAAGCCCCCATGTTCTGTGTCCATGAACTCAGAAAATGTTTTCACCACACAACAGCCAAAACGATTGGCTTTGCCCGTGTTTATTTACTCTTCTTACGGCCTGTGTGATATGTTTGGAAATCCTCGTTTGGTCTGTCTTTTCCTGTGTCTTTTCCTGTGCCAGCAAGATGTAATCTTCAGCCCGAAATATACAATTAATGCAAACCTTTGCAAAGTTGGGTAATACAGACATGCTCTTTGAGATAAGGCTTGAGAGCAAACTTTTAATCTGCTCATTTTCTGAGGTAAACTAGAAGAAGAGGCGGCAGGTACAGCCGCATGCTTAGTATGTGGTACCCTTAATAAAAAGGGAACGCTGCGAAATTTGACAAAGTGATAGCAAAAGGGGAAACTGGAACGTGATGGTGGAAGGCGGCGCTCAGAAAGTATCCTAGACAGAAATACAAAAACTGGATGAAGTGTCGCAAATAGAAAATAATAAATGCACACATGCTATGTATAATCAACAAAAAAAATCACTCAAAACGTTTTTGGGAATTGATTAACAACAAACCGCTTCAATCAGACGAAGCACAACATAATCCTTGAAGTGAACAAGTTTGGGTACAAGTTATAACATTCCAATGTTTTAGTAGCAATCTAACCGAATGGATGGTGGATTGGGACCCAGCATTAGCCTAGAGGCGGGGAGGTGGGTGGGGGGGCGGGGTAGGGGTTGGCCATGAAGAAATCAGCAGCGTAATTAAATCCTTTAAAAAAATCACAAGTGCCGGGCCCTGATGGTTTATTGATATAATATTCAAATCGCAGCCATTAGAGTGGGCCTTAATTTAGGAAGAATTATTCTTACACATTAACCAGATAGGCCAGCTACCCACTATATGGTCTAAAGCTCACCTGCTCCGAATCCATAAAAGAGGGCAACCCAAAAATCTGCAAAACGGTCTCTTAATCGCTGAGCACAGTATATCAAATAAAACATTTGCATCCATCATTTTTAAAAGATCTGCAATCATGGGTCGGGGCAAATGCTGCCAACTTCCATGTAGATTTCGATTATGTAAAATGATGAAAATGTATCAACTCAATAGAAAGCTGAGGATTGATTTGAAGAAAAATCGTGTCCTGCTTTTGAAGTCGATTGGATTGAACTGAGACTCCCGCCAGGTCTGTTGCATCTAATTGCACTACGTAAGACACATGCAGAAGTATGTTTGAGGGTAGAAGGAGTAGGAGAAACGTCCAGAGACATCTTTACAAATCAAGAGTTATTCAGGGCTGTGCCTTTGCATCCAGCCTTTTTAACTTGGGCACTGTGTTAGACAAAATCAAAACTGACCTGCACACATATCTTGGTTAGCATTTGTTGACTATGTTGTAATACAAATTGATCGTCAACATAGTCTGCAAGCATAACATCATTCTTTTTTTCAACAAGTTTTATTGGTTTTTATTTCGCACATATATAGTAGCAGTGCAACGTACAATCCTATGCGTATTAATGAACAATTACATTACTGGCATTATGAAGTACACCGTTTACTTGTACATATCCCACAACATACCCTCCCTCCGATCCCCGAACTCCCTCCCCCCAGTGTTGCCTGTGGTATTAGCATCCAGTCTATGTGCTCAGTAGTTTTCAGGAGTGGAAATGCTTGTAGAGTGTACAGGGGTGTATATTCTGTCTCCGTTTCTGCTGTCGCTGGTGCAAACAATGTCTGTGTCAGCGTATTACATGCTATTATATCCACATAAGTGTCAGCGAGGCTTAATTGTGCAACATGGGCTAAGCGGCTGTTTCGGCCACTGCCCATTTTTTAAGATCACGCCACCAGTCTTCTAAATTGGGACCTTTAGGGGACTTCCATGTCATCGCTATCCTGCGTTTAGCTTGTATAAACGTTAAGTCTTTCATCTTGGAAACGTAACATATACGTTTGGGGTGCATGAAACGTCCAAGCATGCAGGCTGAAGGCCACAGTGGGTTCCTGTTAAGGCCTGATCTATTCATTCTATCCACCACCCCTTCCCAATACTTTTGTATTTTAGGGCATGACCAAAACATATTTAATATGCCGACCTCTGAGTCTGCGCATCTAGGACAGCGTTGTCGAGCTGCACCTGGGAATCTGGATATTCTAAGGGTTGTCAAATATGCTCTATGCGTTACAAACAGTTGGATCAGTTGCAATCTCACATTACAGGACACTTTCAGGTGCAAGTTTGAACAATATTTACTATCTACTATGTCAAGAGTTGGAATCAGGTAGAGACTTATTTATTGAAGAATTTGTATGGGAATGCAGGGAACCTTCAGAAAAATGTTATATGAAAATGATTCTCCTTTGGAGATAGGTGACAAAATGTCTTTGGTGAAGAAGAAAGTCAATTTAAGTGAAAGAGCAGAAAAAGTAAGACTATTAAGTAAAGAATCAACACCAGCTGATAGTATGCAGGTTATTCCTAATCATCTGGAAAATGTCAAATATATTGGTGGATTCTCTTATAGAAGAATACACAACATTTATGTTTCTGCGATTCAATGAGATACATTGCCTTATTGGTTGTTAGAATAGGTACTGTCAAAAAGAAAAGTATATGTTGAACATGCAAAATTGTTCATATGATTGAACGATTGAGACATCTTTATATTGAAGGTGTAGAATTTCAAGATAAAAGTTTTTTCATACGTTTGTAAATAACAGTAATGAACTGTAGAAGGGCTCATTTTGATGCAGCCTATTCAGTGGTAATCAGATTTCTTTGATATTTCCGGCTATATTTTTTTGAAATTAAGAATGAAACAAATTAGGATGTAACTGATCAATAGGGCTATGTATGTGAAATAATCATCTGAAATTGTGGCAATTTATATTATCGAAAATTATTAGTATTTCAAGGTAAAAGGATACTTTTTCATACGTTTGTCAATACAGTAATGGCTGGAACAAGAAGTAATTTGTGTACAGGCCATTAGGTGATATTCAGATTTATTAGATGTTGGGCCTCATTACGACCCAGGCAGAAAACCATGGTCCATGCCGGTAACTTACTGACTCCGCCATGGAGAAAGGGGGAATTACCACCCCATTACAAGGTTGGCGGGCGGTAATTCCCCCTTCCTCCATGGCCCTTCCCCATTCCCATTTTTGCCCCATAGGGCTCAATGGGAATGTGGAAGGCGGTAATTACGGTACCGCAAATTGCGGTACCGTAATTAGCACCAAGGTCCCTTTGCGGGTCCATTCCTTGACGGCTGGTAAAACCAGCCATTAAGGTGGGAACCCGCAAAGGGACCTTGTAATCAGGCGCTAAGGGATTACCGGTGCGGGTACCCTTACCGGTACTGGTAATCCCTTAGCGCCAGGGTCGTAATGAGGCCCATTATCTGCTATGTTATTGGGATAATATATTAACCAAATTATGATACAATTGATCAATACGGCAATATATATAAAATTATTATAGTCAACATTTTAGAAAATTATATTATCTATAATTATTTTAATGTTTGTAACTTAATATTACTGCATTAAATATATATATATTAGGGGGTATGGGGGGTTGCGTTGGGTGGGGGTTGCGGGGGGTTTCCGCCCGCATATATGTTACAATTGACCTTCACAATTCGGTCAATTGTGAAAAGGTCAATTGTAATTCAGGCAACTTTAACTCGAACAATTCGTATACAACATAAAATATCACCACTAACCAACCCCACTAAAAATCTCATCCCTCTGCTTACACCTCTCAAACTCTAAGCTAAGCACAACTATGCCGCTACAATACAACAAACTGCACACACTTCACTACACTGCAACAACGAAACAAACCACACATTGGCCCTCATTACAACACAGGCGCTAAACCATGGCGCTATTAGCACCATGGTTGGTGCCGGTGTTGTAACGAGTCCGCCATGGGGAAATTCCAAGGTTGGGGGGGCGGTATTTCCCCATTTCCCCATGGCCCTTCCCCATTCCCATTTTTGCCACATTGGGCTCAATGGGAATGGGGAAGGCGGCAATTACGGTACTGCAAATTGCGGTACGGTGATTGCCTGCGAGGTCCCTTTGCGGGTCCCTACTTTAACGGCTCGTCCAGACCAGCCGTTCAGGTCTGGTCCCGCAAAGGGACCTCGTAGTAAGACGCTAAGTGGTTAACGGCGCCGCAGCCTTTTACGGAGCCGTTAACCACTTAGCGCCAAGGTCATAATGAGGCCCATAGACTTGCACAACAGCACATGACAACTATTGACCGAAAATTCACAACTATGCTCAGTGAAGTGTGTAAACCGAATTGAAGTTGCCAACAGCACATGACAGCTCTCTTGCACTTTTTTTCCCACTCAGTCCTACTAACTTACCCCCCCCCACACCTCACCCTCTTGCTTTACAGATCCACAACAGCACTAGGGGACCACTCAGGTGGTTATTGTGTGCGGTAAAAATATCCTTTAACATAACATAACATAAGGTGATGAGTGCATGAAGTTGAAAGCTCTGTTCCTGCAAGTGATGTTGTCTAAGTAGTGGAGAATGTTATGAAACATGCTTTTAAGGCATGTTTTGTTTCCTGATGCGTGGTACATTGTGGTGATTTTCGCTTAAGTGCAGTGTTACATTATGCGTGTGTTGTTGTTGCTTATGGCTGCCTCAGTACGTCTTATCTGAACATCCATATTATTCCTTGTCTTTTTGATGTAGTCCCTGTTTACTTTTGTTACAGTAGTTGTTTTCATTTAGCTCTCAGCTTTATGAATTAGGTCTGTCCCTATCTTTTTCAATTTTCTCTCATCTGAACATCCATAGCATTCCTTCATTCCTAGTTTTTTGTATGTAGTCACTCTATATGCTCATTTAATCAACCTGTCAGAGAAGCAACGGAGGAGTATGACAGAACATTCAGTAGTGATAAGGAGAAGCAAAGTCGGGTAGATAGCTGGGTTGAGGGCAAGAAATAGATACAATGCACAGGAAGGCATGAAAAGGAAAAGTTAGAGGAGCTATGTGACAAATCTATTGTGAGACTCAACTGTATTCTATGGGGGGCAACACCAAGAGGGTAGATAGCTGGAGAAAAGGTGTTCTCTGCACAAGGGAGTATGTCTAGAAATTGCTCACTGCATGCCAGCACACTGTATATTTAATTTACTAATCATTCAACTGGCATCAGTTGAATGTGTGCCAAGAAAATGTGTGTGATCCTTGATGTTCATTTTACATGTGAAAAACTATAAAGTGGCTGTGACTTTGAAGGTGTTGTCTTTGCAGTCCCTGATATGAAAGAATCATGGGCAAACTAAAATAAAGTTTTCTCTCATATGCGCCTTGCTATGTTTGCTAACAAACTATTGAGAGAAAATTGTTGATTAATTGTTAATAAAATAAAAGATTTACATGTATTTTCTCATTTTTTGTGGTATGTTTTTGATGAAATTATAACTGGGATCTGTACATATTTAAACCATCAAGTGGTAAGGGCAAGTCTGTTTGCCGCATAATTCCCATAAATAATCATTGTAGGTACTGTTCTCTCCCGCAGTTAAACTATTTATATTTGTTACTGGATTTGCTATGTTGTGCCTCAGAATTTACACTATTGGAAGATGGCCAACCTGTATTATGAGTAGGCACGAGGAACAGGAACCTTCTTTTATGTTTATGACCAATACCTGCTGTTATGTGGAGTGTCTGTTCAATGCACGTGTACAGCAAGTCCAGCACAGGGTTTTAGGAGCTATGCATCAGAAAGGAGCACGGCATCACCATCAGAATGTCTCTCATCATCCTTGAGCTGAGGTTGTAGCACAGTTAAAGTGGGAACAGCACTGCAAATTCATAGACGAAAGATGCATGTGTGCAGTGCAATCCGCATACATAAGCTGCTTGAACAGCTCTGCAAGCAGGGAGGCAAACAAGTGACTTCATATTTCAAAGGTGCAAAATTAGGGGTGTCCGGAACTTCGGCTTCAAGTAAGTGGACATATTTCAGCTGAAAAAAGGTATTTGGTTCTGGCCAAATAATGGGGGTCATTATGAGTTGGGCGGTAAGGGTTAACGGTCACCGGTAATGATGCCGGTGCCTGTAAACCCTTACCACCCTATTCTGAGCTCCCTTAGCGGGTCCCAGCAGGATTTTCAGCGGATTTCCCCCCAGCTCAGAGCTAGGGTGAAATCCGCCAAAGTCCTGATTTGGCGGACCCTTAAATCCGGCGGTAATAGCGCGACCGCCGGATTTAAGGGTTACCAGCAAAGTCGTGATGAGGCCCATTGTCTGAAATCATTCCTGATTAAACATAAGACTAATGTGTATATGTTTGTTGTAGTGGAGAGAGGTAGTTGTGAGGATGAGCAAGAGGTCAATCTTGTTTGATCCAATGGGCAATGCCTACTGAGAAACCTGGGGAATTCACAAGTGTACACCAGTAGGGCTGAGGTAGTAGGTTATATGTCAGGTCAGGTTAAATGTCAGGCAGAGTAACATGGCCCTGCCCAAGAGCCCTCCCCTAGGAAAGTCATGCTAAGAAATCTCTCTAGTTACCCTGTGGGTCAACCTCCTAGAGGAAGTATATGGAGACACGATTGAGGTCTCTGTTGGTGAAATTGGTAGGAGGAGATGATGTTTGAAAATCACAGGATTTACCAACAGGTGGACAGACAGTTACCTGCCAGGCAGCGCAACATGAGGACTACATTTCCCAATGCCATTTGGTCTCTTGCAAAAATTGCTTATTAGTAAATCGCTCAAATAAATGTGTATGCTGGTCTGTTCCAATAGGAGTAGTAACTCTGTTGTTGGTGTGGGTTGAGGACTGAAGAATGAAAGACATAGAAAAATTCATAGGGGCCTTCATCCTTTAATGTAATGGGAAAGAGTTGGGCCAAGTGGACGTGGATTGAGATCTGGTAGAATTAAGTTCCTGCCCAACAAACGAAGTGCCATCTTAGAGCGTGTAGGGGCTGGGTGGCTTCAATCACATGTTAGGATTTCATATGTGTGCGATTACCCCTACTCCCACCATTTCGCCCTCTCTAGGAGAGTCCTTTCCCAATTTTGTCATTTGGGGGGAGGGAGGCCCTTCTTTTTTTTAAATAGCAGGGAGATCGAGTACACTCACTTCTCGTGTACCCACTACTTATGTTCAGGGCTGGTGCAAGCACAAGGCAAACTAAGTGGATGCTTAGGGTACTGGCCAGCAGGTGGTGCCAAAGATCAGGTTTTTCCTTCTGCTTTAATGAACTGCAAATGAGATGTAAACCAATCTGACTTAAAGTAGCTACATAATGTCCTGAAATTAGGGGTGGCCTGCTGCAAATCACAATGCTCATATTTCTAGGTGTCTCTAACAAGGCAGTGGAAGCTGGGCTGTTGGCTTTTGTCAGGGGTCAGTAATGCGAGGCGGAAAACTATTTGAGGATTTATCAACATATGCCATTTTATTAAAGAAAATATAATCAAGAATGCCTCGCTATCCTTACTTTGCTGAGGAATTCCCTGCCTACCCAAAGCTAAGGGAACACACTGTAACACAGGATATCTGACCCTCACACTATATGGTAATTCAACAAGACATGAACAAGATTCACAATTTCTGAATGACCTTCTAATGTCCTGGGTAATTCCCTTCCCCAGTATTCAAGGTCAACTCTGTTAATGTTCAACCATTGAAAGTAATGTTTCAAATCAGTTCTTGATATTTCAAAGTTAAAGTAAGGAGTGTTAACCAAAGTTCCAATGATAGCAAGTCTCTTCTACTTGGTGAAATATCCACATTCAACTTCCACCAAATAGCACCAATGGTAATCCCAACCACAATGATTTGTCACTTCCTCACGAAGACTTGCCACAGTTCAAAAGAAATGCAATGTTCAGAACTATTTGTGATACACAGTTCTTGGTTAAGAGTTAGTATTCTCTTGGTTACAACTTTAGAATTCACAATGGTATATTTGTCAGGATGACTTCCTAGTGCTGCTACTTCCACTTCAACAACTTCACTTCTACTTGATTTCCCATGAGAATATTCACTTTTGTCTCACAGTATTCCACTTGGTTTGGACTACTACAATGTTGCATCCACTGACAACCAGATATACAACCACTGTTCCAGTACTTGGTACTACTAGCACAGCTTCAGTGGTTTGTACTTCTAGACAAACTTCGACAAGATACAAGTACATCCAAAAAAAAAGTAGGCAAGGCACACTTCCTCGGAACAACTGTCTTCAATAGGGACAGCCTCTTTCCCTCTCTTGTCTGTCTGCCACAATAACAACCCGGGTTTGCCTTTACGACTCACTTTTCTCTCTCTTCCACAGTCTATGGCACTACAGGTTGTGTCTACTTCAAAATAGTGTTTTCAAGAAGCAAGTTCCCCTTCCCAGCTTGACCTGCACCTTTCTGCCAGTTATCAGCCCAAGTAGTTGCCCAGAGCCTTGGTGTCACTCTCTTAGCTTCAGGTAATGCTCACACACTTCTATTTTAGGCCAATTACCGTTTAGCAACTTCACAGAACACCTAGATTGTTTCTTAACTCTGAAAAAGGTGGGTTTTACTGTTAATATGAGGATACTTTTGGTTTAGGCAATGCTTCTTCTCTTTTCAACAGTTATACACTTTAACTTCTTGTAAATTAAAGGTATGCTGTGTTAAGATAAAGAATATGATTCAGTGTTTCTTTAGAAATTCCAATTAGGGACACATGACCACTTTGTGATGTGATTTTTAAGGTTTAAAGATTGGTATGAAATTATATTCCCATGTGAAAGTGAAGAATAGCGCTCAGTCCTTCTTTGGGAATCACAATTAGGCACACACGACCACTCTTTAATGTAGTTATCACATGTTAAAGGTTGTAAAACCTGTACTGTCAAGGTTGGGTATTAGGTAATGGTCTTAGCAGCATTCCCTTTCCTTAATTAGGGACATGTGACCATTCCTTCAAGTAGAAACAGTCTTTTAATGATTTAACAATGGGTTTTAACAACGATAGCTTCTCACACAAGTAAAATGCCTTTCACGTTATACGCAAGTGCTACCTTTCCATTGTTCGAGTATTTCGGTGGCATTGAACAACTTCTACTTGCTTTAATTCTTATGTGAGTGAATAGGGAACTGGATACTGGTGCTGGCAATGCTTGTACAATATAATAGAACGCTGTGCTTCACTCACCAGCTTCTTTGACACTTGCTCTGCGGGTCGCACTGTGTCCACGCCTTCTACCACAACATCTACTACTTCTGGCTTCCTATGGACCCACACCCTTCTTTTGTAAAAGTGTCCCCGATCCGGCCACATGTTTGGAGAGCCCCTCTCGCTCCTGAGACACACGGCTTGACCACTGCTTCTTTCTTCAGTCATCTGCATGTGTGCAGCTCTGCAACTACAGCAATCAAGCTCACATGGGGAAAGACAGCTCACCTGCATGCCTTCCACTGCTTTGCAACATATGCACTTCAGAGTTTGGGGAACAGGACCCTCTCAGAACAAGCAGATGAAATCTGATGTCTCCACGTTCCGGCGTCCCTCTTGTTCTCCCATTTCAGATTGGTTTGCCAGCCTCGTGCCTTCTTCCTTCTGCTACAACTGCTACAGCTCGCACTCCAGTAACAGTTCCAGCTCCAGCTCCTTCCAATTGCCAGCAGCTGAGGGGGCCTTTTATGCTCCCAGGTTCCTTCCGGTGTGGGCTGTTAGGTTTGATTGCCTGACTGCTGCAACTCCTGTTAGGCTTAATTGCCTGACTACTGAAACTGCATGCTTCTTCAGCCCTTTTCCTCGTCCCAGTACTAATGGGATCATGGGACTTGTAGTACCCCTTAGCAAAGTTATTTCTTTTAACGTCTGAGTGGATTTTTAAGGGTATATTTATGTCCCTTAAAATCTTTAAAGGATGGACTGTTAGGATTCGTTTTTTATAGAGGAGGACATTAGTTTTAAGGCATGTTATCTAGATCCTTTTACATTATACCCTTGGGATTAAGGAGCGTGTTTGGCTTGAGATACTTTGAAAGATCTCTTGCTCAGTTTTAACATAACTTGTACCCTGGGTCACAGATCGTATATGTGGGTCAGGGACATTATAATGGCAATATGCCATTACCTGTTTTGGCAATCCAGCAATGCACTTTCTTTCAGAGGATACATACCATGTCTGATCCCATGGGGTCTCCTCACCAACCTGGGCCCTGTCTCCTCCCAGATGATCCTCTTGCAGTACACCATCCCTAAGCTAAGGATCAGGAAGCGTCTGCCTTTCCCTGGCCACCTGGGAGGAAACTTTACGCAGGGTTTCAGTGAGGGATCCATAGGATTCTTCACACTACTGACTCATGTTTGATCAGCACATTGCGTAGTCTGGCTCAAATTAAAGCATGGAGGCCTAGCAGGAAGACATGTTGATAAAACAACATGGTCAGAACTAGGGCACCCACGCAAGAGTCATGTTAGAACCCTCCTGGAGCTTCTGGCGACAGAGCATGGGCTAGGCAAAGCACACCTCATAGGAAGGAGCAACAGGCAGATGGGGTAGGTGTTGGGGGCTCATGCAAGTTCAGCAACAAGACGTGAAAGACCCTTATCCACATATTCTCAGAACAGGTCAAAGTGTGCTGTGCTTGCAGAACATTTACTCTGTCACATGTTTATTTGCATGGCCGACCTGATAGATTCAACTTTAAAGCCACGCTGGAAGGGCTGACTCAGAGTACTGACCCCACAAATGAGTTGCTGCTCTCAAGCAGTAGTAATGTACATTTATTTATTCAAGCAACTTTAAAATTACTTCATGAATAAGTAGACTTTATTTTGGGCACACGCTATTTCAAAGTTGAAATTGTTTTTAACTGTGTGAATTCACAGTTGCAAGCGTTATCTATGAGTTCTTGGAAAGTTAACAAAGAAAAGATGCCAACTTCCTCTGCTCACTTTCAAAGCAATGCTGAAACACACTGGTCAAGACTTGCTGCCTTTGCAAGTATATTTATATCCAGTGCAGGCTATGAATTCAAGATAAGCATGCTGGCTGAGAACATGTGCATGTTGAGGGTAAATGCACTCTACCTCTCCAAGTTTTATGTGGGTCTTTTGATGTCAAAATGCTGGTCAAATATCAAACTTGCAGTGGAAAGTATTAAACAAATTAAATATTTTGGAAGGTCACACTAGCAATTTTTGGATGTAAACTTGTTTGTCTGTTAAACGCAGTGCAGTGCCTGAGCAACTAAGACGCCACTGTGGGTCTCATCATGAGTTGGGCCTTGGCCTTTAAATGTAGCGGTAACACTATTAAGGGTTGTCCCAATCATGAGTCGGTCGGTAAGGGGGAATTTTAACTCCAGCCTTTTGCTGGATGTAAACATTTTCACTTACTGCCCTTTTTTGAATGTTTTCAGTGTTATTACCGCCAGTGCATGCGTACCCCCAGCACCCAATGGGACCGCTACCCGTGATTCCGCGCTAAAAGTGCCAGACTGAGTAGCAGTAACGCTATTTGTGTTGGCGGTACCCCAGTGGTATTACCGCCGGGGTACCGCCAGACTCCTGATGAGGCACTGTGTGGGCTATTCAACATAGAGGATCGCTGATGAAACTTTGCCTGCAGTGCATTTGCGCTCCAAAGGGCCACATTACTTCCAGCCAAGCTGCGCTCCCCTGCAGTCTTAGTACTTGCTCACTGGCTGTCTTCTTGGGCAGAGGCCATACTGGGCAGGCTTGGTAGTGGAGATCTTCAGATAAGTTTGCAGAATGCACCTCCTCTACCTGCCCACTCCCCAACCAGCACATGGTCATTAATAAGAGCTGCTGACTGGGGTAGAGGGTCACCTGAAAGAAGATCTCTCCACGTGCAGGGCAGCTAGCAGGATATAGAGCGTATACTGCACCTGGCTTTTACAAGTGAAACTTGCACTGCCACTGCCTATGCTTCCTATGATGTGCGAGTGGCCTGCTGACGGAGCTTGCCCTGGCTTGGACCATGCTGCAGCTGTACTAGATTAGAAGGAAACCCTGCCCTGCCTGCTGTAGCTGTACCAGTCTGTAAGGAAAGCTTGCACTGATCCTATTTGTTGTGTCATAAATATACCAAGCATTTGCTACAAACAGTCACTCTGCCACTGCTGTACTTGTGCACATTTATGAGGGAAACATACACTGCTTGTTGTATGGAAACAGGGTCACACCCAATTTCATCACTTTTAATTTGTATCTCAAACGTGTATCCCGGTCCAGGGTGTCAATTGCAATAAAGAAACCAGCAGGCACACCTGCCGTACGTTGAGATATTTACATACAAGATAATACAACCATCGATTGTGAAAAATAATGTGACTCTTTTCCAATTGTAATCCAATTTTCATTCATAATAAATTGCTTCTTCATCCAGCGTGTTTTATTCGCCATATAATGAAGTCTAAAAATATTGGTGATAAAAGAATGAAACACGCTGGATGAAGAAGCAATTTATTATGAATTAAATCGTTTTTCACACTCAATGGGTGTACTACACTGTTGGAAACATACACTGCCCCTGGCAAGAGACTTGCACTGACCCTGCCAAAGTTGTATCTGCTTGTGTGCAAATCTTGCATGACCTTACCCATTTGTTAGGAAAGCATATAATAGACTTGTCCACACGTGTGTGCTCTTGTGGGGGAAACATACACTGGTCTGTCCACTTTACACCTCTACTAGTTTGTGAGGGGTGTTTGCATTGGCTTTTGGTGTGAGGCAACTTCTACTTGACCATGCTGAACTGTTTGTGAGAGAGGTTTGCTGCTATATAAACACTGTAGCTGTTTGAGATGAAATATGGTGCTAGCTCTGTCCATGCTGTTTGTATACTTGGTTGTTAGCAAAGCGTGTAGTGACCCTTCACATGTTGTAGCTGTTTGTGGAAAGCATCCACTGGCCCTGCCCATGCAGTACCTGAAGGAATTTGAAGGAAAGCTTGCAATATGCTGTTCTATGTTATACCTGTTTGAGGACAGCCTGTGCTGGACCTACCTACCCTCTGCAATTTTTATTAGGGGAGCATGTGCTAGTCCTGTGCATACAGTAAGTACATTTGTTACATTAGTGAGGAAAGCGTGTACATTTGATAACTGTGCACAGCAGCTGTATAGACTGCAAATTATGGGCACCTGTTGTGGAATGTGGACCTACTGCTTCCCATGGTGTACCTGTTTGGTGTGTTATAGAAGCTTGCAGTGTTGCCGACCATGAAGTATCTGTCCAGTTAGCAATGAAAGCTTTCAATGCTGCACTCTATGCGCGTACCTTTCTTTGTGTGAGGGTCACTTGCACTGACACTCATATTGTACCTTTCCTGTATGTCAGCAAAATTTCAAGCTCTTCTGCATGAGTTGTCATTTCTATGTGTAAATAAAGTTTGCACTGTTTGTGCTAGTACTGTACTTGTGTAGTACATTCATGAAAAACAATGACTTTACACAGTAAACTGAATAGTGCCATGAGGACCTTTTGGGACAGTTTGTGAGTAATGGGACATTTTAAAGAACATCGGCTAATAAAATTGGTTAAAAATCCCAGTTGCACAGTAGACTAAAACCCTATTTAGAAAGCCTAGTGGAAGTAACATATTGACACATTTCCAACTCCATTTCATGGCGACCTGGCCAGGAGGAAGAGCCAGTATCCCATTTTCTAATCTGGGCCCAATAGCAGCTCACTGGCTTTAATCAGCCTGGTCAGAGATTTTTCACCAAGTGGATTCCCTGAAACATCCGATGGTGCTTTGGGTAGTGTACCACCTGCTTGTGGATGGTGGGGCTGGCTCACTACTGTTATCCTCTCCAACTCTGAGATGACAAAGCAAGTCTCTCCACTCGCTAGCAAATGCAGTCAAGCAATGTGTATTTCTTTGCTATCCCTGAAACCTAGAAAGAGAATGTGAGCGGGCTACCACGACCTAGAATTAGCATTGGTGGTAGAAGAGCTACTGAGAGCCAGTAACACCCTCTCACTTTCAGTGATTAGAACAGAAGTTTCCATTACATCCTTTCATGGAGGCAGGGTTGGATTGTCCCATCGGCCCTTCGTCCCGTGGCTGGGCCGAAAACGTCCCAGGGGGTTGGGGGCCGGTTTCTGGCCATGCCTGGGCCGGTTTGGGAGAAAATAAATGAGAAAAAAAAATTGCCTGATTTTTTTTTTCAAAAAGTCTTTCATCCTTTTCAGGTCGATAAATGAGTACCAACACAGGTTGGGCAATATTGAATGCATGTTTGTTCTATAAAAAAGAGCTTAAGCGTAAGTGCCACACAATAACATATCATTTGGCCTTGGACGTCTGCTTGGATTCACAGTAATTTAGTGTACTTAGGAACAATGCTATTTGAAGCCACTTCCTGTTTTGTCAAGGGGTGAAAGGTCGTGTTTCATCGCTTCCTCGGATGTCACTTTGGGGTGGGGTCAAATGACATCACTTCCGGTGATGTCATCAGAGGTCAAGGGTCGTGAGGCGAGGGGTGGGACACTTTTTTGAGGCGAGGCGTGGGCCACTTTCTTTTGGGTGACCGGGCCTATTTCTTGTCCCAGTCCGACCCTGCATGGAGGATTAATGGATACCAGTAGAGGCAGTGCAGAGGCAGACATATGGCATGCAAAGCCAGCGGTAGTTCCACCTCCAAATTGGGGGTGCTCGCAGAGCGTCAGTGGGGTGGGTGGAAGGCAGTGATAGAGTCCTTGTGTTCATTGCAACCTAGCCCTTTGCATTTGTGAAGCCTGCTGTTTTGAGTAGCACTGGTTTTACATGAATAATATCCTTGTACACATACGCTCCTTGTTTTTTGTTAATCTGTCCTTTTCTAGCTTGTGTGCATTAAATAAGAATGAGATATTAATAACAATTTAAGTGTATTTTCATGTTTAGAACTTGATTCATTAAATAAAACAACTATTCGACTTCATATTTGGCTTTCGTCGAACACTTAATGAACTTAGTGGTTTTCGTCGAAGTATGCAATGCATGTTACTCGGCGGAAATTGTTAGCCAGAGCTTGACTTTAGGGTAGCATTTGAAAGTTCTTCATTTTTATTGCAAAATTATGACAATTAATTGGGATTTTTCGAGGGCTTCGCACCTTTTAATGTGGCTGCATTCTTTATTTATCATAATTTCTATTTTCTAGTGCAGCTGCAGGAGGGCAGTCAGGAGCTGCATATGTTCTTGCTTGCGGCGGATGTCAAGACTTCAATAGTTGTTGAATGTTGCTGTACTTCTGAGGCCTGCTTATTCATCACTTGTTCATTTTCCAGACAGATGCATCTCCTTCCTGGGAAGATGTGGCATTATATAAATGGTTTGTGTCAGAGCAGGGGTTACCTCTTGTGAGGACCCAAAATAATGGGTAGTGTGCCTCTGAAAACGACAAGTCAATTCTGCAGATAAAACAGTTGAAACCACCATTATGGAACTGTTATATTAAGTGGCGGCTGGTGAATTTTTTAGTTGGAGGGGCAACGATATTTCCCACAAATAGGCAGGAGCAACCGAGCATAACGACAGAGCCTGAACCAACTAAGGGGTCTTAGAGGGATTCTCACCAAGAATTGTTTTTGAATAATGCGCTAAAATGGTGCATCATACAGCACACTTTCTGTGAATAATTGGGTAAAACTCCAGAGATTTTGCAAATGGTTTTATTCAGTAACTCCAATCCAAATATCCAATAGATGCAAGCCACCAACAGTACACAGGAGCATTTCCCAACGCAATGATGCCTTTGCCCACAACGTATACTAATATAAAGACATTTTTAGGCTGGCTGTGCACATAGATTTCCATGCTGGCTGCACCTATATATGCCAGAGTTCCCATATAAGAACACACTCATGTTTTCTTTGCTCATAATGCCAGTAATTATATTATAAGAAAACAGGTCTACAATGGCTCTGCCAATATATGTCAGGATCCCCATGTAAGAACATACTCCTGTTGGCTTTGCCATTAAAATACCATGACACAATAAGAAAACATGTCCACACTTATGCGCAATGTAGGCCAATCTAGACATGTAATAACACTTATCATGTCTGCTTTACCCTTGATGCCCAGTAAAGAATGTCATGCCATAGTAAGAAATAACTAGACTGGCTGCACTGTAATTCCTGTCTGGCCACGTAATAACACATCATGCTTTTTCTTATCATAGATGCTGTGGTAAGCCAGAATCAGGATATGGACAAGGTGGCATGTTGAGTTTAGAATGTGTTTATTGTTGCCAAAATAATAACCCTAAGCTTGCCCTTAGGACACATGACCCTAATGCTGTAAAAGAAAAAGAGTCCAAGGGTGCTCGTCAGGATGTCCTCCATCAAATAAACTCTGTCATCCAGTAAATCTGATCTAGTGTGGATTTTGTCCCTACCATTATAACAGAACAAACAAATAAGATCCTAACTTCAGAAAATGTACATTAAGACCTCTGCCCAACAAATGAAATGGTAGCTGGTTTCTGACCCTCATTGTTATGTTTCATGATCCGAGATGGGTCTTGGGCCTCGTTGTCCAGTTAAAAAAGAAACAGTTCAACCATCTCTTCAAAGTTTACCTCTTTACGCAATGTCTCAGTATATTCCTAGTTTCTTTCCCCTTGTCTGATCAAGAACTTGGTCGTTGGTGTTGGGTCTTTCCTCAACCCTGGGGACTCTGGTTCACAAGGCAAATGCAGGCCCTCTAGTTGGACTTCCCATCACAGAATCTCATAATGGTCTCTTTTCTCCATTCTCTCTCCGTTTCTATCCCTTCATGGGGTTTCATGTTGCACACCCCACCTGGGTTTGGGTGCATTGAGCGTGCCTTGGAGTTTGTTCTCAGTTGCCCCACCTCAGGGTTGTCTCTCTGGTACCCTGCCTTGTGGTTTGGTATTGATTACCCAACCATGGGGATTGCTCTCATTTACTCCGCCCTGGGCTTGAGTCGTTGGTAGCTTGCCCAGAGGTACAGTTGTGATGACCCCGCCTTGAGGTTGAGTCATTGCTTACCCACCTTTGGTTATTGGTTCCCCCACCTTGGAGATGAGACTCTGGTACCTCGCCTTTCATGCCATCATCACTAGATTGTGCCAAAATATTAGGCATGATTAGAATATGAGTCCAGATACCACCAAACAGCTTGGCTACAAGATAAAACATACACTTACTAGGGTTCAAAGCTAGTGGGATGGGGGTTTCATGGACTGAGCTAGTGAAACACAGGAGACAGGGGGGTCAATACTACAATTTCCTGTAAGCCGTGTAATCTTGCAAGGTGAACGGAAATCTTGGTGGCTATGATGATTGGAAAAAGTACTTGACCACGCCGAAGCAACCACCCGTTGTTCAGCGTTTCCATTTATAACACCTGCTTAATTCTGCATGTAAGCTTATGCTGTCCCTGGCATGTCCACTAAGTGCCAGACAGCATTCTTTGTTCGTCCGCGTCCTGCATAGAAGAAAGCAAGAAAAGAAACCCATGGTTAGTTTGGCTTACCTGATTTGTCAAAATCTTCATGTGCATTTGGATATTCTGCAGTTATTACCCACCTGTCGACACCCCGCGTCTACAACGGTTTCGTGCATTTTGGACGTCTACCCGGCGATCCTACCAATAAAAACTAAATCCACGCACTATTGACAAAAATTCATGCACGATTGTCTAGAGACTCACTTGCACACGATCCCCACTGCCGGGAGTTCCTCTTGCCGTGGCCAGCATGCCATCTCTAAATAATCCAGATTCCTATTTCCAGTGATGTAACTATGAAAGGACAATCATCCCGATTATGTGACAAGCTCAGTGAAGCACAACTCTCTAGGTGTAGCTGATCTGATTCTCCATAGTGACCCAGCTGAGGATAGGGAAGGGGGAGTGGGAATATGGATGCATAATGAGATGAGTGATAGCAATTGTCCCTCATTCTCTTTACCGAGCATACATAACACAGAATAAACTTAGACAGGGTCTGTACAGACCAGACACCTAGAGGAGAACCACGACATCAGGGAGAGGAGGAGGGGCTTCATACCACGTACCCCCATTCCCTTCATCGTTTTCCTTGGGCCGTGTACCAAGCAGGTCACAGGTGACTCAGTTGAGGAGCTGGAGGATCCACTGGATGAAATCAAGGTAAGGTGTTACACCGCCTTGGGGTTTGGGTGTGGTTACCCCACCTTGGGGTTGAGTCATTGGTACAATGCCTTGGGGCTTGGTAATACTTACCCCATCTTGGAGTTGAGTGTCTGGTAGCCTTTCTGCCTTCCTCCCTACTCCTTGGGTCAACCACATACCTTTTCTGTCTGGGCAGTGGTTCTCCGTGTGCGCTTTCTGGTAGACCAATGCGGTATTGATTTTTCAGTTCCTTTGGAGTTGATGCTCCCTTCCTGCTGTATTCCCACAGCGCTTCGCCCTCAGTGTCTCACTGCAATGATTCTCCAACGCTTGAGCAGCTTTGATTTTATTTTATTTTATTTGATTTTATTTATACCGCACACCACGGACCCTGAGGCTTAAGGGCGCCGACATACAAACAGAATACAAAAGTCAAATTTGGGACAAATGCCATACATAAGAACTAAAAACAAAGCAAATTGAACAATTTCAAAAAAGAAAACATAGTAAAGGAAGCAGCTCAGAGAGGGCGCTAGAGAGCCGTCCAAGATGGCGGCCTCCCTGTGAGCTCCGCCGAGCTCCCCTGAAATCCTGATCAATCGAAGCTTCTGTGGTGTGCAAATTGTCCGCAGCCGCCTCCAGATTGCAGCCGAGACGATCCCGGCAAGAACGGGGTATTCATCCGTCGACCCTCGAGCGCCGGATCCGGTCTCCTCGACGGTGAAGAGCCCCCCCCCTTCCCCGTGCGGACGGGACGCGGGTGCAGGCCAGACGCGGTAGAACGGCGGCGGAGGAGGCCTGGGACCCGGGGGTGCCGCTCGGAGCTGGCGAACACGAAAAAGAAATCCTGCAGAGCCCTGGAGGGGCCACCATAGAGGGACGCCGAAGAGCTCCCTGGGCGCCGCCGAGGATCAGGTACGCGCGCCCCGTGCGCCCTCGCTCGCGCGCCCTGGGTGGAAGCGTGGTACAGCCCGGTCCGAACCGGCTCAGCGGCAAGATCTCCTGAGAGCCACACCGCCAGAAAACGACAAACAGAGTGCCCCGGGACCCCTGGTCCGCCTCCCGGTACCTCCTGGCCCCCGCAACGCGGGCACCAATGGCGTCCTCGAGGAAAACGGACAGATCTCAAAAAAAGCTGAACTTCGAGGGTAGCTCCGCGACCAAAGCAACCACCTCGAACAGCAGAGCGCAGTCTCCCGTCCAGGCCGCAGCCCAAGATGGAGAGGAGGCCCACGGGTTCGACATCAGGGAAATCCTCCTTGACCTTAAGGCCGGGATCGGAGGTCTTGGAAGCAAACTCGACACACTCTCCTCCAAGGTCGACCTTCTCCAGCACCGGCTGGACAAACACGCTGACAGATTGGACACAGTCGAGCAGAGAGTGTCCGACCTCGACGACGGTGCAGCGGCCCTAACATCCCGAGTGGCCTCCCTAGAAGTACAAATGAAAGCAGTAAGCGCCAAAAACGAAGACTTGGAGGGCCGCTCGCGGCGCAACAACATCAGGATCGTGGGAGCCAGGGAACAACAACTTACCGTGAAAATGGAAGACTACGTTGAGAAGTTATGCATGGACCTTTTCGGTACAGAAATCCTGTCCAAACTGTTCGTCCTAGAGAGAGCTCATCGAGTCCCCAACACCAGACCGATCCCCGGGGCTAATCCCCGCCCAATCATAGCGAGATTGCTTAACTACAAGGACCGAGATGCCATTCTACGGGCGGCTAGGGAAAAAGGGGACCTCCAGTATGACGGCGACAAGATCCAGGTTTTCCCGGACTTCTCCCAAGCGGTCCAAGTGCAGAGAAGATCGTTTATGGCAGTGAAGCGCAGACTGCAAGAGAACCAGATACAATATTCCATGCTCTTCCCAGCCAAACTCCGTATTCAACACGAGGGCAGGACCCAGTTCTTTAATACACCAGAAGAGACAAGCGACTATCTGGACCGCTCTGGATGTAGACCCGCTACTGCCAACGGAAGACCGCAAAGGGGCGACAGACCAAGAAGAAACCCGCCGTAAGATTTGCCTATAGGACACCCAAAACGGCCGCATGAGACTTCAAGATTGCCTAGAAGCGGCCACCACAGTTCAACAGTGCATCCGAAGAAGGGAGCCAGCCCCCTCTTGGAGGGCCACCTGCGCCCCGAGCACAGCAATGCTGGTTGTACGGTTAAAATGGGTTTGTTTTTCACGGGCTTGTTGGGGGTTGCCCGTGCAGGGGAGGGAAGTTAGTTTAGTAAAACCGCCACAACCCGCATACCCCAGTTCCACGACAGTCACACGAAGAACTATGCATCTAACGATTGCCACGTCCTCCCTGCTCCTCTATGAAAAGCGACTCCAGCCAATCCCGCGAGCCTCGTCTCGACATGATGATCTGGACCCCTCCAGATGGCAGCGGCAACGTTGAAAATCGCCACCTGGAATATCCGTGGTGGCAATCAGCCTACGAAAATGAGGAGAATTCTTCAATATCTTCGGAGACACAAAATCAACATAGCGATACTCCAGGAGACTCATCTGCTGCCCGCGTCAGAACAACACTGGGCCAGGTCATGGGGATGTCAGCGGTACTTCTCATCCTATTCCTCATTCGCCAGGGGTGTTGCGATCCTGATCGACAGAAGAACTAATTTCAGCTTTATCGAGTTAAAGAAAGACACGGAGGGGAGGGCCCTAATGGTGAAGGGGATGATCGCAGGAAAAGAGGTGGTGGTGGTGAACTCATACGCACCAAACACAGACGGACCTGATAATTTCAACTGGCTAATGTCCCACTTGGACGCGACCAACGCGTCGACTGTGGTGTGGGGTGCAGACCTCAATACCACACTTGATCCCAGGCTCGACAGGTCCCATAATACATCGGGAGTCCCATCCAAGGCTAGCACTCAGGTTCGAGAGATTTGTCAGGCCTTCAATCTATCTGATATGTGGAGAAGACACAACCGGGACAGCAGGGACTACACCTTCCGATCAGCGGTACACAACACCAGTTCCAGAATCGATTATATCCTGGCATCCTCCCATAGCCCTTTCAGATGGGGAGCGTGCCATATCCTGCCAAGGTCCTACTCCGACCACTCAATGGTTGTATTGGAGGCCACCCTGGCGGGCATAACAGTGCCTGGCCTCAACTGGAGATTCAAGCCCGGTTCGCTCACGGACGCCGTATTTGCTGCAGAACTACGTAACGAGATAGTCTCTTTCCTGGAGATCAACCAAGACTCTGTCGACTCCGCATGCACCACCTGGGAAACACTCAAGTGCTACATAAGAGGAATTTGCCTGACTAAAGAAAATGGCTTGTTGAAATTGATCCGAGGCGAATTATCCAACAAAGAGCGTCGTCTGAAAGAACTAGAACGAAACCTCTCCAATGATCCAGACCCTCGCACCCAAGCCGAGCTCAAAAAAGAACTCTTGGGGTTCAGGGAGACAGCGGACCGCGAACTAAAGCTCCTGGGCCGCAGGCAACAGATCAGGCAATACAGAGAGGGGCAAAAGCCAGGTGCACTGCTGGCCAGGCTGCTAACCATAGACAAAGTCCCACCCCGCATTGAATGTATCGCAGATGCGCAAGGCCAGAGGGTTTACACAGAGGAGGAGATCTCCAATGTTTTCCGAGACTTCTATCAAAACCTGTACAGTTCAAAAGGAGCAGCAGATCCCGTAGCGATACAAGAGTACCTTAATGACACGGAACTGTACTGGGTGAGCCAGGACCTGCGCGAACCCTTGAACGCGCCCATATCGCTCGAAGAAATTCAGACAGCAATCAAATCCCTGCCTAACACCAAGGCCCCCGGTCCCGATGGACTCAATGGCGAATTTTACAAAGCGCACTTGGAGGTGGTGGCCCCCCTTCTTCTACAAGTCTACGAGGAGGCGGTGGAGCGGGGGACGCTCCCTCCCACGATGCGCGAGGCTAACGTAATGATGCTGCACAAAGCTGGAAAGTCTACAGAGAACTGCGCTTCGTACAGGCCGATCTCATTGATCAACCTAGACAACAAAATCCTAGCTAAAATCCTGGCAACCAGATTGCTCCCTTGATGCCGGCATTGGTGCTGGGTGACCAGGCCGGGTTCATTCCGGGGCGGAGTACAACATACGGCATCAGGAGACTGTTTGGCGTCATTGAGGCCTTGGACCCGACGCAGCAGGCAATAGCGGTATTATTGGATGCCGAGAAGGCGTTTGACTCAGTCGAGTGGCCCTTCATGTTCGCTACACTAAGGCAGATGGGTTTGGGTAACTTCTTCCTGAAGCTAGTAGCTCTGTTATACAACAAACCACGCTCATACATCACACTAGGGAACACCAAATCCACAGGGTTCACACTAGAACGCGGAACGAGACAGGGTTGCCCACTTTCGGCCCTTATCTTTGCCCTGGTGATGGAACCCCTGGCGTCAAGGCTGCGAGCCGAGCAGTTGGGTCGAGGGATAAAGCTGGGTCCGCACAGGCTAATTGTCTCCCTATACGCTGACGACGTCATGTTGTTCATCAGCGATCCCCAAACCAATCTTAATCCCGTAATGCGAGAGGTGATAAAATTCGGGTTAATGTCAGGCCTCAAAACCAATCATTCCAAATCGATAGTGTTCCCTCTGACCCCTTGCACTTTGGAGTTTGCAGATGACCACGGGTTCAAGTGGGAAAACTCGAAGGTGCGCTATTTGGGGATTAAGATGTCACGAAGCCACCACGATATATTTAGAGACAATTATGTAGTCACACTGCAGTTACTACAAGAACGTATTCAAAGATGGAAATCTCTACCACTAACGCTGTGGGGCAGAACCTCACTGACAAAAATGGTCATTCTCCCCAAACTTCTATACCTTTTCACGAATATCCCGCTACTTCTCCCCAAATCCTTTTTATCAAAAATCAAGAGCGCGATCCTTGAATTATTATGGGCGGGGAAACCAGCGCGGGTGGCGTACAACACACTTACTCTACCAATATCAAAAGGGGGCCTGGCTCTCCCCGATATAGAAAAATACTATTGGGCGGCACAGGCCCAATTCCTAAGCCATTGGTACTCAACCCACTACATTAGACCACATGTGCAAGTGGAAAGAGCCCTGGCTTCCCCCGACCTGCTTGCTGCAGTCATAATAAGCCACATTCCCGTGCCGCATAAAACACTGAATACAGTCCTATCCACATATGCGATATGGAAGAAGATTGCTGGCGAATACGGAGTGGCTATACGATTTTCCCCCCTTCTGCCGATAAAATTCATCCCCGGCATCCCCCTCACGAACGAAAGAGTATTCCTGTTATGGATAGATAAAATAGGGATTAAATCGTTGGGAGACCTCTTCCCAGAGGGCACCTTTCTGACCCCCCAAATGGCAAAAGACCGGGGAGGGAACACATCCCTAGACGTCTTCCTCTATTTCAGACTTCGCCACACCCTCCAGGGGCTATTCCCCACATTCCCTAAACAACCCCCCACCTGGGATCTGCTACACAATACCATTTTAGCGCAGGGTGAGGGCAGACTGGTGTCAACTCTATACAAAACCCTGGTGGGAGACACTCGGAAACTCCAACCTAAAGTGCAACAAAGGTGGGAATCAGCGTTACAAGAACCGATTAGTGAGGAAGACTGGGCCTACATTCTTCGTCAGACTCAGAAGGTAGCGTTAAATTCCCAACTCAAGCTAATACACTTTAACTTTGTGCACCAAACATACTACACTCCAGTCAGGAAACATAGACACCACCCTGAAGTGTCAGCCCAGTGCGAGAGATGTACATTTGCCAGCGCTGATTTTCTTCATCTGGCATGGGGATGTCCTGGTATCCAACGCTTCTGGACTTCCGTTATACAAATAACATCCGACATTATAGGTGAGCAGGTGACCCCCCTACCGTTGAGTCCGCTTCTCGGCCTCACTAAATATCTACAGCCAGCGTCACGCAAGTTAGCAGCGCTCCTCATGGCGCTGGCACGAAGGAGAATTGCTATGTCGTGGGTTCGTGGCCCGCTCCCCAAGATAGCTGACTGGGAAAAGGATATAACATATTGCCAAGATATGGACACCGAATTCATCCGGACCCTGCCATTACATGCGCGCCCTCCCGACATCTGGGGCCCATACATCACTTACCTGATGAACAATGCTGAGGCTTCAGATTCGAACAATCCAAGCTCCCAGAGCGAGAGACCATAGGATGGAGATATACAGGGACAACGTGGAAGACTTTCTATTTGTCTTGAACAATGGATAGCGACATTCAAAGTCATGGTGGGCACGGGGCTGGGGGGCGGAGGGGGGGAGGACTGTTGTTGGGGCTTGCATTAGGCAGCTCCCTGTTGGAGCACTGCCTATTTGATACAGCAAAAAGTTAAAAATAAAGTGTTTAAAAAAAAATTAAAAAAAATAAAAAAAATAAAAAAATAAAAAAATTAAAAAAAAAGGAAGCAGCTCAGCAGTTTCCTGGGGTGGATTCTTCCATGTGGTGGTTCAGCAGAGAGGCTCAGCATTCTATGGCGTTAGCCACCGCTGAATCTGCCACGCCGAGTGGATGTTCAATTCCTTCTGCAACGCTTCCCAGAGGGAGGTCTCTGCTCTTCTACAGTCCTGCAATTCAGCTTCTTCAAACTGTTTCTCCTTTTCAGCAATGCTCATTGGGCCTTTATCCCTCCGACAGTGAGGGGGTGGGTCTGTCTCCCACTTTCTCTCCTGAGAGGTGGATGGAATCAGAAAAGGGTCTGAAATCATGGAATCAGCTAAAATGACCGAAATTAAATGACTGAATGTGTAATTTGGCTGAATTTTGGCCTTTCGAACATTCCGAACGGCCGAAAAGTTTGACAAGATCATGCCCCCTGCACCCTTGCACACTATATTGTGAGCAGGGGTTGCTGGGTTGTCCCCTACAGCCACCCCCCCCAAAAATGAAAAGGACCCTGCAGCACCAGTTCCCAATCACAGAAGTGAAAGGGCACAGGTGTCGCAGGGACACACAGTAATTAGGGTGTGGGTGTGTGGTGGGGGTGTGGGTGTGGGTGTCGTGGGGGTGTGGCGGAGGTGTGGGTGGGGGCCAAGTTGCACATTTTCAGGGGATAAAAGACCGAAGATTATTTATGAAAAATAACTTGTCTTTTCCCCCGCTAACATTTGGATGGCAGGCTTTCAACCCCGATCTGAAATCATGCCATTCATCTGTGTTTGCAATGGTAGTTTGCAAGTTAACTTGCATATAACCAAAAAAACGGTTACACTCTTGGAACAAGGGAGGATAACATATATCCCTCTTTAGAAATTGCATGTAATCTAAGGGGGGGTCATCCCTAGGGGGTGTTAAGCTTAGCAGGCTCACCTCCCTTGTCCCAAAAGGGGTTGCTCCTTCTGGGGAGATCTGTCACAATGCTCAGAATAAAAATGCCATGCTGTGATGCTTGAGCTAAAACATGGAGCTGATGCGCAGTGCATTCTGGGGGCACTCAGAGCTATAATGGATATTTATTCCATGCCTCAGTGAAAACTGCACTTGCTTTGCTAAAAAACATGCTTTCAATGTTATTTGTTGCTGCGCCTGGTATGCAGGCCTCAGTCAAGGACACTGTGCTGGGAAAGCTGCTGGGATCCACAGGTGCCGGCTGGCACCAGATATAAAAAAAGGGTTTTGTTATGTCTTGCTCAGGATGAGTTATCGAATTGTTTTCTGTGGTGCTTTAGAAGAGGGAAGCTTTGCTACTTGGGGTTACTGTCGGTTGACCCGGCCAGCAACCAACGGTCACTCAGCAATGCGCAAGCGCTAATGCCAGAAGGTTCGAGAAATTGCCACCCCTTTTTGAGGAGGGCATATATGCGGAGCTCGGGAAAGGTCAGGTCGAAAAAACACAAAGACCTCAGTCGGAGGGGGGACACCTTATTCTGACCTTCCTGTGGGCTGTTGTTCTCTCTGCCTGGCTGTTACCGGGGTCTTCCAGCCACCTCTGGCAAGAACAGGGATTCAGATACACCCATGGTGATGTATTTTCTCTTGAATTCTCTATCCTTTCTGTGATTTATTTCTGTTTTATCACTTGTTGCTTCTTAGCAATGAATAAATAGCCGTATAAGTGCTCATTATTTTGCTAACTGCGTGTCTGGTTGTGAGTTATTGCTCCGTCTACCTGCGTTCAAAGTATTTGCTCTGCTCTGCAAATTTACTTGTGATAAATAACTGTCCATGCACTCTTGGCGAGCAATACATTTTGGTGACGAGGATGGGATATTTGTGATGAATTGTTCCAAAAATTAAAGCATCTGTTTGAACGCAGATAGGCTTTGCTTTCATTGCAAGCAAAAGTTTGTTTTCATTTGGCAGTGAGCATTGGACTGTGTTAATCTGGGGGTTTTTTGTGTGCGTGGCTGCGCGAGTGACTGCAGTGTGGAAAGAAAAAAAATTAAAGAGGTTTTGCAAATTACTGTAATGATGAATAGTTTGTTCAGGAAAAAGGGTGTCCCCGCTGGCGGTGAATACCCCGAGGTTATGATTCCAGGTTGGGCTAAAAGCCCATATGATAGATTTGCCCAGGTGTGGGCGTGCGGAGTGAGTCTGAGCGAAACATGGGACTGTAGTTTGGGAGAAGCTGCTCCATCAGAAGTAATACTTTGTTTACAGCAGATTTCAGTAGAAAGGCGACGGGAATGCATTGCATTGGGCAGGCGGGGGTGGGACCTCCTGCATGCCTATAGGAAAATACATCAAAAAAATGTACAAATGAAAGAGCATATTTTACAATTGGAAAAAGGGTTAGCTGCCATGCAGCAAATAGCTTTGATGCAGGAAATTCAGATGAAACTTTTTAAAGACAAAGCTAATAAATATCAGGCTGTGGCAGAGCGGGCCGCGGTTAGGGTAGCTCGCTATAAGTATAAAAAGAGGAGAGGGGTGTTAAGATGGATTTCCGAACTCAGACCTGGAGGGGCAGAGGTTCAGAAGGCCAGCCTAGTTTTTTGGAACAGGGTAACCTCTGGACAAGCCAGACCAATCAGGGTAGTGATGGCAGCGGTCAAGACTAAGGGCCTCATTACATGGATGGCGGTGGACCAAGGTGCTATTAGAATACCGGCACCACCTTGGTGGAAAGGGGAATTACCGCCCTATTCCAAGGTTGGTGGGGCGGTAATTCCCCCTTCCCCCATTGCCCTTCCCCATTCCCATTTTTGCCCCATAGGGCATAATGGGAATGGGGAAGGTGCTAATTACGGCACCGCAAATTGCGGTACCGTAATTAGCTCCCTGGTCCCTTTGCGGGTTGTTTTTTAACGCCTGCAAAAAGCAGGCGTTAAATTCCCCAACCCGCAAAGGGGCCTCGTAGTAAGGCGGTAAGGTTTTACCGGTAAAATACCGGTACCGGTAAACCTTTACCACCGTCCGTGTAATGAGGCCCTGAGTCTCAAGAGGGGTGAGGGTGACTGAAAGACCGCAATGAGCACACAAAGCAAGGACACTTACAAATTACTCCAGACAGGTGTTATATGAAAAATATAGACACATTTATTACAAGGCCTTTGTAACATAGACCATAGCAAAGAATCACAATAATACTAAAGTAAACCAACACATCACAATCAATACAATATATATACAAGACCGAGGGGTCTAAGGAGTTATGAACACGTAATATGTAGACCACCTAGATGGGGAGGAAAACAGGCAGTGCAAGTAATCATTAGACCCAGTTCGACATCTGAAATACACCTAACTAGGAGGAAGTCCGAGCCCTACGAAGAGAGGAGCCTTATGCTCAAAAGTACCCGCACGCGCTGGTGCCAATGGACAAAATAGGGCCTCTTCAAGGATATCAGGCAGTTCAGGAAGGTGAATGAAGCGATGCAGAACAAGTCCCCACTACTCAAGCAAGGCCTCCACTTGTGGGCAGAGGCAGGGTGAGAGTGCGGGATAGAGTCGCTATTTCGCAACAGCGTTAGAAAAGAAATGGGCTCCTGCCCGAGGTGCCACCGGTTGGGGTATGGACTACTCACCGTTCCCTGACGCAGGCAGACCCAGACTTCTCCAGTTCAGTTCACGATGCTGGCAGGTTCAGCTGTGATCATCAGGACGTCTCGACACCGTGTAGATTCTGTCTCTGTCGAGGGTGTCCCAAATGCAGCGGACGTGCACAGGTTGTTACCACAGCAGGGCAACACGGCAACCGCGTTTACTCGGGTTCAGACGCACTCATCTCACTTCAGACCTGGGAATGCCAAGTGTACGAAATTCGGTGTGAGGGTGCCGTAGACGCAGAGCAAGCAGTAGACCAAGTTTCAAGGGCTTCCCCGAAACAGCGGCGGTGACAGAGCAAAGCGTCCTGCGTAAACTGGTCAGCCCACTGGTTGGCCCAGGGACACTTCCGAAGAAACTTACTTGCAGGGTTTGATGAAAGTGCCGGGAATAGTTGATCCCACTATTCCAATGGGTCGAAGTGCCTTCGCAAACCTTCTAGGACGATCAGATGCAGAGGGGTCTCGCAGGACAACAGCGGCTCAGGGTGCCAAACCCTCAGCGGGTCACCAGTGGTTCCTCGACTCAGCTTCTTGTTGCAGGATACTTGGCTCCTTATCCCTTGTTTGGTGTGAACTCAGGAGATCGACATGGTAGTGGTGTTTCCAGCCTCCTCTTATCCAAAGTTCCCTTCGCGCCAAAACGGAGAGAACCCAATGGGAGATCTGCTCACAAACACTCACACCATATGTGGACCTATCACGGACCACGGTGGTCCCAGGCATTCAAGACACTCCAGACTCTCTGGCACCCAGGATGTGTATTGGGACCAGACATCCCAGCCCACATCCTGGAGGCACACACAAGGCATGCAGAAGCCCGCGAAAGTGTTGTGTTTCGCGGGAAAGTGCATGACCAAATAAGGACGGCTCTGGGTCAGCGCAACCTGGGGGAAGGTGAAGGGGCAAGACGGTCAGGGGACAGGACAAAGAACCTCGTGGCATGGCCATTTTGGAGCCAGGCCACTTACTTGTGCCAAACACGGTAAGCGCGGATAAAATGGCAAAAAAGGGTTCAAAACACAAAAGAAACGATAGCTGCCACCAGTCCTGTATGTGACACACTTGCACAGTTCATAATAAGTCCAGCGAGAGTTTCTAGGGCCTTTGGAATGACTAGAGACCCAAGAGTGCGGTAACTTAGGTTACAGTGCCCTCTTGTGTTATGTTGCACAAAAGCTGCAACATGAGAAATGGACTAAGGGAAATGAAGTCTCCCCGTACTGACTGTCTTAAGGGCATGTCAGTTTCCCCATAAGAACTGAGTGAAAGCCCAGAGGAGGGTGGCGGAAGGCTGCGCTTCTCTGGCAAAGTCTAGATCAGGGTGTAAAACAACATCAAAAAGTTTGGGGGTTGCCACATGGAGGGAAAATTACATACAGTTATGAAATCTTTCCTAACAAGGGGGTCAACCAAAGGAAGGTGGCAATTGTAATCGCTACTGCAGGTGTAGATTGGGACCCTGATAAGTCGGATGGAGACATTTTTGACTCAACAAGCCCAGAGAGTAGCCCGGCAAATGAGTCTGATTCTAAGGCAGAACTGATGCAAAAGACAGTGGCAGTGAAGCCGGTTAGGAGACGGCGTGCCGGACCCCACCCGCAGAATCCTGCAGGAGGGTTGTGGATTTAACCACGCTGGAAGATTACACCCAGCAGGAGGTTGGGGAAATCATTAATCGTTTGAGACAAAAGTCAGGGGAACCTTTACTGATATGGATGGTGAGATTGCTGAATGGGGGCGCCGCAGGGTTGTTGGTAGATTCCACAGACTCACCGCACTTTTTGTCTTTATCAACTGACACCAATGTACAGGAGGTCTTAAGGGCAAATCCGCCCCCTGATGACAATGGGCAAGATTCACAGGTGTCTTTGTTGCACCTAGCAGCCCAGGCATGTAACCGTAAGTATCCCATTACCACAGATTGGCCCAGCGAGGAAAAGAAGTGGTACACTTTGAAAGAGGCGATTCAAAAGGTCAGAGAGCATGCCATGAAGGAGGCAATTCATGTAGATGCTCCAGGACACATTGGGGCTGTGCCGCTCTCAGTTTTAACCAGGAATATGGTGATCAGAACTGCACCGCCTGCATACAAAAGTGTCATTATGACTTTGCTCATAGGTATGATGGGCAAACCCAATGATGAAGTAGTGGATGCCATCCGGCAATTGCCATATTTAGGGGAGTGGGACAAGATTGATGACAAGCCGAGAGAGAGAGAGAGAGAGAGAGAGAGAGAGAGAGAGAGGGGGGCGTAGTGAGAGAAGAACTGAAGGCAGGAGGCAAGATAGTAGAGACTCCCGAGTGTCCAGAAAGGACATGTTTTTGGCTTTGTTAAAAGATGGTGTGCCACGAGAAGAAATTGACGGCATTGAAACCAGGGTAATGTATGAACTATACAAAAAGTGAGGGCTTGCAGCCAAAGAGCGCTCTGATTCATGGAAATCCAACACGATTCAAAGGCAGACTCTTTACCATTACCGGGCTAGGGGGGAAGGAGACCCCTCCAGTACAAACAGAAGTGGATATGAAAATAGGCAATTTGACTAGGCAGAAGTACCAAGTGTTGATTGTCCCGATACCCGAGTACATAATTGGCTTTGACATTCTAGAAGGATTGACTTTGGGACTAGGAGGTAAAACATATCAGTTTGGGGTGAGTGCATTAACCTGCACACCCATTACCGTAGGCAAATTAAAGATGCCCCCAGTGCAGGTGCCTCTGGCGACCAAGCGGGTAGCGATGAAGCAATACCGCATTCCCGGGGGGCACAAGGAAATTTCAGACACCATCAAAGAGTACGTAGAGGTGGGTGTGTTACGCCCTATTACTACCGCGTGGAACAACCCACTCTGGCCTGTCAAAAAAGGGGACGGGTCTTGGAGGATGACGTTGGATTACCGCAAGTTAAATAAACACACTCCTCCCTTGGTGCCCGCAGTCCCAGATGTCATTACCCTGATTGAGAATGTCCAAAAGTTTGAGGGGATCTGGTATGCAGTGGTAAATTTAGCCAATGCATTTTTCTCTGTGCCAATTGCTGAAGAGTGCCAAGAGCAGTTTGCATTTTCTTGGAGCGGGCGTCAGTACACCTTCACAAGATTACCTATGGGGTACATACATAGCCCGACTATCTGTCACCGGCTAGTGGCAGACCACTTAGACAAGATACCGTGTAAACCTGACATACAAATCTCTCACTACATTGATGATATTTTGATTCAGGGTAAGGATGAGCGCAGTGTGCAAAACCAGTTAGAAGTCATTATGGAAGGATTGAAGTAGGAAGGGTGGGAGATTAACCCGAACAAAATTCAAGGCCCTGCTGAGACAGTGATATTCCTAAAGGTGGCATAATGGGCATCGAGAGATGGTGCCGAAGGCCCGACAGAAAATTCTTGAGTTCACCACTCCATTGAACAAAAAGCAAGCTCAGCAGTTCATAGGGCTGTTTGGGTTTTTGGAGACAGCACATTCCCCATTTAATACTGGCTCCCCTCTACAAAGTGACACGAAAGAAATATGAGTTTCAGTGGGGGGAGGAGCAGCAGAAAGCATTTGATTTGACAAAAGACACTGTGCAGCAGGTGCTTGATCTATGGCCATTGAAGGAAGGCGAAGTGGAATTGAATGTGTCTGTGCAAGACAATTACGCTAACTGGAGTGTGTGGCAGAAACAGGACAGGAAACGTGTGCCATTGGGGTTTTGGGTAGTAAGTTGCCCGATGCTGGTAACTCATACACTCCATTTGAGAAGCAGCTGCTGGCATTTTATTGGGCCCTGGTCGATGCTGAGCAAATGAATGTGGGGCATGATGTGTTGATGAGGCCTTAAATCCTGATTATACAATGGGTGCTGAGCTCTCCTAAAACACACAGAATAGGACACGCTCAAGAAGCCAGCATAATCAAATCGAAATGGTACATTCAAGACAGAGCTGAATCAGGGAAGGGTGGGGTTGCCAAATTACATGAGCAAGTGGCCAACATACCACCCTCAGATTACATACCACCGGAAGTGTCTGAAAAATGCGAGTCTCCCGTGAAATGGGGAGTACCTCATGGCGATCTGACCGTAGAGCAGACAGAACATGCCTGGTTTACAGATGGCTCGACCCGATATGTGGGAACCGAGCAATACTGGAAAGCGGTGTCTTACAATCCCAAGACAAAGAAGATTTTGACAACGTCACGGAAAGGGTAGAGCAGTCAGTTTGCAGAACTTTACGCAGTTTACCAAGCTACGAAGTCACTGTGTATCATGTGGATGCGCATTGTGCTGCAGATTCATTAGAACGTTGGTTTAATTCTGTTGCAGATGAACACACCAAGATTTCATCTGTGGATGCGGAGGCTCAGGAAGACGATTTGGAGGGTTTGGCCAAGTGGGCTCACCAGAAATATGGGCACCTTGGAGAAAAAGGCTACTACCAGGTGGGCACAAGCTTGAAGAATCAGTATTCCTTTAGAGGTAGTGAAAACAATCATTTTGCAATGTCCAGTGTGCCAACACCAACAGTACAGGCCTATCCCTCAGATTGTCCAGGGTACGTTGCGAAGAGGAAAATTACCAGGTCAAATTTGGCAGATTGATTACATCGGTCCCCTGCCAATCAGTAAAGGCTGTCAGTATGCATGCACTATTGTGGATATATACTCTGGATATATGATGGTTTTACCGTGCAAACGTGCCACACAACTGAACACCATTAAGTTGTTGGATCAAATCACGTTGCATTACAGGGTGCCTTTGCAGATTCAAAGTGACAATGGTTCACACTTCAAAGGCAAATTAATTCAGAAATATTGTCAGGAAAAAAGTATTGAATGGCAGCTTCAGGATTAATTGAATGAATCAATGGTTTGTTGAAACAACAGCTGCGCAAATCTGGAGATGGCAGTTTAGCAGGCTGGCGTGATCGTGTGTTTCATGCGGTACAAGTGTTAAACAATAGGCCTGTGAATAATCATGAAACTCCTTTGATGCGGCTAATGACTCCTGCTTTACAGATTCAACCCAACTCAGTCAGAGAGACCCTATTATAGTGGGAAATTACCCCGGGTTCTTTAGCTCCCTATCAGGCGACTCCAGAGTCAGCAGGGGTAGACTTGCATTCTCATGAGGAAATCAGATTAGACCCGAGAGGGATTGTTGTGATTGGGACAAGGATTGGGGTACAAATTCCTCCAGCGCACATGGGTTGGATTGCCCCTAGATCTGGCCTAGCATTGAAGGGAGTTGAAATGCTGGGAGGGGTCATTGATGCCAATTACCAAGGCGAGATCAAAGTCATCTTGATGAATAGTGGGGACCAATTGTTACCAATCCATAAGGGCGATCGGGTGGCCCAGTAGATTATTGGTCCTGTTAAGTTGTCCATGATTAAAAAGGGGGAGCCTCCCACAGTGTGACTACCCGTGGGGATCGTCGTGTTTGCTCTTCGGACAGTATGGTACCGGGTGCGAAGGTGTGGGTTGAAAGACCAAGTGGCCACCAGTGCCCGCAGATGTTATTGCATCAGACAAAGACCAGGTATTCTTAGTGATGGAGCCTGGTAGAAAGAAATGGCAGTATGTGCCCACAGACAAATGTTACCTAAGAGAGTCATTTTCAACACTGATATCTCTTTTCTGGGTTTGACTGGTAGATCCTGTGTCTGGCTGGTGTAATTGTGGGACTAAATGGACTCCGTTTGGGAGAGTCAAACGGCATGCTGCTTCCTACAAAACATGTCACATCTGTGCCAGCGATCCATGGGAAACTGATAATGATGAGCAATGATGTTCAAAAGCAGCCCTATGCTGATGCCGAAAAGCCAGCCAGACCGAAGAAATGGATTTGTGGAATGTGAAAATTACGTCAGGTGCAAACGCAAACAACGTTGATGCCAGCTATACAAATATGTCTTTAGGATGGCGTAAATATTCCCCGATTATTACCCAAACAGAGAATATGTGGACATATTTGGCACAGCAAGTACTCAACATTACGCACTTTTGCCTTACTGACGTGTAACATGCAGAAGCTTTGCTGAATACATGTTTAGTAGCGGTACCGACGCCACTTCCGGTTCTAAAGCACATTTTCGGCATCACGCAGAATGAGTCTTTGGTTCAGGATTCCGATATCAGACAATCCTTTTCAGTCTATGAGTACTGCAGGTTTTGCCAGGAAACAGATTGCAAGTGGAGAAACTTGACACGTATTATAACATACAATATACCTCAAGGCGATGTGTGTTACTTTATGACCTGCAATGTAAAAGAAATTGGCAAATGCCAACAGCTGAATTTAACCAAACAGAAAAATCAAACTGTGCTTGAGAAAAGGTTGTGTTCACGAGTTCCAAGCACATGTACCAGTGTGAATAATACTATGTCTTGCAATCATACATTGATAGCTGCCAGTCATATGAATCACGTAAAACTTCCAACAGGATAGCTCTTCTCATGTGGAAACATCACATACATTTACATTCCAGCTAACATTTCCGGAGGTCCATTTGCCTTAACTCGATTAGGGCTAATGATGTTCCCCTTACACCTAGCAATGTCTCGAAGCAAAAGGTCAACTTTTGAATCTGTGGGTTTATCCCCAGATTGTGATTCACATGTGCATTTGTTATTAGAGGCTGAAGTTCTAGCATTAGCCCTTTCATTAGTGGGAGTCTGGGGTTTCGCTGCTAGGGGTTACAAATCTTTAATTAAACTAGCATGTTTAGTGGTAAAAGGACTCAATCATACCTTTCAAGCATTAGAAGAGTTGCTCCTTGATAGCAAAGGTATTAGAAAAGCAACTTTGCAAAACAGGGCTGACGTTGATTATCTCTTGCTGAAACATAATTTGGGCTGTAACGCAGTTGAAGGTATGTGTTGTTTCAATCTAAGTGACCATTCACGATCCATTGAGGTTTAAGGGACCTCATTTCCCAAGTGTCTCAAGATCATACTGGGAATTGGTGGGATTGATTATTTTCATGGATTCCTGACATTGGGGGTACCCTGTGTTACGCCTTTGCTTGCATTTGTATTATTTTGGCTATTATAATAATTGGTTGTTGTTGTATTCAATGTTTTCCCAACTTGGTTCTGATGTTTCGTTGGTTTCAGAGACCGGCTCCTCTACCACTGGGCTATGGAAGATAAATATCCAAGGGTGGATTGTGATGCTTGAGCTAAAACATGGCGCTGATGCACAGTGCATTCTGGGGGCACTCAGAGCTATAATGGATATGTATTCCATGCCTCAGTGAAAATTGCACTTGCTTTGCTAAAAAAACATGCTTTCAATGTTATTTGTTGCTGAGCCTGGTATGCAGGCCTCAGTCAAGGACACTGTGCTGGGAAAGCTGCTGGGATCCACAGGTGCCAGCCGGCACCAGATATAAAAAAAGGGTTTTGTTATGTCTTGCTCAGGATGAGTTATGGAATTGTTTTCCGTGGTGCTTTAGAAGAGGGAAGCTTTTCTCCTTGGGGTTACTGTCGGTTGACCCAGCCGGCACCCAACGGTCACTCAGCAATGCGCAAGCGCTAATGCCAGAAGGTTCGAGAAATTGCCACCCCTTTTTGAGGACGGCATATATGCGGAGCTCTGGAAAGGTCAGGTGGAAAAAACACAAAGACCTCAGTCGGAGGGGGGACGCCTTGTTCCGACCTTCCTGTGGGCTGTTGTTCTCTCTGCCTGGCTGTTACCGGGGTCTTCCAGCCACCTCTGGCAAGATGAGGGATTCAGTTACACCCATGGGTGATGTATTTTCTCTTGAATTCTCTATCCTTTCTGTAATTTATTTCTGTTTTATCACTTGTTGCTTCTTAGCTATGAATAAATAGCCGTATAAGTGCTCATTATTTTTTTGCTAACTGCGTGTCTGGTTGTGAGTTATTGCTCCGTCTACCTGCGTTCAAAGTATTTGCTCTGCTCTGAAAATGTACTGGTGATAAATAACTGTCTGTGCACTCTTGGCGTGTAATACACATGCTACAGTAAAAAACAGCTAGACTGGCTGCACCAAAATGCCAGTCTAGCCACATAATAACACTTTCCATGCTGACTTCATCATTGATGCACAGAAAGAAATGCCATGCCACAGTACTAACACTAATTGTACTTGCTTTATCATAGATGCCCAGTACAAAATTCAATTCCACAGTAAGAAATGGCGAGACTGGCAGCACCAAAATGCCAGTCTAGCCACATGGTAACACTTTCCATGCTTACTATATCATGGTTGATCAGAACAGAATATCATGTTCCAAATTGCCATGTGTGTTTTATCATAGATACAGTAAAAGATTCCTAGACTGGCTGCATCAAAATATCAGTCTAGTCAGCTACTAACACTTATTATGCTTGCTTTATCATAGATTCCCAGTAAAATATTTAATTCCACAGTAAGAAATGGCTAGACTGGCTGCATAAAAATGGCAGTTTAGCCATGAAATAACACACATCATCCTTGCTTATCAATAGCATTTTTTACTAGGCATACCCCTCCCCCCACCTCCACCCACCAAAATGAGCACCACAGCCCACCACAAACACAAGCACACACACATGCACACAACATGGACTCGCTCATTAACACACAGCATTCACTCGCTCACTTGCACTCATACATTAAATATTAACTCGTTCTCACGCACACATTATATGATATACATAATAAAATGCATATTACCTGCAGTTCCGGTCCAGAATCTATTCTGCTCCACTGGCACCACCACAAAAACCCTCCGGCTCCCATGCAACATGCACAGGAAGCAAAGAGTGCTTCCTGGTTCCTGAACATGCACACAGGACCCATAATGATCCATTGTCAGTGCCCCAATCTGTTTGAATGTGCTGAGAGGTGCAGGAGTGCCCCGCCAATCATTTGTAGGTGAAGTTCCCCAGCATGCATTCAAAATGTGCCATGCAAGGCTGGGGAAGCAAAATGCCTCAGCCTTGCATGGTCCATTGAAAATGCATGCATGGGAACTAAACTGCCAAAGGGAAACCACATTTTAAGCAAGCAGCTAAGGGAGCGCTGCATGCTTCCGCTGGGCTGGTGCGGCTCCTCCATTATGGGAGAGGGCACTGACGGGTCGGCGCCCCCTCGTCCATTATAGATGAGCTGCCCCGTCACACGCCCTATCCACATAGCAGGGCAGAACGCTACTGTTGAAGCATATTGTATATAGATCACAAAGTCATTGTTTTTACATGTGAGCAGGGCAGGTGGGTGGAGTCTTGTACACATGTGGCCAGAGTCTTGATTGGCTATGGGCGTGGCACTGGGTGATGTACATTTTAGGGTTTTTTATTTTCAAATGTGGCAGGTCTGACCCAAACAAGCTCACCCATCTAGCCACTTACATGTCTCTCTGCACTCACCTGCAGGGCCACAAACGTATCGGTACAACCACACACAAACTCACACATCCTCACTATGACCCACCCATCCGCAAATACATTAACCTATTACCAAAAAAGTCAGACTTATTGGCTTTGCTAATACTTGTTTCTTATGTTTAGTTGCATCTAATGGTAGGAAAGGTGCATGTTTTATCAATCACTTAAATACGCTCTGAATTCTACAACATTTCTGTTACCCTTAATTACAAAGGCATTTTCAGTGGATTCACTGTGGCTGCTGCATTGGAGGATGTATGCAGCATTTTTATCTTTTCAATTTCATTTTCACCGGTAATGCGTCCTTCTTTCACCTCGGCCTGGGTCCTCTTTTCTAACATGTTCACCGGCTTCATCTGCCCTTACAAGATCCTCTGGTAAACGGCATGGGTCTCCTTGCTGCTGCACAGTGCAGCGTAGAACCATAATGATACACAACATTTCTTGAAGATACATCATATCCCACTAGAAACATGTAGGCAACATAACCTGCTTTTAGTAGTCAAAAAGCTCATTCCAGTGGTAGTGATGGAATTCACTTCAGCAGGCTAATATTCTACCCTGCAAGAACTGAAATAAATAAATAAAAGCTTAATTTTCAGTGGGAAAGCAATGTCATCTGGAAGCATGACATGTAAAATAACGAAACATACAAATGTCTCACTAAGTAAAACATTTATAGAGTATCCCATTATACAAGGTCCACTAGCCTGCATGCATCTACATTTTATAGGAACTATTTATTTTACCTTGCTGTTTATATTTTTTTTTTAACTACAAAAATGTGCTTTTAGCATTGCAGGAATAAAAAAGAGTCGATATGTCAAGTGAGTTGAGGCTTTACAGTATAAAAGTAAACCAAGAAAGCATGTTGTACTGCTATAACACAAAAATAAGTACACATCAATATTGTGTTCTTACATGAATTTCATGCCCAACTCCTCCAGTTTTTAAGCGCCTTCATAACACGATTTTTTTACAAGCTTTATTTAGAATTGTCTGCGTATTTTTGGCATTACAGACAAGCAGGTATGGCGAAACTTAGGAACAAACAATAACAAAAACATCAGGCGAAAAGTGGTGAGGCTCTTCATTGACCACAAAACATCCCACACTGGAACAGATGGCCGAAGGCCTTAAAGTGCAGGAACAGAAATAGGGTCAAAATGGGAGAAATTCAGACACATTTCACAACAAACCAGCCCCGGACTCATTCTCTCCATTTCCCATAGGAATATCACATCACATCCCTCGTCGTGGCCCACACAACTAGACACCGTGTCACGTCAGAGCAATGAAAAATACTTTTTAAAAGGAGCGGCCTGAAATCCAGTTGCTCTCTTTCACAAAATCAATGAAGGGGGACCACACAGCCATATACTGTTGAAATCTTCCCAGCATAGGGGCAGGGATGTCATTTGGGGGTTGCTAGCGGTCGCACCTGCGACCCCTGCGGTCACAGGTGCAACCCTTGTGGTTTTGCATGCGACCCCTAATTAAAAACAAAAACTTTTTTTTATTAAAGCACAAAACAGAGCTCCTGGACTGCAGGCAGTGACATTGGCGGTGCCCGGGCGTGCCCCGCAGCCTCCGCGGGTGACAGACACAGCAACTCTTATAAGGCTCATTACCATTCTAACATGGCCACCGCTATGTAACTTAATGTGACACCAGTCCTTTTCCTTCTCAACGCATGCCTGCACTGCTTTTACTTTACCTCCTGTCCTCTTTTTTTCCTATAACTCTGCACAGTGAGTTAGGTCGTTTTTTATTGCAGTCTCTCAGCAGAGGAAGACGCTTTGTGACTTGAGCAGATGGGTGCATGCTGAAGCGCGTGCCACTCTGTGGCGATGGGGTTTCGATTCCATAAAGAGGTGTTCTCATATCCCGCCCTAAACGTGCTTGCACTCGTGCGCAGGGTCATCTGGTTCACCCAGTGATTACCTCGACCCTCTGAAGCAGATATTAAACACACCCATAGACTATTCGTGTATGTTTGTGCACATGCTATTCGTTTTCTTTAAGGAATGGATTCTAGTCACACTGCTGGCCTGCATCCTGACAAGGAATGTTGTTACACATGGAGGCGCACATGGCCATCATGAACGTTCTGCGCTTATAGAATAACAGTCTTTTTGTTCAGGCATTTGGTCAATTGAAAGCATTTGGTCGCTTTCAGATGACAGGTAGGTCAGCTCTTCCCACCTGCCAGCACGAGCTACCACAATCCTGGGCGGTTTAAGAACGACTTTGTGAGGCCGAGTTTACGTGCATAATTAGATAAGATGTGGTGTTTTCGCTGATTCCCACGCTTTGGCATTCCCATGAGTTATGCAAGGCAATGTTTGTGTTATGGCAACGGTTGTGCGTCCAGAGCCCTGATATGGCCATCCACTGTTTATATCGGGCACAGGCAGCTTCTGGTGGGCACATAAATGTAGTTTAGGCATCTGTGAAATGTTGCAATACTTTAGTCATTAAGAGTGTTCCATAAGCTCATATTCAGAGCCACCTTTAAACCAATGAGTTTCAAACCAATACATTTTGGGAATGTGATTTCAAATGCACGTTTAGATTAATTCCTTTTCCAAAAACATCTTGGCAGGGGCACCCCTTTGCTACGGAAAAATCCACTCCCACTCAGTAAAAGGGTTGCCTGAACTGCTGCTCTCGCTCACTCACTGGGCGACTCTCCCCAAACTCTACGACTGGTTTGAAATGATGGCTATGTGGGGACTTCAGGGGTGGGGAGGCGCCTGGGCCCAGAGATGCTGCTGGCATAAGAACCCTGTCACTCTGGGAAGCTCCAGTACCTGGGCCGTTACCAGTGCCGGGAACATGTATATGACATTAGCTGGAAGGGATTCTGGGACTGCATGCTATGACCACTGGTAAAACAAAAAGGTGATTTCTGGAAGGTTTTAAATTAATCATGACCAAGGGCATAGCTCTGGGCAACCCTCCAGACCATTGTTTTTCATCCTGCCAAGCCATTACAGAAGGGGAGAAAACCTATGCAAATCAAGCCCGGTCCTACCCCAAAACGGGAAGTCCGGCTCGAACTGCTAGGTCAGACCCCTTCTGCACGAGATCACAAGCATCCCCAGACATATTTCAGCCTTGTTGGGCATCATCAGTGAGGAGTAGCTTGGGTCTCTAGGCCGGGCAGACTCGGGACTCATTTCTCCTCTGTGAAAGATAGTGAGCTAAAGAATCTGGGTAAGGCTCTCGCAACCAGGACTAATGTCTGGCAGAGAGACTCCCAGGACCCCCCTTGTTTTTTGCAAATTTAAGTAACTTTGGGTCTCACCCTAAGCTACTAGGGAAATCCAGACATGGATCCCTTGGTCACTATTCTTACAGAGGCACAGCTCCACCCTATTGATGAGGCCCAACCAGACCGAAACACGTGTCTGGGGTTGCTGTTGGTACTGCTGTTCAGTTGCCTAGCATTTCGGTACTAGACTGCCCCTGGGCAGGACAAAGACTGATATGTTTGGGATATTTCTTCTCTGTGAAAGATAGTGAGCTAAAGACTCTGGGTAAGTCTCTCGTAACCAGGACTAATGTCTGGCAGAGAGACCCCAAGGACCAGCCTTGTTTTTTGCTATGACCACTATACATAAACAGACGCTTCTGTGAGGCATCACCAGCCCAAGAGGAACAGCAGGACAGGTGCAGTTCCTATGAGGATAGGAGCTGTCACGTCCGTCTGGCCTCTATCCTCAGAGAATTGCGCAAACATTTGGAAGGCTAGAAACTGTGGCGTTTTCATTTTTCCCCACACCGTTGAGAATTCAAAGCGTTTATGATGCCCACGTCATGCTTCATCAGACACACGCAAATCTGCGTCTCTGAAAGGCATGTAGAACTAGGGACCCGTGGCATGAAGATTTTCAGTGGCACGGCCCAGAATGTCGGAACGCCCAGAATTCACACATGGGCATCTTGACTCTGAAGGAGCGGGTGTTTCTGGAGTCAGGCCCTGTGCATCAAAAGTCACGCATACCCCTACATTTGCAAATTAAGCGCCCTGCTTTGAACGTTCAGGCTGCAGAGGCCAATGAGGGCATAAGGAACATGTGCATTACCTGCCAAGACAAGCTGGCATTCCTCACAACCGTTTGCTAGGGCGCCCCACTACACCATCTAGCTTTCGGACCTTGTTCCCCCGATGGTGCTGATACCCCCATCTCTCGGCTGTCTCTGCGGCTTCACAACAGCATCTCCCTGAATCAGTGTGCTCCTGCTCTGATGTCGTCACACTGCCACAGCCTCCACGCCACTCTCTGACCCATCGTCTGCCCCTTAAACTGTTTCCGTGTGTGCACTGGTAGCGATATAACACCAAGTGAGCGAGCCCACAATGGTTCTCCTTTTTTTTACAAGTTGATTGGCGCCTATTAGCAACCACACTCTTTCCATCCATAAAGTGGATACTAACAGCAATAATGGCCTTGGGGGTGGGCTATAAAGTCTTCCCCTGCAGCCTCCAGTAATGCCCTCCGTTGGTCAGGCTATTACCTGAAGTGGCAGGCCGTCACTTAACATACAGCTGTCTTCCAGAGCTGTTATCACCATCGTATTGACATTACTGTAAATGACCTCCACAGAAAACTGCAAAGCCAAAAGGAGTATGTTATGTGGGGGCTACTGGTATACTGGCAGAGCCAGCTTGGACATGTTTTCTTATAGTATCATTACTGGCATTAAAGCCAGCATGAGTATGTTCTTATATGGGAACAAGGCACACATTCGTGAAGCCACCATGGACCACACCCAACTGCTAGTGAGGAATGTGAACTTGTGGCAGGCCTTGGGTCGGAACGTTATGAGGGACTCTCTCTCTCTGCGTTCCATGCCACACTCAATATGTGAGAACTGTCTAACAAATTAAAACTCCCAACACCTGTAAATATATGTAACCTGCTACAATCTGTGTTTTGTTTTTGTGCATATCCTGACAGGATGACTAGATTTTCTTGGTTCTGGCTCAGTTTCTAAGGGTTGAATTTGTTGACACACCTTCTTTCATTTCATTCAACAGCCACATGTATTTTCTTCCCATTGCTTGGCACCATTTGGCCTTGCACATCTACTTACGTTCACAGTAATTAGGTAAAATGGGCCTATACACACTGATATTAAGGCTACATATGGCAATGCATTCTTGTATGAAATGTATATATATCATATTACAGTGATATCCTAACCATATTTTTCTTAGGAACAATGCTATGTGATGCCACATCTTGTTTTGTCAACGGTTCAAAGGCCGTGTGCCATCACTTCCTGTGATGTCACTTGGGGGTGGGGTCAAATGACATCATGTCCTGTGATGTCTACAGAGGTCAAGGGTCGTGTGATGTTACTTCCACTACCCCTTGCATTTTGGTGAAATGACCTCCCTGCATAAGGGCCAAGATTTTCTGTTGCCAACACCTCCCAAACTTTCAGCCAGCTGTATGCTATTGCAAGTTCCATGGGGTCTTTCCATTGGTTAGCAATTGCCAGCCTGGTTACTTGTAACAAGTGGATGAAATGGAATGCTCTCGATCCGGACATGGGACAGACATGGGCCATCATCCCTCAGGGTCTACAATGCCCAGCACCAAACTTAACGGGTCCCAAGGGAGGGACCATCCAGTAATTTCCTTGATATGGCATAGAATCTCTTTCCAAAATGTCATTATCACAGGGCATTGCCACCACATATGGACCAGGTCTCCCTCCAAGCCACAGCCCTGCCAACACACCAGGGACATCCCAGGACCCATTTACTTAATCTTTGGGGTGTTAGGTACCATCTAAAGCAAATCTTGAATGCATTTTCCCTGATCGTGACACAATTTGAGGACTTCTGCGCCCTCTTCCATATGTGTTCCCAATGCTCTTTTTCTATCAGCACCCCCAGTTCCTTGCTCCATTTCAGCATATATAAACAAATGTATCAGACGGCAGATTCCCTTGTAGGAGCTGGTAGACCTTTGTAACCCTTTTTCGTCTGCAAACCATCCTTGAGAGTCAATTCCAATCCCCTAGTAGCCCGGCTGCCCACCTCTAGGGTCCTCTTGTGTGATGCCCAATGCCTCAACTGAGAATAGTGAGACCATTCACCTTCACCAACCCAAACTTTGTTTTGCATTCCTTGAAAGTCAGTGGTCTGGTTCCTGAATATAAAGCCCTAAGAGTCAGTCTGCCCTGTTCCTCCGAAGCCTCAAATCCTATCCTGAGCATAACCGGGGAAAGGTCAACGTTATGTAAAACTGGAGACAATGTACCAGAGGGCACCCCAATCATTATCAAGCCCCTGCCTCAGTGTTCGAGAGATTCTTATGTTGCACATAAGAGATCTCCTCGCACTGCCCACCTTTAATACCTAAAAATGGCAGATGTGTCAGTGGTAGAGTCATAGCTGCCTGTTCCACATGCCACCATTGCCTTGGCCCATGTTCTGCCCGCCAGACAAACTACTGTGCAATGTGTGCTGCAAGAAAGTATGTTTTGATATCCGGGACACCTAGGCCCTCCACACTCTGGCTTTGCAAAATCATTTTCCTCTGGCTGTGCTGTTTCTTCTTCCTCCATACAAAGGCGCATTAAATCTAGGTGCAGGAATTTTCAGGGCAAGGTCCAGAATGCATACAGGAATCGCGGGACCAGTGTAATCGTCAAGGCCATAATCCTCCCCATCCATAACACATCTTGCTGGTCCCAGCATTTTAAATCCTCTTCACACGCCTTTCACAAGGCAGGGATATTTGCCTCATGGATTGATTGAACGACGGGCGTTATCAAAATGCCTAAATAGTCAATGGGGTATTTTGTCCACCAAATCAGGCTTATTTTCCTCCAGCTCCCTGGAAATCTCTGAGAAAAAGGGAAATATTCAAGCCCTGGGATTTATCCCCATTGATATTGAAACGGAAAACCTCCTCAGAGATCCTAAGGTCGTCCAAGGCCACTGGCAGAGAGGTCGTGATGTTGCTTAGGATGAGTGCAATATCATCCACGTATAAATCAATTTTATGCTGATGTAAGCCACAAATTACTCCTCGAATGGCCTTCTTAGCCTCAATAGTGCACCCAAGTGGCTCGACCGCGGAGTGTGAAAATAAGCAGGGATAGGAGCAAACCTGTCAAGTTCCTCTCTAATGACTATCAGGGAGGAGAACTGTCTGTTGGGTCAATTCTAGTAGTCATTATTTGGTATCCTGCCACGAGCAACCACCTAAACATTTCTCAGAAACCAAAAGGTCCTCAGCACCTGTCAGATGTAAGCCCAATCAATGGAATTGAATGACTTATGGGCATCGATCACTGTGATACTAAACTCTTGTTTAGTTCTATGCACCCAAAGGATCAGATCAATCAGCCTCCAAATGTTATCACTTGTAGCTCGGTGCCTGATGAACACCGCCTGGTCCGTACTTACTATTTTCAGAAATGTGAACATGACCCGTTCTGCCGGAATCTTGGCGTAGACTTTTATGTCTCCAATGAGCAGGGCTATAGTACTCTACAAGGCCAGATTTTTGGGATCTTTTCACGGTTTCCAGAAATAATGTTGTCACAGACTCCGCAATGGTCTCTGTGACCCTGCCCAATTTGAGAAACAAGTTTAATAGCATAGTCATGTGAGGAGCAAGGGTGGCCCCAAAATCCTTATAAGCCATCAGAGACTGGGCCTTGTTTGCCGGGATAGAACGTATTGCCCATTCCATCTCCTCCTGCGATTTCAGGGATTCCAGCTGCTCCCTGCCTTGATCTGAGGAAGCCGGACCTCAGACAGGAATCCAGCCTAGGCTTCTTACTCCCTCCAGACATTTTGGAGCAATTGCCCAGAATAGGCTTTCACCAGATCTAGCTGGCCCTCCACATCTCGAAGGCAAGTGATAAAATTGGGTGTGACTTGTCTTCTAGGTTTGGCTGTGAGAAACCAGTTAGCTTTGTTCCCCATCAAATAGTATGAGTGTTCATTTCATAGATGGCTACGGGTTAAGTGATCAGCACACAGCTTCGAGCTGACTACATGCCGCCTTCAAGGCTCTGAGTGCCTTTTGCGAGCCTGACTGCCAAGCCTCCTTCTCCCGGACCACCTCTTCTTTCTCTAAGAGCTACATCTGATGTTTGTTTGCTTTTACATATGCCGAAGTCCTACTTATGATGTCACCCCTCATCAGTGCCTGGAAGACATCCCCAACCACATCCTAGCTAGTGACACCCGTGTTGTTCTCCTCAAGGTATCTGGTCATTGTATCCTAAATCCTGTCTTGATTGCCAAATCCCCCAGAAGCATATCATTAAATCTCCATGGACTGCATACTGAGTCATGCTGTGGAGTACCCAAGATGATTGCCTTGCACAGGAGCATGATCCAAAAAAATATTGTTCCCCTATTGTGATGCCAGCTACATTAGGAATCAGACTCAATGATGCCCATATCATGTCTAGTCGAGAAGTTGACTTATTGGCATGGGAATAAAAAGCGTAGCCCCTTTCAGACTGGTGAGAAAAGCGTCACACCTCAATCACGGAGCACTCCCTCAGGATTCTAGCCGCGTGGGAGGGCTAGGATGTTCTATCCAGGTTCAGGTCAAAGACACAATTGAAGTCCTCACCCATAGCCACCCCACCTTTACAAAAAGTGCAAAGATCACGAGAAGTTAATCAAAAAAGGAGTCCTGTGCCTCAATAGTAGCATAAATGTTTACCAGAGAGAACACATGCCCAAATAGCCTGCCCTTAACCAGCAAATAGCGGCCCTTACGGTCTCAAAAGATCGCCTTTCTACTGAACCGCAAATCCTTATTGATCAGGATCACCAGCCCACTTTTTTTTTTAGAATACCCAGATGCAAAATACTGCAATGAAAACAAAAAGACACTCTCTGAAAGGCGCCACATGTTGATTTAATGTTGTTATTTAGGCCCCTTGGTTAACACGTGTTTCGGCTTAGGGGCCTTTTTCAGAACTGGACATGTGCTATCAAATCATAAAAACTTTACAACACCATAACATACCCACATCCCAGAAAGAGAGTAAGGGTTTGGAGTAGGGTAGGATTCAAACGGTAAGAGAAAAAATAAACAGACAATACAGGGAAAAAACAAACAAAAAGAGCATAGTTTAGATGCTCACTGAATTTCTCATAGCCATCAATACATTAACATCGTAATACCCTCTGTGTTTCGAATATTCATCTCTTAAGCTTATAATAAAGAGCCCATTAGCCTCATTACTCGCTATCAGTTGTATAGTAAAATGTTAAATCCACTTTCCATTTGTGTTGACCTATTGTTCATTAACATTCCATGCATCGTACAAAGTATTGCCATTTAATGCCCATGTTCCTAATTGGGCAAGACTACAAACCATTTAGATCCCCAACCGTTACTTTTCACACTGTCACATGTTTTACTCACCCGAAGCGTTGTGAGTCTGCTTTATGCAATAATGTAGGTTACTTGTCAAGTTTTGTTTATCCCGGGTTAGTTCCCTCGGTCCCTGTTAAAAAAGACATCAGGTACCACTACTGCACGTACTGCACTTTTTACTGAACACTGATTACCAAAAATTCCTTGATTGAGAGTGCTCCCCCATTGTTGCATTCCTAAATGGCCGGTGCCACAATTGTAATTACTGGTGTGAGCACCAATGGTTTCACCAGCTAGCATGCCCCTCATCACACAGTAAGGACTCAATGTATTATTAACCCCTTAACTGCCAGGCTATTATGCAAGTCTATGCAAAAAGGACGAGCATACTCGTCCTTGGCACATTTGATATCCAGTTGCAGCTCCCCTTACCCATTCCCTCTGATAGTCATGCAGTATTATTCCATGCTCTTTCCAATGACTAATTATTCAGTGTGTCGATGTCCATTTTACTCTAAACAGCTCAGTGATTCCCAAGCCTTTGCCAAATGCCAATACTATATTGTAAAAGGTACTACAAATTCCCCAAAATACATGCTGGTGTATTGCCCTCCTACCATTATCCCATTCTGCTCCTCTGTCACCCAAGTAAATGCGCATTATCCCCGGTTTACCCAAGCACTTTCCAATTTCACTGGGGCTCAGGTACCCTTGCGGGCGCAATCTCTGTAGGAATCGAGGCTGCCATTTTATTTCCTTTTTATATGTCTTTTCCGGCCTTAAGCCCCGCCCCTCACTCGCTCATACCATTTTGCCGGGTGTATTTGACCCGTTTGTGATTACTACGCAATTTCTTCCTACCACCTAAAAATAATACAGAAAAAATGTACGCCAATGTCCCCGTGACATGCCCTGTCAGCCTATTCTAAGTTGTACATTGTCCCCGCAGTACAAATGCTTGCGGTTCCTATATATGTTGCTTCATGGTTGCACTGCCAATTACCCTCATATTCCTCAGTCCTGTCATTCTATAGCACATTGTGGTGTAGGTTCCTGTTAGTTTCTAGTATTGGTAAATTACATATAATAACTGTACATGATGTAAGTTTACAAGCCTTTCTGTGCCATTATAATCAGGTTCCTTATTATAAATTGATCTTCTACCATTCTTGTCAGATTGTTTCACTTCTACCTGAATTCCTATGGTACATTGTGGTTAAGGTAGGTTCCTGTTAAATTTGAGTATTGATACATTTCGTATAATACCTGCACATCGCATAGATAATCGAAAAACATGATGTAAATGTACAAGCTTCTTTTGCCATTGTAGTCAAGGTCCTTTTAAAAATCACTCTTCTAGCACTCTTGCCAGATTGTTTCACTTCCACCTCACTCTAGTCCCAAATTCATATACCACATTAGGGATCTGGTGAGGACTTGATGTTATATTCAAGTGCTGTTAGTGTACTTATGATGCCTTGCCTTGAGCTCCTTCAAAGAAAGGCACTGAGCTTGTGGTCGAAGTGCGCCCCTCTTTCCGTTGCCCGGAAATGGTAAATTAGTCTCGCTTCCATTTGGCGCAAGGCTTTCTCCTTGTCTCCCACTCTTTTGCTGAGTGTTATTTTCTTTAACCCCATGAATCTAATGTCACTCTTGTGCTCCAGTTGATGATGTTTCTGCCCATGAATTGCCATTGGGACTCTTGGATCCTGGCTGTTTATTGTTGATATGTGTTCTCTAATTATTGTTCTCAAGGTGTCTTTAGTGCCTCCAATTAATATTTTGGCACATACACATTTGATCGCATACACAACAAACGTTGTTTGGCAATTGATAAAGCCTGTCATCAACCACGTAGTGCCTTCTGCATCACTGAATTTGTCAGTGACATATTGTGCATATCTGCACATTGTGCACCTGCCACATTTATAAAAACCTTTCCTGAAAGGATTCAACAAGAAACTACCTGATTCCTGATTAGGACTCGGTAGCAGCGATGGACTCAACACATTCTTAAGAGTATTGGCTTTCGTAAACACCAATTTTGGTCTGTCACCTACACATCCTGATAAGTCTTTATCCAAGCATAACAAATGCCAGTGTCTGTTCATTATTCGTTTAATCTAGTATTTGTTGTGACACAATTTTGTTATGAATCTATCCTCTGCATGTTGTTTTTCACAGTCTTCCTTCTTCTTTTGAAACAGGGTATTTCCCTTCTCATGCCCCTGACTTTAGTGTCTGCCTTTTTAACATGATTCACAACATATCCTCTTTCATAACAGCGATCTGTCAAAAGATGGCATTCTTCCTGAAATTTGACTTGATCTTGACTATTACGTCTGGCCCTAACAAATTCTCCCACCAGTATATTACAAACCACTGTGACCTGGTGGCAACTCGTGGCATATAACATGGGGTTCACCTCTGTCAATTTTCTGAAAGCTCTGGTCTTAAGTTCATTTCCTACCACATATAGATCTTTAGATCCAAAAAGTCTATCTCATTCCCACTGTGTGTCCCAGTGAACTTGATACCAACATTGTTGTTATTGATATCATTAATGAATTCATCCAGTTCCATTGTGTTAGTCTTCTAAATCATTAACACATTGTCAATGTATCTGGTCCATAATGCTACATGTTTGGAATACTTTGAATTGGTGTAGAAGACCGTAACCTCAAATAGCCCCATAAAGAGGTTGGCCAGTACCGAAGCATATTTTGTACCCATCGCTACACCCTGCATTTGCTGGTAGTATTGGTCATTGAATATTTACTTGTTATGAGTGAGTGTGGTCTCTAACATCTCTGTGCACTGCCTCCTGGCCACCCCTGACACCAGAAGCATCTGAAGACCTTCCTCTGCCTTCACTCCCTCTCTCCCCTGCGGATCTGCTATCTCTTGGTACTGTGCGCCTGGCCACCCTCTGTCCCCTGGGCCCAGGTACCTGCTTAGCCTGCCACCCTCCTGCACTGCCGCCTGGCCACCCCTTACACTGGGGACAGTGGGCCTCATTAGGAGTTTGGAGGTAACCAGGGCGCTTTTAGCCCCATGGCGGCCTCCAAATCCTTACCGACTCCTCCCTGGTGAATGGAGCTATTACCGCCCCATTCCAAGGTTGGCGAGGACAGTAATTCCATATTCACCAGGGCCCTTCCCCATTCCCATTTGGGCCCCCATAGGGCTCAATGGGAATGGGGAAGGCACGAATAACGGTGCCGCAAATTGCGGTATCGTTATTAGCACCCAAGTCCCTTTGCGGGTCCCGCCCTTAACGCCTGGTAAAACCAGGCGTTAAGGGAGGACCCACAAAGGGAACTCGTAATAGGGTGGTAAGGGATTACCAGTAACGGTGCACTTACCGGTACCGTCAATCCCTTACCGCCCACCTCGTAATAGGGCCCAGTATCTGTAACCATACTGTCCCCCACACCACCAATTCTCTTCTCTTTCTGCACTTATCAGACTTACCCAGTCTGTTGCCTTAAACACAGCACTTGCCAACTGCTGGCTGCACTACCACTTTTTATTTGCCTTTATTATCTATTTATTTTTATTTTTATTTCTTATTATTTATCTGTTCTCCTCTGCTCTGCACTTTCCACTCCCCCCCCTTCCATGCACTTTTTCCCCCTTTTCCTTTCCCATGCATATTCGCGTTCTCAATGTCACTGGGCCTAGTAAGATCGCTGTTTGTGTTCTCCCGTGTTCCCCTTCTTTTGCCTTGTGTTGCTCTGAAACACTTGTGTACGAGCGCGATATAAATAAATTATCATATCATATCATAACATGTTAATATAATGATAAAGCCAGGCCGCGCTGTATCTGAATATGTATCTGATAGTTTCAAGTGCCAGATCATGTCTGATGGATGTATATAATGCACAAAGGTTACCAGACATTTGGTCGAAAAAAATTGGTCGACTGGACAAATGGTCGAACCAATTTGGTCGAAAACCAAATGGTCGAATTTTTTTTTATTTTTATTTTCACCCCTTTTTTGGGGCGGGGGGGTCCCCTCCCAGCCCCCTTTTTTTTCTAAAAAACCCTTTTTTTAAAAAAACAAAAACCCGAAAAATATATATATAAATAAAAAAATAAAACATCGACCATTTCGTTTTCGACCAAATTGCGTCGACCAAATGTCTTTCGACCAGTTTTCAGTCGACCAAATGTCTGGACACCATGCACAAACATCTAGTGTTACCAGTAGAAACTACTGTCCCACTGAAGTTCTTGAATAATGTTCAATGCACTTTTCGTGTCCTTCAAGTATGATTTCAATTTACTAACATGAGAGCTTAACATGTTGTCAATGTATTCCGCAAGGGGTTGTGTTGCCCAGCCAATCCTGCTAAGGATTGGTCTAGCCTCCGGAATTGTACCATATTCCTTATGGATCTTAAGCAGGAAGTACATGGTTGGAAGTATCATTCTTTGTTATAAAAAACATTCTCTCCACATCTGTAACCAAGAATTGTCTGTGCCATTTTGTAATCAGTTCCTGAAGATGTTCAACCACTTCCTTCTTAGGATTCTCCTTGAGAAATACAGAGGGTATTACTATGTTAATGAATTGATGGCTATAAGAAATTCAGTGAGTATCTAAACTATGCTCTTTTTGTATGTTTTTTTGCTGTATTGTCTGTTTATTTTTTCTCTTACCATTTGTTTGTTTGTTTGTTTGTTTTATTATTCATAAGGTGCAGCAGACACGAGGGTATTAAGGCGCAACAGTTCCAAGAATTTGCGAAGCTTAGTTACATACAGACATAAAAGCGAAATACATTAATTACAACAGCGGGGTACACAGATATATACAGTGCTAACTGGAATCGTGCAGTCAGGACTTGAGAATATTTACATATTTACAGATGTTATTGGCAGTGTATAGGGACGTGTGATTGTCACTGAGTGTGGTAGGTAAGTATTCTTACTAGGTTTGAATGTACAAGCAGGCATCCTGCAAAGTGCAAGTTAGTGGTCCGTAGATTTTAACCAGAGGATGGTGTTTGATCTAAAGTTCTGATACATCTGGTCAACTCTCAATGTGGTGGTAGGGAGTTCCAGAGTTTGGCTGCTTTGACGGGTAAGCTGTTGCCTCAGACCGTAGATGATTTGAATCTAGGGATGGATAAGCAGTCTCGGTTTACTGTTCTAGCTGGTCTCAGGGATGTCCTTTTATGGAATCTCTCCTCGAGGTATAGCGGTGCGGCATTGTTGAGAGATTTGTGGGTGAGTGAGGCAGTTTTGAGGAGGATTTTGTCGTTTGTCCGGAGCCAATTGTTCAGTCGTCTACTCTCAACAATGTGCTCTCTTCTAGAGATACCAAGGGCCGCTCTAAGGGCATTATTTTGTAGGGTGCGTATTCTAGTAATGATGGATTTATTGGCTCCTATGTATAAGGCATTGCAATAGTCCAGCCGTGACAGGATGAGGGCTCTGGCTAGAATAATACAGCTATTATTCGAGAGAAATGGTCTGCCTGTTCTGATAAGTTTGCACGTGGACGCTGTGGAAGACGCCAACGTGTTATTTGGCGAAGGATAGGGTAGAGTCGAGGTAGAAGCCTAGTGTTTTTACCTACTGGGCTACCTGTATGAGGTTTCCGTCGATTAAGAAGGAGGAGTTTTGGATCCTAGTTTTGGATCCTAGTTTTTTTTTAAAGTTGGTTGAGGTACCCAAGATGATGAGTTCTGTTTTGTCATCATTCAGGCATAGACCATGCATAGCCATCCATGCCTGGATGATGATGTACACACTGTTCACCAAGGCCAAATCCTTGTCGTAATCCCCTGAAAGTGGGAGGAGGATCTGAGTATCATCTGCATAGTTAGTGTAGGTGATACCAAGATGATCCAGATCATCAAAAAGGGGCTTAGTAAATATGTTGTACAGTGTGGACAAGACGCAGGACCCTTGTGGCACTCCACAGGTGATGGGTATGGGGTCGGCCGCAGCTGAGGACGAGAAGACCCCCATTGTTCTTTCACTTAGGAAAGATCTAATCCAGTTTATAGCCTCTATAGAGAAATGTGTTGCTGTGTCGAGGTGGTTGCAGAGGATCGCATGATCTACCAGATTGAAGGCAGCTGAGAGGTCCAGGAGAAGAAGCAGAGCTGATTTACCACTGTCTCTAATCTCATCTACTTGTGACTTAAGGTCGATGAGGGAAGTTTCCATGCCATGTTGTGGACGGAAACCTGACTGGCTAGCTCCTAATAGGCGGTGTTGTTCTAAATAATTTTGAATTTGCATATAGGCCATTTTATCTAACATTTTTAGCTGGAAGGTGACAGTTGTAATTGTCCTATAGTTAGTGGGTGCTAAGGGATCTAAAGTTTTTTTTTTTTAAGAGTCAAGTACCCATGATTCTTTAAGGTTCTTAGGGATGGTACCATATGCGAAGGAACTATTGATAAGCTTGGTGATGAATTGTGAGAGGTCTCGGACTGCATCCTTAATAAATTGTGCAGGGCAGAGGTCGCCCTGGCAATTGGAAGGTTTAAGGGATAGAATGATTCTCTCTACTTCGATAGTAGATGTCGTGTGGGCTGAGTTTCAACAGCGGGCCCATGAGATTTAGGTGTAGGGGGAGCATTTAGGGAATCTTTTTTTAGAGATGTTTTGTTTTGTAGGGTGGAGACTTTGTTGGCTAATGCGTATTGGATGTCTGTGCACCATTTTTTATCTTTGGTACAGGTGTCAGGTATAGCAATGGGTGTCTCTATTTCTTTAAGAATAGTAAATAGCTCTTTGATGTTAGAGTTAGCTTGAGAGATAAGGGTGTCATAAGATTCCCGTTTGGCAATGCAGATTTCTTTTTTATAGAGTGTTGACAGTTTGGTGAGCTTAAGTTTATTGGCTTCCGAGGGTAGTAATTTCCAAGCCGCCTCACATTTTCTTTTTTCTTGCCTTACGTTTTTTAGGAATGGGGTGAACCATTTGTTCAGGTGTTTTTTTGGCTTACTTGGTCTCAATTTAAGGGAGGCAATCTGATCTAAGGAAGTGGCCATCATTTTGTTATATTCGTTGATTAAGCTTTCGGGGTCATTATTGTCGGGCAGTGAGTGAAGGGTAGAGAGAATGACAGGGATAAATCAGTCAGTCAAACAAGTTTATTCCGATATGAAGAAATCCATCAAACGACAGAGAAAAAACACAATATTACACAGCATCAAAGAAATACACAAGTCATAAATAATATCTTGAATCCTATGCAAACATCAATTATGAATATACTTAAAACGTGGCACAACAGGATAAAGTGAATACAAATTTCATAATTACTGGTCCATAAAATCAAATTTTTGTGTAAAAAAATAATTTCAAGACATGTTATAGAAATACTTTCTCCTGTTTTACATTACTCATTATTGGGAACCAATACCCTGGAGCCTCAACAAACTTTTCCTGAAATACATTGCTTTTTTCAAAAAAGTGATCAGCGCCCAAGCCGTAAATACCGTGCCTGCACTCAAAAGAAAGATGAGTGCTACTTTATAATTACGAATCTCAGTCTTCTTAAGGGCAGGAATCAGGGTTGATCTGCGGATGCCAGTAAAACCAGTACAAAAAAACAATAAATGGACCATATCTTCGCAGTGATGACCACAAACCGGGCAACCTGCGGAATCTGGGAAACCTTTCCAGTTAGATGTGTTCCCTCTCAGAAGAAGGGAATCAAACTGTGCCTATCCACTGTATTTTTTTATATTTCTCGTTAAGGTAGGTGGAGCCCTAGGGACAAATATGGGAAGGGGTCCGGTGGTAGTGAGCGTAAAGGAGAGCAGGTGGTGGTCGGTCCATGCTAATGGAGAAGAGGAGAGGATATTGGCATGGCAGCTGTAGTCTGCTACCCAATCTAGTAGTCGCCCTTTGTTGTGGGTGGGGTTTTAATCCTTTGGGTCAGGCCAAGGTCTGATAGAATGTTTGCTGTAGCCAAGGCAGATTGGTCTAGTGGGTCATTAAATCCCAGGTTGAGGTCCCCAAGTAGAAGTACTTGCGTTGAGCTTTTGAGGTTACTGGAAAAGAGGGTGTGGATATCTTCCTCAAATGTCCCAATTATGCCCGGAGGGAGGTAGATCAGATGTATGTTGAGAGTCTGGGAATTGATCAATGGTAGTTTGACTGTAAAGGCTCCACAAGATTGAAGGTCGAGGGGAGGGGGGCTAATCTCATGGAGAGACTACATTTGCAGATAATAGCAATACCTCCGCCTCTGGTCCCTATTCTATCTTGTCTTAGTATAGTGTATCCATCGGGAATTGCTAGCATCAGTATGGGGCCTGCTGCTGCATGCAGCAAAGTCTCAGTAATGGCGAGGAAGTCTGAATTTTCACTCAAAATCACATCAGCAATCTATGGGGCGTGTGTTACTAGAGATCTCGCATTTATTAAGGCTCCTTTAAAGGGTGGGCTAGTGGGAGTGGTGGATGCTGGACGGGATGTGGGATGGTCTTTATGTTTGTATCGTTGGATAGTAGTTTTTGGTTTTTGGTTTTTAGTTTCTGGACAGCAGTTGACGGCTGACTTGGTGTTGATAGGAGTTGAGTCAGGTCAAATGTTATTGGGTCTCTTCCCTGTAAAGGTGAGTAATGACCTGATAGGAGGCTCATATATTTTAGCTAGTCTGGCTCTCAGGCGAGAGTTCCTGGATTCCGTCGACAAGGATTGCTGAGGAATGGACTTTGAGGGTTGTACATAGCTGAGGGACGTTTAGTTATGAATCCGTTAGTTAGAGCAGGGTATTTCCTGCTTGCTAGGTCATCAGTTATTAGTGTATGGGGCATAACAAGGCAGAGTGTGAGGCTTAGTGTGAGAAATGGGATACAGGTTTGCTGGTTGATGGATGTGGTGGGCATACTGAGACCTGACTATGTGCTAGTTGCAATTGTCAGTTGATGGTATGGGCGTAGCTTGTATACATTAGTGTACTGTCTGGGTCCTGGAGTACAGTCAGGCACAGTTGGCTGGGCACAAGGGCTAGCTCGGGTTGGGGGGGCAGGCTGGTTCAGGGAAGGCAGAGCTGGCACAGTGGGCTGCAAAAGGCACAGTGGGCTGCAATAGGCACAGTGGGGTGCAATAGGCACGGTGAGCTACAGGAGGTACATTCAGAATGGACACAATGGGCTGCAATAGGAACAGTGGGCTACAATAGGCACAGTGGGCTGCAATAGGCACAGTGGGCTGCAATAGGCTCAATGGGCTATAATAGGCACAGTGGGCTATAGGAGGTACAATCAGAATGGGCATGATAGGCTGCAATAGGCACAGTGGGCTACAATAGGCACAGTGGGCTGCAATGGGCGCAGTGGGCTGCAATAGGCACAGTTGGCTGCAATGGGCACAGTGGGTTGCAATAGGCACAGTGGGCTGCAGGAGGTACAATCAGAATGGGCACAATGGGCTGCAATAGGCACAGTGGGCGACAATAGGCACAGTGGGCTGCAGTAGGCACAGTGGGCTGTGATAGGCACAGTGGGCTGCAATAGGTGCAATGGGCTGCAATAGGCACAGTGGGCTATAGGAGGTACAATCAGAATGGGCACAATGGGCTGCAATAGGCACAGTGGTCTACAATAGGCACAGTGGGCTGCAATAGGCGCAATGGGCTGCAATAGGCACAGTGGGCTGCAGGAGGTACAATCAGAATGGGCACAATGGACTGCAATAGGCACAGTGGGCTGCAATAGGCACAATGGGCTACAAAAGGTACAATCAGAATGGGCACAATGCGCTAGTAGTGTCAGGTATATTGAGTAGAGTAAATGAAGGCACAATGGGGTCAAGCATTGGGTGCATAGGTATACTACACATATATGGCAAACAGGGTCATCAGGCTGCGAGGAACAAGTGCATAAAGTGTCAGTTACTTACAGACGGTTAATGCTTGCGTGGGAGGCTTGCCTGAGTAGGCGTAGGTAGGTCTTTTAAAGTTTGGCAGTTCGTTGCTGCAGAACTTTAAGGATCATGGGCGGCAGCGGCGTACCGCAGCGAACAGGGGCAAACAGGGGTATTGGCCTTGGTATGGCCTTTGGATGGCCGGCACTTCTGCCTGCCGGCAGATGTTAGGGATTTAAATCAACATTTAAATCCGGTGGCGCGTGCGTTGCTTAGCAACGCTGAGGACGCTGAGCCTTGTTTTCAGGCCGCATCGCGTCCGACTTTTTAGATTTCAGTAATGTCGGCGCGTGCGGACCTGAATGGGATGTGGGCTGAGATTCATGTGCGGTTTTGGGGAGGCACACGGCCCCATGCAATCTGCTGGACCTGGTGGGTGGGGGCACACGGACCCACAGCAATCTGCTTTTCCTGGGCTGCTGGGATGAGGGGGCCCCAGCCCTCCCACTCCGAAGGAGATGTTGAATGTGAGGGGCAAACGGGTATTGGCCTTGTTATGGCCTTTGGATGGCCGGCTCTTCCGCCTGCCGACGGATGTTAGGGATTTAAATCAACATTTAAATCCGGCAGTGCATGCATTGCTTAGCAATGCTGAGGACGCTGAGCCTTGTTTTCAGGCTGCATCACGCCCGACATGTTAGATTTCAGTAATGTCGGCGCGTGCAGACCTGAATAGGATGCAGGCTGAGATTCATGTGCGGTTGTGGGGAGGCATACGGCCCCACTGCAATCTGCTGGACCTGGTGGGTGGGGGCACACGGACCCTGGGCTGCTGGGATGAGGGGGCTCCAGCCCTCCCACTCCAAAGGAGATGTTGAATCCTACCCTACTCCAACCCCTACTCTCTGTCTGGGGTATGGGTATGTTATGGTGTTGTAAAATGTTTATGATTTGATAGCACACGTCCGGTTTTGAAAAAGTTCCCTAGGCCGAAACACGTGTTAACCAATGGGCATAAATAACAACATTATATGAACACGTGGTGCATTTCAGAGAGTGGGCCTCATTGCAAGTATGGCGGTAAGGCAACAACGGCGTCAGTATCACTACCGGCACTGTTGCTACCGTACCGCCATACTACAAGTTCTGCTTGCGGGTGCCCTTGCTGCCACCAGGTCTGACCTGGTGGTTGTACCGGCACCCACGAGCAGAACATGATGATAGAACGGTACCGGTGCTACCACCCTCCCCATTCCCATTGAGCCCTATGTATTTTTGTTTTCATGGCTTGTCTGGAGAATGGGAACACACCTTTGACACTCTAAATGCGATTTAGCTCACAAACTATATGGCCTTAAGGACATTATAATACTCTGGAACACCCTCCCATGTGACATCAAAACTATCTCAGTATTCTCCAATTTCAGGAGAAGTGTCCTCTCATGGTTACTTAACAAGAACTAACTAACAGTTACCCAGATCTCCTAATGTTACCTCATAAATCATTTGTTGCTGCCATTTGATTTTCCTATACCTGCTCTTATGTTCCGGCATATTTCATCTGCCTACATTGTTAGCAAATCATAGAACACCTGCTTCTCTATACCTGTCCTGCCTGTATTATAGCCATGTAAAATACACACCATTGGCACTGTAACTTCTTATCGCTGCCTATGCCTAGGTCTATAAAATGTATCTTGGTCCTATGTTTCTAAAATGTATATTGGTACCTACATGTAAATGTCTTTTAAAATTCTACCCTTAACTGCATTCTATATGTCTGTAACATTCTACTAAAAGCACCCAGATACCCCCGGGTCAGGTGCCCTATATAAATAAAATAAACAAACAAACTGTCGCAAGAAGACTACGAGGGTCATTACAAGGTTGGTGGTAGGGGTTTAACGGGGCCGGTAGAGCTGCCGACCCCGTTAAACCCCTACTGTCGCATTACGAGGTTTGCTCGTGGGACCTGCTAAGGACGCCTGGTTTTACCAGGTCTCCTTAGCGGGTCCCGCGAGCAGACCAACATGCTAACAACGGGCCCTTTATTAACAGGCCTGTTGTTAGCATGCTCCCCATTCCCATTGAGCCCTATTGGGGCTCAAATGGGAATGGGGATGTACCGGGTCCAGGTTCCCTGAATGGGGAAATACCGGGCCCTCAAGGTTGGAATGGCCCGGTACTTCCCCATTCAGGAAACCTGGTACCAGGAATGGAGGTAGCCATACCGCAAATAGCGGCATGGCTACCTCCAAGGTCGTAATGACCCCCAACATATAAAATGCAAAATACTTCCAGTTGTAATGTCTACTAACCATACTCTGACTATCCTGTTTAAGTAGAGTCTCCTACCCCCAGGCACAAATCCCAGCATGGGCGCGCTCCCACTTCCCCTACAAAAAAGAGATGATCTTAACGAGTGAAGAAAGGAGAAGAGGGAAAGATGGGACAAGGAAGAGGAAGAAGGCAGGGAGAGAAAAGTGAAAAGAAAAGGAAATATGGGATATCCCTGTAGAGTTCAATGTGTCCACCTTGGGTAGAGCCCCCAACCTCACTCACGATTGTGGCCCGAACCTCTCCCACATATGGTTCAGAACAGAAAGTCCAGTTGACTCAGTAATCTCGATGAGAACCCTTCAGGTGGGTTTTCTTGTCTGTCGTCTACTTCTCTTGTCCTGGGAAATCAGGTCACTCTCTATCCCAAGGTCTGGTTCCAGCTGTTCCTCCACCTCTTCCTCCCCCCACAGATTGCTTGCTTCCACTGGCTTAGAATTCACTCTCCGCTTGCCATCCAACTCAAAATGAAGTATGAAGGGGAAGCCCCATCTGTACCGGGTGGTTCACTCCCTAAGTCAGTTGTTCACCCGCTGCAGATTTTTACTCTTCCGGAGCGTTAGTTGGGCTAGATCCTGAAACAAAGGCATCTGAACACCTCTGTAGCAAATCTGAGGTGTCTTCTTCACCGGTGTCATTAGCTTTTCCTTTGTGCGAAAGAAGTGGACTCTCATCAGGACATCAGGGATCAGATTCCTGCTTTGCTAAAATGTGTCATAAATTATGTAGGTACGATTGAGATGAACATCAACAGTGCCGGCTTCTCCTAGGATAGACTTCGAGAGGGCCTGGACATAGGTATCCAGGTCTTATAATGCAGTGCCATAGGAATGCTCCTCACTCTGATATTATTACAGAATCTGCTGAACAGAGGACTCCAGCTCTCAGTTCTAGGAGAAGCGATTGCAGGTCAGCTCTGGTCAGCAAATTTCCTAACGCCTCTACGGCCTCCAGGTGTGTGTGCACCTGAGCCACCACATTCTGAGCTTTCACCCTAGAGGGGTGTTGCACCTGTGGCAGAGCGTGTATGCCCCCGGCTGAGGAGGCCTTCCATTTAGGTGTGTTTAGGTCCGCAACCCACTGTGTTATTCCAGCTATGGGGGGCTTCCACTTCAGCCATCACTCACTCCAAGCTTTGATGGGGTTAGCCTCCTAGTTTGTCACCACAGTTCACCATGGCTCCGACACCCCCACAGCTCTACTCCATCAGAAACGTCACTCCAGGACCAGCGCAACCTCCCTAGACTGATGCATGAGACCAGGACCGAACCCACACCAGCTGAGTCAAGAGATGTGGTGTGCAATGAGCCAATTCAGGCCAGTGCCGTGAGTTTCCCTAGCGCATCTGCTCCGAGCTGAGGCTGATGCATGGGCCCAGGGCAGAAGCCACTACAGCTCATGAATTGTTATGTGTACTGGGCCAATCCAGACCAGCATGGTGAGTTCCCCCAGCACGTCTGCTCCGAGCTCTGGACCGAATCCTGCTGCTGCCGCCACCTCACACAGTTGCCTTCCAATCCCCCAGACATAGCCAGCACTCCTTCACTCAACTGTATGGTCCACTCCTGGGTGTCCGACCGAGGGTCACCCACAAGTGCAGGAGGGGCTCTGGCAGATTAGGGCTCCAGCCCTGGTTTAGGCACTGCACGTCACCTTTCCAAATCGGCGTCCTGTCATCCACCATCTTGTCCATCTTGCTGCTTCCGCTCGTGTGCGCTCCTGCCAGCACCTTGCCAACAAAACCCGGCCTCAGCGACGATCCCGCAGCTGAGGTGCTCCAGGACGTTGAGTGTAGGGTGGTCGGGGAAGAGAGAGAGCGGCCCGTGCCACGGAGCTCACGGCCATTGCAACTGTATTGGTCCACCACTTGGCCTCTTTTTGTTTTTACATGGTACTCGATTTATCGACCTCCGTCGCGTCATGCGAACTGCTGTCGGATCTCCGGCCAATGTGTTAACCATGTAGCCATCCAGACCTGGATTTAAACATAACTCTTGCATTGACTGTCATTGTAAAGGAAATTTGAGGGGAATAATCAAAGGCTCGGGGTGGATCAAGTTGGCAAAAAAAGTTGAGGAGAGGGAGGAGAAAAGACAGGGATGGTGTCAGGCCTTTTAATGGCCCTGTTCAGGAAATGTCATCTTTGCTTCGCAGATGGCACACAACTATATCTGAGAGTCACCAATTTAAGTAAGAGTTTACATGAACTTACCATCTGTTTGAACGAACTACATAGTTGGATGATCAGAAATGGACTCAAACTAGATCCATGTAAAACATACATGAATGCTGATCTGCCCTACATTCACAGGAGGGATACCCCTATTATTAGGACCAGGGGATATGATATTGGTAACACAGAGATGGGGAGGCTGATCTGCCCTAGACATCTATTAAATGATCCTCGAAAGATAGTTCTCCACTCCTTCTTGATCTATCATTATCCGTTGCTGATAGGTCAAGAACTTAAGAGTCATTTGACAGTCGGTCTGGGATTTGACTCTCAAGTATGTGCTGTGGTTAAATGATCTTCTTTACATCTACACCTTTTAAAATTGATTATTGTAATTTGTTTACATTGGCTGCCAGTTCAAAATAGGATCCTGGTTAAGATTTAAAGTATGGTCTTTAAGTGTTTGCTCAGTTTGGTCCCTTGTTATCTTTATGGGAAAATTCTACGATATGCCCCAACTAGAGTATTATGCACCTCGGCAAACCACAATCACCTAGTCATCCATCCCTCTAGATTCAGAGCTAGAGGTGATGCCCCAACTAGAGTGTTACGCACCTCTGCAAACCACAATCACCTGGTCATCCATCCCTCTAGATTCAGAGCTAGAGGTGACCGAAGGTTCTGAGTTTTTGGTCCTACTTTGTGGAATGCTTTACTGCCACAGTTACGTACGATACAGACGCTTTGCTCCTTTCTCAGATGGTTGAAAACCTACCAGTGTAGCTAGGAGCACTACGCCTTTGCCCTTGCCACCCTTTTGTTACTAACACTTGATGTCGTATGCACCTAGATGCAGTTTCCCTACCCCGAGCGCTGTACACGTACTCCATTCATTCGCTCATGTAATCTTTTCCAATGAATGGGCCTCCACACGTGGCGTGGTGGGGGACTGCTGCTGCTTTAAAGCTTTTGTAAATGCTGATTTAGGATTTCTGCTTTCCTGCTAGCTGCCTTGCTTTCTTATGCTGTGCAGAGGACAATAATGATACCCACTGCTGCTTCCCATTCTTTGGGCAGGGGCAGCCAAAATGCTTGTGGGTAAGATCAAGGTGTGGCTAATGTTATATAAACGCAATGATAATGACCAGGGAAATCACCAACATCAGTTTTCATTAGAAAACATGTCTTGCCCATTCAACTCATGTGCCACGCAGCTACAGTGCCCCCAAAATACTTTACCTATGTTTCGCTAACTAGATAAAAGGTAAAAGCAATCTTCATGTTTTAAAACACAAAATGGCGATGCTCCTCTGCCCGTGTGTGCCCTATTGTACAGTAGTTTTGTTAGAAGTTCTAGCCTCTTCTTAAAAAATAAACAAAAAAATGTCTTAAGCATTGTCTGTTCTTTCCACCTTTCATATGATCTTTCCCTCCTTGTTTCCATTCCTTTCACCAAGATTTGGAATGCAGCCTTAAGGCTTAACCATGAATGACCCCTGTGCCCTCGCTGCTCCTCGCATTCCAGACTTTATCCCTTTCTTCCGGGTCTGGGATGTGACCTCTCAGCTTAGCTGTGACTGTCTCCTGTTTCTTCACCATCTCTCTGGCCCCTTGCCCTCCCCCAACTCTCTTCATTCCAGGGTGCTCCATCTGGAACGTGAGGCCTTTGGGACTAGCTGTGAATGTCCTCAAGTCCGCCCTTGGTCCTGAATCTGGAATGCATCCTTTGGGGTTATCTGCCAATGTTCCCAACATCCGACCCTTCTCTGCCCTCCTTCCTCACCCTCCAATGCTCTCTCTTCCTCCCTTATTGAGGATATGGAGGACTGTCTCCGGGTTTAGCTGGGAACATCCCATAACCTCTGACTAACTCCCTGGACCCCTGTGCTTTGAGCGAATAACGTATTGCAATATGGCACATCACAAAACTGAAATAAATAATGAATACATCTATATTTAATCTTTGTTCATGGGCCCATTAACTTTTTAATATTCAGACTTAGAATTTCACAATTAGCTGACATTATCAACACTGATCCACAAAACTGATATAGTTTGATTTCTTTGCTTTCAGAATGTACCAGGCTTCCTACCTTGCTGCTTGAGACTAGTTTCCAAAATATAAGGGTTAAGGGCCCTCTTTTTTGATATGGGGGGCCTATGTCATAAGTGTATACAACAGTTTATGAAACAAAAGGACATGGCTACCCCACCTGTTTGGCACTGGCCGGTAGTGTTTACAGCACAATCTAACCGATCATAGCATTTGATCTGTACATAAATTTGAGAGCACCAAGTGTGTATTTGCTTATGTTACAAATTTTATTATTTTTTTTAGCATAAAAAGGCCTACTGCGGCCGTTAAACATATCTGATCATTTTCGACCCCATCTTGTATGGGAGTATAATGCAATTGATATCATATTAAACATTCATATAATACACAATTTGCAATTGGAATTTTGCACGGTGGAGGTTAGTACAGTATGTGAATTAGAATGTGGTTATTATAACCAAAACATCTGTCTAGTCGACACTTGTGGTGTTTCTAGCATGAAAGGGATAGTTTTGTATTCTAGTGCCGTCTTCAGGACTGTAGAAGTGGACTGGGTGGTGTCACTGGTGTACCCCATAGGTGGAACATCTGCGCCTTTGATGTCTGTGTCACAGGTAATGAGAAACAATGCTACGTTTCTCTCTCAAAGTGCCTCTTGTGCTCCTCTGGTAGTGTTGTCCTGTTTAGTTGGGCTCGGGTGTCTCGCTGGTTCTGCTGGTTACACTATCGCGGACAAAGCACACAACGCAGGAAGCGAACAAAGCAGCCTCGTTCAAATAATCAAGGTTGTCAGCCGTGGTCTTAGAATCTATGAAAGCTACATACAAAATGTATTTTCATAAACAAACACATTTATCCAATATTGAAAACAGATAAAACAGCTGCTCCAAAATTCCTGTTCCATTTCTAAACCCTGCGTCAGCACCTGGGATCAGATTTTTCTCGGTAACTGTCCTCTAACTAACCTAAACCATCGTTTTGCCAAAATAAATGACTCCGTGGTAAATTACTTCAACAAAATCACTTTGTTTGGGAAGTCATCATTTATGTGTTTTTAAGGTTTATGTGTTATGGGGTTGGAGGAAAGGGTTAGGAGTGGTAATGGGAGGGAGGATGAGTATAGGGGATTCCCAACCCTAATTCGGAGAAAAACAAACAAATCTGAGGTGATTTTGCTAAGTAAAATATCACAGAGTAACTTACTTCAGCAAAACAACGTAGAACAGTCCCAATAGCACTTTCCCATATACATTTGACAGACCATCAATCAGTAAAATTGGTTTAAAGTTATATGGCAAGGACCCATCATCCTGTTGTGGTTGCGAACCACCTATGCACATGCCCTGCTTAGTGGAACTTGCCCTGTCATATTAATCTTTAAAAAAAATAATGTTGAATGGAACCCACACCAGTGGTTCACCCTTCAAAAGGTCAGTATGGAGTTTTTCAACTCCATGTGCCTTTCCCTTTTTTGTGCTAAAGGAGCTACTCTCACGTCACTCACTGTCATGAGTAAATTGGAATTATGTCCCAGAGGAGTCTCCTCCAATACTAACCCATTTAGTCTCCCTGCTTCTGTGTAGTATAATTTACTGAAAGCTCAATCCATGCACCATTTGCCCTCAACATTTAAATGTTAAGGTATTCAGTTGCATGTGTGGCCATATATTGGGCAACTAAACACCAGAGAGTGCTACTAGCATCGGTCACAGAGGCCGCTTGCTTTAAAGGTTCCCATTATCTCGCCTGCTCTTCTTAGATAATAGATTGCAATAATCAGCACCAAATGGAGTCATTGTATACCTTTAAGTCTCCTCACAGATTTTCAAAGCTGCTAACAACTTTCCCGGTGCTGTTTTTAATCACTGTCCTTGGATACATGTCTTGTTCTAGTGGACTACATATTTTCTTAGCTGGTTCAGTAACAAAGGGCAATATTGCATCAATCAGTTCTTGATAAATCAGAGTTACACTTAAATGGATGTTACCATTATTGTTAAAACATTTCTCCAAAATACGTATCACAACAAATATGTGGAATGCTTGTTGACCAATCAAGATCAGACCACTAAGCATGCTTCCTGTAGTTTGTTAATCTCACATCCGTTATCAAAGAATTGCTATTACCCTACACTGGGCGACCAAATTCATCTATGTAGTTTATGTCCTTGCATCATTGCAACTTTCTGTTTGCCAAGATAGCTCAGCATTTTGTAGTTTTAATTATGTCTAATGCGCATTACTGGTGCTCATAAAGCCATTTAATGTACATTTGTAAATTCCATTATGGTCAGTTACATAAATTGATACAGTTTATTATGTCCAATTAATATCATTGCCAATTTGTCATGACAAAGCACATGAGCATTTCCATATTCCATATGGGCAATTTGCACATCATTTCCGGTTTCCATTATGCCCAGTGAACACATAATTTGCTGTTTCCATTATGGCTATTTAGCATGTCATCTGCAGTGTCCATGCATAATTGGCACATACTCCCTGTATTACGGATGGTAATCTTCATTACCCCAGTCCTCCTAACATGCCACAGTCCTAACAGGTTTAAGGCCTCTCTGACTTCCAAACAGTGCCTAGCATTACCCTTTTAACACGTTCCCCACTATCCCTTAAAAGTGCTGCAAAGCCCCTCCCTTCCCCCTAATATGCCTGTGTTTTCAAGGCCCTGGCAGCCTCAAGGTAGTACTGGAAGAGGGGCCTGAGGTGCAAGGACTGTGACGAGTCAGGAGGATGGGGTAATGAAGATTACCACCCGTAACCCAGTCCTCCCTCCTTGACACAGTCCTAACAGATTGAAGATGTAGCAAGCAGTACAGTCCTACCGCGGGTGCCCGTTCAAAAAAAGACAAGTCAAACAGAAGACAGAATGCCAAGAGTATTTAATACAAAACAGAATCAAGCACGTGAAAGGTGCAAGATTTCTAGACGGAACTCGAAGACAGGTCACCGCCCAAGGAAAAGGGATAATGCCTCATAAAGGTGTGCAGAGATGCCCAAGTGGCAGCATTGCAAATATCCCTGAGGGGGGCACCTTGAGGCTCGGCCCAAGAAGTCACGATTACCCTAGTAGACCGGCCTTGCCTAAGGACTGGAAGGGGGCATCAGCCGCAGAGTAAGCAGCCCTAATGGCTGGCTGCACCCATTTTCTGAGGGTGGAGGAAGCCAGCTTCTTCCACTTGGAGAGCTCGCTGATTTCTGAACTCAGACCTGGAGGGGCAGAGGTTCAGAAGGCCAACCTAGTTTCTTGGAACAGGGTAACCTCTGGACAAGCCAGACCAATCAGGGTAGCTATGGCAGGCGGTCAAGACTAAGTCTTAAGAGGGGTGAGGGTGACTGAAAGACCTCAATGAGCACACAAAGCAAGGACACTTACAAATTACTCCAGACAGGTGTTATATTAAAAATATAGACACATTTATTACAAGGCCTTTGTAACATAGACCATAGCAAAGAATCACAGTAACACTAAAGTAAACCAATACATCACAATCAACACCATATATATATACAAGACCAAAGGGGTTTAAGGGGTTAAAAGCACAAAATCTGTAGACCACCTAGATGGGGAGGAAAACAGGCAGTGCAAGTAATCCTTAGACCCAGTTCCACATTCAAAGTACACCTAACTAAGAGGCAGTCCAAGCACTACGAAGAGAGGAGCCTTATGCTCAATAGTACCTGCACGCGCTGGTGCCAATGGACAAATTAGAGCCTCTTCAAGGGTCTCTAGAAGCTCAGGAAGGTGGATAAGGAGATGAAGAACAAGTTCCCACTATTCAAGCAGGACCTCCACTTGAGGGCAGAGGCAGTTTGAGAGTGCGGGATGGAGTCGCTATTTCGCAATAGCTGTGGAAAGGAAATTGGCCTTCATGGGCCACTTTGTGCGTAAAAATGGGCTGCTGCTCTAGGGGCCACCAGTTGGGGTAAGGACTACTCACCGGTCCCCAACGCAGGCAGACCCAAACTTCACCAGTATAGTCCACTTCGCTGGCAGGTTCGAATGCGACAATCAGGACATCTTGGCACCGTGTAGTTCCCGAGATGCAGCGAGGATTGCCAAATGGCACAGTGGCGATTTCTCCATTCCGGGTGGAGGAATCAGCCCAATTCCACTGCAAGGCTTTAGGGGCGAGGGGTCACAAATGCAGCGAACTTGCACAGGTTGTTGCCACAGCAGGGCAACACGGTAACCATGTTTACTCTGGTCCGGGTGCACTCGTCTCACTTCAGACCTGGGAATGCCAAGTGTATGAAATTTGGTGTGAGGGCGCCGTGGACACAGAGCTGACCACAAAAGTGATGGGTGGAAGGTTTCGAATGAATCTAAACCAATGGCAATTGCTCTGGGCTACCTTCCACACCACCGTTTTTTAGCCCGTCTGCGCCATTGCAAAAGGGGACCAGCCATGTGCAAATCAGTCAGCAGCTGCCGCCACCGAAGGTAGCAGCCTAACCCGAACTGCTAGGCCAGGTCCCCTCTGCACAGAAAACCAAGCAACATCAGACATGTTTCGGCCTTGTTGGACCTCCTCAGTGAGGTGCAGCCTGGTTCCCTTTGGCGCAGGGAGCAAGGGACCCACGTCTGGGCATACCCTCTCTCACAAGGAGAAACAAACTGACCACAAAAGTGATGGGTGGAAGGTTTCGAATGAATCTAAACCACTGGCAATTGCTCTGGGCAACCTTCCACACCACCGTTTTTTAGCCCGTCTGCGCCATTGCAAAAGGGGACCAGCCATGTGCAAATCAGTCAGCAGCTGCCGCCACCGAAGGTAGCAGCCCAGCCCAAACTGCTAGGCCAGGTCCCCTCTGCACAGAAAACCAAGCAACCCCAGACATGTTTCGGCCTTGTTGGACCTCCTCAGTGAGGTGCAGCCTGGTTCCCTGTGGCGCAGCGAACAAGGGACCCACGTCTGGGCATACCCTCTCTCACAAGGAGAAACAAACTGACCACAAAAGTGATGGGTGGAAGGTTTCGAATGAATCTAAACCACTGGCAATTGCTCTGGGCAACCTTCCACACCACCGTTTTTTAGCCCGTCTGCGCCATTGCAAAAGGGGACCAGCCATGTGCAAATCAGTCAGCAGCTGCCGCCACCGAAGGTAGCAGCCCAGCTCGAACTGCTAGGCCAGGTCCCCTCTGCACAGAAAACCAAGCAACCCCAGACATGTTTCGGCCTTGTTGGACCTCCTCAGTGAGGTGCAGCCTGGTTCCCTGTGGCGCAGCGAGCAAGGGACCCACGTCTGGGCATACCCTCTCTCACAAGGAGAAACAAACTGACTACAAAAGTGATGGGTGGAAGGTTTCGAATGAATCTAAACCACTGGTAATTGCTCTGGGCAACCTTCCACACCACCGTTTTTTAGCCCGTATGCGCCATTGCAAAAGGGGACCAGCCATGTGCAAATCAGTCAGCAGCTGCCGTCACCGAAGGTAGCAGCCCAGCCCGAACTGCTCGGCCAGGTCCCCTCTGCACAGAAAACCAAGCAACCCCAGACATGTTTTGGCCTTGTTGGCCCTCCTCAGTGTGGTGCAGCCTGGTTCCCTGCGGCGCAGCGAACAACGGACCCACGTCTGGGCATACCCTCTCTCACAAGGAGAAACAAACTGACCACAAAAGTGATGGGTGGAAGGTTTCGAATGAATCTAAACCACTGGCAATTGCTCTGGGCAACCTTCCACACCACCGTTTTTTAGCCCGTCTGCGCCATTGCAAAAGGGGACCAGCCATGTGCAAATCAGTCAGCAGCTGCCGCCACCGAAGGTAGCAGCCCAGCCCGAACTGCTAAGCCAGGTCCCCTCTGCACAGAAAACCAAGCAACCCACACATGTTTCGGCCTTGTTGGACCTCCTCAGTGAGGTGCAGCCTGGTTCCCTGTGGCGCAGCGAGCAAGGGACCCACGTCTGGGCATACCCTCTCTCACAAGGAGAAACAAACTGACCACAAAAGTGATGGGTGGAAGGTTTCGAATGAATCTAAACCACTGGCAATTGCTCTGGGCAACCTTCCACACCACCGTTTTTTAGCCCGTCTGCGCCATTGCAAAAGGGGACCTGCCATGTGCAAATCAGTCAGCAGCTGCCGCCACCGAAGGTAGCAGCCCAGCCCGAACTGCTAGGCCAGGTCCCCTCTGCACAGAAAACCAAGCAACCCCAGACATGTTTCGGCCTTGTTGGACCTCCTCAGTGAGGTGCAGCCTGGTTCCCTGAGGCGCAGCGAGGAAGGGACCCACGTCTGGGCATACCCTCTCTAAACCACTGGCAATTGCTCTGGGCAACTTCCACACCACCGTTTTTTTAGCCCGTCTGCCCCATTGCAAAAGGGGACCAGCCATGTGCAAATCAGTCAGCAGCTGCCGCCACAGAGCTAGCAGTATACCAAGTTTTGAGGGCCTCCTGAAAACGGCAGGGTGACAGAGCAAACGTCCCGTGTAAGCTGGTCAGCCCACTGGTTCGCCCAGGGACACTTCCAAAGAAGCTTACTTGCAGGGTTTGATGAAGGTGCCGAGAATAGTTGATCCCACTATTCCAATGGGTCGAAGCGTCTTCGCAGGCCTTCTAGGACGATCAGATGCAGAGGGGTCCCATGGGACGACAGCGGGCTCAGGGTTCCAAACCTTTCAGCGGGTCACCAGCGGTTCCTTGACTCGGCTAATTGTTGTAGGATACTTGGCTCCTTATGCTTTGTTCGTGTGAACTTAGGTCGACATGGTAGTGGTGTTTTCAGCCTCCTCTTATCCAAAGTTCTCTTCGCGCCAAAATGGAGAGGACCCAATGGGAGATCTGCTCACAAACACTCACTCCATACGCAGACCAATCATGGACCACGGTAGTCCCAGGCATTCAGGACACTCCAGACTCTCTGGCACCCAGGATGTATATTGGGAACAGACATCCCAGCCCACATCCTGGAGGCACACACACAAGACATGCAGAAGCCCGCGAAAGCATTCTGTTTCGCGGGAAAGTGCATGCCCAAATAAGGACTGACCCGGGTCGACTCGACCTGGGGAAGGTGAAGGGGCAAGATGGCCAAAGGACAGGACAAAGAACCTTGTGGCATGGCCATTTTGGAGCCAGGCCACCTATTCATGCCAAACGCTGTAAATGCTGTTAACATGGCAAGAAAAGATTAAAAACATTAAAAAAAGATAGCTGCCACCAGTTCTGTCCATGACACATCTGCACAGTTCATAAAAAGTCCAGTGAGAGTTTCTAGGGTCTTTGGAAAGACTAGAGACCCAAGTGTGCTGTAAGGTAAGTTACATTGCACACAGGTTACATGTTGCACAAAAGCTGCAACAGGAGGAAAGGACTAAGGGAAACAAAGTCTCCCAGTACTGACTGTCTTAAGGGCATGTCAGTTTCCCCATAAAAAGTGAGCGAAAGCCCAGAGGAGTGCAGCTGAGGGCTGTGCTTCTCTGGCAAAGTTTAGTCAATGGTGTAAAACAGCAGCAAAATGTTTGGGGGTTGACACATGGAGGGAAAATTACATTCAAATATGAAATCTTTCCTAACAATCGCCATAGGCCACGAACAGCAATTCGGAGTGTCGAAAAAGGACGCAGTACAAGCCACATATATATACAGAGTGATCTGATCAGATCCAGGTAATGTAGCCCTTCTTCCCCCGGGTTTGTGGAGAAGGAAAAAAAGCTGGCAAGGCAATGTCCTGCTTCCGATGGAAGAAGAAAGCAACTTTAGGCAAGAAAGACAGATCGTGACGCATAAGAACCATCTCTGGGGTGAACCGGAGTTAGGGCTCCCTAACCAGGAGAGCCCCTAGTTGGCTTATCCATCTTGCTAAAGTAACCGCCATCAAGAAAAACACTTTCCAAGAAAGGAACCCGAAATCCTCATTTGAAAGGGGTTCAAAAGGTGGCTTCTGGAGTTGGTGCATGACTAGAACCAAATCCCAGGTAAGAAGTAAAAAGGATAGATCTAGCAGGAGGACGCCGGAGACCAACACTCTGAAAGAGAACCTTCTGTCAAACATGCAACAGACTCCCTAAAGGCCTGGAGAGTGGCCCACTGAGACTTAAGTGTGGGTATGGTGAGACTCAGAGTAAAGCCATCCTTGAGGAACTGCAGCCCTTCTCACTGCTTAATTGATATTGGGATATTGATAATTGATATTGGGATATTGGGATATTGGGATACTGGCTGAACACCAACGATGTCTATATGATGCTATAGCAGAAGGGCACCAGAACCTCTGTATTGTAGTGACCACTTCATGTGGAATGGCAAGTGAAATAGAGAAGAAACCTTGTCATCCGAGGCCAGAAGGGAGCAACCAAGATGATGCTGCATGCTTCCCGAAGAATCTTCTGGAGGACCCTCAGCAATAGAGGAAGGGGGGGCATGCAACAGACCCTCCGTCTATTGGGCTGAGAGGGCATTCCGCCAGCCACCCAAGGTCCGAGGCTAAGGGCGCTGCACCAAGGAAGGAGAACAATAGATCTATACATGGGAGACCCAAATGGCAACCGAACTGCTGGAAAACCCTGGCATGATATGATATGATATGATATGATATGATAGGTTATTTATAACATGCTTAATAGCCAGAGGTATCTAAGCATGGACCCGGGATCGAACCTGTGTTGCTCTGTGTAGTCTTACTTCCAAGATGAGCACGTTGCCCCTGAGCTATCCTCCTATGAAGGCACTCCACTGACGATGGAAAGCACCTGCTCAGGTGATACACAGTTTGATTCTCCCTCACAGGTAGGTAAGCCGCCCGCAGGTGCAGGAGGTGGGACTCCGCCCAGGTCATGATAAGCTGAGCCATATTATTGATGCTGGCTGACCATGTGCCTCCCTGGCAGTTGACATAAGGCCTGGCCCCCTGGTTGTCTGCCCGGACCAGAACTGGAGACCCCTGGTCACCTCCCGCTGGAATATCTGTAAGGCCATCCAGGTCGCCGTTAATTCTCTCCAAATGGACGAGCGTGAGGCCTCACTCCATGACCAGGGCCCATGGACTTTGAGGGAATCCAGGTTGACCTCCCACCCCTGAGCCCAACATCCATCGTAATCGTTACCACTGGGTCTGGATCCAGTGGCACCCCTCTCAGATGATGCAGGCATTGCGCCCATCAAGCGAGGGAGTCCTGAACTTACATCATAACCGGGATTGAGTGCTCATAACCCTGGAGGACAGCGACCAATGCCGTAAATTGTGGCGGACAATGGGCTTCAGGTGGAACCGTGTCAATGGCACAGTTGCTGTGTATGCTGCCATGTCTTACTGCAGCCTCAACCAAAGCCTCCTCAGGAAGTTGGATGGCTGGTCAGATCCGCCAGGTGTTCCTGGATCCTCACAACCCTGTCCACTGGAAGAGTAGGCATCCTGAGGTCCGTACGGAAGTGGATCAAAATAAACCTCAAGTCCTGCATTGGGAGAAGAGATGACTTCTTGAAGTTTATTCTTGAAGTTTATTCTGAAGCTATTAGATTGCAGAACTTCCCACACCATGGTCATTTGCAGAATACATCCATCTCAAGGAAACCTGGAGAAGCCAATTGTTGACATAGAGATGGGCCAGGATGACTTCTTGATGTAAAAGTGTAACACTGGCAGCCAAGATCTTCGTAAACACACGAGGGGCAGTGGAGAGGCCAAACTACATGACCCTGAACTGGAAGATTCTCTGGTCCTGAGCAAATCACAAAAAGGACTGGTGACATTCGGCACATGCAGATGCTCATCCTACAGGTCTACGGCTGGGAACCAATCCCCTTGATGAATGGCCGAAATTACTGGCTGAGGATTGATCATGTGGAACGGCCTGTACTCCATACAGTGGTGCAAATGTTTGAGGTTCAACCTGGAAAAGTATGAAAAAGAATCCAGATGTTTCCACACAAACGTGGATGGTGTTTTTCGACATAAGATACACCACCCTCTTGAGGATGGCCTGCTTCTTGACTTGATTTTGGGGAGGAGGAGTCCATTTCACCCACAAGAGGGGAGGTTTCTTCCTGAATTCAAGGGTATAACCGACACTGACAACCTTCCAAACCCAGGAATCACTCATTCTGCTAGGCATCGCTGAAGAGGAGCGGCAACCCCAAACATTGTTGGATGCAGCATAGTCATGTCTTAGGCGGGGTAAGCTTAGAAGAGGCCGGGTTAACTGCGTAACAACATCCTCTCCGAAAATCTCCTGCTTCTCCCCCTGAAGTATCCTCTAGTGACCGGAGGGGCAGGCACCAAGGAGCTCCAAAAGGAGGACCAGGAACTAAAGGAGTGACCTCTCTGTAAGACAGGACGTGTTTACTGTCATTAAAAGACTTTTCCAAAAAAAAGCCCAACTAAGGCCCGAGCAGGAAACAACCGGGCCACAATGGATGAGCTGCATCTTGACTCAACCGTCTTGAGAAAGTCATAATTACAGGTATTGAACTTTGTGTTCTATCACCTCCAGCATGGGGGTGATGTCCGCCTCCTCCTGTTGAGCAGCAAACAAGGACTGGAAATCCAGTAGAAGTGATTGGGCTGCGTAACCCTCATAAGTCCCAGCTCGAATTATGAGATTAATGGCTAACTATGTAAGTCACAAGGCCCCATCAATCCTCTTATCCACTGGCAAAGCCAAGGTCTCCTCATCCGGGGTGAAGCTGTGCTGGGCAATCAGATCCCCCAACTGTGCATCCAGCTTTACATTGCCAGGGTAGCTCGAGTCAAAATCAGTCAAGGGATACAGCTTAGAGAGATAGCACGGAAAAGAGGGGTTTTATTGCACCGACACTGTTTCAGCAGCACATTCTCAATATCCATATTCAATGGAAAACTGGAGACAGGGAGATTTTGAATTGTTTGAAGAGTTTTTTTCTCAAGCACCTATGCCGCTAAAGGGAGCTCCAGGTTATTTCTCACATGTTCCAGGATGACTCTGCGGTTCTTTTTTCACATACTTCCCGGCAAACACTGCTTCCTCCTCCACTCTTCTGTCCTTAGGGTCCCCATCCTGAAGGGTCCCATCAACAACCAAGCCTGGAGTGTCAGCAGCTACAGGGCGTGTACAAGCGCTGGAAGGTTCCAACTTATCCAAATTATTCACCCCTTGCTCATTAAGTGCCTCTGCCACAAACTGCTTCAACAACGGGACAGTTTGCGCCTCTGAAAGAGTATGGGGAGGCCGAAAGGGCCTATGCTTGTGATGACTATGCCTCCTCTGGGGAGAACTGGATGGGGAGAGAGAGGCATGCTTCCTCTTCTCAGTGCACTTCCTCCCAGACCTGGCAGCAAGACTTAGAAGTCTGCCTACCGATATAGTGTCAACCTTCAATCCGAGTCAAACTGGCGCCAACCTGGGGGGAGGCAGTAGACATAAACGCCAGGTACAGAGCTGGTGCCTGCAATGAAATGCACAGGCTTTGAGGCCGAATTGGAGGCACCTGAACCGTCTTTTAGGCTACCCATTGGTGCAGTGTCATCAGGTGCTGCCTGGAGCAACGCCATGCATTTCCTAAACTGTGGGAGTGTTCGTGGCCTCGAAGCAGGAAACGCTGGCCTGCAAAGGCGCAGTCTCAGGTGCGCAGAGAGGAAGATTTTGGGGGTGATTGGGGAGGGTTACCTGCAACTGAACAGCCACCCGAAACCCCTAGGGTGGGCGGGGGCCTGCAACAGCATTGCGACCAGGGGAGGGGAAGTCTTATATGGCAACCTGTTACCCGGCCCCACAGAAGAAGGAAGGGTGGGGGGTTGGGGTTTGGTGCTATGAGGCCTGCAACAGCATGATCCCAGGGACCATTTACCAGAAAACCGATACGCATCACCTGCAACAGCTCCGCAACCACCAATGGAACTGTCAGAGACAGAAAACACAGGTGGATTTGGGGGAGGGGAAGGGATGCATAGCCCTACTAAGGGATAGTGGCGAATGTGTTAACAGGGAAATACTAGGGATTATCTGGGAGGCAGGACTTTGACGAGGAGGGAGTACTGGGGGTAATGCCCGATTAGAACATCATTTCTAGTTTCAAATATTCACTGTAAAACACATTGCCACCTTCAATAATGCCTAGTAATGCACATTGCTGGCTTCCTGTGTATACTGGAAACACACCATGACCTGTTTCCATTAAAATCCAGTGAGCACATCATTGCTAATTTCTATGATGCCGGTTACTATACACCATTAGTATCCGGCGAGGGTCAATCAGAATGTAACAAACATTCTGATTGGCCCTCACTGGGGCTTTACCCGACCGGGAATCCCTCAGCTGGGGATCCTTGACTTTGTTCCCGGAAGGGGGAGTGGCAGCCCCTGAGCCAATGAGGAGGCTCAAAATGGGGCAATCCCTCTCCAAGCCTCTACATGGCTGGAGGCTGACATCCTCCCCCGCCAGGAATTCAGGTACTTTTTTTCTTCCTTCCCACCCGCTTCCCTGCAAACAATACCCTCTCCGGCCTCCCAACCCCACTTACCTTCTTATTTCTGCTTTTTCGGGAGCGAACGCGCTGGAAACACTTCTGTTCCCAGCGCATCCACTCCCGATGGCCACAATGGAAAGGGAAAATGGTCCCCTGGCGGACATTTTGCTGACATTTTTGTTTTTTTCTGTTCTGAACGCCGCAGCGTTTTGGAACAGAAAAAATGCTATTAGTACCCCAGTGTTGTGGGCCGGGATACTAATAGCAATAAGCCCCTGGCCATGGGGACATTACCGAGTCAGGTCTTGCCCCAGGGCATGACCTGACACAGTAATGCCCCCGCAGCAAGGGGCTTATTGCTTAATTAAAAGATTGCTGCCTACCCTGTTTTTCCACCTCCCTGAGTAGCATATTCTACCTTACATGAGACTTCTGGGAAGAAGGAAACTAGTGGAGGCCAGCCTGGAAGGCAGCCGACCCATGTTGAAGTCGCTTCAATGCCCGTAGGGGCCCAACACAACTTGTTGGCAATGAGCATCCATGCATGTTACCTGGAACAGATTAACAATGTGTTGCTGAGGTTCCCTGTAAGAATGCAAAGGTGTGGTACTGCACATGAGCATCTCAACAGTCTGTTCCCAGCTAGTCCTACTATTGGCTTACCAGCATTGTGCTGGGGTGGTTTAAATGTTGAAGTGCACTGTCTCAGTCACACTGGGCGCCTCTTTATTTGAGTGACAAGTGCAGCGCGGTGGGCTCAGAGTGGAGTGACTGGTGAATAATGTATTATGGCCAATCAGCTTGAGAAAGTCTTCCCTCATTATGGTGAGGCTGTGAATTATGTATAAATAGCCGAAGACAGCCGTGCTTCAATGAGATTGGACTGTGCTTTGCCATTGATGAATACATTCAACAGCAGCTCAACCAGTACATTTGACCTACTCACCTTGTGGACTTTTATACTGATTATCTTCAGGTAGGTGCCTGGATTGCCTGTGCCGGCTTAGCCCGCACCATGATGAGAGCAGCTCCTTGCCCACAAGTCCACAGAGGGGGATCTTCGTGTCACAGCTGACAGTCAGTGCTGGTCTGGAAAGAGAAGGACTTGATTCAACAAGAAGCTTTAGAAATTGCTCCAGAAGAGCAGATCAAACTGCCATCGGCTCTGTTCTACTGATAGTGCACATCCCAAAAAAGGGTTCCCAATTGTACTTATGGAGAAGCTGAAAGTAGTGTCCGTCTCCACTATTCACATTGCCCTTTCAATGGTGTTTTTCAACAATTTTTCTGCACTCATTTTGCTTTTTTATTTTTCCTAGCTTTATTTTTCTTGCAATTCTTTTCTTACAAGAGTCTGCACTAATGCGTGATGGTCTGCTGCATCTCTAACATGGCCTTGCTTCCAGGCCCACTAATTTCTAAAGCTGCATTGGCACAGGCTCTGAGAGTCTTTGGCATTTTGATAGCTCTGACATCTGATGTGTCTGGATACAGCACTCTAAGTGCACTGCTGCACTACTATTGTTTAAACAGCGCTCCATCATTAGCGGTAATGTTCAAATATCTTACCTTTGACCAACTGTCAACAGCTTTGTCCCCAAGAATAATGGCTAGAAGACCTTTACTGTCTTCTGTAGGTAATGTGCGTCTTTCTGACACTTTTTGTAGTACATGTATCCACTTCTTAGCGCCAGAATTATACTCTAAAGTTTGCATCTTATTTTGCCCTTATTAATCTACAATGAAATATATACACTATGGTCTAGCTCCTATTTTCTCTTATATGAAGCTATGAAATGATATGATATGATATGACATTTATAATGCGCCTATACACAAGTGTGTCATGGTGCGACAAGGCAAGGGAGGGGGAACAAAGGGAGGACAGACAACGATCCTACTAGGCCAGGTGCCATTCAGATCGTGCAAGTGCGTGGGATGGGGGAAGGGGAAAAGTGCAGGGGGAGGGGACAGTGCAATACATAGGAATAGAATAACAAAAGTAAACAAATTATGGCCAGCAGGTGGCAAGTGCAAGGAAGTGCAGACGTCAGGTGTCAAGTGCTGGTAATGGGACTGTAGGGATACAGAACTGTCTCCGAGTGCGTGGGTTGCCAGACAGGCAGTGCGGGCGTGTGCGACTTGTGTGGGAGGGACCTGGGCCGGAGATCAGAGGGTGTCCAGGTAACCAGTGCAGTTGCTGTTTCAGCCAGGAGGTCAGCAGGGGAGAGGACGAGAAAAAGCAGAAGCAAAGAGAAAGGTTTTGAGGTGCTTCTGAAACCGAAGATGGTTCTCCTCAAGTTTCAGGGAGGCAGGGAGGCTGTTCCAGAGGGAGGACACAGCTGAAGAAAGAGATCTACCACCAACTCGTTGCTTGGAGAAGTGACTGACCCTGAGGGAGTTGGAGGTGGATGAGTGAAGAGCTTGAGAAGGAAGATATTTAGGAAGAGAGAGTTGAAGATATTGAGGCCCCAGGCCCCAGAAGGCCTTGTGGACAATGCAAAGGGTTTTGAACTTAATCCTTGCAGCCACTGGGAGCCAGTGCAGGGATTTCAGTCCTGGGGAGATATGATCCTTGAGGCCAAGGACAAGCCTTGCAGTCCTGTTTTGGATGAGTTTCAGAGGGCATAGAGTAGAGGCAGGCAGATTTAGAAAGAGGCTGTTGCAATAGTCCAGCCTAGAGAGAACCAGAGCTCTGGAGACAGTGAGCTTCTGTGGGAAGGAAAGGAAAGGAAGAATATCTCTGAGGAGGTGGAGTTGGTAGTGTGACTTCTTAGAGACATCAGAGATGTGAGGAGAAAAGGAGAGAGTGGAGTCGAAGATGACCCTGAGGTTTTTAGCCTCACAGGTGGGAGCAGGAAGTGGGCCAAGGGAGGCCAGCCAGAGTGTGACAGGAAAGGAGGGAGTGGGTGTTCCGATGAGGAGAATCTCAGTCTTACTGGCATTAAGGCAGAGGTCATTGGCAGCACACCAACCTGGATAGCAGACAGACAGTGATAAGGGAAGGAGAAGAGGAGGCTGAAGGTAGACTGGAAATGAGCTGAGTGTCATCCACATAGCATTGAAAGTTGGGGCAGAGTTGAAGAGTCAGGGAGAGAGGTTATACCCCTGGAGGACACCACAGGTAGAGAAAAAAGTAGCAGAGAGGAAGGACCCCAGTTGGACGTGGGCGGGTCAGCCACAGAAGAAAGAGGTCAACCAAGCCAGGGCCTGACAGTGATACCCAAGTTATTACGGAAACATTTGAACAGGATGGCGTGGTTGACCATGTCAAAGGCAGAGGGGAGATCAAGCAAGATGAGGACACAGGGGGTGTTAGAATCAAGGTTGAAGAGCAGGTCTTCACGGATGTTCAGGAGAGCAATTTCTGTACTCAAATGTCTTTCATCTCATCTCCCACAGTCTGGCTGACTATCACAGGGACAATGGCTCTGCAATGGTTCTCTCAAAAGATTCTCCGCTTCTTGATCTGACATATTTTTGTCCTTGACTAATGTCACGTTTATCATTCTAGCCTTTATTTTTAAAATCAAACTGTCCACAAACAAGGCTCTCATGCTTGAGGCAGAACAAGCCTCTCACCTTTTCAATCTGCATTGTTGCAAGCTATTGACTCAAAAGTCTTCTAGTGATGCACTCCCTTGTTTGCGATTTGTACTTTTTCCCATTACTCTTAAATATTTTCCCTGTTTAATCAGCTTTGACCTTCACGAGCTGTTGTGTACAAAAGCCTGCTTAATTATTTTGCCCGCAATGCACGAGTGACGCATTCCTGACTCTATTTTCCATGAGCCAATTTTACCTTTGGAAGAATTTTCCTCAAGGCAGCTCCATTGTGGGGTATTGCTGCATTCCTGTCCTGTAATCTCAATACAACTCTCTCGTGTTTTGAAACAGTCTTTGCCCATGACCACAGTAAAATATAAATGTGATCTTCCTAGGTTTTTCAAAAGGGGCCAACTACTGTCTATGGCAGCTAGCAATTTTGCTGAAAATTAAACCATTCTGTGTACTTGTTAGTGTATGCTTAAAAATGTGCATGCACATATTGTTTCTCATGCCAGTGAATCTTCATGGATGCCTGCATATGTAGGTACAGCTTGCTAGCATTTCCTTCAATACTTTCATGCTTCTTTTCAAACTGTTGTTTAACCTTTTTCCAAATTTGTCATGTTTAGTTCAAATAATGTTTGTCAAATAATGTTTCTTCCCATATATCACGGTCATTTCCCATAACTTATTTACTGTGCTTGGTCCAAGTACCATCTATTAGTATATGGGCCTGCTTTGCACATAAAAACATAATTTGAATCTCAGCTACACCTCTCCCAAATTGTGTGCCCCAGGCACCTTCTCTCTGACTTTATGTCCAAATGTCTTTGAAATTCTCAGACATTATATATATATATATATATATATATATATATATATACATATACATATATATATATTTTCAAACGAAAATCAAGCCCAAATCTGCGGAATGCACTCCCAAGAGCAGCCAGGTCCAGTGAATCCAGTACTTGGCAATAAGGGGCTGCACGGCAAGAGTCAGGTAGCACCAAATGTTCTTTATTCATGAAAGGTGCATAGCAAGGGAGAAAAAGGTTACATCGACGCGTTTCGCGATCAACTGACCGCTTGTTCACGATAGTAGGGTAAACACAGAAAATGGACTCATATAAACACAATACAAACTCTCTAGTTAGAATGTATAGAGTGTCTCATACACCACGTAGCTCAAGTGAAGAGAAAAAACAATCGGCCATATTGTAGTGACCAAGTGTTACCTCATACTGACCTTAATGGTCTGAAATAAAACCATTAGATAAAATGCTGCGCTACGAATGGTGATTTACAAATTTAAATATTGCCGCTGATGTATAGCAATATTAAAACAAGAGTAAAATGCTATATATATATTTCACTGGGAACATCTCTTCCTTTCTTGACATCTGTCAACGGTGCAAATTAATTTGGTCATTTGGCGCACTTTTATAAATTGACATATTTTTTGCACTTCATGCTATCATTTGCACAGCAATCTGTTTTTTATTCTCAGTTCCTGGTCATAGCGCAAACGGATTCATTTCATTTAAACCAAATAACTCATGGGCATTTCACAAACCATGCATCTATCAAAACATTTATTGCCAGCTAGATAACATAATCAAAGCACTGCCTCACAATGAGGCACAGTTTATGCAACAAGTGTTCAAAAAGAAATATGAAACCTCCATCATTGTTTAACCATATAATTTAGTCAACATCTTACACTTTAAAAAACAACTTCTGTGATTGTTTAGACACTGAGTCAGCGTGGCTTTTAACTTCAATTTAGCCACTTCTCCTTAGTTCTAAAAACACCAATTCTTTCACATAAAAAGTTACCATGCTCTGTTCTTTAAACAGGGGCTTGCTTCTCTCTCATCTGTTAAATTAACCATTACTCAATGTCATGTCTTTCGCGTGCACACAGTTCTAAACCACATTCCATTGAGAAGACCGTTCACTGCGACCATGAATCACCTTATCTAACTGCGTAAGTTTATAAAACAACACTTCTCCATTTCTCCAAAGGCGCAAGGCTATCTTATCTTTGGCCAATGGTCAGCTACGCACTTCCAACAGTAAATCTCCTTTGCTATACATAGGAGCGTCTGGCACAATTACAGCCCCTTGCTCTGCAGCAATGCAGTTTAGAAGAGAAAATCTCATCATTCACTTTTTTTTATATTGCGTGTCAGTCATTATCTGAGAGCTCAATATTACAAGAAATCCAGTGCAGTTTTATATCACCCAACATTTTTCAAGTCCTTGAAGATGTTAACTTCATTAATATAAAGGATTTAACCTTCTGTCTGCTTGCATTTCTCTATGGCAGAGCTATTTAAGTGCCTACACACTTTCATTCATTTATTTTTTTGTCTTTATTTATTTGTCTTTTTTTGTTGAAAAATCCTTGTAGCCTTATCTGCTGCTGGTTTCCATCAAAATGGATGAAGTCTTTCGCTGTATGGAGTTAATGAAATAAATTTGCTTGTCTAGTTTTAACAACTACAAGAATTGACTCTATAGTTACTGGATTTTGGTTTCTATGAGAGTTTGAAAGAAACTACTTTTTTCAACAGTTTCTTGCATTTATTTTGCTAAGTATTATTTTTATCAACATTAAAACAACGCGGACCTGTTTACTTTGATCCATAGCATATATTTATCTCATTTTTCTCCATAATTGAACATTTGAGTTTTCTGGCTCTGTGCCAATTTTTTCTAAATCACTAAAAAAGACATTTTCTTACTCCTAAACCATAAACAAAATGTACAGTGCACACATATGACATAGAACACAACAAATAAAATAAAACAGACAACAACAAACAACAACAAAAAACAGAATCGTCTGGTCACACATATCTTCTATGATTTTCTCTTTAAGACTTGTCTTGCCCTCTAAAAATACTTCATAAAAAGTTTAAATCAACCTCTTTATATTTGTCTTTAATCTAATCTGTTGTCTATGCTTCCACTATGGGACTTTAGGTTTAAGATTTCTTCTGGTATATTCTTTAAAAGGCATGCCAGGGTGTATTCTCTTATCGTGGCCTCTCTCACGATACGTCTTACTTGCTTGGCCACACTCAAGTCAAGTTCTCACTAATTCAATTGCTCGGCCTCTCTCAAGTCATTTTCTCAATATATACAATAGTAATATTCTCAAGCTACATTTACCCCACCTTCCCGTTGCATCCTAGGTTACTAAAAAACATTGTTTTTTCCCCCAAAAAGATCCTATGGGGTGTCCCCCATAAGTGTAACTCAGAAACCTTTTTCTTCTAAGAGTGGTTTCCCAAGTGGCTTTAGTTTTCTCCTGAAAACATTTTTAAATTTTTTTTCCTAAAATGCATCTCCCAAAAATGAGAAAATAAATAATTAATTATTTTTTCTTGAAGACCCCAAAATATTACTCAATTTAAATTGTTTGCAAGATTTCCAAAAAAGGACTTTCAGATTATTTTTCTTGGAAAATTGCCAAAAATATAATAGTCCCCTTCACTTCCCTGGCGCCAGGGCCCTCTGCCATGCTATCAGACCTGCAAGTCCCTTCTATTCTACCGGTGGGCTGGCAACTGAAGTTTGCAGCCCTCATCTGTCCTCCAACCTCATCCAATCTCTCATCCTCCCACCAGCCCTACTCTCTGGGCCTTGGCATTTCTAGGGTGAAGAAGGGACTCTGGAGCACATCAACAGGTTGAGGCAGGATTTTTAAGTCAGCAAGTTTAATTTCTTCCAGAAGGCAAGACACAGGATACACGGGATAGATCATCAGAAACATCTCTGGGACTCTTCTCAAAGTTATAAAATGTCCCTCCTTATATACACTCTAGGGAGGTGAGGTAACAACCTGATCATAAGTACAGCCCCTTTCCTGTCTGTGATCGGTTGACTTATATGGCATGATATGGTATGATCAATGTGCTGTTCCTCTTTCCTACTTGTGATTCGACGGCCTATCTGCCTCTCAGACCTAGTCTAGACCAGTTCTACTCACTCATTCCCCCCACCATTGTCCCCTACATGAACTGTTATTAAAAAAAACTGTCCACTGAGGTCATAATGAGTTAGCACAACTCAACCATTTTGTCTGCTTAAGCAAGTATCCATTTTAAAGTGCCTGACCTTGTCACAAAACCCAAAATGGCGGATCACTTTATGAAATGCCTCACTAACCCAAATTTGGCCTAAAACGTGGGACCTGCTCCGATTTGGACCTAGATTCTTTTATAATTATCATATCATGTACTACCTAACACATTCTCTACTCCACATAACTTTCTGACTCCATGAACTAAATCATCCCTTAAAGCATGTTCCTGAGATACACTATAATTCTAATTTCTACACCATTTAGAGTCACTGGTCACCTCAATAGTTTATCATCAATCGGTTTGAGGCAGAGGGGGGCTACCTCCACTACATTCAGTTTGAGGGGCGGGGTACTCATCTCTTTATAGGCACGTCATAAATGCCATATCATATCATTAGCTAAATTACAGTTTTTTAAATAATCTACATAATGGAATGCATGTGTGACACAATGCAAGTGGATGTCTGTAAAGCACCGGAGGGGGTATCTATACTCCTGCTCTCTATATGGCAGAGGAGAGGTACAGAGCATCCCAGCCAAGATTCTCTATGCGGTAGCTATGGTCGAGCAATCAAGCCTTAAACTCTCAGGAGGTGATGCAGGCTGGTTCTTAAGTACAGTTTAGTCCCCAATCACCCACAAAGGAATGCCCACACACTATGTTAGGAAAAACACAGTTCTTTATATAAATAGGCTCAAGTTATGTACACAATCACAATAACACACTTTGTGCTCAAGATAATCTAAAATGGTAAGTATATACAATTTCTATGTGGTACCACAATTACTCTTTGATTCCATTAAGATGCATCAGCTGTACTCAGTTCAAATGACATACAAATCATTTAATAATGTGAACCAACAATAGACATAGGAAGAAAGCAGGTTGGTTAAAACAATAGGCAGAATACTTGCCCCATTACTTAAACACAGTTCGGTGTGAGGGTGTGAGGATCCCCCCACTTGGGCAACCGGTAAATAAATATATAATACAAGCCCAGTCTTATATTGTTTATATGAGTCTTATTTCCTTCTATAAAGGTTCTACCACCCCAATGTACCTGCAATAGCAGATTTCTTCGATGAGTCATCCACAGATACTTCTTGAGTGACCCCTTTTAAGGCAAGAGTCACGGATCGTCGACAGTCCTCGAGGAAGGTGAACCTTGGCGTCGAGAGTCGTCGATGAAAAGGTTCGATGGTGTTGAGGCAGCAGCTTCGGTCCTGGCGGTGTATGTTGACGATCAGTCGTGGACGTCCTCTGAGTATGAAGGCGTACAGTGCACCTCGGCATCGATAGTTAGTTGCCACAAAGTGTCACTGAAGAACTTTGGCCCAGCAAGGGCGTTGGCGTCTTTGTGTTCTTCGGGTGGCGGGAAACCCACTGGCAGATTCTCCTCAGCGCATCAGTGTCCTTGACTTTCTCCGGCGGGAAAAAACGGCCAGCGGTGCGGGCAAGATAGTCCTTGGATTCAAATGTTCTTAAGCAATGGAGCATTGCGGCTCCGGTCATCGGCGGCATGGCGGCAAGCTGTCCCCGTTTCTGGGCAATACAGCTTTGACAGGCCTCCAGCGATTACGGTGATCCTCCGAACCATGGTCGACGACACTGGATGGAATGTCCGGGTGCTTTATCTCGGATTCCTCAATGGTCCCGGTCTGCGGTCGACAGTCTTTCAAGGGCTGGCTTCCAGGGTGCTTCAGCAAAGGTTTAACAGTCTGCACGATGTTCCCTCGTAGCTCGGGGAGAGGTTTCCTAGCCAGGTGTAACGCTCACCTGATTCCCGCAGAGGCGCCGGTCTTGACTGGGTGAATGCCGTATCTTCAAAGATGATGTGTAACACACGGTTGGCTCTTTGGGCTGGACCTCTGTGCACTGTATGTCTGACTCGAAGAGTAAGATGTCTGCAGATAGAAAATATGGGATTAGTGAACTGGGGTTATTGGGTGCCTCTCTCCTCTTCCCTTTCTCTTCTCCTGTAGAACCCCAAAGGTTAACACCCTCACCTTAGGTAAGTGAACGCCGATCTCTCCATCTGCCTTGGGGCAGGGTGCCGTAACCAGTTTCTTCACTGGATAAGGGTGCAGGCCTCTTGACCTCAGAGGACTGCTGTCCGTCGTTAACTGCACGAACGGTAAGTTCTGGGCACTTCAAATGTCTTAAAAGTCTTTTGTAATGATATCTCTTGTTTTGCAGGGTTCCGGCGATGGCGGATGGCGGGCTGATGAGAGTTGAGGATCGAACCCGCGTGAGGAATAGAAGCGCCTGGAAGCACGTAAGTAAGCACTTGTAGCCTGCTTCACGATGCGCACTAACTGTCCCTTTTATCTTGCAGGTACAAGTTCGGAGCTTTAGAGAAGCTGAAGGGTGCTGGAATACCCACTGGATTCGGCGTGGGAAGGAGTAATGGCACGTGAGTAATAAAGTTGCCCAATGTCTTTAAACGCACCTTCTTTTGTCTTTCAGATGCGGGATGCAGCGCCGAAGGCCTCCGGAGCGTGCGAAGAGCTGGTAAGCTTTTGTCTTTCAGATGCCGGAATGCAGCGCGAGGCGTTGGTGACAGCCGATGGACCAGGTAAGAGATGCGCTGCCACTGAAGACCGTAGTGCTAACCTGTTCTTTCTTTGTCTTTACAGGTGCTGCTGAAGACTGGATTCCAGAATGGTAAGCCTTTGTTCCCTTAGGCCCAGGATCAGAAGCAGAAGAAACGATGAGCGTTCTGCTGCAGAGAATGCAGAATAACGCAAAGCAAGATTCATCCATCGGGTGTGGTTTAAATAGCCTCCTGTAGTGCTTAGGTGTCTCCTTCCACAGCCACTCCTAAGAAAAGAGTTCCTGCTTTCCAGAAGAGTTCCAGTGTTCTGAACCTAGGGAGTGGCTCCTGCCCCACCCAACAGGAAAAGTAGTCCCAAACAGAAGAGGATCAGGGGTTCAACTGGCAGGTAAGTAAGCAGCATGGTCTGCTGCAGGTAAGTCCACCCAAGCATTATGAGCCCGGCACTTCCAGCGCTGGGACTGGGCATCTTTATGAGCCTGGTGCCACTGGCGCCAGGACAGGGTCCAAAAGGTCCCAATTGGGACTGGCTGGCACTCGGAACCGGGGTTATGGGTCTGCTTCCAAGGGAGTCGGGCAAGTCCTGATCTTTTGGAAGCAGAGATCATGACAGCACCCCCCCTCAAGGCCCCTCCCAAACCGGGCTTCTCCGGGGGTTTGGGCTTGTTAGGAAATGTTCGATGAAATCTTTTGATTAGACGAGGCGCGTGGACATATTCTGCAGATTCCCAGGATCTTTCTTGGGGACCGTAGCCTTTCCAGTCAATCAGGTAAAATAGTTTAGATTTGGAGATCTTGGAATCCAGGATGCTTTTGACTTCAAACTCGAGTTCTCCATCAACTAGAATAGGTTTTGGAGATGTAGTTAGTCGGGTTTGAGGTTGCACGGGTTTTAATAGAGAGACGTGGAAGACCGGATGTATCTTCATGTGAGGGGGCAAGTCCAACTTGACCGCTACTGGATTTACTATGGTAGTGATGGAATAGGGACCAAGGTATCTTGGGTTGAATGTGCGTGATCCTTTTAGAGGTAGATATTTGGTGGATAACCAGACTTGATCTCCTACTTGATATTGGGGGGCTTCCTTCCGATGTTGGTCTGCTCCTTTCTTGTATTGTTCTTTAGCCCTTTGAAGGTGAGAAACGGCTTCCTTAAAGGCTTGGGTGATTGTAGAATGCAGGTGGTCTACTGCTGGTGTTCCAAGATCTTGGAGTGGATCCAACTCCGAGGTTCGAGGGTGACTACCGTATAAAAGAAAAAACGGGGTCTTCCCAGTTCCCGAGTGGACAGAGTTATTGTAGGCATATTCAGCTATCCAAAGGATATCTTTCCAAGTTTTTTCAGTTTGTTGTAGCATGCAGCGCAAATACTGTTCCAGAGTTTGATTGGTCCTCTCGGTTTGTCCGTCGGTTTGAGGGTGGTGGCTGGTCGAAAGTCTCACATCAATTTGAGCCGACCGACAGCAACTTCGCCAAAAATGAGAAATAAATTGACTACCTCGATCCGAAATTAGAACTGAAGGAAAACCGTGCAGTCGGACGATGTTTTTCGAGAAATTCTCGGGCCAGAGTTGCTGCTGTTGGTAATCCTTTGAGTGGAATGAAATGCGCCATGTTGGAGAATAGGTCCACGATTACTAGGATCGTATTGTATCCGGAGCATGGAGGTAGATCGGTGATGAAGTCCATAGAAAGCGTATGCCAAGGGCGAGGCGGGATGTCAATAGGGCGTAAGAGGCCGGCTGGTTTTTCCTTTTGACTCTTGTTTTGGGCGCATACTCCACAGGACATTATAAAGTCTCTGATATCTTTTTTCCAAGACGGCCACCAGAAGTAGCGCTTGATCTTTTCCGAGGTCTTGGTCATACCGGGATGTCCTTCCATTAAAGAATCGTGATAACAAGAGATTACCTTTTTCTGTAAATCTGTGCTGGGCAGGTATAACCGTTCTTGGAAATATAATAGGTTGTCCTTCACCGTAAAGTCCTTTCCCTGCAGATGCCAATTCTGTATGTCTGCTGGAGTTACCAGTAGCCTGGCTTTATCCTTAACTTCCTCTATGGATTGTGTGGCGATTACACCTAGAATTCTTTGTTCGGGAATGATAGGTACAGGTTTAGGATTGATCAAATGTTCTTCCACTCCCATCCGAGAAAGGGCATCAGCTTTACCTTTTTTTGTACCAGGTCGATAGGTAATTATGAAGTCAAACTCGGCAAAGAATAGTGCCCAACGGAGTTGCCTAGAGGATTAAGCTTTTGCGGTTTTCAAATATTGCAGGTTTCGGTGATCTGTAATCACAGTAACGGTGTGTCGGGCCCCCAGAAGATAATGCCGCCAAGCCTTAAAGGCGGACTTGATAGCTAGAAGTTCCTTATCAGTAATAGTGTAATTGATTTCAGGAGGCGAGAATTCACGGGACCAAAATGCCACGGGATGCAACTGATTGGTTACTGGGTCCTTTTGTGATAGAACTGCCCCCATGAAAGGCTCGAAGCATCAGTTTCAACGATGTAGGGGAGTTCTGGGCGAGGATGTTTTAAGATCGGTGCAGAGATAAATCTAGTCTTCAAATTCTGGAAAGCTTGTTCCGCCTCGGTAGACCATTCAAAACGTTTGTTTTTCTTTAACAAGGCGGTGATGGGCTGGACTATTCGAGAGAATTCGGGGATGAACCTGCGGTAAAAGTTAGCGAAGCCTAACATGCTTTGAACACCTTTTACGGAGGATGGCGATGGCCATTTGAGAATTGCATCGACCTTCTTTGAATCCATACGCACTCCGCTAGGTGATAATATGAATCCCAAGAATTCAACTTCAGTCACGTTGAAAACACATTTTTCCAACTTAGCGAAAAGTTTGTGTTGATGCAATCTCTCGAGGACCATTTTCACGTGTTTCCGATGTTCAGTTTCCGATGAAGAATAAACGAGGATGTCGTCAATGTAAACAACAACACACACATCTATGAGCTCTCTGAGGACATCGTTCATAAAATATTGAAAAGCGGCCGGGGCATTGCAAAGTCCGAAGGGCATGACCTGATATTCAAATAGCCCATACTTGGTGCGGAAGGCCGTCTTCCATTCATCGCCCTCTTTTACTCGTACCAAGTGGTAGGCTCCTCTAAGATCCAGCTTTGTATATATGCATGCTTTTCTGACTTGGTCCAGGAGTTCAGGGATCAAAGGTAACGGATATCTATTCTTAACGGTGATCTGGTTCAGGGCGCGATAATCTATACAAGTTCTAAGGTCCCCTTCTTTTTTTGGAACGAAGAACAAAGCTGAGGAAGCAGGGGACTTGGAAGGACGAATAAACCCATTCGCTAGGTATTGATCCAGGTATTGTCGGAGGTGAAGATTCTCAGGCTTGGTGAGGGCATAAATTCTACTACAAGGAGGAGTAGATCCAGGTATCAGGTCTATCTGGCAGTCATAAGACCTATGAGGAGGTAGAGAGTTAGCCTGATCCTTCCGGAAAACATCTTGGAATTCTAGGTATTCAGGAGGTAACTGAGGAGCCTCCGAGGAAATTGCTGCCAGTGCAACACCAGGTCGAGGGTGACAAGTGGAGACACATTCTGGAAACTGAACCGTTCTTGCTCGCCAATCGATCTGAGGATTGTGCTTCTCTAACCAAGGAATTCCTAGAATAATCTGGAACTGGGGGGCCTTGATCACATCGAACACGATCTTCTCATGGTGTCCATCTTGACTTACTAGCGTCACTTCTTGGGTGGTATGCGTTGCTGGTCCGGAGGCTATCTCCGTACCATCCACCGTAGTAATGACGTCCTTTACAGCCTTTGGACAAAGAGTCAGATTCATCCTCAAAACCATTTCATGATCCACATAATTGCCGATGGCACCGCTGTCGACGTAAGCTTCAATCGCATGTAATCGATCCGGATGTTCAGGGCTAATGAGGACCATAGGTATCACGAAATGCGAGGTCACGGAACTGGTTTTAACGCTCGGCAAGAGGACCTCTATTCTTGTCGGGCGAGGTCGTTTCCCTGCTCAGAGTTTGTGACCCTGGTAACTGCTGCTCCTACTGCCTTCTTGGCTGGTTTCACCGGACAGTCTCGAAGAAAGTGCCCCGAGTTTCCGCAATAGAGGCATAATTGCAGCTGTTTTCTCCTTTCCCGCTCCTTTTGTGTTAGTGGTCCTTTCAGGCCCCCTATTTGCATGGGTTCCCCGGAGTCTACTCCTTTGGTAGGAGTTGGTGGTTTGGAAAATACTCGAGCATCAAACTTGGAACGATCGGCCTTCCTGTTCTGCAGTCTGTGGTCAATTTGAACGACTAAGTCAATATAGTCCGAACAGTCTTGCGGGGGATTCACTACTTGGGCTAACACATCTTTGAGCTCTCCACGTAGACCTCTATAAAACAGTGTAATCCTTTTGTCCTCAGGCCATCGAGTTTCCACTATCAGTCTGTTGAAAGACGCAATATAAGCCAAAAGGTCTTGATTACCCTGTCGCAATGAAAGGAGCTCATTGTCCAAGGCCTGCCCCTGTGAATGTCTTGCAAACAGTTTTTCCATACTGAGCTGAAAAGCTCGAAAATCATGGAGAACCGGATCATCTTGATTAACTAGAGGGATCGACCAGTCTGCCGCATTGCCACTAAGGTACGAAAGCACGAAAGCTACCTTAGCTTGATCAGTTGGAAAGGCTGCTGGCCGGCATAAGAAGTGCAACCGGCACTGATTAATAAATACTGCAAACCTCTTTGGGTCACCAGAAAATCGTTCGGGCGGAGCCAGAGTTACATTCCCAGATAGGTTGATCTGCACTGGGTTCGTAGAGGATGTTGAAGGAAGATTTGCCCCTGATGCGGGTAACAGAGTTTGTCCGGCTTGTGACTGTAGCAATTGTCTAGCGATATCGTCTGTTCGCTCCTTGGAAATAATCAGTTCCCTTCTTAGAGCATTCGTTTCCTGACGGGCTGCATGCACTTCTGCTCTTAGTTCCCCAAGTAACTGGGCTAGCTGGTCGGTATCCGAGGTTTCCATAGCGCCTGGGTGGGAGTTTTGCGATAGGCTTTGCGTTCTGTAACGCTCACCTGATTCCCGCAGAGGCGCCGGTCTTGACTGGGTGAATGCCGTATCTTCAAAGGTGATGTGTAACACAGGGTTGGCTCTTTGGACTGGACCTCTGTGCACTGTATGTCTGACTCGAAGAGTAAGATGTCTGCAGATAGAAAATATGGGATTAGTGAACTGGGGTTATTGGGTGCCTCTCTCCTCTTCCCTTTCTCTTCTCCTGTAGAACCCCAAAGGTTAACACCCTCACCTTAGGTAAGTGAACGCCGAGCTCTCCATCTGCCTTGGGGCAGGGTGCCGTAACCAGTTTCTTCGCTGGATAAGGGTGCAGGCCTCTTGACCTCAGAGGACTGCTGTCCGTCGTTAACTGCACGAACGGTAAGTTCTGGGCACTTCAAATGTCTTAAAAGTCTTTTGTAATGATATCTCTTGTTTTGCAGGGTTCCGGCGATGGCGGATGGCGGGCTGATTAGAGTTGAGGATCGAACCCGCGTGAGGAATAGAAGCGCCTGGAAGCACGTAAGTAAGCGCTTGTAGCCTGCTTCACGCTTTGTTCCCTTAGGCCCAGGATCAGAAGCAGAAGACACGATGAGCGTTCTGCTGCAGAGAATGCAGAATAACGCAAAGCAAGATTCATCCATCGGGTGTGGTTTAAATAGCCTCCTGTAGTGCTTAGGTGTCTCCTTCCACAGCCACGCCTAAGAAAAGAGTTCCTGCTTTCCAGAAGAGTTCCAGTGTTCTGAACCTAGGCAGAGGCTCCTGCCCCACCCAACAGGAAAAGTAGTCCGAAACAGAAGAGGATCTGGGGTTCAACTGGCAGGTAAGTAAGCAGCATGGTCTGCTGCAGGTAAGTCCACCCAAGCATTATGAGCCCGGCGCTTCCAGCGCTGGGACTGGGCATCTTTATGAGCCTGGTGCCACTGGCGCCAGGACAGGGTCCAAAAGCTCCAAATTGGGACTGGCTGGCACTCGGAACCGGGGTTATGGGTCTGCTTCCAAGGGAGTCGGGCAAGTCCTGATCTTTTGGAAGCAGAGATCATGACACCAGGTCCTCTCTCAGATCAGTCCTGGACTAACTTCACAGCTTTCGGATCGGGTCGAAGCAAATGCAGCAGCAAGTCTTCTTCTTCCACCTGGGCGTCAAGGATAAGCATCAAGTATCAACTTCAGCTTCTGAACGATTTCTAGCAGTGAGAGGCCCCCAGATATACTGTTCTGTCTCTCATTCACTCTGCTGGTTTACACTCAGACAACCAATGACTCAGAAAGGCATTCAGGCAGTCAGGCAGCCAATCAGGCTCACAGAGCATTCAGGCCATTCTCCTCCCTGCAGACACTCAAAACAAGTAATGTTTATTGGGACAGGTACCCAGCCATTCCGCACTCCACACTGCATTCATACCAGTTTCTGGCACGCCTGTCTCGGTCTTTGTGTCACATACCAGAAACCAAACACCCATAACAAGAAGTGCATATTGGTAACACACTCCATTCACCCAGGTCCCACCCCAAGGGTGTACCCACAACATACAGTCACTGGGAAGGCTCCAGCTAGTCTGGCCTGCACTTCCCCCACAAGACCATATTTGGAACATCCACCCAACAGCCAGTCAGGGGGAAGGGACAGAGTCAGGGCTTCCCAGGACTTTGGGAAAAACAAGGTAACAGGCAATAGAAAGCAAGAGGCCACAGAGGCCATCTTCTCTCCTGTCAGGAATCAAATGATTCCAATGGCAGGGTCTGGGTATTCCAAAATGAAGGATACTCAGAGCACCTGTCAAATTCGGCATGGAGCTGCCACCAGCCCCTACCCTGCTCTGTGGGCCAAACACAGGTGCCAGAAAACACACACTAGGGGTGCAGGTTTGTACCCCCACCCATGGGTGCCGTAAGGGTATCCCAAGGGTCTGTACACCAAACCAAAAAGAGGAAGAGCTGCACTGCCAGGACTCCCACATGGATTCCTGTGCAGAAAATACAGAACACACATGAAAAAGGACTACAGAACAGCCATGAAGAGCCATGAAGATCCATGTCATGAAATTGACACTGGCCATGATTAGATACGCCATCCACCCGTACATGGAGTTGCCAAATGAAATTCATGGTCATCCAACACATTCTGAAGCCAGAAAAAAAGTGGAGACAGAACTTTACAGCTCAGACATTAAGAGACCACGTGGATGCATGAACTGAGTGTGACCAGTAAGTGCTAAAAATGAGTGATGTGCTTCAATTCTTTCCAGCTCATTAACATTGTATATTTAAATAGAGAACAGGAACACCATCTTGAGTCTGCTAAGCAACCACCTCAATATTGCAATGGATAGGTTTTGGCTCATTCCTTAATGCTGTCCTTTGGAATTTGAAAGTGCAGCAGTTTTGCAGCTGGAATTCAGCTTCCTTATGTAATTGGCACATCTTTTTACCTTGATCTATGTCTCATTAATGAACTTCAGAAGTGTTTGAGGTTGGCCCCCGAGCTCTGAGACATAATACATCAGACCATCGTATTGCGTAATTTCATTGACCTGTGTCGTTACTGCTTTGTCACTATTTAGTTAAGGGAAAGAAAACATGTTTATAGAGATAATTGAAAAAAGAAATGTACTTGAAAGGGTTGCACAGCCACTAACGTGGAATTGAAATAATTGCCTCTGACAAGGTTTTATTCCCAACACACTGGTGCAGGGCGTTTCTCTCAGTCCGGTTGGGCTTTACAATCACTGCAACCAGTCATGCAGCTGAAGCTACAAGGAAGATGCTAATACACATTGCAGTTGGAAAAACATGAGGCTGATGGAAACATTCGGAACTTAAAACCACGGCAGATGAGGAAAACCTTGCTCTGTGCAAGGAAGTGTTGCAAAAGCATTTCCTTTCCTTCTCAAACGGTCAGCCTTTTAACATTATAGAATTTCTCTGCAACAGCAGCACTGTTTTTTCATACTCAGTTCTACAAGACTTGTGCTTAAGTGTTTGGACACTTTGCACATTGCATGCAAAACATTGGGTGAATAACATCGCCCTGCTTGGAATGTAATTTCTAAGCGATGAGAACTGCTTCTCAGTGTTTGAGTTTGTGGCTGTTCCTTTCGTACTTTATGGCCCTTTAAATATAGGGGCCAGGCAGGACAGAATTCCTTGCATACCTTCTTCCTGCAGTCAATGGGATTGAAAGTGGGAGAAGTGGGAGAATCCCTTGTATTTTCTTTTTTGTCTTTCTATGTAAAAGCGATGTACAGCTCTGCGTGTGATTTTCTTTGTTTGCTCATTTGTTGTGTGACCAACATCCGATGAAGGGGCCTGTGCGACTTTGAAAGTCAATGGAACTACCATCTCAGTGTAATATTGTATTAGTCCAATAAAAGGTATCGACACTTGGATTAAGTTTGATTCTAAAACTGGACTAACACAGCACCAAACTTTTTCTCTGCAACTAATATTAGTGACTTTGAAAGTGCAGCTCTTGTCCTTTCAAGTGATGCCACAATGCAGCCATCTTTGGCGTCCTGGGAATTAGTCTGAGAATTGCATGGTGGGGCAGTATTTGGTTGCACAGATTACCACAACTGACAAAGTTCTTCATTTTTTTATTCGATTTTGCGATGCAACATTAAAATACCTTTAAACAGATTTTCTCTGAATATATTTATCTATATATATATTGAAGGATAAAATGTTAAAGTGCAGTTAAGGTGACTAAACATAACGCAACAAAACCTTTGAAATTCAGCGCATTGGGAAACTCAGGACCAGCTTAACTCCGCGCGTTCCTGTTGATCTTCCCCATAATGTCATTTTATATGGCATTGTGAATGCCTTCTCTTATAATATATATGTGACCTTGGGCTTTGCAATAGAAACACGCTGAGTTAAGCCCGTCCTGAGTTTCCCAATGTGCTGAATTTCAAGGGTTTTGTTGTGTTATCTTTAGTCACCTTAACTGCCATTTGACTAAAGTTTTTTCCTTGAATTTCATGGGTTTTGAAATACCATCATTTTTTTTTACGGTGCCATTGGCCATGGTCGAAGCCCATGGTCAGTGGCCACAGCCTTTGGCCGTTCCTACGGTATTTTTTTCAGCCCCACTGGCAACGTCCTCTGCCCACGCCCACTGTATCTTTTAAATCAGTAACGGACCACTAGAAACCATACCCACTGTATTTCTTTTGGTGCCACTGGCAACGGCCTTTGCCTGTGCCCACTGTATATTTTAAATCAGTAACGGGCCAACAGCCATGGCCTTCAGCAAGCACACTACATTTTTTAAAACACTAACTGCCCGCTGACCATAGCCTGCAGCCATAGCCTTCTGCTGTGCCCACTGTCGTTTTTAAATCACTCCCTAGCCACTAGCCATGGCCTTTGGCCATGCCCACATGCCCACTGCATTTTCTGAATCACTCTTTGGCCACTTTAGCAGTGCCCACTTTCTATTTTTTGTACACTAATAGGCCACTGGCCACGGCCTTCTGTCAGGGTCACTGTATATTTTACAACACTCCCAGGCCTTCAGCCATTTAGCATACTACCAAGCCAAAAATTGACCTTTTTTTGTCTATCAGAAAATGGAGTAGGCCGTAAATGTTTTTTTCTTAATACATTTCTTATTTTTTAACAAATCTTTATAGCTACTAGAACATCTAAAATATATCTGTGGAACTGAAAAAGCAGATGTATAATTAGCCTGGTCTATTTCAATTTTATTATTACATTTGATGAAGAAACACTGCACATGAACATCAGGGCGTGTGAGTATTCCTTTGTGCGCGTTTTGGAAAGCTGAATGCATCTGTTCAAAAAAGATACATAAAACACATATTAAAACGTGTTCATATTAAATCCTGCGTTTACATTTTAAATGCTGCTCTTGGTGATGCCTCGGGAAATCTGAAGCACACACACACAGCAGGCTTTGGGGATTGTGTCACAGGTGACATACAAGTCAGAGGGGTCGTGGCTTTCAGATTGCAGGGCTCGGTCCTTTTTATTTTTACCGGAGCACAAATAATGAAACCCTTTCACAACACAAATTGCGCCGCACATGTGTTTTACTGGCAATAAAAACCGGCTTAATGGAAAGAAGGGGTTTCATTATTGGGGGCATACATGTGGATCAAGGTCACAAGTGTACTTAAAAACAAATCTGCAGGGACACATCTGTCGCCGGCGCGTCTGCGCCACTCGGTGGCACTGGAGGAATGCTGATCCCATCTGCCACGGCCCTGCTGTTATCAGGAAGGAGGCGGGGACTCCGCTCCCCTGCATCGATCCTTGGGCTTCCCGGGAGTCAGTGGGGCTATCGCGAGCAGAAGCCCATCTGCTGGAGTTAATCCGAAAATCCACTCTCTGCCCGTTGAGAGGAATTTGCAACATTCCGCGCGCACAAATTAAAAGTCACCAGACAGCAGGATTCAGGGTAGATCAGGGATTCATGGGAAATGACAGCCACGCGCGAGCGAGTTTAGTGAGCGACCCGAGCGCAAATTCCCCGTCCGAAGGCCGGTCTCTTAACATGGTTTTCCAGGACCATTAGTATTTAAAGCAATTCGCTACACAGCACCGTCCAGTCTCTCATGAGCAGGTGGGTAGAATGGTGGACCGGACGAAATAGCTTGAGATGCGGAGTAAGGGGTCAAAGGCATGTAATATTACTTGTTCATTTTATGTAGTGTGATACTTTTCACACACTACATTTAAACTCAATACATTAAAATACAATACATTAAATACAGAACGTTAAAAGGACAATGCATTGTTCTTGAGTCTGCCGTTGAGTTGAAGTTAATATACACTGTTATAATTGTTATTAGTGTTATGGGTGACCCTCCCAATGTGCATTGCCCCTTTAAGGGGATGTGTCCCTCCCACGTGTATTGCCCCTTTAAGAGGGGCCATGACTCTGTCATGGCCCAAGCTAATAAAAGGAGCTCCTGCAGGCACATGAGACAGAGCGGCTGCAGACTCCCAAAGAGGAACGACTGAGTCCGTGTCTCATTATTGATGTAGGCCGCAGGCCTACACGTGGAGGCACAGGCCTGCATGCCCTGATGCCATGGGACCCGCATGCCAGGATGGCAGCCGATGTCCGCACGGTCAGCGGCCTGGCAGGCTGTGACCCCACCTCATGGTGCTGATGTCCCATAGCACCAGGAGCTCTGTCGGACGACCATGGCAGGCGACCCCCAACAATTAGTACCCGGCGAGAGTCAAGCAGAATGCAACACGCATTCTGATTGGCTCTCGCTGGGTCCTTACCCGGCCGAGAATCCTTCGATTCTCGGCCGGGATTCCAGCGGCCTTGTCCTCGGCGGGGGGGCGTGGCAGCCGCTCAGCCAATGAGGAGGCTCGAAGCAGGGCCATCCCCGCTCCGAGCCTCCCCACGGCTGAGAGGCTGCCTTCGCCCCCCGCTGGGAACTCGGGTAAGCTTTTTTTTTTTTCTCCCTTCCCTCCCTCCTCCCTACCCCACCCCACTTACCTTCTTGCTCCTGAGTCCCTGGTGGGGGACGATGGCAGCCTCCAGCAGTGCCGGGGACGCAGGTACGTTTTTTTTTTCTCTACCCCCTTCCACGCCCTCCCAACCCCACTTACCTTCTGCTTCTTTTTTTTTTTCGGGAGCGGACGCGCTGGGAACACTTGTATTCCCAGCGCGTCCGCTCCCAAAGGCCACCATGGAAAGAGAAAACGGACTCCCGTTTTCCCTTTCCCGGCGGCCATTTTCTTGGTCGTTTTTGTTTTTGTTTTTTTCTGTCCCGAAACTGCAGCTTTTCGGGACAGAAAAAAATGCTTTTAGTGCCCCGGTCATGCATACCTGTGCTGCCTAACCTTTGCTGCTCATTCATACCACTTTTTACATGCCCCTCTACTTGCATCCTTCTCCTACAATTTGCTTCCAGCAATGGAGCAATGTAGCTGAGACAATAGGGAAGCTGTCTACAGGTCCCAAGACCCCATGAAGAACCTACAGATAAGGTGTGTTAGGGAAAGGTGTGGCTGTCACCACAGTGTTGTCTGTGGATTGCAGAGGGGTTAGGGGTTATGGGATGCCACTGCCAGCCATCAATAAACAGGGGGAGGAGGATAGATGATAGAAGTTAGCTATGTATTGAATGGCATGGAAACAGGTTGGCATTAAAGTGAGCAAAAATATGGCTGCAAAATAATAAGTAGGATTGTTGTGGGTTACTGAATTCATTGTGGGGCTCCATCTAATATGATGTGGTGGAAGGCATGGATGCATCAGATTATCAGCTTTAGGTTCTGTGTTTTCGTTTCCCCATAGGATTCACCTGCAGCATGTCACGTGTCACGTGCACGGGTGTCCTTCTGAAGAAGGTGCAGGAGCCTGTGGTGCCTGTGGTGCAGCATGGAAAGGGCCTCCTCGAACTCTCCACTTTCAACACCCATACAGGAAGTAAGTGTGCTGTGGTATTGCTGGCTTGGGACCAGATATCTTTTGAATGTTTTCTCATTCTATTGGTGATGATATCATCATTGCTGTTGCAGTTCTCTGTGTATCAAGGGTGTTGTCAATGATCTGTCCTTCTGGTATAGTTCTATCCCTGTTGCTGTTGCGTGATGTTGACCATAAACAAGACGCTTCCTCTGTAACAACCTTCAAATATTCCTGAGAGTAGTTTACAACAATCTGCTGTTTAAAATATATTTCTATCAATATATTTGTAGTCTAAACAACATATGACTTCTGGGAGGGCCTCCACAACCCAGTTCTCTGTCAGGATTAATTGTCGCTAGGATTCTACAGAACATAGTCAAACAAACGTGTGGTCCTGGTAGCAGGGCTTTGTTTTGTATGAGTGCTCTTTTCCTTTTTTCCTCTTTCCTTACATGTAACTTTCAATAGATGCTCTCTCCCCCACTCATGCTGTTTAGTTATGTATTGTTACTTACCCAGCTCTCCTGACCACACACGTAACTGATCTGGAATGTCCCAAGGCTAAAAATGATTAAGACCCATCACTCCATACCTCCTTTCCACATAGCACATTAAGAAGCGTTCATGGTTGGTGCCATATTGAACAAATGAAAGAAAAGCTACCTTTTTATCTTGTATCTGCCTATGAGTGTAACAGTCTATGTTGCACCTATGCAGGGTGTGCTTTTGTGATGTGTGGGTTCTGGGTTGGTGGTCTTCCTCGGATGTTTCTCTCTTTGTATCGGTATAGTTTTAATCGTTTCAAACCCCACTGCGTCTACAAAAATGTCTGCCGGTAGCTGCAAAATACAGAGCTCTCAAGTTTCCCACGCCCATGTGTCAGAAGACCATCCAGTCCCGTTTTTTACCCTTGTACTCTGGGACTTGTATTTTTTTCTTTCCCAGTTGAAATTTAGTAAAAGTACATGTTGCAGAATTCCAAGTAAAAACAGTTCTGTATGACCTTGAGAACTCTGAAAATATTCCATCCAAAGTTAGGTAACATGACAGTATCACTGAGTTTTTCATAAGACGACAGTCTTTCAGAAAAGCAAATCAGGTTAGTTAATTAGTTGTAGTGATTGGTCATGAGTACCAACACCCCAGGGAAGTGGCATGTCTACCTGTTGTAGTCTCATAACCCTCACCAAAACAGTAACAGTTATGCAGATGTATTTTAAGATCCCTGAATTGCTGAGATGTCATATTGATTATCAGTGGCATGTGCCATGAAAAGGAGCTCTGCTGTTGTTTCATTTGAACATGGCATTTAAAATAAAAAGCATATTTATTTCATATTTGGGAATGCCTAAGTTCTTTGTGCAATCTTCATTAGTCCAACTATTCCTCCTTACCTTCATTATTAATGTGAAAGGATGTCTGCATCTTTTACCACACTCCACCTAGTATCTCCTGGACACTGTACTTAAAAACGAATGGTTTTGGAGCCCACCCTTGGCTCCTCCATGTTCTGCCAGGTCATCATAAAGCCCTTGAAAAGAATGGTGTTCCCATTAACAATGGGAACTCCCGTCCCCTGCACACCTCTGGGTATTGGATAACAAGATCCAAACAAAATATACTTTTTTGTTCACTTTTTGTTGATTTTTAGCATTGCAAAGTATCAATTAAGCCACTCTTTTGTACAAATATTACATATGAGAACATGCAATGATTTGTTTCAATATACACAAAAGTTTCAAAAGGTCTTTATGAAGGCATGATAGTATTTTAGTACCATATACATAATAATAAATGTTCGAGTTCGATTCACTCAAAAAGAATATACAATAATTCAAGAAAAAAGGAAGGAAAAGCCTTCCTAATTCAGAGCTCTACGCGTTTCGAGAGTGTGCCTCTCTTCTTCAGGAGCAATAACTTTTCAGTTTAGACATAATGGGCCTCATTCCGAGTATGGCGGTAAGAAATACATATTACCGCCATGGCGTAAACACCATGTACGATGTGGTTGGAAGGCGCTATTTCCACCATATTCCGACTTTGCGTGCACGAGTATTCCGCCATGGCGGTAAACTCCCTTGCGGCATAGCGCAAAAGGTCCCGTCAAACCCCTTACCGCCATAAACCTAGACGTATTTAACACCATCGCCTTCGATGGAATCCGTAAATAGCGGAGACCGTAATTTACGCTAACCGTAAAAACCGGAAACGGAAATAACGTCATCGCACAGGAACGGGAAGCATCACGGCGGCCATATTTAAAATCACAATCCATTGCAATCCTCTCCATACAGGACATACAGGACTCCATACAGGACTCTGATCGACCAAATATACTTCAGAGACCAGCATCATGCCTAAAGTTCTGAAAAAGGGCGCTGCGCGCATCCGAAAAGAAAAATTCACCCAGGATGAGTTACAGGTCCTGGTCGACACTCTGCATGAACATGCAGATATCGTATTGTGCAGCGACATGCGTAGGCCCACCATCCTCAGAAAGAAGGAGATATGGGAGTTGGTCGCACAGAGGGTGAGCGCCGTTGGGAACACCCCCCGCAGCACAACGCATTGCCGCAAACGCTGGGATGACCTCCGTCTCAGGGTGCGGGCCATCCTCTCAGCAAACCGTCAGCAGGCCCTGGAGACAGGAGGAGGCCCAGGCTCACCCATTAAAATGATGCCCTGGGAGGAAACATGTGCAGAGATGATGGGCACAGAAGCCATCGAAGGTGTTGGCGAAATGGATTGCGGTGATCTCTCATCCGCTGATGCAGGTGAGTGTCATGAGTCTAAACAGTACATGCATCCCTAATGTAATTCACCGCAAAGGGCCGGCCAAAGAGTCACATCATGTTTGCTTCGTAGACCCCCCCCCTGCAATCATGTCGTAACAAGTGGGACCCAGGATGATGTCAGGTGCAAGGCTGACACCCATATTGGCCATGCCACACAGAAAGCTGGTCAATGTCACTCACCACAGTACTCCGCCAACATGATTGACCCCGCCAACAGTATGCTTTTACCATCCAAGCCAAGTTCACTCACCGACCAAATGTCACCAAGACGCTGCTCTCCCAATGTGTTACCATAGGCTTGAAGTCATGATGACCCCCAGATCATTGCTCATGCTGTCTCTCTCTTGCCCCCCACAGGTAGCGGTCATGAAAGTGAGGAGCAGGAAGGCTGCCAGCCAAGTACCTCCCGGGGCAGGGGCAGGGTACAGCGCATACCTGCTGGCAGACATAAGGCCCATACTACACCACCTGCTCCAGCAACCCCCATGGAGGGTACACAACCCCCACCCGCGCACCTGGACATGCCTGCAGTTCCGCCGGTAACATGCCCCACGCTGCACCCTGAGGAATCCAGCATGTCAGGGGAGAATGCTGCCATGTGCCTCCTTAGTGTGCCAGACAGCCCCACATCCAATTCCGTGGTCAACATGGAGGAGACCAATGACTACAGCCCTGAGTCACCATCGTACAGCCAGGTTGCACACAGCGACTCCGGGTCGAGTGATGGGCCAGGTCTCACAGGCGAAGGGGTAACACCTGTCTCACATCAGCCCACTTCCCCTGCCGAAACACCTGAGAGGCCTGCAGGCCCAATACCAAGCCTGCCAACCACATCCCCCACATCGGCCGCAGAAGCTGTGCACTCCCAGAACCTCACGGCCATGATAGAGGAGTTTCTCCGGGACAACCGGGAATCAGGGTTGGTGCATCACAATGACCTGCAGGCTCTGGGCGAGGTCATCACTACATGCACAAACCGGCTCTGTGAGGTGCTCGGCAGGATTGCTGATGCCCTGGAGGCAGCAACCCCCAGACCTCAGCCCCAGCAGGAGGAGCCACCCTCCCAGTGCTCCTCCACGCAGACCAGCCCGGTCCGCAGGTCACAACGCTCAATGCGAAAATGATACCCCAGGCTCGGGGAGTGCCCATTGACTATGAAGCCACACACATGTGGCCTATGTAGTATTGATGGGACCATTGTGGGGCTGTTGTGGGGGGAGGGTGAGGGTGTGCGTGGGAGTTGGGGGAGAGGGGGTGAGGGTGTGCGTGGGAGTTGGGGGGAAAGGGGGTGAGGGTGGATGATTATTTGTACACGTTTTCTCATGATTATACAATACACAGTTTGGTCTATCCTGGAAAACAGAGTGGACATTGATCATTGTGCATGTGTCTTTTAATGTCTCACAGTGCATGTAGTACATGTATCCCCACACCCAGTGCCCAATGTCCTGTCATCCTCACCCCCTCAGCTGACTTGTGACTCAGAAATATTGGTCAATCAATGCTTGTCGCACGTGACGCCCCTCCTGTGCATCGGCCCCGTGATGCTGTCCAGCCATTCCTTCCTCCTCCTCCTCCTCCTCCTCCTCCTCATCTGGTGGTAGCAGACCCACGTCAGGGGGCAGTGGCACGTTCCGATGGATGCACATGTTGTGCAGCATTGCACATGCCATGGTGATCTTGGCCACCTTCTCGTGGCTGTAGATGAGGGCCCCACCTGACCGGCTGAGGCAACGAAATCGTGCCTTCAAAAGGCCGAAGGTCGGCTCTATCACCACCCGTGTACGGGTATGAGATCTATTGTAGTCCTCCTCGTGCCTGTTTTGTGGGTTGCGGACCGGGGTCATGAGCCACGGCTTCAATGGGTAGCCAGCATCACCTGCATGAGAGTGGAATGAAGGTAAGTGTTCGTGCAATCATGGTGGAGAACTGTGCTAATCTAACATTGCAGCAGGTGTTCACTGGCCATGCACACATGTCCCAGGATACAGTCACCCCATTACATCGTACAATGGCGTTGACTGTCCCACCCGTATGCATCTCTCTACCCCCCCCTTTACCACCCGGGTGGAGTATGCTGACAACCTACTCACAGCCCCAATGGACTGCCATGGCCCATTCCGGTTACTCACCAAGCAGCCAGGTACGTCGTTCAGCATGTCACTCCATGTAGCGTGGTAGTGTAGAGTTCCGCAGGACCAAGGAGTCATGAGTTGATCCGGGGTATCGGGCATTGCATTGTGTGATGGCTTTACTGGCATTACACACCATCTGGACGTTGATGGAGTGATATTGCTTGCGGTTGCGATGCGGCACCTCCATGGCATGGGGAACCACCAATTCTACGTGGGTGCAGTCGATGGCACCTATGCAATTTGGCATGCCTGCAAGTGCATGGAAGGCAGCTTTGGTATCATATGTCTCCTGGGGAGTCCGGGGGAGGCATATGTAGTCCCTTCTGTGCTTGAGGAGGGCATCGAGCACTTGGTTGAGTATCCGGGAAAATATGGGCTGTGAAATGCCATGCATGTGCCCCACTGTATGCTGGTAGGTCCCTGTGGCAAGGAAGTGGAGCACAGACACTACCTTTAGTAGAGGGGGGATGGCAGTGCTGATTTCTATTAGGCTCACTATGTCGTTATGTATCAGGGCCACTATGGTGGTTATGGTGCCCCGGTCAAGCCGGTACAGGGTGTGTATCTGCTCTGGTGTGAGGTTGAAGGGGGTGGGTCTGATGCGTGGAATTGGGGGCTGACGGCGTGGTAATGGTGGCTGCACCGGTAGGGCATGCTGGGCCTGTCTCTGCCTCCTTCTCCTCCTGTGTATCCTCTGTGGTGGGGGCTGTGGTTGCTGTGGTTGCTGTTGTTGATGTTGTCGTAGTTGCTGCCTTGCAAGCAGGGCCTCCAGCTCCATGAATGCTGCGAGAATTGGTATCATCTTGGTGTGGGAGGGGGTGTGGTGTGTGGGTGTGCTCCTTTTGTGCTGTGCCTGACTCTATGGACTCCACCTGTGCTGATTGGGTGCACCTGTTCCTCTTTCTGGCACTGTTCAGGGTTGTTAACACCTTCTCTACGATGCCGGTAATTACGCCATGGCGTTAAGGTACTTTGCGCCCTTGTGGAGCCCGTTTTTACCGTGTCCGCTTTACTTGGGATCAGCACTGGTTAACGCCTTAGCGTTATTTCCGACGTGGTGTCTCGGGCGCGCGACACTGGTCCGCTATTTACGCCGTCGTACTTTACGGCGGCGGTAATTACGGTGTGATGGGTCGGAATAGTCCACGGCGGAAAAGGATGTCGGTATTACTTTACCGCCATCGTTTTTCCATTACCGCCGGACTCGGAATGAGGCCCAATGTTTTCTTGTCCTGTTATTAATTCACAGTCAACAAATAAATTCAAAGTATATCCATTTCATTTTTCTCTATGTCTTTAGAACTTCAAGCATCCCTTCTTGTTGTGGAATGGTGAAAACGTCATCTAGTGAAGTAGCAATATGATGTGCTGTAAATGACAATAATATGTATATTAGCTAGTGATTTAAACGGGGAATTAAATGAATATAAACCTGTGTGGGAAACGGTATTCCTACCTGTGTTTCTTGTTCATATCCTGTGTGTTTCTCAATTCAAAGATGACCACTGTTAATGGCTGGCATCTGTGGCTTCTAATCAGCCTTCGTTCTGTCACAAATAATAATTTAATAATTTCTATCAGAATGTAGTCGCACATTATACTTTCGTATGATTCCTTAACTTAGATTCAAAAAATTACCTCAATGCCCTGTTGGTAGTGTTTGTTGTCGTGCTGAGCCCCTCGTGGTCCCGTCCCCAACTTTTCAAAGGTAACCTACGCGAAAAACATTGTGTCAATGTATGTAACTTTTCCCATTTCACTAATAGATGTTATAACATCTCTCATTTCTTTCATACCTTATTAGTGATGTTCCTTCACTCCAACACAAAATCTGCAATCTCTGCCCGAGCCGCGCGTGTTTTTTCGATCCTCTCTCCCTATTCATTGTCATGTGACTTGAGGTCGTGTGTCTGTGTAGATCATGTGGTCGGATTAGCATTCTGGGAGTCGTAGTGTTGATTGCAAAATAGTGTGCAAATGCATGCTGACCGTGTGTATTTAGTTTTAATAGCCATTACCCTGTGAGATCTATTGCTTATCTGTGTGTGTCGTTTTACACTGATTACCAGACTGAAATAAAGTATTTCCTTATTGACAACGAGCTAAATCTAGCCCCAGTGTTATTTGGGAGTTGTAGTGTCAATTTAGATAATACACAATATGTGTTTAGTGTTCAAATGGGTTCTCCAGTTCGTATATCTTTATTTACCCCACTCTCGAGTGAATGTGACTTTCACCCCACTCATTAGTAAAAACGGCCACTTGACAATGCCAGGTCAACTTATAGGAGTTGTAGTCCTAGTACTGCTATTCTCAGAAATTGAGCAGCTCACTACGCTAATTCTATAGTGATGTGGTCAGGTAGGTTTTATACCAATGGTAATGTCAATTATATATGCCTATGCGTAATTTCTTGGTGATGGCTCAGCTAGATCCATGTTTAGAGTCCAGGACATAATCTATAGATTGTCTTTTCCTCATTCCACATTGGTAAGTGGGAGATAGGTATACATTACAATAACAACTCCAGAAATTTCTCAAGTGTGTATCGCTATATGTATGTGACAGTAGTAGAACAAAGAGATTATGAAGGCAGTTGACAATTTGTACAGGGAACATTAACATCATTATTTTTTCTTTTTTCTTTTCTTTTCACAAGAATACATCCAGGCAATACTCCTCGTTCATACCTCTAGGCTCGAGAGAGTCCAATTTGTGCACCCAAAACATCTCTCTGCGAGATAGAATTTGCTTTAAATTGCCCCCTCTGGCTGGTTGTGTAATTGTTTCCAAAACTACAAATCTAAGCTGTGAGATTGTGTGTTTATGTTCCCTAAAGTGTCTTGTGACTGGTGACTTTAGGTTTCCTGTTCTTATATTAGACTTGTGTTCTGAGATACGATCCTTTACACGTCTCGATGTTTGGCCCACATAGTATTTTCCACACGGACATATAAGTCCATAAATTACACATTTATTGTCACAAGTGGCAAAATTTTGTAAATTAATTTTCTGGCCTGTATATGGATGTCTGATTGTTGGTCCTTTCTGAACATTATTACATTGACTGCAGTTCAAACAGGGAAATGTACCTTTCTTTGTTTTAAACAAGAATTGTTGTTGTGCCGTGTTTATCCTCTCTGCCTTGACCAATGAGTCCCGTAGGTTTCTCCCTCTGGTATAGGCCATTAATGGTGGTTTTGGGAATAATGGTGGTTTTGTGTCCAACCTGGTAATTTTCCAATTCTTATACAAAATCCTTTTGATTTGTGTGCTTTTGGTAGAATACTGTGATAAATAGATCAGTGGAGGATTGTCCCTATCCTTTATGGTCTTTTGAATTAACAGGTCTGATCTTGTCTTTTGATGGCATTTTTCTTTTGCTTCTGTAAGAATGTTTTGAGGGAATCCTCTTTCCTCAAATCGTGACATAAGATCTTTTTCTGCTTCCAAGAAAGTGTCCTCTTTTGAGACTATCCGTTTGATTCTTTGTAATTGGCTCAAGGGCAAGTTATTTTTCAAGTGTTGAGGATGGTGACTCGTAAAAAATAAGCTGTTGTTCACATCTGTGGGCTTCCTGTAAACTGTTGTTTGTAGTCTTCCATTTTCAGAATACATTTTTGTGTCTAAAAAGTGCACAGCTGGTGTTCCAATTTCTAATGTGAATTTGATCCGGTCATTACATGAGTTTAGATATACATGAAAGTTTTCCAGTTCTTCTTTTGTGCCACACCATATGCCAAGCACGTCATCAATGTAACGTTTCCACATCTTTAACTTCTCTGACCATCTTGGGTTGTCTAGGATGTACTGAGTTTCAAAATAAAACATAAATGTGTTGGCATATACTGGGGCCATGGCTGCCCCCATTGAAGTTCCTGCAATCTGTAAATAATATTGACCTTGAAATCTGAAATAATTATTGTAAAGGATCATTTTAGCAAGTTGGATGACAAACGTTTTGTTAGATAGAAAGAGTTCCTGTTGGAGTAACGCCACTCTAAGGCCTCCAGTCCTTCCTCATGGGGAATTGAGGTATACAAGGATTGTACGTCAAGTGTAAATAGTATCCAATTATCTTCTACTTCACAAAACGTGTTCAGTATATTAAGTAAGTGGGTCGTGTCTCTTAGATACGTTGATGTAGATTGGATAATGGGCTGAAGAAGTTTGTCTAAATATTTGGACAACGGGTCAAAGACACTTTCAGTTGCTGCAACTATTGGTCTGAAAGGGGGATTTCTTAAATTTGTGTGTACTTTCGGTAGTCCATAGAATACTGGGAGAATTGGATTTTTATTTAGTAGGAATTCCTTAGTTTTCTCTGTTATCCAGTCTTCTTCTGCTGCTTTGTTCACCACTTCTTCGATCATCTGTTGGGTCTCTCTTGTCGGATCATGTTGTAGAGTCATGTATGTATTGGTGTCTTCGAGTAAAGACAGACATCCTTGTTTGTACAAATTTGCATCCATAGTTACAATGGCACCCCCTTTATCCGCTGGTTTGATCTCAATTGTTCTATCATTTGCTAACTCTTTGAGTATATTGTATTGGTGTTTCCAGAAATTTTGTTGTCTCATGTCGGCAAATTTCATTGAGCGTAGATCTTTCTTCATTTTCATTTCAAACAAATCTAATGTTGAATTCTTAACATTAGGAGTAAACGTACATTTCAAGTGATTCAAATGTTGTTGATCTTTCTTGTATTGCAGGTATGGAATCAAAAAATAGTTTTAATTTCATTTTCCTTACCAGTTTGAATAAGTTCACTTCTTCTGAAAATAGATTTGTTTGGTTTGTTGGTACAAAAGATAGGCCTAGACTCAGTAGGTCCAATTGTTGTTTATTAAGGATTTTGGTCGAAATATTGATGATCAAGTTTGAGTTTTCTTCTTGCTCCTTAGGTTTCTTCCTCCCTCTTCGCGTTCGCCGTCTTCTAAAAAATCAGGTGCGTCTAGTAAACCTTCTTCGTTCTGAGCACTTGGGATTAATCCTGTGGGTACAGTCCCTGATGTTGATGGTTGTTGTGTAGGAGCTAGATCTCTCCCCTCACTCGATGCGTCACTTGATGGCTCTGTGCTCTTGCTTCCTCTTCTCGGTGTTTTCTGTTGTGGCGTTCTTTGTTTTGAATTCTGGAAATGTTGATTTTGCTGCTGGTAGTACTCTTGCCACGTGTAGACTATGTCTCTTGAGTAGTCCAATGTGTCACGACGGTATTTTCGAATCTTTCTCTGCTCTATGTCCTTTTTGTATGAATCAAGTTTCTCATTTGTGAAGGCCATCATAAAGCCCTTGGCATGAGCATCTCAATTGGTCATGTCTGGGTATCGGGGGGGGGAGGGTAGGATAGAAGGTAACGAGGAAGAGCAGGACTTGGCGTAAGGAAGATTACCACATGTAATCCTGGCTTTATCCTCTTGTACCTCTTCCTCATCACCTTACTTACTAATGTGAAAGTAGACCTAGGCAATCCCAAAAAGCAGCCACAGCCCCAGAATAAAGAAACAAACTTGAAGATTACTGCAAATGTATACAAACAATTTATTTCACAGTGACACCTGATACTTGTCTCAGAAGTATAGTAGCCAGGTGAAATACGGCCGACAATTCCCTTTCTTCAAAAGATGGATCACAGTCAATCATTTCCTTAGTTGATAGAAATTAACGTATGGGCTGAAGCCCAAGTGGCAGCTATCTATACATTTACTGAGGCCTCTAGCCTCCTATTAAGAGACTGACACCCCTCTAGTGGATCTACCCTGGAATAAGTAAGGTAAGGGCAAACAAGTCCCAGAATATCATTCTGCTATGGTGGTTTCCTCTATTTTCTACAGGTGGCAGAGGATGGGTGAGCCCCTTGACCAGCTGACCTGAATATAACCACTAGTGAATCTTATCTTCTGAAGGAGGCCACCCTGTGTGCTGAATTTGGCAGCCATTGTTACTCCCAAAATGGTGGCCTCTATATGTTAATGTTTCTAAAAAGTAATTTTACAAGTTTTTTATTTAAATAAATGTATACGAGTGCTTTTAAGTTATGTAATATATTTGAATTGAGTTTGCATTCAAAATAAACCACTTACTATGACTATGAGGAATTCCAACAGAATGTCTTGCTGCTACAGAAGCTAGAGTACATGGGTAGTCGTGACTGTGGAAAAGTCTAGGGCAAAAAACTCTCAACCAACCAAGCTATCACTGGAAGAGCTTTGCCATGGCCCACGTCTCAAATGGCAAATTCCCAGTCTCCACTGAATCCTCTGGTGGGTGTGGCTGGGTACTCCATTTGTGACCAATATTCCCACCCTTTGTGTTAATTCCAAAGCTTTAGATTAATGAGGGCACTAGTCATAAGCGGCTAGTTGCAGACCATTAAATCCTGTATGAACTTGTTTACTGTCCTACCAAAAAAGGCAAATAACAACACTAAATATGAGCCTATTAAGAACTTCTTGAGACGCCCGCTCAAAGGGAGAGTCTGCCCATGGGTGGTGGAAGGTCGAAGGTCAATTCGCTGCTTTTATTTGTACTGGTTGCTGTATTTCCCTGCTGCTAATGCTAAACAAGTATTGGCAATGCCAACAGTTTGGGCTTTTGTGTAGGCATGGCAAAGGCACTTCCCTGGCACTGCCGTAGTACTGGCATTGATGGAAGTAGTTGCAAAATAGTGTGAGGACTTGGGCACTGCCTGGCAAATGCTGAATAATTGTACCCAAGCCAAAACGGTTGGCTTTGCTAATTCTTGTTTCTGTTTGTCTCTGGTAAAGGTGGTAGCAGCGTTATTGTGCTGCAGCTGCACATTAAAGACAAACGTCCTTGTTGCGCACTAGTAGATAGAAGTCACCACTTTCATGGCTCACTAATACTGTACTATCACGCGAGGCCAACACGCAGTGTGACCCTGTCTCTGTGACCAGGTGTGTGCAACGTATAATTAATTATTACTTGGGTGTATAATATAAGGTTGTAAAGGTGACATTGTTGCAAATTGTCTATTTTGCAGTCCTTCTGAACGCTGGTGTCATGCCTGCAGCAGCCATTCTGCAAACTCATGTAGTGTGTGTTGCCAAACTATGTATGATCCTGAATTACAAGGCACTCCTATATCATTTATCAAACCCTCCTCTCGCCCCCCTCCGCTTAACAGCATTGAGGATGCCAGTGTCAATAAAGAACTAGCTGGTGACACAGCTCCTGACTCTTTCTGCCCTAATGAAAGTCAACTAATTGATTCTACCTATCTTGGTAAAATCGTAAATATGAAATCCTCTTCAACTACCACGGAGTTCAATCAAGTGGGTTCAAAGGCTATCACGGGCAATTCATACATCTCTACATTAAGATTCATTCCTCAGATATTCCACCAGGAGAGGTGTGATAAGTCGGTAGCCGATTTTAACTCAAAAATAGTTTCCTGGCTGGTCCCGGAACAATTGGACTGCTTTAGGTCGATGGGCATTCATGTTTATCAAGTCCTAAGGTTAATTGAATGCCCCACGGAGAGGCTCGGACTGGCCTGTAGGGCAATAGGGCAATGTCCGAACGAAAAACACAGAATGCTAGTAAGGGCAGGTTTTTGGGTCAAATTGGGCCACTTTCTTGCCCCATTTGGACCAGTTTGATAAGTTACTTCACCATCCGACTATTAGTTTTGACCAGTGTTAAAGAATAAATATTCTTTAAAAATGCACAATTTGCATCACTTTTTATTCAAAAAAGAAAAAAGCCCCCTCAGGTAACACTCAAACAGTCTGTCACAAAAGGAATGAATTGCAGGTTGCAACTGTGGGCCACTTTTTCATTGATGCCCGAGACAGTTGTATGCTCTAGTCGGGCCCTACCCGCGGAGGAATGTATTAATGCCGCTAGTACTGAGCAAACATTTTCTTAAGCAGCCTCCTCTAACTATATATTGTGGAGTGTGGCAGAGTGGCCAAAGACTAGTTTGTCATACTAATGCATCCCAGAAAGCTGGCTCCCAGGCTATGGATTGATACTGGCTACCTACAACTTTAGCCTCGTCCATTCCTAATTCCAAAGGTTTGAGTCATCTTTAGTCATGAGCCTATTAAAATACTGTCAGAGAACAGTAGGTGGCACAGACATATTTTGAAAAATGAAGATGGATTTCTTCATTTTGCAGAATTTGGATGAATTCTCTTACAAGAAAACATGCTTACAAAACCATTATACATTCATGACTTTACAACTTTTGTAAAATTTACTAAACAAGGCACCAGGCTCGGTGGGGGGGGGACGTTGGAGGGGGGGTAGTTATGGCTCTCGACATTAATGTGAGAATGCCATGTACCGATTGCTGGCGATTTTAGAGGGTAATAGAAAGAGTAACAGTGGTACATACACGAATGATAGCATGATTAGGGGAGCGGGTTGGAGTGAATTAATGGAAAGTTGGGGCTTAGTGATGCTCAAACCACTGGAGAATGGAAAATCTCAATCGGCGAGGACATCACGGTCAATCTCTAATTGATTACATTTACCTAAGCACTCCACTGTTAGTTACATGCTCTCCCTGAAACACTACATTTACAGATGCTCAATGGGGGTGCGTATTTATCCTGTACATTGAGGTTATCTGAGGAGGGGGGTAGGGAAGGTGCTATGTCAATTCACTGCATGGAGAAGTTCTCTTAAATAATGTATAAACCCCAATCCGTGTATCCAGATGGCCACGTTGGCATGGGACCAACTGAGATATCCATGGTGGGGAACCTTCCTATACTGGTCGTATACTTGAATCTGCGAGCAATAGCAGAGGGTGAGTCACTGATCCGCTAGAGGATTGCCTCATAAATGAGGAGTGTTCAGTGATATTGGTGTGTGGAAACTTAAATGCAGGAGGGAAGTGGTAGACAACTTAAGAGGCAGCGCCTGCGATGAAAAGAGCCACACATGGTTGAAAGTAATGGAGTTGAGAAATGGGTACATGTTGAACGGCCAAGTACAGGGAGATATCGCGGCCCACTCAACTTGGTTCAGAGGGCTACAAGTGGCAACCCGAGATTACATATTTGTTTCCAGTAATATTTTCCCCTATATTTGGAAATTTCAGGTCATTCTGCCTATCTGTAGTGATCATGCAATGAATGAGTGAAAAAGAGAATACAATTTAAAAATGTGTGTACGTTCACATAAGGCCCTTGTGATACAACAGGATGCAGAGAAAATGATAAGAGCAATATGTATGAATCTGATTAAGGACATATGGCATCTTATCAAGGCAGAGGTAAAAAGGCAATCAGCCCTGCAAGCAAACACAGTATCCAAGGAGGCTTGGATTACACATTTTGAGGGTATTTTTGGTCGATCTGGAAATGAACGGGCATTCCGATAGGGGAAATCAGAAGTTGAATGGGAGATCCCGCATTGAAAGAACAAGATAATAATATTGATCAAAAAGGCAAGTGTTACAAGAGCTCCAGTCCCTAACCGCTTGACTAATGCATTATTAAAGGGGCAACCAGAGTTGTGGACAGATTTCTCATGGCGAATATTTGAGCAGGTGGAGAAAAACAGAGAGGTTACCCCTCATGGAAAACTGGCATTTTAGTACCAATCTTCAGCAAGGGTGATAGGGCAAATCCGAAAAATGATCAACCTATCGCACTTATAGACATCCCAGTATGATATTTGCCTCGTTAGTTTTACAGTGCTTATCATATTGGATTAGAGGTGCTAATATAAATGGTGTCTTCTAAGCAGGTTTCATAAAAGCAGCAGGCACTTCCCTAAATGCTTTTATTCTCAATATTCTGAAATGCAGGGTGCTTACAAACCAAACAACAATGTACTTGGTGTTTATAGACTTTGCCCAAACCTTGATAGTGTAAATCAGTCAATTTAATGGAGCAAGATGGTCATGCCCTACAGGTCTACTGGAAGTAATCGAAGCCCTAAATAGTTCCACGTCGCATAAAGTGTGATTGAATTTGGAAGGGAAATTGACTAGGGTGATTAAAACACGTAAAGGCTTGAAACGGGGATTCCCACTGGTGCTGGCCCTTTTAAATGTATTTATCTCAGACATGGGGACCTATTGAGGGTGGCTAGATTCTTTCCCCCTCGAACAAATGGGCAAGCCTTCAGCTGAATGCTGTACAGTGATGATCTTGTCCTTATGGATCAGACGCCCATTGGCTTCCAGTGACAGCTGGATAGACTTCATAACTAAGTGCAAGGCAATGATTGTGCTGTCCCATAGGGATTCAGCCTGGCAGCACTCCTCGTCTACATTTACTTGGACCCACACATAGACATTATAATCAAACAAGGACATAACTGCTACAATCTACAAACTGAACCAAGACATAGCAAATTGCCAAACTGGTTCCTTTAAGAAGATTTTCTTGAATATACTTTCAGGTGATCCAAAAACTGATTAAAGCACAACCTGAACAAAACAGAAATCATGAACTGCCCATTTAAGAACATGCACACCATATCAATGAGACAGTACAACATCTTGATATTCTTATGGACAACTCCATTACCCTGAAAACACAAGTATAAACACTGGTCAGAAACTGCTTCAACCTAAGATTGATGTGACGGATCATGGCCTACTTGTCCTTCCAACACAGAACCACTGTGGGCATCTCACTTGTACACTTGTACTTTCAAGATTGGAACCACCTACAGAAAGTACAAAATGCAGCATCTCAACTCCTGCTGAGACTGAAAAGATGGAAACACAACATCAACCTTCTGTCCTGCATTAAGCCTGCCAGCCTCTCTGGCCCTGTCCTGACCCGGTTTTCCTGTTTTCTTACAGATAGGTCCCAATCTCTTTTGCTCCCGCCATTTAGGTCTTCTTCTCATGCACTTTTCTGTCATGTTCTTCAAAGGATCCGCCTTGTCCCTGATGTTGTTTAACATCTATGTTCAGCCATTGATGCGTCTCATGCACTCCCATGGTTTATGGTGCTATTCCTATGCCGACGACACCCAGATTTTGGTCCGTTTGGACCTTGACCAATCTGAGGGGTCGGGACAACTGTGTGACTGCCTGGCGGCTGTGGGGGAGTGGATGGGCAGAAATGACCTGAAGCTCAAAGTGGACAAGACGGAGGTCCTAGTTGTCATGATGCCTACCCCTGGGGACCCAGACCAAGTCCAGCAACCCCGGAAGCAGGCATCAAATTATCCTAAGCAAGCCCAACAACCCCTGCTAGTGGTTATTTGGGTCCAGTCCTGGCGCTTATTGCGCCAGGCTCATATGGAGAGTCAGTCCTGGCGCCATAGGCGCCAGGCTCATAGATTAAAATTTACCTGATGCAGACCATGCTGTAAACTTACCTGATGCAGACCATGCTGCAAGAGCTCCAAGCCAAAAGAGGCTTGGAAGGAACTACTTTACTTACAGACTATTTTTTACTCGGGCGGGGCTGGGGAGGGATACTTACCTGGGACTACTTTGGAGGCTATTTAAACCACGCCCGAAGAGCAGCACACGCTTCGCGTTATTCTGCATCCAGCAGCGTAACGCTCACCGTGCCTGCAAGTCTGTATCCAGCCTTCTGCCACGCCCACCTCGAGTTTAGAGCTCCTAGAAAAAGGGAGAAAGAAGGAGAAAAGGTTAGAACAAGAGCAATACCTGTAATCCTTACCTGAATTCCCAATCCATCGCGCCTTCGAGCTGGAAGAAAGAAGTTATTTTATGCGCGTCGCTTCGCCTGCTGCAGCGCCGCGCTGAACTCACCGGCCTTTGCAGCATCTTCACATTCCACCGCATCCTTCTGCATGTTCCCGCCGCACTCCGGCACCTAAGGGGAAGACAAGAACAGCAAGGTGAGCCAAGGGAATACACAGAGGCAATATTAGTTACCCCCATAGACTTATCTGATTTTACCACCAGGGTTACTATTCCTCTTTATGGGTCGGCGCAGTTTCCACTGCATCCTCGCCGAACCCTGGCACCTAAGGGGAAACAAAAGGACAGCAAGGTGAAACAAAGGGACTAACAAGGGGAACCCTCCTCACCACAATAGACTTACCTGATGTTACCGCCAGAGGTATTATTCCCCAAGACTTCATACTTTCTCTCAGCGCCTTAATAAGGGAGAAAGCAACAGGTTACATATTGACATTATTTTATCGAACTGTGTTGGAAAATACAAATCCTTAACAGAATACTATCGGTTGCCACAATGAACTCTTCATTAGGGTCAAGCTGCAACCTGCAAGGAATTGGACAAGAGTGAAAGTCAGACATTTGAACTCGTACGAACTTTATACTTACGGTGTCTTGCCGGGAATCTCGGAGTCAATATTGTTCTGGAACTCACCAATTCCTTCGAGCCAGTGAAGCAACTGGTTATCAACGCGCTCCTGCGCTCAATGCAGGATGGAGAGCTCATCTTTTCAAACCATCAGGTGAGACTATAAGAGGGGACATCAAAGGTGATCTGTGGGGAGAACAGCGGGGGTGGGAGGATTTACGCTCAACTCCACGGGTAGTTAATTCCCTTTCTCCTTTTGCAGAAGAATATTCCTACGGGCCAAGCAAACGAAGCTAGGTGGGCCTGCCCAGTCCGTCATCTCGGCCCTAAGCGTCACATTGGTGGAGACCGCAGCTATCCAGTTCCGATCGACGCCTCTGTGGGAGCCAGGTGAGCGTAACACTAGTGGTAGGGTCCTCAACTGACACTGCACTCTGGTCTTCATCTCTATGGCCCACTGCTTTGGGTGTTGTTCCTGCACCTGTGTCTCTGGTGAAAAATCTTGGAGTCTATCTGTCTGCTTCACTGTCTATGTCTGCTCAAGTCATTGCTGTCTGTAAAACTGTCCACTTCCTTCCACGGATACTTCAAGGGATTCTGCCTTTTCTCCCTGCCCGTCTTATCTGGTGGTGGGAGCTTCTGCTCTACTTAGTCGTATTGACTATTTCAATACCTTGTTTCTGGCACAACCTGTGGGGCTGATTCGCAGGTTGCAGCTTCTCCAGAACCTTGTGGCTCGGGTGGCCACATCCACCCTCTACCATGCTCATATTAGCCCAGTACTCCACTCCCTACACCGGCTCCCCATTACTAAGAGGATTGACTTTAAATCCCTCTATCTGGTACACAGAGCCTTCTATGGACAGGGAGCTGATTACCTTTGTAAAATATGTCTACAATATGTCCCGGGCCACACTCTTCGCTCTAGAAAGGCTCTCCTAGTGACTACTCCTAAGATCAACTTCCCAACGATTGGTGGGCAGCCTTTTTCTGTTGCCGCTGCCAAAATGTGAAACAAGCTACCTGTCACCCTCAGACTTGCTGAGAATCACCTCCCATTTCGATGTCTTCTGAAAACGCAGCTCTTTTAGACTGCTGCTACTCATAAGTGTTCGATGTGCTGTCCTTGCGCCATGATGCCCTTGGGTGAATGTGCGCGCTATAAATGCTGATAGCATAACATAACCTTGTGCTCAAGATCATTCACTGGCTTCCAATCAAATTCAGGATGTAATACAAAACTATTTCGCGTGGCACTTCAAGCCCACCACAAAAGGAGCCTGCAAGTAACTAACCTTTTGGAAGTTCATTCCAGATATACGGTTCCACAGTTCAAGAAGAAGTGCCAAGGACGAGGCTCCTTTGTGGTTATAGCCACTAAATACCATGTATAGGCATCATTGTACACAACAGGACCACATGACCTTTGGGAAACCCCAAAAAACATGCTTCCTCACTGAGCTGCAAAACATTAAAACATAAAACATTATTTAGAAATTAGACACATCCATAACCTTACAACAATGGGAGCAGCAGCTATAAACATCACCACAATCCCAGGAAAACATCAATAAGCTCAGGCACTTTTGCAACAGGACACACACCTGTTTTGCCCCTTCGACCCACAGGAAAACCTAGGAACAGGAATATGAATCATGCGGTGTCGATAGCAAGGCCTCATCATCAAACAACATAATGCCTTGTTGGTCCAAGTGATCCCAGATTCCAACAAGAAAACAAGACAATGCCTTTAGAACTTATTATTAAAAATAAGTACAAGTGAGAAAGCAGTCACGGATCTGAGCTGCTATAATGCTCATATCCATGACTGAGCATCAACCCGCTTACCCCTCCATCTTCTCACATGAGATTCCACATAAGAACTAGCAAATAAACAGATCGCAGTGCCCCCCCCTTTACCTCACACCCACCATCCTCCACCTCGTCGACAATCCCACCATAATGCAGCCCTCCACAGAGCCACCTATGCTCACAGTGCTTAACTGGTAATCAAGCAGAACGTAACCCCTTGGCTCCACAATAGCTGCATAAAATCCACATGCCCTAACCCCAACACTGCTAAAGTTTTACTGGCACACTGCGGCTGGGTGCTTCAGATCTGCATAGATCAAGAGCTCAGGTTTTGCATCTCGTCTTTCCCTCACTTCCCGTAACACTAAATTGGGTGAGCCTTTTTTTTATGTATTAACATTTTTATTGATATATTTCCAATTCAGTACAAACAAAAAGAAAAGCCCAGACAAAGAAAGAATAATTTAAAAAAACAATGTGTTGCTGTGTCAGGTCCAGGAACCTGCCCCAGATCTCCTCATACAGACCACATTTTTTGTGCCTGCGCAGGATGACTCTCTCAAACAGCGACTTCTTCTGCAGGTCCTCAACCCATGCCGCCGACGTGGGTAATTTTGTACCATTCCAATCTCTAAACACAATCTTCTTCGCAGACAGAGAGGCCCTAAAGAACCAGCCCTTTTGTGCGTCATTCAAATCTTCCAAAAGTTCATCCTCCCACAGGACAATGGTCACAAAATCAAAGTCTAAGTCTGTTCTTAAAACCTTGTTCATTGTCTTCGTGACTTCACACCAGAACACATGCATTTTACAACATTTCCAAATCATGTATTCAAATGAGCCTGACCTGTGAACACCCCCAACAGGTGTCAGAGTCAATCATTCCATAAGCACTAAACCTGGTTGGCGTCCGATAAACATTATTTAAAATCTTTATTTGCCGCACCCTCTCATCCAGGTTCAATGGGTCAGGGACACATTTCTGCATAGGGTTTTCCACCTGCTCTCTGACATGTCTGTGCCAATTGCATCAGACCATGTCCTCAGTAAATGTTCATTCGACGTTTTCCTGCTCATCAAAAGCTTGTACATGGCTGAGGTAAAATGTCTCATTCCATTACATTTCAATATCTGTTCCTTAAAAGCGTCTCGTTTGTTGCAATATTCCAAATCGCTGCCCGCGATCTTCTATATTCCCCATAGGAGCAGTCGTGTAGATTCAACATTCTCGAAAGCCTGTCAAAGCGGATCCAATCATTGTTCTCAAACAAGTCTCCAAACCACTGCACACCGCTCATAAAACCAGTGCGTCCACAAAATGGTCCTCCCGTCGATCAGCACCCTCTTATTCATCCAGGTCGAAGTTCTAAGGGACATTTCTGGGCCCTCACCAATTCTTCCCTCAAGCACATGTCAGGACCATCAACTCTGTCCCTGTCACTATCAGTCAACAAAAGGGTCGTTGGGGCCAGCTGCGTACTCATTCCGCCTGCGCCCAAACACCAGGCGATTCCTCCAGAAACGGTAACAAATAAATCGCTGAAAAGCTAGATGGTACAATTCGAAGTCTGGAATGCCTAAGCCCCCACATTCACATGGCAGCTGTAACTTCCACAGTTTCATGCACGGCTGTTTCCGATCCCAGAAGAAACTCTGCAACTGTCTTTCAATCTCCCAAAAACGTGACTGCTTCACACAAAGAGGCAGCATACTCAGAACATCATTGTCGCGAGGTACCATAGTCATCTTGATAGTGTTGACTTTCCCCCAAAGAGAAAAGTTAAACTCCGACCACCTTGCCAGATCCAGTTTCATGTTCAGCATCAAGTGCCTCATGTTCTCGCTTATCATATTTTTCACCTCCTTCGTCAGCCACATTTCAAGATATCGCATCTTTTCGGGGAACCAATGGAAACCAAACCTGGTGGCAGGCTCACTCCTGCACGATGAAGACACAGCCTCATTACACGGAAGGCGGTAAGGGTTAACGGTCACAGGTAATGGTACCAGTGACCATTAACCCTTACCGCCTTACTACGAGGTCCCTTTGCGGGGTGGCACTTTAACGCCTGCTTTTTAGCAGGCGTTAAAAACCAATCCGCAAAGGGACCAGGGTGCTAATTACGGTACCGCAATTTGCGATACCGTAATTAGCACCTTCCCCATTCCCATTATGCCCTATGGGGCAAAAATGGGAATGGGGAAGGGCAATGGGGGAAGGGGGAATTACCGCCCCGCCAACCTTGGAATAGGGCGGTAATTCCCCTTTCCTCCAAGGCGGTGCCGGCATTTTACCGTCATGGACCAAGGTGCTAATAGCACCTAGGTCCACCGCCTACCGTGTAATGAGGCCCACAGGCATAGCCTTAGATTTAGACCAATTGATTTCATCGCCTGGGAATGAAGTGAAGGCCTTTATCTGCTCTATTAAGGCCAGCAAGGAAGTATCCCAGATCCATTGTCACAAGCAGCATGACGTCCACGTAATAAAGCCATACCTTCTGTAATGCCTCTCAGAAATGGACACCTTTTATTCTCTGATCCGATCCTAATCCGTGCTGCCAGGGGCTCCATTGCCAACACAAAAGCAAAGGTGGTAGTGGACAACCTTGCATAGTGCCCCTCATCAGTTCAAACTTTCCCAAAGACATGCCATTAGTGTTGATTCCTGCCGTTGTCTCAGTATATAGCAAGAACATCCATTCTCTTATCTCTTGTCCAAATCCTAATCACCCTAGCAATGAACTGAAGAGGTTGGCAGACCACCTGAATGGTGGAAAGTGTCCTGGCCCAGACAGTATCCCAGCAGAGTTCTGCAAGGTCATCCCGAGTAAGGTTTTTGAACTGCTGTTGGAGATGTTGCAAGTGTCAAGAAAGAAAGGGTCTCTCCCTCAGTCAACGTGGCATGCATCCATATCAATCCTGCTGAAAAAAAGCAAAATCCCTACGGCCATGTTGAGCTAAATGCCTTTAAGTCTGATCAACACCGACAATAAGATACTTGCAAAAGTACTTTCATTGAGGATTGAGGGGAGTTTGCAGCATCTTTTAGATGAGAATAAGTCAGGATTTTTGAAAGGGAGGAGTCCATCTCCCAATTTGCGGAAACTGATATTGACATTAGAGGAAAGACAAAAACAATCTTAGGCCTATGTTGCTCTTTCGCTTGATGCTGGAAAAGCTTTTGATGGGCTAGAGTGAAGCTTCCTCTTTGCATTATATTGTGCGACTCTGAAGGTCTAGCGCTGACAGGCCACTTAAAAATGACAGAAGAGATGCTGTACAAGATCCATTTACATTGCATTGATCTTATGGGATGCAAATTATGTCTCAGTGGAAAACACCCTAACAAATTTGGTGAGTTCATTCTGACAGGAAGAAACAAATCCAGTTCAAAACAAAGTAATGAAATCAGTCACACAATGTATCCAGATAAAAATGAGATTTTCGAGTTGAAAAGGCATTGCATGAACAAAATGAGGTAGCCATTTTGGATTTTTGTGAATAAAGACATTTTCATCTGGCTGCAGAGTTTGAACAGTAGGAAGCCTGGCTGTGGACCACCTCCAAAGCCATTAGCAGGAATGATATGATAAGTCATTTAAAACACACCTGTACACAGGTGTTTCTAGGCGCAACAAGACAAGGGAGGGAAGACAGGGGGAGGACAAAACAAACGATCTTACTAGGCCTTGTGTCATTCAGATCGTGCAAGTGCGATAACGCAAAGTGCAGGGTGGAGGGAGAAGGGGGAAATGCCATGGAGAGGGAAAGGGGAAGTGCATCAGGGCAGCATTGCTCTGAGTAAGTGCAGCCAGGGCAGTGCGGCTCTTGCTAAGTTCAAGGAGGCAGGGGACTGTAGGGTTACAGTTACATCCCCTAAGTGCAGGCTAGGGCCGGAGGCAGTGCAGGGGTGACTGGTTGTGGAGGAGCATGGTACCCAGTGAGACTCTGAGGGTAGCCAGGCCACCAGTCAATAGAGCAGACAGGTAGGTCAGCAGGGGACAGAGAGAGAGAGAGAGAAAGCAGAGGCAAAAAGGAAGGTCTTGAGCTGCTTCCAGAACTTCAGGTGGTTTGGCTCAGGTTTGAGAGGGTCAGGGAGGCCATTCCAGGGTGAGGTACCTTTAGAGGAGTGAGATCTACCCCCCCCCACTCTCTGCCTGGAGAAGCGTCTGACCCTCAGAGAGTTAGAGGTGGCTGAGCAAAGGGCTCGAGAATGAAGGTGTTTTGGAAGAGAGAGTTGGATGTAGTGTGCGCCCCGGCCCCAGAAAACCTTGTGGATGATGCAGAGAGTCTTGAACTTGATCCTTGCAGCCACCGGGAGCCAGTGGTGAGATTTCAGGGCTGGAAAGATATGGTCCCTGGGCTTGAGGCCAAAGACAAGTCTCGCAGTCCTGTTCCGGATTAGTTGCAGACTGCGCATAGAGTAGAGGAAGGCTGATTCAGAAAGAGGTTGTTGCAGTAGTCCAGCCTAGAGGGAACCAGGGCTCTGGAGACAGTGAGCTTCTGGGGGAAAGTGAGAAAAGGAAGAATACCTCTGAGGAGGTGCAGCTGGTAGTGGGCCTTCTTAGCAAGGTCCGTGATGTGAGGAGAGAAGGAGAGAGTGGAATCAAAGATGACACCAAGGTTTTTTGCCTCACAGAAAGTCGAAGGAAGAGGGCCCAAAAAGGGCAGCCAGAGTGAGAGAGGAAAAATGAGAGCAGGGGTCCCAACGAGAAGGATCTCAGTGTTACTGGCATTAAGGCAGAGATCCTTGGAGGCACACCAATCCTGAATCGTGGATAGACAGTCAGGAATGAGCGAGGGAGGAGAGGAGGCTGAGGGAACCTGAAAGAGAGCTGAGTGTCATCCGCATAACACTGAAAGTTAGTGGAGAAGGTAGAGATAAAGTGGGCCGAAGGGGCCAAGTAGACATTGAAGAGCCAGGGTGAGAGGTTGAAACCCTGAGGAACACCACATGTGAAGAGAGAGGTGGTGGAGAGAAAAGACCCAAGTTGGACCTGGGAGGGTTAGTCCAGGAGGAAGGAGGATAACCACTCCACAGCCTGATCCCTGATGCGCAGATTCTCACGGAGTCGATTGATCAGGATGGCGTGATTGACCATGTCAAAAGCAAAGCAAAGGTCAAGGATGATGAGGAAAGAAGGCAGGCTTGAATCGAGATTAGTGAGCAGATCTTCATGGGTGTTCAGGAGAGCAGTTACTGTGCCTCTGGCGGCTCTGAAGCCAGGTTGACTGTTGACAACCAATAGATTCAGTGTGGAGAGTAAGCTGGACGATGGCCAGTTCTTCCAGAAGTTTTCCCAGGGAAGGAGTGATAGAGATCGGGCAATAGTTTTCCAGACAGGTAGGATCGGCAAAAGGCTTTTTAAGGAGGTGGTGCACAAGGGAGTGCTTGAGGAGAGAGGGGAAAGTTCCAGTGGCAAAAGAGTGATTGCAGAAATCGGCCAAGACTGGAGTGAGGATGTCAATGTGGTGCTTGATGGTTCTGGAGGAGCAGGGGAGCAGCTGTTTGGATGACACATTCTTAGATCGGACTTGTCTAGAAACCTTGTCAGGTGTAGTCGGAGAGAAGAGGAGAAATGTAATGAAGAACCACTGCAGATTACCTCAAGGCAGCACAGGCACCCGTAGCACCATTCATCTCCAACCAGATATAGTTAAGTTATTCATTTTTGGTTTTGGCAGATTTTTGTCATGCTTGTGCCACAAATCTGTGCCAAACCCATTGTTGCACAAGAGAAACAGGAAGGAGGTTCTGAACTGAGAATATCCGGTTGGCAAAACGGCAATGGCATGGCAAGAAAATTCCAAATCACTAAAGTTTATTTTTCCAGATTCCTCCGCCCTACTACCCAATGAGTTGTTTGTGATTAATTGACTTCTGGCCTTCAGGAGTACAAGGATGAGTAGAGGCTAAAGCGCCCACTCAGCCCTCACACTTCTTACAAACCAAGAACCAATACGATCATAAAGGTAAAACAGGCACAGTTAAGAGATATACCTCCTTTGCCTTTTGTGGTAATGTGGGCTGATGGAAGGCTATAATCTCAAGAGGGGTATAAATGTGGTTCAGTAGCAACCCTAATAGCGAAGTATAACAGTCCAAAGTAAAGGAATGTTCATGCAGGGTTCTATAAAAATATATACTTTAATCAAACACACCATGTACAATAAAAACTAACTAGAAAACACCATAAGATCCCACCCATGTAGAAGGAACACAGAATACGCAAAGATAAAATAGATGAAGCAATTTAAGTAATGAGACAGAGGAGAAAAGGCAAATAAAAGACTGCAATGTTCAGAAGGAAGTGTGTTGAGCTTGCAAAATTGATTAAAATTACCTTTCCAGTCTTTAGGGCACAAAGATGGACCAGGGGGCAGATGCTAGCCAATAACACCATTGCAAATGTCTTGGTGACATAGCGGTGTCGAACTGGGCTTCTCGGCATCATTCATGGGATCTCTGCAGTTCAAGGATGTGTTTGTTTGTTTGTTTATTTTATTTATATCGCACACCTGACCCAGAGGTAATTGGGCGCTGTTAGGACATTAATGGTTACATAGGACAGTAAATGTGAGATTACAGGTAAAAATATACATAGTATACAAATTATACAGTCTAATAATAAGGTCATGGCAGTAGTACAATGTATATACAAATTATGCAGTCCCACCAAGGTCAGTGGTATCTAGAAACTGTGGCGTTTATATTTTGTTGAGTAACCAAGTGATAACATGGCTTCTGAATTTGTTGAAGGCTTGAATCATTTGTATATCCTGAGGGAGAGCGTTCCATAGCTCGGCGGCTAATACCAGGAAGCTGGTGCCCCCAGCTCTTTTTAAGGTATATCTGGGTACCACAAGACATGGTCTGTTAGATGCTCTAGTGGTTCTGTTGGACACTTTCCATGTGAACTTGTCAGTGAGATACGGGGGGGGCTTGGTAGTTAAGCGCTTTGTGAGTAAGGCAGATGGTTTTTAGATCAATGTTATCATGTATGGAGAGCCACTTGTGTTGCTTTCTCGTTTCTGATATGTGCTCTCTTTTGGGAATATTTAACGCTACTCTGAGCGCGATATTTTGCATGATCTGTAATTTATTTAGAATGGCTTTATTGGCACCTAGGTATAGACTATTACAGTAATCCAATTTGGATTGTATGAGTGCTCTCGCCAGTCTGAGGGAGCTGGTGGGGGATAGAAAAGGTCTGCAGGCTCTGATCAGTTTTCCAGTGTAGGCAGTGGCAGATGGGGTCATATTTATCTGTTTAGTTAAGTTAGATTGTGCATCGAGGTAAAAACCTAAAGTTTTTACATGTTTAGCTACAGGTATATTGTTCCCATCAATGAGAATACTTGTATAATGAGGGCTTAGTTTGAGCAGGTTTTTGGGTGAGCCAACTCGGAGTAACTCTGTCTTATCATCATTCAGGCATAGGCCATGTGTGGCCATCCATGCCTGAATGATGGTGTAGACTTTGTTAATCCGTGCGACATCTATATCATGAGTTCCTGCTAGGGGTAGGAGTATCTGGGTGTCGTCCGCATAATTTGTGTAAGTGACACCCAGACGGTCCAATTTGTCAAATAATGGCTTTGTAAAAATGTTGTACAAAGTGGGCGAGACGCATGATCCTTGGGGGACTCCGCATGTGATGGAAATGGGATCAGCAGCTGCCGAGGGTGAGAACACACGCATTGTTCTGTTTGCGGGGAAGGATTGGATCCAAGAAACCGCAGAGCTGGTGAAGTGAGCTGCTGACTATAGGTGGTCACAGAGTATCGAGTGGTCCACCAAATCAAACGCCGCTGATAGGTCCAGAAGGAGTAGGATGGCCATCTTTCCATTATATTTCAGTTCATCGATCTGGCTCTTGACGTCAACAAGGGCGGTTTCTGTGCCATGCTGAGGTCTGAAGCCCGATTGACGGGTTCCGAGTAATTTGTGAGTTCCAAGATAGTCTTGTATTTGCAAGTAGGCAATTCTATCCAAGATTTTCAGTAAAAAGGGGACTGTCATAATAGGTCTATACTTAGTGGGAATAGCCGGGTCGAGGGTCTGTTTCTTTAGTAGTGGCAGAACCCAGGACTGTTTCGGGTTACTTGGGACGGAATTACTAGAGAAGGAGGAATTTCTGTGCTTAGTAATAAATGGAGCCAGGTCTCTGGCTGCATCTTTTGTGATCTGGGCCGGGCAACTATCGCCCTTACAATTGGATGGTTTAAGGGATGCAATGATTTTTTGAACTACAGGTACGGTAACATTTTTGACCCTGAAGCCGGAGTTAATGTGTAAGGTAGGGGATGGTACTGGAATGTTGACTGTGAGTTGAGATCTTTTGTCGGCTATTTTGGTCTGAAGTCCTTTAATTTTGTTGGACAGGGCGTTTTGTATACTAGTACACCAGGCGTTATCCTTAGTGCATGTTTCTGGCGGGGGGTTGGGGTTCTCTAGTTCTCTCAGGATGTTGAATAATTCTTTAGTACTGGAACTGGCTTGGGCTATTCTGTCGTTGTAAGTTTCTTTTTTGGTCTGGATTATCTTATTTTTGTAAGTGGCAGTGATGATGGCAAGGTTAGTTTTATTTTCTGGTTGGGGGAGGATTTCCAGCGTGATTCCAATTTTCTTTTTTCTGTACGAAGAATTTTTAGCTCTGGAGTAAACCACGAGTTAAGATGAGCTATAGGTTTACTTTTGCGCAATTTTAGCGGGGCAATAGTATCAATGGCATTAGTCATGGTCTCATTATAGGCAGTAATCAGAATATTAGGATCATTGGTGTCTGGTAGGGCATTGAGTAAGGGGGCTACCAAGGGAACTCTGCTGTGATGTTGCGTTTACTTCTTGTGAGGCAGGGGGGAGCAGTGATGGGCTTTTTATTTTCTAGGTTGTTGATGTGCATTTTAAAGGTAATAAGGTGGTGGTCTGACCATAGTAACAGAGTAGTGTCTAGTAAGGAGGTGTTACAATTGAGAACCGCTACCCAGTCAATTATCCTGCCCTTTTCATGGGTGGGTTTGGAGCTAATTTGGGTATAGCCATGTTCTGTAACCTAGGTTGAAGTCTCCTAGAATAATGTTTTGCGCCATAGGTTTAGTGGTGTCAGCTGCTAGGGCTGTGATATCTTCTTTGAAGGATCCCAGAGGTCCTGGGGGCCTGTACATGCTGTGTATTGTGATAGTGCTGTTAGGTGAGGTTTGGAATTTGACTAAGAGGAGTTCACACGATGCCAGCAACGTAGGTGTGGCAAGTCTTATGTTGAGAGTGGCTTCAAAGATGATGGCTATTCCTCCTCCGCGAGCAGTAGGTCTGTCTGCACGGAGAATGGAGTAATTATCCGGAACGGCTAGGGCATTGTGCTAATCGCAATGGTCCAGTGGTGAGCTGGCATTGAGTCAGGCTCGAACGGAAGGAAGGTGTGGTCTTGTAGTGTCTACTCGAGCTGTGCGGATAGAGTGATCACCAGGTTCAATCAGCAATCAAGTTTCCACAGCGTCTGAGCTGGTACCAGGATGCGCTGGTGAGTCCATTTGAGTGGAGGCTCAGAAGTCTTTGTTCGGGGGACACCAGGGTTGGGTTAATCGACATACATGAGCAGCGATAAAGAGGTTGATGCTTCGAACAGTGGCTCAAGCAATGCAAGGCTGCGGTACTTCATTGTTTTGAGGCGAGGCAACAACACGCTTCAACTGGCACTGTGCAGAGACGAACAGAGTCAAATGGCAAACAACGGTTCAGAGAACAATAAATGCCAAAGGCAGCTTTGAAGGGTCCTGGATATTCACCCAGCATTGAACATACTTGAATCACGGCTCGAAGAGGGTCAGTGTCTACAACACAGGGATCTTGGCCCTTTGGGCTTCCAGGAGCTGTGGATCCCACTCTAGGGTCTCAAGGGCCAACGTTAGTCCTTTTCTCAGGCTTGCAAACATGAGGGAGGCTGGCACCCACCTTCAGAGATCCTGTAATAGTGAAGTCCTTGGCAATAGGGTGACTGGCAGAGATGTGGTCTTGGTCCAGCAGAAGAATTCACCCCCAATGGTCCTTGGGGACGCTTAGGGGACAGAGCTCACCTCTGCCTTAGAACACTTGCCTTCACCTCACAGCTGGCGGACCTCTCGGCAGGGTCCAGAGAAATCATCTTCCATGGTGGATTCCAGAGATGATTCAAAGAAGTGGTGAGACCCCTTCTTTTAAAGGTAAAAGTCCAGAGGTGATTGGACTAAAGCTTGCCTGCTTTACGGGTCCAATCACTGCACTTGGAATGTGTGGACTTTGCCCTTCTGACATCACACCCAAGGTGCTTTGTGCTACAGGAAGTGGAGGAGCAGGAAAGAAAGGAAGAGGCCGAGAAAAATAAGATGTCAGAAACCCCACCACCTGGAAATCGGCGTTGAAAATTGGTTCAGGATTAAGGATCTTGAGGTGGTTCACCGGGTCAAAAGCAACCACGACCCCTTAGTTTTAATGTTGAATTATGGGAATGATGGGTCACCTGTAAAGAGTAAGGAGGGGTATGCATCCGCATACAAAATGCTAAGTTGGGGGCAGGAGGACCCCGATCGGCTGGTCCCTCGGGTAATGCAAGCTATCTTGGATAGTTTAGAGAAGTGACTACTTCCTGGGGCTACTGACCAGGCCAAGTGGTCTACCTGAACTGATATGATAAGGACTGTCAGCCAGGCATTTGGAAGAACTTCCTCTTTCCCCAAAGTACTACCCAGTAGAACACAGTGGTTTAATAGAGAATGCAAGCTATCAAAAAAACTCTTTTAGTAGCGATTAAACAGCACCCAAGAGATCAAGAAGTGGTGGCCCAAGTGATGGCTTTCTATAAAAAGAATATGAATAACACCAACCATGATTTCGTTAGACAAGCCTGATTAAAGCTAGAAAGAGCTGCACCTGGCATGTACCTGAGTTTCATGGACCTCTCCACAATTGCCTAACTCACAGTAAGCTCTGGAGGGTCATGTGTGAGATAGGAATGTCTGTGAATTTGCAGCAAATTCTATTTCAGCTGCAAACAAACCTGTCAGCAAGAGTGAGAACGGGGACCAGCAGGCAAACAACTCTGGCGTTTTGAGTAACCCAGGGAGTTAGAAATGGTTGTGTAATAGCCCTGCTCCTCTTTTATCGTTATATAAATACTCTTCCTAATGTATTGTCTGGACTGATGAGTTATGTTGCCAGGATAGAAGATCAGAAGATATGTGTATTTCTGTATGCAGATTATGCAGTCCTGCTAACCAGAACAAAGCCGGCCTTGCATATATTGTTGAATTGGGTAAATAGTTACATGGGGCAGAAAGATTTGAGAATAAATGGGGGAAAATCAAAAGTCATGTATGTGGGTAATAGCAAACCTCGGGGCAATGCAATATCCTGAAATGGAATTTCACCCATCATTGTATGCCTCTATACCGTTGCCAGATGGCAATTCCTCACACTCCCCCACCCTGCCAAAATGGTTAAGAAACACCCTTCTAAAGGTCAGGTTCATCCTCAAGGCGAGAAAAGCATGTCCATTTTAACTCTCTATAGAAAGATGCCCCAATGCCCAAGCTCTGGACTCTTCTCAACTGTGGCCCAGTTTATCTCTAATCCCTTCAGCCACCGTGAAGAAAGGCAACTGGCTGATCAGAGACATCTAGGCTCAGCTGCACTGAATCCACTCCAATTCAAGTTTTACAGGTCCCTGTCTGGCTATTATTTCCCCGCCGATAGTCTGGGAGCTGCTCTGCAACTGGTGTCCTACTTAACCCATCTTTCCAGCGCTGGAAAGTCGTTTGGCAGGCAGAGGTTTGCTGAGGTTTTTGTGGTGTTTGCACAGCCACAGAGAGGGCATGAGTCACCTCTCAGTTATGACATCTTGGGTGGATACCACCTGGGAGAAGTAACTTTTCCTCTCACAACACCATCCAACCACAGGTAGAGGATTTAAAGGGGTCTGGTGAGCCTCTCCTGTCCTGTCAGTGCCTAAGCAGGACAGGACTGAGTGCACAGTTTCCATTTCTGAATCGACACAATGATTGCGGAAATGATCTGACAAGCTATCTGAAGTCACAGCCACATCTATGTGTCCAGCAGGTATGTCAGGAGTGAAGTCCGGTAGGAAACTTCTGGGGCCTCTGTGAACCAACTCCTGGTATGTCCTACCCCAGAATTCTTGGGTTCGCTATCTTTGAACAGGCCAGGGGTTTCGCTGAGAACTATTCCCTTTCTAGGAGTGGTTCAGGACCTCCACCATATACCTGCTCCTCTGTCTGCCTGAACAGACTGGCCAGAGGGTGACAGTCCTTCTCTTCCTAGAAAATGTCAGCCTGGCATGGGGCTACTGTGGAAGGCAATTTTTCCAGTGCTGGCACGCCCCTCAGGTCTGAAACATCCCCGACCGCCATCTCAGGTATCTCTTCTACACCCTTAGAAAACCCTGAGATCACTAAATCCTGTGCTAACTCCATAGTCACTTCAGTGGCCGCTGAGTCCTCTCTCACAAGAGTAGGAGCCGCAGGGGACTTCAGGCCTGGACTGGGAGTTACTGGTGAGACTGGTCTCTCACACTTTCCAGCTGATGAAACCTCATTGCCCCAGCCCTCAAGCACTTCCTCATTTGCTACTTTGAGAGCTTGTGCTCTAGTGACTGTCTCGACTATATCTGGATCATGGAGATCATTACCTAGCAGGCACTGTACTGGAATGTAGTCTTTGACTGCAACACGGTGCAGGGAGGTGTCAGCTCTCCAACTGAGATCTGCCAATGGGACTCAAATGGGAATGGGGAGTAAAAATTACCGGCACCCGGCAATGGGCCATCACTGGGTCCGCCGGACTGGAATGCCCTGGTAATCGCCCATTGCTGGTAATTTCATGACTCCGGTAGCAGTCGTGCCGGTAATTACCAGCACGACTACCGCCAGGGTCATAATGAGGCCCACTGTATGCAAATATCTGAGTATTGGTGGGAACTGGGGCCCCCTCAAAGGGCTTGGTACTGATCCCCCTCAGAATGAGGGAACTTTCAGCCACTCCCTGACCTCCTAGAATTCCATCTGCTAAAATGCCCACATTAACTATGGCCTCCTCCTTCAGGAGTCCAACATTTAGCATTGCTTGCTTAGGATTCCTCCTGCAAGCATTGATTTCACTTTCTATGTGTTATATTCCCACACAGAAAACAACCACTGAGTGTTGAGGGTGCAGTTGCCTCAGTGCTAGAGGGGCCCTCACTCTTCTTTTCTGTGAGGGCTGATCAACCATGGGACTGGGATTTTCCTCCATGTTTTGGGACTTTCATTGAGGAAGGGTCAGAACCTCTTTCCTTTCCTTCCTTACCTTATGTGTGTTATCCCTTGTCATTTGACTTAAATTAATTAGCCTGGGCTTTTTTCTGGACTTAAGTACTCAAATACCTGCTAGCAGCCTTAGCAAGTTCCTAGTCAACGTTGATACCTGTAGCCCATCTGTTCAGATATTTTAGAGATTGATGTAAAAACACCTCAAAGGTTTGACCTCCTTTCTTTGTGATCTCTCTAAAGCTTCTGAGGTACTGTTCATGGGTCTTGCAGAACTTCCTGAGGACGGTGGCCTTCATTTTCTTAATAATGGGCCTCTCCTACAGAATTATTACATCAGTACCAGCCATTGGTGGATGGCTCATAAGGGCTGCACTCCACAACTCTTCTTCCACATCCGGCAAGTAGAAAGCAAGCTCCAATCTCTCAAATCAATCAATTATGCCCATCTCCATCTCATAAGGAAGGAGTACATGCTTGGGAATGTGGTGCCTAGGCTGCCCTTGGGTGCCACCGCTAGAGCTACTCCCCTCCCCACTGGAAGCCCTTTTCAGGTTTCTCTAGTTCCAGTTTGAAAAGTAGCACACAATCTATCTGTTTCTTTCTCTCAACCCTCTGCTTCTGTTCCTCTAAGGGCACTCTCATTTCCTCTAGGAAGTAAATTCTTCCCCCTAGGTCTCCTCTAGGGTGGTTCTCCCGGGACCTAGCAGAAGTGTGTGATTATACAGAAGTATGGTACCTGACTGAGGCCTGGGACCTCTGAGACCCCTGAGAGATTACACTAGCTGCTCACTGGGCGGAATGGTGGGAGGTTCTATCATTGTTGCTCTCCCCATCTATTTCCATGCACCTCAGAGAAAGGGAAACTTGAGCTGGAGTATCAGTACTGCTACTGACCTCCTGGGAATCCTTAACCCCATGGTTTTCTCAAAGGCTTGGAGGCTTTTCAACAATTTGGCTTTTTTTTTAACCTTACTGCCGTAGGAGAGTCCCCTTATTTGACAGTACTCCTGCAGTTCACGTACTGCCAAGGTGGCTACAGAGCTCATGTCAAGTCCCATTGCAACACTTAGACATGCCTTGTCAGTAAAACTAACATTAAATGTACACTCTTATTTTGGCTGTCTGGGCTGTAGGCACAGTCTGGTCAAAATCCCAACGCTGTCCACCAATGTGACGAATTGGCTTCTGCCCTGCAGGAGTACAAGTGCGAGTAGAGGCTTAAGCATCCACTCAGCCGTCACATTTCTACAAACCAAGAGCCAACATGATCTCATAAAGTTAGAACAGGCACAGTTAAGAGATATACCTTGTTCACTTTTTGTGGTAACATGGTTGGGGCGGAAGGCTATACTCTCAAGAGGGGTGTGAATGTGGTTCAGTAGCAACTCAAACACTGAGTCCAAAATAAAGGAATGCCCAATGAAGGTTCTATACAAATATGTACTTTAACAACCACACTATGTACAATATAGAAAATGCTGCAAAACCTGCCCCCGTAGAAGGAACACAGAATATGCAAAGATAGAATAGATGCAGCACTCTGGGTAATGAGACAGAGGAGAAAAGGCAATTAAAAGTATACAATGTTAAAAAGGATATGTCTTGAGCTTGCAAAAGGTATTTAAATGACACAAAGATGGACTGGGAGGCAGATGCCAGTCAATAAAACCTTTGCAAATGTCTTGGTAGCTCGATGGCATTGAACCAGGCTCCTGGGCATCGTTCGCGTGTTCTCTTCTCTTTGAGGATGCGGCAGTCAGGATGGTCCAGCAGCCAGCTCTCCTTGAGTCATGATTTAACGGAAGGTGTATGTTGTCTCGAAGCATCTACTTGGGCTATGCAGATCAGGTGGTCACCAGATTCGGTCAGCGGTCGAGGTTCGACAGCGGTTGAGCTGGTACCAGGATGCTCTGGTGAGTTGATTCAATGCAGTGGCTTGGAGGACACGTTCAGGGGACACCAGTGTCGGGTGGATAAACTTACAGAAGCAGCGATGAAAAAGCTGGTGTTTCGATTGTTGACTTGAGCAATGCAAGGAAGAGGCACTTCATTGGTTGAGCCAAAGCAATGACCCGCTTCAGCTGGTGAGCTGTGGCATCGAACAGAGTCAAATTGCAAACAGTGGTTTGGAGAATGACGAACACCAAAGGCAGCTTCAAAGGGTCCTGGATGTTCACTTGGTATTGAATGCACTTGAATTGATATTGATATTGATATTTTATTTATATTGTGAGCATACACAAGTGTTTCAGAGCGCGACCAGGCAAAAGGAAGGGGAACAAGTGAGAACAAAAACAATGATCTTACTAGGCCCAGTGACATTGAGAACGTGCAAGTGCATGGGAAAGGGAAAAGGGGTAAGTGCATGGAAGGGAAAGTGGAAAGTGCAGAACAGAGGAGAGAACAGAAGAAAATAAATAAAAATAAATAAATAATTAAAGGTGGTAGTGCAGCCAGCAAGTGGCAAGTGCTAGGTTAAGTAGATAGGGCAAATCTGATAGTGCAGAAGAGAAGTGGGTGGGGGACTGTGTGGGTACAGATACAGACCGCAGTGCAGGGGGTAGCCAGGAGGCAGTGCAGGGGGTGGCAGGGTGAGCAGGTACCTGTGCCTGGAGGACAGGTACATGAATGGTGCAGAGGGTGGCCAGGTGAACGGTGCCGAGAGAGAAAACAGATCAGCAGGGGAGAGGAGGGGAAAAGGCAGAAGCGAAGAGGAAGGTCTTGAGGTGCTTCCAGAACCAGAGGTGGTTCTCCTCAAGTTTCAAGGTGGCAGGGAGGCTGTTTCAAAGGGAGGCCCCAGCCAAAGACAGAGATCTACCCCCAGTGCTTTTCTTTGAGAAATGACTGAGCCTGAGGGAGTTAGAGGTAGCGGAGCGAAGAGCTCGAGAGGGGAGGTATTTACGGAGGAATAGTTGAAGGTATTTTGGACCCAGGCCCCAGAAAGCCTTGTGGACAATGCAGAGGGTTTTTAATGTAATCCTTGTGTCCACTGGGAGCCAATGAAGGGCTTGAGGCCAAGGACAAGTCTCGCAGTCCTGTTCTGGATTAGTTGAAGAGGGCGGAGAGTGGAGGCAGGAAGATTTAGAAAGAGGCTGTTACAGTAGTCCAACCTAAAGAGAACCAGAGCTTGAGAGACAATAAGCTTCTGAGGGAAGGAGAGGAAAGGCAGAGTACCTCTGAGGAGGTGTAGTAAGAAGTTAGATTTTTTTGAGATGTCAGAGATGTGTGCAGAGAAGGAGAGTGTGGAATTGAAGATGACACCAAGGTTCTTGGCCTCGCAAGTAGGGGTAGGAGGAGGGCCAAGGGAGGCCGACCAGAGAGTGAGGGGAAAGGATGGTGCAGGTGTACCAATGAGGAGGATCTCGGTCTTGTTGGCATTTAGACAAAGGTCGTTGGTGGCACACCAATTTTGAATGGTGATTAGGCAGTCAGAGATGAGGTTAGGAGAGGAGGTTGCTGAAGGAAGCCTGAAAATTAGTTGGGTATCATCAGCATAGCACTGGAAGTTAGAGCGGAACAAGGAAATGCAGTAGGCGAGAGTTGCCAGGTATTGGTTGAAAAGCCAGGGCGAGAGGTTAGACCCCTGGGGAACACCACAGGTAGAAACACAGATAGAAGATAGCAAAGACCCAATGTTGAACCTGGGAGGGTCGATCACAGAAGGAAGAGGTCAGCCAGGCCAGAGCCTGATCGGTGATGCCCAGGTTGTCACAGAGACGGTTGAGCATGGTGGTATGGTTAGCTGTGGCGAAAGCAGAGGAGTGATCAAGAAGGATAAGTTCAGAGGGAATGTTAGAGTCAAGGATGGAGACCAGATCTTCAGGGATGTTCAGGAGAATCACAGGTCACAGCTCACAGCCGGTTGGCATCCACAACATAGAGTTCTTGGATGTTCAGGCTTCCAGGAGCTGTGAATCCAACTCCAGGATCTCAGGGCCAAAATGTGTCCTTTACACAGGCTTATAAACATGGTGGAGTCTCACACACACCTTCACGGATCCTGAAACACAGTGAGGTTCTAAGTAACAGGGTGGCTGGCAGAGATTAGATCTCGGTCCAGCAGCAGAGTTCACCTGCAATGGTCCTTGTGGATGGTTAGGGGACAGAGTTCACCTCTGCCTTGGAACACCTGCCTTCACCTCACAGTTGAAGGACTTTGGAAAGGACTGCTTTCTCAGCAGGGTCCGGTGAAATCTTCTTGCAAGGTTGGATTCCAGATATGATCCAAAGAAGAAGTGAGAGACCCCTTCTTTTAAAGGTAAAAGTCCACAGGTCATTGGAATAAAGCTCACCTGCTTTAGGGGTCCAATCAATGCTCTTGGAATGAGTGGACTTTTCCCTTATGACATCACACTCAAGCGTTGTGCTGTAGGAAGTGGAGGGGACAGGAAAGCGAGGGAGAGGCAGAGAGAAACAAGGTAATCATTACGCTGACAATAAAAGGTGGAGCGCACAAGCACACTTTGAGTAAGGTGAGGTATGAGAAGGAGCAGCTCAGCCAGCTCAGCCAGGGCTGTGGGGAACAAGGCTACAGAGAAAGGAAGGCCAAGGGGCTGTTCAACTGCAAGAGAGAGGAAGCGGAAGCCAGGTGAGAGATCCGTGTTTCAAAAGGGCCTGAGTGGTTCGCCGTAAGAAGCCAAAGAGCTGAAGGGAATATTCCTTTGATGTGCTTGAAAGTTGCCAGCTTCCCTCCCGTGACAACAGTAGTGTTGGGGGTGAAACGAAGGGCCAATGGTGAAGGCCTGACCTTGAAAAGACAAGAAGGAAAAGACGCTAAAGCTGCACACAGCCGGTGAGTTCTTGAATGTAGCGAGAGCCCGGTTTGTGAAAGGCACCTGTGATAACAGTAACAAGCAAGGTTACGCATCTGAAGTAAAAGCAAGAAGAGAAATAGACCATTGATCTGAAGCTCTACAAGATAGCAGAGTGGTCCTGCAAAACGAAGCGCAATGTAGAAAGTCTCTGTTATCATGAAAAGTATCTCCCGTTGAAGAGAAGTGTTTATGAACCATAAAGTGAACGCGATGAAAGTAAATCAAAGAGGGAGGTTGCAAGAAAGTGAACCGCGATCCCGAAAAGCTTGTTAAATGTTTCGGAACATTAATTTGCTCGTGAGAAAAGCAAAGCCAAGCGAAAGGTTGCCATAAAGTGAAACTACAATACCCGAAAGGCATTTCACGAGACAGGCTCGAGCCCGGCAGAGGGAATCCTAAAGAGGAACTGGGTTGGTCGAAGTGGTCCTGCAGAGGTCTAGCAAAATCCTATGCAGTTCTGAAAGTCTTCGACTGATGTGCTGAACAGAACAGACTCGAGCCCGACTGAGGGAAGTCTGATGGTGAATAGACTTGAGCCCGACTGAGGGAAATCTGATGGTGTTTTGTGTAAAAGCGTGGGTAAGGGAACCCCAAGAGAAAGGACAGGTTCGAGCACAGCAGAGGGAAGCCTGAACTCTGGTATTTGAGACAGGTTCGAGCCCGGCAGAGGGAAGCCTGTAATTGTACTGTATACCTGATTTGTGTAAAAACTTGGGTAAGGGAACCCCAAGAAAGAGGAGGATTGAGCCCACCAGAGGGAAGCCTTCATTGTAAACTGTGATACATGAGAAAGACCTAGAGACTGTGCTGATTGTGAAAGAAGGAGACCCAGACTTGGGTGAGAGAAACCCAAGGGATCTAATTGAACTGTAAGCTTTTGAAAGACCTGATACACAGTCCTTAAACGTGCCTGCAAGCCAAAGTGTGTCACCCTGAAAGAACTGTGTCGCTCACCTATGCTTACCACAAATACCAAGACCGTGAGGAAGGGTGATGTAGCCAATTCACAGAAGCCATTCTGACATTTAATTTTGAAACACTATTTTCATTTGCACACATCCCTTTTCACATTTGTATATTGAGAGCAAGGGCATGGTTAGGTTTCTTTAGTATAGGCTGCTTTTTGTTTTGACACAACTGACTAGGACTGTTTTCTTTTAGTTGATGGTCGAGATTAATCCCATTTTAGCTATAGGGCTGGGCAGGAAGTCTACAACCCTTCCTGAAGGTTTTTGAAACTTACATCACTTGTGTCTGTCTAACTTGATACCATGCTTTCCTCACACTGGCATCGGGTGAAGTCCCCAAATGACTTTCTTGTAACCTTCAGGTCTCCCAAGTTCCACATACCTCATTAAATTCCACAAGGCCTCTCACTGCAAACATGCCAAGTCACTACATAAACATAGTCATATTAAGGTGCATGCACCGTCGCATACACTACAGTTATCTTTAGAAATACAGCCGTGGACCGTGGTCACCAAGAAAGACTGGATGATCCAAGCAATGGAAAAGGTCAAATGATGAGGACCATAAGCTTGTTAAAAAAACAATAGTAATTGAAAAACCACAGCGTAAACACCATCACCAGTACAGAAGAAGATGAGTGCCACAGTGATGAACATTTAACATCGACAAAAACGCAAGAACCAAGTAAAGAAATCTAAGATGTGAACAACCATGGGCGATGCAAGAGAAGAACAGTGACCAAAACCATAAGCACAGAAAGTGGCAAACAGGCATCAAAGAATGGGAGGCCACTACCCAAGCAGAATGGTGAGAAGACTCCCACAGCCCCTCAATGGTTACCTAGTGAACGATTAAGTCTGTTTGCATGTTGAAAGTTAATGTACACTTTTATTTTCATACCACTTATATATGTTGTTAAGTGGTGTGCCAAACTATGCCAGATCTTGCGGGCAGCGGTTCACGGCTTTAGAAATAAAGCAGGGTGAGTTTATTTTTGGGATGGGCATGCTATATAAATCTGCATGTAGGGCCCAAAAAACATTAGGATGCACATGCTTTGGTCCTGACCTGTACCTGAATATGTGGTTCCCTTTTTAGGGGCATGCAATGCATTAATACAAAAATATAAGGCAATCACAACAAACACACTAGGCCCAATTTGCAGCGATATTTGAAAGCATCTTAGATGCACACATTTAAATGCCCCTTTTTTCCTATAGCACAATTGTGCAAAGCTGGATATGGGGGCGCAGCATTGTGTTTTTTTCGGGCATTTTCTATTCACAAACAACATGGATTCATTAATGCAAAACCATGAGTAGACTTCTCCTTCCTCACCTTTCTGTGCTTTACCTTAGATTCTGTAGTATCTTGCTGAGTCGGGTAAGTAAATATAAAGGCTTTATTTACTTCATGACTGGCGGCACCCTGCTCCGCTACACACGCTTGCTTTGCTTCCTCCCTCTCCAACCCTCACACTCCGAATCCCTTCAAACCATAACATTCTAGCACGAGCAGGCAAGATAGATCAATGCAACTCTAGAACCTAAAGATACATGAATACTATACAAAAATACTACACACCCCCCCCTTTACATTAATCAATATTGAAAACCAATAAAACAATAAACTAAGAAAAACATAAGTATTTGTAAGCAATAAATCTTAACAAAACTAAATAACATTTTTGCACAGAGACTCAAAAAGATGACGAAAATATAAACGACATTACTTTCCCATGACATAGTCTTTAGAACAGAACAGCAGTCTTTTGTCTCTTTGATTGCGCACTGTCTTGTCCCTTGACAAGATATTTAAATCATTACCCTGATGACTATTATCAGAACTTTTGTTCCTATCCACAGTTCTAGAATGTATGCTCTGATGACTTTCATTTCCTGAAATCCCACTACCAAACATAATACCACAATTTTCCCTCAATTGTGCATCTTCATGCATATTCTGAAACCCCACACCACTCTCATTATGTAACTCGACATCAATATCCATGTTCACATTCTCAACCTCACCCCTTTGAACATTTAACTCACGAAATCCAACATCATCTCCCATCCATCCACCCACTCTTTTTTTTTTCTTGACCAACTCTATCATAACCCCCTTTCCAATATCACTTGCTTATTCTGTCAAAATTCCATACTGAACCTCCAGTTACCCTCATAGCCTTGCTAAACACTTGCAAGACCTTGACCGGTTTACTGTATTTTGACTCACCTTTTCTAACACTACGTCCAAACATTATCCTTACAAAATCACCTGGTGAAATGTCAATCCTGTGACCAATATCACTACATGACAACCTGGACTGTTCTTCCTGATGTTTCCAACTCCTAAATTTCTCATTTTCTGGCACTCTCTTGCTATTTACCCACTCCGGGCTAAGCAATGTATTGGGAGCTCTCCCCCTCATCAATTCAAATGGAGAAAACTTCGACCCTCTTTTCATCGACATCCTTAAACTCCACAATTTTTCTAACAACGCTTCCTCTACAGACATATTGTTCCTTAAGGCCATTTCCACTGTCTCCACAACCATTCTGTTGCATCTCTCAACTAACCCATTTGTTTGGGGATGATACAATGCAGAATATTTCCACTCAATAGCTGACACCCTCGCAAATTCTCTAACCTCCCTGCTTTTAAACTGGACACCATTGTCACTAATGATGGATTTAGGAAATCCCTCTCTTTGGAAAATTTCTTTCAGAAATGTTATTACCTCCTCCGAATCAATCTTCTTGACCGCCTTCAACTCCACCCAGCTTGAATAATAATCAACCATTACTATTAAAAAAAGAATTTCACCAATCAACTTCACATACGGTCCTACAATATCAATACCTAACTTCATCCAAGGAGCTTCTCCCTTGTCTATTACCATAGGCTCCGACTTGAAACTTTTACAGCTTTTATCACTGTTTTGGCATGGCCAGCAGTTCCTCACGAATCTCTCAACCAATTGATCCATGCCTGGCCACCAGTATATAGATCTCACATTATTTTTTGTCCCAGTAATACCTGGGTGTCCCTGATACGCTTTTTCTATGAGTTCTTCATATAATGCTTTTGGAGGTATTAATTTATTCCCCCTCAGCAAAAATCCATCTTCCATGGATAATTCATCTTTCACCTCCCAAAACTTCACACACTCTTGATCAACTGATCTCTTTTCTGGCCAACCTGCCACTGTATAGCCTTCAATTTTCTGCAAAATAGCATCTCTGGACAACTCAACCAACCATTTTTCTTTAGAAGTCACTTCATGAACCACAGCCACCATTTCTTTGCTATTTTCTAGTTCCATCTCAGTATCTTTCAAAGGTAGTCGTGACAAATAATCCGCTAAAACATTCCTTTTCCCTGGCACATATTTTGTCACAAATTGATCATCTTGAAGTTTGATACTCAACCTAGCCAATCTGGGTGATGCTTTACACATTCCATTTACAGTAAGAACTTCTATGAGTGGCTTGTGGTCGGTTTGAATGACAAACCTGCTACCCCACAAATATTTCCTGAAATAGTTTACAGCCCACGAACAAGCTAATAACTCCTTCTCAATTACAGAATACCTGCATTCTGTGGCTGTAATCGCTCTGGAGGCATAGCTAATTATCTTTTCTTTTCCATCTTCATCAATTTGAGATAACACAGCTCCTAACCCATTACCACTGGCATCCACTGTAACTTTGGTCGACCTCCCAAACACGTACCCACCCAGTTCAGCAGAATTGCATATTTCTCTCTTGATATAATTCACTGCCTCATCACATTCCTCACTCCACACAAATTTAACCCCCTTTTTCAGAAGATTCCTCAATGATTCAGTCACATTCGCAAACTTTTCTACGAACCTGTTGTAAAATTCACATAACCCTAAGAATGATCTAAGTTCATCCTTGTTACATGGATTAGGCGACTCCCTGACGCCTTCATGGCGTCCCTCTTGGGTTTGTAGCCTTTACCATTCACCGTGTGTCCCAAATACTCAACTTCATCCATACCAAACTTGCATTTGCTTTTTTCCACTTCTAAACCCACACTCTCCAATTTAGACAGAACATCTTTTAACCTCATATCATGCTCCTCTTTGCCCTTTCCAAATACAATAATACCATCTTGATACACAAATATTCCCTTCAATCCTTTTAACACATGTACCATGACCCTTTGAAACACCGCGGCCGCAGATGCCAACCCAAAAGGCATCCTCTTATATCTATATAAACCGTATGGTGTAACAAAAGCTGTGATGTCTCTACATGCAGGGTTTTATTGACGTCAAAGCCCCAATCCAGGTAAATGCTGTGAGCCAATAAAAACATGAGAAACCATCTGGCACGGCTGGCGAGTATGAGCTTGTGTGGAGCCGCTGTTCTGAGCTTGTGATCTCTACCAAAATGTTCAAGTCCCTTTTGTGAATAGGGTGACCGGTATTGTTTGCGCTTCAAAAAGATGCAAGTTGTTTTGTAAATCAGGTCTATAATATGTTCGAATAATGAGGGAAATAGTCACACCCAAGATACAATTCCATCCAAATGTAACGAATGCCCCTGACTTACTGAATGGACCTTCGGAAGGCCAACAGCTACAGATGGGCAATGTGTTTTGCTATTCCCTTTCTTTCTCTGTGAACAGTCATATGCTATTAAAGACCGTAAGCTCATTTATACAGCCCACGGGCCACTTGCGGCCCATCAGACTATGTACTGTAGCGCCCCCTTGACTGATGTTTACCCTGATAAATTGCAGCAATGAGGGGGGTCCTGTTTGCTGAGTTTAGAGCTTCTCTGCTCCATCTTTCAAGTGTTATTATTTTACCATGAACTTTGACTTCAATATCAATGCAAAAGGTCAGTTATTCACAGTCACGGGTAGTAAGTGGGAGCAGATAACAAGAATTTGAAACATAAATATCTATCCGATGACAGGGGAATATAATTAATGAAAACAATAACCATTGACAAAGCTATATGGCCTGGCTTTTGCATTGAATATGTGTATGTGCTGGCATCAATGGTAGCACTGTTAATGCGCAGCACTGCAAATCCATGTGCTGCCATCATATGCGAGCAAAGCCTCAAATACTCCTGATCATGGCTCTTATTATAAGTTTGCCGGTCCGGAAATAAGGTGCTGATCACAACGTTACTAAACCTTTTCCGACTGGCAAACTACAAGTCTGCCAGTAGGGGCAGTAAACTACTGCAGGCCTGACCTGCCGGTAGTTCAAGACCCTACCAGCAGACGTTATTCTCAAGGAGTCCTACGGCTTAGTTTGGCAGCCTCATAATGAGGGCCAATGTCTCACATTCATCATTTAGTTACCAAATGTAATGTTTACCCTCACATATCTAGGTGCTGCCATTATATGTCAGGCAAAGCCTCAAATGCCACCGTAATGCCAGTTAATGGACCTCACTAGAAGTTTGCCGGTATCCTGGCGGTAATACCGCTAGGATACAGGCAAACGGTAATACCGTTACCAGCGCCTGATCTGCCGGAATTACCAGCAGATTACAGGTGCCAGTAAGGGCATCAACATCCCCATTCCATGGAGTCCCATCGGACTCCATGGGGGGAATGCCGGTATTACCAGCACTGGTAATACTGGTGCTGGTAATACTGCCTGTTTTTTACCAGAGGGGTACCTGAGTAAATCAGGCCCCCTCCCTCCCGCAGCAAACTTCTAGTTTGCCAGTCCGGAAACATGCCAGTAAACAGAATTACTGGCACAATGATCCTGGGCAGGTAAATTAATAATGAGGCCCAATGTCTTATACATGGTATAGTCACCAAATGTAAGGGGTGACTATCCTATTACATGTCCAGTTGTTGCCATCATATGCCAAGTGCAGCCTAAAATGCCTCAGTGATACCATCCCATTGCAGTTACCAGCTGTTAAGCATACTGTAGTTACCATATATGAGGTACTGCCCAAGCATGCCAAGCAGACCTTCAAATGCAGTAGTAATAACACCTATGCATTTCAAGCACAATTCACCTGTTCTTGCCCACCTATTTCGCCCTTTCTAATGCAGACACAGCCCACCTATAGTGTTGTTGCGAATCCTCCGCACTATCAGTTACCCAATGGGACTCCCTCTGTTAGATGCTAACGGGCATAACGATAGCAATGTTCCCACTAAACAGTACCTTATTGCCCCTGCTCTATGGTTGGAACATTTTGCAAAGAAACCTACACCGAATCAACCTTGCTCCCTCCACATCAGAAACAAGGGATTAGGATCAGGATTTTGCTGCTTTAGTAGTCGTACCAACAATAACTATTGCACTATGTCCAAAACTCCCTCTCCTATCCTCAGCTCTCAAGTACCGTGCACTTCCACTCCTAAGACCAATCTCAAAAATTCAGCCCATTAGCCAAAGCTTTACAGATCAAGGGCGCCCTTATCAACGCCAGATCTCTTTCTGCCCATGCACTAGACGTTGCTAATCTTATCACGACTCAAGAGCCTGACTTCATTGCAATATCTCAGACTTGGCTACATGCTGCCTCTGGACCCGCACTGTCCTTGGCTATACCTCCAGATTACTCCATTACACGCTGTGATCGTAACACCGCTGAATCTAGATGGGGTGGAGTTGCCTTCATTCATAAATATTCACTTGGCTTGGGAGCTTTACCCAAGGCCAACATTGAGTCTGCTGAATTACTCTCGGTCAGTTACCACTATCGCCTAACCAAACTGCCACCTTACACCTTATCTATAGACCACCGGGCCCAGCATCATCCTTTACTGATGAGATATCTTCCTTATTACTAGATAAGTCTAAAACTAACTCATAAATCATTCTCCAAGGGTACTTCAACTTGGGACACCTTGACCGAAATGGCCTCACTGCTATTGACCTTGCCAATACCTTACCTGACCTCGGATTCACCCATCACATCTGAGAACCTACCCATATTAAGGGAAGAACACTTGATTGGTTAGCTGATGCTAACTGTAACATTAGCTTACTCTCTATAGCACCTTGCCTATGGTCGGACCACCATATCATTACTTTTAACATTGAAGCTGCCCTTCGCCGTCCTCCAACTATTGCGCCGGTCCTCCCCACCAGAAATAAAAGGGACATAACTAGAGAGAAATCTCACTCTTATACTCCCCACCCTCAACAAAGTCACACACTCTTGCTCTGATCCTACAATCCTAGCGGACACATACAATCACGCCATGCTTTCAGCATTACACTTAATTACCCCTATTAAACTCAGGAAGCCAGTCAGTCAGTCAAACAAGTTTATTCGGATTTTCAAAGAAATCCATCAAACACAAAAAACAAAATGCAAAAACATCACAAATAGGCAATTACAATCACTACTCCCGAATAGAAACAATAACTCAACAGTTCATTAAATCCCTAATTCTGTCCCAGAATGACCCTTTACGTGGCCTCTCCATCAAGGTGCTTGACCGATCACGACCCAGAGGGACAAGGTTAGCGCCGGACAGTGGAGATGACCTCACAATTGGCCGCCAGGTGCACCCGGGCCCTGTATCCGGTTATGGACTAATTAAGATCCCACTCCTGGGCGTCCTGCCAGCTCCCTCACGTTGTCCCAGGACTTCGTTTGCTACACTCGGGTCCCTGAAGGCCAGTACCACAGTATCCCAGGGCTGATTCCCCCCACTAGGTACTCTGACGCAACCCACCATGGATTCCCTCTGCACTGAAGCACAACCTTTGGTGGACCGTAGCCAGTGTAAGGTTTTATTTAACAGGGCATCCTTTGGTTCATACACATCCCTCGCCAGTTTAGGAACCCCGTGGAGGAACACCCTAGCGTGTTTGAACTGACAATGAGGTAGGGGCTGGAAGGGAGCCCCACTACCCCGTGGGCCATAGACTTTCTTTTTCCCTGGGTAGGCACATTGTGGGCCCTCTCTTTGTGGAACATAGACCCGCAAGGGGGTAGGCTTTACCTTGGGGTCAGGCGACCAGTGGGGCTCTTTAAATTTAGCACTTCTTGCACTGGGGTTGATGGCAGTTGCTGGTCCCGCGTTCCCCAGCCCCAAGCTAAGGGAGGCGATTGTAGGAACTACAGTAACAGGGCTCAGGGTAGCCTGTTCCCCCTGATATACCCATGGAGGATCGGGGGGACCCTTGCCCATGTTTGGAGTAATCAGAGGCACCCCATCCCTCAAAGCCCACCCCTTAGATTCTAAGAGGGATGAGAGCAAAGTTCTGATAGCTGCTAGCTCCACCAGCACTTGATTACATTTACAGCCAGCCCCCCTAGGTATAGAGACACCCCCGGCTGGGGTGTCAGTACCTGTTCCAATGTCAATGCTGGTGCTACTACATGGTCGATCGATGGTCCTGAGTGGGGAGAAATGGAGATAAGGGCTGGCTACTGAACAGGATGAAGACCCTTGCTCATTACAAGGGTTACGAGAGCGGAGGAGATGGATATGCATGGAGCCGTCGATAGGCTGTCCCTCCTCTGTGGGAACGGGGGCAGGAGAGGAACTGGATAAACCCACAACCATTCCAGAGCCAAAGTTACAATCGCAGTCCTCTACAACATCCTCTACAACATCCAAAGCATGTGCAAGTTCTGGACAAAACACACCCACTGAGGTACCAGGGGAAATGCCAAAGGGGAGGCTGGATGGTTGACAGCCACTGGTAAACTCTGAGTGTCGAACCAGTTCCCCCTCCGTCCCCGGGCATGGTTCACCAAAGGCAGGAAGCGGAAATGATGGGCAAGATGACATAGTGGGGGCCCGGAACTCCCCTGCAGCGCGGGTTGGACAAACTAACGTGCCGTCCTTGTTTGGGGCTATGTCTGCGAAGTCTCCCAAACTCAGCCGTCCATCCATGGTAACTTCTATAGTTAGAGATGGCTCCTTAGTTACCACCTTGGTTGCTATACCCCCTCCTCCCCCGAGTAGGTGAGACAGGCCAGCCTGACCACCAGCCTCTCTATCACCTCCAACACAAAGACCTTCCAGATCAGTTTTGCTGTCCCTTATGTCTTTGAGAGTTTGCTGGGCTTCTATTTCTGGCGAGAGAGAAGTGAGGTGGCTAGAAGTCACTTCCCCGACAACAGGGGCAGTGTCGATGAGCGAGGAGACTGCAGTAAGGGCCTTGGCTCCAGTTGTTCCTCCTTGGTGGCTCAATCTCTTAATAACCACAATTTTACTGTCATGATCTCTGCTTCCAAAAGGTCAGGGTTTTCCCAACTCCCTTGGAAGCAGATCCATAACCCAGGTTCCGAGTGCCAACCAGTCCCAATTGGGACCTTTTGGAGCCAGTCCTGGCGCCAGTGGCACCAGGCTCATAAATATGCCCAGTCCCAGCGCTGGAAGCGCCGGGCTCATAATGCTTGGGTGGACTTACCTTCAGCAGACCATGCTGCTTACTTGCCTGCCAGTTGAGCCTCTGATCCTCTTCTGTTTGGAACTACTTTTCCTGTTGGGTGGGGCTGGAGCCACTCCCTAGATTCAGAACACTGGAACTCTTCTGGAAGGCAGGAACTCTTTTCTTACCAGGAACTCTTTTCTTAGTTAGGCGTGGCTGTGGAAGGAGACACCTAAGCACTACAGGAGGCTATTTAAACCACACCCGGTGGATGAATCTTGCTTTGCGTTATTCTGCAACCTCTGCAGCAGAACGCTCATCGTGTCTTCTGCATCCGGTCCTGGGCCTAAGGAAAAAGGCTTACCATCCTGAATCCAGTCTTCAGCAACACCTATAAAGACAAGAAAGAACAGGTTAGCATTCCGGCATCTGAAAGGCAAAGGCTTACCATCCTGAATCCAGTCTTCAGCAACACCTATAAAGACAAGAAAGAACAGGTTAGCATTCCGGCATCTGAAAGGCAAAGGCTTACCTACTCTTCGTGCGCTCCGGAGGTCTTCACACTGCATTCCGGCATCTGAAAGACAAAAGTTTACCAACTCTTCGCACGCTCCGGAGGCCTTCGGCGCTGCATCCCGCATCTGAAAGACAAAACAAGGTGCGTTTAAAGACATTGGGGAACTTTAATACTCACGTGCCATTACTCCTTTCCACATCTAATCCAGTGGGTATTCCGGCACCCTGCAGCCGCTCCGAACTCGTACCTGCAAAATAAAAAGACAGTTAGAGCGCATAGTGAAGCAGGCAACAAGCGCTTACTTACGTGCTTCCAGGCGCTTCTATTCATCACACGGGCTCCATCTTCAACTCACTTCAGCCCGTCATCCGCCATCGCCGGAACCCTGCAAAACAAGAGACATCATTACTAAAGACTTTAAAGACATTTGAATGACTCGAAACTTACCGTTCGTGCAGTAAACGACGGACAGCAGTCCTCTGAAGCCAAGAGGCCTGCGCTACCTATCCAGTGAAGAAACTGGTTACAGCACCCTGCCCCGAGGCAGATGGAGAGCTCGGCATTCACTTACCTAAGGTGAGAGCGTTAACCTTTGGGGGTCTACAGGAGAGGAGAAGAGGAAAGAGATAGGGACACCCCAATAACCCCAGTTCATTAACCCCATATTTTCTATCTGCAGACATCTTACTCTACACGTCAGGCATACAGTGCACAGAGGTCCAGCCCAAAGAGCCAACCGGGTGCTACACATCACCTTTGAAGATACAGTAGTCGCCCAGTCAAGACCGGCGCCTCTGCGAGAATCAGGTGAGCGTTACAGAACGCAAAGCCTACCGCAAAACTCTCGCCCAGGCGCTATGGAAACCTCGGATACTGACCCCCTAGCCCGGTTACTTGGGGAACTAAGGGCAGAAGTGCATGCAGCTCGTCATGAAACTCAATGGCCTGAGGACAAAAGGATTACGCTGTTTTATAGAGGTCTACGTGGAGAGCTCAAAGACGTTTTATCCCAAGTAGTGAATCCCCCACAAGACTGTTCGGATTATATAGACTTGGTCGTTCAAATAGATCACAGGCTGCAGAACAGGAAGGCCGATCGTTCCAAGTTTGATGCTCGAGTATTTTCCAAACCGCCAACTCCTTCCAAAGGAGTAGACTCCGGGGAACCCATGCAAATAGGGGGTCTGAAAGGTCCTCTAACACAAAGGGAGCGGGAAAGGAGGAAACAGTTGCAATTATGCCTATATTGCGGAAACTCAGGGCACTTTCTTCGAGACTGTCCGGTGAAACCTGCCAAGAAGGCAGTAGGAGCTGCAGTTACCAAAGTTACAAACTCTGAGCAGGGAAACGACCTCGCCCGACAAGAATAGAGGTCCTCTTGCCGAGCGTGAAAACCAGTTCCGTGACCTCGCATTTCGTGATACCTATGGTCCTCATTAGCCCTGATAATCCGGATCGATTACATGCAATTGAAGCTTACGTCGACAGCGGTGCCATCGGCAATTATGTGGATCATGAAATGGTTTTGAGGATGAATCTAACTCTTTGTCCCAAGGCTGTAAAGGACGTCATTACTACGGTGGATGGTACGGAGATAGCCTCCGGGCCAGTAACGCATACCACTCAAGAGGTGACGCTAGTAAGTCAAGATGGACACCATGAGAAGATCGTGTTCGATGTGATCAAGGCCCCTCAGTTTCAGATTATTCTAGGAATACCTTGGTTAGAGAAACACAATCCTCTGATCGATTGGCGAGCAAGAACGGTCCAGTTTCCAGAATGTGTCTCTACTTGTCACCCTCCACCTGGTGTTGCACTGGCCGCAATTTCTTCAGAGACTCCCCAGTTACCTCCCGAATACCTAGAATACCAAGATGTTTTCCAGAAGGATCAGGCTAACTCTCTACCTCCTCATAGGTCTTATGACTGCCAGATAGACCTGATACCTGGATCTACTCCTCCTTGTAGTAGAATTTATGCCCTCACCGAGCCTGAGAACCTTCACCTTCGACAATACCTGGATCAATACCTGGCAAATGGGTTTATTCGTCCTTCCAAGTCCCCTGCTTCTTCAGCTTTGTTCTTCGTTCCAAAAAAGGAAGGAGACCTTAGAACTTGTATCGATTATCGCTCCCTGAACCAGATCACCGTTAAGAATAGATATCCGTTACCTTTGATCCCTGAACTCCTGGACCAAGTCAGAAAAGCATGCATATATACAAAGCTGGATCTTAGAGGAGCTTACCACTTGGTACGAGTAAAAGAGGGCGATGAATGGAAGACGGCCTTCCGCACCAAGTATGGGCTATTTGAATATCAGGTCATGCCCTTCGGACTTTGCAATGCCCCGGCCGCCTTTCAATATTTTATGAACGATGTCCTCAGAGAGCTCATAGATGTATGTGTTGTTGTTTACATTGACGACATCCTCGTTTATTCTTCATCGGAATCTGAACATCGGAAACACGTGAAAATGGTCCTCGAAAGATTGCGTCAACACAAACTTTTCGCTAAGTTGGAAAAATGTGTTTTCAACGTGACTGAAGTTGAATTCTTGGGATTCATATTATCACCTGGCGGAGTGCGTATGGATTCAAAGAAGGTCGATGCAGTTCTCAAATGGCCATCACCATCCTCCGTAAAAGGTGTGCAAAGCATGTTAGGCTTCGCTAACTTTTACTGCAGGTTTATCCCCGAATTCTCTCGAATAGTCCAGCCCATCACTGCCTTGTTAAAGAAAAACAAACGTTTTGAATGGTCTACCAAGGCGGAACAAGCTTTCCAGGATTTGAAGACTAAATTTATCTCTGCACCAATCTTAAAACACCCTCGCCCCGAACTCCCCTACATCGTGGAAACTGATGCTTCAAGCCTTGCCATGGGGGAAGTTCTATCACAAAAGGACCCGGTAACCAATCAGTTGCATCCCGTGGCATTTTGGTCCCGCAAATTCTCGCCTCCTGAAATCAATTACACGATTACTGACAAGGAACTTCTGGCTATCAAGTCTGCCTTTAAGACTTGGCGGCATTATCTGCTGGGGGCCCGACACACCGTTACTGTGATTACGGATCACCGAAACCTGCAATATTTGAAGACCGCAAAAGCCCAATCCTCTAGACAACTCCGTTGGGCATTATTCTTTGCTGAGTTTGACTTCATAATTACCTATCGACCTGGTACAAAGAACGGTAAAGCTGATGCCCTTTCTCGGATGGGAGTGGAAGAACACTTGGTCAACCCTAAACCTGTACCAATCATTCCCGAACAAAGAATTCTGGGTGTAATCGCCACAGAATCCATAGAGGAAGTTAAGGATAAAGCCAGGCAACTTGTAACTCCAGCAGACATACAGAATTGGCATCTGCAGGGAAAGGACTTTGCAGTAAAGGACAACTTATTGTATTTCCAAGAACGATTATACCTACCCAGCACAGATTTACAGAAAAAAGTAATCTCTTGTTATCACGACTCTTTAATGGAAGGTCATCCCGGTATAGCCAAGACCTCAGAAAAGATCAAGCGCTACTTCTGGTGGCCGTCTTGGAAAAAAGATATCAGAGACTTTATAATGTCCTGTGGAGTATGCGCCCAAAACAAGAGTCAAAAGGAAAGACCAGCAGGCCTCTCACGCCCTATTGACATCCCACCTCGCCCTTGGCATACGCTTTCTATGGACTTCATCACCGATCTACCTCCATGCTCCGGATACAATACGATTCTAGTAATCGTGGACTTATTCTCCAAGATGGCGCATTTCATTCCGCTCAAAGGCTTGCCAACAGCAGCAACTCTGGCCCGAGAATTTCTCGAAAACATCGTCCGACTGCACGGTTTTCCTTCGGTTCTAATTTCGGATCGAGGTAGTCAATTTATTTCTCATTTTTGGCGAAGTTGCTGTCGGTCGGCTCAAATTGATGTGAGACTATCGACCAGTCACCACCCTCAGACCGACGGACAAACCGAGAGGACCAATCAAACTCTGGAACAGTATTTACGCTGCATGCTGCAACAAACTGAAAAAACTTGGAACGATATCCTTTGGATAGCCGAGTATGCCTACAATAACTCTGTCCATTCGGGAACTGGGAAAACCCCGTTTTTTCTTTTGTACGGCAGTCACCCTCGAACCTCGGAGTTGGATCCCCTCCAAGATCTTGAAACACCAGCAGTAGACTACCTGCATTCTACAATCACCCAAGCCTTTAAGGAAGCTGTTTCTCACCTTCAAAGGGCTAAAGAACAATACAAGAAAGTAGCAGATCAACATCGGAAGGAAGCCCCTCACTATCAAGTAGGGGATCAAGTCTGGTTATCCACCAAATATCTATCTCTAAAAGGGCCACGCACATTCAACCCAAGATACCTTGGTCCCTATTCCATCACTACCAAAGTAAACCCAGTAGCGGTCAAGTTGGACTTGCCCCCGCACATGAAGATACATCCGGTCTTCCACGTCTCTCTATTAAAACCCGTGCAACCTCAAACCCGACTAACCAAATCTCCAAAACCTATCCTAGTGGATGGAGAACTCGAGTTTGAAGTCAAAAGCATTCTGGACTCCAAGATCTCCAAATCTAAACTATTCTACCTAATTGACTGGAAAGGCTACGGCCCCCAAGAGAGATCCTGGGAACCTGCTGAATATGTCCACGCTCCTCGCCTAATCAAAAGATTTCACCGAACATTTCCTGACAAGCCAAAACCCCCGGAGAAGCCCGGTTTGGGAGGGGCCTTGAGGGGGGGTACTGTCATGATCTCTGCTTCCAAAAGGTCAGGGTTTTCCCAACTCCCTTGGAAGCAGATCCATAACCCAGGTTCCGAGTGCCAACCAGTCCCAATTGGGACCTTTTGGAGCCAGTCCTGGCGCCAGTGGCACCAGGCTCATAAATATGCCCAGTCCCAGTGCTGGAAGCGCCGGGCTCATAATGCTTGGGTGGACTTACCTTCAGAAGACCATGCTGCTTACTTGCCGGCCAGTTGAGCCTCTGATCCTCTTCTGTTTGGAACTACTTTTCCTGTTGGGTGGGGCTGGAGCCACTCCCTAGATTCAGAACACTGGAACTCTTCTGGAAGGCAGGAACTCTTTTCTTACCAGGAACTCTTTTCTTACTTAGGCGTGGCTGTGGAAGGAGACACCTAAGCACTACAGGAGGCTATTTAAACCACACCCGGTGGATGAATCTTGCTTTGCGTTATTCTGCAACCTCTGCAGCAGAACGCTCATCGTGTCTTCTGCATCCGGTCCTGGGCCTAAGGAAAAAGGCTTACCATCCTGAATCCAGTCTTCAGCAACACCTATAAAGACAAGAAAGAACAGGTTAGCATTCCGGCATCTGAAAGGCAAAGGCTTACCATCCTGAATCCAGTCTTCAGCAACACCTATAAAGACAAGAAAGAACAGGTTAGCATTCCGGCATCTGAAAGGCAAAGGCTTACCTACTCTTCGTGCGCTCCGGAGGTCTTCACACTGCATTCCGGCATCTGAAAGACAAAAGTTTACCAACTCTTCGCACGCTCCGGAGGCCTTCGGCGCTGCATCCCGCATCTGAAAGACAAAACAAGGTGCGTTTAAAGACATTGGGGAACTTTAATACTCACGTGCCATTACTCCTTTCCACATTTAATCCAGTGGGTATTCCGGCACCCTGCAGCCGCTCCGAACTCGTACCTGCAAAATAAAAAGACAGTTAGAGCGCATAGTGAAGCAGGCAACAAGCGCTTACTTACGTGCTTCCAGGCGCTTCTATTCATCACACGGGCTCCATCTTCAACTCACTTCAGCCCGTCATCCGCCATCGCCGGAACCCTGCAAAACAAGAGACATCATTACTAAAGACTTTAAAGACATTTGAATGACTCGAAACTTACCGTTCGTGCAGTAAACGACGGACAGCAGTCCTCTGAAGTCAAGAGGCCTGCGCTACCTATCCAGTGAAGAAACTGGTTACAGCACCCTGCCCCGAGGCAGATGGAGAGCTCGGCATTCACTTACCTAAGGTGAGAGCGTTAACCTTTGGGGGTCTACAGGAGAGGAGAAGAGGAAAGAGATAGGGACACCCCAATAACCCCAGTTCATTAACCCCATATTTTCTATCTGCAGACATCTTACTCTACACGTCAGGCATACAGTGCACAGAGGTCCAGCCCAAAGAGCCAACCGGGTGCTACACATCACCTTTGAAGATACAGTAGTCGCCCAGTCAAGACCGGCGCCTCTGCGAGAATCAGGTGAGCGTTACATTTACGTGCTGATGACTGCTCAATACTAATAGGGGCGGGCTCAGAGCAGCACAGGGGTGGGGTGAGAGGCAAAGTGGGTGAGGGTTTCTTGAGTACAACATGGCCCTTATGGGACCTTAATGACTTTAGTAGGCGCATGGCGCATGGCGGAACCCCCCAAGCCAAGACCTCAAAAACGAAACAGTTCCTGGCTTTTACTCCTTTACTCCTTCGGGCACAGTCACAGAAGCACTCCCCTGCACTTACTTGCTCCCCAGCCGCGCCTGGAAAGGGCCTCCCACCACGCACGCCGAACACCTGCGGCGCCAAACAAATCGCCCTTGCCCCGCCGCGGGCTTCACCGCTGCGGGGCCGTGGAAGAAAGTTTATGAGCCTGGGAGCGTGGCCTGGGAATCAGGAAGCAGCTGTGTCCGTGTGCCGCCTCAGGGTCAGAGGGACAAAGTCCAGAAGATGCACCACCACGGGTACGCAAACACCCTCCGCGGGACGCCAACACCCGTGCCCTTGTCCCCGCGGGCTTCACCCTGGCGGGCCGAGAGTCCTGGGAGAAGTAGTGGAGGGGGCGTGACTTGCACGCAACTATGGGGGCCCTCCTGGGCCAAAACACCCTCCGCGGGACGCCAACACCCGCGCCCTTGTCCCCGCGGGCTTCACCCTGGCGGGCCGAGAGTCCTGGGAGAAGTAGTGGAGGGGGCGTGGCTTGCACGCAAGTATGGGGGCCCTCCTGGGCCAAAACACCCTCCGCGGGACGCCAACACCCGCGCCCTTGTCCCCGCGGGCTTCACCCTGGCGGGCCGAGAGTCCTGGGAGAAGTAGTGGAGGGGGCGTGGCTTGCACGCAAGTATGGGGGCCCTCCTGGGCCAAAACACCCTCCGCGGGACGCCAACACCCGCGCCCTTGTCCCCGCGGGCTTCACCCTGGCGGGCCGAGAGTCCTGGGAGAAGTAGTGGAGGGGGCGTGGCTTGCACGCAAGTATGGGGGCCCTCCTGGGCCAAAACACCCTCCGCGGGACGCCAACACCCGCGCCCTTGTCCCCGCGGGCTTCACCCTGGCGGGCCGAGAGTCCTGGGAGAAGTAGTGGAGGGGGCGTGGCTTGCACGCAAGTATGGGGGCCCTCCTGGGCCAAAACACCCTCCGCGGGACGCCAACACCCGCGCCCTTGTCCCCGCGGGCTTCACCCTGGCGGGCCGAGAGTCCTGGGAAAAGTAGTGGAGGGGGCGTGGCTTGCACGCAAGTATGGGGGCCCTCCTGGGCCAAAACACCCACCGCGGGACGCCAACACCCGCGCCCTTGTCCCCGCGGGCTTCACCCTGGCGGGCCGAGAGTCCTGGGAGAAGTAGTGGAGGGGGCGTGGCTTGCACGCAAGTATGGGGGCCCTCCTGGGCCAAAACACCCTCTGCGGGACGCCAACACCCGCGCCCTTGTCCCCGCGGGCTTCACCCTGGCGGGCCGAGAGTCCTGGAAGAAGTAGTGGAGGGGGCGTGGCTTGCACGCAAGTATGGGGGCCCTCCTGGGCCAAAACACCCTCTGCGGGACGCCAACACCCGCGCCCTTGTCCCCGCGGGCTTCACCCTGGCGGGCCGAGAGTCCTGGGAGAAGTAGTGGAGGGGGCGTGGCTTGCACGCAAGTATGGGGGCCCTCCTGGGCCAAAACACCCTCCGCGGGACGCCAACACCCGCGCCCTTGTCCCCGCGGGCTTCACCCTAGCGGGCCGAGAGTCCTGGGAGAAGTAGTGGAGGGGGCGTGGCTTGCACGCAAGTATGGGGGCCCTCCTGGGCCAAAACACCCTCCGCGGGACGCCAACACCCGCGCCCTTGTCCCCGCGGGCTTCACCCTGGCGGGCCGAGAGTCCTGGGAGAAGTAGTGGAGGGGGCGTGGCTTGCACGCAAGTATGGGGGCCCTCCTGGGCCAAAACACCCTCCGCGGGACGCCTATCCTCCTGAGACAAGCGCCCTGGAAGCCTAAACCACACGCACATCTTAACTCCTGGTTTACACCTCAGCTAAGAGTGCCTTGCAAAGCTAAACAATGTGCTGAAACTCGGTGGAAAGGTCATCCATCGGATGCTCACAAGGATGGTCTTATCTTAGACTCCTTTAACTACAAAGAAGCCATTGTCCGTGCTAAAAAGGAGTCATATAGCAATCGTATCATGCAAGCAGACTCAAACACTAAAGAATTATTCAAGATCCTAAAGGAACTTGAATCATCTGTCACGTCTCCCGAGACCTGTATTAAAGACAGCAAATGGTGTGCAAATATTCAGACAGCTTTACTGAACAAAATGTCATCTCTTCAATCCAAAATCAAAGACAAACAAAACTGTCTGCAGTTGGATAATCGTCAACCACTCCATTAAGGGCTGCTCCCTTGGTCACCCCTAATCTCAAACCTTTGCCTTCTCTCCACTCGCTATTGCTGAAGTGGAAGATATTATCAACAGAATCACACCATCTAACTGCCAAAGCAATTCTTGCTCCGCTCCCATTATTAAGGAAGCAGCTCATGACCTTGCCCCTTTCATCACAGCCTTTATAAACTCTTCCTTTAAAACAGGTATTGTCCCAGACAATCATAAGGACGCCTGGGTTATCCCACTGCTTAAAAAACCATCCCTAGACCTGAGTATACCAACCAATTACAGACCTATCACTACCGTCCCTTTCATGCTCAAAATACTAGATCACACAGCCTACCTGCAGATTCAGGACTATCTGGAATCTAACAGCCTCCTTGGTGTAAGACAATCTGGCTTCCGTCCCAGCCATGGGACTGAAACGGCTTTGATAGATCTTAAAACACAAATCAAAGTTTTGAAAGACAACGGGAAATTAGCCTTGAATTACTTCTAGACCTTTCCGCTGCCTTTGATTTGGTCAACCACCAAATCTTGTGCCAGCACCTCTTATCCGCTGACCACTTCTCTGACTCAGCCACTGCTTGGATCAGTTCCTTTCTAAGTAATAGATCCATGAGGGTCTTATCCCCATTAGCCATTGCGTACCCTGCTCCGATTTACACTGCGGCTTCCCTCAAGGCACCTGTGTGTCACCTACACTTTACAATGTGTTCACCAAACCACTCTTTGATGTTCTTGACTATCTGGGTGCCTCCTACACAAACTATGCGGATGACGCCCAGCTACTCATCCCTATCACGGGTAACCACACAGTTGACACTAAAGCACTGAACAACGTATATCTGGTCATTCAGACTTGGATGGCCCAACATGAACTTTGCCTCAATGATGACAAGATAGAGCTCTTTATCCTGGGTTCCACTCAACGCCTCAATAAACTAGATCACTCCTATCAGTCCTTCATCATTGACAGCAACGTCATTAAGGACTCCAAGGACACTAAAACACTAGCTATCTATCTTCACTCTACACTTTCCTTGATGAGACAAACTAAGGCAGTCAGGTCAGCGTTGGCATACACCTGTAAACTTATTTCAGCTTGCAGACCTTTTCTGACCACCCCCAATAGTATCACTCTGGCCAGAACCCTCATAATGTCTAAGATAGACTATTGTAGTGCCCTTTACATGGGGACTAGGCAGTCCAACCTCAACAAATTGCAAATTACTCAGAACAATGCCATCAGAGCGGCATTAAACATTCCCAGAAACCAACATATTTCCTACTTCAGAACCAATCTATATTGGCTTCCTGTCAAGCAGAGAATCTCATTGAAAACACTCGCCTTGACACACAAGTGCCTGGCCAACAAGGCCCCCCTTTACCTATCCAACCGCCTTTCTCTGCACACATTCACCCGGCCTCAAAGAATAGCCCAAACACACAGCTTATCTTTGCCTAGATTCAAACTTCAAAAAGCTGGGGGTGTGAGCTTCCCTGTCTTGGCCTCTAAGCTCTGGAACTCTCTCCCCATTGCCATCAGATCTGAGCCCTCCTTCAACTCCTTCAAGCAGCAAATCAAATCATGGCTTTTCGCTCAAATTTGATTCACTTTCCTGATATTTCTGATATGACCTTAGAGTTCTCTGCCTCCAGCCAGAGCTCACTGGCTGCACTGTCTTATTGTAAATTGTGCCTTGTTCTTAACTTATGCTGTCTTAATGATAATTGACTCAATAATGTATGATTATGTAACACTTTGATCCAAGTTCATTTTCTACTGTATGTACCTGCAACTGTTTACAGCTTGATCGAAGCTCACCTTCTATTGTATGTATCTGCAACTGTTTTTGTACGTTTTTTCGCGCCCTGATGCCTTTGGGCCGGTGCACGCTACAAATAAATAAAATACAAATACTCAATGGCAGTAAATCCTCTGAAATATATGGCTCTGGGCCAACTAGCTTTTAAATACATATGGCCTCATTAGGACCATGGCGGTGACGGTACGAACGGTGCCGGTAAGGCACCGGCACCATTCATACTGTCCCGCCTCATTACTAGCTGTTATGCATACTGTAGTTACCATATATGAGGTACTGCCCAAGCATGCCAAGCAGACCTTCAAATGCCGCAGCAATAACACCCAATGGCAGTAAATTCTCTGAAATATATGGCTCTGGGCCAACTAGCTTTTAAATACATATGGCCTCATTAGGACCCTGGCAGTGACGGTATGAACGGTGCCGGTAAGGCACCGGCACCATTCATATTGTCACGCCGCATTACGAGTTCTGCTCGCTGGTTCCTGACAGCCCGGCAGGTCTTACCTGGTGGGCTGTGCGGCACCCGCAAGCAGAACTCGTGATTGCACCGGCACCGCTATAAACGGTGCCGGTGCAACCATGCTCCCCACCCCCGTTCCGCCCCATGGGGCAGAATGGGGATCGGGAGCCTGGCATTACCGCCACCCGCGAATGGGCAATTACTAGCCCATTGAACTCGTAATGGGCCCGTTATTGCCCAATCGCGGGTGGCAGAGCCGGTAGCGAGCATGGCGGTAGACGTGCCTGCCATACAGGCACGGCTACAGCCATGCTCGTAATGAGGCCTATAGTGTTACAATAATGTTCAAAAATAATTTCTTTTGAAATCCCATCAGGTTTTTGGCCAGTGTTACTGGCTCAATGTATCCAGGACTTTAGCACAGTTTCTTTTTCACAAATATTCCTTGTGTGAGAACTCACAAACCAATCTCCAAACAAATGTATATTTGCACCCTTTTATGTATGACTATGGTAATTTGGTTGTGTCTTTTAAAATGCACCATTTGGCACAAGTGGAATCCCAAATTCCTTGGACATAACCACAAAACCAATCATGATCTAGTATGTATCACATGTCATGTTTTATCAATGTTACTTGCTCAATTTCTTTTTAAAAAAAAATATTCTTCCGGAATAGCAACTCAACTATGTGTATTACCACCTCCTGCAAATGTATTTCCACTCCTGTCTTGCTGCTCCACTCTTTTCACTGCTTGCTCTTGTTCTCTCCTTTCTCCCTTCTTCTTTCTCCCTCGCTCATCTCCCCCCCTCCCTTTCTAATTCTATGCACTAACTCTAACAGAATTGTCCTCGGACGTAGTTTGATAGGTACATTGTATGTCTCCTCCGCCTCCCTCTCGTCTCTTCTCCCAATCCAGCACTATCTGAAATGTCGCCAGACCTAGTACGATAGTCGCCTGTTTTGTCCTTCTCCTTCCTTCTCCTCCCCCTCCCCATCTCCTCTTGTAATCTTCCGGCTCCATCAGAAAAGTTGTCAGGCCTAGTACGTTAGATTGTAACTCGGCAAATAGGTTCAAGCCCGAAAAATGTGCTCGAGAATTGTCAAGTCACTCAGATGAGCCACACTTGAAAGACTAAACCCAAGTGCCTGCACTTAGTTTCGTAGCAGGGTAGGATCCTTTAGTCTTCCCTACCTTTATTTTACATCACTTTGGTGTTTGATACAATGCCAATTGAGGTGCGCATTGTTTTTGAATACATTTATTTTAACCTTTTTTTTCTTTTGCTTACAATGGAAATTTGAAGTGTATATTGTTTTTGAAACAATTTGTTATTGTCTTTCTCAATCCAAAATAACTGTATGCGAACTATACTTGTTTGTATACATTTTTTATACATCACAAATCTGTATTTTCACTTAAATGTTTTATGTTGTTTCCCTGTGTTTTATATTATGTTTTGAAACACACATGTCCATTTATTTCACTTACTTAACTGTAAATATAATTGTTCCATATTTTAGCCTTTGTGTTGTTTTCGTTCTTTCTGCCAAACAGGTTTGAATGCGATTGGTCTTAATTAAAACAAAAATCACATTCCAGATCATAAATTTGTTTTCTGGACAGATAGAGGTCGACTTCAAGTGGTTATCCCAATCATTTAACCCAGTCCCTCTTTTTTGGGCACAGCAACATTTTCCCTTTGGTTGTTTCTAGTATGTTAGTTGCCTGTCTGTTCCCATTCCCTTCCCGCCCACCTCCTCCCTTCCTTTCTGTGTCCTAGCTCTTGCACTATCTGAAATGTCGCCAGGCCGAGTACGATAGTTATTTTCACATTATTATTGTTCAAGGCCATGTAAGAATGTTCACTGTTTGTATTTTCCCTTGTTCCCTCCCTTGCCTTGAAGTGCTTTGAAACACATTGCGTATAGGCGCTCTACAAATAAACTATCATGTCAACTGTCATTAAAAGGGAGATATTTGTTTTTTTTGGGCAGAGCTTAATTTGTGGGGGGTTTTGCCTGGGGTGACCCCTGCTCTTATTTCCGAGCACCAGAACTTATTATGTCAGACTCAGTTTGATGATGGTGGCCCTCATTACAACTCCAGCGGCAGCCGTGCCCTTATTAAGGGCACGGGTGCCGCCGGAGTTACATTTTTTCCGGCACCCGCGAATGGGCAAGAACCGGGTCATGCCGATTTTGGCGGACCCGGTAATTGCCCATTCGTGGGTGCCGTTATGGCCAGCCTCCTGATCCCCATTCTACCCAATAGGGCAGAATGGGGGTCGGGAGCATTGTTGCACCGGCACAGTTAATAACGGTGCTGGTGCAATCATGAGTTCTGCTCACATGTGCCGGTCTGCTCACCTGGTCAGACCAGGCGTGCAGTCCGGCACCCTCGAGCAGAACTCATAATGTGGTGGAGAGGTAACAACGGTGCCAGTAGCACTGCCGGCGCCGTTGTTGCCTTTCCGCCACACTCATAATGAGGGCCGGTGTTGTGTTCGGTCACCTTTATTATTTTAACTGTCAGCCAATCGTTCTCACGCAATAATGCAACAGCTGTGTGCACAGGCCATCCGCCACTGCATCCCTGGCCAGCTCATTGTTATTCAAGAACCTTATGAGCCATGCAGGAACTGCTGTTTAAGTTATCAATTTCCATGGATAAGAACGAGCCAAAAGGTGGAAATGCTAGGAGTTTGTGCTGGCTGCACTGCCATGCTGCTCCAGTTAGGCTGCATGGCATTGTTGCTGCTCCACTACTGTAAAAACCAGCAACACTGTAACTGCAGGGCGGGTGGCTCTGGCATGTGGTATGGACAGCAACAAAGCAGCCATGATATCAGGGCCATTTAACTAGTTCATTGGGAAGGCTCGCACATGCTTCTGAAAGGTGTTAGTGGTACAGTGCTCTCAGGTATTCTCACTCCATGAATGTGTTGCCCAGTTCTGATTTTATTCTTTGCATTGTGGATCCTGTAGTTTTGATTTTCCCATTTTAAATTCAGGACCACAAGAATACAAATTAAAAAACACTGGGCCTCATTACGAGGTTGGAGGTAGCCTTGCCGGTTTTACCAGCAAGGCTACCTCCAAACTCGCATCCCGGTCCGGCACATGTGAATGGGCAATTACCGGGCTTTTTGGGCCCAGCCGGACCCGGTAATTGCCCTTTTGCGGTTGCCAGGCCCGGTTCATCCCCATTCTCATTGAGCCCCAGAGGGCTCAATGGGAATGGGGTGGGTGGTAGCACCGTTAACATTAATAACAGTGCCGGTGCTACCATCATGTTCTGCTCACGGGTGCCGGTAGGTACGGCCACCAGGTCAGACCTGGTGGCTGCAAGGGCACCCCAAGCAGAGCTCCTAGTATGGCGGTACGGTAGCAACGGTGCCGGTAGCGATACCGGTGCTGTTGTTGCCTTACCGCCATACTTGAAATGAGGCCCAATGTCCGGATAATCTCCTTCTCCATAGAATGGGAAATCTTTAGTAGAATGGTGGTATGGCTGGCACTTGGCACCCAAGGCTCTGGTGCTGCTGTGCCTCTGCACGTGGGGCAATCAGTGGGCAGATGAAGGTCCTTGTTCAGCTTGGTCCTGCCCCTTTGTCTTCTGCTATGCAGCCAGCATGGGTTGCACCAATACGCAGAAATGAGCACGGCCTTTGGCCCACTAAATCCTAAATATGTGTTGACACGTGACTGTGATAGGTCCCGCACAGTTGCCAGTACCATTAGTGGGTCTCACACATACACACACACACATGCGGCCCTTCATAGCCCAATTCAACTTTAGGCAAAAAGTGATGTTTGTGTTGTCTTTGATCATTGTCACCACCAGCGGCCTATTAGTTACTAAGAAACTGCCTTTAAGTAACCCTAATGTGGAGGGTCATACTTTTTTTATCATCAAATTACAAGTATTCTTTATTGACCTTTTAAAATGTTCAATTAGTTCAATGCCTTTCACTGTAAGTTTAATATAACATTAGATGGCCCACATAAAACTTTAGCAGGTTGACCGCCAGGCATTTATCCTCAATGGTATTCAGTGAAAATGTTGCCAACTAAAATGTACATAGAGAGCTGCTGGGTCTCCACCAGCATTGACTGTGCCCTTGTAATAATTACTACATAAAAGTGGTTATATATCTTCATTCTTTTGTATTGCTTCCTTTATTATTACAGCTCCTGCATGTTCCTAATTTCCTCAGTGCCCAGACAATGGCCAATGTATTTGGGGCTCTCTGTCCTTTATCAGGGCAGTCTCTAAAAATAACATAGAATACGTGCAAATCAATATCACTCTTTCTTGTCTAGGTACACGTGTAGCTATTAATGATATGATATGATCCCTCATAATGATGGCCAATGTCTCACATTCATCATTTAGTTACCAGATATAATGTGCAGCCTCACATATCTAGTTGCTGCCATTATATTTCAGACAAAGGCTCAAATGACGCAGCACTACCAGTTAATGGGCCTCATTAGAAGTTTACAGCTATCCTGGCAGTAGTATCGCCAGGATACAGGCAAACAGCAATACCGTTACCGGCGCAGCACCTGATCTGCCAGAATTACCGTCAACTTACAGGTGCCAGTAAGGGCATTTAAATCCCATTCCAAGGAGTCCCATAGGACTCCATGGGGGATTGCCAGAATTACCAGCACAGATAATACCGGTGCTGGTAATACCGCCTGTTTTTTTCCAGTGGGGTGCCCGACTTACCTCCAGTTTCAGCTCTTGGCTGGAAGTAATTCAGGCCCCTGCACTGGCAAACTTGTAGTTTTCCAGTCCAGAAACGTGCTGGTAAACGGAATTACCGGCACATTGATCCGGGGCCGGCAAACTAATAATGAGGCCCAATGTCTTATACATGGTATAGTCACCAAGTGTAAGGTGTGCCTATCCCATTACATGTACAGTTGTTGCCATCATATGCCAAGTGCAGCCTCAAATGCCTCAGTGCTTCCATCCCGTTCCGGTTACTGCCCCGTATGCATAGTATAGTTAACATATATGAGATACTGCTCAAGCGTGCCAAGCAGACCTTTAAATGCCGCAGTAATACCACCCAATGGCAGTAAATTCTCCCATATACAAGGTTCTGGGCCAACTTGCTTTTAAATACATAGTGCTAAAATAATGTTCGAAATGTATTTTTTGGGTACTCCCATCAGGTTTTTGGCCAGTGGCTCAATGTATCCAGAACTTTGGCACAGTTTCTTTTTCACAAATATTCCTTGTGTAAGAACTCACATACTCCAAACAAATGTATATTTGCATGCTTCTATGTACGAACATTGGTATTTGCTGTGTCTTTAAAAATGCACCATTTGGCACAAGTGGAATCCAAAGTTCCTTGGACAGAACCACTAAACTAATCATGATCTGGTATGTATCACGTGTCATATTTTATCAATGTTACTTGCTCAATTTGGTTTTTAGAAAAAATATTCTTCCCGACTAGGAACCCAACTGTCATTAAAAGGGTCCAGATATGATATGATGTGTTATTTATAACACGCTTAATACCCAGAGGTTTCTAAGCGCAGACCCCGGATCGAACCTGTGCTGCTCAATGTCGTCTTGCTTCCAAGGCGAGCACGTTGCCGCTGAGCTATCCTCCCGGTGCAGATACAAGTATATACCAGATACTTAATATTCATAAGAGATCATACCTGTTGGCATGCAGACTGTATCTCAAAATAGTGCACCCTACTGATGTAGACAAAATAGAGAAACAGAAGAATGGAAGAATAGAGAGAACATTATGGTATATATCCCTCATCTATAGTCTTAAATGCCATGCATTACAACATTCATGGAATTGTAGATTTGGACAACTGCATTGATCTGTACCTTGTCTTCAGAGTATAAATTACCTATTTGTGGGAAATTCACTGCTACATAGGGTCCAAACAAAACATAATACAAAAAAATCCATCAGATGGTTGTAAAAGATATATCCCTTAGTTACCTATTTGAAAATCTAACTGATTGTGTCTCAAGGGTATACATAGAAATAAAAATACAAAGGAAGAAAATATAAAGATGAAACCAGTACCTCCTGTCTTTAAAATACCTATTATGCTTTCAATGGTTTAAAATGTAGCTAAAAGTACTAAGTATAGTGTCGGAGTCTAATTCAAATCATGTCTAGTCTATCATGCACTGTATTAAAGTGGGACAGGGAGTTTGCTGTTAGTCTAATACCAATTCATCGAATATTTTTTATCGAATTTTGCTGCTAAAATATGCAGGGGAATGGGGGTAATAAAAAAGGTTGGGGCAGAAGGGGGTGGGGGGGATATCCCCCACAATATAGGTGAATAAATGGATTACAAAATAAAAAAAAATAGATACATTCTTATTTGAAAAATAACTGGATGAAATCATATAGAACCATTAAAGTGGCTCACCTCCTATGCAGAGATGCTCCTCTGTATGCCGTGTGCCGTGTGAAAGGAAGACAGCTTCTTTAAGTACATCATTTTTTGCGGGTGTTCCAAGAACACGTGACATCATGGTGTGATGATGTGAGTCGTCAGGACGCAATGACGTTGTAGCTCGTAGCACATAGTTCATGTTGTTATGTAGTAGCCTTAACTGTATGAAAACACCATCCACGTTTAAACAATTAAAATAACAATGATTGTGGATAATGCATTATGCATGTCTTTCAATTCATGCATATAGTATCAAATATTCAGGCATCTAGGATAGCAAGGAACAAGTCACCAAAATAAATGTAGTAAAAATGCAGATAAAATGTTGACAGAAATGCAGTGATTTTAGGGTATGTGTTGGGGTTTAGTAGGGCATGGAGGGCTTGTGATTGCCGGGTTTAGGGTTAGGATAAGGACTACAATGAGGCTAGCTGTTAGAGTTGGAGAACTGATTTGGGGAGAATAAGGGTAAAGGTTACGGTTGGGGTGGTTGTGGCGGGCTGGTGATCGTGTGGTTTGATTAGGGTAGAGTAAGGGCCAGTGTAGGTGTTAGGGTAGAGATGATGGTAAGGATAGGGTTAATAGAGTAAAGGATTGGGTTAGAGTTAAAGAAAGGGATGGGTTGATTGGGGAGGGCTAGTGACATTTGGGAAATATAGTAGGGGTTAGAATAAACTTGTGAATTAGAGATGAGCAAAGATTAGTGCAAGGGCTAGAGTTCTGTCTGGGTAAGGTTAATGTTAGTTTTAGAGCAAGGTTTTCTGTTAAGATAAGGGCTATGGAATTTGTGGAGGGCAAGTGATGTGGTTGGAGTTAGGATAACTTTCATTTTCTGTTTATTTATATGCTGTTTTACATCGCTTCACATGGAAATAAGATGCTTTGGAGTGCTGAATTGATACGGAAAGCCCAAGGTTTAGGAGTAGAAGATGGGTTGCAGTTAGTGTTAGGACAAGGATTAGTGTTAGGGTGATTGTGGAGGGCTTGTGATTGCCCCCGGCTTTATTAGGGTTTGGGTCATTTGTAGGGTTACAGCCTTGTACTTTTGAGTGTTTAAAAATAGCTCTTTCTGGCAACCTTGTCATAGGCAACATTTTCACACGTTACATTGCAGGGATAGAATGATTACTGTAAAGATACAGATACAGCGCTCAACAGGGCGGGTGCAAGAAAAAGCTACAAAAAGTATTTTAGTGAGGCCTTAGTCCAGGGTAGTGATGCAGTGGTCACATGGTTTGGTGACATCACCGGGTAATTAGAATATATATAGTTGTGCTGGTAGGGTCAGGGGGCTGTGCAGAAAAACACACGTTGCGAAGGGTAATTTTAGATGGAACTTGGCGTTAGTACACCTATAGTATTAGGTAAGAAGCCAGGTATGTGGGGCTTGGTTTTATTATATAGGTTGAACCGTATTAAGTAGCATTGTTAGTTGCTGCAGGGTGCAAGAAGACAGCCATATTGGAGCTGAGCAGTGTTGAAAATTGCACATGGTTTATGGTTTAGTAAAGGTTGCAGTATCTGTTTAATTGAAGTTTATTTTCACTGTTGGGCAGAGGCGGTCATTGTGCGAAGGTCAGAATGGAAAGAGATGCCAAATGGGGTCCAATTAATTGTTGCAAGGGAGTATTTTCTCATGGGCATGAAGTTGCTCTCTAGACAATAGGTGCTTTCCAAGAAGATAAACTAATGAACGCACAGTGATCATGAAGGACACAGGATGATGCATGAGGGGGCTCAAATCGTGGCAATGTCAAAATATAGCAATAGGAGGGGAGCAACAGCGCCCCCATTGACCACAGGGCATTTGGATCAGGAATAAAAGTGTGTGGTAGAACAAATAAATAGAAGGGATTAATTTCTAGCAGCAGTGTCGCACACACGCATTTATTTCATGCAGCTGTTCATCGTGAGAAGATAACTAGAAGGTTGGGCCCAGAGTGGGTACATGTATCAACATCAGGGTACAGAGCGAGCAGGTGTAGGGGGCGAGGGATGAGGGAATCCAAACAGGAGAAGGGGATTGTGTGTTCCCGGGCCTGCAACATTGTTTTGCGATGGCTGATATCCGCACCTCGTATCATTAGTCAGTTTCACTAAAATGCTACTGCCTGCGCTGTCTCCAACATAATGGTCCAATTAGCATCAAGCATTTTATCCCCTTGCACTATGAAGGATACCAGCCAATCAGAATGCCAAGTTTGCTCTGTGCAGCCGAGGATGTTGTCATCAAGGGACAATATATTTCCTAACGTTGTGAAAAGTGGAAACTCCAATTCAATCATTTAATGTATAGGGTTCATTAGAGGATTGATGACAAACAGCCAATCATCATGGTTGAATTATAGTTATTCTTGCAATTGTAGAAATTGTTAATTTGCAGTTTTCCACTTTAAAAGGTGTAACCCAGAAGTGGCAATTCGAGAAATGATTTCCAGGTCAGTTCCACGGTTCTGTCTGTTTTTTCTCACTGCTGTTATTTTGTTTAATAAAACTTGTATTTTTCCATGCAACTCATACACTCCATTTTTTAATACTGTTGGATTATTTCTTTGGATTATTCTGCCTGATCCCATGGGCTGACTGGGACCTGTGTGGTGCAGGCAGTTGAGAGAGGAGACTCATCATCGAGGGGACTTGGAGTTCCTAGAGCACGTAAGTGTACCAGTGCATGAACAGATAACATTGTGCATGTGTTTGATGATTATTATATTGGTTAGTAAAGTGGATTTAAATGGATATTCTCTTTTGTGGGGACTGACAGCACGGTGTAGTATTGTTAGTGTTTTGATGAGATATTGAAGGGAACTCCTCTGTTGGGAGAAACGATGATGTCATGAGTATAATAGAATTGTGAATTGATTCGGGAACTCCTCTTAGGTGAGGAAAGGCTGCACTGCATAGAGGTAGAACATTAGGTTTTGTTTGTTGGTGGCCACATGAGGGGGGAGATAAAAATATTATTGTTGTATATAGGGGTGAGCTTTGTTTTTGTGGAGGTGAAGTGACTTATGGTTGTAGGATTATAGTGGATATGTTAAGGTGTTGTAGGAGTGTATTAGAGTTATTAGGCTGGTGGGGGTATAACTGTGTTGGAGTGAGTGAGGATTTTTTTGGGTGGCGCGAAAGGTGTATGATGATTTGAGGGTGAGGTGTGAGTGGTGGCACTGTGAACAGAAAAAAGTGTTGAAAATTGTTGGTTTTCCAAATTGTTTTGGGGAATTGAGGCAATGTTGTAATACGATTGCAGTTTTTCCAATTCGGTTATTACAGTGCTGCAGTGTCAAGCAGAGGTGGATATATACAACCCTGTTTGAACAGTGTCAGTGAACACGCAGTGGGGAGGGATGGGGTTAATCAGTATTATGGAACCTTCATTGGAGCACCTATGCAGTAAATTGCCCCAGTACAGAGATAAAATATTAAAGTACCACACAGAGTGGGTGCAGAACACGGCAGGAAAAATGCTGCTCAAATCATGGCCCGGAGAACATACCTTTGAAATGAAGATTATAGAGAACATGTATTCATTTTAATAGGTCAGACAAAAAGGGAAAAAGCTGAAAAGTAGACAATGCAAATTAGAGTTGTGGAAAATGTTCGAGGAGGAGGCAGCTAACAGTAATGACACGGTTAGCGTACCATCAGCCTCAACCCCTTATGGGTTGTTTCTGGTATTGTAACCTGCAGTGGGCTACACCAACCACTATCCTGTACCCCAGCAGATAACTCTAGCAACAGAACTACTACCCCCACAGCAGGAGACATTGTTAGGAGCACACTACTCTAGGAGATATGGAAAAGCATGCAAAGGCAGATAGAGGAGAGCTTGCGAGGGTTGTGCAGGAACAGGAGGGGGGGTGCACAGCGATCACACCAGACACTTGGACAACTGGAAAAACTATGCTTAAATAGACAGTAAACCCAATTTAGAAGTAGAACTACACACTTTAAATCCAGTGGAGGGTGACCCTGCAGATGATGAGTGTCAAGCAGAGGAGGATGAAGGGGAGGAGGCAGCAGATGGGGATATGATATTTTGGAACGATGATAGCGATAGGGAAAGGGCGAGAGATAGAGAAAGAGGGAAAGAGAGAGACAGAGAGAGAGACAGAGAGAGAGAGAGAGAGAGAGGAACCGAGATTGGTCCAAACGACTTAGGAAACAGCACCCCAGGACAGTGGTAGCAAGCAGAGCGAATGGGGACAGCACTTAGCAGCCTAAGAAGCAGTTCCCACTATTTCAGAAAGTTTGAGGGAGACCACAGTATGTACCATGACCAAATAGGGATAAGAAATTTAATGAACAGCTTTTCGTCCCTTACAGCAGGGGCAGGTAAATGGATCAATGCCCTCAAGAAAGAGACAGCAGGGGTTACCTTGGCTATAGGTGATACCAAAAGCATGTTTGCCTCTTTAATGGGCGAGCAGGCAGACAGAATTTGGCAACGGGCAGGATATGATGGGGTAACATTGAGCGTTTATGCCAACGATGGCGGGCCATTCAATAACGGTTGAACACACGTATGGAAAGTGTTAAGGGATATGTACCCACACACCTCAGACATGCAGTCCATATTAGCATGCACTATGAGACAAGATGAGGACCCTGCATCATAGATACAGTAGATACAGGAGATGAGGAGGTTGGAGATGCAACAGACATGCAATAGGAACATTCCCATGTTTTATCACACATTATTCAGGGGTCTCCCCACAGACATGCAGGCAGAGTTGGGGAAGGTGGTATGAATTGAGACAAAATAGATGGCCTGAAATACAAGTACACAAAACCATTATATTAAAAAAAGACAGTCACAAGGGGGCACGGAGGGAGTGGTGTTCAAACACAGTTAGGATGCATGCTGAGCAGTCGAACACCATTGTACAGCAAAGCAGGAGAAGGAGAGTAAGACTGCAGAGCATGCACTAAAGGCAGAAGCAAAAGGAGTACAATTGAAATTAGACAAATTCAACGTGTGTGTTAGACAGTGTGTTTGTGTGTGTTTGTGGGCGCGTGAGTGTCACAAAATGTGTGTGCGTGTGGAGGGTGTGGGGCGGCAGGGAGCAAAGGATAGACTTTGGGGGTGAAACACCCTGAAAAAAAACAGTTTTGTCATTCTCCCGTTTTCTGGGGGTCACAAGTAATCGACTGAAAAAAAATCTGTCTTTTTGATATGCGTTCTCCAGAAAACAAGAAAATGACATAGAACCATACTATCCACAGGGGGAGGGGATGTTCATCAGGGATGGTATTACCTGCATTGGTATAATCAGCAAGGGGGGTATGGTTCACAGGTGGGTATTTCCCACAAGGAGGGTATGTCACACAAGGAAGGGGAAGCTTCCAGAGAGGGAGGGATATGGATATCGAGGGGCAAAACCCAGGTTTGGAGGTCCATGTTTTATCTTTGGAAAGGTGGGACACTTTGCACGAGAATGAAGGAGCAGACCCCAAGCAGTGTATATCCAAGGTGGACCCCCATAATATCATACACTCACCTATGCCCCACAGCAACAGATGCAGTCCCTTCCGATGCAAATACAGTCACAAATGCAACAGATGCAACTCCCACAGCCACAGATGCAGCCCCACAAATACAAGTACCATTTCCGCAAAATGTGCAACACACAATGCAGCAGTTGCCCAAGTAGTAGAAGCTTTGCAAAGCACTATCCAGCAACAGCAGATACCTCAATACTCACAATTGAACGCTCTCCAAGCACAAGCACAAACACAACCACAACCACTTTCACAATCACAAACACTGGCCCAACAATGGGACAATAATTTGTTACCCCAGAATGAAGTACCACACTGCACAGGAGTGACCGTGTTTAGATGAAGCTGTTTCTCATTGCCAGGGGCATCCACAACCTCCTAATAGGACAGTCCACAGAGAGCTCTGATGCGCCCAGTCCTTACGGTAACTGCAGACCCAGAAGAGGAACCAGAGGTTGTGGTGAAGATAGGCAACAATGAATTGTCATTCTTGTTCAACACGGGAGCCACCAAGTCCTGCATTAGGGAGGGAAGGTTTCCCATGTCGGACAAAGTAATGGACACGCAAGGCTTCTCTGGGGCTGTGGTAATGGCTCCTGTCACTGAAGATGTACCTCTTACCACAGGCACACAAGAAATTGTAGCGCCCTTGCTGTACTCATGAAAAAGGCCAATCACATATTAGGCCGAGATATTATGAGCAAACTAAACATAACTGTTTTGTTTTCAGAAAAAAGGTATTGTGTTCCACTCCAGGCATTTTATTAGACAAGGGTTGCAGCACTGATGCAAGCATTCTGCACCCACAGCACTTTGCGAGGTACACTACTCTACCCAGAGTTATTTCTTTATAGAGTACAGGTATTTTTAGAATGGATTTGCAGGATTAAGGACTGAACATTGCAATTACCCACAGAATTCCTATTCAGACCAGCAGTGTGCAAGGAAGTAGCACGGGGCACCACTATCATGATCCAGTTAGAAGCAGCACTCAAAAGGAGAGACATGGTTTTGCAGGGTACAGGCAACAAATGTACTGAGTGCCACACTGTTGCATGCATTGGCCCAACACTACGATTGACAGACTTGATGGATGAACTGCTCTTTACTGATGACGTAGGGGAAGTTGTTTTCCAAATATGCATACCATGTCAGTTGGTTGTAGAACACAAAGAGGTTCCCCAGAGAACACTTATCACAAAGTCATTATCAGCACACTTACAAGAAGACTTAAACAAGGTGCCCAAAGAAATATGGACCAGCATCCCCCATGAGGTTGGCCTGCTGAAGGGAATAGGGGTGGCTTGCATTGAGCTGAAATAAGGGGCAATTTTGCCCTGTGCAAAATACAGGAAGCAGATGAGGGAATATATGAAACAATTTTGGCTCTGTGGCGGCAAGGGATTATTCAGATCTCAGAATCCCCATGGGCATGTACCCTGTAAAGAAAGCGAAAAGAGGGTCTTGGAGGATGATTCAGGACCTTCTCCCTTTAAATAACATAGTGGAGGTGGAGTTTCCGGTGGTGCCGAATCCAGCTACCATTTTGTGTAACATTCCCACAGGAGCAACATACTTCATAGTAATATATTTATAGAATGCAGTATTTCACTGAGTTTACCTACTGCAAGACCAGGTTCCAACACATGTGTTTACCACAAGGGTACTGCAAATCCCCAAGTGTTTTTAACAGTGTACTATAAATGGATTTGTGTAACTTGCAGACACCTAGCACAGTGGTTCAAAACACTGATGATCTCTTAGTGTGTAGCACCACTGAGAAGCAGTGTAGACAGGATTCAGTAACACTCCTGACACTATCGGCTGGAAAGGGATACAAGATTGTCAAAGACAAACGGCAATACTGCTAAAAAGATGTGTATCTAGGATAGATAATATCCTCAGATGGGAAGAGGGTTACTCCAGAAAGGGTGGCTGTCATACACAACACACCTCAACCATGCACAGTAAAAGAGATGCAGCAATTTCTGGGGCTGTGCATTTACTGCAGGTACTGGATATTTGATTACTATGCCTACAACAAGCCTCTCCTTCAGGGGTTGAAGAAAGCACAGAAAGGAAAGGGGCCCATAAATTTGAAAGCAGAAATGATTAATTAATTCCAAAAATTAAATGAGTCTTTCAGCAATGCACCCATTTTAGCAACTCCAGATTATACGAAAGTATTTTTTCTTTTCTCCCATTCTAACTGTCAGGTGATGACAGCTGTTCTCGCCCAGAACAAAACACAAGGACACAAGCCTTTGGCTTATTATAGTGGTCATTTACACTCAGTAATGTAGCAATATTTTCCATGTGAACAGGCACTCACAGCAGCAGCGTTTTGCAATACAGAAATCATCCACAATCACTATGGGCTGTGCAGTGATGCTCTACGTAGAGCATTCAGTATTTACCATCTTGGACAAATCCAAGTCTACCTTCACCACTCAACGAGCTTCGAGGTATGAGGCAATGTTGTGACACCATTCCCTTAACATAGTGAGATGCCGCATTGTTAACCAAGCTACATTTCTCATGGACCCAGTGCAGGAAGGGGACTATTTACACAATTGTACTACTTACCCAGACACATTCAACCATCTCACCAAGGTTCAGGAAGATCCCTTAGACGAAGCAGAGTTGCTTTTCGTTGACGGGTCATGAATGATCAGTCCGAACCCTGGTTATCGACAAACAGGGAAGAAGTGGTGCGTTATAAGGAGGGGAGTTTGAGGTCATGTCAAAATTATGATTCCCCCTACACTATTCTGCGCAAGCAGCAGAACTGGTGGCATTAATAACAGCAATAGAAATGTCAAAGGGATGGTGTGTTACAATTTTTTCTGATTCAACATGTGTCACATCGACAGTGCACTAAGGACTGTCGAGATGGAAGAGGAGAGGGTTCAGGAAAAGGGAGGCACACCAGTGCAAAATGCAGATTTACTTTACTGATTAATGGAGGTGTTGCCTCTTCCTCAGCATTAACAATTGTAAAATGTGGTGCATACCTACTTTCCTGGGGTAATGATGCAGCAGATACAGCAGCTAAAGAAGCAGCATATTTACTGCATGTCATAGAAGAAGTTCCCATGTTCACAAACATTGCATGGCAACAGGTACCTCTAACAGACCCTTATAATGCTCTGCCCTTGATCCTGATAATAGAACTACAGGGACATGCTCTGCAGCAAGAACAGGACCTATGGACAAAGAGAGGATTCTCCCTATCGCCCACAGATTTAATATGGAAAGAAAACAGTACAGGGAAGGCTGTTATGCTCCAAGAGTTCCTTACGCTTGCCCTGCATCAATTACATTACCCAGCATACACATCCAAAGAGTATATTGCAGCAGACCTTCAGGAACAATGATATGTTTCAAATTTACAAGAACACATGGCAGAATTAATCAACAACTGTGTGACCTGCCAGCGGTACACCACTGGGCACACAGTTAAAGCAATAGAAGCAACCCTGCCATGCCCCTCAGGGCCGTTCTGACATTAACATATCAACTTTATAGATATGACTACCAAGTGTAACAGATTTTGAAATTTGATTGTTGTGGTGTGCCCATTCTCCTATTGGCTTGAGGAAGGACCCTGTGCCCATGCGGATGCCAAATCAGCAGCTACATTTCTAGTACATGAGGTTGAGAATATCATGAGCGAAAGGAAGTATTGTTCAATTCATTTTAAGTTTTTTAACATCAATCCGTCTTTTCAGGAAACCAGACTATTTTTTCTCAGCACCACAGTACAGAAGATCTGGAGGTGCGCTGGAGTACATGAAGTATGCATTGTATTTTATTGTTGCTTTCTGTTTTTCTCTTTTCCTTTCCTTTTGTTTAAAATAGAATGGGGCTCATAAATAAGAAGTAGTAATGATTTAAATGTGGCCCAGAACGTTAATATAACAGTGATCAGAAGTAAAAGGGAGGTCTTGGCATCTGAACATTTTGTGGGCAGCAGTGAAGGAGAGTGTCACACCAATACTGATAACATGTGGTATAACCACATGAGGGCAGTGGGAATTGAAAGGGCAAATGCCACATACTATGTCTGTTCATTCATACTGCACGCAACAGGCTCACCTAAGTTATTTATCCCTCAGGAAGTACCAACACACACATCATACTGTTTAGTTAATCTAGCCTTGTGCAATGTTCGGGGGCTGCTCCAGGGACACAAGGTTCAAGTACAATTGGTAGAGGAGGGCGAAACTGTTTATGAGGATAGTTACATCAAGCTAAAAAAGATGGCAGAAAAGGAGGAAAAAAAGAGTTTGGTATTGCATTATGAGACAAATGGGTCAAGAATTGGGGAGCTCTCATTCACCACACAGCACACACTGGGCCTCATTACGAGTCTGGCGGTAACCGAGGCGGTAAAACTGCCTGGTTACCGCCGGACTCGTATTACCATTCCGCCTCGGTGATTCCCGAAATTGCCGGGGCATTACAACCCCGGTTTCCCGGGAATCAGGGAGGCGGAATGGTGTTAATCCCCATTCCCATTGAGTCCTATGGGACTCAATGGGAATGGGGATCATGGAAACACCGGCAGCATCTCGTAATGCTGCCGGTGTTTCCTCGGCCGTCTGCAGGCGTGTGGTGTTAAACCCGCCAGGTCAAACCTGGCAGGAACATCACCTCCCACCTGCAGGAGTCGGGATCAAGGTTTACCGCCACCGTTATTTCCGGGCCGCCTGATTTGTAATGAGGCCCACTGTCTTGTGTGAACGAGACAGGGCAGGTATTGCAATGGTGCAGAATTATGGCACAAATGTCTATCAAGGGTGCAGTACTATATACTGAAAAATGAGTGGAAGGGTTGATAGGATGTACAGCAGAAGGATTGGTCAGGGTTTTCTGAAGAAGTAGCAGTGAACATGAACAACACTTGTCGTAGTATTTGGGATAGGAATGTTAAGAAATTGACCTGGATAGTGAAAGTAAGGAACCAGCACAAATAAAGGCACTCACACACTTTTCTTTATGCTTCAGATCAAAAGTGACTACCACTACCATCCTGGCCAGTAATAAGGCATGCCAGAGAGTAACAGAACTCACAACCCTGCGAGCAGGGACAGCGACGCTGATGGATTTCATCTGGGCTTGCAGCACCCAAGCATACACCCAGCTTCCACCACTCTGGGGCAGACAGTGTTCTCGGGTCACCCTGCATTCGTTGTGCCACACTCAGCACTTGTACCAATTTCTGAGCATCCTGCCTCTGAGAAATGTCTCCAAAATGTTGTAAATGTCACTGAATTTGTTAAATGTGAAGTTGCATAGGCGCTGCAAAGATAACAATCATTGGTTACAAATGCATGCAGATAGGTTGGCAGCAACGCCTATAGAGTTTTGTCTTTTCATCAGAGCAGCCTTATTTTTTACGTCGCTTCTTGCACCTCGCATTCAGACTGCCACAAAAGCCAAATGATTTCAGATATTCCCACAAAAAATATACAAACTGTAAAGGAGTAAATTCGAAAAAAGCTACTGATTTTAGTTAGTTTGGTATCCAACAAATGGATATCCAAACTTGAAACTACCCAGACTGTCCAAGAGAGACACAAAGCAATGCAAAATCACATCACACACAACTTATTGAGAAAAATATATGTTACCATTTTTTATTTGGCAAAAGTGAGTGCATATACCAAATACACAAACTCCTATGCTTTTAACAAGAAAGTAATAGAAGTAATTTTTTGCAACAGATGCAAGAAGACAAGAAAGATCAGATTTTCTGGTAAATATCCTAGTTTACCATGTAAAATATGCAAGAAATGTTGTGATTAAAACAAAAGTTTGCCATGCAAAAATATGCAAGAAATGTTGTGCTTAGAACAGATACTTAAGTATGCCTGGAACAAGTGCATAAAAACAACCATGTGCAACTTCTTGGTAGTGCAAATCTGCCAATTGTGCAGAAATAATGTAAATACATAATACAGGTCTGCCTAAGTAAACATAGTACTTTGTTTTAGTGCAATATTCAGGGTCGCAAACACAAATGATGTCTTAAGAATACAGACAAAGAAATGAATTTCAACAAAATGAGACCTACGTAAACATTACACTTTGTATTAGTGCAATATTCAGGGTCTCAAACACATTTGATGTCTTAAGACAAACAGACAAAGAAATGAATTTCAACAAAATGAGACCACTGGTACGTTTTGGCGGGCCACCTGTAAGGCCTTTTTAAAGAACCGCCTTCCTCAGGGCTGAGTAACTGATGTTATTCCCTGCGGGGAAGCAGACAAAACAATCCATCACATATTGAATATGTACATAGAGTAATACACAGAAATGACACTGTGACTTGCTATGTGTCTCTCAAACACATGACCTGGGTTTATCAAGTATTAGGGCCCTAACTGCTCAGGCCAAACAATTATAAATTTGATCAGACTACTGATTGGAGTCTACCTAAGAGGGGAACCTTACCCAAAATGAATGTGGGTGGAATTCATCAAAGGCAGAATTTCTAGACGCAAAGCCCAACTTCAGGGTGGAGCTTGATGCAGCAAGGATTGAGGTGAATCATCACTAAAAATCAAATGATATAAGAATTGAATAAAATAAGAATTAGCTCAAATGAGAAGTTGCCCCCTCACTAGCTGTACCACATTTGGGGCAATCCCCTTTTTATGTTCAAGTGATTTCAGATAACCTGTTATGAATTACTGCAACTGGCGAATGGCACAGAAAGGGAATTGACTGCAATAAGGGAGGAACTAAGTGCAGTTAGGTTGACCACTCTGCAGAACCGGTATGTGTTAGATTTAATTACAGCAATGGAAGGTGGCATCTGCACCAAAGTAGGCATCAGTTGTGCACATTTGGGCAAGCAAACAACGCCCAAGATGGCACATTCTTGAAGGCAATAAATGTGTTGCACACCCTTCACGTCGCAATGGAAAAGGACACTAGCAGAGTGGTTAAAGTGGACTAGTTGGTAAACTTTTTTTCTTGGGTGCCTGCATAACTATCAGATATCATAAAAGTACTTGACCCCATTAACATAGTGGCTCTCGTTAATCTCTGCACATGACAAATGAGATTGAGGTGTTGTAAGAGGGTGGGAATAAGGGTAAATACATATGTCACTCTCAGTTAAAAGGTAACACGGTGCCACACCCCTGTTCAGAAGTATTCATACGCAAACAAACTAATGGAGGTGGAGAACAAGAGAACAGAATGTTATTTTATTATGGGCATGAAGTTGTTCTCCAGACAGCAGGTGACTTCCCAGACGATAAACTGATGAATACACAGTGATCATGAAGGACACAGTATGATGCACAGGGGGGCTCAAATCATGACAATGATAAAATAAAGCACTAGTAGGGGAGCAACAGCTCCCCCGTTGACCACAGGGCATTTGGATCAGGAATAATAGTGCGTGGTAGAACAAATAAATAGGAGGATTAATTTCTAGCAGCAGGGCCGCACACAAATGTTTTATTTCATGCAGCTGTTCATCGTGAGAAGATAACTAGAAGGTTGGGCCCAGAGTTGGTGCATGTATCAACACAAGGGGGTACAGAGCGAGCAGGTGCAGGGGACGAGGGATGATAGGATCCAATCAATAGAAGGGAATTGTGTGTTCCAGGGGCTGCAACATAGTTTTACCCTGGCTGATTTCGACACATGCTATCATTGGTCAGTTTCGGTGAGATGCTACTGCCTGCGATGTCTACAACATAGTGGTCCAATTATCATCAAGCATGTTATCACCCTGCGCTATGCAGGATGCCAGTCAATCAGAATGCCAGGTTTTTTGCTGCCCAGCAGAGGATGTTGTCATCCAGGAGCAGTATTTCCTAACATACAAAATTAAACCTTCAATTAGATTGTTTAAAGTATATGGCTCTTTAGGGGGTTGATGACGAGCAGCCAACCAACATGGTAGAATTATACTAATTGTTGCAATTGTAGAAATTGTTAATTTGCGGTTTTCTGCTTTTAAAGGTGTAGACTGGAAGTGGCAATTAGGGAAACGGTTTCCAGTTCCGTTCCACAGAGTTGTCTGTTTTTCCTCCAAGCTGTTTTTGTTTAATAAAACTTGTATTTTTCCTTGCAACTCGTACACTCCACTTTTGACTACTTCTGAATTAGTTCTTTGGATTATTTGGGGGACCGCACCTTTACATTTAGATTTTCAAAACAGCTTTTTGCTGACTACTTTTTCACATGACATGTTCCTGGTGACATTTTCACATAGAACCCCCTCAACATGCACATGTTCTCAGCCATCATGATTCCCATGGTATTATAACTTGCATGAAAAAAACATACACTGGCATAACTCTGGTATAGTGGGGGCCCCACCACACTAGGGCTGGGTGGGTCCCGGCGCAGTCCTCGCCCAAAAGGGTGAAGGCTGGGCCAGGGTTTGCAGCGTGGGAAGGAGGCACTCTGCCTCCGGCTCAGTAGGGGTCAAAGTCGAATGTAACATGTGTCACAGCATGCCACTTCTCCATGGCATGGATTAGAGCCGGGTGTGTGTGTATGTGTGTAGTCAACTTCATGTGTGTTATTACATGGCTAGACTGGCTTTTTGGTACAGCCAGTCTAGCCATTGCTTACTGTGTCCTTGCATTTATTACTGGGCGTCTTTGATAAAGCAAGCATGATAAGTGACATCTTATTGCTAGACAGGCCTTTGGGTGTAGCAGCCCAACTATTTCTTGCTGTAGCATGACTTTTCATTAACTGAGCATCTATGATGTAGCAAGCGTGATAAGTGTAATGAGTCTAGACTGGCCTGCATTGGAACCATTTTGGACAGGTTTTCTTATTGTGGCATGGCATTTTTAATGGCCAATCCAACAGGAGTATGTTCTTACATAGGCGTACTGGTGAAAATTGGCAGAGCTAGCTTTGACATGTTTTTTTATAGTATCACTAGCAAAGTAACTGTTCTCTGAACGGGTTCTGTAGACAGACATGATAACACTCATCAATTGTTGAAAATTAATTATCCTGTAGGTCGGTGTTCTGACTTGCTTATTGCTTGGTGTTTTTTGCACCCTGAAGTGAACTGCACTGAGAATGGGCACCTGTGGCTGGCTGTCATACCCCAGAGCAGACATTGGGGGGAGGCGAGAGTTGGTGCGCTGCTGCATACTGGGGCCTTCTGTGCTCTCTCCCCACCTGTCGCCTCATCCTGGTGTGGTGCAGTTTGCTGCGGTTCATTGCAGTGCAAATATCTTGGAAGCCGTGCATCCTAGGGCCTGGACCTCGAGTTTTGCTCTTCGTTTAGGGGCCACTGCTTCTACGACCACATTAATGTTTTGCCTATTTCAGGCAACCGCCTCATCAGCGAAGGTGCTGTAATCCGGGGAAAGGGGTGGGATGTCCAAAGGTTATGTAGCCAGTAATGTTCGGAGGGTCCTAACAGGTAACTATACAAATTGTGGTGCAGATTGGTGAAACGGTGTGGAATTGTACAAGGAACAATGCTTCGCCAAGCCACAAACCCACAAACAAATTTTGACTTTTGCTGAAATCCGGAAAAAGGGTTGGTGTGTCCAAATGCTATGTAGCCAGTAATATCCAGAGGGTCCTAACAGGCAACTATGCAAAATGTGATGCAAATTGATGCAACTGTGTGGAATTGTATAAGGAACAGTGCTTCGCCACAAATGCTGCCACAAACAAACATCTTTTCACTCTTATATTTAGAGATAACTGGCATTATGAGCAAAGCGAACATGAGAATTTTCTTATGTGGGAACACTGGCACATGTTAGTGAAGCCACAATGGAAATGTATGCGCACAGCCAACATGAAAATGTTTTTTATACTCGCATTTATCACAGGGAAAGGTATGCAAATGCATTGGGAAATGTTAGTGTGCACTGTTGGTAACTTGCATATAATGGATTTTTTCATGAGCCACCCAACAAAACTAAATGTAAACTGTCAGGATTTGACACAGTTTTTCATAGAAAGTGTGATTTTTAATGCACCATTTTAACACTCGGTCGCTCTTGCATCCTTCTGGCAAATATTTGCACCCCTACAATAAAGAAATTCTCCAGCTGCCACTGGTGGGTGGTACATTTGCATGCCAGGGGCCAGGCACCGCCAATTGTTCTTACGCTAGGTGAAAGATATAAGGTTTGATAAAAAAAACATCTTTCAGCTAGACATGCACGCATGGTGGTCCAGGCCGGCCCGGAGTGTGACATATTCCATGCTTTGTTGCAGGGTTTAGCATAGAGGTAGGGGCTTTTGGAGGTGGGGGGCACAGCATGGCTCACAGGGTGCCTACAAAGTTTGTGTTACGACTGTGTCATACATGGGCAAGCACTGATCACTGTGGTTCAGCATTCCTTGGAAGGTTAATGCAGAACCAAGCCAGCGGTACCTCCACAACCAAATCAGACGGTGATGTCCGAGAGCCAGCAGGGTTGATAGATGGAAGTGGACGGCTCCTTCTGCCAGCCTAAAAAAAGCCAATTAAATTGACCCACATTGGCCCAATAAATCGCCTATGTGCGTGTTATTTTTATTTCTAATCCTGCCAGATCCAGTCATTGTTTCTAATCCTTCCCGAGTTGTACACACGAGTTGTGCTCAATTTCAGCCGAGGGTACTATAAATGAACTACAAATGAAAGACGTAAAAGTGTAGGGTTTTTACATCTTCTCCACCACACTAATCCTCCAGCATTTGCGCCAGCATATATTTTCATGTCACCGCAAATGCTGTGGATCCCTACGGGGTCTGGCAGTGAACAAAGCAGTCGGACACCATAGGGATATGATATGATATGATAGTTTATTTATATAGCGCCTATACACAATGTGTTTCAAAGCACTTCAAGGCAAGGGAGGGAACAAGGGAAAATACAACGACATTCTTACAGGCCATGAACTGTAAGGATGTGAAATTAACTATCGTACTCGGCCTGACGTCATTTGAGATAGTACAAGAGCTAAGACATAGATAAGGAAGGGGAAGGAAATAGTGGGAAGGAAATGGAAACAGACAGGCGACTACCGTACTAGCCCTTATGACATTTCTGGTACAGCCGGAGAAAAAGTGTGAGGGAGAGGGGTGCAGAAAGGGAGGGGAGGAACAAAACAAGCGACTATCGTACTAGGCCTGACAATGTTTCAGATTGTGCTGGAGGGGAAGGGGACAGTAAGGGGATGTGGGAGCGACAGGCGAGGTTGCTATCATACTAGGTCCAGGGACAATTCTGATAGAGTAAGTGCATAGAAGAAAGTAAGGGGAGGAGGAGAGGAGATAGGGAAAGGGAGAGGGGAGGGGAGGAGAGAACAGAGAGTAAGCCATCAAAAAGAGTAGAAAAGCAAGAGGCGAGAGCAAATACAATTGCAGAAGTCGGTAGTAACACATAGGGCCTCATTACACGGTAGGCGGTAACCATGGCGCTATTAGCGCCATGGTTGCCGCCGGTATTTTACCGTGTCCGCCTTGGTGGATGGTGGAATTACCGCCCTACTCCAAGGTGAGCGGGGGCGGTAATTCCCCATTCACCAAGGCACTTCCCCATTCCCATTTTTCCCCCATAGGGCTCAATGGGAATGGGGAAGGCGCTAATTACGGTACCGCAAATTGCGGTACCGTAATTAGCACCAAGGTCCCTTAGCGGGCCCGTTCCATAACGGCTGGTAAAACCAGCCGTTAAGGTCGGGTCCCGCAAAGGGACCTCGTAGTAAGGCGGTAAGGGTTTACCGGTACCGGTGCCCTTACCGGTACCGGTAAACCCTTACCGCCTACTGTGCAATGAGGCCCATAATGTTGCAAGCCAGGATACAAGATGAAGATGGGAACAGCATGATTCAGGGCCACCATGAGTACAAGATGCAAAGGAAGTCCAGCATGAGAGTTGAGAAAGGGTGACGCACCGTGAATCAATGAAGTCCATAAAAGTCAAATCCAACATTGGCCACAAGACGGTGATGGTGAAACCCTAATGTATCAGGACAGATGTGTGTGGGAAAGGGGGGGGCACAAGGGAACAACACGGGGGGACCAGAGAGGGTGGGGATGGCCTGTGGGGACAGAGGGTGTAAACATGTGTTGGTGCATGCTTACCTGCTGTCTCAGCAGGTGGTCGGACCCTGGATCCTCCTGGTCCAAACAGGTCCAAACAGGAATTGCCCTTTTCTTTGACCTCCCTTCACTTTGTACACACGGCCGAGTGACACCCTTGATCTAAGAGTTAAGAGCAGGAAGGAAGAGGCAGGGCTAAGAAGGTGGGTGGTGCTTAGGCCAGGTGACCTAGATCCACTTACACCTGCTCCCCTGCTGCAAATGAAAAGAGGCTGGAGGGCTCCTTAAGTAGCGAAAAGGGCGGCAAGCAGGAAGGCACCAGGTGGGCGGGGCTTGCTAAGTGGTGAAAAAGAGCGGCAACCAGTAAGGCACCAGGTGGGCGGGGTTTAGGCCAGGTTACCTAGAGCCACTTACACCTGCTCCCCAGCTGCAAAGGAAAAGAGGCTGGAGGGCTCCTTAAGTAGGGAAAAGAGCGGCAAGCAGGAAGGCACTAGGTGAGCGGGGCTTAGGCCAGGTGACGTAGATCCACTTACACCTGCTCCCCAGCTGCAAAGGAAAAGAGGCTGGAGTGCTACTTAAGTAGGGAAAAGAGCAGCAAGCAGGAAGACACCAGGTGGGCGGGGCTTGCTAAGTGGTGAAAAAGAGCAGCAACCAGGAAGGCACCAGGTGGGCGGGGCTTAGGCCAGGTGACCTAGATCCACTTACACCTGCCCCCCAGCTGCAAAGGAAAAGAGGCTGGAGGGCTCCTTAAGTAGGGAAAAGAGTGGCAAGCAGGAAGCTACAAGGTGGGCGGGGCTTCCTAAGTGGTGAAAAAGAGCCGCAACCAGGAAGGCACCAGGTAGGCGGGGCTTAGGCCAGGTGACGTAGATCCACTTACACCTGCTCCCCAGCTGCAAAGGAAAAGAGGCTGGAGGGCTCCTTAAGTAGGGAAAAGAGCAGCAAGCAGGAAGGCACCAGGTGGGCGGAGCTTGCTAAAAGGTGATAAAGAGCGGCAACCAGGAAGGCACCAGGTGGGCGGGGCTTAGGCCAGGTGACCTAGATCCACTTACACCTGCTCCCCAGCGCTACCCGGCTGATCCATTGTTTACTCTATTTGCACAGTGTAGTGCAAAGAGGGAGGGCAAAAGGCGGTGTATACGGTTTATAGTCATAATGTAGAAAAAAAAATGTTGACTTACAAAAATGTAGAAAAAAAAATGTAGAAAACAATAATGTCGAAAACCTATACATATAATGAAGAGTCAATTTTTAGAAAAAAAAATGTCAAAAAAAAAATGTCAATTAGCACTATCAATAAATAAATAAACAAGAAAAGTATCATTTACTAGGGGGGTTCCCCCCAACCCCCCTCACCCAACACCCCCCGGGCAAACCACCCTCTCACCCCTCATACTCAACACATTTTAATTATATATATATATATTTTTTTTTTTTTAATTTCTAAAAAATGTAGAAAAACTTCGACATTATTGTTTTCTAAAAAAAAAATCGACATTTTGACTTTCTACATTATTGCATTCTACATTATGACTGACCACCGGTGTATACGCTTGTATGCCACCTTTTGCCCTCCCCTTTTGCACTCCGCCAAGGAATGAGCAACATTTGGTGCCGGAGATCCGTTTACGTTGAAGTGTTCACATAAATGATCCCGGCCACCAAATTACGAGCGCTATTCAAATGAGCTCCATAGTGTGTAAGAGAGTGATTTGAATTTACTTTGCTATGAAAAGGTCTAAAACAGGATGGCGAAATGGCATCTCATGAACGTGGTGGGCAGGACATGCATACAAGAGGTGAAGATAGCTTTGGGGGAGGGGATGCCAAAATCATAACACATGGGGTTGGTAGTGAGGTGTGGGGCTGAAAAATGACCATTTATCTATGACGGCAAAAGTCCTTGCACCGTCCATCTGTAATCCCGTAAGGAAGATGTCAAACATGTTGAGAACCAAAACAACATTTTCAAGAATTCTAGTATGCCTTATAATATATTGATTGTGTGATCAGAGAAGTGCACCAGTGACACACAACTGCACCAAATGAAACTAGCTAAGCCCCTACAAGTACATATGCCATTTTTCCACTCCCCCTTTCCTTTCTGAAGCCCTAAACTGGACCCAATCAATGCATTTTTGTTGTAAATATATCCCAAGGAAGATTTCCCTAGCTAAAAGCATCTTCAGACGGCTTTGTGTCGACGCAGAACACTGCAAAATAAAGTGAACATTTCCACAGGGAATGTGTTGGACACCTATGTTCCATTTACAATTTAGTAGTGTGAAATGTTCAAGGTATGATTCCACAGCCCTGGAGGAATATCACAAAATGATGCATCAATGTGGCCTGCAAGCAAACTCAGAAAAAGAAATACACACTCCCAAGCAGCGCACAAAGTACACACAGTAACCATGGATGGCCATTATCACCTGCTAAGCTTGCAAAAGTAATGCACCGTACAGCAGAAAAAACATAGCATCGGTATAGGTCAGAACAAGAAGGCAATCAATAGGTGTGATTCTGTGACTGCACAACAAAAGGCAAAGCAAACAAGCGCATCTCTCAAACGCATGACAGCTGGGGATCAGTAACACTTGCGGTAACAAATTTCGCAAAAAATAAAGAAGCTGACCCACTGTACATCACACATGCTGGGGCGCAGGAAGAAATTAGATCTTTCAAAAATGGGAATTGCTTCATGTTTCTCCAGTGAATTTCCACCTCGAAGGAAAGAAGAGCCGGCTGACAACAGCGCGAGCTCAAAGGAAAACAATCGAAAAGCTAGAATGACATCATATGGTAACATATACCCAAGGCTATTGAAAAAAATGAAAAAAAGCAATATAGCAGGTAGGCAGAACAATAAACTAATGTAATGGTAGTTATGTCCAGCTTGTAGCTGTGTGCACACATGGGGTGCACACACATGGCTGGAAAATGCTTGCACTATCGACGTCCTGATAGAGAAGTGGTCTTCAAACTTTTTAGGCCTGACCCCCACTCCAAGCCGCCCGAAGCAAAATGTGGGACGGCTGGACCCACCCAAAAATGCCAAATGGACAGTAAGTCCAAATGGCTATGAACTATTGCCCGACGTCACTGCACCCTACTCCCAGTGTAGTCCCTGGGCTCCCCCACCTGCTCCCATCACAGTCTCTGGGCTCCCTCATCCTACTCCTACCAGTCCCTGGGCTCTCCCCACCCCACCACAGACACTGGGCTCTCCCCACCCTGCTCCCACCACTATCCCATGGCTCCCGCCCATCCTGCTCCCACCACAGTTCCTGGGCTCCCCCACCCTGCTCCCAGCACAGTCCAGGGACAGTGGCGGCTGGTGATTTTTTTAAGTGGAGGGGCATAAATATTTCCCCCAGCTATGCCATAACTACCGAGCATAGCGAGGGAGCCCAAACCAAACCGGGTGGATTTGGGGGGGTTTCCCACCGGGATTTCTTTTTAAATAATGGGTTAAAATGTTGCTTTTTAGAGCACACTTTAAAAAACAATTTGGCTGAAAAGTCAGTTTGCTTGGCGCTGGGGGGCAGGAATGATATTTTTTATTGAACATCTATGATAGATGTCCAGTAAAAAAAGACCACCCCTGTCCCCTTGGCCCCACAGTGCCTAACGGAATCAACATGGTTTTGTGTGTATGGTATGCAAGGCGCTGGGGGCCCAGGGGCAAAGCACAGCATTTTTGACTGGACATCTATGATAGATGTCCAGTAAACAAATACCATCCCTGTCCCCTGGGCTCCACAGCGCCTCAGAAAGAGAGCTGATTTTGGCAGGTGGGTAAGGGGATTGTGCAACAAAGGCATTTTTAAAATGCCTTTGTAGTACAACCCTCCCCCCCACTCAGAAAAATCAGCACCACAGACCAACACAAACACACACACATTCACATAGCATTCACACAGCAAGCACTTTGCTCCACCCCGCTCCAGGCTGTTCTGTCTGTACGTGCGAGGAGGCGCAGGAGCTCCCCCTCGCACATACAGACATGCAGTTCCCCAGCCAGCAATTCCAATGAGCTATGGAAGGCCTGTGAAGCAAAACGCCCCCCCATCCCCCAAGCCTTGCATGGCTCAGTGATCATGTGCAGCTGGGGAACTGAACTGTCAAAGGGAAACAGTGCTTCCCTTTGACAATTCAGCCAGCCCAGGAGCACTCCCTCAGCTGAAAAAGAAAGCAGCTGAGGGAGTGCTCACTGTTTCACTGGGCTGGCTCCTTGGCTCCTCCATCATGGGTGAGGGGGCCACTGGGTCGATTTTATTTTATTTTTTGTCTTCAATTTAAATTTCAGGCTGCATACTCGTCACCCACCAGCCCTCGGTATGCAGCCATGTTTAAAGGCCTTTTTGATAGAGGCACATCCACTCACACTCTTTGCATCCACCTCCTTCCTACACCCCCTGTCCTCATTGCCCCCATTCTATGGCATGGCAATGAGGCTTCCGATTAGGCAACAGGTTATCATTACATTTTTCCATTAGTAAGAAGTACAAAAAACGAAAAAGAACCTTACCACAATCCCTTCCTAAGTCAAAGTATCATACGCCTCTGGTCATACCATGTGATCTCTGTTATTCCACCAATCCCTTAGCATCTAGTCCTATTAAGATTGTGCCCTCCTGCAGCTCTTCCTCCTTTCACCACTGCTCCGACCAGGCCAGCAATTTTTGAAAAAACAGTAGTAGAGTCAAAGTGCCCGGGAGGCATTTCGCCACGGACAACCAAAGTCTCCTGCAACTAGAACCATCGACCTGAGCAACCATATGTGGAAGCGCCGAAGACGCACAAAAACAAGGAGAAATACACAGGTTGGAAAATACTCACCTCCTGCCATTAATAGAATCCTGTCTCTACTACATAACTGCTAAGAGCTATCCACATTCTATGGCATGGCACAAAGCCTTCCGATGAAATAAATTGAAAGTCTTGAAATTACCACATTAGAAGCAGGAACAATCAATTTGCAATAACTGATATGAAAACCCTATTCCCCGACCAACCACACCATTGAGAATATCCTCGAGCATCGCTCCAACCAAACACACGTTGGAATCCATTGCACCTCTAGCCCCATAAGTGGACACATCCACTCCAGCCAAAGTCATAACCCAGGGCACCAGCCTAACTAGAGTGGAGGCAAGAAATGGGGAGTTGGGGTTTCTGAAAGGAAAGGAACGAATGATCCTCAGACATTCTCTGGGCCGCTGTTCAGCTCTCATAATCCTTCAAACATTGTACCACACAAAATTATGGGATGCCCGAAAAGGCAGGAAATTCAATGGGTTTAGAACTCGATTTGGTCCTGCAAGTAATCCGGAAACAAAACTCCGAATATCAGACATTAGACATTTTCCTAAACAACACCAAACACATCAACATCAAAAGTTTATCAGCCAATAACCATAGTTAAAGAACCGCATTTACAGGTCACCTCCTACTTATTAACAGAACCATGTTAACATCGCACAGGTAGAAGCATCTAGGGCATGGAGGAATAGCCACCCTAATCCCATTGAGCCTGAATGTCTATACTGCCATTTTATGCCAGTTAACAGCCTGACATGCCTGATATATCCATAATATGTGAGGTACAATGTGATATGTCCATATACTGTCATCATATGCCACGTCCTATCTCAAGTTCCCTAGTACCGTTATTCTATTTCAGTAAATTAATCACACACCTGCCACAGTTGGTGTACACAAGGAGAGCCATGCATGTGCAGCTGCTACCACCATATACACTGAGTAACCTCGAATGCATCAGTAAAGCCATTTAATGCCAGTTACTTCAATGTATACCTTTTAAAGTCACTCTATGTGGGGCACAGCTGCATGTGTAAATGCAGCCATCATATATCCAGTGCAAACTCACATCCATCAGTAATGTCATACTCACACCAGTTAATTAAGAAATAAGCCCCTTGCAGGAGGGGGGGCATTACCACTTCAGGTAATGCCCCATGGCCTATAGTAATGAAGGCCCGAGGCATTACCTGAAGTGGTAATGCCCCCCGTGAGGGGTTTATTGCGATTTGTACCCCGCCCGTGAGACTGGGGTACTAAAAGTATTTTTGTTTCTGTTCCGAAACACTCTGACATTTCAGAACAGAAAATAAATTTACAATAAATGGCTCCTGGGGAAGGGAAAATGAAGTCCCCGAGGCATTACCTTAAGTGGTAATGCCCCCCGGTGAGGGGCTTATTGCGATTTGTACCCCGGCCCATAAGACCGGGGTACTAAAAGCATTTTTGTTTCTGTTCCAAAACGCTCTGGCATTTATGAACATAAAATAAATGTACAAAAAGTGGCCCCTGGGGAAGGGAAAATGAAGTCCGTTTTCCCTTTCCATGGCGGCCATTGAAAAAAGTAAACAAATAAAATGGCTGCCATGGACACGGGAGAAGGGACTACATTTAGTCCCTTCTCCCATGTCGATGGGGCCCATTAAAAAACTAAACAAAAAAATGGCCCCGCATGGAAAGGAAAGAAGGTAGTCCCTCCATGACGGCCTCTCGCAGATCTGGAGCGGACGCGCTGGGGACAGAAGTGGTCCCAGCGCGTCTGCTCCTAAAATGGACTGAAAAGAAGGTAAGTGGGGGTGGGGGACAGGGAGGAAATTCTGTGAATGGGAGGAGGGGAGTGGGGTAAGGGTACTAATAGCAATTAGGCCTTGTATAATCACCCCTTGCACATCCCATCTAGCACACTTAACCAACCCAGGAAAGAAGCAGCCTTTTGGTTGGAATGGTCATGTTTGGGGAATGAAGCAGTTTATATCTGTGTGCACATTTGGCAATAGGAGGGGGATAATGAGCGATCTTGTGTTGTTTATCTACTCCATTTGGAATAGGGGTGTACCGAACTTCGGCTTAAAGTATTCAGCCGAATTCTGTCTGAAAAATTGGTATTCGGCTCCGGCCGAATAGTTTCTTGGTATTCGGCTCTTGCCGAATACCTTGTCTTCTAATTTGAATGCAATTTAACATCTGAGAGAGACAGAAATATAGTGGAGATTACAAAATAAGAATGGAATGAAGCAATAGTGCTAATTATTTTTGTAATCCTGAAAGTACAAAAGTTAGGCTTAATAGAAAAGTGTAAGCCATGTATGCCTCGTGTTAACACTTTGGGGCTTTTTTGTAGGCATACAAGGGGCATGAAGCAGAAATCACATTTCTGTTGTGCTTTCCTTCTCTGCCTTCATATACTACATGGTTTAAGATCAGAATGTAGTTTCATGCTGGCATTTTACTAATGTATTCCTTTTAAAAGTACCTGGATGCAGCCCCTGTCAAAAGCAGGCTGAATCCATAGAAATCCATTCTGAAGACCTTCTGTAATTGTAATTTGTGGGCAGCAATTACAAGTTTTCACAAGGAGAGAAAAATGAAAGAGTAAAGGCGATTGTGCCTGTTATTACTCTTTCATTTAACATTTAATTTTGTTAGCATGTAATGCTGCATGCAAGCGAGCCACTAGCACGTAAGTGCTATCGTTAGTGGCTCCCTGCACCTAATTTACACTTTGTCTGACAACATCCCGATAAAATGTCAGAGTAAAATGCACTATGTGTGTGTATTGGAGTGAACAAGAAGCAAGTATTATCTTTTTCCTAATGGGAATATCTATGGAGAAACTACGAATTCACAACAGTTAGTGGACAATAGTAAGGGCCTCATTACACAGACGGCGGTAAGGGTTTACCGGTACCGGTATTTTACCGGTACCGGTAAACCCTTACCGCCTTACTACGAGGTCCCTTTGCGGGTTGGAGAATTTAACGCCTGCTTTTTGCAGGCATTAAAAACCAACCCGCAAAGGGACCAGGGAGCTAATTACGGCACCGCAATTTGCGGTGCCGTAATTAGCACCTTCCCCATTCCCATTATGCCCTATGGGGCAAAAATGGGAATGGGGAAGGGCGATGGGGGAAGGGGGAATTACGCCCCACCAACCTTGGAATAGGGCGGTAATTCCCCTTTCCACCAAGGCGGTGCCGGCATTTTACCGGCATGGACCAAGGTGCTAATAGCACCTTGGTCCACCGCCGTCCGTGTAATGAGGCCCTAAGTCTCAGGTGGTCAGTTATGGCAGGCAGGGTGATGTGCTTCCGCCTAAGAGGCGTCTTGGAGGAACTTAATGTTGGCAAATCTATCCAATTTCCCTGGGGGGCCAGTCAGCGAGAGATGGCATGGAGAGATAGGTGTGAGGACACACTATAGCACATAGTCAGAGACCTATGTTTTACTAGTAAAATTGATTTGGGGGACTAGGGTATTTGGAAAATGGAAAGCGTCCCAACAGGTGGGCTGCCTCTTCTAGGTCAGTAGGGTTGGGGGAATGTCAGATACATATCAGGCAGTGCAAGATGTGACTGACATTTCCCAAACCATATTATCCTCTTGGGCAAACTAGCTTCTTGGGAAATCTGCATACGTGAAACCTCACACTTTGTGCATCACAGGATTTGCATACAGAACATCGTTCCATACATTTGATCCCTGTTAATCTGTTTTCTAGCCAAGCTTGTATGCTTTAAATAAGGATATCTTGATTAAAATTAAGAGAAATAATTTGAAGATTGGAAAATATCTAAAATAGTCCTTTCATGTTTATTTTAAAGTGTTTTTTTAAAGTTTGTAACATGATTTAATAAATAAAACAACTATTTGGCTTCATATTCGGCTTCGGCCGAATACTTCACAAACTATTTGGTATTCGGCCGAATACTAAATATGCTATTCGGTACACCCTTAATTTGGACACAGCTGTCACACTGCACCCTTCCAAGCAATATTATAGCGGTGAACTCTCACAAGCTCAACTACCACTTGCCCTCAGAAGTGTCATGGCTCTTGAATTCCACGCCACACAGTTACAAAGGCTTCTCCACCCAAAAGTAAGTCCTCCTCAGCCTCAATATTGGCAAAACTACATAAGAGTATGTTGGTTCTCTGGGAGCACACTGTCCCAAAGGGTGCGACCTGAAAGGCCGGTGAGAGTCAGGTAACCATCTAAAAGGTACTTCAGTTCCCTTTGCTGTGGGATTGGGCTATGCACCCTGACTGTGGTGAGTAATGTCTCATGCCACTGAGGGTTTATGTAACTCTCCTTTTTCTCCTTGCTGAGTCTGCTTACTGCGCTGCATCACAACTGTAAATAAAAGGTGTTTAAATGCACACCATAGATGAAAGGATTCTGATATTCAAACATACTTCATATATATTTTTGTGTGCAGGGGCGGTAAAACAACGTTGGCACATACGTCGTAAAAAACATAGAGAGAGTGGGATCCCAGTTCAGGGACACCCCTGCACACCTTTAGACTGGAAGAAACCCGTCGTAATGTATTTTTGGATATATATATATATATATATATGTATATATATATATATATATATATATATATATATATAGTAGTGTTGCCAGTGCCTGGTATAGTCACTGTATGCAAAGTGCAGCCGTGTATAAAAAGGTGTTGCCATTATATCCCAACTGCAGCCTCAAACATTGAGTAATGGCATCTAAAGTTGTTAGCGTCACCATATGTGAGTTACAGCCGCCCATGTGCAGATGTGCCATACATGCAAACTGCAGCCTTAAATGCCCCATGTACGCTATCTAATCCCAATGACTGCCTCATATGCCTAAAATGACCACCATATGTAAGACACAGCTACACATGAACAGAACCTTTGAAGAGGCCACACGCCCATGCCACTGGTCATGGGCTGCTGGCACCAAAGCCTATATATTATTTGTGAGTCCGGGCCAGTGGAGACTGGTTTCACACGCTCGCCCTCCTTGCTCCAGTGGTATGTACACCATCTGCGGTGCCTACCTCCTCATCCTCTTCCTACTCAATCTGAGTCAGGAATTCCAGTGCTGTGAGGGTAGGAAGAGAGGATCCCACCCCAGGGCCCTTCCCTATAGGGCAGGATTAATTAGAAAACTGCTGAGCGGCTATACAAGGGACAAGTGGGAGGAAAGCAAACAGTAAAGAGGATTCTTGATGAGTCCAGTTTGCTTTCTTTTCACTTGACTGCCCTTGTGATGTGTAAACCAATGGTAACAGAGGTATCAACGTGGTTGCCAGGAATTTATGGTGGTAAACCCTGGTGAACCCTAACTGGAAACTCTATTCACAAATATTTGTCCTTAGAAGGGCACAGCGCAAGTTCTGCTGCTCAGATCTGCAAATACTGAGCAATATCTACAAATCCTATTTTCACAAAGGGCTCCTGTGCATTGCGTGGTGTCTGACTACCCAGAGCATATGTGCATTAGAGTTCTCCTGGCTCCTTCACATCATATACACCTCTCAGTATAGTGCTAGTTTCAGCATGCCTCTTTCCATGGACGGACGATGTGCATTAAAGGGCCAATTCCGAGGATTTGTGTGGGTGAGGAATATTTCTTTTCAACCGTTTTCAGGGAGCACAAACACTTGAAGCATGCCGTCAAACTGAAGGCATCCAAATAGCCCTTTTTTCGTCTTTGTTTGCTGGTATGTGTGACCCTTCCCTGAAACCATTGCTTTACTTTGGAACCAGAGATATTCAGAGCACTCCCAAGGTGTTTACCTTTTTGAAGTGGAAAAGCGCCTGGCACAAAAAATACATAGGTTAAATCGCAAGATCTGAATTAGTTTGGAGATACCAGTTGGCAGAAGACCACGCAAGGAGAAGAGAGTGGCATGCATTGAAGAAATCTTTTTCCAGTGCCCGCAGCTTATTCTCTGTGGCGATGCAATGAGAAATATGAAGTTTAATCAGCACTGGTAAACTATTTCAGAGTTTTTGAGAGCTGGGTGAAATAAAGTTTCATTTGTATTAAATGCCTGTGATGAATCTTTAACAACACATCTGTCAAAATCAGCTACATCGATTATCACCACATTTCACACACAGCCAGGTCATACCCTCAACTGGTGGATCATAAAGAAATGAGGACCATTGTGTTGACAATTCAGAAGAATTAACAATGAATCACTGTAGAAAAGGGACTGTGATATAAGCATCGACCCTACTAACAACATATCACAAACACAAATAAGTTTCAACTCTTACACAGTTTTCTCCCACAACCTTTGCAACTAAAACTCTTTCTTGATCTTGAGCGGTTTTATAGAGTACCAAAATATCTCAAAACCCTTATGTAGTATATTTTTCCCAACCTTCTAGAGATCTCAGATCACAACATCTAGACTTAAAAGATTGACAACCACCTCTCCCATAAGGTTCTAGACATCCCCAATAAGTTCAACTTTCTCCACCACTCCTGTGGACCAACACATTCCTAAACCCACCCTCTCAGCCTCCTAAAACACCTCTCTCATGGTCAGACTACTTCCTTATGTCTCTCATACTTACTTTCTTTCCTAGGCAAATTCATGTGCCCACTCGCAACTCAATGATATACAGACCCTGGCACACAGTCAATCCTGAAGCCTTTCTGCTTCTTCTGATGACCACTGTTAGGGAGAATTCTCATAAATGTGCTAATTTCCCTTACCTTCTGAGACGCCAGCAACTTCGCTGGATTTCTAGGATTTTAATTTTCACCTGGAAAGAGTGTGAGCCTTTTTTTCCCACTCTTTCATGTATTTTGATGTTGCCCCCTTACACTGGAACTCCCTACCTCTTTCTATCCGCTCCTCTCCCACCTATTCTTCCTTCTGTTCCTCATTGAAATTACTTCTTCTTCATTCCCCTCCCTGACACCCTTCCCCCTCTCTCCGTCTCACCCTCCTTCTAGTACCCTTCTCCCTGTTCTCTTTCCCTTTATCTTTTCCAGTCTCTCCTAAGATCTCCTCTCTTCCTGTTGCTCACTTTACTCACTACTCTTTCTTTCTCTTCCTTCCTTACCCACCCCCTCGCTGCTCCTTTCTTACATGTAAATTGTTCTACATGCCGATTTTATGGCTTAATTCATGTATACTATTATTGTTTCTACTGTTCCATGTTTGATGTGTGTTTTTTGTTGTTAACTGTAAAACGCCTTGGGTTAAGGTGCTATATAAAACAATAAATACAAATACAAGAACATTGGCAAATACTTAACCGTTTACTACCAGAACTGTGCTTTCCTATCCAAGACATTGACCATTGACTTTGGCCCAGGACTGTTGAATTGAACTGCCTCTTGTGGTGAACTGAAACTATTTGCCCTGCCTCTGAAAGTAATTGTGTTTTGATTCTTATAACCTTTGTCTTTCTACCCCTTTTGAAAGTTACTGAAGTGCCATTTTTCTCCCACTTCCGGGGGCCTAATTTGTTCAGAAACGTATTGGTTGTGTATTGTAGTGTATTATAGTGTGATATTGAGCTGTTTCTGGCTAGTGGAATGTTTTCGAACTAAATGTGGAAATACATGTATATTCTTTTACCAAGAAACCTTGAGTAAGTGTTTGTTTGAACTACTGTAATTGCAAGTCCTTTGTGTAACATCTTGTACTGCTCACATCCCTCTTGAGATAAGTCTGGCTCCTCAGCCACTGCTACCACATAACTGTGTGGTACAGGCTTGTACCAAAGGTGAGATTGTGCTTTTATGTGTAGTCTTAATTGTCTGTAGTGTTCCCAAAGGATACTGCATGTAATTCTGCCTAACAACCACAACACTAAGGTAATCTCTGACCAGTTATTAAAACTACATAATTTGTAGATGATATTGCAGCTATAAAAACGATTATTTCTGTAAGTCTGAATGTCGGTAAAAGAATATGTCTTCCAGAAGTCAAACAGGATGTGGAACCAAAAATTGTGGCCTTGAAAAGGCCATCACAGCAGCCTACTAAAGGTACTGAACCCACACATTCTACGTGGATCATAATAACCTAAAGGATCTCTTCAAAATGGCCACCTACGTACAAACCTACATGTTTTTGCTAGCAAGTTCCCACCACATAAACACTCTGTTACCATCTTTGAATGTTGTTCTTCCTAAAATTGAAAGAAAGAAGCCAGGATTTGCAATTCTCCTATCTGTCCTCTCCCTCCCCTCCATCTTTTGCCTCCTCAGCTATTTTAAACCCACTTAGCATGAAAGTCTTGCTTCAGACAAGGGCATCCTCAAAGCCACTGAAGACACATGTCCGTTTTGAGCTCCCAAATACCCCTGCCTCACTCAAGCCACCATCACTGTAGCTGAAGGTCTCCTCAAAGGCTATTTCTTCTCACATATCAAACGTACTTCAAGAGAGCCAGTTCCCTTCAGTCTTAAAACAGACAACCACTGCCCCATTATGAACAAAACCTTTTCTTCAGCCTGAGTGCCTCATGAATTATCAAACTATTTCCAAGCTGTCAGGTCTGGACAAAATCATGGAAAAGTTAACAAATAAATCTAACTCAGAATCCCACATAACAAATGCTCCTCCTCGATTCTCCATCTTCCTGGCTTCAAACCTTGCTTAACCCGTTGCATTGCAAACCTCCGCCCTAATCACACTCAATGTCTGGGGCTTTTGACATAGTCATCCATCAACTCCTTATTGAGTGTCTCCAGTCCTGGTGCAAAGTCCCAAGCTCCTATAAACTGTACGCTGGCCTTCCTAAGCAAAAGATATAAACAGGTCACTCTGGGGCATTTCCCATCTCCTAAACACATTCTAGATTGTGGTGCGCCTCATAGATAACATGTCTCCTTTTCATTCTTCAACTCCTATGCACCTGCTGCTGTGCTTATTGGATATTTTGGTTTGAGCTCCCAAATGTACAAACATGACACTTGATTGGTGGTCCACTATGAATCTCACCCCTCTCACCAGGATGATCTCCCCATACTTTTGGTTGAAGCCATGAAAGGCACTCTGGGGCTCTGTCTCATTTTAATTTCAGTTTGGGTAAATTACCGACGGACTACCCAGCCAAACAGAATGACTGTTACCGTTTTGGTCTCATGGGTTTACCATGGGATAACAACTGGCAGCAGGCAGTGTAAAGCCCCATTTTTAAGAGTACATAGCACTCTATGGGGATTTCAGCAGAATTGCCGCTGGATTTACCTCCAGCCTTTTGTTGGAGGTTAATCCTCCACTTCATGGCCAAACTCTGAGCTTGGCGGAGCGGTAAAAGTGGCAGTAATGGAATTATCACCATTTGATTCCCGTTCCACCACACTCGGAATGACGCCCTCTGAAATCCATTTAGAAATGGATGCATTTCGAGGCGCTGTTGAGCTGCCGTCAAGATGGCTGCCTAGCTCTTTGGCTCCGAGCACGGCCGCTTCTTATCCGGATCCATCTGCTGTCTCCCACTCCTCTACATCTGCATTCCAGTACTCCTGCCTAGCTGACACCTGGGGCTACGCGCCGATGCAGTTTGAGCCCGAATCGGACCTTGGAAGCTGACAAACTGCCTACCTGGCCTACTCCTCTGGGCATCTGCCTCTTCCTGGGCCTCCCTGCTGCCGCGGCCTGCGGCACCGCCCGCTCACGCTGTCTGCTGCGGCGGCCACTGAACCTGCTGCTGGGGGACCCGCCCCGCGTGTGACACGCGCGGCCCCCCTTCTTGACTGGAGTCGCCGAGGACGGCGCTGCCTCCACATCAAGCCATCCCCTGAGGCTGCTGCCTGCCTCTGCCTGCGCTGGCCCATGGCCCCATGCTCCCGCCCGGATTGCTTGGCGACATTGCGGCCGGCCCCTCTTGATGAGCCTGCTCTCCTGTGAGGGACTCAACCCTGCTACGCCCTCTGGGAATCCACTTCTTCCTGGGCCTCCTCACCGATGCGGTCTGCAGCGACCACCCGATCACGCTTCCTGCTGTTGCCAGTGGACCTGCTGCCGGGAGACCTGCGCCGCGTGTGATACGCGCTTACACCTGGGGCTACGCGCCAATGCAGTTTGGGCCCGAATCGGACCTTGGAAGCTGACAGAGTCGCCGAGGACGGTGCTGCCCCCACACCAGGCTGTCCCCTGGGCCCCTGGGCTGCTGGCTGCCTCTACCTGCACTGGCCCCTGCCCTCACGCTCCCGCCTGGGCTGTCTGGCGATATTGCGGCCGGCTCCTCTGGATGAGCCTGTTCTCCAGTGAGGGACTCAACCCTACTTCACCGGCGGCGCTTCCATTGTCTCCCGGCCGTGGAGACAGGCTTGACTGGGCTGTGCCGCCGCCGCGGATGGCTCCTGCGGGCCCGCTGGTGGTCCGGATTCCTGCAGCCTGAATCACGGGCCAGACTACAGGTGAGGTGATGGGGGATTATCTCAGCTTTACACCCCACTGGCCCTCCTAGCCCACCCCCGGCCTGTCACCCCCGGGCGGAAGCCTATCTCCGCCACACTGGGACCCGCACATCATTAATGTACCTCCACTTTGCCCCAGCTGCCACGCTTGCACACTAAATGTGCAGTTGATGCAGGTCGCTCCACCAGACTCAGTTCGCGGGCATTGCGGATACCTGTACCACGGGGGTGTGCCCTCTCCCTGCACAGTTGATTGTGTTGCCGGTCCACACAACGGAAGCCTACCATTACAATGCCCTTCCCTGACATTCTCACTCGCCTTTAGGCTTGACACCCCTGCATCAGTGCAGCCTGTTGCGCCCATTTGACACGGTTCATAGCACACTGCAACAAATAAAATAGGGGAATGGTTGCCTCCTGATCAAGCCTATCTGTCCTGGCAATCTCAATGCCCGCCCTATTTGACTTGCCGCTTCCTGTTCCCCAAGGGAGCTGCTTTGGATTACGTGGTGATCCACTTCGTGGGGCTAGCAATGCGTCCCATGCTTGGCTGAGCTATACACTAGGACTTCCCACGTACAGGGCCTCCTAACTACCTGATTGACTGGCTGGGCTGGCCACAAGGTGCTGCAATCTTACTCTATCATGTCACCCTCGTCAGGCCTGCAGCAGCCCACTAGTGCCACGGCACGTGCTGGTGACCCTTAACTGCTCCCTCCATCCCATCATCTGCTCCTCTGGGATACTCGCACCGCAACCAGTTCTCTGCTCTCTGCCATGTCGAGCCGCTCCAAGGGAACTGCTAAAGGGGGTACCATGGACAAGTTTGCTAAGACGGTCCCTCGATCTGAAGTGGGCCACACGTCATCCCTACAGGATGAACCTGACAATGACCCTAACCCGGGGGTTGCGGCACCAGACCTTACTGCCATGATGGAATCGATGGCTAAAAACTTTGCCTCCTTCCACGAAAAGCTTGACGACATTAATGCAAACGTCGCCTCACTCAAAACCTGTGTTGACCAGGCTGGATCTAGAATCACGGAGGCCGAAAACAGGATCTCCACCAACGAGGATGCAATTCACACAATTCAAGACACTGTGGCCACTCTATCGTGCGACATGAAGAGCGTCAAGGCAAAATGTGACGACTTGGAGTCCCGCTCCCGCAGAAATAACCTGCAAATTATTGGGGTCCCTGAAACTGCCCTGAAGGGGCGCATGGAGGACGCTGTCGAACAACTGCTCAGGGACCTGCTGGTTGATCCGGCCCTCTCCCCATCATAGCCAAGATTCTCAATTATCGTGACAGAGACCTCATCCTTCGCCTGTCACGTGAGAATGGAGACTTGCGACTGGAGGCCCATACTCTCTGAATCTTCCCAGACTTTTCGGTGGCGGTGCAGCAGGAAAGAAATTGCTCAGGGAACGTAACGTCCCATATGCCATCCTATTCCCTGCACGGCTCAAAATCACCTATAATGGCAAACTGTATTTTTTCACCGTCCCAGACGAGGCGGTGAAATTCATTGAGATGCAGGTACAGCTCCAGGTTCCTAGAGACAACCCTGCTGGTGATAATTGACCACGAATGGCGCTGACTGTAGACGCTAATTGTACTTCTTAACTCTTAACTTGCAATGCGTTACTGGTAACATTGCTCTGTTCACTGAGACATTCTGGCTCCCAGCGGCGCGCGCCTGGGGCGTGAGTGGGTCACGAAATGTCACCACTGGCCATTCACCTCTCCTGTTCCCGGGGTCTGTACACTCTCCCCAACCTCCCCTGAAACTTTGGTTGTTCTGGGGGGTGGTAGCTGGCTCCGGGACCAACCACGCAAACTGCATGCTAAGGTGACACGCTCCGCTCAGCGCACACTGGTTTACGGTATGCCCATAATGTTGACCACATTGGGATAATTTGCACCGCCGCCCCCTCTGGGTGCTGTGTTTGCTTGTGAGCCGGAAGTCTCATCAGGCGCTGTCTGCGCCTGCGATGAATCATACCTCTGCACATTTCACGATACATAGTATGGGTATTTATGGCTAGCTCTGAAATGTCTACTGTCATAATGTCCTGGAATATCCAGGGACTGAGCAATCACACCAAGGCCCGCAAGATCGTGGCCTATGCCAACAGACACAACTGCAAGATACTGCTTCTACAGGAGACACACTCCAATGGTCTCATTCCGAGGGCCGTAGCCCCGTCATGGGGTCCCGCCAGATTCTTTACCTCCTATTCCACCCAATCTAGGGGAGTCCTCACGATGATTCACAAATCAATGAAGTTTGTACTGCATAAAAGCTACATCGACCCTGTAGGTAGGCCGCTATGTCATACTGCACTGCACACTGGTCAATAAAGAATATCTGTTGGTCAACACTTACTGCCCCAACGTAGATTCTCTGGAATTCTTTGACACGGTAACCTCCATACTGCTGGGCTTCGCGGGAGTGCATATTATATGGGCGGGGGACCTGAACCTTATTCTGGACACTGTCTTGGACAGAACTGGCACTGCTGTCAGAGCTTTTTCGGGCTCGGCACGTAGGCTGCATGGCCACATACAGTCGCTCAATATCTGTGATGCCTGGAGAACACTTCATCCCCTGCAGCGGGAATACACCTACTATTCGTCTGTGCATGATAGCTCATCCAGGATAGATTTGTTCTTGGTCTCTAGGGAGGTCATGGGTAGGGTGGAAGGAGCATGTATTTTGCCCCGCACACTCTCAGATCACGCTCCCATTACACTGTCTTTGGGACTGGGAATTCCTATTCCGACACTCAGCACCTGGCGCTTTAAGTTCGAAGCCCTAAAAGACATTGGGCCTCATTAGGACCCTGGCGGAGAGGGTATTACGCCAGCGTAGTGCATGGCGTACCTCTCCGCCATACTACGAGTTCCCGTAGCGCCATGGAGGTTTTCTCCGCCTGGTTTTACCAGCCGGAGAAAACCATGGCGCTACGGGACCTCGTTGTTAATTACGCCACCGTATTTTACGGTGGCGTAATTAACTCCTTCCCCACTCCCATTATACCCTATGGGGCGAAAATGGGAATGGGGAAGGGCAGAATGGGGATTGGGGATTTACCGCTCCGCCGAGGTCGGAATGGGGCGGTAAATCCGCCAACCCCCATGGCGCTATCGGCGGCTTTCCGCCATGCTTCGCGGTGCATTTAGCACCGCGAAGTCCGCCCGGGTCGTAATGAGGCCCATTGTGTTCAAGTCTGGTATACTAGCTGACATTGAGTCCTTCTTTGAACTTAACTCTCTTCAGGACACGTCTGCCGCGGTTAGATGGGATGCCTTTAAGGTGTACATTAGGGGAATGTCTATCTCTCGGGAGGCTGGGGTGTTGAAATCCATTAGAGCTGCCCTTGGGCGCTCTGAGACCAAACTGAAACGACTGGAGCAGCGATGCTCCACAGGTGCTGACCCCGTCATACTCGCCCAAATCTCGGATGAACTCCAAGTCTCTAACACACTAGCTACCAGCGAAGTTCAATATTTCAGTCGCCCACAGGCCGCCAGGAAATACGGCGAGGGAGATAGACCCGGGAAAACGCTAGCGACACTTGTGAGGGGGGAATTGGGCCGAACGCAGATCACGTCTATCAAAGATCGTCACGGTAACGCTCGGTGGGCGGACCAACAAATATTGGATATATTTACTGACTTCTACAGATCCCTTTATTCTCAGCCCGCCGAGCATACCGAACAACATATGCGAGAGCTCCTTGATCAGATCCCCACTACGGTAATATCTCCCCATACCCGGGACCAGTTAGACTCCCCGATTACACTAGACGAGATAGTAACGGCTATCTCGGACTTACCCAAAGGCAAGGCGCCTGGCCCTGACGGGCTCACCACAGACTTCTATCAAGAGCATATAGCCATTCTGACCCCCCGGCTGCTCGAGGTCTGGAATGAAGCACTGCATGCCTCCATCCTTCCCCCATCCATGCGTGAAGCTGTCATCATGGTACTGCTCAAAGCGGGTAAACCCGATGACGAGTGCGGGTCCTATAGACCTCTCTCCCTCATGAATCTCGACACAAAGATCTTTGCTAAGATCATTGCTAATCGTTTTTTGCCTATTATGACACACTCGGTACAAGAAGAACAAGCAGGCTTTGTCCCTGGCAGGTCCACCTCCCATAACATCAGGAGATTGTGCAATGTCATGTCCCGTATAGATCAAGACGTCCAGGCTGAGATTTTCACGCTATTCAGGGGTACCAGACAGGGTTGCTCCTTCTCCCCTGTTCTCTTTGCATTGGCAATAGAACCAATGGCGGACTTTGTACGTGCTCGACACGCAAAGGAATAAGACTGTTAGAGGACCCCGAAATTATATCCTTATACGCGGACGATGTCCTACTATACGTCAGAGATCCCACAACCCACCTCGATCCCATACTGAGAGACATCACTCGTATCGGCACCCACTACGGATTTACAATTAACTATCCAAGTCTGAGATCTTCCCACTCACCAAATCTACCCTACAGCCCACCACCGAATATCTGCGCTGGTCCCCAGAGGGGGTTAGATACCTGGGTTTGAGATATCCCTTACTAAATCCACCCTGCTTGCCGATAATTACTCTGAGGTAGCACGAACAGTTGAGACCAAGATCTCACGATGGCGCAATCTTCCACTGTCCATTGCTGGCCGACTATCACTTATTAAAATGATTTTGCTCCCTAAGCTCCTATACACTTTTAGCAACATACCCATATCGCCCGGGAGGGCATACTTCACTAATTTGCATACTCTATGTGCACAATTCCTATGGCACTCAGGTGCAGTGCGCAAGAAGTGGACTGACATGGCGCTCTCATAGAAACGGGGGGGGTATTGCTGCTCCTGACTTGACACTGTATTGGATTGCGGCCCAGCATGCCACTCATTGGTACCCTGGCTCCCCAAGTGCGCCCACATGTCAAACTGGAGCGGCTAGCGTCCGCTGGTATCAACATAATGTCCTTAATACTACACCGACACTATGCACCAGATTCCCCTATTCACTCCATTGCCGCGACCCTGTATGCCTGGACACGCTTGCTGGGCTTGACAGGCGGGCCCTCCCCATACTACAAATGGCTCCCCGTATTGGCCTTTCCTGGCCTGGAGCCCACGCTGGATACTGCTTTGGCCCGACACTGGGATATCAGGCACTATCTGACTTCTATCCTGAAGGCAGATTCATAGATCCCCAAACTTGGAGAACGGGACACACTAGATCCCCCCTTGAGACTCTCCAATATTACAGGCTCCATGCCGCATTCCGCACCACATGGCCCTCCTTTCCGGATGAGCCCCCAGATAACCCGGCGATAGCATATATCGCTAACTCGGGCGGTGCTCGGGGTGTCGTCTCTTCATTGTATCAAATCCTAGACATCACCCCCACCTCAGCTCTAGGGGCGCGCAGCGGATGGGCGGATGAATTGGGCCTAGAAATATCCGATGAAGTTTGGGGGGATATGTGCCTTGACACCCAAAAAGTCTCTCTCAACTTCCGTTTTCGCGCTATGCAATATAAACTCCTTAACAGGCTTTATTATACTCCATGTAGGACTTCGGGGTTTACTCGCTCCGAGGTGCATCCCTGCCCGGCGTTGCAAGGTGGTGGATGCTGATCATTTACATATGTTCTGGTCCTGTAACAAATTGTTCGACTTCTGGGAAGTGTTCTGAATATTCTCACTGCAGTGACTGAAACTGTGATTGACCCTGATCCTTTAGCAATTCTGTTTGGGGTCTAGAGGCCTGACGACACTAAGCGCCTGAAAAAGTTTTTGAATATAAGTTGTATGATTGCCAAAAAATGTATAATCCAGAGCTGGAGGTGCTCCTCCTCCCCTCCCCCCGGCCCCTCAGAAATGGCTGGGTATGCTCACATGGTCACGAAACTGTGAGGAGGAATACTTGACCATGCTTCCCGCCCATTCTCGCCCCAAGAACATTTGGAGCGAGTTTAAAAGTTTTTAAAAAATTAAAAAAAAGAAATGGATGCATTTCCATAAACTGACCCGGAAAGGTTTCAAATATGAATGTTCATCACACTGCCCAGAATCCCTAAACTCTATCATTAATTTCGTCCTCATATTCACACTAACTCAACATGCATCTTGCATTTTGTGATAAAAGACTAGCCTTATTTATCTTAGTCACGTCTCAAAATGACCTTCTGAAATATGAAACATATGATGCCAATCTATGCATGCCTTATTACAAGTTTAATAGTTCAGTAAGCTTGCAATGTCTTACCTTAAATACTGCACGAAGTTGTGTGCATTTTTTTAAATAATTTTGCGAACATTGATCATCATTAGCAATGGGATAGGTTTCCCAAACTAGAGCATTCTTTTCTGGATATGCAAGCATAAAAGCTACTTGTGTTATGTTATGTTATGTTATGCTATGTTACTGGCATTTATGCAGCACACCGCTGGAACTTGCATGGCCTCCAGGCACTTTGGACGATCTGAAAGAGAGGGCAATCTTTTCAACCAGTGAGGAGAGAGGGGAAACTCAAGGTAGGTCGTTTTTGTTGTTGTGTCGAGTGATGTGTATAGACCAGAGGTACTCTGAGTCCTGTATGCAGGTCCGTTTCCAGGTATTCAGTGTCGATAACATGTGTGTCCAGAGGGGCGAGTCGGGTCGCCAGGGTGCTAGACAGTGTCAGTCAATTGCTGTGTGCAAGTGGCTACGGTTGAATGTGTTCAGTGTGTTTGTGCAAAGAGGTTGGAACTGTTAGTGCAGGGAGTTTAGTGAGCCTCCATCGGGTGTAGCCATGGCGATGTCTCGGTAAGGATGCCCACTGGGCAACGACTCAGTAGTGTTGCCCTTGAGTTGACATATTTATAACAAAATGTTCTAAGCTAGCAGTGGGTACCAAATAGACAGTGGATGAGAATATCTCCCTCTCTCTCTCTGTATCTCACACTGTCTCTCATCATTCTCATGTGTAGTTATGGGGAATAATGGGTGAAATGGAATAAATGAGAGAGAGCAGACCCTTGCAATTGTTAGCTCAATGGGAGAGTTTGGGGCTTAATAAAGTAAAGGTCACCACGAGATTCTGTGGAATTCCCTGCAGGCAAAAGAAAAAGAGAAAAGGTCTAAGCTATGCAGATATTATTAGTAGTTCAGATTTAGGCTGGTACTATACTAGAGATAGCCCTTACCTATTGCCTACTGTGGTGACTTGAGGAGCAGCCATCATGATCAAGCTGTATCACATCAAAGTCCTTCAGTGGTGGGAAGGAACAAAGTAGCACTGGAGGGAATGCAGTGTTGATTCTCAGAGACGGGGTAGGAGCCAGGACAGCAGGCAGCCAGGGCATCAAAGAAGGACAAGATGGAAGGATGCCTCACTCTAAGCTGAAAAGGCAACAGAAACTAAAGAGGGGAAAAACAAGGTGAGTGGGCAAACTCGCACAGAAAACAAGAGGGAAGTTAAATAAATGGAGAGCCAAGTCCATTCTCGCAGCACCAAAACAACAGGTTGCCACGCAAGAACTAAAGGTCTGTGGCACACTGCAAATCCTGACCAAGAACCCGAAAATCCTGGGGTGGGGTGATTCTAGTTCAATTTAGTCAGTGGACAAAGGCCATGTTGGAAGGAGACTCTCCAGTCTGTCACCACCACACCAAGTGCTTGGCTGCGCCTGCATAGACAAGCTCCTCCAAGACATGGCCCATACCTCCCAGTGCCCTGACTGTGACAGCAGCGCATCTGGCACACTGGAGAAATCCCAGTGAGATTCCTGCACACACTCTGGCTGGAAATATGAGAATGTATAATTAGATGGGACATTATAGAGTTATCTACTGCTTTTCCAAGGGATAGGGAATTCAAAACAAAAGCTTTAAGAGGCGCAAGTAAAGCTCAAAGACAGGCATAAACAAAATAGGCTCTCATAGGGTTCTCATATTATTAAGTCATGTTAATGAAGAACTGGAGCTCCTCGAGGCTGGTAGGACAACCCACAGCCTCTTTTACACCAAGCAGTTCTAACATATTAATAAACAGGTAAGTCAGTGGCTTGTATTCTCTGCATTGGGCAAGAAAGGAACTTTGTAAAGCAAATTAAGTATGCAAACTGCAAAACCAGAAGAAGTAGAAAATACAGAGTTATCTAGAAGTGTATATATTTATTTAATTGTTTTTATAACGCACCTAATACCATACCTGAGTTCGGTTTCTAAGGCTGATCCGGGATTCCAACCTCTGTTGCTCTGAGTGGTCTTTGCGTTGACCCTGTGCTATCCTGCGTTCACAAACTGTTCACAAAGTGTACACTAAGCTGTTCACAAAGGAGGCACTGGAAACAAGGGCCCAGCATGACTACAAAGAATACCTGCATCTTCCAAGACCTGTGATTGACTCAGAGGGAGAGCTTAAGGCCTTGATTACTGAGGAAGAAATGAGACAAGCTGTCTGGGTACTCGCCCCAAACAAGGCACCGTGGCCCAGGCAGATTCCCAATGTCAGGTTACGCAACATATACACTCACCCATTGAACTATTTTCTTGGTTTAACTATTGGTCACCATATGGATTGGTGAAGCCACCATAACGATTCACACACGCTGGGTAACTATAATACTGAGTACTCATCATATAGATGTCCAGCTTCAATGAACTGAAAAGCATAAATGTTTGCAAAAGGGTTTGGCAAGGATCACCGAAAAGCCCCTTCCACAAATAATCACCACTGGCGAGTTAAGATATCGCAAACAAGTGGAGGGCAGAGAGAGCATGCACATTATAAAGCTCTTGATATGTATTAATCTTTCTCCATGTTCTGCTCCTTAGTGGACCATGGGGAGCTGATTATACTGAATCAGGGATTAGGCATTTGCGTATCTTTCAAGTAAAATAGCCAATTCCTTTGCAAATATAATATTTTGGGCCTACTGCCAAACACATTAGAGACTTGGTCAGATAGAAAGTTGGAGATACCCTGCCTTGGATGGATTATCCGCAAGAAAAATGCATTCTTACCTGGGATCCTTAATGAACAGATTAAAGGTTCTGACTTTAAAAGATATCTAATGGCGGCTCAGTTAAAACTCCCTGGAAATAAGTTATGCGTCAATATGCTCTTCAACCCGTTTGGCTTTATGGATCCTGGAGGAAGCAGTTCAGTTCCCTCTGGACTCCGTTTAGTGCAAGTTTAAAATACTGGGATCAGGCGTGCTTGAAATACTATATCATGACATGTCTCAATTTACACCAATGTGGGATAAAAACAATTGCAGGTTCTTGGGAAGGGAGTGAGTGAATCTAAAGATTTTGGCCCAGCAATATGAAAGAGTGGATTCCCTCCCCTTTAAGCATGCAAGGAGGGGCCTTCGCTATCTGAAGAAGACATAGTTCAGAATAATGATCTTTTCCAACTGATTCATCATGCAGAATACAGTGAAGACGACAACAGGAGAGGGGAATAAAGAAGAGTGATCTGGTGCACAGGCTGGAACTTTCAATAGGGACACTCAGCAATAGTTGAGGAAAGACCCATTTGCAGCTAAATAAAAGTGTAGGATATTAGGGAAAAGCATTATTAATATGGTGGTTTCTGACACTGCCTAGCACAATACCTGGAATAGGGCACCAAGATTATTCATCAGATTAGATCATATAGGAAACACTCTGTGCTTTGGATTATATCTAATGCGCAGAGACTGCACGATATATGGGTTCTCTGTGTGGCTGCTGGCACAGGTATGGGCAAAGAGGAGTCTTATTTTATTTGGTGGACATTGTTAGGAAAGATCACTCCTAAATGCACCTTTACGTCCATTTCTATGGGCCCACAAACGTTTTGCTTTTATTTTTGTATATGAACTGTTCTATTTACAATGCAGTGAAGCCTTAAGCTGACATGTTCCTCAGGCTTTCAGTACTGGGAAACATTGTTTCCCTTAGTCTAGTTACATTGTTACTACTTTTAGTAACTTATCACTTGTGGTAACATGTTATCATTATACAATTCATCTTATCAATCCAAAAACTTGTGGAAATGTGTCTTAGTGGTATGCATGAGTTTTGATGCCTGTGGGCCTGATTGGACCACTGCAGGGGTGTGTGTGTGTGTGGGGAGAGGGGCAGATCTGGCATTGTCTACTGGGGGCTGCTTACCTGGCTTTTAGGATAAGAAACTGAAGGAGCCAAGACTCCTGTTCAGCTATAAGACTTGTGAGGCGACCGTGGACCCATCGGAAGAAGGCTTAGCGACCAACTTCTGCTGCTGTCCTGTTAGAACCCTGTCCTCTGGAAGATCTCCACCAGTCCTGCAAAGGAGCTGTGACCTTTGGAGTGGAGGGAACATCGATTCGCAATATCAGCTCGGAGTCCTGCGAAGAAGAACCTTCAGAAGTCACTTGCCGCTGTCAGACATTCCCTCCTATCTCGGATCCCCTTGATGCTAGGACCATGACATTCCGCAGAGTTAAGTCTTGTTGTAGAAACTGAAGATCCCCCAAGTTCCTGGCCTCAGCTCAGAACAGCGACGTCTGCAGCACGGTAGCCCAAACTCAGAGCTGGTCAAACACAGGGCGGTCCTGGGGCTATCCACTGTACCTACCCTGCATCCTAGTTCAGTGTCCAATATACCCTCAAAATGTGACCAATGGCAAGTGCTCATGGCAGCCATGGCCAGTCTCCACAATCCATGGGGCATGGCCTTCAGTCAATTCCTCATTCCTCAATAGGCACATCCGAGTTGACATTTGTCCTTGTGGAGCCCAGACCCACTGCCCAGGCAGTAAAGTTATATCGTTATTTTTTGTACTTACTTTTTGACACTTTCAAAAAAGTAAAACACAGGACAGATTTGCAAAAGCATGCTTTCAGGTCCTTGCTGATGCTCTTTACACAGGTTTGTTGTAATCCAGTCCAGCACTTCAGGCTTTAGCCGCAAACAGAATATGTTTCCCTATTCAAACCTAGGGCTTCGGCCATGCTGTGCACGCCAATAGGCAAATCAGAGCACACATTTGTCCTTGCTCAGGGCCAGGCCGGTTGGCTAGGCACCAAAATGATATGACAATTTGTTGTACTTCCTTTTTGACACTTTAGAAAAAATAAGGACTGATTTGCAAAACTATGCTTTGAGGTCCTTGCTGATGCTCCTTGTGAATGTTTTCTGCAATCCTGTCCAGCTCTTCGGGCTGTAGCCACATGCAGATTTTTTTTTCCCATTCAAACCTATCCCAATTTGAAAAACGTTACCACATAGCCAGTCCCTGGTGGCCATGCCCACTTTAACCTCATTGCCGGTCCCTCGTGGCCATGGCCAGAAGCCAGATTGTCCGGAACATGGCCAAAGGCCATGACCCGAATAATCTGGCCACTGCCCATGGCCACAGGCTGTACCTCAGCCACCAAACGTATATCACAATTTTTGTACCTACATTATGACACTTTTCAAAAAATAAAACAGGGACTCATGTGCATTGATCCATGTTTTCTTTTTTAAAAGGGTCAAAATTTACGTATGAAAAATAGTCATATAACTTAACCCCCACTTGACAAAATTCCACCAAACTTTTCAGAACCTATCAAATCTTGGTCTAACATCATTTTGCAAACATTTGTGTAGATTCGTCAAATGGCACCAAATGCGTAAGGCTTTCAAATATTCTGGGACACCCCCCTCTCATTTTGCCCCCTCTTGGAGAAACAGCACCAGACCTTGCAAGACCATTCACAGTCAGGTCTAAAATGACATTGCAATATTGCATGCAGTTTCATTGAGTGGAACCATGTAAGCCACCGAATAACCACTTTTCACCAACCCTGTAATGCAGAAATATGCATGAATGCCACCGTACATCTGAGATGTTCGTGGACATCGGAGATGACAAATACCAGATTTTGGGCTTTTTATGGCCATATGCCACTCCATCCTCATCATCCCTCACCGCCGCAGAGATTGTTCTCTTTTTTTTTGACAAGTCCAATGTTTCGTTTTTTTATATGTTTTTACAGAAATGTCCCCGGACTAAGGGCAGTGTTTTTTGTGAATCCAACATGGCTTATTTTTCCAAAGTTTTGACACACCTCACGTTTTTAATTGACCAATCAGCAAGCAAGTATAATGTCTGCGAACATCACACTGCTCTCTGATTGTTCCCAGGGATCTGCAGACTACGAATCAGGAAATGAGTCTGCAAACCGGACCCATATACGGCCATTTAAAAAAAAAGATGTTATGGATTTACACCAAATTTACAAAAGCACATTTTTAGTACCAAGCCGCTGCTTCTGGCGCAAATTTGTTAAAAATAAGTCCAGCGGTTTGGAATGTAGGCGTAAGCAAACATTTTTTCCCATTGCATATATGAGGATTTCCACAAATGTTGGGACCCACCTATAATTTCCCCTCCTCCTCCACCCCCTGGCTAAACCACACCAAACTTTGCAAAATCATTCTGATGGGGCATAAACAGTTTTTGCAATGGCTGGTGAGGATTCGTTCCTGGGGGGCAAAGTTATAAGCTGACCAAAAAAGTGCTCTTTCTATGAGTTGAGCAACTTAACCATGACCACAGTGCCACTGCGGCAGGCCCTGTTATATATATCTATTGAATGCAGCTACTTTGTCAAGCACAATGCACTTTATACATGTCTTAGATACAGAGTGAACAGACAAGCTAATGAGTTGATTAATGATAAAGGAGTACCCGTTAAAGGATAATTATAAGTCACTTTAATAGAAAATTAATAGGTTTAATCTAGGCAAATGGCACTTTGCCCTCGCTATGAAGAATATGTGACATATAAAGATAGTAATCCTCTACGGGTACTCCGAAATGATAAGCAGACATGTACTTAATAAAATGGTTATTTATGCAATTATATAAGAAATAATTAAACTGGAAAATGTACGTACTGGGCACTTTCGTAAAATTGTATTGGCAGCTAGACTAACATGCACATAGCAATTGAGGACAACCTCTGTCATATTGCATTGTGTTCTAATTTATTTGCTTTTCAGCATTACAACTGAGTACTATTTCTGTCATATTGTAACTTGTGTGGATCCGTGATCGGGAATGGCTGATTTCCGATTAGTGCGAACGGGCATTCCAGGTTTTGAATAACTGTGGCTTTCCGTGAGGTGGAGAATTAGCTTAATGGCTTTAGCGTGATATACGGGCTAAGCTTTTTTAAGCAAATCTAGAGAACCCCCATAAAATATTGTGATAGATATATATTAAATATAAGAGTAAGTGCAAATATGTACTGTATCGCATAGTTGCGACATTTGGAATTAATATATTTTAGTATTATGGCTGTTTGTTTGCTTTGTAGGGGAGTTTTTCTGTACCACAACATGCCTGTAATGCTGAAATGAAATTCATTACAAAATGGCCACGGCCTTCCACTAGTTTTCAAACCAATACGTGGGGATCTGCATAAGTAAAAAGTGAAAGAGGACAATAAGCCAAAAGAACCATAGAGACTGTAACTGTTAGTATATATGTTGGTGTTGTCTAACAAACCTTTTTTGTATGTGATCAAGCAACGGGAGCACTGCAAACGCGTTGTACAGTGCTTTTATCTGCAAGCTGATGCTGCAATAAACTGGATATTTGAAGGATTTCATGACTTTCTAATTGGTGATTTAATTGGAAGAAATAATTGACTGACTTTCGAATTTTATGTGTGCTGTCCCCTTCGGGAGAGACGAAACGACTTTACCTTTTTCTGAAATATATATATACATATATATATCTATAACCCAAGCACCGTACAACACCCTACTCTCTCAACTGACCTGGACTACGGTCCCCAAAGGTGTTTAACCTACCAGCGCTTTGAGGTCATACCAATGATATATAGAGCGCTATATAAATGCCAAATAACATAACATACATATATTTTCTTTTTTAGTCATTTATTTATTCTGTGTTTTGTAATGTGCCACATGTATATAGAATTCTTAAGAGTGCCAAGATAGAAGGATGGCGGTCATGTTAAGAATGCGATGGATGCACCATGATATGATATATAACATGGCATTTATAACGCGCCTGTACACAAGTGTTTCTAGGCTCCAATGGGTAAACATCCATGTGTCTTTGTGACTGAGGATAGGAAGTTGGTAGATTGAGGGGTAGAGAAGATTGCTTGGCATTAAGAGTACTGTTTAAAGCAGAAATCATTACTGAACTATGTGACAGTTCTTATAGTAGTAAGGTATTGTGGGTCTAGCCCACTTCGACAAATGCATTTTCGTCAAATGAGTTTTTGTTGATTTCTTTGGCCCTTTTTTGTGGCAAAATGCATATGATAAGTGGGGGTAAGGTATATATGAGGGTGGGGGTGGGAATAGTAAGGGGTACAGGTCTCCCCTCGTATTTTGCTGCAAACAAAAGTGCCAAAATTGGCAAAAATGCATTCAGCGAACATGCAGTCATTAAAGAATTTAGGCAAAGATACATAGAATCGTGTTGTGCCGGTTATATCAGTCAAATTTGTTAAATGCCTTCTTAAATGGTAAGGTTTTTAAGGATTTTTGAACTTCAGGTGAGTGGATCGTGCCTCAGCTCGGCTGGTAGCATGCTCCAGATGTCAAGACCCGTCATATGTAAATATTTCTTACCAAACCTTTTTGGTCTATATGTTTCCAGGGACATCATGTTGCATGAACTTGATCTTAAAATTCTTCACACAGAGTATTTCTTGACGCAACTGACAGTGTACTTAGGCCCTTCTAGTTAGGTAGAGGACAATTAAATATGATGCAGCATTGGACGGGTAGCCAGTACAAGTTTTCAAGGGAGTAAGAGACCTGATTGTGCTTCCTTAAAACCATCTGAGCAGTGTGGTGAACCAGGAGTCGGACAAAGATGTGACCTGTTCAAGGATATTTATTTAAATAATAAGAAAGCACCTGTCAAGCCCTACCGCTATAAGGGAAATTCCCTACCTAACAAACTAAAAGTAATGGTGCTAGTCAAATGTCCAAAAGAAAAAGTCCTTAGTCCAAACCCTACTTACTATTTGGCCCTACCACTTAGAAAAACGTAACACAAATATAGACCAAAGCTTTAGCCTCTATCATTGGGTTTTGCTCAGACCAAGTACTGGGATCCCTTTCCAGAGAAGGTTTTAAAAGTTCTTCAATTTCTCACACTGCTGGCTTCCAGCCTTTCTGCAGATTTTGAACGCCCATTCTTAAATCTTTATTTACTTCCACCACATTCCCTTCTTTGCATGGCAAAAGGATCTACTTAATATGTCACCATTTTGCACTTGGTGGTTGATAATGTTCCTTTTTTGAGTTTGAGCATGTGAACCCTCTAGGTCCTCTCTGTTCCCGGTCTTGCTTGATATGTTTTATATTTCCAGGACTCCCCAAAGCCCTTTTGCCCCTCTAACAGCCTTGATTTAGCGGGGCCTCTGTAAGGTGTCTGCCTGTATCCAATGTCCCACGACAGCGTTGGCTTCCCCAGCCTCAGATATCATTGTGTCTCTTTACAGTCTCCCTAAAGCCCTTTGGCCCTCTGGTCGGCTTACTTTAGCGTGGCCTTGGTTGGCAGTCTGCCGTGGGGTTTTCCTGGCTGCCATAACGTTTTTTGGCTTTCCCAACCTTAGATATCAAAGTCTATCAGTTTTCCATGGCTCCCCAAAGTCCTTTGGCCCTTTGGTTAGCTTACTTTAGTGGGGTTTTAGTCGGGCATATGCCTGTATCGAGCATGCAGGTTTTATTGGCTCATGTAATCCGTTTTGCTTTCACAGTCTTGGATACAACTGTTTACCCCTGTCAGCGGCGTTACCTCTTCGGAAGCATTTGCTTCCCTTGCTCTGTCCTACTCTGCAGCTGATGCACTTCACTTGCAGAGATCGGGGATCCAATCTCTTCATCTGGTCTCAGCATCTGTTAATGGGCCCCAAGCCCACCATGGCTTCCGTGTGGTCCCACCACCAGCAAGACAGTCGCTTCACTGTCTCCCTCTCTCTCTACACTTCGGTTTCATTACCGTCCAGGACACCAGCCTTCCAATCAGCTTTCTCCCCATGGTACTGCCAAGCAAGCTTTGCCCTGCCCCCAGGAAGTTCTCCAGTCAGAGGCTCGCCTGTGTGCAGGATTCTCTCTCCTCAATTCAAGTTCCTTGTTGCTGTATGTACATCATCACAAACAAAAGATGTTCCTCTCTGACTGTGGAGTTCAGGCAAGATCCAGCATTACCTCAAGTCAAAGAGATTGAAGAAATGTTTCTACCAGGAGAATCTAAAACAGAAGTAACAACAGTCTTTTTGATTCCCATCTAGGCAGATAATGGGGCTCATTACATGTTTGCTGGTCTGGAAAGAAGGGACCAGAAATAACATATACCGGCACCTTTCCAGACTGGCAAAATACAAGTCTGCCGGTAAGGGCACTGATATACCAGCAGGCCAGACCTTGCAGTAGATCAGGCCCCTACCAGCAGATAAATACCTCAACCACCAACACCATTAGTAACAGTGCCAGTGATTCGGACAAACCAATCCCATGGAATCCTATTGGACTCCAAGTTACCGGTGTCTCTGCCTACCATAAAATCATGGTAATACTGGGATACCGGGTGGCAGAGATGGTACGGCAGTTCCCCAGTATCCTGCCAGAATTACTGGTGTGATATCAGGGAACTTGTAATGAGCCCCAATGTATTAGAGGAATGGGAGTCCTTGTCCCCAAAACAGGAGTCACTCCCAGCAAGGACCACTTTCCCAGACCCCCAGGGAGGGTATTGCTCAGTGGGCTCACCTCCCTAGCCTCCATTGGGGTTGCTCCCCTCTGGGCAGAAGGGGGGAATAGTCCAGATTTGTCACAGCAGCCTTGCTTTAGTTTGCTTGTACCCATGATAACTCAATTTAAAAGCAAGTTTTGCAGTAAGGTAATTTTGTCATCACCATAACTTGTACTATTTGGACTTTAGGTTTCATGATCAAAGCATGAAGAATTTTCTGCATCAGAATGACTGATGACCACAGTTGAGATATGCTGATTGCAGCATAGGAACTGGTTGAATATCACTGCAAGATTGTTTAGTTTTTCTACTGGGTTAGGGGGTTCAGTTGGTGTTGCCATAGCTATAGCTTAAGGATATCAGATGCTAGAGCATAAGCACAGAGCAGGATCTCTGCCTTTCCTGATTGCACATGTGACTTCCCGACATGCAGGCCTAGATAAGAGAGAAGGAGGCAGAATAGCTCAAGGAAATTGGAAGAGGTTTGGCAGCTGAGTAAATTCTTAGTTGCATGTCGTCCGCAAACATGTTAAAAGCAATTTTAAAGTGGCTTAGCATGTCAGTTAGTGGGCTAGTGCAGACATTGAAAAGCCAGGGAAAAGTGATGAGCCCTCAAGTACGCCACGTTAAAATGTGAATCGTTTGATAACATTTTCTCAATATGGCCCCTTGGTGAGCGCAATTTCAGGGCCATGTCTATGTCCTCCGTTTAGAATTCCAGTCTTGTAAGTAGGATAGCCTGGTCTGACATGTTGAAGCAGTGGAGAGGTCTAAGAGTATGATTGCCAACGGGTGGTTTGCCTCTAAACTTAAGAGAACATCTTCTCTTGTGTCACGTAGTGTTGGTCAGTATTTCTCCTTGGGTGGAAACCAGATTGTCAGTCATTGAAGAGCCTTTCCCTTTCGATGGAATCTTGTAGCTGTTTTGTTAGTACCCTTCCAATCAGTGTGGCACTGAATAGGACATTGTGCCAGGTCAGTAATTAGCATGAACTGATGAGTCGGCTGCTTGGTTCTTCAGGAGGGGGGTGATGACTGCCTTCTTTATTATTTTGATAAGGATGAATTACATAAGGACCTGAGTGGGGGTCCCAGAGCAGCTATGAAAGATTTAGTAATGTGTGCCACGCATGGGCAATCTTGGCATTATAATTGTTTTACTTTTTGCATGCATGCAAGATGTCCTCCAATGATGCAAGTAGAAACCTATCATCTGAACTTGGGATCCCGGCTGCTCCCTGCTTCTGGGTAGATGTCATTGCATTGGAATTTCAAATGTCTTCCACTTTAAAAGATGGAGAAAGATGCTAGGTCTTCCACCTAAATCTAGGATGGTTCTTCCTGGAATGTAGTTTTTTGGATGAGGTTGGTAAGATCTGTGCAGATTGAGAATAGTTATTTTGTTATGTGTTTCAATGTTTCATAATCCAGTCCAAATACCAATACTGTAATTATTAGACGTTGACATAGAGCGATTTGTGGCATCCCACATTCGCTGTAATTAGCCTCTTCTGGCTCAGATTCTTTTTCACCTGAAGGTGCAGTGCCCTGGTAAAAATGACAATTGACTATTTCCAAATGTTCCCTACTGGATCCTCCTGCTCACTTATGAGTATGTGTAGATCTCCTCAATTACTGTCATGAAACTTTCAATGATTATTTTTCTTCCTCTCTGTGCACTGCACCACCCTCCTTCTCCCTGTCCTTCCTACAGCCACCACACCCCCTTAAGGCCAAAGGATGGTAGACCGAGCTTCATGGGGCCCTTTGCAGAATCTTCATTGAGAAACTGTCATTTCCGCTCCTCATTTCATACTGAAGAACCCACTGCAGAGTCACATCATCACTCTGAAAACGAAATTCTGCTGCTGGCTCAACACCTGATGAGGCTTGGCCAATTGGGGAAGAGGAATTTCATTTTGGCATGTGGCAGTGTGCCTGGTATGAGAGGGCTTTGTCTGAGACAGCAGGGTAGACCTCCGGAAGAAAAAAAGTGATTCTGACCACTGTCCCAACTGCCTGACAAATACCTTTCAAAGCCCCTGATGGGCAGAATACCCAGAAGGCCACTGAGCACAGCACCTGTGCATGCTAGAGGAAGGCATCTCCCATCCTACCAAAACCTATACTAAGGAAGATAACATGGGTGCCTGAATTCCGCAAATTTCAAGCAGCCCTTACTTTGAACCAAGTGTGTTTGCCTCCATACCTCTAGGTACTTAGGTTTCCAGACTGCACCCACTTTCCCTCATCTGCTACTTCACAGATTCTTATTTTGTTTCACATGGGGGTACAATATAACTATCTGAGACAGAGAGAGATCGATAGAAGAGATTGGGATTGGCAGTGGCAATGTGAATTGGGACCATACTGAAAGAGACTGGGGCCAGATTACAGAAACTTTGCACGGGTGCAAGGGCGAAGTTGCATGGTATTAGCACTAAGGCAAAGTTTGCCCTATTTTTAAAAACACTAGGCCATATTGAAAAACGATTGCACCATGAAAACTGCAACTTGGTATTGTATGAGCACCTATGCAAAAATTGCCTCAGTGCAAGAAAGATACATTTTGGATGCGTTTCTTCATCAGGGCAAAGTTTGCCCTAGTGCTAATACCATTCTGTATTAGCACTAGGGCAAACTTCGCCCTGTTGCAATAATGCAGTGAAAATGTATCTTTCTTGCACTGGGGCAATTTTTGCCCTGGTGCCTCTACCATGCCAAATTACAGTTGTCATGGTGCAATAGTTTTTTAATATGTCCCAGTGTTTTAAAAAAAATAGGGCAAATTTTGCCCTAGTGCTCATACCGTGCAACTTTGCACTTGCAGCAGTGCAAAGTTTATGTAATTCGGCCCCAGGGGTACGAGTGCTAGGTTGCAGGTTGTTTTACCCTGAAAGGTCTATTCCCCTCTTCCCCAAATGATGTACTCACCTCTAAGATCTCCTACCACCTCTCACCCGCACTCTCGACTTCTTTCATTCCTGCCACCTTTATCTATCTCCTGCTTTAAACCAATATCCATTAAAGACACTTCTCTTCTACTGGCTAAACCCACCCCATTGCTTCTCCTACCCATCCAATTCCGTCTGCACTCATTTTCAAAGTTTATCCTCTTCTGGGGTCTTACCTTACTTCTTTTTTTAATATCTATCTCTCAATGTCAACTTTTTCCTCATCTTTTAAGCCTGCCTCCATTATCCCAATCATAATGAAACCTTCTGACGACCCTTTGCTGGTCTCAAATGTTCATCCTATCTCTTTGCTACCCTATCTCTCAAAATTACTTGACCAGTTGGTTTACTCTCAAGTTTACACTTTCATTTCTAATTCTTCTATTCTTCAACAATTCCAGTCAGGGTTTCGCCCTTGTCACTCTACTGAAACCGCTCTTCTTTTTGTTTTGAACTCACTGCTTACTGCACACTACTCTAAAAATTCATCCCTTCTTATTTTTCTGGATCTGTCCACTGTGTTTGACACCATTGATCACCCCCTTCTATTGGCGTCCCTCTTATCCTTTCATTACATAGGTTCTGTCCTTTCCTGGTTTCAATCATACCTGTCTCAAAGAACCTTTTCTGTCTCGTGTGCCGACAAATTATTTGAGTCTTTTCTGCTTGCCAATGGCATTCCGCAAATGGTCCATTCTTGGCCCTTTTCTGTTCTCCCTCTATACTTCCTTCTTGCTGCGGTTATTTCTTCCTTCGGTCTTTCAAGCCACTTCTATGCTGATAATACTCAACTTTTTCTCTCCTTCGATTCTTTCTACTCTGATATTCACCAGACTCTCTCTGTTAGCCATCAAACCTTGGATGTCTTCGCACTATCTCACACTCAATGCTGGGAAAACAGAGGTTCTCTTTTTCCCTGATAATACTCTTCCCCTTTCTCTTCCTCTTTTATTTCATTTCCCCCATCGCAGCGTCCACTTCATCCATTTCTTACTTTTCAAGCTTCAAAACTATTTTCCTGACTTTTCTACTGCTTCACTGCTCTCTTTGGGCTCCCAATCTCTCATCTCGTCCCTCTAAAATCTGTTTTTAACTCACCTATTCATCTTCTCTGTCTTCTCTCTTTTTGTGATCCTATCTCATCCTCTCTTGCCACTCTTAGCTGGTTATCGTTTGACTCCCAACTCAAATGTAATGTCTTATAATTCATCTTCAAGTCCCTCTATGGCAGTGGTCAAAGAGGGCGGGACCGGTCAGGAGCGGTGCTCCTCTACTTCTTTTAATTACGTTTTACCGTTCCTATACTTTTATTTTAAAAAGAAACCGTTCCAGAACAGTTTCGTTTTAAAATAAAAGTGTAGGAAGAGGTTGGAACTTGCACTTTTAGTGCACTGCACAGGACGTTTCCTTAAAGAGCAGGCACATGTGTTTTGGGGTTTTTATTGTGCATGGAAGGGGGCGCAGCGATAGTGTCTGTGGGGAGCGGTGCAGACCAGTAGGGAACATAGTTACACTACTTCTTTTCGTACGCTTCGACCACTGCTCTACGGTCTTGCTCCTGACCATCTTTCTGTCTTGGTATCCTTCTACATCCCTTCTTGCACTCTTCACTCTTCTTCTCAATTTCTCCTGGTGGCACCTCGCTCTCCATGTGCTCAGTCTCGCTTTCGTTCCTTCTCTCTTTTAGCTCCTATACACTGAAACTTTCTCCCCTACTCTCTTCACTCTATCTCTTTCTATCCCTATTTCATAAGTCAATGAAGTCTCTTTTTCTCCAATATGCTTAATATGATTGATTGTTTTTATTGACTATGCATATTCACTTTATTGTGCCAGTCTTTGTTTATCTGTACAGCGTTTTGCCTTAAGGTGATATATAAAATATAAATAAATACAAATACTTTACCACCTTACTCTATATGACCCTGCTGTCTACATTCTTTACTTCTAGGTTCAGTTGACAATTAACTTTGTCTGTGTCTTCCTTACGACCTCTGTGGTCTCCCTTTTGACCTCTAAAATAAAATAAAAATAAAACATCTTTTTTGGTTTTGTTTTTGTTTTTTGTTTGAATGCAAGCTCCTGGGCTGTGGCCAGCACCATGTGATTCTTTACTTCTGGAGTGGCTGGCTTTCTTGTTCAGGCAAGAAGTAGAAAAATAAGAACAGGAGTGCCACAAGTCTAACACTCTCAGCACTGACCCTAAATAAGAAAGAATAGGAATACCAAATTATGTGTCTTTCTGGAATTCTATACAATAATTGCTAGACTCATTAAAAGTTTATTTCAGGCACACTTCAGGGGATGAGTCAATGATTTAGTCTGTTCTTAAATGCCTCAACTCAGCCTTTCATCCCTCTGAGCCGATAAATGAGTACCAACACAGGTTGGGTGATATTGGGTGTATATTTTTTCTATTTAAAGCGCTTAAGCGTAAGTGCCATATAATAACACATCATTATCATTTCATCATTTCATCATGGACGTCTGCTTGCATTCACAGTAATTTGGTAATATGGGCCTGTAATAACTGATATTAATGATATATATGGCGATCCATTCTTATATGAAATGTATATCACATTATAGTGATATCGTAACCATATGTTTCATAGTGTACAATGCTATGTGATGCCACTTCCTGTTTTGTCAACGAGTGAAAGGTTGTGTTCCATCGCTTCCTGCGATATCACTTCGGGTGGGGTCAAATGACATCACGTCCTGTGATGTCATCAGGGTTCAAGGGTCGTGTGATGTCACTTCCTCTACCCCAGACATTTTGGTGAAATGAAGTCCCTGGGTTACAGGTCAGAGGTACGCCCAGCGGAAATGTTGTAGGCACCCGAGGATGGGCCTAGGAGCGAGGAGGAGAGGGCAAGGTAACCAAGGAGGAGGTGGGTGCCAGAGAGGTGGTGGAGGAAGGAGGCATACCAGAGAGCAGACCCATTGTTGCCCGATCTCCACCACTCCTTTCCTGGGCAAACTCTTAGAAACTCTGCCCATCTCCCAGCTTAATTTGCACACTGAATCTGTTGGTTGTCTCCATGACCATCAGTCTAGCTTCAGAATGGCCAGAGCAAGGAAACTGCTCTCCTGAACATATGTGAAGACTTGCTCTCCAACCTTGACTCTAACCTTCCTTCTGTCTCATGCTCCTCGATCTTTCTTCTGCTTTTGATACGGTCAACCATACCATCCTGCTCAATCGCCTCCATGCCAACTTGGTTATCACTGATTAAGCCCTGGCCTGGCTGACCTACATTCTCAATGATCAACCCTCTCTGGTACAGCTGGGGTCCTTCCTCTCTTCACTCTCTCTCTCTCTACTTGTGGTGTTCCCCAGGGGTCTACCATTTCTCCCTGGCAGTTCAACCAATACCTGGCACCGATTGCCCACCGCATCACTGCTCTCTGCTCCAACTTTCAGTGTTATGCGGATGACTCCAAGCTCTCTTTCAGGCTCCCCTTGGCCGCCTCTACTCCTTCTCTCATTCCAGACTGTGTCCACAATTCAGGAGTGGTGTGCCGCCAATGATCTCTGCCTCAATGACAGTAAGACGGATATCCTCCTCCTCGGAACACCAGCTCCATCCTTTCCCCTCTCTCTCTCTGTGTGCCCTCTTCCTGCTCCTACCTGTGAGGCTAAGATCCTTCTCTCCTCACATCTCTGACGCCTCTAAGAAGTCAAACCATCATCTGCACCTCCTCAGAGGTATTCTTCCTTTCCTCACTTTCCCCCAGAAGCTTTCCGTCTCCAGAGCTCTGGTACTCTCTAGGCTGGATACCTGCAACAGCCTCTTTCTAAATCTTTCTGCCTCTATTCTCGGTCCTCTACAACATTTCCCGAACAGCACTGCAAGACTTGCCCTTGGTCTCGAACCCAGGGATCGTATTTCTCCAGCTCCGAAATCAGTTCATTGGCTCCCAGTGGCGGAAATGATCAAGTTCAAGGCCCTCTGCATCGTCCACAAGGCTTTCGAGGGTCTGGGACCACACTACCTCCAACACTCTCTTCCTAAACATCTCCCTTCTCAAGCTCTCCGCTCATCCATCTCCAACTCTCTGAGGGTCAGTCGCTTTTCCAAGCAGAGAGTTAGGGGCAGATCTCTCTCTTCGGCTGGGGACTCCCTCTGGAACAGCCTCCCTGCCTCTCTCAAACTTGAGCAGAACCACCTCTGGTTCCGGGCCAACTCAAGACCTTCCTCTTCCTCTCCCCTGTTGATGACCTATCTGCTCCATGCACTGGTCTTCTGCCCACCGTCTGACTTGGGCCAGGTCTCTGCATGTCCAGTTGCACCTCGCACTGTCTCTTGGCTCCCCCAGCACTTGTGGTCTGTATCTGTAACCCTACAGTCCCTTCTCCCTCCACTTATGAGCACCCGTTGGCTGTATTTTCTGATTTACCCGCCTTGAGCTACCCGCTGACTGCACTTTTTGATTGCACATTGACCGTGCTCACCCCCATGGCACTTTTCCCCTTCCACTTTGATGCACTTGCACAATCTGACTGACACACAGCTTAGTAAGATCGATGTTTTGTCCTCCCTTTGTTTCCCCCTCCTTGTCTTGTCGTGCCTAGAAATACCTGTGTACAGGCGCATTATAAATGACATATATCTTAGGTACAGAAATCTCCCACAGATGGCTGCTACAGGCCCAGTCTTTAGCACATCCCTCAATCAAGTCATGAAACATCTCTCCTCTTTAGCCCAAGAGCTGTCTCCCAAATCAGACCCAAACCCTAACCAGACCCAAAATTCTGTAGTCTATTAGATTTCTGGCTCTTCCATATGGATAACATATTCCCAGGTATTTTTCTGCCAAACCCACAAAAAGCAGATTGGCACACAGCAACAGGGTACTTTCAATCTGCACTCGTTAACACCACAGGTGTTTCCATCTGCCTCTCCCAGTGTCCAACAAATGGCCACCACCTTCTTTTCTTAAAAAACCCTGCAAACAAGGTCACCAAATTTAGCAGAAGAGTGCTATCACATACAACTAACATGACATTCATCTGCAGACAGTAACGTGCAAGCACCTCTCTTTCCCTCAATTCCTCATCGCCGCTCTTTCTGTCGCTCCTTGTAAGCCCTCAGTTTAATGCCAAATCCAAAGCCGAAACTATTGGCTTTTAGAATTTTTGTTTCACATGTTCTCTGCAATGATATGTAGGTAATGTGTAATTCACAAACCTAGTGCAAAGGTTTTGGAGCTCTGTTTAATACATGGCTACAGTAGTACGTCAGAAGAATAGTCGTGTGGGGGTTAAAGGATTGAGGTTGTCTATGGCAAGCGATCATCAGAGCAGTGCTCTTCATCCCTTTTCCGAAGTACAGGGGTCAGGGGTAAGTCTTATGTGAGTGGATTGTGGGTCCTGACCTTTGGAGTATGGTAGTAGAATACTTGTGCTCTAGTTTTCTCCCTTTTGCAATTGATTTGTCTCTAGTCTGGTGACAGGCTGGATCCTTGTGTTGTGCGGGTGAGTTGTTCTGACATGGAAGACATGGCATTGGTCATAACGATACAGGCTGTGTTGATGGTGATAGAGGCTTGAATGGAAAGCCAGTGAGATCTTTCGGAATGGATGTCATGTAGTCATATTCATTCTGTCCATTGATGTCGCGTTAGGACACTAACCCAAATTAAATGCCAGGTGTCTAAATCAGTACTGGGTACATCAGATTTTATGCATTAAAAAGGTCCTCAAAAATGAAAATGGAAGGCAAGTAAAATTATTTTTATGCAACAAAAGTGGCACAACTGAAACCTCTCAGCTTTTATAACTCAGCAATGCAGAAACATGTGGGGAGTGACGGACAGTGAGTGAAATACAGGATAGATAACACATTTTAGGTATCTGTTTTACCCACCAAAGTAATTTTGATGCATTTACGTGGCAGAGTTGGGGCACAGATTGCAATAAATGATTTTGCCACCTTATTTATTTATTTGCATTTATAACGCGCACAGCAGCCCTGCTGCATCATGGCGCGGTTCAGAATATTCACTTAGGTGCAGTTAACATGATAATATTCTTAGGTACAGACTTACATGAATACAATTTAAACATTATGCATGGCCTTTTTATTAGTCCCTGTGAATAGTTTACCTTCATAAACTCTGCCTCACAAATACAAGAGCGTCTCTGCATGCATATGATTTTGATGCAGGTCAAGATGCTATAGATTCCTATGGAAACTGCCTGCTTTTTGCACCTGCTCAAAGCAGGTTGATTCCAAACGAATCCATGTGAATGCCTCCTGCTGTGGACAGATACTGGGGGGTATTTACAATTATGTTAATGCTAAGGTGTAAAAGTGTAAAAATGTGCACTCAGGGACGCACGGATTTCCCTGCAGGAGTTACAACTCGTCATTAGCAAAATGAAAGTTCCATGGAGAGGTCTGTGCGCCGGTAATGCACTTGTATGTGGTCCCCTCCGTGCGGTATATGGAAAAAATGATGCCCCCAGTGTTTGCCTTCAAGCAGTGGTATCAGATGGGATGTGGCCTGGGCGTCAAGGCCCGCCCTCTTTTTCCCAGGGCCCAACCTGTCACATTGCACGCATAGGTGGGGATATCAAGGGGGGATATTTAGGAAGGAACCGCTGCTACCTTTCATGGATTACTGGAAAACTATTCACAGGGACTAATAAAAAGACCACACAGAATCTCACAGGGAACAGGAGGGAAGTAAAACCACCAGATCTCATGCAGCTCGGTTTTATTAATGTTCTGTGTCTTCCATGGATGGAAGTAGTGCCACAGGAATAAACACACATCTTGCAGGTTAATATCCCTGTTCTGTGATGCAAGATGCTGTGTGTTTATTTTACAATGGTCGAAGAGGTCTGTCACAGCATTCTGTGAAGAAACTGGGGTGTGTATTAAGTAGTGATGTCAGATGAGGAAAGTGAATATTGGTGTTCTGCATCACTATTTTTAGCAGAGCTTAACATTTTCATATTCAGCTGTTATTTTGCATGCATTTTACTATTGTACGGCAGAAGAGAAAACAAGCATATGCTTGAATTCGGGTAGGTCTGACTTTATTCTTTGCACAGTCAATAAAATGCATATAATTTAACTAGCTAAAATCAAAGTATATTATTTAAAATGTTGTAATGTTACCAGATATGTCCATGTCGCTGGGAACACCCAATTGAAGTCCCAGGGTTTGCTTTTAATTGAATTTTATTGAAGTCTAGTTTAGTCAATTGTACCAACTCAAGCCTACAAGCCACATAATACAATTAGAAATTGAAACCTGCCACTGCAATGAAGTTATCTGGTAACATTAAATGCTGTGAAGCTAGTGGTATGCCCTGTCATTTATGGATTGTACTGCATTGACTGTGACATTTCTTCCTGGTAAGTGTGAATGTTTGAGTGATTCACAAGGCAATACTTGCATCTGGTCTCAAAGCCCTATCATTCCACTATTGAAAATATAACCTTCCCACAGAACACATTTTAAACTGTTGTTTTTATTTCCATAATGTCTGCATATTAGACCTACAAAAACGGTTTCCATTTTTGAAGCACTTAAATTATTTGTCACATAGATTTGAAAACACAGCAGTAAAACTCCGGAGATTTTTTTGTCTTGTGTTCCCATCAATGCGTGGTCTATTACAATGGAAGCAAGCATTTGGTTGAATTGTCTCTTCGTTGAAAATATGAAACAGCCTATCATATTTCAAACGTTGGCCTAGTCTTCCAGCACTTGCTCTGAAAAAATAAATATATATCCATTTGTTGCGAGGGCCCTTCCCTTAGACCCACACCATCCCCCGAAGACAGCCTCTCATTTTTGGGGGGACTTAGAGGACAACTGAAAAGGGTGTTGCCAGTGATAGAAGTGTACCAAAAAAGTTGTGAAACTTTGACTCCGGCTGGGGACAGAGTAGGAAGGAAAGGAGCAACGTGCAGCACGTTTTTCAAAGGTTGCAGTCATGCTGCATGACAGCCAATTGAGTTGAAATAGAGTTTAATTTAGCTGTAACTGATATCCGCTGGTAAAATGGAGAAGTGTGCTTTAACGCCACCAAGAACAGTTCCGGAATGGTGAAAATGGTTGCATAAACTAGTGGAGCTGGTAATAGTAAAACATAAAAGTAGTGCAACACCGCTGCCGACCATTCCCGCTCACTTCGACCACTGGCTGTTGCAAGTCATGCAGCAATGCCCCTTATGTCCCACAATGTCCGTAATATCCCACGCCACTAATACCACCATATATGCAGAGAACACCTTAGCATGCCCATGTTTTGCCGCACACACACAGTAATATGCATGTGAAGTACAATAATACAACTGTAAAGTATACAAATGCAAAAGCCAGCAACAGCTAATAATGACGAAATACCAGTTCCTGCTGTACTCACCTGACATCTCTAGAGAGAAGCAGATGATTAAAAAGCTTGCAGAAAAGACTGCACATCATATTCTATAATCCTAGCTCCTTAAAACACGTCATTTTGCATTTTTGTACAGTATGTATGAGTTTGTTCGGATTACATATGCAGGACCAAATGTTCCATAATGCAATATGACAAGAGCATAAAAGAAAGACTGGCAGATTTGTACACACCTGACAGGGATCAACATGAGATGCCTGGAAACTTTCTTATGTGTTAGTCTACTTTTAAGATTTAGGGACAGTCCCCAGAAGAGCCAGAGGGCCTGATTCACAGAAGCAGTTTATAATGGCGAAATCCCATTGGAAAATGCTCTGTGAATCAGGCCATGGGCCCAGCGGAGTACCTTTGCTGAAAATGTTGGGGGGACAGCGATGGGGTGGAGGGACGGTGGGTGGTGGCTCTTAGGGATCGTTTCGGCCAAATTGTTCGATAAAATTTGGTTGAATGCTAGATTTGACTGAGTTCGGTCACCACCATTAGTTCGAAGCCGAAGATACCAAACATGAAGAGCTGGGGCTGCGGGGGTGTCCCCCGCTTCCCATGTTCGGTATTTTTGACTTTGCGGTTGCGGGGTTGTCCCCTGCTTCCTCAGCATTGGTGGTAGGGGACCCAACAAAAAAAAGAAGAAAAAGGGACACTGCGGCGTCAGATCCGACCCGCCTTAAATGGATGGATCTGACTCTGCAGGGTACAGGAGAGGTGGCGGTGGAGAAAAGGTCGGTAGGGGGGTTTATGAGTGTACTGGCCGTTTGGGGGAACATGGTTTTGTTTTTTGTACCAAGGCAAAAACATATTCGCAGCGAAAATTACTACGGTCAATTTCGCCATAATTAGGTACCTCGGTCAAACAACCTAAATCCCTGAGGGATAACACTAGACTACTACACCACAAGAGTCAATTTCTGACGCTCTGTTATAACTTTCATAAGACTGATGGCCTATCTCTAAAATTCATTTGGCCCCCCTCACATCTCCAGCCGGCCTGCCATGCACCCAGTGCCACAACATAACATTAACAAACTTAATTCCAATAGAACATACAAACAATGCATTATTTATCATTCATTCAGGCACAAAAGTCAACACACATATGCTTGCATACACTCTCACTCACACACAAATGCACCCGGGACACCTCTCGCTTTCAGCACATCAAAGAGGGCACCCAACGGCAAAGGTGTCCCGCCGGCAGGACAATGTGTGCTGAGCAATTCCTGCTCAGCACGCTCATTGTCCTGGCAGCAGGACACCTTATCCGTTCCGAATGGTAGAGGTGTCCTAGTGCCAGGACAATGTCCCAAGGAGCTCCGGGCAGCAGAGGGTCCTCACGTTGCTCTGTATCAACAGAGCATTACAATGTGAGCCATTAGGCACTGATGGGAGGGGGGTACTATTAGCAGGGACTTTTGTCCCTTTAGAAATGTGAAATGGAGGGATTGATCAGAAGTGAGCAGGGTGCATAATGTTGCATGCTTTACAAAATAATGTCTATGGCTTTAAAGCTCAAGGGGGATTTGTTAGTCTACATGATGCTATTGTGACTTTGCATGCAGAATGGGGAGAATACAAATAAAGTCATACTCCCGTTGCTCAACATATTTCTATGACAATGTACATAGTGTATGGTTAGTTTACTATGAAAGGCAAGTTTATTATGTAATGTGGTTTGCTTCCAAGGCATTGCTATAAATAATTATTTAAGCACATGAAATGTAAAGCAAAACCTTAATAAATATCTATATCAACTAAACCTGGAAAGATGTGCTCAGTCGCTTAAATTGTCCACATCCCAGTTTCAACATTTAAACAAGTGTGTGATCCTGAGCAAAATCATTTAATCACATTGTGCCGTATCTGCAGCTCTGCAAGTGACTCTGATTCACTTCAAAGCTTTTGTTAGTGTATCATGATATAATGGAAAAGCCTAATGACTATAGAGTTGCTCCACGTATAAAAAAAAGTGCAATTTAGGTATTTTGCACCACAAAGTTATTTGTCACTTGGCTTATTTATGGCAAATTATTCTAAAGTCACTTCCATGGTGCCTCCAAGTATCAAGGACTGATGTTGTGCCTTGCAATGTCCTTTTCTGTGAAGTCACTTCTGTTGGTGCAATCCATGTAATTATTCTGAAGTTTGCATGTATTTTGCCTCTAAGGGCTTGGACAGAGCTCTAATAGATGAGTTTCCTGCATCTGGAATGATCCTGCAGTTTTATTTTCGTTGTGTGTTAAAATGCCATCTTCCACTAATGTTACCAAAAAAGTATATTGGGGAAGGGGTGGGCGGTTTGGGGGTGCCAATGAGACCAAGTGGAATTTCACCCACTGCATTCCGTTGCTCAACCCCCTTAGCCCCCCCCACACACACTCTTACAATGCTGAATACTCCCCTGCTTAGTTTGTTAAGTGAAGAACTTTTTGGTGGCCTGTAACCTGAACCATGACACCCATTTACTAATTTGCACCAAACCGTCCTGAAAAAGTGTCTGCAAAACTCTAAATACTTTTTGACAGTTTGGTGAAGATTATTTTTGGCAGCAGGGGGAAAGGTTATACAGGGCTCCTAAAGGTGTGCTTTTAACACAGAATCCCATACGGTTCCTTCTGTGCACCTAGCGCAAAAACTGCTTAACAAAGGTTTTCCATGTTTGGAAGGCATATAGCACTCCAATTCATTTCACAGAATGCGCAGAGTGCGACATGTTTTGGTCACAGGTTTTCTCAGCTTGACTCTCTCTTTCCACTCTACTTGGGGTGGGCGCTCCTTCCGCCAACTTCATTTTGAAATTAGGATGGTGGTGCTTTAGTAGCATCTGAAAAGTGGCAAGACTAATTTTAGAGGCGTTGCAGAGCTGTGGCTTGTCACAGAGAATGCACCATTTATTATTGTTAAGGTTCATAGTGAAAGGTTTGAATACAAAAGAATCGAATGTAATACTTTCGAAAACAAAAGGACCTAAAAATTTGAATGCCCGTTTTTTGGGGGGTTTTTGGGGTGGGGTTGTGGGGGGCCCCCAAACTCCTGTTTTTTGGGGGAAATACCACACATTTTTCCTATACGAAACCAAAGAAAACAAAAATACATTTAAAAAAATCATTTGAACATTTTTTTTTCAATCCTTTTGTTTCAAACATATTGCATTTCGAAACTTTGTATTCGTAACTTTGACTGGACACGATTGTTAATGTGTCTTCATACCTGGGGCCTTAATGTGTACTGTGAGCTCGGCTCACATTGTCCAAATGTGACACACGCCCTCACTAGGGTCAGCCCGCAACAAACATACACAAACACAATTAAAAATTATAAAAAAATTAAAAAAGTAAGTGCCTCTGCTCTGCTTTCAAATCCTGCCCGAGCCACGTCTCATGTTACACCGACCTAACCTCTTCGCACTCACGCACCTCCAGACAGAAACCAGCAAGCTGAGTGATCTTCCTAGTTCCTGTCTGTGTGTCGCACAAACACAAAACCGGAAAGCGATTCTCTGCGTGGCGGCCCCTGGAAGTGTTGCTGTTAGCGTGACAGCATAGGAGCCAGGCCCTGCAACACCCAGTTTAGCACCCTGGCTGCTGACCTTGAGTCAGGCCAGCCAGGGTGACGGACTGAGCCATGCAGGGCATCCCAACCCTGAATTTGTTGGGGTGCGGCTTCCAGGCATTTCAGCATTATGTAATGAGACAGCTCAAGCCTTGCTGGGCACCCCAGTCGGGCTTACATTGTCCAAATACATAATTCATGATTGAGGCCCACCTACCCTCCCTCCAAAAGTTGGGGGGGACAAACAGGCATGCCACAGAAGTTGGGGGGGCAAAACCCTCTGCCCCCCCTATAATTACGCCCATGCATGGGCCTCATTACAAGTTCAGCTGAAGCCTTGCTGGTAAAACTGGCAGGCTGGCGCCAAACTTGCAAATTTTTACGGCCGCTGGCAGTGGGGAAATACAGGGCCATTACAACCCTGGCGGACCCTGTATTTCCCCATTGCCAGGGGCCGGAAACTTTCACTCCCCATTCCCGTTTGAGCCTCCAGGTCCGAACTGGAGGGCGCAAAGACACCCGCAAGCAGAACTCGTAGTTAACCGGTCCAGTAACTACGGTATCGGCAAGCTTACCGGTACCATAGTTACCGGACCGGCAAACGTTTAAGTCACCTGTTTTCACTAATAACCATTCATTAACCTTTAGCCATTTGGTCAGAGAATATGGCCCTGCCCACACTTTAGTCATCACTGATTAAGGTGCCTGCTACAGCAGCACCCCATGAAAACATTTAAAAAATCGATGCTTAAAGTAAACAGTGTGTCTAAAAGACACAGTTATGGACCACAGTGTGAGGGTACCTGTTGGTCTCGCTAGGGATGGTTCTGCCGGGGCTACTTGACCATTTTCTGGCATCTAGGGATGGCTCTGCCGGGGGCTACTTGACAATTTTTTGGTCAACATGACATGGTGGGGGGGAGGGCTTCAGCCCCTCCCTAATCTATGGCTGGAGTTGCCCCTGTCCCACAGGCATAACGTGGAGGCCCGCCCTGGCAAGAAATCCTGCCTACCCCACTGCCTTAAATAAATGAAGTTTACGACAAAAACACACATAAGGCGACTGAAATTACAGTTTGCACATTGCTATTTCCGGATGAAAAACAAATCAATGGATTAAGGGATCCAAATGAGTATTATAGCTCAGTTAATTTGGAACAGCTGTCTCCTATTACTGGCTTTCTCGCACACAATCACACGTGTACGGCGGAAGACCTAAGATGGATGCAATTAACAAACAAGGGTTGCTACTGAATCGATATGAAGAGACCCTCGGAGACGAGAAGCACCACAGGGTTCAATGATCGACTCTCTCCACCTCCCTCCATTCCTTTTAATTCTTATTTTCAGCAAATGTTTACCGACGCGTTTAGAAATCAGGATATGTATTTTTAATCATCCAATACTCAAGTGCATTCTGCGTTCAAAACAGATCAATACTAAAATAGCACACCGAGTGATTTTAGTGTAAATTCAGAAGATCCATTTTAAATGCATTTGGAATGAAAAATAGATAACGCACTCTCATCCAGCTTGAACGCATTAAGGACTTCAACTCTTTGATGACTTGTCTTGTGAATATCAGGAAGGAAAGGAAATGGAGTCAAAGGCTACCCTAACCCAAAACGTGACAGGGGGTCATAACATTTGCAGCGAAGCTAGGTAGTAGCTAGCTTGAAAAGACACACACCTTAAAAAGGAAGAGTGTATCAAGAAAAAGGTTTATTAACACTAACACAATAGACATATTTTCAAAAACGAGACATATTTTCAAAAGAGTGCCATTGCACTAAAGGTGTGCATCATTGAGCGCATAAATATCATCATTGAGCACATGAATATCTGCTTTTTCGTGGGTTAGTAGGCAGAGTGAAGAATTGATACATGTATTGCTTGGGATCACAATACGATCGTTTTGTCGACACAAAGACTGGTGTTTCTGGTTCGGTGTATTTGATGATATATTGCAGTGGCTGTACAGGGTGGAGCAGCACTGCTTGGATGTACCGAACGGTCTTCAGGACTGGGAGTTGTAGTTGGAGCCATGGTGGTGAAGTGCGTCCATCTGAATTTTTGAGAAAGGACTGGATTAGTCTAGGGGCGGTGGTGTCAATGGTTAGAAGAATTGAAGAAGGAACGCTGCAAAAAGTGGACCTACCATGTTCGGGTAGTTGTACGTCTAGGTCAAAGTCCAATATAATGTTCTATTTGGACTGGCGGGCATCTGCGAATACGTCAGATGTCAGGAGCTGTAAGTCACACAAATGAAAAAGGTAAGTAGGTATTGCCCTGGTTGGTGGCAACGAGTACTTGAAAGTGCCTATAAAGTGCTGTGCTGCATGTAGTGCGGCAGAGAGAACCGTCTGTGTTGGGTACAGGTGGTTGTGCAAAAAATTATTAAGTACAAAGGGCTAGTGGTGCGTCCAGTACTAGTTGGGCAGAGGTGCCTCACCGCTGATGTGGAATAGATCATGGCGGCGTGTGAAAACATGCAGAACTGTTAATGCAGGTAATCATTGGTACAGTGCTCGTTTTAGTGTAAAAAACTTGCGCTTTGAATTCTAGCGGGTTGTGTCTCAGTTGGCATGGCCGCGTGAGCATTCATGCCGATAAACGTGTCAGCCTACGAATTGAAGAACTGCGAGGATTAGGATAGGGCAGGTGACCCGGAGGGGGCAAGCGTAGATACCTGGTATTGTTCGGCTGGGGAGCTGTGCTGCGTCCGGCGCTCGGTCCCGTGGTCCCGTGGATAATGAGCTGCGTACCTCGTGAGGACGGATAGTGCGCCTCCGCGTTGGCGGGTCGTTTTTAAAAAAGAAGCGAGACATGGGCTGCAGTGCGCATGTCGCCGGGGTTTAGTGTACAGGCGCATGAGTCGATGCGGACTGAGCGCCACGTCGTCAGTCGGGAGATAGTGTCTGATCAGATAGATAAATGGTTGCCAGTACCTGTGATGTTAGGCCATCTTGTTTAAAGAGTTGGAAAGGCACCTAGACGTGGGCCCACGCACTTAATGATGAATATGGTATTTACAATGCAATACATGTTTGTGGTATATAATCGTGATACTTTGCCTATTAGTATCCGAAAAGTAAACATACACTATTGTGGTATTGAAAACATTTTGGAATGGATGACGAGAATGTGACAAAGTAGGCAGAAGGTTTTGGCTTACAGGTTAGATGGCACGCCAGTACATTTAGTGCAATTGGCTACTTGTACATACAATTGTTTATATAGTAAGGTGGTCAAATTTCAGCAAAGCCGACATTAGTAGGAAAAACATCGATTGTAACATTTCTTAGGAAGGAACATTGTTTAACAATAGGCACATAAAACACAAAAATTGTGTATTGCGGCTCGTATGATGGATCCTGTCCGAACCAAAGTGGACATTTTTATTGCAAATATTAGCATTTTTTACACAGAGCTCTGTTGTTAACAATGTGTAAACCTTCTGCCTACTTTGTCACATTCTCGTCATCCATTCCAAAATGTTTTCAATACCACAATAGTGTATGTTTACTTTTCGGATACTAATAGGCAAAGTATCACGATTATATACTACAAACATGTATTGCATTGTAAATACCATATTCATCATTAAGTGCGTGGGCCCACGTCTAGGTGCCTTTCCAACTCTTTAAACAAGATGGCCTAACATCACAGGTACTGGCAACCATTTATCTATCTGATCAGACACTAACTCCCGACTGATGACGTGGCACTCAGTCCGCATCGACTCATGCGCCTGTACACTAAACCCCGGCGACATGCGCACTGCAGCCCATGTCTCGCTTCTTTTTTAAAAACGACCCGCCAACGCGCAGGCGCACTATCCGTCCTCATGAGGTACGCAGCTCATTATCCACGGGACCACGGGACCGAGCGCCGGGCAGCACAGCTCCCCAGCCGAACAATACCAGGTATCTACGCTTGCCCCCTCCGGGTCACCTGCCCTATCCTAATCCTCGCAGTTCTTCAATTCGTAGGCTGACACGTTTATCGGCATGAATGCTCACGCGGCCCTGCCCACTGAGACACAACCCGCTAGAATTCAAAGCGCAAGTTTTTTCACACTAAAACGAGCACTGTACCAATGATTACCTGCATTAACAGTTCTGCATGTTTTCACACGCCGCCATGATCTATTCCACATCAGCAGTGAGGCACCTCTGCCCAACTAGTACTGGACGCACCACTAGCCCTTTGTACTTAATAATTTTTTGCACAACCACCTGTACCCAACACAGACGGTTCTCTCTGCCGCACTACATGCAGCACAGCACTTTATAGGCACTTTCAAGTACTCGTTGCCACCAACCAGGGCAATATCTACTTACCTTTTTCATTTATGTGACTTACAGCTCCTGACATGTGACGTATTCGCAGATGCCCGCCAGTCCAAATAGAACATTATATTGGACTTTGACCTAGACGTACAACTACCCGAACATGGTAGGTCCACTTTTTGCAGCGTTCCTTCTTCAATTCTTCTAACCATTGACACCACCTCCCCTAGACTAACCCAGTCCTTTCTGAAAAATTCAGATGGACGCACTTCACCACCATGGCTCCAACTACAACTCACAGTCCTGAAGACCGTTCGGTACATCCAAGCAGTGCTGCTCCACCCTGTACAGCCACTGCAATATATCATCAAATACACCGAACCAGAAACACCAGTCTTTGTGTCGACAAAACGATCGTATTGTGATCCCAAGCAATACATGTATCAATTCTTCACTCTGCCTACTAACCCACGAAAAAGCAGATATTCATGTGCTCGATGATGATATTTATGCGCTCAATGATGCACACCTTTAGTGCAATGGCACTCTTTTGAAAATATGTCTCGTTTTTGAAAATATGTCTATTGTGTTAGTGTTAATAAACCTTTTTCTTGATACACTCTTCCTTTTTAAGGTGTGTGTCTTTTCAAGCTCGCTACTACCTAGCTTCGCTGCAAATGTTATGACCCCCTGTCACGTTTTGGGTTAGGGTAGCCTTTGACTCCATTTCCTTTCCTTCCATTATACCTACCCTCAAGAGTCAGGCCCCCTTTACAAAAAAAAAGAGGGTTCCGCCCAGTTTTTCTCTCATTGTGAATATCAGGTCAATGAAGTCTAACAATCAATTTTTCTTTCAGTTTCTGCTGAACTCTCTCACCCGCCCAGCAACCCCTGCACCCCAGAAGATGCAGCACCCGGTGCAGGGAGAGGAAGTGGAAACTGGTGCAGGTATTGCAGGAATTACCCTATACCAGTTAAGCTGGGTGTTAGACAGGGGTGTGCACTGGCATCCATATTTTTCAATTTATACATGGTGAATTTTTGTGATTTTTTTTGGGAAAAAATGAATGCTTTTCCTGGGATTGCCAAGACTCAGCTGGGCTGGATCTGTTATGCAGATGATATTGTTATTTTTGACAATACGTACGTTGGGATCTGCAACAGCGCCAGGCAGTCTGCTCCTATGCGGACAAGAATGGCCTCACAGTCAATGTCGTGGTCTGGATGCATACCCCCGGGCATCCAGACCACGTCCATCAGCCCCGGGAGCAGGCATCATGTCGCCTTGAGAAAACCCAGCAACCCCTGCTAGGGGCTGTCTGGGTTCAGTCCTGGCGTCTATGGCGCCAGGCTCATATGGAACATCAGTCCTGGTGCCATAGGCGCCAGGCTCATAGGTGCACACTTACCTGATGCAGACCATGCTGCAAGAAGATCCAAGCCCGTGAGGGGCCTGGAAGGGACTACTTTACCTTAGGGACTATTTTGTTACTCGGGTGTTGTCGGGGAGGAATACCTACCTGGGACTACTTTGGGGGCTATTTAAACCACGCCCGAAGAGCAGCACACGCTTTGCGTTATTCTGCATCCAGCAGCGTAACGCTCACCGTGCCAGCAGCAGCATCCAGCCTTCTGCCACGCCCACCTCGAACCTGGAGCACCTAGAAAGAAGGAAAGAAGCAAGGTTAGAACAAGAGTATTACCCGATTTCTTACCTGATTCCGGATTCATCGCATCTTCAAACCAGAGGAAAGACTTTGTTTTAAACGCATCGCATCGCCAGCAGCCGCGCCGCACCAAACTCACCGTTCCACGCAGCATCTCTTCGATCTGGCACTGTCTCTATCTTTACATCGCCGAATCCCGGCACCTAAGGGGGACAAGAAACAACAAGGTGAGCAGAGAGAACAGACAGAGACAATCTTTTTAGCCGCCATATGCTTACCTGATTTTACCGCCGGAGGTATAATTCATCAGCACGCCACATCTTCTTATGCCGCACCTGTAAAATAAGGAGAAAGCAGCAAGTTTAACCCTTGGCATTATTCACCGGACAGTGTTGGGTAACACAGACTTTTACCGGAGCGCTTTCAGCTGTCAATCTTCTTATTGGGTCAAAGCTGCAAGATAAAAGAGGAATTGGACAGGAGTGAATTCCAGACATTTTGAACTCTTACGAACTATATACTTACGGCTCTTCGCCAGGATCTTTTGGAGTCAGGATTCGTCTACAACTCTTCCAATATCTTCAAGCCAGTGAAGTAACTGGTCATCAACGCGCCCCTGCGTGCTTCGCAGGATGGAGAGCTCTTCCTTCAAGAATATAAGGTGAGATTGCTGAGAGGGCGCCTCAGAGGTGATTAGTGGGGAGGACAGTGGGGGTGCTATCACGTGAATCCACAAGTGGCTAAACCCATCACTCCACTTGTAGGAGAATATTTCTACGGGTCAAGCAGACAAGATTAGGAGGGCAGATCCAGTCAGTCATTGCTGCACTACGCATCACGTGGCTGGAGGCCGCAGCAGTCCGGGTCTGACCGACGCCCCTGTGGGAGCCAGGTGAGCGTAACAGTCACCAAAACGCAATTCATGGCCATTGGGCATGGCCGATGTAACAAGATATCTATCCCTTGTAATATTGGGACTATTAAAAGAGTTCATTCTTATAAGTACCTGGGCTACGAAGTTGTGTCTGAAAAAAATGGGGTGAATGAGAATGTGCAGGAAAATAAGCGGGCAAAGGTCCTCTCCACTAAGGGAGCAGTACTGGCATTCTCTAGAAGATCTGCAGAATATAGCCTGTGCCGAATATGCACTGTCTTTAGACAGAAATTAGCATCAGCCTTTCTGTATGGCCTTGAGGCCTCTTATTGTAATTGGTCTTTATGGGCTGATAAAATTGAAGGACTCATTTGTCATAGAATTCGGGGGCTAAGTAACTACACTCCTATTGAGGCTACTAGGCTGAGATGGGACTAATCTCTCTCTCTACCCTTATTAACCTTAATAGAGCAAATCTCTACTTTAAAATCATGTTATCGCCACCTAATTCATTCCTGTCAACACTCTGTGCACTGCTGGAGAACGGTACCAGTGTGGTTGTTAAACGGGAAATCATATTGTGCCTCCTTCTGATATATATTGGCCTAAGCCTAGTCGCTCTGCGAAGAAAACCACATCACAAAAGTTCCAATTTTGGATCGACTTCGCCGCCATGTTAGGATCATCCGCCATTTTGATTTCTGTTCGTATGTGATTCTCTGTTCTAAAATGGTGGACTGTGTTTCTAACTTGTAACCGAGCCTTCCAGACCCTTGAATCCAGTTAATGGTTAGACTGTCCAAGGGCCGAATGTTTAGACTAGGTAATGAGACCCTGCCCCGAGCATGACTTGTGGTCTAAGGATTGTCTGCACTAACAAGCCTCATCCACGAATACACATCGAGGACAATACTAAGTAAATGTCGAGCGTGGACACTGGCAGAACTACATTGTGAAGGGATATGTGCTAAGGCTCACTGCTAAATCCAGGAATACACTTTGCCCTTGAAACTTGTTGGAAACGCAAACCTATGTAATCCATGTGCATATTATTGTATGAGCTATATGCAAACTCGGCACAAACTCGAGACCGCAGATTATTAACCTGTAGAGGGGCTGGACAATATTGCAGGAGATGTATAAGTAAAGCGAATATTTAGATGTCCAGTACCTCTCCCTCCTCACTCTGACGGGCTGGTAATCATTGCGGGGTGTCGAGAGCCAGATAGCTATCTGTATCAGATCTGTGTTTCTTTGTAACTGTGCAGTATTAAAAGATCTGTGAATCTTTATAGCCCGTGTTTGGTGTATTTCCTTTTGTGGTACTCAGCCTCAATATTTCCTTGCTTTTACAGATGGCGCCTGAATGGGGAACCTCAAGATTGATGCCATCTCGTTGAAGTGTTGACACGGCTATCGGACCGGGATCGGACAGTGAGAAAGGGGGCCCCTTCTTGGATGAGACGCGATACCTCAACAGTACTGCACAACCCGATCCCTGGATGGTGAGCCCGCGGTCCGAGACGGCATCTTGACGAGGGTCCATATATCGAGGCGGGCAGTTTTGCCGAAATCACCAACCACGAGGGTCCTTAGTTGTCCTTAGTAATCCGATCGGACCTCCTTTAGTTCTTTGATCAGGTGAGTTGTGACCCGATTCTTAAGTATCCTGATAATTTGATTTGGCGTATTGTACTCGCGAGCACAATTATTGACCAGGTAACACCAGGAATCTGATATGCCTGAGGAATTCTCTCCCTTCTTTAGGGCATTATTCCACAGAGACAGACAATCTTTGGAATTTAGCCATCCGTCGCCACAGGAGGTGTCGCCGGCTTGTACTATTTACTGTAAGCATGGCATTGGTAGTGTAGTGTTTAATGATATTTGGCACAGACAAACTAGACATGCTTCCGAACTTCAGTGGCCAACCAATGGTAGCTTTGAGATTCCTTGTATAGAATATTTAGAGTCTATATTGTTAAAGAAAAAAGCTAGACCTGCAGCATTTGATGTATTACAAAATTGGAAGAAAGAAGCTGTTCAGCAACTTAAAAGTAGAGAGAAACATGCGCACCGACATATGTCCAACACCGAAAAGTGTTGTTGTATGATCAAAGTAAACAGTCAGAGTCAGTTAGAAATATGGATAGGGCTTTTCAACTTGGTATTCAGAAAATATATCCATCTAAAGATTTTCATGTGTCTGATGAATTCATTGACAAACTTCTAAATGAACGAAGGCCTGGTGCCACTGCGCCACCTCCGTTTGTACCTACTCCTGTTGCTTTACCTCTTCCTGTTGTCGTTCCTCCTCCCGTAGTAATCCCTGCTACGCCTATCGCTCCTCCTATTGCTCCTCTTCCTCCGGTTATTGTTCTTCCTCCTATTGTTGCTCCTCCACCTGCACCTCCGGCTTTGCCTACTGTTACGGGTCTGGTAGATTTGTCTTTGCCTTCTGCACCAGTGGTAGCACCTTTGTTACCAACTGTACAAGATCCTTCTACTCTTTCTCTTCCAAGTGGTTCTGTTCCACTTCTAGTTGATAAGGGAGCAGAATCAAAGATTGTAACTCGCAATACTGTGTCTAAAGAGAGAACGCGCGATTTGACTCCATGGGATTAGACAGTGCATGGAGAAGGGTGAACAATCTGATATTTTTGCCACACTCTCTAATCTAGAAAGTTTTCCTGAGAAAAATGTTTTTATCGAAGGACTGGGAATTCATTTTTCTGTAATGTGGAATAGACTGAATGATGTAGATCTCCCACAAGGGTTGAGGGATCTGAATGTTTTAGCATATTCAAGAGATACTGCAGAGAAAGTATATGAGCACGTCGAGAGGGTTTTTGAGTAAAGAAGGGAGTTGGAAAAGTTACGGAATGACAAAATTGATGGTGATAGTATGAGCGCTATTTTTGTACAGAAATGGTTACTTCCTCTTTGTAAGTCGATGAGTGAGGAAACACGAATTTGCACAAAAGATGCGATTAGATGGATTTCAGACATGTAGATATCTCCCATAGAAGTATATGACATGTATAGTCAGTATACACCAGAAATGCAGAGGAAAGTGATTCAGGTTTTGTTAGAATACCTGCAGGATGAATGTATAAAAAGAAAGATTTGTTGTCCCGGAGAATTATTGAATATCTATAAGAGAGCTTTTTCGTCTGACACTCCTTCAGCTGCTTTTGCGCTCGATTTAGCTCTGTTGCCCAGTAAGCGTTCAGAGTTTCCTATCTCTCAGTTGCCTGTGAGAGAGGTTCCTCCAACATTTATCCCAAAAGTTGAGATTCCAGCTAATGTTGCAGCAGGCACTGCTGCTCATGACATTCCTGCTCATTATGTTTCACAGTTTGTTCACGTCCGGTTCTCAATACAGGAAGTGAACACTATCAGACAATCCATCCAAGATATTAGAAAGAATCCGACAGGGTTCTATAAAGAGATAGAATCCATCTTGCAGTCGTCAGTATTTACTCTGAGTGATATAGATTTGTTATTTCCTGTGCTCCTACCTATTGATTTGTGGAAACAAATTAGGACTGTACACGATGCAGCAGTGTTAGGGGACACATGGGATAATATGGTTAGACAAGATAGAGATAGACCAGCTGGCAAGAGACCGCCACAGGTGATACTGACTTTGCCTGATAGAATAGTGACAAAACTAAAAGCTTTCATTCCTGAGAGAAGGATTGTTTGGGCCAAACTTACTGCTTGTGTCCAAGGGAAGTCTGAGGGTGCTACCAAATTCTTTAATCGGTTTGAACAAGTGTTTTCAGATTTCAGTGGACAAGATTTGAGCACAGAGTCTGGAAAACGACTATTTGTAGACAAATTTGTGTGTGGATTGTTCCCTGACATCCAGTCGCAAATTATGACTTCTGAGAGCACTTGGCAGGCTAAGTCTCAGTCTGAAGTATTGCATATGGCTCAGTACTATGAAAACCGACTCAATCATGAAAAAGAGAGAATCGAAAAGAAAAAGGGAGAACTGAAAACTAAAGTTCTATTGCAACAGATTGTTAGAGGCCCTAGAGGGGGTAGTACACATTTTAGGGGACAGTATGTTCCACAAGGTACTGTGCCGTTGGGTCCTGTACACGCAAACCAGTTTGCTTATTGCAGACAAGAGAGTCATTGGCGAGCACAATGCCCGATCCTCCAGCAGAGGTCGAATAAGACATTTGGTATCATGGGTAGACGATCCAGAGGCCGCCCTGGGTCAGGGGGTCCTGGTAGAAGCCAATTTTCTCAGAATTCACAGCCTTTTTCACAGGACAATCAGTTACTGGGTGTGGATAATAGAAACATTTTTGATCATCCTTCTACTGCATATCTCTCTGAAGACCTTCCTTTTGATGACATTTTGTTTCGCTAGGATTGCCCGAAGCAGGGTTTCGAACCGACACCTATTCCCATTAATCAGAAAGGTCCCTACGTTGAAATGATAGTGGGAAATAGGAAACATCTATTCATGATAGATACAAGAGCTCAGAAGTGTTTTATTGACCATTCACGGGTTCCAAACATTCCACTGTCAGGGCAAACCAATGTTTCTGTAGGGTTTTCTGGTACACCAGTGGTTAGTCCGGTTTCTTCGCCGGTACAGATTACACTGGGTCCATTCACGGATCACTGTCCATTTCTTTTGACAACGAACTGTGGAGAAAATTAATTTGTTGGAGTTGAATCTGTTGAAAGAATTAAATGCAGTAATTCATTGTTTTTCGGATGGAGTGCGTTTGACGATTTCACCACTGCAACTTTCTGTCTCTCGGTTCCTGACTAGACCTTTGTCGCCGGAATCTAGTGATGTTCCGGAGTGTTTATGGGTGATTGATGACAATGATGACGGTGTTCTACAAATTGAGCCTGTTAGAATCATTTTGAAACACGGAGTAAAGTTGCCACGTATTCCTCAGTATAAGATTTCGGTTGATGGTGAGCAAGCTTTGAAGTGTATCATTTTTGATTTTGTACACCGTGGGGTAATTGAAGAAATTGCAGGTAGTTTGTGCAATAGTCCGATTTTGCTTGTGTATAAGAAAGGCGATAATGCAATTCCTTTTCATTTTATCATTGACTTACGCGCTATCAATAAGATTGTTGCTCCCCAATTTCCTATTGTGCCTCATGTACCGACGATACTAACTATGATCCCAGATTCTGCTACTCACTTTAGTATTGTAGACCTTAAGAATGCTTTCTTTAGCATTCCTATAACAAGGATAGCAGATACCTGTTCGCGTTCACCTTAGGGGGACGCTCGTTTACATTCACCCGTGCGCCACAAGGGTAGACGGAAAGTCCGAGCATTTATAGTAGGGCTTTGAAAGAGCAACTTGATACACTCAAGTTGCCTATCACTTGTACATTGCTTCAATATGTAGATGATCTTCTTTTAGCTGCTGACTCAGAAGGTGTCTGTAAGGAGGCCACCGTGTTGTTGCTTATTCACCTAGCAAAACATGGACATAAAGCTTCACTTAAAAAGTTTCAATATTGTCGACAGGAGGTCGCCTATTTAGGCTATCTCCTGTCAAAGGAGGGAAGAAGGTTGACGCCTGAACGGATTAAAATCATTTCTAGCATGTCTGTCCCAAATACACAGAAGGAAGTCAGAGCCTTCATAGAAATGGCTTCTTATTGTAGGCAGTGAATCCCCAACTTCTCACTAGTGATTAAACCAATGTTGGCTTTGAAAAAGAAGGGCATTTCTTTGCCATTGCCATGGAACTTGGAACACCAGAAAGGGTTTGATCTGCTCAAGACTGCACTGTGTTCAGTACCAGTTTTGGGCACACCAAATTATGGAAAGGCCTTCGAGTTGTATGTGCATGAACGTGATGGATGTGCTTTGGCTGTATTAACGCAGGAACATGGAGGGAAGAATAGGCCGTGCGGTTACTTTTCTTCCGCCCTTGATCCTGTTGCATGGACTTTGCCAAGATGTTTGAGAGCTGTCACTGCTGCTGCTGCATCTGTAAAACAGAGCGAGGGAATGGTCCTAGGCCTTGCTTTAACCTTGTTGGTACCTCACTCTGTAGATGTTCTATTAAACAGAACACACACACACAACACCTCACCTCCGCACGATTAACGAGATACAAATTGATCTTGTTTACACTGCACATTAAAATTCAGAGGTGTTGTGTATTGAATCCGGCTGAACTATTACCTTTCCCTCAAGGTACTGCTTGCAGTGACGAAGTGTCACATGACTGCCTCTACACCACAGAGCAAGAGACTAAAGGCAGGATCGACCTGAAAGATACTCCTTTGAACGACCCACAAGGGGAGCTGTTTTGTGATGGCTCCTGTTTCAAACTTCTGGATGGTACATCCACGGCTGCTTATGCCATCACCACACTAAGCACGATTGTTGAAACCAAAAGAATTTCGCATAATTCCACGCAGGTCACAGAGATTATTGCATTGACTCGAGCTTGTGAACTTTCCGAAGGGCTTAGAGTAAACATTTATACTGATAGTCAGTATGCTTTTGGGGTAGTTCACAACTTCGGTAGACTTTGGGCAGAACGGGGTTTCTTGACCTCACATGGGACGAAGATTCAATATGGCTCCTTGATAGTGCGGTTACTTTCAGCGCTTGCACTTCCCACTCAGTTAGCGATCATGAAATGCGCAGCGTATCAGAAATCATAAATGATGTAGGAAAAGGGAACGCTTTCGCTGACCAGATAGCCAAACAAACTGCCACTGATCTCTATTCAGAAATGTACACTGCAAGGGAAGCCACAAATGTTTGTACCATAGACGAAGGTATTGAATCTGTAAAGAATATCCAAGCCGATGCCACGTTAGAAGAAACTAAGCAATGGGCTGAGGGTTTTGCGAGGTTGGATGATGACGGGAGTTGGGTGGATAAGTTAGATGGGAAAATGGATGCTGCCAGACGTGTACATTACTACAATGGTCGCAATGGTTCATGGGCCCATCCACATCTGTGCAAGAAAGGTTTTCAAAATGTTAGAAAATGTCTGGGTGAACGATAAAATCTCAAAAACAGCTGAACGTTTTGTCCAAAGTTGCATGATCTGTCTACAGCACAATAATATGGGAAAGGGCACATCGACACCAAGGGGTAGTTTTGGTCCACCTTCTGTCCCCTTCGAAGCCATCCACTTTGACTTTATTGAAATGGAGCGTTGTTACAATTTTAAGTTCGTGTTAGTTGTTATTTGCGCCTTTAGTAAATGGGTTGAAGCCTTTCCTGTGAAAGACGCCACAACAATGACAACGGTGAAAACCATGCTTAAGGAATATTTTCCTAGGTTTGGTTTGCCAAGGGTCATCTGGTTGGACAATGGTCCACATTTCATCGCTGCTGTAATTCTGCAGATATGCGCGGGATTACAGATCGATAAACGGTTCCATTCGTCTAGACATGCGCAGAGCGCTGGATTGGTAGACAGACACAATGGAATTTTGAAAAAACCAGCACGCTAAAATGTGTGCCGGCACCAAATTGAAATGGCCGGACGCCTTACCGATAGTGTTACTGTCAATGCGCACCACCCCACAGACTAAGACTGGGCTCTCTCCACACGAGGTGGTCATGGGTAGGCCAGCTAACATTTGGAATGTCCCAAAGCCCCAGGCCCTGAGGGATATTGAACATGTGCTTCTTTCTGACTACTGTGACTGGTTAACTAAAAATCTGTATTTGATTTACCAATAGGTGTGAGAAGCCCTTCCGGTAAAGTACGAGCGGCCAGGTCACAGTATCTGACCTGGGCAGTGGGTGCTTGTGAAAGCATTTGAACAAGCATTCTGTCTTGCACCGTGGTGGAGAGGTCAACACCAGGTCCTCCTGGCCACACAGACGGCGATCCGGGTGGAAGGAAAGAGGCACTTGATACATCCGTCACATGTCAAGAGGATTCCCTTCCCTTTGCCACACGATACAGAAGATACAGAGAATCTTACCTGCTCTGCTCCCAATGATCACTCAGCATTGAGCAGTACTGAGAGTGCTTCGGAGACACTCCCTGAGCCTGTAGGGCCTGGGGAAACATCTGCTTCATCTCCACACTCTCTTACAGATCCTTTTTCACCATTGTTAGGTTCTGTTTCGAATTCACCACTTCCATCAGGAAGCAACGACACATTGTTCGCAGATCACACCGTACCAGGAGTCACAAGGTACAATCTGCGTCCACGGAGCTAGAGTTACTGCACTGTTCAGCTGTGCCAACACGAAAACCATCATAGGGCTTGTCTTTTTTCCCTGTTTTTTGCATACAAAGGAAAGTTGTTGGCTAGGGATAGGGAAGGACTAAGAAAATGCGCGATCAGAAGATCGCCAGCAAATGAACTCCGGAGCTTTTTGTTTTGAAGAAACAATGCCTGCTACCGCCTCCACCCATAGGGAACAAACAAGTGAAAGTGTGGCCAGTATAGACAATGGACGATCGAATACATGGTCTCTTAAAACTTATTGTTTTCTTGTAATCATGTTAACCGGTTTCACAATAGTAATTGCTTTGGGATTTTGGTACATGGAAGAAGTACGTCCTCTTGAAACTCTTTTGCCCACTGAAAATGTACCCACTGTATCTACACCTTTCGTGCATCTGCACACTCTATCTCCTAGAGACTCTCAACACAGACAGAGTCACCACAATAAGACACTACTGCTTATAATGAATGCAGCACATACCATTTTGAACAGGTCTAATTGCTGGGTCTGCTCTCATTTACCGCAACATGGAGACAAGGGTTTGGGCTGGTATATTCATCCTTTGCCTCCAACTACTGCATGTTATGCTTCTTTAAGGGCACTATTCTTTGGCCGATGGAATGATAGCATCTCAGGTAACTTTGATGGAACAAATTTGAATGAATTGTAAAGACGTGTTTTAACGCCCCTAGGATACTCACTTTTTGCAAATAGGAGTAAGCTTAATGTTGCTTCTATTAGGCCTTCTGATAGACTGTCTCAACCTTTTCAATCTCTGATCTCTTTCAAGATGGCACCTATAGGCAATAGGGATGCCACGCCACCTTCCTACACTGTTAACCCTAGTCCTGATTCCGTTTCTTTTCTTCATACAGAGGAATGGTACTTAGTCAATGGGTGACTTCAAGGGTTGCACTAACGTTGCAAACTTGACCAGTGAGGACAGACCTTTGTATGTAGGCGAACCTGTCTACTTTGTTTGCGGTAATTAAGCTTTCCCATGGCTACGTAGGGATTGGCAGGGAACCTGTTATTTAGGAATTCTGTTACCAGGGGTATTTATAGCTAGTACCACAGAAATCTCTAAAGCTCGTCCAAGGCGGGATGAGACTGGCGATACTTCATCACAAGTTCTGGGTGACGTAGCAAAATCCTTTGTACCTTTCTGGGGACAAATACTAAATTCTGAGGATATCAGAAGACTAGCGAGAGTACTGGAGAGAACCATCAACCGGACCACTGACATACTCTATAACATGACTCTATAACAGAAAGCGATAAGTTTAGTGGCACTACAGAACCGGATGGCATTAGACGTCATCCTGGCCGAGTGTGGTGGAGTATGTAAATTAGTGGGGTCCGCTTGTTGCGTTTTCGTACCGGATTCCTCCCCAACCATCTTTAAGGCTATACAAAATCTTCACGTCCTTAGTTCAGGAGTGCACGTTCGCGAAGGAAATTGGGATCTTAGCGCTTGGTTCTGGGACTTCTTACGATCTTGGGGAAGGAAGCTACTTTCAGTCTTATTGATTATTCTGGGTATTCTGTTGTTCTGCTGTTGCTGTATACAATGTATTCCTGTCATATGTTCATTATTAGGAGGATGTTGTGCACAGACTATGGGAACATTAGGACAAAAGGTACGCGCACCAGAAAGAATGACCAAGGAATTTGTGTTGAAGGAAATTTCTGTCACAGACCTCATGGCGATTGATATCTCTGATGATTGTGATTCAGGTTGTATGGACATTGAGACGTGGAGTTACTTGTAAAGTGACTAATAGTAGTTTAGCGCTTGGCTTAGGCCAAAGGAGGGTTTGTTAAACGGGAAATCATATTGTGCCTCCTTCTGATATATATTGGCCTAAGCCTAGTCGCTCTGCGAAGAAAACCGCTTTGCAAAAGTTCTGATTTTGGATCGACTTCGCCGCCAATTTAGGATCATCCCCCATTTTGATTTCTGTTTGTATGTGATTCTCTGTTCTAAAATGGTTGTCTGTGTTTTTAACTTGTAACCGAGCCTTCCCGACCTTTGAATCCAGTTAATGGTTAGACTGTCCAAGGGCCGAATGTTTAGACTAGGTAATGAGAACTTGCCCTGAGCATGACTTGTGGTCTAAGGATTGTCTGCACTAAGAAGCCTCATCCACGAATACACATCGAGGACAATACTAAGTAAATGTCGAGCGTGGACACTGGCAGAACTACATTGTGAAGGGATATATGCTAAGGCTCACTGCTAAATCCAGGAATACACTTTGCCATTGTAACTTGTTGGAAACGCAAACCTATGTAATCCATGTGCATATTATTGTATGAGCTATTTGTGAACTCGGCACAAACTCTAGACCGCAGATTATTAACCTGTAGAGGGGCTGGACAATATTGCAGATGTATATAAATAATGCAACTGTTTAGATGTCCAGTATCTCTCCCTCCTCACTCTAACGGGCTGGTAATCATTGCGGGGTGTCGAGAGCCAGATAGCTATCTGTATCAGATCGGTGTTTCTTTGTAACTGCGCAGTATTAAAAAATCTGTGAATCTTTATAGCCCGTGTTTAGTGTATTTCCTTTTGTGGTACTCAGCCTCGATATTTCCTTGCTTTTACATGGTGATGAGTAAATTTAAGATCATGAATGAGGGTTTCTTTGAGAAGTTGTGCTGGACACTGAGGTGGGAATACAGTGAAGGTGCTCTGATGAAATCTTTGAAAAATTCTGCTGAGAAACTAGATTGGGTCAATAGCCATAAGAAAGTTGCAACTATGAAGTCCCTATGCACCTTTCCAGGATGTGTTTTAATTATAAGGAGCCACAAGAATATCTAAAACTCCTCCCATCCTTGACAGCGCGTCAGCGGTTCATGAACATCAAACTGACCCGCCTTGATGTATTGGAAATAAGAGGGGCCTGGCTCATGAAAGCACCTGCAAATCTGCTGTGATAAGCAGTAAATAGAGTCAGCTAGACATGGTCTCACCAAATGCCCTGTGATGAGACCTATATATGCACACTATTACTCCAAATTTGTGGAAGATCTAGAAGATATAACCTGTGAATCTTTCTGGTTACGTTGTCTGTCTGGTGAAAGCCGTAGCAAGATCATTGTCATAACGCAGGTATGGAAATGTGCGAATAGACAGCTGCGAAAGTTTGAAAATGATGTGAAATCACTGGAGGAACTGTATAAAAGCTGACTTTGGACACATTAGACAGATAATTCTGCTGGACTACAGGCTCTGCCTCTGTTGATCTCTTTCATGGTAGATGATATGCATCTATGTTATTCTGTCAAGATTTTCCTCTTTACCATGAGTAGACATGTGACTGTTTTCTTTTTCTTTTCCTTTTTGTTTAATGATATTTAAATGAATTTATTTTTATACTGATATATTTATTATATCTTTTTACTCCCATTTTGTAAAATTTTGCAAATTTTGTATATTAATTTCTTCTTCTTTTAAATGTGCTAAGTATAAGTATGTGTTAAAGTTTTATAAACTGTATACACAATAAAAATAAAAATAAAAGATTTGCAGGAAATGAAAGATTTGAGCAAAGTGGACAATCATAGAGTAACAAGGGCCAAGCATGCCCCTATTTTGGTGGGGCAATATCACTGCATTGGGTTTGGGGGTTGGTCCAGTGAGGGCAGACAGGTGCAGAGATTGTGCCCTTTGGGTTTTGTGACAACAGATTGTAAATATTCTATTACAGCCCACAGATGGAAAGGGCAGCAATTGGTTATAAATAATGATTTTTTTTCAGGCAAAGCTTGTTATTGTTGTGTAGCGGCACCCATAAATAAATAAATAATACAGGGCCTGCAGTAGCAGAGCTGTAGTTATGGTTAAGTTGTTCAGCCCATAGGAAGAGCCCTTTTTGGGCGGTTTATAACTTTGCCTTCCCTGGACGAATCCTCACGAACCTTTGAAGATAGCAAAGTTATAGGGGGTCCCAAAATGTGTGGATTTGCTCACACCTATAGCCCACACCGCTGGATGGATTTTCACCAGATTTGCGGCAGGAGCAGCAGCTTGGCCCCGAAAGCTAACTTTTGAAAATTTAGTGTTAATCTATCAAGTAGTTTTTTCTTTTAAATGACCACAAAAATAGGTAAAAGAAATTATTAATATCTAGGTTCGGTCCGTGGACTCACTTCCCTGGCCTCAGGCCATCAGCCGGACAATCTGGCTACTGGTCATGAGGGACTAGCAATGGGGTTAAAGTGGGCATGGCCACCAAGGACCGGCTATGTGGTAAAATGTTTCGAAATTGGGATAGGTTTGAATGAGAGAAAAAAACTGCTTGTGGGTACAGGAGGAAGTGCTGGATGGGATTGCAGCAATGTGCACGAGGAGGGTCAGCAAGAACTTGAAAGCATGGTTTTGTAAATATGTCCTCTGTTTTATTTAAGTGTAAAATGTAAGTACACAACACCGTAATATAACATTGGTGTCTGGGCAATGGGCCTGGCCGTCAGCAAGGAGAAATGTGTACTGTAATTTACTTATTGGGGCATGTGGCATGGTCTCAAAAGTACTGTCTTTACCAGAAAGCCTGGCTCGGTGTTCTGAATCACTATCATCCGTTACTGCTCGCCACGCAGTCTCGGTACTCCTGCGCTCGGTTGGGTAGTTTTTAGCGATTGAGCCTACTGAGACAGGGCGGCGAGCAGTAACGGATGATAGTGATTCAGAACACTGAGCCAGGTTTTCTGGAAAAGACATAACTTTTGAGAGTTGAAACCAGAGCACAGAATAATGGTCTAAAGGACCCATCCACTAGACGGAAATACTTTTTGTCCCCCATGATCTGAGTTACCACCAGATCGCCACATAAAACAAAGGGTTAGAATACTGATTTGTATTCCATCTCTAAACAATACCCGTCCTGATGAAGGCCTACTAGAAAATCAAACGGTATGGTTGCTGGATGTACGCACCATTACTGAAAAGGCCGAAACACTCTGTGTTGACGTACTTCATTGAAAACAACATCCGAGTAATAAATGAAAAGGTGGCAACTGGGCACACTGGCATGTAAACCACAGGGTGCTTCAAGCCTGAGTATGCAACCATAACTGAATGAAACAGAATGTGGTCTAGATAAGGAAAAGTGACAAGAAATCAGTTGCCACTAGCCGTAAGACTTTGCTTGGTTGTAATGCTGACAGCCATAAACCAATTGCACAAAAAATGTGTAATATTTATGTTTCTTTGAAATAGAAGCACTTTTTGAATACAAACTCTACATAAGAGGCTTATAAGAGAACAAGCCCGAATTATACTGTATGTTAAATGTTTTTATGTTTTTATGATATGCATGTAATGAACAATTGTAATCTATCATGTTGCATGCTTAACAAGCAGAAAGTTAATAAAAATGAACTTGCAAGCTTCAAGAAGATTTTGAAGGCGTAGTGCATTTCTAAATAAGACATATGCACTGGAAATATAGTTTTGACTATTACTGGAGGTCTGAGGGAGGGGTAGCTTTTCACTTTTGTCCCGTATGATATATGTACCTTCCCCATTTACAAGTGAAAGCCCCTGTTAACAAATAAAATAAGTGTTAACCCTTTTGTATATAATAGTATACAATTGTCCATTAGCACCCTGGGTGGGGGAGCCAGCCAATCAGGTGGCTAGAAAACAGGGTTGAACCGCTGGTACAAGCCTGCGTTCCAAGACACCTAACGGCCGGTTCTCCCAACCGCCTTCTTCGCTCCCGCACCCACCCTTCATTCCATTTTTTTCACCCCTACCGACTTACCTTATTTCGGTTGTGGCGGGTGCCACCGCCTCATTCACTCCTTCTCTTCGCCTCCGCAGACCGCCATGGAAAGGGAAGAGGGGCTCCGTACAGCCTTCCCTTTTAATGGCAGCCATCTGTTACGCTCACCTGGTATCCACAGGGACGACACCCAGCCAGGTTACTCGCTGTTACGCTTCTCAGCTTTGCCCTGATGTGGTCTGCGGGGAAGGTTCTGCCTTGTAGTAGAATTAGGTGTGCTCTCCGCCATGCCTTCTTTGCAGGGGCGCGTTGTCTTGCTTGGGCGAGTGCGGTCCAGTTACTTCACTGACGCCGGCACGTTTGATATTGTTCAGGTAGGTCTTACTGCTGTTCTTTAGTTTTGTTGCTATCCTGCATGCCTTTCTTCATTTAAAATGTCTCTTTTTTTCTGACTTCGATATGCGGAGCTTCAGCGCAGCGAACTGGCTTGGTTGAGCCCCGCTGGTAAATGATGGCGCATTAAGAGCACTATGATGCGGTAAGGAAGCGCTATGTGCAGCGCTGCAAAGTCTTGCCTTTGCTAACCTGTTTTTTCCTTCCTTGTAGGTCTCGGTGTTCTTCAGCGCGAGTGGAATGTCCAGAGTGGTGCCAGCCGAGAGGCGACCAGCCAGGTAAGCCTTTTGAGCAGTTCGTAATTTGTAAATGTCTCTATTGCTTTCTTTAATGTTGCCTCTATCTTCCTCTTTCAGGTCATTCTGTCCGGGAGGCGTGCAGATTCGAGGAAGCTGTTCTCAGTAGCTGCGAGTGTTTAAAGATGAAGACTGCAGGTAAGATGCTGCTGCTAATGATGTTCCTTTTGTCTCCTTGCAAGTTCTGCTTCTCCGAGGTTTGAGGGAATAGCTGGACACGGTGAGTGTCACGCTGCAAGCTGCAAAGTAACGCGAAGCATGTTGTCTTGTTCAGGTGTGGTTTAAATAGCCCCAACAAAATAGTCCAGGTAAAGTAGTCCCTAGGCTACCACACCCAAAACACTAGACTGCATAGCTTGGTTCTTAGGAACCAAGCTATGTCAATGCCTCCATGTTGGCTGACAATACAATAAAGTAGTTCCCAAGCACATTGTTTTTCATGGTGTATTAGCCTGGCGCCATAGGCGCCAGGACTGGCCCCATGAGGGCTTTGGAAGAGGATGCCAGGCTCTAGAGGCCCGAGTCCTGACTCCACCTGGCCAATGGGTTTGCCAGAGGGGGGTTTTGGCGAGGGTCGTGACACCATCTTGGAAAGGGATTTTCCTTTCTACAGTGGGACACCACCCGCGTCCCACTGTACGAAGGAAAATCCTTTTTTTTAGCACACCGGGTTACCTCTTTGGCAAACCAGGGTGCTAATAGCCTTCTTCCACCGTTGCACGGGTTGGACCATGAGATATTGACCCGGAGCCCTTGTTATCCATCCTCGCTTCACCCCCGAGGAGACACCACCCGAGACCGATGTGGTCGGCCCGGTCGTTTCTAGGGATACACCTTCGATCCCATTTCGGCTAACAAGGTGATGCACAAAGAAGCCGTAGCAGGGGGAACACAGAACAGCAGCCACACTGCCCGCCTGGCAACCCAAAGCCAAGACCGAGCCAAAAACCAAGGCATCCCCAAGTAAGTTCGGCGCACATCGGGGGTGGGAAACACAACAGATGATTCATCACCGCCTGGTCACTATAGCGGCGCAAAGACCAGGGCCTCAAGAATTTAACTCAAGGAAGGGAGCACAGCACAAAACAATCGAGGAGAGCCCCACCACTCGTGGGCCCCCGCTGTGATCTTAACACAGGTTACAGGAAGCACAGCCAACTATTGAGAAGGGCAAACGGCTCAGAGCTGTAAACACTGCCCTACTGTGGAACCCCCTAGTACAGACAAGCACAATTAGGCAAGCCCGGGGGGGATCAACTCTCGGACTGACCAACAACCGCACCATGCAAATGGAATAAGCGAGGGAGGAGAACTCGGGCCCGCGACTCCCCTGTCATCATACGCAGCACCAACGGCACTACCCGCATGGACCCCAACCCAGTAGGGCAGCAGCAAGGCGACGGAACAGAGCCAGATAGACCACCAGCCTGTCACAGTACACACAAGTGGACATCTGCACTGGGCAGGACCCATATCCTCCATTCCCCCGCACGAGAGTCAAGGCACCAGTGGGGAGCACAAACGACCACCCGCGGGGAAACAGATGGAGTTGACCATTCAGACAACAACCAGGCCGTAATATTTAGGCCTATACCAGAAGGCCCGGTGTACACAAACACAAACAAATGCACCCGGCTACCACCAGGGGAGGGCTATCCAGATGTCGGGTCCCCTAGACCCCCCCCCCAATTAGAGCAGACCAAAAATAATCAAGCACTCGGGTGAGAATTGAAAGTGAAAGAGCATGGCGAAATGATGAAAAATCCTGCAAGCCCTGCACAGGAGGCACAGTTAGCCCCATGAAGCACACAGATGCCCCACCTGTGAGAACATCAAAGACCACCCACATGGCATGCCAGAGGAACTAGAGCAGCGAAAACACCAGTGACCAGGAAAATAGCAGCACCAAGTGACCACACCGCAAGCATAGCGGGTTATGATGAAGTTAAGCGAAAGATCAGGAAAAGAGCAAAGAATAGAGGGACGATACCAACCAACCAGGGGAGGCTCCCTACACCATCCAATGCTGGGAGCGGAATAAAAAAAAAAAAATATATATATATATATATATATATATATATATATATATATATATATATATATATATATATATATATATAAAAATGAACAGCTGTCATCTGCGCCCCCTCCTGGGGAACGTACCACAAAGGGCATGCAACAAGCTGCCCACAATCCAGAACTGAAAGACAACACAGGGAGAAACTGGGAAGCCTCCCACAGCGATCAGCGTGAAATAAAACGGACATGGACGTCCAAGCGCAGCTTCAGGCCATCCTGGTTGAAATGAGGTTAATCGGCCAAAGAACCCAAGAAACGAACAGTATGGTCCAAGATATTAAAAAAGACCTCCAGGACGTACAAAACCAGCTAACCACCCAAACAGAATGGACAACGGATAATGAACAGCGCATACGCCCGGTGGAAGACAACCAGACAACAATGGAAACCGACCTAGATGGGGTCATACGAGAGGTACAGCGGCTGGGGAGGAAAAGATGGAGGACCAAGAAAATAGATCCCACAGGAACAATCTAAGGGTGGTTGGCATTCCAGAAAATGCAGAAGGAACGGACATAGAAAACTACATCTATGACCTCCTTCACAATGAGTTCCACCCACCAAATGCTAAAGACCTTACCATAGAAAGAGTCCACAGAGCGCCAATTCCAAAACTAGTGCCAAATTAATGCCCAAGAGTCATCACTATGAGACTGCTGAACTTTCAACATAAAGTGCTCATACTAAAGGCCTTCAGATCGGCATCCCCGGTGCACATAGGTGGTTCAGAAATCAAGATATTCAACGACTGTTCATTGGAAGTATTTAGACGAAGAAAGGGCTTCAACCCCATCTTTGAAGCGCTGAAAACATCGGAGCATAGATATTACCTAAAATTCCCTGCGACATGGTGCATCAAGATAGAAAGGCAGTGGCACTCATTTGGGGACATGGAAGCAGCATGGAAATTCCTACAACAACAAAATATAGTGACGACGGAACTGTTCAAACCGACACTGGAGGGAGCAAGATCACCTCAACCATACCGCTGAGGACCAAGAGGGCGGTGGCAAAAGGCTGGTAGAGGACCTCGAGGCTGGAACCCGGACCATAGGAAACGCACCAGCTGACCATGAAGAAAACCTAATATGGACCCGGGGAAAGCGATCACTATGCACCACGTGGCACCAAGGGCATGACAAGCAAGAACAGATAGATCGACCCACTGCTGAGATTACACGCAGACTCCAAACACAAGAAACATCTCTCCAAACAACTAAAGGGGGAGTGGGCGAAAAGAGAAAGAGATCAAAATTGAAACCACACACGCCAGATCCATGCCTTCTACCACCCCACGAACATGAAACGAACGATATATGGGAACCGATGACCAGACGACGGCTCACATCACATCTACCGACCCCATATATGGACTTACAAACCCTGTATTGGGTTAGGGCCGAATGGTTGTCCCACCCAATGTTACTGTTCAAAGTTCAATACAGGTCTACGTTTAGACCAAAGTTCAAATGTTCAGGGGGTATACCCCCACAAGTTAAAAAACACGAGACTGAGACAAACTTCACGCCCAACCCAGATAGATGAACCAACAGACCGAACCGACGAATACCTTAAGAGAACTCATGCTAGACAAGCTATATCCCTAACCAATGGCTAAACTCACCCTGGTGACTTTTAACATTCAAAGTCTGGACCATCCCATCAAACGCAGACGAATGCTGAATCACATGAGGGACATGCAGGGCGACATAATCTTCCTGCAAGAAACACACCTAAACAAAGCAGAAGCAGAAAAATAAACGCGGGGATGGGTGGGTGTCGCTGTGTGCTCACCACACCATGGGAAATGCGGGGCATCTATTCTAATCCACAAACGGGTTCCCCTACAAATACTACACACTCACAGCAACAAGGCAGGTTGCTTTGTATTAATTCAAGGTCAGATCCTACAGCGCCCAATTACCCTATTAAATATCTACGCACCCACAACAGACTCCCCAGCATACTTCACCAACACCTTCGCAGAATGCGCTAAGTACATGGACAACCTCACCATAGTAGGGGAGGACCTAAACATAACCCTGAATCCAGACTGGGACCGCAAGGGACCAAAACTAGATAATTTAACCAACACGAAAAAGAGATTAGCCCTAAAAACCTTAATGACAGACCTGCACATGGTGGATGTATGGAGGGACACTCACCACATCCGACAAGACTTTATACACTACTCCCACTGCCACGACAGCTATTCCCGCCTGGACTACTGGCTAATGCCCAAAAACACAACCCATATGGTTACTGACTGTAAAATCTCAACCGATCACCATTTCAGACCATGCACCAGTCACACTCCACCTCACACTCCCAGATATGCCTCGTAAGCTCACGACATGGCGCCTGAATCTCAGAATGCTACAATATCCAGACATTGTGGAACACCTGACAGACGACATAGATAATTTTTGGACTGACAAAGAGAAACCGGGATACACCTCCTATAGATGCTGAGACGCCTTTAAATCCTTCATAAGGGGTCAATGCATATCGTGCTGGGCACACAAAAGCAAAGAGTGGGGAGAAAGGGAGGCAAATCTAACAAGGGAACTCAAGCAATTAGAGGTATGTCATAAAGCGACACAGGACAAAATCTTACGACCTCAGATAGATTAAATGAGGAGCACGATCAAACAAATTACCACAGGCAGGGCGCAAAAAGCATACACCAGCTGGGCGCAAAACTACTACCTGGAGGGAGACAGACTCCTACATAGGACGGCACTCGCCCTTTAGCAACGCCAAGCCACACGGCTAATCACAGCCATCAGGGATGACACCAACAACCTGGTGGAGGGCGATGAGCGTATAAACGCACAATTTGCTGAGTTCTATCACAATCTGTACATCGCCACGGACATATACACACCAAAGAATAGATGAATTCCTAGATACGGTGCCCATATCCCAAATTACGGAAGCCCAAGCAGGACCCCTGGATGCCCCCAATCACCCCAAATAAATTACCCAAGCAATACTATCCTTATCCAAAGGAAAGGCGGCGAGACCCAATGGGATCCCAATAGACCTTTACAAATGCATAGCAGACAAAATTCCTCCTAAACTAGCGGAAGTCTTCGAAGAAGCACTGACCCCCAAACAATTACCCAAATCCATGTTAAGCGCTAACATCATAGTGTTTCACAAAAGCGGAAGAGATCCTGAACTCTGCGGGTCCTATAGACCGATCTTGTTAATCAATTCAGACGCCAAAATGTGGGCAAAATGCCTGGCCTAAAGGATAGAAAGTATCCTGCCACAGGGTTCCTAGTGAAAACCATCGAAAAAATGCATTGGAAAAATTCATTTTTTTTAATGGGGGGGTGTCCCCCTAAACCCCATTTTTTTACCCCTTAAAACCCAATACAGTAAAAAAAAAAAACTTTACCTACAAAAGAAATGCATTTATTCGATGCATTTTTTCGATGCATTTTTTTCGATACTTTTGCATTCGAAACTATGTATTCGATGCAATGCCTGGATACCCTGCCACAGCTAGTTCATGAAGACCAGACAGGCTTTATAAAAGGACAACACTCTTGTGATAACGTTCATAGGTTACTGCATATAAATGCAGGAGAGAGAGATTCCCACAACACCATTTTAGCTGTGGACGCGGAAAAGGCGTTCGATAAAGTACAGTGGGAATTTATGTTCAGAGCTCTCCCTAAATATGGTCTCCCCCCTCGCATTAATACAGCTAATCAAGCTCCTATACACAGCCCCCAATGCCTCCGTGGTCAGAATTCACACTACAATCAGGCACACGTCAGGGTTGCCCGTTGTCACCGCTATTATATGGCCTATTCTTCGAGCCCATGGCAATAAAGATGCGCACCGTCTCAACATGCTCAGGAATACACCAGGGGTCGGAAGAACACAAAGTCTCATTATACGGGGACGATCTACTAATTTATATCAGCAACAGGCCAAAAGCCCTCCCCTACATTAGATCCCTACTACAAGATATCAGCACAATGGTGGGATATAGAATACATTGGAGCAAATCCGAAGTAATGCCCCTCCGGTGAGACATCCCATGGGACCAACGGGGCATAGCTCCGTTCACGCTCCAATCACACTCCTTAAAATACCTGGAATGCGCATAAGCGCCTCAGTCGCAGAACTCCGAGACCTCAACTACCCCGAGTTACTCAGTAACATCCGCAAGGACCTTGAGAGATGGGATACACTGACCCTCTCCCTGTCAGGGAGGATCAATGCCTTAAAAATGAATTCCTTCCCTAAATGTATATACATTACAACGATTGTACCAGTCAGTCTGACGCGGCACATACTGAAAGAACTTGTCAAAGCCATCAACAAATTCATCTGGCGGGGTAAGAAGGCGAGGATCCGACTCCCTGTTCTACAGGCTCACAAATCCGAAGGAGGGCTGGCTGTTCCCTCACTTAAGGCCTACTATCAAGCAGCCCAACTGACCTGAGAGAAACGGTGGCTCAGCACGAATGAGGATATAAAGCTGGTGTAAGATGGAGACATCCCTAATGGCCCCGTTAAACGCCATTGAAATCATGGCTTTTCCACCACACAAACTACCATTGAGTATTAAAGCACACCCGATCATAGGACCAATTCTACAACAATGGCACAAACTCCGGGGTGAGACAAGGGGAACAGATCAAGAAGGCCCCGGTCTGGGCCAGCATATGATTGATCCTGACTTATGAGCTGACACAACCAGTACATCGCCACCAAGCGAGTACATGGGCCAACGTAAGCCTAATGCACATAATGGAAGAGGGAACACTAGTGGGCTTCCAGGAAGCGTGCAGAACACTGGGCATGGGGACAGGTGACTGGCTACACTACCACTCCATCCAGGCGGCAATCCTCAGACACACCACAACAGAATCCCGACTACAACCTCCCACAAAATGCGACAAAGCAATGGGCCACAACACGGACGCTTTTCCACGCATCTGCACATTCTACTCAATGACAATACCAGATAATCAACACAGGCTAATGGCACTTGCTGCAGCATTGTCAGAAGACCTGGGAACCCGCGTAAGCGCTCCAGACACTCAAAGAGGTTTCGTGGCCATCCCTAACACCGCCCTCAACCTCAAAAACAGGGAAATCCAGTTTAAAATACTACAGCGATTGTATTATACCCCAGACAAGCTGCACAAAATGGCACTCCAGTCCACAGCCCAAGGGCAATGGGACACGTTCTTTGGTCCTGCCCCACCATAGCCACATAGCCACATACTGGCGTCACATATACCAAACGCTGAGGGACATTGTGGGGGCAGACATTACTTTCGCCCGAAAGCGCTGATTCTAGGCGATGATGGTACAGACTGGCACGAAGACACACTAACCCGCAATTAATTAATTTAGTATCTTTCAACAGCATTGATTTTCTTTTTAAATTTGATTTATATTGCTATACTTCACTTCAAATATTATAAATATCCAAATATTATATACAGAAGGATGCCAGTACTTTGGCAGATTACTCATCTTCATTTGGATCCGGTCATGTGGAGGAGGTATGACACTTGATACATCAACATTACTGAATGATATTCTTTTAAATTGGAACTATTTTGTTCAAAATAATAAAATGTACGAGAAATGTATCAAAGTTCCCTTTGAATGTGGAATTAATTGAAAGTTAAACATGTTGTTTACAAACAATAACAGTTTGGAAAAATATGAATGCATGCAATCATCAATGTAGTGTCATGGAGCTTCCAACATGCAACATTCACATAATTCCCTGCATAAAAGTATGATTGTAGATCAATTACATGGATTCTGGTATTCTCTAAATGCTCTATGTATGTTTCTATATACTGTAGAACTAAAGAGTGAGAAATTAAAATTACATTTATATTACTACATATTTTTGGTGTAAATAATGAATTCTCATTTTATTTAACGGAAGACAGTATTGTGCTAACTCTAACACCAATTCCCTGTGACACAAGTGAGGTTCAAAAGGTATATTTTATAATCAATGTTTAAAATCTTAGATAATTATAATGGTTGACTTTGTATTTATAAAATTAAATGTTTCTTCAAATTATTAAAATGTGCATCTTTTCCATATCATTACTGTGTCTTTGGTCTTTGCATCATTTGTTGTTGAAATCTGTCATGCATAAAAGGTTTCTTATCAAGATGTAATTTTTGTTATCAAACAATGTGCATGGCTATTTATTATCCAATGTGTATTGCATGTGTTTTGATGTACAAGGAGTCCACTGCTGAAGTGGTCAAGATGGAAGAGACACAAGGAACACAGGTATAAAAATGATAATATTGACAGTCATCATTTATCATCCATTAGAATGTAAGGTTTAACAGTTTACTTGTTGTAATTATACTTTTTGATTTTGTTTTTGGTATTGAGTAATTGAAGCTTGCCTTAAAAATAAAATGTTTAGGTTTTTCATTTCTGTTCAATTCATCTAATTTTCTTTATCATTCTCATAAGGATACTTTGGTAGAATCCACGCCATCCATTACCCATGACACTACAGAAGGTCAACTGGTATATAACTACATTCATATGTGGTACATTTTATCACCAAAGGTAAACTTTTTGAAAGTTAAAGCAGAAAACATCTTTGTGATATAATAGCTTCATAGTAAATCTATGCTCTAATATATTATACTTTCTTAAAGGTGAGTTAAAATGTATTTGCATCTTATGCATTTGCTCATAATGCACTTGATTAAAAGGATAAATAGTGAATGATGTAGGTGTCTGTGTATGTAGCTATGATATATAGATCAAGAATATTATAAATGATCAATAGTAGTATATAAAAAACTTCAATTTGAGAATGCCTAATACAATGACAAATAGTTAGCCATTCAATGGGCCTCATTATAAGCTTGCCGGTCCGGTAACAACAGTGCCGTAAGCTTGCCGGTGCCGTTGTTACCGGACCGGCAAACTATGCGGTCTGCTTGCGGGTGCCTTTTCGGGACCGGCACCCATGAGCAGACCATGTTGGATGCACCGGCACCAATCACAATGGTGCCGGTGAACCAGACCTCCCCATTCCCATCTGAGTCCAAAAGACTCAAATGGGAATGGGGAGTCATTTTTTCCGGCGCTCGGGAATGGACAATTACCAGGTCCCCTGGGGCTGTAATGCCCCGGTAATTGCCCATTCCCGTGCACTGGAAAAAAAATGACTCCGGCGGCAGCTGTGCCGGTTTTACTGGCACGGCTGCTGCTGGAGTAATAATGAGGCCCAATGTGTTCATGCATTGCAATGCTCATGGATTAAAAGACTATTGTAGTTGACTGTCATTGATGCAGTGTTACTGTTTGTGACGGATCTCTTGTTCCTGGTTATTTGCTTAGTCTCTAGTTCCTAGTTTCTTATTTCCTGTTCCTCGAATGTAGTGTTCTTATTAGTATTTTTCGACTTCCTGGATTCTCTTCCTGTCTTCCTCTGTTTTGAAGTCAGCACTTTCCAATTCCTTTCTTTTCCTGTGCAGCCTTATACAATACCATCAAGGATCTTAGCTCACAGACCCGGCTGTTGTTTGTCCTCCATGTGGTCTTAGCGCTGATAGTTCCTGTAACAGCAATTGTGGGTGAGGAGCCTGTCGAATTTTGTTGTCATTATAAGGAGCTTCTAAGTGCTTACCCCACATCCCTTTTCATAAATGCGCATTCTTATCGTGTTTTACTTGCACATCCTGGGTTTTAGTGTACATGTAACTTGGTTCTTGAGTGCATGTTGTTTGACACAAAGCTATTCACTATGTGATCTTGTGCACATTTCCCTTTCCATATCCACTGCCATTCCCAATCATGACAAGATACCAAAAATGTAATTACGGTTGTTTACAACTTATTGTGAATGTTCTGTTACAGATGGGAGATGTACTCGACACATCAAACTTGACTGCATCAAATCTCACCAGGAGAACCACAGTAAATATGATTCAGACTTTCAAAATATGACCAAAGTGGTTTATTTTGAAATGTGTTATTTGTTGATAAATTGTAAAGCTGATATTCATGTTTTGTAAGTGTGAAATAAATAATGCTTATTTTTTCTACATCATTTAGAGGCATAGGATGAAGAAGAACAGGAAAACTCAGACCACACCACTAACCAAAGAGGTTGCTTGTCAAACCAATGTCACTTGGGAGCAACCATTGTTTGAGGTTGTGAATGCTCATGCCAAGGTTCAGAATCGGGATGACGATGTGCAGTGGCCAGGATTTGAACTGAAAATCACCAGCGACCCATGGAAAGTAACTATAGATCATTGTTACATCAGGCAACATCCACCAGAAGTGACAGACAACACAGAATATGCTCCATTATTTGCCAATCCTCTCACCCAATCCACGCCTTCCAAACTGTTTCTGTCTAAGAAAAAAAAAATCCTCCATGTTTCCCCAATATAGTCTGAAAATCTAGAAATATCACAGATGGAAATCACGGAGGCATCTTCGGAATTCATCGACGACATTGGTAGTGTGGAGGACTTATTCACCACCATAGAATCTGAAACCGCTATATCGCAGGACGATTAGCAAAATCAATTGATTTTGACAGCTGCCCGATTGTGATTATAAAAATGATCAAGTGCAACTATGGTAAACAGTGTAGGATTTGTGGGGAGCCATTGGTGATGTTTACTTGGGAAGTCAAAAGCACCAAACTGAAGATCAAGGGGAGCTGTGTGCATGAGCAATCAACATTTTCGTGGTACGCTCAACCCATTCTTGGAAACAACAGGGAATGTAATTAGCTACTGTACTCTGTTGTTCAGTGGATCAATGTTTAGTAAGAATTCAAGTTTTTGTGAATGTGTAGGACTTGAGTTCATTGCAAAAACTGCATACTACAAATATCAGAGACAGTTCTTGTTCTCCACTATTAGTCAGGCCTGGAATCTCGAACAGATAACCATAGACAATACAGTGCAACAGTCCTGGATTTTCACAAAAGTACTGCGCTTGTAGGACATTGACACCCAACAAATTGTGAGTTCTGTCATGGTGCAAGTCTCCAAATGTACATTCTCTGTTGCCATGGAGAAATGTAGTTTCATTAAATCCATTGAACCTCTGCAATAAAGGGGATTGCAAATGTTATTGATAGCCACAGACAGACACGTGGGAAAAGCAAAGATCATGCAGAAGCAGTTGCCGGACATAAAGCATCAAGATGATGCATGGGATGTCACCAAATAAATAGCCAAAAACATCACTGCTGCTGGTTAAAAAAAAACGTGGTCTGAAGAAATGTTAAAATGGTCACAGACCATTCCGATTGAAAAGTGGTGTTCTGTGCTCCATCATAGTTCAAATGTTCACTCATGGATGGATACCGAGAATTATCACCAGTGTGTACATATACATGTGAGTGCAGAGCAGGATCATAAGCAATTGTGGTTGGTGTACGGCTCTCTTCCTCACATAGCCCTTCAACAGATTGTATGTGACAAATTGCTTACCAAAGATTTGAAAGGCCTAACTGAATTTTGCCACAATGTGGATTTGGAGGTTTTCCATAAAATGTGCCTAAAGTAAAGGACAAAAAGATTGCTTTTCGGCATAGACAGTATGGAGGCCAGAACCAGGTTGGCTGTACTTGCTCACAATAAGACCGTTGATAGGGAACAAGCAAGAACAGCTGGTGCTTTTGGCATGCTTCGTTACACTATGCCGTTTACCAAAAGAAAAAAAACAATGGGCGGCTAAGTCAATATTAGAGGAGATGCAAATTGACTTTGTGAAAGATCTGCTTCAAAATAGTATTTGTTTTTAAACTTAGTTCAGGTCAGACTTGATGGGAGGGTAGGGGAGGCACTGATGAACCCTCTTCCTATTGATAGAGAGGTTAAACAGGGATGTGGCCTTGACCCTCTGCTCTTTAAACTTTATTTGTTTGACCTTCCAAAGTGTTTATTAAAAGTCACAACCAGACATTTTGGCCTGTCTGGCGTACACCGAGGATCTTGTGATCCCGGATCACACCTTCTCAGGACTCATGAAATCAATCAGAGAGTTATGGCGATACGCAGAGGCTAACGATCTAGTGAGAAATATGAACAAAACTCAGGAGATCTTGTTTGGTAACAGTAAAGTAAGCAGATCCAGGTTACAATTGGAGGATTGTAGGTTGGTATATGTGGACAGCTACAGATACTTGGGAGCAAAGTTGGAAAGGGGCTGGGGATACTCCGAATGCATTAATAGTAAAAGTAGGAAGTCGTCCCAACTCACTGCACTCGTAACCAGATTCTCAGGAGAGATGGGTGGCTTTACGCTCAAAGGTACAATGCGCCTATATAAGCAGTGCTTCTGCCGAGCGATCTTGTATGGACTGGAATGTGTATCACTCCAAGACCTATCAAGGTTACAGAAGTTGGAGGGGTGTTTCTGGTGGAAAACAATGGATAGACCAACATGTGTCCCCCTGGAGATACTGCAACTCAAATGGAGTCTTATCTCCATGGGGAAATTGGCATTGGAAAAACAGGGATTACTTGACATAAAGGCCATGACTGAACCTAAATGCCCCCTATTGCAGGTATTGGGAATGGTAATGAAGCAAAAGCGGGGGACGAAGAATGTAAGATCTGTTTTTGAGATATTTTGTGTTATTAATTGGTCCCCCGACTGGAGTACTGACTACTATGAGTTAAAGAGTTCTTTTATATATAAGGTTGAGCAATGGGATTGGTGCAACAATTGTTCCCATCAGGAAAGGCTAAAAAACAATGTTCACGTTTTACAGATGCTATATACCTATAAGAAACCTCAGCCTTATTTGTTATTGTGCCCATCCCATAACCTACGTCGATATACTTTACTTTTATGTATAAATCCTCATTTCCATCTTGTATTGGCAGTAAATGGACCGGCACTGAAATTAGCTTCTGATAAAAGAATTAGCTGCATGTGCAAAAATGTGGATATAACTGAAACAGCAAGGCATGTGCTGACTAAGTGCACTTGTCTTGGCCCTGTTTACATTTGCCATCTGGGTACGTTTGTGCATATTCTAGAGACTATTAAGAGTTTGGACTTCTGCGATTGTACATGAACACCAAGAGCAGAAGCTTGCACTTAGCACTTTATAAAGTTTAGTTGGTAGCTATAAAAAACGTGGAGACCTTGAATTGAAATAAAATGTGAATTTTAATACATGATATTATCAAGATGATTTTTATGATGATTTTATCATGGTTTTATTCATTACAAATCTTAGCATGTTTGTATCTGTATGAGACATTTTGATGAAGAAGTAATGCATTTTGTAAATCTGATTTTAGGAAATATATGTGTAAAGTTTTGAACTAAAACACATTAATTTTAAATAAATACAAAAAAAGAAAAACATTTTACTGTACATATTTTTTTAAAAAATTAAATAATTATTCCATTTACATATTTTTGGTTTTTAATTTTATTTATCATTTATGCCAAGTAAATCTGAGTATTTTTCTTAGTATCTATTTTAATGGATGTTTATTATTTTCCACCAAAATATGTGTTTTGCTTTTAAGCATGAATGTGAATGACATACATTTTCTTTCTGTACTTCTTGGTCACACTCATTAAAGGGGATATTTATTGTTAAAATGATACACACATTTGTCTATTGTTTTATTTTAGAATTGTAATTGTTTATTTTGAATAGTCAAAAACAAGAAAAAGCATATAGGTATCAATGATAGCACCAATGCATTTGAAGCATTAGTCTCACACATGTGACAGAAGTGACATTAAATTGTTCTTTTTATTTTCATAATGCATGTGTGAAGAACGCCAGAAGATGTGTTTCCCACCTCACTATTACACGGCAAGTTATAGGGGGGGTTGAAAAACATATTTTTTCCCATAGACTGAATGGGGGAAAAACTTTGCGCACGGCTACAGGTAAAACAGGTTCAATGTGATAATTCCGCCACAAAAATATCACGATACAAAAATATTGCCATATGTTTGCGGTGAAATTCACAATGGACCCTACGGGGGACACCCCTGCAACCACCGCATCATTTTTTAATGTGCGGGGGACACCCCCGCAACCCCCGCTCCCACATAATATCCCCAATAAAAATATCGCCTATGGTGAACCAAACGGCCATATTTACGGCAATATTTTTGTTGGGGATATTATTACCTGATACCGTCAAACCGCTGAACGGATTTTCACGAAATTTGCGGCAGGTATCGGGGCTCCCAAAACCAACTTTATATATAGTGAAATGAGAAGGCACAATGGTTCCGATATGCTGTGGTGTTTCTGGCCAGGACCCAGAGTCTTGACTGCATGCCCAAAGGCCATGCACCCAAGACTGAAGCCATAAGCAGTGTAGTTATAAGTGAATATGGGAGTGGTGTAATGCACTAGTTGTGTGCACGCCCTAATGTCTTGGCTGCATGGCTGCAGACGATGGTCCCAATAGTAAATTTATAAGTAGCTAATTTACAAGGACCATGGTTTCGATATGCAGCAATGGCTGTGGCTAGGAAGTATACTCTTTGTACTTTGGTCGTAAGGCATAGGTCGTAGATTAGACACTGAAGATGCAATGGCCAGCCTCCAGCCACTGCAGCATATTACTACCATAGATTAGACGTGTAGATTAGCATGTGTAGAAAATGACTGCCAATATACTTACTCCTTACTTTGTTCAGAATCCACATATATTTTTGAAATGCTTTTCGTACTTCGCGGAAGTATCCCTTTTTTAATTTCTGTGATAAAAGAAAAAGTAATGTTAGTCTTTGCATTTTATGAAAACTTACTACATTGCATAATAGACAGTTTACCTTTTTTTTTAACCCTCGTATTTAGTTTACAAACCAGTGTACTGTGCATTGTGCTCAGTTTCTGTGTTTGCTTTTCTAATCCTTGGGTCTGGGGAAAAAGAATCCTTGTTGGATAAAAAAAAAAATCTTTTGCTATCGTACTAACTACTTCCTTGTTTCCTTTGAGTGTTTCCTTCACCTTTATGATTAATGTTATGTTTGTTGCCTTCCTGCCGATTTTTAACAGTTACATACCTGTAGGCGTATTGTAACTGTGTATTTGTTCCTACAGATCTGTGATATCCATTTATTTGTTTCGTTGTTATATACTGTTTCCTTAATCTTTCTGATTAATGTTATGTTTGTTGCCTTCCTTCTGATTTTTAACAACAGTTAGATAGCTGTAGGCGTATTCTAACTGTGCATTTGTTCCTACAAATCTGTGATATCCATTTATTTGTGTCATTGTTATATCCTCTTTGGCAGTTAGATACCTATTGGCGTATTCTAACTGTTTGTAGTCTTTCACATAATTTTTTGGCAATCTTGAAGTACACATTATTTATTAAATGTTGGCTTTAAGAAGATTAAATACGCATTTGTAAGATTAGCTGGCAATCTTTGCTTTAGAGTAATGGTGCTATCATTACCTTCGAACCATCCACATTTCTTTTTAATGTATGCAGTGTAGTGACCTGCATTGGTTGTAGTTCCTGCATGGTAGATTATACCTATTGTTGTAAAGGTTTTCTTTCCAAGTGACACTTGACCGTGTGTGAATCCAGTCAGTTTGCAGTTGTTTTTGGTACCATCTGCATTATAACGTAGAACTATAAGTATTATGTAGGCACTATGTGATTGTATCAGTAATGTGGAGCGATTGTCTGAATTGCAAATATTACATAATCTGCCATGGTTTGCATTCTGTACAAGAAGCTGAAATGTAATGCTTTCACAATTTGGTATGGAAACATACACAAATCGCTCATTTGGGATTTCTTCCTGTATCATATTGCTACAGAGAGTGCATGTATGTTTCCACATGTACGAAATCTGGAAGATTTCATTTACAGGTATGCTTTTGTTTTCCAATCTTAATAGTAAGTACATTAGAAATTCTTGTGGATCTTCTTGTGAGTTCAGAGTGAATTTCACCATTCCAGCACAGTCGTCCAATTCTTGCCGTATTCCATGAACACTGTCAAGGTAATTCATAGAATTCGGTGCACAAGTGGCACACGCGGGTGGAGCACAGTGTGCGCGTGCGGCAGTCTGCACTAGCCGCATCCAAAACCCATAACAGCGGACAGCGAATTCATGGATTTTAACATCTAAAACCAGCCATGGCGGAGAGTGGTGCAGCGACCCTGTAGCAGTACCAGTTACGCCCCCAACCCCACCCCGTGCGCCAAGAACAGCGCACAAATCCAGTACATGGCGCAAAGGCCAGTGGACCAGCATACAGCCCCCCAACCACGAAAACGCGTGTAAAATACCCTGCGCACCCCTCAAAATACACGTCCCCCTCTCGCACTAGCGAAATCGCATGTTAAACACCCCGCGCACCCCTCAGAATGCACGTACCCCCCTTCATGGGGTGCATGTGTGTAATCCTGGGGTGCGCGGGGAGTTTCACACGCGATTTCGCTTGGAGAGCGGGGTACATATATTCTGAGGGATGCGCAGGGAGTTTCACACGTGATTTCGCCTGGAGAGCGGGGTATGTGTATACTGAGGTGTGCGCATGGAGTTTCACACGCGATTTCGCTAGTGCGAGGGGGGTGCGTGTATTCTGAGGGGTGCGCGGGGAGTTTCACGTGTATACTGAGAGGCGCGCAGTCATGATTGCCAACACCTGGTGTAGGCAGCGTGGCTGCGTGGCCTGTGAGACCCCCACTATGGCAGTAGTCCGCTGAAATGACCCAGTGGCCAAAAAATGCAAGACATTGAGCACCTTCTCCAAGGGGCTCAATGCTTGGGAGCAGAGGGTGGGGGATGTAAGGTCATCTTCCCACTCCCTGACCAGGTCTAGGATGATACGAGGTGGAAACCTATACCTGCCATAGACCTGGTCATCAGGCATACCAAAAAGGCTAGTCTGGGGGGAAGAAATGCGGGCTCTGGCTATTCTCCTGCTCCTGCAGTGTCCCACGATCAGTGCTGCAACAAATGGGGCATTCATCATAGCTGGATATACGTGTTTGTTGTTTGCGCGCACTTTTATACTATGTGCGGGGTCGCTTATGCCTGCCTTCCTGTGGCGGATGTGTTGATGCCTGTGCGCGTCTTTTTGCGTGCGCTTGTTTCCCGTATTTGAATCCATGAATACGGGTTGTTCGCGTGCGTGTTGGCGTTCCATGTATTTCCCTGCAGTACTTCCCCAGTTATGCCGTCTTTTTCACACGTTGTTCCCCATTCCGTGTGTTATCCCCCGTGTCCCGCCCCCTTTTTGGTGTGTGCGCTGATGTTGGGCGCTTTCCCTGTGCGCGTCGTGCATGCCATTTAGGTTGTTGCAATGACGTGTGCGCCACGCACGGATTTGGCACACAACCAGTGGAAATCACGCGCAGGCTCTTCCTTGAATCGCACGTGTGCGTGTGCGTTTGCTTTTTCACGCTTGCGCCACCTTGCGCAGGCATGCGCTAAGATTTTCGGCGCACATTTGTTCCATGAATTGGCCCCTGTATGTGTTGTCAGGATTGCTTGTTGCATTTCTATGAAGCACTAACCTTTGCAAACACAATTGGTCTGTACTGTGCAAGTAAATATTGCTAACAATTGGTGGCAATTGAAATACAATATTAATTGCTACATTTGCATAGCAACTTACTCCACTTTCATTTGCAAATTTGAATGGACCAGCTAGTTCTGTATCTGAGTGCATTTTTCGGAATTTCTGTTCCTTCTTTGCCGACGGCCCTGGTTTACATTCCCTAATAGGTCCTTCTTTGTTTGTAGTAATTGGTGAAACTTTAGGTTCTTTTCTTTTCTTTGAGGAATGTGCTGTTGGATTCTGTTGCATTTCTGTTTCATTTAGTTTTCTTTTACCACGTTTTACTTTATCTGGAACAGGATATTGTTTCAGATGAGGGGTGTACAGTCAACGCAGTCTATTTTATTCTAGAATGCAAGGAATATCAGCTTTCACTTTACCTGCATCAAAGTTCATTAGCAATAGAGCGTCAAGTGTACATAAGCGTGATAATGCTACGTAGCTCATGCCTTCTTTAAAGACTGTCTTTCCTATATCTATCAATGCTTTGTCTAGGATAAGACCTTGGGATTTATGAATGGTAACTGCATATGCAAGAGTTAGAGAAAATTGCTCTCTACGTACATACATATCTTTGAAGAGAAGGAATCGAGCAATTAAGCGCCCTATCCTTTTCACTTCTGAAACTTTATCAAAGCGAATAATGACAAACTGAATGTTGCTGTCACGTGGGTATGATTGAAAGCCAACAACTTTACCTAGTGCTCCATTAACTAGCCCTTGCTCGACGTCAATGTTACGTTTAAGCATTACTCTACAATTTAAGCATCATTTTAATATTTTTTCCAACCCAGCTGTGTTGGAGATTGAATTTTCTAAACTATTAGTCTTGTTGTGGCTTGCTCACACATGGGTACTGTCATACCATGTACGTCTACTTTGTCTGTGGCGCTAATTTCCATTATTGGTTGCATTTCTTTATTTAACATTGTTTCATTGAATTTGAAACAGCTTGCAAGAGTTATTAAGGCCATACAATTGACATTTTTGTGCCCTATTTGTTCCATAACATCAGTTGCACATGCATTATCGCCATAAAGTGCATGAATGTGCTGGTTTTTCAATACAACTTGTGCTTCTTGCGATAGTACACCAACTCTAATACTTTTTAAGATGTTGGCATAAGTGAGATCTGCAGATTGCCGCATGTTCTCAGTTAATTCTCTGTATTGGAAATGTTGCCAAAGGTTGACATTACCTATGCTACCAACAGTTCTCCGGCAGAGTTTGTGGCCTAAGGTTTTAAAAATAGATTCACCTTTCACTGGTGTCAATTGTAGAAGATCTCCGAAAACTATAATGTGTTTCCCTGCAAAGACTTCTTTGTTGTTACTTTTAAGTACTTCTTGTAATCTGAGGTGAATCAAAGCCAACATTAGGTTGGAGACCATGCTCACTTCATCTATTAGTAGCATTTTCATTTGTTTTAATACTCTGCGTAATTCCATTGCAGCTTCTGCAGAAAGTTTGCAATAGTCTAATTTATTGTGATGCTCTACTGGAAGCAGTAGTAATCAGTGTAAAGTGACATCGCCTATTTTGTAGGCAGCTAAACCTGTGGGGGCCGTTACAACAGCTGACAGTTTCTTGTTTGTCCATTGTTGAAGGAACTTGCTGATGATTTTGATTAAGAATGTTTTCCCTGATCCAGCTTCACCACTGACGTACAGCAGTATAGGTTTGTAATTTTGGCAGGTACATTCTTTATTTTTGTGTTGTACACCATGTACAATTTGTTTTGTTACGTCTTCAAAAATGGTGCGCTGATCTTTGTCAAGTTTTGCTTGTTGGACATTTAAGTCTTCTGTATCTTCTTGATACTGATACATGGGGCCTCATTACGAGCCAGGCGGCAAACCATGGTGCTAATAGCACCATGGTCCATGCCGGTAACTTACCGACTCCACCATGGAGAAAGGGGGAATTACCACCCCATTACAAGGTTGGCAGGGCGGTAATTCCCCCTTCCTCCATGGCCCTTCCCCATTCCCATTTTTGCCCCATAGGGCTCAATGGGAATGGGGACGGCGCTAAGTACGGTACCGCAAATTGCGATACCGTACTTAGCACCAAGGTCCCTTTGCGGGTCCCTACTTTAACGGCTGGTGTAGACCAGCCATTAAGGTCAGGTCCCGCAAAGGGACCTCGTAATCAGGCGCTAATGGGTTAAAGGCGCCGCAGCCTTTTACGGCACTGTTAACCCATTAGCGCCAGGGTCGTAATGAGGCTCACATCAGTGATAGCGCTTTCATTTGCTTTGAAAGCATCTTCATAGCAGTCATAGTTTCCTAGTATGTCTTCCTCTTTTCTCCATGGTTTGAAAAGTTGCAACAGAGACATGTAATATAGTTCTTTCTGTTGAGGAGTTTTTAATGACAATTTTACATGATTAATTAAGCTTCGTTTGGTAAGTTTCACTAAGCTCCCTTCACAATCGGTCACTTTATATCTACGTTTGCTTTCATCGGGTTTTACATTATTTTTGTATGCAAAGTTTTGAGCTATGTGGTATAGACACATGCTTTCCATAGTGCTACTCCTGTTAGGATAGTATGTGTCCAGTAAATTGTTTTTTAGAATGTCTTGGCTGTTGGGATCATTTCTGGCAATTGTTTCTATGTCCTCAAATGATTTCAGAACTCCTTTTCTAGATTTTGCAGGACCAAGACTTAGCCATACTATGTTGTCTGATTTACCATACAAAGCAGTACCGGTTAAACAATCTGTTGCTTCATAGGCGCCACATTCTCTTTGAGAGAGCATTTTTGTGCCTAGGCTGTACAATTTCTGTGATAATGTTTCGTCTGATGCTAGGTCATCCCAGAGGACTTGAAGCTATGTTTTTTCTGCTTTTGTTAAGTAGGCTGTAACATATCGTGCAACAGCAGTGGAATTGTCTGCAATGTACTGCACATCTATGTTTGCATTCCATAAGAGGGCAATCATTGCATTGTAATCATTGATATATTTTGATTCTTCCCTTTTTTATGTAATACGTGTTCTTAGGTGATTTACCTTTAACACTGTGTCGAACTGAAGACATGGGGCCTCATTACAACCCTGGCGTTGGACCATGGTGCTAATAGCACCATGGTCCATGGTCCATGCCGGATTCCGCCATGGTGGATGGCGGATTTACCGCCCCATTCCAAGATTGGCGGGGCGGTAAATCCCCATTCACCATGGCCCCTTCCCCATTCCCATTTTTTGCCCATAGGGCTCAATGGGAATGGGGAAGGCGCTAATTACGGCACCGTAAATTACGGTGCAGTAATTAGCACCAAGGTCCCTTAGCGGGTTGGACTTTAACGCCTGCAAAAAGCAGGCGTTAAAGTGTGAATTGGGCGTTAAGGGTTTAACGGAGCCGCAGCCTTTTACGGCGCTGTTAACCCCTTAACGCCAGGGTTGTAATGAGGCCCATGAAGTTGTTTACTTCACCTGTTTCTGTAACTTGTCTAGGGAAACCAAAGCGGCATTTGGTGTAGTATTTACCTTTGTTTTTGTATTTGCTGAGACAATATTTGCCACATTTGTGTCTTTGAAATTGTAAAATCTGCCCATGCAGCTCACTATGGGCCTCATTACGACCCAGGCGGTAAGTTACCGCCTGGGCCGTCACTTTACCACCATGGCGTAAACTACGTTTACGCCATGGTGGTTGGCGGACTTACCGCCCCATTCCGACCTTGGCGGGGCGGTAAGTCCCCAATCCCCATTTACCCTTCCCCATTCCCATTTTTGCCCCATAGGGCATAATGGGAGTGGGGAAGGCGTTAATTACGCCACCGTAAATTACGGTGGCGTAATTAACTCCATGGTCCCTTAGCGCCATGGATTTTAACACCCGCTAAAAGCGGGTGTTAAAAGCTCCATGGCGCTAAGGGACCTCGTAATTGGCGGTAAGGGGTCGGCGCAGCTAACGCTGGCGTAAACCCCTTACCGCCAGGGTCGTAATGAGGCCCTATGTCTCTGTTGTGAAGGGATTTCACAAGTGACATATTTTTGGATAAACTACAAAACAGTGCTATCACTGTCGTGACCAAATTTCGGTGCACCTTTGATCCATAACAGCATGTGAATATGTGGTGCTCCTCTCGCTTGATATTCTTTTCTCCAAAAGAAGTGTTGCACTTCTCCAAGGGGAAGAACATTTTATTGCAAATAAAGTGTAGCATGGCAATGAAACGATGATGGAAATATCTTGACACATTACTGGTTCTAGAGAGCAAAGTTCTCTAGGTGTTAACATATCTATTTGGTTTTTGTTGCTGTTTGCTATGCGTAGGAACTCATGTAAATCTTCCCATGCATATTCTGCACAACTTAGCGTAACAAACCAAGTCGGTGGTCCAAGGTTTCTGATCATACAACGCATGTCTCCGTGCCGTCGGAACCAGTATTCCTTTGTACCACGCATGCTTGCAAACAAATTTGTTATACTTGCTTGTGAAACCTCATCTTTTTCCTGTACTTTTTGTATTAACTGCGTAGCTGACATACTTTGAAAGTGGGTTCCAGATTTCAAAATGTGTGCCACTCCGTAATTTAGTGTTGCTAATTCACTTTCAAGAGTAGGTGGAATATGTGTTCCACATTTTGTCTAAATCTGGCATTTTGCGAATACATTCGTAAAGAGTGGTATTCTGATGCTCCAATCTGAGTGAGTCTATCATTGTATCTTCCACCTTTGCCAGTAGGAGATAGCAGTGGAAAAGCATGTGCTTCTATACTTTTTTCCCATATACTCATTGGTGACCCTTTGGTTTGTCGCATTTGGTAAATTTCTAGTGCATCATCTATGCTTTCATTGGAATGCAATGGATGAATTGTTTAATGGTCCAAAGAGTGGATACTGTAGCAGGATACAGAAGTTCGTATTGTCCAGTTTCTGATGGCGCTTCAATTATTTCAGTTGTTTCCCTTAAGCTTTCATCAATATGTATTTCCCTGTAGTACTCGTTATTGTCTTTTAGATATTGCAATGCTTGTCTAACTTTATGTAAGTCCACCACTTGTTGCCGAATTTTTTTGTCCTTTGTTGGTACACCATTTATCAAGACTATTAAAGGATGCTCTATTGAACGTTGCACTCCTAGAGTGTGTACATTTTCTGTTAAATCTAATGGCAAATAAACTACTTTGCCACAAATGCCTTTCACCAATTCAGAGGAAGGTAATTTTGCTGTTTTTGGATGAAGGTGTATAATTGCTTGAAATGGGTGAACTGTTTGAATTGTTATGCTCTCATACAAATTGAGTTGTTGCAGGATTTTTGGTAGTGGGAACAATTCCAAATTATTTGTAATAGCACGTGAAGGAGTGTGGTTGTTGTCTAATTTTGTAGAACAGTAACTGCAACATATTAGGCGTTCAGTTAGTTCATATTTCTTTTCTGCTAAAAGGTAGAGAGCTAATTCAAACCATTTAGAGTCTTGATTGTCTTCTATTTTCTATGCTATGTCTACATTTTTTGTGTTCCTTTTGTAAAAGGTTCTGCGGCAACATACACACACATGGTTTGGTACTTCAGCCAATGACCTTTTAAATGTTACTATTTCTTTTCTGTATGTGTGTAATAGAAAGTTGCTATGTGTAGAATTGTTGCTACTTTGTTCAAAAACTATTGCATTTTGTAAGTGGCTTTCACTTCCAAAATACTTTCTCTGAATACGGTCAATTTCTTCTTGTAAGTATTTGGGTGTACCATGCAGAAGAGTGTTATTTAAATTGTCTAATTCTGAAGCTGGAGTTTTTGCATAGTATATTTTATACACTAGATTTATTACACTTGAATGATGTATTGATATCCTTTTGATATCATGGAAGGTGCTTTTGCAAATAGGGCCAGAAATGCAGGCTAATGAATGTCCTTGTAGTCCTGTGTATTTGCGCACTGTACACATATCCATATTTTGCAGCACTTTCATTTTACTTTTGTCTTTACCTTTTACATACTGATTGAGGAACTGACGTAAAGATTTGAAAGCTTTGTTTGGAATGGCACACATTGATGTATACTGGACGGTGGAGTTCTGCTGAATCGAGAGGTAATTCTGAGTTTACAGAGGATACTTTTGTAAGCAGTGTTTCTTGTTCCATGATGGTAGTATTGATTTTCTCATACCCTCGTCCACTGCTATGGATGGCAATTGTGTTTGTTTGATTTTGTTTGTATGTTTCGTCATTGAAATACAGTTCTGTGGTTGTTGTGTGACTCCATTCACCACAACAAACATTAAAAAAATTATTTTTGTTCACATTCCGTTTATTGCTGAGTTTCTTTTGTAGTTTGGTATTTAGTTTCGTTAGTGCTTTCATCCTATTTAACACTAATATAAACAACTTCCTTTTCAGAAGGATTGCACTGTCCACGAGAGCTTGTAGGATTAACTTTCTACGGTAGGTTTTAAGGGGTGAGGATGATTTTGTTCCTCTTCTTAGTAGATTCTGAAGGACTCTGTGATGAAACATTTTTGATAAAATACTTTTTTTGCTATGGGTTCTTGTTACACTATCGGGATTTGTAGGAGCATTGTTAGCTGTACTGGTAGCCGATTTTTTGCCAACATGTTTGTGTTTTGTGACATATTTTGATGGAGGACGTAAAGTTTCGGTAATTGAAGCTTCTTTTGTTTTGCTAACCGACTGCATTAGCTGGTTTCTTCCAACATTCTCTACAAACTCTACAACAGATGGATGATTAGATTGGGCACTTTTATTTTTATTTGCTCTACTTCTGTGTTCCTTTCTATGGAGTTGCTTTTTGGTAGGCATTCTTTGGTGTCTGTTGAAAAAAAGAAGGCATTCTTTGGTCTGTTGTATAATGTATGTGTGCTGTGTGCATGCGTGCATGAGTCTGATAGGGACGCTCTTTGTTATGGTGTGTGAATGTGTATTGGACTCTTGCAATGATTTGGTAAGGCTATTTTACTGTTTGTATACTAGGACAATGTGCTTCAGATGAGACTACAAAGTGGGCTAGTGGTGACGAGAAGCATTATTAATAAACGAAATGCCAGAAACTTGCACAGCAACTACCTTTCTAAATCTAACCTTCTAAGGATTCCGTACATTTGTGATGTCATCTTTGATGTCCTGGGTATTAGTGTTAGCAGTGCACGGTGGCGCGAGTTATGGTTGCTTATCTTACCATAACTGCCGAATTTCAGGGGTTTTCGGTTTTACTTTGAACCATAACGTCCCTTTAACAAAGTTTTTTTACTGAATTTGATAGGTTTTTAGTAGCGCAACTTAACCATAACGTCCCTTTTAACAAAGTTTTTTCATCGAATTTCATAGGTTTTTATTAGCGCAACTTAACCATAATGTCCCTTTAACAAAGTTTTTTTACTGAATTTCATAGGTTTTTGTTAGCGCAACTTAACCATAACGTCCCGTTAACAAAGTTTTTTTATTGAATTTCATAGGTTTTTAGTAGCGCAAGTTAACCATAAACTCCCTTTGACAAACTTTTTTCATTAGCACACAGACAATATACAACGATGGAGTGTAAAAAGCAATTTCTCAGGGATGGCTTTACACAGAATGTTGCAAAGTAAGAATTTATGCTCGTTCACAGTGAAGGTAAGCTGCTTCCATTTTTTGCTCGCGGGCCGGAGTGGCCCATGACTCGCACTATAAGGTTCTATTGTTTTTTGACCTTGACAGACAGGGATTGTGCCAAAAGACTTCTGTTGAAGGAGGGGTGCAAAAACGTAAGAGACGATAAGGATGAAATTTCTGAAACGAAACCGCTTTTATATATTATATCACTATGAGAAAGATCGTTGGCACAGACGGAGTCGTATTTAGGAACTGCATTTCGCGTAGACAATGGAAAATGCCAATATAATGTAAGTAACCCTTTAAATTATTTTATACCGGAATATAATAACAATAGCGTGGCGTTAAAGCCCGGTTAAGTTGTACTTGTTCGTTCAATGTGGCATATTGTTTTGTACCGCGCACTATCACCGCCAAAGTGGTCCTCTGGCGCTCAGACGGCTCTGAAAAAGGCAGAGGAGAGAGGGTGGGTTAGTGGGAATAAGTTAACATACTCCGTTGCACTATCCTCGCTAGCAAATAGTTTCACACCCTAATAAATAAAATGAATATTTTTAATGAAGATCGGCTCGTGAGACTAATTTATGTTTTTAAAACAGGTACATCCTTCCCTACTGTCAATGCCACGATTTGCAGACCCCGGCCGACGCATTATTTAACTGCCAGGTGCAGCTCCTAGTAAACAACTTCATGACACTCACCATTTTTATGGGACAATCGCCAAGGACCAATATACCCTTACGCGGTACTAGCGGCTAGAAGCAACATAGCAACCGTTATGGTGGTCTAATGCTTCATTGTTGGAACAGCCTTCCGATTATCAGTGCGACCACAGTCCTTCTTTTATCATAAACCAACACCCTGTGTAACGCAAAGGAACAGCACGTGACTCAAGATGAACTTTTGCAGATCGACAGCAAAGACAAATGCAAATTGGTGAATATTCTCTAAACATTTGATGTCAAATAAATGTACTTTACGAAATGTACAATCTTGCAGTTTTCTTTTAAATCACAGTTTCATATTCCGAATTGTGGTGCGCTGTGTTGTGAGATGATCTGTGTTGTTTTCCGGATTCTGTATGAAGTTGCGTAGGAGCAGTGTTGGCAACTCCTTAGTAAGAAAAGTAGCTATTGGCCATCATAAAATAAGCTAGAAGTAGCTAAATGACGTCATAAACTAATTTGCATAATTCACCAGGTGCATGATGGGTGATTGCCGAGGGCATGGTTGTTATAGCCTCTCATTGGGCTCACCCCTTTTTTGTAATGAAAGACGCGAATGCACAGATGCAAACTCATTACATCCATATGCATACATTCACATGCATATGCACTAGTAATTAAATAAACCCCACAATGATTAGGTAGTTCTGTTGTCGCTTCTTAAACATGTACTGCCATTTTTATTATGCTAGTATTTTATAATCCATAATGCCTCGTTGTTGGAACAGCCTTCCGATTATCAGTGCGACCATAGTGCTTCTTTTATCATAAACCAACACCCTGTGTAGCGCAAAGGAACAGCGTGTGAGTCAAGATGAACTTTTGCGGATCGACAGCAAAGACAAATGCAAATCGCTGAATATTCTCTAAACATTTGATGTCAAATAAATGTACTTTACGAAATGTACAATCTTGCTGTTTGCTTGTAAATCACAGTTTCATATTCCGAATTGAAGCGCGCTGTGTTGTGAGATGATGTGTGTTGTTTTCCGGGTTCTGTGTAATGTCGCGTAGGACTGGAGACAACTGGGCGCGTTTGGCTACGCACCCTGTAACGTCACGGAGAGAGACAGGGAATATGAATGCTTTGATAATGTCAGGCTTAGGGGCGGGAGATATGATTAAGTGTCGCAAAAACAGGTCAGCCAGGTCGATGGGGCAAGTGATGAGATTATCACATAATGTCGGCACACAGCAGCCTGTTTTATCGTTTGTTTAGTGGACAAAAAGTCGGGTAAGGCCCATAGGAAATTGTAATGTCAGCGGACATAAGGAGGGTTCTTAGAACACTTTCAACATGACAACGAACAATACGAACAGCGTTCTCAGAACACCCCCATTTTGTTTAATTGCAAACATTTCACCACCGCGAGTGTTCTTAGAACACATTCAACTTGCCAGAGTACAATACGGACAGCGTCCTCAGGACACCCCTATTTTGTTTATGTACCAACATTTAAGGACACCGCGAGTGTTCTTAGCTCAATTTTTGCTTGCTTACAAACAAGCCGGACACATACTCCGTCCTCGGAACATCCCACCATTTAGTTTATATAAAAAATTTCAGAACAGCCTTGTTGGCCGCAGACAAATCGAACACAACAAAAGCGTCTAGCACATAAAAAAAACAGAACATTGAACCTATCTCATACTCCCCCACCCTCCCCAAGCACTCTTACACACCCACACACTCCACTAAACACAATTTTGCGTGTTGTCCGCGGTCGTCGACGAATGCAAGATGGCGGGCGCCACAAAAAATCTGACGCGCTTCACGCTCCACGCCGTCCAATCAGCGAACACGTCGCATGTCCGCGGACATCACGCAAGCCCCTTGGCCAATCGGGGCGCTGTCCGCGGAGCGAACAAGGAAGTCCGTCCGCGGAGCGAATGGAGATATCACTAATTTTTTTGCCTTACATTTTAGTCATTTTAAAAAATACTACTTGACAGATTTACACCAAATTTGCAAAAGCACGCTTTCGGGACTAAGCCCCCGCTCCTGCCGCAAATTTGGTGTAAATCCGTCCAGCGGTTTGAGCTGTAGGCGTGCGCAAAGGTTTTTCCCTTTATGTCTATGGGAAAAAACAAAAGTTTTGGGACCCCCCCTATAACTTTGCCCCCCCTGGACCAAACCTCTCCAAACTTTACAAAAACATTCAGAGTGGGCCATATACTTTTTTTGCAAAGTCTGGTGAGGATTCGTCCAGAGGGAGCGAAGTTATAAGCCACCCAAAAAATGCTCTTCCTATGGAAACACCAACTTAACCATAACTACATGGACGCTACCGCGTCCATGTAATATATATATATATATATATATCAGTCAATCTTAAACCATATACACAAGGGAGAACTTCAAACTTTTGGCCTGTGGGGCTAGTACAATGCTCTGCAAGATGGTGCAGTGGCACAAGAGGGACAATGCAGCGTCCCCAACATCCATAACAACTATACTCAATAACTATTCTACACCACACTCACATTACGAAGTATATATAGTCAATATTATTGACATTACTTACATTTTTAACAGCATATCTTTCAGTAACAGATTTATTTTACAGACCAGGGCCCCAGAGGGCCTACCCGACATAGCAAAGGTTGTAAAAATATTTCACCAGGACATTGTACTAGGTAGACATTTGAAAGCTGATACATGACGTGTCATCATGTCCCATTTTACTATTTTACAGCAGGCTGCATGTCCGCCAATCTAACTCCATAGCATTACGTTTTTGCGCATAGACCAATGTAAAGAGGCGGAGAAGCTAGAGAATTGATTCAGAGTGATCAGGGTGTCTGTCTTCTCTCAAAGAGTCAAACGTGTGCAGGAACATCAAATATATCAATATATTAAAAATGAACAAGTCAACATTGAGCATGGCATTTCTCAAAATCAAGTATGGAGGAATCTATTTAAAGAATAAAACAGAGAACCAACTAAAAGATGCATGGAATGTGAATAACTTCTCTATCTATATACCTTTATATATCTCCCTGTATGCATCTCTCTATATCCCTCTATAATTTTCACTGTATGCATCTCCCTCTATGCGTATATCTTAGTCTCCATTGGTATCCATCTCTCTCTATGCATCTGTCTACATCTCTATCCATCTCTTTCAGGATCTATGCAGCTTTTATTAAATCTCTGTTATCCGATTAACCTTTTGCACCCACCCTCTGTCTGTATGTATGTCTGTCTAGCGGAAGTGTTATGTCTGATTGAATCTATCTGTTTATAAATCTGTACCCCCCGAACTCTCAAAAAGACGGTTGTACAGACAGACTTCATAGGACAATGATTCATATATGACTGTAGCCTTTGTGCTATGTATCGATCAGGGCCAGTTTATCGTTGCCCAGTTAGATACTTTCCATTCCTTTAGCCTCCCCGCCACCACCCACATGTGGCTCCACTAATCCCCTCATTGTCTGTGTCACAATGTAAGAGAGTACTTGGTTTCTACAATTGTAGTCCAAGTTTACTCTATTTTGAGAAAATTTACTTTTTTATTAAAATACCAGTAACAGTTGTATTCAATTAGCATTGTTATGAAAGGAAAGTGTTTTCATTGGGTTATAAACAAGTTACCCATTATTCATTTTAACCAAATAATTTGACTGGGAAATCCAGTACTGATCTCTTTGCTATGTAATAGTGGTAGACCAAAAATAACGCAAGAAAACTCTCCCACATGTGCATGTAGTCTTGTATGTTTCTTTAATAATAATTTAACATGGTTTGATCATGAGTGTGTTTATTAATAATGTTTTAATTAAATATATTATGGTGAGGATAACAAATATCTTAGTATTTATCTTGAGGTCTAAATAGAAATAGGAATATTATATTTTTAATTTCGGCAGTGAAGGCGAAACCGAAAGCTAAGGGGACCTTGGAATTTTGAACACTGAAAGAAGAGGCTCATTGTAAGTTGTCCGTGACATTGACAGAGTAAAAATTCCAAGGATAACATTTAGTAATTAAGCAGAAAACAATTGATTACAAGAACTTGAAAGCAACACATCGGAAGAAATACAAGTTACATTGCAAGAACGGAAAGCCACCGATTCATGTAGATTTTGTTTTCATAATTATTTTTAATATTTATGTAAGTGTGTGCATGACAAGAACCAATGTTGTACATTTATCTTACACTTGACACAAACATAGCACATTTCTTTTTATTAGACTATATCGTATACATAAAAAGTTATGTTTTATTTAAATGTAGTTGATAGTGTTACTTCTTTTGACAATGGGTACTAAAATATATTTTGTCTTTATTAGATCTAAATAATTACGTCCTAAAAATGAGTGTATATCACGGTCACCATTTGCCTGTGGATGGGTTCTTCAACCAAACCTGGAGCCTTACTATCACGAACAGAACCGCCATCTCGATCTTCTGGGACGATCATGCAGCTCATGTTTGCCCATTTGCAGTGCCCATCATTTCACTTGCACAATTCAAATACTGGGATTAAAAGATTGAAGAATCAAATCTGAAAGATTGCATGGAATGTGACAGTCGACCTAAACATGATTACTATGGCTTGGAGTAAACAATATGTTCTTCCATTGAGTATGTGCGATAAAGGTTGTAATGGCTCTGTTGTATGTACTGAACTGTTTCCATTGCAATCAGAAATATACCGACTTTGTAAATGCTGACTTTTAGTAATTATTGAAAAGTGTAACTTGCTATCTTCTTTTTGTGAAAAGTGAGTAATCATTAACTGTGTGCGTGTATGTGTATGTTCTGTGTTTTGGTTAGGTAGATTGATGGCATAGTTGCTAACAGCAGACGTTTGGCTATGCTGTACACCAATGTCATGACAAGGGGCATAGCATATAGGTCTGACATGACAGCTTGAGGGGCAGATGTCATGATTTACTGGTGCCAAGGCACTTGGACTCGGTGTGATTGATCAACAGATACGATTATCAAAAGACGGTGGTTTCCGTCCCGTGCATTTCGCGTATCTAAATGTCAGAAAATTGAAGGTAAGATGTATTGGAAAAATAACCTGATTGATTAATTTATGCTCAAAAATACATTCCTTATCCAGTGGCCCAATACCATTTGTTAGAGAACTTCTTCTTTAAATGCAATCTCTGCACTGCAGTGATTTGGCTGTCACCACCAGCTGTCAAACAGGGCACCTGTGACCTCTGAACCTGCTCTGTGCCATAGGAGAGCAGCGGCTGCAGCTCAGGCGACTGAAGCAGCAGGGCACACGTGTAAACTACTGATGTTGGCATGAGTTTTAATGAAAGATGGGTCTGGTTAGCCTACTGCCCTTTCTGAGATGTATTACCGAAATCATGTTATTAGTCATACAAATCGAAAAAGGTATGGCTTTAACACCATTGCCAAATGACAATCCTTCCCACGCCCTGATCCAGGTTCACTCCTTGTCAGCTCCTCCTCCCATTCCCATCCATGTTCTCCACTCAGTGATCTCCTCCTCCCTTCCACCTGCCCCGCACAATGCCACACTCTGGTCTCCCTCCTTTTCTCTCCCCCCTCTCCCACACATCCATCTTCCCTGCACAGTGTTCCCCTGTTTTTCTCCTCCCTTTTTTCATCTGCCCCGTGCCAGATTCCCTCCTTTTCAAAATGTCCCATCCACTTGCCCGCTCAGGATCCACCTCCTTTTTCTCCTTCAAGCCCAAGCACCTGCTCTGTCTTCCATGCCCTGTTGAACAAGCCAGAATTCTCAGGTGAACAGATGGGGATTCAGAGCGATGGATAATTCTTCTGACAGAAGGGTGTGTAAAGTCATTAAAATGGGTTGAAGTGGAATGTTAATAAGAGGTAGACCTAGCAAGCCCATGACAGCAAGCATTCTTCCAGTGAAGGCAATTTCTAGTACTTCTGGGGAAGTCCTGTAATTCATTGGTGCTTGTTGGTGGCCTAGAGATGTGGTCAAGCGTTCCACATGTGCATGAAGGCTTATTTGTCAGGTAATATTTCACCCACCTTCCTCTGGGAAATTACTGTGGGACTGCAAGCTAACCGAAAGGGCTAATAGGCAAAAGGTGAATGAAACGGGTATGTATAGAAAGAGGAGGGAAGAGAGGGCTTGCTCATCCGTACTTGCTTGGCCACATACTGAGGAGCGGGATCTCTAGTGATGGATACAAGAACAGTGTCAAGTAGCAGCTAGGGAGTGAGAATCTTTGCTAGGTCCGGGAAACCTGAAAGAGGTCATATAGAAATATAGTCTTAGGTAATAAAATATTACTATGCCATGCAGTGGGAGGATTGGGAAAGAAGAATCGTTAGGGGGAGAAACAGAATAGGCTGGTTCTGTACTGATCAGTTACTACTGAGAAAGTAGCATTGCACATAGATCAGCTAAAATAATCAATATCCCGATTTCGGGGTGGTACCGATCCCTCAGTGACAAAACTTGCTTGGGTTGAGAAAATATGGGGGATAGATTCTAAAAGACATGTGTATCTCAATGAGATGCGCAGTTGTGCAAAGATGCACTTGCATTGTTGTGCATTTCATTTTGGAGCCCGAATCCATATATAATACTGCAGGAAATATATCCTGTGAAAGACTGCAATTATTTTCAGAAAAGATGTGCAAATATGTGGCCATTTATTGCCGCATCTGGCAGACGCAGACATTTCATACGTAAAAAACGTCATAAATGACCGCACCTACCCTCAAGAACCCATATAAAGAAGGAAGTAGCCTCAAAACTATATTTAGCACCAGTACATTGACCTGGAAGTCTGCAAAATACATCCAACTCCATCAAGGATAACCAGATGGAAAGCGAACTGGATTAAGGTTCAAGGGTTGGACTATGTGAAAAAGAAGAACACCCTAAGACTAAGAAGAAGAGCTTAGGCTCGAAACACGTGTCAGGCAGACTCTGAAATGAATACAAACACATGCATTTAAGCATGAAACTTATAGTGACTGGCGCAGTGTAATTTGGATTTGTATTTATTTTATTTGTATAGCGCACCAGGCCGAAGGCAACCGGGCGCATATCTTCAAACAGTAATAACAGAGGTTACAGTTCAGGTTACGATCGCATAAGGTTGGAAACAGTCATTTTCATGAGCGGAGGCAAAAAGTACATGAAGAGTGCAGATAGGTGGGCGAAGCAGGAAACAGGCATACAAAAATAGTGACGATCATAAGGTCTGAAAGAACGATTGGATCAGTGTGGTAGCAAGCCAAAGCTTAGCTCTGTGTTTGAATAGGTTCAGTGAAGGTAGATTTCTGATGGTGAGAGGCATGGTGTTAAACAGTTTGGCAGCCAGGACTGGGAAGCTGACACCTTTGGCTGTTTGCAGCTTGTATCTGGGGATCATGAGACCTTGTGTTTGAGCAGATCTAAGTGTCCGTGATGGAGTGTACTGGTTGAAGCGTGAGGCTAGTTAGATAGGGGCCTGGTTATTTACACATTTGTAGGTAAGGGCTAGAGATTTCAGTGATACCCTCTGGGTAACTGAGAGCCAGTGTAGGTTCTTCCTAGTTTCAGAGATGTGTGCTGATCTGGGAATGTTGAGGGCCGCCCTGATGGCGTTGGTTTGGGTAATCTGAAGTTTGTTGAGGTTGTGTTGGTTGGTGCCTTGGTAGAGTGCGTTGCAATAGTCCAGTTTGGACATGACCAGTGTCCTAGCAAGGATGATACAATTCTGAGTGGAAAGGAATGGCCGGCAGGCTGTGATCAGCTTGCAAGTGTAAGCCGAAGCAGAAATGACTGTGTTAGTTTGCCTCTTTAGGGAAAGTGTAGAATCTAGGTAGATTCCCATGGTTTTAGTGTCTTTGGATACTTTGATGGTGTTCCCATCGATGTTGAAAGAGCTGAACGATGGGTTTAGCTTATTAAGTCTCTGTTGTGTACCCAGGATGAGGAGCTCTGTCTTGTCGTCGTTAAGACAGAGCTCATGTTGGGCCATCCACGCTTGGATGACTTGGTATATGTCATCCAGGGCTTTAGAGTCTGCAATGTAATCACCAGTGATGGGGATGAGTATCTGGGTGTCATCTGTGTAGTTCGTGTAGGTGACGCCCAGATAGTCAAGCAAATCAAACAGAGGTTTGGTGAAAACATTGTAGAGTGTGGGGGAGACACAGGAACCCTGAGGCACTCCGCAAGGGACTGACATTGGGTCTGCTGATGAAGTGGGAGAAAATACACTCATGTGTCTGTTGTCTAGGAAGGACCTGATCCAATTAGTGGCATTGCCAGAGAAATGTGCAGCAGATTTCAGGTGAATGCAAAGGATTTGGTGATTAACCAAGTCGAAAGCTACAGATAAGTCCAGCAGGAGTAATAGGGCCAATTTGCCATTGTCTTTTAAGTCCTCGATTTGGGTTTTGAGGTCTAAGAGGGCTGTTTCTGTCCCATGCTTAGGTCTGAAGCCCGATTGTCTTGTACCGAGAAGATTATTGGTTTCCAGATAATTCTGTATAAGTAGGTATGCTGCTTTGTGTAATATTTTTAGGAGAAATGGGACCGTGGTGACTATGTGAAAAAGAAGAACACCCTAAGCCTAAGAAGAAGAGCTTAGGCTCGAAACACATGTCAGGCGGACTCTGAAATTAATAAAAACACATGCATTTAAGCATGAAACTTATAGTGACTGGCACAGTGTGATTGTATATGATTATAAATATATTATTTTGTCCGTGGGGTATTAGGCCAAATACCCACGACATACAACCACCCGCTGCCATCCAAGCATTACTGCCTAGTGTGCAAGCGATTGGGTCTCTTTGTCTTTTGTGCCACTGTTTTCTTTCCAAATTCCATTAATGACAGCGCTGCAGATTTCTACCTCATGATAGACTACATGGCAGAACATGAGGACACCATCTTTTGGCTGCATGGTGTGTGATCAACCATCGCTGTCCGCAATGCGCTCTGGATGGAACCATCAATAGAAATGCTCTAGGTGTTGTGGACACATGGGCATGCCTACTTTTGCTGGTCACTCCCCTCTTACAGGGTGTAATTTGACTACGTTACATGCTTTCCGCCTACTTTTGTACATCTTTTTTGCACAAGCACATCTCTGAGATATGCACTTCTAAGAATCATGCTCATCTATTTTTGTACATTTCTTGAGCAGAATTGGACATTTTTTATTTTTGAATAATTGCCCAGGGATGTAACTGCCCAATTTTGCAAACATAATACTTACATAGCATAAAAAGTGTTACGACTATGTGTTATCTGATGCAAAATGTATCTGAGTGTCCCAATATTATATTTCAATGAAAGCAGAATTAGATGCCAAGGCAGTGCTGTTCCGTCGAGCAAGTAATTCGCTGATAGTTTAGCGGCTGGAATGGAAGAAGAAGGGAAAATATAGGAGTTAGCATTATGTTAGGGAATCACTCGAGAACAGGGCCAACCCCAAGGTTAGAAGGACTGGGCAATCGTGGGGGCCGGCGGGGTGAATACTCGGAAAGAGGATCCAAAAGAGATGCATTCCAACCACAGAATTCAAAGAGGGACAACAAAATAGAAGTAAGTAGGAAAAAAGCTTGTGAATATGCCACACACATACCATGTATCTACTATATATTAATTTGAAATGCTTGTATGTGCCTAAAATAGGTCTGAATAACATTTAAGTATCAACATTTGTCTCCCTCTTTTCTCTTAATTAAAGTGTAAATTACCAGCAGGAATGTAGTCTTTCGGCTTTGCAGTTGTTTTATTTAAGTAATATATAACACATTTCACATATGAAATATGTCTATAGATCACATATTACTTATTTATATCACATACATATTAAGCTTATGTGACATACAGAATAAGCCATTTGAGCCAAGTCACACATACCACAATGCCATCTAGTAACCATCACTGGAAGTTCACCTCAATTTCAGAACCGTTAGCCAAAATGCAAGCCTTTTGCTCCAGAAAATTGTCTTTATCTTACAGGGCAAAGCTACTTTACACATAGCTTCATCACCCCAAGACAGACATTTCTCAACACTGCAGACAGCTATGTGCCTGATGTCACCCTTATTAGGGATCATCAGCATAATATAGTCTGGCAGTATTGTGGTTGGAGCATTTGGGCATGTTATGCCAGCAAAGTTATGGCGGGTTTAAAAAGTCTTGAAAAAATAAACTTTTACCTGAAATGTAAAAGTAGAATAATCCATTTGAGCCAAGTCACACATGCCACAACGTCACTGATCAACCATCACTGAAAGTTCACCTCTGGTTCAGAGCCACTTTAGCAAGGCATTGTGGGTATGCAAATTAGCCCAAATACAGGCCTTTTGCTCCTCCAGAAAATTCCCTTTGTTTTACAGGGGTAGCTACTTTATGGATAGCTTAATCAAGCCAAGACAGACATTTTTAAGACTGCAGACAACTACATACCTGGTATCATCCTTATTAGCGATCATCAGTTTAGTATAGTCTGACAGTCGTGTGGTTGGAGCATTGGTGCATGTTTAGCGAACGCCAGCAAAGTTTTGATGGGTTTAAAAAGCCTTGATAAAACCTTTCACCTGAAATGTGAAAGTATAATAAGCCATATGAGCCATGTCACACATGACAAAATGCCACCTAGTCACAATCACTGGAAATTCACCTCCGATAAAGGTAAGACCAGGTATGTTGTTGTCTGCAGTTTTGAGAAATGTCTTTTCAAGTATTCTTGTGTGCAAATTGGATAAATGTGTGGTTACTAGGAGATAATGTCACAAGACTCTGACTAAACCAAAGTCAAAGATTCTTCATAATCCTTCTAATCTCAACCCGTAACGCTCTTCGTTGGACTGATTTTCACACCACCTCCTTCTCACAACTTCATAGCTTCAAGGCACTTTTCACCCATTCCCTCTACCACCCTACCATTTAAGATGCCATCATGGTCTAACCTGGCTGCAGGAAGGAGAATGCATAACACAGTCTTGGCCTCAAAGCGCTCCATAAGGATGTGTCACTACCACAAATAGAAACAAGAATATGCCATCCACCCGTTGCCACCAACTTCCCACTGTCCAGCTTGTACTCATGTGACACATCAATCGGTTTCCTATAAGGTGGCCACTTTTCTGGTGTTGGTTGAGGACAGGTTTATGGGTAACTTCACACTTGGATCCAGTTAGATTTGCTTTTCGGTTAAATACAAATCATCTGACATTAAGAAACATTTGTTCACATTCTTGCCCACGTTTACAGAGAGGGCACCTAGGACCAGGCACAGAATCCTGACATGCTGCTGACCCCCATCACAACAGCTTACAACAGAATTTATAGCCCAAAACAATGGGAAAAAGGAAAGAAATTAAACATCCGCTGTAAAAAGAGGTATGAACGCATCCACTCAAATCATTCCCACTTAGTTCTCTGACATTTTTCCGAGACACTTGTAATAAACCATAAGGTGTCTCACCCACTATTCTCCAGGGATCTATCATCCAGGTGGACAGGACAAGCCCATTCACTTTTGGATCCAGTTCCTGTGTGTGGACCAGTGCCCGGGGATCACCGGGGTGAGGGGTCATCGGGGAGTGGGAGTGGGACCCCGGATGGCGAGACGTGGTATCCCCTTCCCTGTAACACTTTTCCCCCATCCTACCGGGTGGGACACATAGGAACTCTACCCCCCGACCCCCTTTTCCTACATGAACACTTTCACACGGACAGCCCACTCTGGGAGAAAACAGACTAACTAACTCACACCTGACTCCCATTAAGCTTCCCCACACGGATAAAAGGTGGAGCATGAAAGCACACTCTGAGCGAGGCAATGCACATGAGGAAACAGCAGTTTCAAGACAGCAGCTGAACAAGGGATGAAAGACGTCGAACTACGAGGGGTTTGGAAGGAAGGAAATTCCCTTGACCTATCTGGCAAGAAACCGTTACTTTCAAGAGACACTGAGATTGGACAGTTTAAGGCCCAGAAACAAGAATCCTGTATTGTGTGTAGGAGGTGTCTGCGCTCTCCCAATACATGACTAATCGAGTCGGGGAGAAGCAGCAGCCGCGGTGGTACCATCCTTGGCGCCAAGAACAAAGTAGCAACAGAGAAATCAACACAGACGGTGAGTTGGGAAGACTGATACAAAACCGGTCTGTGTTGAAGCAAAGGTTGCAAGTAGCAACATTGTATAACGAGCGCTAGAATGAACATTGTTAAAGCACATGTGATGAAAGATGCAAGTAAAGTTGAACTGCTAATGAATACTTGAACTTTGAAAGTAGAGATACGATACCGTTGACAGAGTAGTCCGGCAGCGCGTGCATGCTCAATCGAAGGTCCCTGTAAGGTATCTAGCCGAGAAGTGGCAGAAGTGAAAGTTAAAGTGCCTCATCACAAGTTGGGCGGTAACTATTAGCGCTGGATCACGGGTTTTGGTGTAACGGTTAGTGCCCATTCCCCATTGGGCCCGTTTGGGAATTCCTCATTCCCAATTGGGCCCAATGGGGTAATAGCGCTGAAAATCATCAAATTTGCAGCAGATTTCCCCCCAGCTCAGAGCTGGGGGGAAATCTGCCAAGGCCATGATCTGGTGGACCCTTAAATGTAGCGGTATTAGCACTACCACTGCATTTAAGGGTTACCGCCAGACTCGTGATGAGGCCCAAAGAGTTGTAAGAAGAAAGAGTTTGTGAATCAAAGTGGTCCTGCAACGGTTCAAGCAAAATCCCATGCACAGTCAAAAGTCTTTGGTTTTTGATACAGAAACAGAAAGATTGGAAAATTAGATTAAATGGTCTGAGCCCGATCGAGGGAGACCAATTGAGAACAATGTGTTAAAGTGGGTCTAGGCCCGGTGGAGGAGGACCCGGGGTGAACAGTAAATCACCCGAGAAATTGTGCATGTGAAAATTCTGAGAAAAGTGAGTCAAAGCCCGGTGGAGAGGGACTCGGGGTGAACGGTAAATCATCCGAGAAATCTTACATGTGAAAATGCTTAGAAAGAAGGAACGTTAATGCTGGTTTGTCACATCAGGCCCTCTGTTATAAGAGACTTTGGGCCTCATCACGAGTTGGGCGGTAACGCCTGCGCTAATAGCTCTGGCGCTATCTGCCCTACTGCCAAACCCACCGGCGCTATTAGCGCCGGATCACAGGTTTGGCGGATTTGGAAATCCCCATTCCCCATTGAGCCCATTCGGGAATGCCACATTCCCCATTGGGCTCAATGGGGAAATTTCGCGCTCATACCGCCGGCAGATTTCCCACCGGCGGTATGAGCACAAATTTTTGGCGGATTTCCCCCAGCTCAGAGCTGGGGAGAAATCTGCCAAAGCCCTGATTTGGCGGACCCTTAAATCCGGCGGTAACAGCGCTACTGCCGGATTTAAGGGTTACCGCCAAACTCGTGATGAGGCCCTTTGAATGGCAAAGAGACTTTGGTGCAGCAGGCTGTGATACTGAGGTTTTTATCGGCATCCTCGTGCTAGAGAAGCCAGAGTGTGTGCTGTGCTGAAAACATGAGGAAGGGGAGCCAACGTGTCAAGTATCCTGACATATAATTTCTTGAACACTTTTCTTTTACATAAAATTCTTTCCTACACTATTTGTATTTAGAAGTGATTGGCAATAGGTTTATTAGTATAGGCCCTTTTTTGTTTACAAGACTCTACTAGGACTGCATTATTAGTATTTGATGGTCGTAGGTTGCTCCCATCTTTAGATTTAGGATTAGATAGGCGTTTTACCAACCCATTTGAAAGTTCAATAAACACCCTTGAACTGCGATCACTTGTGTCTGGCTTTCTATTTGATACCATGCCTTCCTTACACACTGTAATGATTTATGATCTTTATACATATCAATCAATGCAATGGAATACAAATATGTATTTAATCCAGTAACATTTTTGTTATTCAGCATTTAATTAACTGCCACATTCTATTATCTGGCATCTCGTATTGCCAGTATAGACTTTCACCCTGATTCATGGAACTGTGCATAGTGTATTTTCGCTGTGCACAGTCAGTGCAAAGTCATTTTTTCAGTACAAAATGACCTCACTGTCTTTGCACAGCAAAAATACACTTTGCGCAGTTCCATGAATCAGGGTTACATGTCGGCAGTGCAAAGTCACTTTTCTGCAGTGCAAAGTCACATTGAACCGTGCAGAAAATGTCATGAATCGGGCCCTTAGTCTGTTAAAGAAACATCAGATATTCCATGCTGGATTATTATATGTCTGGATGGGTAGAATGTACGTAAAAAGACCAACTTTGTTATCTAGCCTCTTTACTCTGTTAACCCACTCTCTGCCACCCAGATAAATGGCATGCTTTTAGCCACCATATATGCTTTTCCTGCATCATTGCATTAATGCCCCATAGATGGTGGATAACAAAGCTTTTATGGTATATCAATGAGTGCATTTGCAGTTAGGGAACAGAAAACGTATGGTGTTGTGCAGTATAGTGATATGATATGCTATGGCATTTATAACGCGCCCATACCCAAGTGTTTCAAGGCGCAATGAGGCAAGGGAGGGGAACAAAGGGAAGACAGACAACGATCCTACACAGCTTCACCTCACTGATGAGGCCCAACAAGGCTGAAACACGTGTATGGGGTTGCTGTTGGTACTCTTGTTCAGAGAGGAATTGCCATGGCATTTCGGTGCTGGACTGCCCATGTGGGCGGGACAAAGACTGATATGCAAATGCTTATTTCCCATCTGTGAAAGGTACAGTGAGCAAAAAGCGTGTGTTGCAAACTCTCATCTCAGAACAGATATCATGCCATGTTCTTTCTGGAGAGGAGCGCCTGCTACCTTTTTTGAAATATTTGCAAGGAACTTGGGGTTGGTGACCCTAAGTTACCTGGGGGCAACCAGACATGGACTCCCTGCTCACTGTGCTCAGAGAGGCACAGCTTCACCTCACTGATGAGGCCCAACAAGGCTGAAACACATGTATGGGGTTGCTGTTGGTACTCTTGTTCAGAGAGGAATTGCCATAGCATTTCGGTGCTGGACTGCCCATGTGGACGGGACAAAGATTGATATGCAAACGGATATTTCCCATCTGTGAAAGGTACAGTGAGCAAAAAGCGTGTGCTGCAAACTCTCATCTCAGAACAGGTAATCATGTCATATTCTTTCTGGAGAGGAGTGCCTGCTACCTTTTTTGAAATATTTGCAAGGAATTTGGGGTTGGTCACCCTAAGTTACCTGGGGGCAACCAGAAGTGGACTCCCTGCTCACTGTGCTCAGAGAGGCACAGCTTCACCTCACTGATGAGGCCCAAAAAGGGCTGAAACAAGTGTATGGGGTTGCTGTTGGTACTCTTGTTCAGAGAGGCATTGCCATAGCATTTAGGTGCTGGACTGCCCATGTGGGCGGGACAAAGACTGATATGCAAATGCATATTTCCCATCTGTGAAAGGTACAGTGAGCAAAAAGCGTGTGCTGCAAACTCTCATCTCAGAACAGGTTATCATGCCATGTTCTTTCTGGAGAGGAGCGCCTGCTACCTTTTTTGAATCATTAATGCCCCATAGATGGTGGCTAACAAAGCTTTTATGGTATATCAATTAGTGCATTTGCAGTTAGAGAACAGAAAAAGTATGGCATTGTGCAGTACAGTGATATATATGATATGATATGGCATTGATTACGCGCCTATACCCAAGTGTTTCAAGGCGCAACGAGGCAAGGGGGGAACAAAGGGAAGACAGACAACGATCCTACTAGGCCAGGTGTCATTCAGATTGTGCAAATGCATGAGAAGGGGGAGAGGGGAAAGTGCAGGGAGAAAGGGGAGGCGACAGTGCAGTACATGGGAAGATAGAATAAATAACAATAGTACAATGGTAAGATTCACACATTGGATACGCTATGGCAACAGGACTAGCACAGACTTCATGTCAAGATGGGCATGTAGGTAACTAAGTAATACAATAATCCCAATCTCCCCCACCCTATTCCACTGACAACACCATTGAGTGTGAGAAAGGTCAGGGAGCAGACCAACCTGCCTCCAATTTTGGTATTGGATTGGAGGTTATAAGGAGTTTACAATAAGCCAGTGGGCAATCCAATGACGATGGAAAGGAGCAGGGGTCAGAACCTCTCCATGATCTTGGTGATAGGGAAGACGTTTAGGAAGTACAGGGATTCTCTTCAAATAAAGAAGAATCATGTACAGGGGCCTGAAGAAAATGCCCAGACACCTGTAAGACTGTCCCCACACCCTGCAGCCCTGAATGCACAGGATTTTCACCCCAATCAGCATTGCCCCAGCTAAGGAACAATCAGAACTGGATAAGAAAGACAATCCAAATTGGGCATGGGAAACTAATTGCTAAGGTCCAGCTGCAACAGGCGGCACTGTCTACTATTGATTTACAATTAGAATATATCATTGAGGAGGCGGTGCTGTTGGGCAGCCTACAAGATGGCTCATCTCCTTGAGCTCTGCACTCCAACGCAGCGCCAAAGCGGCCATGCCTGGAATCCTGTTTGTCCAACTCCTGAATTAAAACTGATGTTGGGACGTGTGGGGAGCGATCGGGTCGACTTTTGTGAACATAGACCCCTTACAGCCGTTGATAGCAATGTGGAAAGGAGCACATCGCCAAGAAGGAGTTCAGAGGCGGCTGCCCCTGCAATGTCTGTGAGGGTGGGCGGAACACAGCCTGGTGCTCTGGGCAGTCACTGCACTGTAGAGAATGGTGTGGGTGGCCCCCCTGTGGTGGGTTGGGCCACCGTTGGTTGCTGGAGGCGGTGGGAGCTTGAGGCGGGCCCCTCGGCCCGATTGTGAAGGCAGTGATCTGGGAGCCCGGAGGCTGGGAGGAGACTCTCGAGGGAGCCCAGAGGCATGTTTGCCCCCTTGATCCTGCGTACAGCACTGATCTCCTTAAAGTGGGGTGAGTGAGGAGCGGACCGCCTTCCAATGGTTTGGTAATGATGGGTGCAGCCGGTGGAGACTGTGGCAGCATCAGTGGTGAGATGACTCCTCCCCCCTTGCAGCAGTGCGATCGTAAGCACCCTAGGAGGGGACAGGGGCTTCCAGCCTGGTGGGATGCGAGAAGAGGCAGCAGGCCCCTCTCCGCCTTATACTTGTTGGATGTTGGCAGTGCTGCTGGGGGATTGGCACTAGGTGGCCTTCTGGAACGTTATGGTACTTCTGGCTAGTGGACTGGGCTCATATATATCCCTGAGACCTTGGCATCGAGACATTTGGCTGACTTTACAATTTAGGGCACCCCACCTTGGTTGGTATTTTTCATTTTTGGCATGCTGGTGAGTGCGAGCAGGCCTTGGACAGTGAGGCTGTGGGTGGATAATACCTTCTCTTCTTCCCCACTGCAGATTCCATAGGGCGATTACACCCTCTTCGGCTGGACTGGTAAGGGCCACCATTGAGATCATGTGCCTATACCTGGTGCAACAATGATGAAGGGGAGTGGAGGCCAAAAGAAGCAGAGCAATATTGACTCCTTTGCTAGACAGGCAATCAAAGCATGTTGAGACACTGGGGGTGAGCAGACAGAGGTCTTCGCCTCCGACATGCCGGACCTGCAACAGATCATGGACAGTATGCAATCTGCCTTTGCTGCAGTGAGTGGTAAACTTAATGATATCACCACTTCAATCCCCACCATTAATGCTAAGCTGGAACGTGAAAGTGCACGGGTGACAGAGGAGGAATCTTGCATTGGGACGGTGGATGACAACGTGTCAAGAGATCTCAAAGGGGCTCTTCAGCAATGTGATGATTTGGAATCATGGTCCAGGCACAACAATATAAGAGTGGTGGAGCTGCGGGAGAGCTTTGGCAGGAGCCCCATGGATCAAGCTGTCGAGAACCTCCTTAAGGACTTGCTCAGCGACCTGCCATTTTCAACCTCCTTTGTAGTGGAAAGAGCTCATTGGTCGCCGACATTGCGCCCCAAGCACGGCAAGCCAGGATGATATCTGTACCTTCTTTAACCATAACAACCCAGAGTCTACATCACAGGACATGCTGTGGCAAGTAATTAAGGCAGATATTAGGAGGATGCCATCTCCACAGAATTTGGGGTTCTCAGGTCGATTAGATGTGATCTTGAGGCCTGTGAAAAGTATTGTACGTTTTGACCGTATCTAAACGGTTGCACGTACAAAAAGGTCTAAAAATGGTAAAACCAAAAATGTGTACACCAAAAGTTCAAACGTTTGATGGTAGCATTGCAGGTAAGTAAAATAAAAAAGACTGCGTGGGCTGTGGAGGTGTCCCCCGCAACACCCTGCTCACTATACTGTGTGGTATAGTGAGTGGGGTGTTGCGGGGGACACCCCCGAAGCCCACCTGCCAAAAAGAAAAATACATTTTTAAAAACGGGGCTGTAGGGGTGTCCCCCGCAACACCCCGCTCACTATGTGGTATAGTGAGTGCGGTGTTGCAGGGGAAACCCCTGAAGCCCCCATAAAAAAAAAGAAAAGGACCCTGCAGCGCTGGTTCCCGATCACAGAAGTGAAAGGGAACTGGTGCCACAGGGACTCAGCGTGAAGAAAAAGGTAAGTGGGGTTTGTTTATGTTCGGGGTGTGGGTGGAGGTGTGTTGAGGGTGTAGGTGGGGGGTGTGTCATGGGTGTGTTGTGGGGGTGTGGGTATGAACGTGTGTTCACATGAGAAAGGTGCAAACTTTTGGTGGTTCGCACCTTTCTCATGCAAACTTTCCGGCTGCGGGCAAATCAGCTGCGGTCGGATCACGTAGACCCCGTCGGTCTTGCCGGAAGTTCTGGTTAAACTTGATGTTTTTTGAGGCCCATACTCAGCTGGAAACTGCATATTTTGCAAAGGCGATGCAGCGTTACGGGTTAGGTGATCTGTCAGGTAGGATGCTGGCTCGACTGCTCTGGGTGGAACATGGCCCCCCACAAGTGGATGAGATCTTGGATGATAGGGGGAGCTCAGGCACTCGGATCGCTAGATCCTCGGCGTTTTTGAGTGCTTCTATGAAACCTTATATCGGGCGAGCTCGATGCATGGGGAGCCGGCTATCCATTCCATGCTGGAGGGTATACCAATGTCCAGACTGTCAGCCAGTGCTAGGGATTGGATCAATATGCCATTCACTATAGAGAAAATCTTGGGTGTAATCAGGGATCTCCCCAGTGGCAAGGCTCCTGGTCCCGATGGGCTGACCGCTAAGTTCTATGCAACATACAGGACGATACTGTCTCATCTCTAGCGGGTGTGGAAAGATGCCCTAGACACTACTATCCTACCTGCATCACTCCGAGAGGCCACCATTACCATCCTGCTCAAGCCAGGCAAGTGGCTAACGACTGTGGATCGTACAGATCACTGTCATTAATAAAAGTAGATACCAAAATATTCGCTCAAATCATAGCAAACAGACTGCTCCACTTGATGCCGCATCTGGTACATTGTGACCTAGAGGGATTCATCCCTGGAAGGTCCACGACACATTGAAGGGACCTCAGGTCAACCCAGAGGGACCCAGAGGGACGGTATGTTGTATTGCATGGGTGTCACGATTCAACCCGCCTTCCACCCAGCACTGTTACATGTGCCCATAATTGCGCAGTTAAAACCTACAAACTGACTCTGCAATCATTTACTTGTTTTACCGCTGCAGTTTTGGACCAATCTAATTTCATGTTTCATTTGGGGTTTTCGATTAAACCAGCAGATGCATTGTGGTACATGTAGACTCCAAGACACTTAACAACATTTAAAACACGATCCAAGCCTGCATGGCAGCCAATGGGCTTCGCCTTAATTTGGACAAGACAGAACTACTAATGGTTGGTTAAAAGGAAACCCTTAAGAACCTTGACCTGAAATTCTGCCACTTTATGATCGACAGCATTAAAATCCACATAGCCAGCTCAGTAAAACACTGGGTGTCTATCTCGACTCCAACCTAACAATGACAAGACAAGTCAATGCCATTGCCTCATCAGCGGCATACCATGCCAAGCTCCTGACAGCAGCCAGAACCTTCCTATCCAAGGACAACTGCATCACCATTGCCAGAGCTATCACAGGATCAAGATTAGACTACTGCAATGCACTGTTCTTAGGTACTTCCACTAAAAACATGAACAAGCTGCAGATAATACAAAACAACGCTCTATGTGCAGCTACAGGAATCCCCAAAAAGTAACACATCACAGCCACCAGGATACAGGCACATTGGCTCCCATGTCGAGAAAGCATCCTCTTCAAAGCGCTTGCCCTCACTCACAAATGTATCCACCATACCTCTCTGAAAGAATCCACTTATCAGTCTCCACAAGACCAACCAGAACACAATACGCAAACATGCTCACAGTTCCCAAAGTTAAGAGGCCCCGAGCCGGGGGTGTTAGCTTCCCTTACCTTTCAGCTCTGCAATGGAACGCACTACCACCACCCTTAAGAGGAGAAATCTCCCACCTAGCATTCCGCAAAGCCATGACAACTGTGCTCTTCACTTAATTCCTGCCCAAACGTAATGCTTTGAAAGAAAATTGCACTAAATCCCTACATATAGGGAGGATGTCAGAAAGGATGTATCCTGTATTATGATCTGTTCGAGTATGCTATGCAACTTGTATTGTACACCCTGTATTGTACGTAACTAAGTCTGCCACAAGTAACAGTGCTGCGATGCCCCTGGGCTGTATGTGCGCCATAAAAATGCAAAAATAAATAAATAAATACTGTCCAAGAGGCAGAGGGCTGGAGGAGGCATACTGAGTACATTTGTTTGCAGCAAGCTACTAGGAGGTGGAGAGGCCCTGATTGCATTCAACTGTTGCAAGCTACTGCAGGTTAGGCTAGGCTACCAAGAAAGGGTGAGACTTTAATTGCACACCACTGCTGTAAACTACTGAAGCCTGGACTGGGCTTGATTGGACACAGCTGCCTCAGGCTGCAATCAACGTCACCCTGTTGGGCTGTTGGCTGGGACAGCCATTATTAGCTCACTTCGAACAGAAGCAGCTGTTCAGTCAACTGCTTCCACGGGGAGTTGACTTCTGAAACCCTTTCCTGTTTTGCTGTTAAAGACATTCAGTGCTTTACTGTTATCTTTTCTGCCTTTCTGACTTTCCCTAAACACCCTGTTTTCTGTGAGCATTTTTGCTTTACAGACTGTTTCTGCCCAGTGTTTCTCTTGTTTGTTCCTTGCCTGTGATATTACCAGACTTCAGTCCATAGTTCTAGTGCCTGTTCTTAGTGCTCTGAGTTTCCTGAACCTCTCATATTCGTTATGTTGGCAACTGTGAGAAACCAAAGGGTGTCTCACCATCTAGACCCCCGGTATCTCTTGCTCAGGTGGCCAGGGCATGGCCATCGCCTTTGGATCCAGACCCTGGGTGTGGACAAGTGTGGGAGGATCACCTGAGTGAGAGCGTACGCTTGGAGTGGGGGTGAGACATCCGATGGCAAGACGCGGTATCCCCCTCTTCACAACACACCTCTACCCAACACTTCCTCCACCTTTATAGTTTGTTGTAGGTCGTGTCCTGTTGCTCCCTCCCCAATTCCAACAGGTACCCATGTCAAAGGGAGGCATAGGAGAACAAACACAACACCCTATATCTCACAACAGAATCAATCCCCTTCTGATGAATCATTCCCACCTGAAAACTGTTAAGCCTCCCAGTCAGTATAAAAGGTAGAGCACACAGACAGACTTTGAGCAAGCTGACGATGCTGGATGGTGCCGGAGGCGGAGAGGAGAGAATTCGAGCTGGAGAGACCTTGGAAGGCCTGGAGAAAGAAGGACTGCTTAATTGATGGGCCTGTGAGTACAGGGGAGGCTGCAGTGTGGTGAGGAAGTTCAAACTCCAGGGGCAGTTGAGGGTTACCTGGCGGTGCCCATACCAGAGCTCTTCCCCTGGGCAAAACGGGAAAGCCTAGGCCTTTGAGGGACAGGTGGCGAGACCCTGACCTCAACAAGTTATCCTCTTTACCTCATGCAGCTCCCCAAACCCCGGAATGCTGTATAGGGGAGCTGACGAAGTGGGAGCAAAATAAGAAAAGTGCATTCTGGGACATGAAGTCCAAAGACTTTAAAACTTTTCAAATCAAGACGGGTCTGAGCCCAACTGAGCAAGACCCATGAGAGGACAGAGCAAAAGAGAACAGAGCCTCCAACATTGCATTCTAAAGATAGCAGAAGCCCTACTTGGTGAAGGGCTGAGTTGGGGAGGTGAAGCCGCAGCTGTGGTATCGTCTTTGGCTCCCAAATCAAGGATATGTACAAAGAAACCAACACAGCCAGTGAGTTGAAGCGAGCAAGTGATGAATAACAAAGATACAGTATAACAGAGTGGTCCGGCATAGCGACAGTGCCTAGTCGAAAGGGTCTGTTGAGCGAGCACTGATGTGAGCCTAAAGGATATGAACTGTGTTTGGTTTCAAGTCAAGAGAAGCCTAAGGAAAGAGAGTCACATTGAGTTGCAAAGTGAGAGGCCCAAGCCCAACTGACGAGACCTGTGATGAACTGAGTAATTGAGAGTACCGAGCCCAGCAGAAGCAGACCAGCAGCAAACTATGATACACTGTAAAGTGGAAGGTCCGTGCCCAGCAGAGGGAGACCTATAGCGAGACCTATAGCGAACTGTGAGAAATTTCAAATGGAAGGTCTGAGCCTGACCGAGGGAGACCTTTTGTGAATTGTGAATCCTGGAAATGGTTAATTGTGAGTGAAGGTCTGAGCCTGACCGAGGGAGACCGATTGTGAATTGTGAAACCTGGAAGTTATGAACTGACAAAACCTGAAGGAAAGTGATTATATGGGACTTTCAAAGGAACTTTTATTTGTTGAATAAGATCAAGGCATCCTGCGAATAAGAGACTTAGTACGAAAAAGAGACCTTTTTGTGGAAAGCCCTGGCTGTGTCATGAGCTGTATCCCCGTGCCAGAAATCCAGACTGTGTTCTTAAGACCAGAGGGTGCCACCTTGTCCTGTGCTAAAAATGTGGTGAAGGGAGTTTGTTTGCTCAGCCACTTTGACATATTATTATTTAACGCTGTTTTCCTTTCCATTCACCTTTTTCCATGCACCCATTTATTGTACTAGCGTAAGGGCAGGCCATATGTTTATTTAGTATAGGCCACTTTTGTTTTGACAGACATGGCTAGGGCTGTGCTCTTTATTATTTGATGGTAGAGTGTGCTCCCATCTTTAGATATAGGGCCAGATAGGAGTTTTTTCAACCCTTGTTCATCGCCTATGGATCCAGATCCTGTGGGTGGACCATTACGGGCATATCACCTGGGTGAGGGGTCTTCAGGGAGTGGGGGTGAGATAGCCGATGGTGAGATGCGGTATCCCCTGTTTTTTGTTCATCGACCCCATTCTATTTTGTAGGATTTTCAAAAGTTCCAACCCCCCCTTTTTACACAAACATTGGGCCGAGGAAGAGGGTAACAGAGTAACCAGACTAACTCTCTCACATCCTACTGGACATGTCCCGTTAATCGGGTCTGGCAAAGTCAGGCACTTTACACAAAGGGCATACACCTGACAAATTAATTCTCCGCACACAAATAAAAGGCAACACCTAAAGACACACTGTGAGCAAGATGGAACACAAGTATGAGCAGAACTTCCGGGACGAAGCACACCTACTGTAGCAGAGTAACGGACCAAGGGACGAGAGTAGAGGGCCGAAAACCCCAAAGGTTCCCTACTGCAGGTTGTTGCCTCCGACAGACCCTGAAAGACATGTGGAGAAAGCCAGAGCCCACAAGTGAAGATTGCACTGTGTTTCAAGGACGCCAGCGACCCTTCCGTGTGAACGGCAGAGTTGGGGAGGCGAGGCCATGCCTGTGGTACTAACCTTGGCTCGTGAATTGGAAATAGCCAAACAAGAAAAAAGCAAATACAGCCGGTGAGTTGGCAAGCGACCTGAGAGACTGGTGTGTGTTAAAGTGAATGTAGCAACATTATATCACAAGTAAAGGCTGCACGTGTGTGGATGAGATGTGAAGAAAGCAAAACCTGTGAATGAACTTTGAAGTAAAAGGCAGCTGTGAGATCAACGATACTAGGTAACGGAATGGTCCGTCGAAATGAAGTACCCCATTCGAAAGTCTCTGTGAAAGGTACATTGTTTGAAGCTATAAAGCGAACAAACAGCAAAAGTGAATTAAGCGAGAGTAAACGTGAACTTTGTGTCAAAGTATGCCTGCAGTGGTCTGTAAAGAGAACCACGCACATTTGAAAGTCTTTGCCATCCGACTGGCGGCCAAGCCCGATTGAGGGCAACCTGAAGTACAATAAGCTTGGGAAGGGAGCTCCCTGCAAGTTTGTGTTGAACTGTGACGTGAGAGGTCTGAGCACGACAGAGGGGGACCTCCGTGATGTGTTCGCTGTAAGGTCTGAGCCTGGCAGAGGGGGACCTTTGTGAACTTTATGTTCTGATACAATTTTGGAAGTCAAGAAAGAGACTTTAACGTGGAAGGCCAGGCGTGCCTCAATCCACGGTTTGGAACTGCTTAGAGTGTCGGAACCTGAGCCAGAGTGTGTCATCCTGCATAAAAGGAGAGCCTTACTATGTGAGATTTACGGTGATGAGGAGAACTGGTTCAGCTACCTTTATTCTTTTGAACACTGATTTTTCCTCTGCATACATTTCTCATTGTTAGCCTTTTTGTACAAGAGATAGAGCAGGCATTAGGTTTTGTTAGCATAGGCTATTTTGATTTGACAGACACTACTAGGACTGTTTTGTTTATCGTTTGATGGCCGAGACTACCACCATCTTAGTTTTAGGGCAATATAGGAGTTTCTATAACCCCAACATTTTCAATAAACGTTTTACAAATTGTATCCATTGTGTCAGTGTCATAATTGTGATGCCATGCCTTCCCTACACTATGCAGGAATCGACCAGTTAGCATGGTGGTAAACACTGATCCACAGGTCTGTGGCAGAACATACTGGATAGCTTTATGGTTGGAGGGAGATGCGCTAACAGTGTTTAACAGTTTGGCACACTTCCTGCAACACCCCATATACTCCGAAGTTCTAATGGAGTATGTGCAAAGCATCACAAAGTATTGACATTATACCACTGTGCCGGTCTAAGACTCTAAAGCCATTACCTGCAGTCAGCACTGTATATTCTTTATCAGTCAAATGTCGGGATGGAGATCTCTGTTGGCTGTTTTGAAAATGTATGCAAACAATCGCAAGCAAAATGATCAAATGGTGACCAGATTAATTAACAAGACGTTATCTAAGCTATGTAGATCTTGCAAAATGTTGACAGTATGCCAAAAATGTAAATGTGTGTCGTCTATCTAGTGATACATGTATCAATAAAATTACTTTTTAAGAATCAAGAAGCGCTGTGTGTTATTATACATTATAAAAAAGACAACGTAATAAAGAACAAGTCCACTTTATGATTTGAAAACAAAATGTATTTATAAAAATAAAGACATATTTAATACAGAAAGGAAAAAAGTTATACCATAAACATTTCAATACAAAAAGAAAATAAATGTTTACATTCAGACAATGGATGGCTAGCATTAGTCATACGCTTTGGAGGTATGAGTGTTGGGGGTGTCATAGATTTGTGAGAGGGTGGGTAAAGACACCATCAGGTATACCACCCCTCTTCGGGGCTTGGGGAATGAGATCTGTTTACTGGGATGACTGCTCCAGGTGGATGTAGAAGGCTGTGTTGTTGGCATAGGGTAGTGGGGCACCAGTTTTTAGCTGCTCCAAAATGCATTGCTGGGTGACATTACCGACAACGGATGTTGGGATATTTAAATCAGTGACTGCTTGCATGAACTCTTTCCAGCCGATGGGGGCATTTATTATAGAAGTAGGCTATGGATTTGTAACATCTCGTACTAGATTGTGCAGGTTTGAGCCCCTTACATCCCTAGCTCCATAGATAAACTCCCCGCTATCGGTCCATGTGGCCACATCAGTCCAAGTTCCAGCTTATGTATCAATAGGTCTGCACTAGGTTTATCGGATTGTCTAAGGGTATTCACCACTTCGACCACAACCGTGTCTTCGATTTGTTTTTTTATGCATTGCCATACTGGGCGTGTTTTACGTTTTTATGCAGAAGGGCCATATATAAGTCCACTTTATCATGCGCCGGTAAATCTGGTCTGTTTAAAACATCCTTAATTTCCGAGTTGAGCCGCATGATGGCAACCTTCCGTATATCCCAATCCGCAGGGAGTCGCCAGATTATCTAACTGCTGCATGTCTACCAAACACATTTTATGGGTGTGCACCATCACTGCCCCCAATCAAGTTGGTGATTTATGCCTGTGAGAGATCCTAAGAATCCACCAACCTGAGGGGCCAGTTATCTTTTAGCCCCTAGGGAAATCTGCCTATTGGCCCGTTTCTTGATGACACACTTTTTATTTTTCAACCCGCTTACTTGACGGTGTGTTAGGAGGACGTGTCCCTTTAAAGTGTTCTGCACGGTCTCCGAAATAGCGGCCACCAGATCGTCAGAGGCCGTGGCTAGAATGGCCTTGCGTTCTTGAGGGGTGGCATCTACAAGCATTTTCGTACAGTGCAATGTTTCTCAGTATGCTTGTCGACATGGTGCAAGCACGGCCAGCTACTGACGAGGTATTGTGATTCATGTTTTTAGATGTCTTTTTAGGAGTATAAACCGTGGGTAGCGCTGGCAGGAATATATCGGTGCACAATCTATAATCCTCTAGAGTGGCTGTTTTTAAATAAACCAGCAGATATCTGAAGGGTTAACTGGTCGTGTCTTCAAAAGCATACATAAACACGGCTAGTTGTTGTTTATCCTAGGTGTTTTCAAAAAACACTATATAACTAGAGTTTAGCATTATAGATCTGTTGCACTTGCCCTTGTTGAATAAGTTCTCCACGATATAACAAATGCTTAGATTGCCATGATACGAATATTGAGTGAAGGCTTTTTCTAGCTCAGCACTCTGGCCAAACTCAGTCATCATATCGTCCATGATGATCATATTCACCATGCTCGGCAGCAGTAAACTATCGTTATTGAGACTGTCACGCATACCCTCAACAAAACGAAGATGATTAAACTGTTGTTGAAAGGTAGTATAAAGAGGTTGCCAATAACTATATAACCGAACAATATTATTGGGAATTTGTCTCATCATGCAGTGGGCATTTTCAAGATGTTTTCTGACAAAGTAACTCTTGCAGCAGCTGGCAGGCCCTGCCAGCACACACGCAAACGGATGTTGTAGACTGGTATCTATGACAACGTTTACAAATCATTAATCACCTCTTTGAAATATTCGGATATGATTCCTCATCTGCAGTAATACATAACATACTGCAGTGTACCGCCCACAAGTCCAATGCCACACCATAGCACTTGCCCCCCTTAAAAAATCAACATTTAAATCAGTTTGTGTGAAGGAATCTCAAATACACTGCTTCATGTGTGATCTTTGACAAAAACTCTAATACCACTGTGCATGGCCTGTCGGGAATTGCTAGTTTACAAAGCCCTGTAGCTTGGGGCGTATCAGTATTGTGTGAGAAAGGGCTGTAGTTAAAACTGTATTTTAAAAAGGCTATCCCATGCAATCTCACTTCTATCTCAAAGCTCTGAGCTTCCCTTGCACACAGACGCTAGGCACAAAAGCTGCATAAGCTTTTTACCACTTTGCTTGCGCTGAACAAAAAATGTAAAATGTACCACTTTGCGCACACAAAGCAATCTAAATTGTAACGCATACTTGAAAATACAAATTGAGTCCAACAGCATCCTTTGGACATAAACTGAAACATTAACTGATACAGTCATTGCAACTTGAAAGAAGCCAGCTTTTACACATCACCAGCAACCTCTTTGAAATGTTCAAATACAATTTTCCACCCACCGCAATACATAACAGGCTGCGGAGTAAGCCCTTGCATCTTAACTCCGATGTAACACCTTAGCACTTGATCCCTTACAAAATGTCGACAATTCAGATTGTGTGAAAGAATCTTGGCTACAGTGCTTCATCAAAACGTGTAATCTTTGACAAAAACTCGAACCCCACTGTGCACAGCCTGCCAAAATTTGGAGTTCACAAAACCCCTGCATCTTTCATAGATAGCAACCCCAAGGGTGTCAAATCAGGTCATAATCAGTCGGATTAATGAGGGAGCAGCCACTTTGAATATTTAAACACTTAAAATATTTTACAATCACTAGCACCATGCGAGAAAAAAGAAGCAAATATGCAAGAATATGTTGTGCGCATATGTGTGCGATGCATGACCTTATTCCTTGATTTGGGGAGGTTTGGACCCCTGCAAAGATTACATTTTTCTCTAAAATGTAATCTCTACAAGGGTGCAGAGATATATTGTGTGAAGGGCCTGAATTTGCAAAGAGTTTGCATTATTTGAAATAAGACCTCCCCCGCCCCAATTTGTACAGGTAAATCTGTGTAGGCTTAAACAATTGCAAAGCATCACACACTTTGGGTGAACAGTGAAGCAGGGATTTTACCCCCTGTTTAAATTCCACCTAATACTTTCCAAGCTTTAATATCTAAGTTTTGGATTTCAGATTGAGGGCGTGCTCATTTTAGATATCTCTCAATTAAAGAGAAAGCCTGTGTGTAGAAGCTTATCAATTTGTAGACCACCTTCCTCTTAAATCAATTATATCATTTAAAATGCACATTGACTCATGTTTAATTGCAGAGCCTGTTTATTTCTATTTACTAGGCCTGTCTTGCTATTTTAGAATTGCATATGTGTGAATTTAATTGTTTTAAAATCTACAATGTTTGGCCATCTTTTAAAGGCAGTCTTAACACGTTAAGTAAAATTTGCTTGCTTAAATGCTTGATTGATTGTGTGACCATCCCATAACCACTTTCAAAAACCTTTACACAATTCCAGCCTGGTCCCAAGTGCTGTAGTCAAAATCTCAAAACAGTTCTAGAACATAAGCTCTGCACCCATTAGTACCACTTCTCTCACGCACTACAATACAAAGATACAATCCATCTCTGCCAGAGACGCCTTTTGCAGACCCATTTTTCTCTGCACCTGTTCATCACCTATGAGTTATCCTAGCAGAAATGAAACTCCATCGGCTGAACACAGGGTAGCTAGCGCCTGTGACCAACTTCTAAAATCACTATAAACATATTTAACCAGACTGCCTCAGAAATTATATGGAGTACCAGTAATTGTAGTAACAAAGGTGTCTTTGCACTCCACAATAAATGTATTCTAAATATTTCAAAAGTCAAAACACCCACCTCCTCAACATCTGAAACTGTACAATTTTAAAAATACAAAACCCAATATAGTGAAACACAGGTCTTAAAATACCCCCTAAAATCATATACATGTTTAGTTTGAAAATAAAAAGCAGCTCACCCGAAGCTCTGCCAGCTAGGTTTTTGAAGTCAGCTGTTATCCGATTAGTAAATACAGGGCTGGCTTCCAATCAATGCCCGGCAGGTGGTCGCAGTCCTCTGCCCTGATGTCCCTGAGCTGCGACAGATCAACTTAACTCCAGATAGGCCAGATTCCTCACCGGTCCTTCCAGCAGATCTAAGAAATTAGTCACCCAGCATGAGACTCCACACAGGGTATTTTCCAGCTGTCAGAAATTTCAACTTCAGGTAAAAATCCACACGTGTCCAAAGAGATGGCCCTGCACTGGTCAGAATTGCACCTTTTAAGGGTTAAAGACACATAGCTCACACCCGTCCCCCTACTGCTTCCTGGGTCACATACGCATGATGCATCTACACTTGTCCGCAAACCCTAGATTTCCTGCCCCCATATATTTCCTGCTTGCATTGCAGAAAAATGCCCTCTGGCTTCCTGTGTCACTATAGAAGAATCTGAAGTTAGACTGTGTCCCTCAGGGCTGGTGTTTCCTGTCTCTTTCATATCACTCCCATCATCATTTTATCATAAACTGAAAATTGCCCTCCCATCACTGCTGGGGTCTGAAGAATGCAGAAATACCTATGTGAATCATCAGAATTCCTGTCATTCCAGAAACCACGAATCACTGTATTGCGTCAACTGGTCTCTCAGCTTTGCTGAGCCCAAAAAATCTGCGCCACAGCAGCAACCCCTGATTATCTCAGCTGCACCTACAGTTCAGTCATTTATATTTGCCTGTTGCATGGGGCATGGGTCTTGAGCTGCGCTTGCCACTAGAAAGTAGCATGGGGTTTCTGCAGGCTGCGGAGGGGTGGTGTAGAGCCAACTAGCTAGCCGCAAACAGGTCTGGGTCTCTACAACAGCCCTTTCCCTCGAGGCTATGCATTGTTTTAAATTAAAAGAAACAAGCACTGCCCAAGGCAATAGATTTGGTCTTTTGTATTGACACTGGGAAAGTGAATTCAAATAGGGTTATTTTGGCTGCCATCAAAAGGTCTGGGGTTGCCATGACGGCATCTATTTATACTCTACACACAAAGTATATCAAAGTTTGATGTTACTAGGTAATGGGCAAACTCAACTGTCTAGGGTTATTTGTAGATGCCGTCAAACGTCTGGAATGCCATGACGTCATATGTACTATATAGAGATTTTCCATCCAGTTATTATTACATTTAAAAGTTGCCACTTTTCACTTCTTTAGCCTTTCCTTATCGGTTCCTGTTCTCCCTCACCATTTACTAATTTATAGCAATTTTCACCCGTACTCATTCACTCCTTTGCAGTTTCCACCCCCCTAGTCAGGGCAGTCTTTGCTCTACCCTACTATAGCTCTACTTGCTTTTCCATTTTGGCCACTCTCTGCTTTCTGACTAAAAAGGATACTTCTGTCCAACCCCAAAATCTGGTGGAACGTGACTGATAGAAAGTGTTTGTCCATCAGTTTTTACAGTTTACTGTGCGAGGGTCCAGCGCAGGCATGGGCCAGCTTTACCCGCTGCATTCTGCGTATGCAAAGCTGCTTGCATTGTTGAGCTAGAGCCCAGAGTGAAGTGGCACACAGTTCTAGGGAAGTTCAAGAAAGTAATTAAAACAGATCTCCACACAAGGGCGGCAAGTTTTAAATATTTATATCCAAGCTAAGAGCAGAAAGAGGGTATTTTTCTAAGCAGGTTTCTTGTTCCTTGCTGTACTCGTCAGGGACCGTAGCTTTTAACAATTGTTACCAGTCGGAAGCGGTGGCGGAGAGGTATGGATGATTGTTATTTATTTCATGTAGGTTAAAAGAAAAGGGAAAATACCCAACAGTGTCTTTGTGATCCTGCAGTCATCTCGACATACACACAGAGAGTCCTAGAACTACAAAGCACCAAATATGCTATTAGTCGCAACAAGAGGTTCTATCGCAGAATTTGCAATATATGACACCTAAATTACTCCTTATTGCTGCCTTACTCTAAAACTGGCCCCGCATTTCTTTCTGTTCTTCAGGTTGAGAATGGGATTGCGAAATTCAGAGGAATCAGAGAAAACTTCTCTGACGATTCAAGCATGCATGGATCTGCTGAAGAGAGCCAAGAGAAGGGGTAGTCATTTGCAGCCTAACCGTGTCAATCCGAGGGGCGCACCTAGCAGAGTTAGAGTTTGAAAACCTAAGAAACTCAGAACTATTATGGTGTTAAGCACCCGTTCCAAGGGCTGAAACATGTGGCAACGAACCGGCGGCCTGAGTTAAAGGCCCGAGCAAAGCAATGACATTTAACGAGGGCCGCAGGATGTTACACCCATTCCAGCCCTTCTAATGGGTGTTTAATGCTATTAGCACCCGTCCCAGGAGCTGGGACGGGGCTTGCAGGAAAGTATTTTCTTTCTGTGAACGGGGCGCCTCGTTCAGGGAAAATAAATATTATACAAAGGTGGCCACCATGGAATTGGAAGGCGGGGCTCTGTACGGACGCCATGGAAAGCCATGGTGGCCAAACGGCACAAGGAGAGAAGCTGCAGGAGCTGCTGCAGCAGCAAACAGGTAAGTGGAGATTGGGGGGTCAAAATGACTGCAGCATCAGAGGAGAAATATGGCGGGCTGGAGAGCCGGCGATCATGGTGCTTGGAACGCAGGCTAGATCGGGAGTATCAGCCCACATTTCTAGCCTACTGATTGGCTGGGTCCCACCCACAGGGTGCTAATTAAAGTTTGTTACTGAAGCTAGAAACGCTTCCTCCAAGGAAACACATGGCAACAAATAAGGACCGTCCTGCATTGGGTGATTGCTTCATCATTCTTTGTGCAAAAGCAAAAGAGATACTTTAAATACGTTTTGTTTTTTCTTAGTTAAATCAGATCTTCAGCACAGCTGATGTTCCTTTGTGTGCCATTTTAGGACATAGAAAACGGTCCGGGAGAAATCAATGTGTTATATCAGTCGATGTTAAAGAAAGTTTCACGAAAGCCTTAAACACCATCTGCGGCTTCTGAAGTTCCATCTCCAGTGCAGAACTTGAAGCTAATTCTAGTAGTCATTACACAACCTCTTGTCAGGCTTTGAAAAACATCAATACAGGGTCTTAGAACACCTTTGAGCTTGAAAATTATCCTTTGAAGTGACAATTAAATCTACCAGGAGAGTCTGTGAAATGCAGCAATTTCGCCCGATGTTCTTTCTAAAACTTGGCTTAATATTTTCCTTGATCAACATCAGAATTTAACCTGCGATTTATGAACTGAGGTGCAGGAAACCACGTTAATGTCCTGGGGCCCGAGGCATCAAAGAATCCCGAATTCAACACTCTCTCACAGCCAGGTTAGTGTTGGGTGCAGTTTACGGAATTTTTGGGGGCAGTTTGTCCCTTCAGAAGTCTGTTTACCTAAGGCTGGGCAAAACTGTCAAATCCACCTGTGGTTTCAGCATGACTCAATAACCTCCAACTGTACTGTTTGTATGCACATTCATAACATGCATACTCATTAAGAATATTCTGAGAACACGCCTGATTTTTAAAACGTATTTTGTGGCTTTCTGCTGACTGCAGGATAAAAAGAGGCCGTAGGCACAATCATGACCCACCATGTCAATGTGCGTACACACACCTAAGCCCAAGAGCTAGGGGGAACACAGCGGAGAGATAGAAGTAGATGATTCCTGGGAATGCTTATCACCTAGCTGTTAAGATAGCTTAGTGGGTTGAGTGCTTGCGGTTTCCGTTTGTGTTTGAATTACAGGTCGCAGGTTCGAATCATGCCAATGCCAACTCAGCCGTTCCTATTTGCGGAGTGAATAAATGCGTACCAACTTAGATTGGGTTATATTGCATGTACATATGTTCTATGTAAAACGCTTTGGCGACAACGCTATATAAATAACACACCATTGTCATTGCCAATTTGTATTTCCTGGTTGCACATTGCCTTCCCCTGGAAAGCAGACTGCCACGTGTGGAGATGTGAAGGGTTAACTGCTCTATGTGAAATCCGAAGAACGTTTCATGATCACCAACGCAGCCTCGTTCTGAGGAAGATGAAAGCAACACTTGGGTGAAGATCAGGGCCACGAGCGCATTACCACTGCTGGTCGTTACGCCACGAGTCTCAATAATGTAAATGCCCATCGAGGTCATAGCAATCAACGTGTGCAACATGTCCACTCGCAGCTCGAATGACAACCTGTCAACTGAGGGTCAGGCAGCTCAATAAGGGGACATTGCTTCTGCAGAGATGCTGCAGGCCTTGGGGGCGCGCGGGGGCACCTCCTCGCCGTTCTATCTATAATGACATCTTCGCACTGAGATGAGACAATGCCCTTCTAGCCATATTTCTAATAGCTTCAGGTGGGTTGCCTTCAGCCAGCACATGTCATTTAAATGTGAGATTAAAGGCGCGTTAGCTACTGAAATGTTCATGCAGCGTGTTTACAGGAAGAACTTCTAACCCCCCACGCCCTCTGGAAACCCCTTTGCGGGTCTCCGGAGTAATTATTTGGCACTCCCATAATGAACATCTATTGTACCCTAGTGCTTATGCTTCATTACATTTATATTGCAATCACTGTCACTTTGCACCTTTTCATTAAACAGGCCTCTTTAGGCTGAATTAAAGAAACGTTTTGTGTCACTCAAAAAGGTTAACCATTCGTTCCCTTTTGCAGGGACTACTCCTTCATTGTCTCAAGTTGTGTTCTCTCTCCGTTTATTTAACATGTGTTGGCCTAGATCCCTGTGATACCTTAGACAGTGGCAGAGCCAGGCAGGGTCGGACTGGGACAAGAAATAGGCCTGGACACCCAAAAAAAAATGTCCCACCCCTCGCCTCACGACCCTTGACCTCTGATGACATCACCGGAAGTGATGTCATTTGACCCCATCCCAAATTGACATCCCAGGAAGCGATGAAACACGACCTTTCACCCCTTGACAAAACAGGAAGTGGCATCAAATAGCATTGTTCCTAAATGCACTACGAAAAATATGGTTATGATTTCACTAATGTGATATACATTTCACACAAGAATGGATCACCATATGTATCATTGATATATGTGTGTACAGATCCATATTGTCAAATTACTGGATTGCAAGCAGACGTCCAAGGCCAAATGATAATGTTATTGGATAGCACTTACGCTTAAGCTCTTTTTTATAGAACAAATATGCATACAATATGACCCAGCCTGTGTTGGTACTCATTTATCGACCTAAGGAGGATGAAAGGCTGAGATGGCCTTGCTGGGATTTGAACATGCAGATCACACACACATTGCAGCAGTGAGCGCTCAACCCACTGAGCTATCATATTGGATATGGTAAAATGAGCAATTATTCTGTAGTGGATGCCATTAAACTGGTAACTGAGATTTAACAGCAGACCAGTTAAGTTCATCTACAGGTCTGGTGCAAAGTTGGCCGCATGTCAAGCCTGCATGCATCTACTTTCAGGCTTCAGAGGTTGGTAAAATAGGGAAAGCAGCGCATCTCACAGGACATCCCATAGTCAGAGCATGCGTTTCCTCATACATGCAAACAGACATCCTGAACAGCATGCCAGTGAGATGGGAAAGATAGACACATTACAACAAAGCATTCACTGTGGCACAAGGAAGTCAATGGCCACTTGATGTGCTATGGTCAAATATTTCTACACTGTACAGAAGCTTTTAGGCACAAGGATTTTGTCAAGTGACCAAGGACACCAAGATGGAATGTCTTGTGATGATCGTAACAGAGACAATGGCAGAAAAAAAACATGCTATTACTGCAACTTGCGAAAGGCAAAATACATAGTGCGAAACAGAGTCTTATTCTAATCTAAAATTGGTTGTTTATCACTAATATCACTAATACATATTTATCACTAATACAACGGCACAGCAACTTCAAGGGGCACCGTGCCCCCTGGAGTGGCAGCACAGTGACAGACGCTGGCCCGGAAGCAGCCCCTCAACTTTGCATGCTGCAGCAGCATGTGAATGATGAATGCTTCACAATTTATGATGCACACATCACGAATGCAAATAAATAATCAAAGCAAGGTAACATTTGTTACCTTGCTTTGATGAATTGTGCTATTGCAGGTATTTTATTTCTCCAAAAAGATATTATTTTTTCAAAATGATTTTTTAAAAAATATTTGTTTTGTCCAAACCGCCCCAGGCATGGCCAGAAACTGGCCCCTACTCCCCATGGACGATTTCGGCCCGGCCACGGGCCGAAAGGTCGATGGGCGAATCCAACCCTGGAGCCAGGGAGGCTGGATCACCCTTCCCCCAGCTCCCCCATGGTGCCCAATGCTCTCCAAAGCCTTCCGCTGGCACCCAATTAGCTGCCCCAGGCACCAAAAGCTACCTCTGCCACTGCCTTACCATGGACGATACTGATTAGTATGTATGGCAGTTGTAGGCCAAAGCATATGAAGATGTACAGGTTGCCTAAACCTGCCATACACCCTGTGCCACAGAACCACACACATACTTGTATTTGCTTTTGTATTACCCTTCTTGGCTAAAATGCAGACTACACCTGTGTCTCGGCAACCAACGTGTCTCACCTGTAAAATGGACCATGGCCTGTCCATTTACTTGGAGGATGGATCCCATGCTGGGACGACTAGCTGTTCATGCTTCTGAAGAGCACCAGAGTCTTGTAGATCAAGGGAGTGGCCAAGAGCAACCTTTCGGTGGTAGCTGTTAGGGAGAATTCTCAGAAATGTGCTAATTCCTGTCTAACTTAGAGACCCCCAGCAACTGGATTTTAGGACTCTTAATTTTTAACCTGGAGACAGTGAGACCCTTTTTCCCACTCTGTCATGTATTTTTAATGTGATTTGAACTCTGTGTTTCTTTGTTAAGTATGGAGTCTGACAAACTCCATAGGCATCATCATTACACTGTGTGACACAGCACCTTCGGTGCAGTGGCATGGGGAATTCTTTCAGATTTCCCAAAGGTTTAAATACCTTCTCTTGGATAAACTACTGTTTGCAAGAGCAGTGAAGTGAAATTGACTTTACTTACATTTGTAACTTTCTAGACCCAGCACACACTATCTTACAATAGGGGCTGGATGAGTTACTTAGTATCCCATTTGTCTAGCTTCTCATGTAACATTTTCATGTTAACCTTTCCTTGATAAATGGCTGGTGGCAGTGGTTTACTTTTAACTACCGTGGTGTGCTTTTACCACGGGCTGCGTTCGCAGCTACAGTAAAGCACCCAAGGGTGCCATATTTGTCAAAATGGCCCTGTTCTTCTTTTTCCCCCCCCATTTCTTTGTGGAAAGTTCATTCTTGAGATTGACTCTGCGTGCCAAACCAGGTTTGGTACATTTGTTCATTTTGTCTTTGGTGGGATTAACGAGTGAAGCCTGCCTATGGCTCCTGGATTTCTGAAGGGGGCAGGGAGCGAGGGCGGTGCCCGGAACCCCCTGTGCTTAGTCTCCTTGGACAGAGGAATGCACTACTAGGTGATTGACCAGCTGTCTGTCCAGAAAGGACAGCCACCCCGCTGGGTGACTGACAGTTAGGCTGGCATGGATGGGAGAAACCTGCAAAAAAGGTGAGGCTTTTTGGCTTGGAAGGCAGAGTCGACCACTGGACAAAGGAATCTGAACAAGAACTGGGAAGAGACACCTGCTGCAACTCCTGGACCATTGGTTTGCCCGGTGAAGCCCTGCTGCTATGCTAAAGCTCCGAATCCGTCTGAACTAGAGAAGCCCTGCAAGGACGACTTCTCCCCTTTAGTTGGTGGGACCAATCAACTCCAAAGTAAGCCACCTGGACATCCTCTCGAAGCTGATTGAATTTGCACTGCAGTTGCTGCTGGAAACCAAAGAGCCAGGGAGAGGAACACCAGTTTGCGTGTGTTGCTTTTAAGTTGGCCAAGAGCTCCAGGAAGATGCTCTGGACCCCCAGGAAGCAGGACTGACCGAGCCTGAGGCCCTCAACAGAGTGCTGGACCCCAGATGCAAGGAAAGCCCATCTCAACAGCCAAGAGTCTGCAGTGGTGCTATTTGCTGAGACGCAAGGAGATGAAACTGCAAAGTGCCACTGAATAGAAGTTGGTCCTTTTCTGTCGCTAACCTTCCTATTGCAGTGCAGGAGTCCTCCATACGTCCTCCCTCTTGTCCCCATGACTGATGCCCAGGAACACAGGATCTGCAGAGCTGCACAGGAACAGAAGCCAGCTGGAACCATTTCTTCTAACCAAAGGTACTGTACAGTCTATGAGAATTTACCTCTTGTTGTGTAACCTCACTTGTTCTCAATTGAGACTTGTCTTGGTTGCTTCTCTAGAGTTGCTAACAGCTTCTTTACCTCACAAGCCTAATGAGCTTGTGCCCCTGCATTGAGTTCTTCTTTTCTACAAAGACGTCTAAAACATTGTGCAAGACTTTTACCTTCAGCTCAAATAGAATTTTGTCCAATTGACTTTGGCCTGGCCTGGCTCCATGAATGACTCTTCTTCCCTCTGACAGTGGCCCTCATTACGACCCTGGCGGAAAGCAACTGACCTGACCGCCATAGCGTAAATAGCGTTTCCGCCATTGCACGACAGAGTAAAGTGCGGCTAATTCGGACCCATCGGGCACGAGCACTACGCCTTGGCGGAAGTGCAAAGTCCGCGATGGCGGAAATGTCCCCAAAACGCCCCTCACCGCCGTCGTACGGCGACCTAGGTGCAATTCCGCCACCGGACATAGCGGTCACCGTAATGAGCGGCAATCGGAAAATACGGTGACCGTAAATATACGGAAACGGAAGCAAAAACATGGTCCCGGAACGGGAAACAGCACGCCGTACACCTATAAAATCAGAATATTCACACAACCATTAAAAATACTACCCTGAGAGACATCCCAACCCGTCATCCACCCTAGTGAAACCAAAACAATGGGAAAAGTAGCGAAAAAAGCGTGCGACCGCAAGCGGCAGGTCCACTTCTCACGTGAGGAACTCACGGTGCTCACAGAGACCCTCCAGGAGAATGCTGGCGTCGTCTTCTCGACGCAAATGACCAGGACGGCACTTGCGAACAAGAAGGCCATATGGGCCCTGGTGGCACAGCGGGTAAGTGCGGTGGGGACCGCACCCCGCAACCCACAGCAATGCAGAAAGCGATGGGACGACTTGCGGATACGCGTACGGAGCATACTATCCGCCAACCGTAACATTGCCACAGCTACCGGGGGAGGATCGGAATCACCCATCAAGTTGACCCCCTGGGAAGAAATCTGTGCCTCCACCATTGGAATGGAGACCATAGAGGGAGTCGGAGGGATGGAGAAAGGAGTGCAGACATCCGAAGAATCAGGTAGGTGGGCCAAATAAAACTATGCTAAAACCACAATGTCCAATCATGTGAAGTACCATGTGTCCACATAGTGCAACAGAAACACATGTCCAGGAGAACGTCCACTTACATTGGCCTGATAGCGGACATTAAAAGTCAAATTAAATAAATAAATAATTAAAATTCCTAAAAACACCCTCTACACGTGCAGCAGGCACCCCCTGACTGCAGGCTGCAATACAACTGCACCCTCAATCCACACAAAAATGAAACCACCTCCAAGGCCCTGACCCAAATCACCCTCAGGTACCACCCCAATGCATGTGATACATTGCCATTCCAATTTCCACAGACCCATTAATAACGCTCGCCCTCCTTTACTCCACCACAGGGTCCGATTCAAACGACGAGCTCCAGGACACCCCTACCAGCACACCTGCAAAGAGAGCCAAGACCAACGGCCAAAGACCCTCCACCTCAGCTGCACGGATCAAGACACGGCAGCAGCACAAATCAAGTGGCAGCACACAGGAGGGGACTTCAACAGGCACCCCAGCAGCCAGCATGGCCACAACACCACCACCACCACAGGCCCCCCCAATGGATGCCACAGAAGGCACTGCTTCTGGTGGCAGCAGCACCATAGGTGACACTGCATTAATGGCAGCATGCTCCGACACAGAAAACGGTGATGTCGATGTACGATCCATCCATGACCTGTCTCAATCCCCCTGTTTGTTTCATCCCGTACACCATGAGGATACCACGCAGGGGCACTCACAAGACGACGACTGGCCATCCCCCACAAGCCCTGTGTCAAGGCAACATGAGGTGATCAGCCCCTCTGTGACACCACCGCAAATGGCCATGGCCCAGCAGAGGCAACAGTCCCTGGACCAGGTGATCGTGCAACAGCAGCAACTGGCCACGCTCCTCAAGGACCATGCTGATGAATGTGGGGGTACCAAGGCAGCCATAGAAACATGTACAGAGACACTAAGGGCAGAAATGGAGAGAAGCACCGAGAGCCTGAGAGTACAAATGGAGAGAAGCACCGAGAGCCTGAGGAGGGAACTGCATGCGACGTCCAAAGACGTATGTGCTGAACTTGCCGCTGTGCGCCGTGTGCTCACTGAGCTCTCACAAACCCTTAGGGACATGCATGGACGTGAGCAGGCAGAGACATCATCCGTTGCAAGTTCCGTCCAGGGCAGCCCCCAACGTAGATCTGGGAGGAACCTGCGCTCCACAGGCAGGGGTGCCCCTGATACCCAGAGAGGGGGCTTGCAATAGCGTCTGCCCACTGACAATGAGCATCCTTGGACACTGGTGTTCGGGGGGGAGGTAGGAGGGTGGAGGGGGTGTGTTGGGCTTACTTGGGTGGCGGGTCGATGGGGTGTGTAACACAATTTCACATATGCTATAAACATTTCACAATCATCCAATGAGATGTGTGGACATTGATCTTTGTGTACGAGGCCATCATAGGCGTACAGTCCATATTGTGCATGTTCCAGACACACACAGTGCCACAAGTCCCATGTCCATGTATCAGCCACCAGGCGTGAGTGCTAGAAGCATGAATCTATGATAATCTGACGAATTTCACGGCCCTCCTGTGCCTCGCGGACTCCTTGAGGTTCTGCCACATCCCCACCCACATCATGACCATATTCAGGTGCTTGCAGTTCTGCGTCAGGGGGCATGGGCACATTTCTACGTATGCACATGTTGTGTAGCATGACACATGCCATGACCATCTTTGCAACCTTCTCATGGCGGTACAGGAGTGCCCCGCCAGACCTGCTGAGGCAGCGGAAACGACCCTTCAGTAGGCCGAATGCCTGTTCTATGACTACACGGGTACGTGAGTGGGCATGGTTGTAGTCCTCCTCATGCTGGTTCTGTGGGTTCCGGAGTGGTGTAAGGAGCCATCTCTTCAGTGGATACCCGGCATCACCTGTATGTGGACAATAAAGGATGTTTGAGGAATTACATTGCTACGTAAGCACCCCCCCCCTTCCTGCCAGGTCATTGCCGCATCACATACCCCACATTATCATGCATGAAATGAGACTCACCGAGTAGCCAGGATCTGTTCCCTGCATGTCGCTCCATGTAGCGTGGTATTGTAGAGTTCCGTAAGACCATGGAATCATGGGTTGATCCAGGAAATCGGGCACAACAATGTGTAATGATCCTGTTTGAGTCACACACCATTTGTACATTAAGAGAATGATATTGTTTTCGGTTGCGGTACTGGGCCTCCATGGCATGTGGGACAACCAATTCCACATGGGTGCAGTCGAAGGCACCAATGCAACCCGGTATGCCGGCAAGTGCATGGAATCCCACTTTTGTGTCCGTAATTTCCTGCTCCGAGCGTGGTAGAGAGATGTAGTCGTCTGCGTGCTTTAGGAGGGCATCAAGCACTTGCAATAGTGTCCGTGACAACAGTGGCTGTGAAATGCCATGCAACTGTCCGACTGTGTGCTGGTAGGTGCCTGTGGCCAGGAAGTGGAGTACAGACACCACCTTCAGTAGGGGTGGGATGGCGGTTGGGCTATCTATCATGCTGACAAGGTCAGCGTGTGTCATGTCCACAATGGCGGTTATGGTGTCCCGGTCCAAACGGTAGAGGGTGTGGATCTGCTCATCAGTGAGGTTGAACGGATGTGCTCGGAGGCGTGGGATTGCGGGCTGCCTGCGTGGTGGTAGTGGCTGTGCTGGTGGGCCTTGCTGGCCCTGCCTTGCCCTCCTCCTCCTCCTGCGTCTCCTCTGTGCGGCCGGTTGTTGTAGTAGTTGGTGTTCGTCTTCTTCTTGAAGTTGGAGTACTTGCAGTGCTATCAGGTCCCCCAGGGCCAACATCGCTAGTCCTGCCGGTAGCATTTTGGAGTGGGTTTGGTTGTGGGAGGGGGTTGGGTGTGCAATTTATGTGTTTTCAAGCTGTATAGCCTCCACCTGTGGTGATTCATTCCACCTGTGCAAGCTGCAATCCCCTTTGGGCGAGCACGTCCCGCACACAACGCTGCAAATCGACGCATGGCATCTTGCTATTACAATCATGTATTTCATCCCGATGGCAGTGAGATATTGCTTCATATGTTAATTCTGCTATGGTCCCATTGTTTCACATACTATCTTTGCAGTCGGGAACAAACTTGTGAAGGGTCAGTGGAATGTAGTACTCGATTAACGGTGGACCCTCATGCAGCGCTGTACCGCGGTTCACCGACGGGCGGGGCGTCCCATTTGTGAGTGAAGCCAGTTGCCATTTTCACACACTGCCGCACTAAATGGATGGATTTGTGATTTCAAGCGGTCACAGATGCCTTTTCGACGTGATGTTGCAAATGAGGAATTCGAAGGACAGCGCTTTCGGTTTCCAGCTAGCGGCGAGGAGACGCCCACAGGTCTGACTGCAGATAGAAAGTTCTATTGTTTAATGTCCTTGGGACAGGGGCCATGCCGAGAATGCAATGATTGATATGAATAGTATGGGATGCGCAATAGCGTAGTGGAGGATAAGGCAGGACGTTCCCAAATACATGTTACTTCACAACACTAGAATTCCGGCCTGGAGCACAGTGGATTTTGCAGACTGCATTAAGCACAGATTCAATGGAAATTTCAAATGTTATGTGAGTAAATAATGAGGCGTTTTTATACCGGGGTGAGGGAATGATGTATGGATGCATGGACAGATGATTTAATAGAGAGTCTGCCATGTACATGGCTTTTTGGAATCTATCAACTTCCTCTGCGCTATGTGATGCAGGGCTGCCATAGTGGGACCATCGTCTATCTGCCCTTGTTGAACCCTCCCTGTCTCGACGCGCCTTCAAACACTTGTGTCTATGCACGTTACTAATCCCATCTAATGGATTCTGTTTTAACAGACGCATGCACACAAACACTCGTTTGTAATAGTGTTTTCACCTCGATTTATATAGTTATGATTCGCAAGTGATTTTTGGGTGCGAATAATCCTTTTGAGTGGGCTAGCATGCATATGGCTGTGGATTTAGTGTGATCTTTGAAGTGAGTAATTCAAATGGAGTTCAGATGCCCATACTATTCTTTTTCGTTTCATTTGGGTGACAGGTATCTCCTCCCCTTTTGCCGCTGCCATCTGTATGCCACTCCTGCAGATGGCTTTTACTCCCGACACCTGCTGCTTCGTGTTAATCAGTGGAGCACCATTACGATCTTATGGGACGATCGCCAATGGCCCACATGCCCTTACGCAGTACTAGTGGCTAGGAGCAACATTTCGAGCTTTCAGCTGGACTAGTGCCTACCTAATGGGACGGCCCTGCGGTTCTAGGCGCTTCCATGTTGCCTTTTTGAACGTGAATGTAGCCCCTGTGTACCATGGAGGAACAGGGCGTCACACAAGAAGAAGCTGGTCATTTATTGCGGATGCAGCCCACAATTATGAGATATGATTTGGAGTTCATGACCTAATAGCTGTATGGCCCGGGTGATTTTGTTGTGCATTAAATTTTGATTATGATATTGACCGTGTAGCGTTATTCTTTGCAAGTAATGTAGCATATTCCTATTTGTGGAGCGATGTATTGTGAGGAGATCTGCTTTGGGTTCGGCCTTCTGAGTATAGTTGCGTGGTACTGTACTGGGCGCGTTTGCCTACGAAGGCCAGTAAGGTCAGGGATAGGGGATGCAATTATGTCTGTTTTGATGATGTCATGCTCATGGGAGGGGGATTAGCTTTTGTGTAACAGATGCCGGTCAGCCAGGTGGATTGGTGGAATGATGTGATTTTCAGAATATGGCTGGTCACAGGTGCCTGTGTTTGCGTGCGTTTCTTGGAGGGAGACTGAGGTCATGTCCATTGGCATAGCTTCTGTATTCGTGCCATCTGTGCCCTGCTGCTCCCATTGGCCCCTCTTGAGATGTGCCTGGCTGCTCAGTCACTCTGCCAACTTGTGTGGTACATGCTTATGCTGATGGTTGGTTTGTTTACTGGCAGGAGTACAGGGCTGGTGCAGTCTCACTCAGGATATTGCTTTGTATGTTGCCTTACACTGGTGTCAAGCGATGGGGGGCCTGTTTTTGTTTGTCTCAGTTTTCAGTTCATGTTGCTGTACTTGAAGCTTCACATGCCTGTGCTGCATCAGTACGGCAATGGTGCCATGGCTAATATGGATGGCCACTCACAAGGCACTTGGAGCCCCTACATTCATTTGTTCGTTGGCATGCATGGGTGACTTGTACATTTCACTGGTTGCATTGTGTGACTTCATTGCACCTACAAGGAGTTGTGCAATGTGGCCGGGGAGTGGTGTACAGGCACTCAGTAGGGCCTTTTACGGTTGGTTTGCGATGCCGTACTTCTCACCATGGCGGAATGGTACTTTCCGCCATGCTTGATGGCGTTAGGTACATGTCCGCTAGGGTCAGAATTCCCGTACCGTTGCGCCATGGTGGTAATTACGGTTTCGCAGTGCGCGCGTGCGCGTACTTGGTGCAGTTAGCGTTGGCGTTCACTACGGTGTCGCTAATGGCATCGTACTTTACGGTGACGGGTCATAATCGCACCGAGCGGTATTCGATGGCGGTATTGCATTTCCGCCATCGTTTTTCGATTTCCGCCAGGGTCGTAATGAGGGCCAGTGTGTTTTGTCTTCTTCCAGGAAGGGGTTAACTTACTTTGCATTTGGGGTTACCAAAAGTACTTTATTAATGTCCACAGTGTCCAAGCTATTTAAGTCACGTGATGGTGTAGGAAGTGTTTGTGTGCCATCCCAAATGGGTACTTGCTAATTTAGAGAAACTAAGAGTGTGTATTTTTGGAGTGTATTTGTGTGTTACTATTATATTGCCCCTTTTGAAGAAGGCTTACTCAAACTGACTGTTAAATAAATTAATAATTGTTTAATCGAGAAACCTTGTGTGTAAGAGTTTGTTTGAATACTTGTCACTGTGAGTCTCTGTGTAACTCCCCTACTGCTCACATTGACCCCTCTTGAGATAAGCCTGGCTGCTCAACACGCTACCAACTTGCTTAGTTCAGACTTATACCAAAGGTTGGGTTCCTATTGCCACGAGGTCAGGGTTGTTGTAGTGCATCCAAAGGGTACTGCATACAATTTTGCCTAACAGTAGCATAATCTTGTAGATCAAGGGAGGGGTCAAGAGCACCCTTTCATTGGTAACACAGTCTGGTAGATCAAGGGAGGGATCAAGAGCATCATTTCGTTGGTAGCATAGTCTTGTAGATCAAGGGAGGGGCCATTACTGCGGGGTAGTGCCCTGCCCCAAGTTATTGCATGAGGTATAGCTATCAGCTATAAATGGGATGAGGGGAAATATCTCAATTGATAATTACCTCTTCCCAAGTCTATGCCACTATAAGCACGGTGTAAATGCACTGTACGTTTAGTAATTTGTAACACTCACCTGGCATCCACGGGGACGTCACTCAGCCTGTTCTGACCTCTTACGACCTCAAACCCTTCCCTGGAGTCTACTCGACTGGAGACTGGGCCTTGTTTTCTGGGAAAGTGTGCTCTCCGTCCTGCTTTCAGCACAGGGGCGCGTTGATTGATGCGGGCTCGTTGCTGCCTAGTTACTTCACTGGCAAGAGTCCGACAGGTAAGTATAATGAGTCTTTTGAACAGTTCTCCAACTTCGTTCCTTTCCTTCCTTAGATGATGGCCGGAGTCCGGGGATGGCGATGTGCTGCTGAGATGAGTAGCGCTGAAGGTGAGTGAGGGCGCGATGCTCGATGCGACCCTTTCGTATTTGTATTGAACGGAGTTCTTTTTCTGTGTCTTTTAGGTGCCGTGACGTTTTCAGCGTGGATGCCAGTTATGAAGAAGAAATGCGGTGAGTAAGCACGGTATGCAGCGCCTCCGGATGTTTCCACACTAACCTGGAGTGTCTTTTCCCTCTTGCAGATGGATGAGAAGTTCCGGAGACAGAGTTCCCCCAGAGCGGCTCAGATTCAGGTAAGCGTTTGAAGCTCGCACAGTCTTTAAAAATAATCGAAGATTTGCTGAATGCTTACTAATGCCTTTTTCTGTTCTTTTCTCTTTTCCTTAGGAAGCGGCGTGCCGGGATGGGAATGACACCGCCGAAGATGCCCGCAGAACAGAAGAAGCGATGAATGATGGGCAGAAGCGCCGCAAGGTAAGGCTGTTCCTAACGGTGTTCTTGTTCTTGCAGGAGCTGAGCGCAGAAGAAAGATGCAGGCCTACTGGAGACCGATCCGAACACGGTGAGTGTCACGCTGCAGGTGCAGAAAACACAAAGCATGTTTCTTAGCCTGGGCGTGGCTTAAATAGTCTCTGGGTATCCCAGGTGTCTCTGGGCTGAACCACACCCAAAAGACTAGACTGCACATGCAATTCTGGGAACCGAAATATGTGGGGGCATCCATCTTGTCCCCATCAATGCACTACAAGTCCAATCCCCAATGTTATCCTATGGGAGTGAGTGAGTCGGGTGCCACAAGCGCCAAGTCTGACTCCAAGTGGGTCTTTGGAGGGATGGAGAGGCCCTTGAGGGCCATGTAGGTGATTGTGGCCTGGCTCCAGCCTGACATCTTGGAGGGCTGGGGACATGAGGGGCAGGAATCATGACAGCACTCCCACCCAAGGCCCCTCTCAAGGTGGCTCTTCTGTCTGGTCCTGGTTTGTTTGGATGGTTTTGATGAAATCGTCTAAGCAAGCGAGGTGCATGGATGTACTCACAAGGCTCCCATGTCCTGTCTTGTGGACCATACCCGTTCCAGTCTACTAAGTAGTATAATTTGGATCTGATGTACTTTGAATCCAGGATGTCCTTGAGTTTGAATTCTGGCTCCCCGGCGACTACTACTGGCTGCGATGGCATTGCTACCCAGGTCCCAAGTTTAATAGGTTTAAGGAGAGACACGTGGAACAAAGGATGAATCTGCATGTTTGATGGCAAAGCTAGTCTGACCGCCACAGGATTTATCACGGAGGTGATGGTGAATGAACCCAGGTATCTTGGACGGAAAGTTTGGGTTCCTTTAATGGACACGTGTTTAGACGCCAGCCAGACTTTGTCTCCCACTTGGTAGTTGGGGGCCTTTGCTCGGTGTTGATCAGCAAACTTCTTTTGGCGCTTCTTAGCTTGAAGTAGGTGTTCAGCTGCCCTTTTAAAGGTTTGAGAAATGGTCGTGTGCAAGGTTTTGACTGCTGGCATTTCCAGGGTTGTAGGAACGTCCAACTCAAAAGTACGTGGGTGCCTGCCATACATAGTATAAAAGGGTGTCTGCCCAATGCTGGTGTGTAGGGAATTATTATAAGCATATTCAGCTATCCATAATAGGTCGAACCCGCTTCCTTCAGCTTGGTGTAACATGCAACGCAGATACTGCTCGAGCGTCTGATTTGTCCTCTCAGTTTGACCATCCATTTGGGAATGGTGACTGGTGGATAGCCAGATGTCGATCTGGACCATAGAGCAGCATTTTCTCCAGAAGTTAGATACGAATTGAGTACCTCGGTCAGAGACTAAAACTGAAGGAAACCCATGGAGCCATATGATGCCTTCAAGAAATACCTTTGCCAGAGTGGAAGCATTTGGGAGCCCCTTAAGAGGAATGAAATGTGCCATTTTTGAAAATAGGTCCACGACCACAAGAATAGTGTTAAACCCTTGACTGGGTGGTAAGTCAGTAATAAAATTGAGGGACAACGTGTGCCAGGGTGCTGGTGGGATTTCCAATGGTTGTAATAGCCCAGCCGGTTTCTGTTTGGATGACTTGTTTTGAGCACACACTCCACAAGATAGGATGAATTGGATAATGTCTTTACGCCACGTGGGCCACCAATAATTTCGTTTTACCTTGGCTAGGGTTTTAGCGATTCCGGGGTGGCCCTCGATCAAGGAATCATGATAACCGGACATGACTTGTTCTCATGGTTCTTGGTTTGGTAAGAATAAACAATTCCTGAAGTAGGGCAACTGATCTTTTATCATGTAATGTTCTCCTTGTGCACTATACGCCTGTAATTGCTTCGGACTCATCAGGTTTTGGATTTCCTCTTGTAATTCTTTCTAAGTTATGGTTGCTGTGATTCCTAGGAGCTTGTCACTCGGGATGATTGATATTGGGTCAGGGGTCTAATACCCTTGCTCTTCCACCCCCATACGGGAAAGGGCATTGGCCTTCCTGTTTTTCACCCCTGGTCGAAATGTAAGCACATAGTCATATTCAGCAAAAAAAAGAGCCCAAGGTAGTTGTCGTGAGGATTGGGCCTTTGCTGTTTTTAGGTACTGGAGGTTCCGGTGGTCAGTTATTACGGTGATTGTGTGTCTGGCGCCCAAGAGGTAGTGCTGCCAGGCCTTAAAGGCTGACTTTATGGCCAGGAGTTCTTTGTCTGTGATAGCGTAATTGAGTTTAGGGGGTGTGAATTTATGCGACCAGAAGGCAACAGGGTGTAACTGGCCCGTTTCGGGGTCTTTTTGTGAGAGGACGGCTCCCATAGCCATGCTTGAGGCGTCCGTTTCCACCAGGTATGGGAGATCAGGGCGAGGGTGGCGTAAGATTGGGGCAGATGTGAATCTTGCTTTGAGTTCCTGGAAAGCTTCCTCGGCTTCTGTTGTCCACTGGAACTTTTTGTTGCTTTTCCTTAGCAATGACGTGATGGGATGCACGATTTGCGAAAATCCTGGGATGAACCGGCGGTAGAAGTTTGCAAAACCCAGCATACTTTGAACCCCCTTGAATGAATTTGGGGATGGCCAGTTCAGGATAGCATCTACCTTGTGTACATCCATTCGGATTCCATTCGGGCTGAGAATAAAGCCCAGAAATTCCACCTCGGAGACGTGGAATGAGCACTTTTCGAGCTTGGCATAGAGCTGGTGTTGACGGAGTTTCTCCAACACGGATTGGACGTGTTTAACATGGTCCTGCTTTGATGCGGAATATACTAGAATATTGTCGATGTACACTAGAGCACAGGCATCAATCAATTCCCGTAGGACATCGTTCATGAAGTATTGAAATGCTGCAGGTGCGTTGCAAAGACCAAAGGGCATTACTTGATATTCGTACAAGCCGTATTTGGTGCAAAAAAGCGGTTTTCCATTCGTCCCCCTGTTTTACGCGAACAAGGTGATATGCCCCCCTCAGGTCTAGTTTTGTATACATTTGGGCATCTTTGATTTGATCAAGCAATTCAGGGATCAGTGGCAGGGGGTAGCGGGTTTTTACGGTAATCTGGTTCAGTGCGTGATAGTCAATGCATGTTCTCAAGTCCCCCTCCTTTTTCGGTACGAAGAATAGAGGACTGACTGCTGGAGACTTCAAGGGACGGATGAACCCGTTGGCCAGGTATTGGTCAAGATAGGCCTTCAGGTGCTGGTTTTCTGGTTCCGCGAGTGCGTACATTCGCCCACAAGGGATTTGTGCACCGGGTATCAGGTCGATTTGGCAATCGTATGGTCTATGCGGTGGCAGGGTATTAGCCTGTTCTTCCTGAAAGACATCTTGAAAGTCCTGGTATTCACTTGGTAGGGTGCCGATTGCCACAGTCGAAAGCGTGGAGGTTCTGGTGTCTATTGGTTGTTTCTCTTGGCGATAACATGTGTGGGCGCAAGTCTCGGGAAAGGCCAATTCTTTTGCTCGCCAATCAATTCGAGAATTGTGAGCTACCAACCATGGTATTCCCAAAATCAACTGGAACTGTGGTGCCTTAATGAGGTCAAAAACGATAGATTCTTGGTGTCCGTCCTGGCACAGAAGGGTTAAAGCTGCAGTGCATTGGGATACTGGACCAGAAGCTATTTCGGTGCAGTCGACAGTAGTAACAGTGTCGGCGGTTGATTTAGGGCGTAACGGAAGCCCCATCTTTGCCGCAAGATGCTGGCCGATGTAATTCCCAACGGCTCCACTGTCAATGTACGCTCTTACTGCGTGCATCCGAGATGGTTGTTGGTGATTGATCAAGACCACAGATGCAAAATGGGAGGTCTGTAGTTCACTTTCTTAGCTCGACAAGTGGACCCCTTCACTTGCCGGGCTGGGGAGTTTTCCGATTCCTTGATGGTATCTTCCTTGTCCATGTCCCCTACCGTCCTCCTTGGTGGCTTCACAGGGCACTCTTTAAGGAAATGACCTGACCTTCCACAGCACAGACATAACTGCTGCTGTCTCCTTTTATCCCTTTTCGCTTTAGTCAAGGGGGATCTGACCCCCCCCCCCCGATTTGCATTGGTTCGCCTGAACTTTCCGTTGTGCGGGAAATAGTGTCCTTTGAACGCACATACATAGGGCGAGGGTCCGGTCTGGTTCGATCTGCTCTTCGGTCCTGCAACCTGTGATCCAGTTGAACAACAAGGACAATGAATTCTGAGCAGTCTTTCGGGGGTTCACCACTTGGGCGAGAACATCCTTGAGCTCCCCCCGCAACCACTGATGAAATAATGTGGTTCTCTTCTCCACTGGCCATTCTGCTTCAACTACGAGTCTATTGAACGTGGCTATATATATTAATAGGTCTTCATTCCCTTGGCATAGGGACAGAAGTTTGTTGTCTAATGCCTGCCCATGAGTACGACGGGCGAACAGCTTTTCCATCTCCTGCTGAAAGCCCCTGAAGTCATGCAGCAAAGGATCGTCTTGGGCCACAAAGGGTACAGACCAGTCCGCGGCGCTACCACTCAGGTAGGATAGCACAAAAGCGACCCGTGATTGGTCATTCAGAAAGGCCCCTGGTCTACAAAGGAAGTGCAGGCGGCACTGGTTCATGAATGTTGCAAACCTCTTGGGATCCCCGTAAATCGCTTGGGCGGGGCCAAGGGAACTGCCCCAGGAAGGGTTATCTGAACGGGATTGGCTGATGGTGCTGGCATCGAGGTGCATGCCCTGCTTGTGACTGGAGAAGTTGCAGGCTTAAATCATCAGTGCGTTCTTTGGCTACTATCAGCTCTCTCCTCAGGGTGTTGGTCTCCCGCCTAGCTGCATGTACTTCAGAACGTAGCTGCCCCAACATGTGAGCTAACTGGTCGGTTTCTGACGTTTCCATGACGCCCAGGTGGATTTTGATGTGAGGCTTTGTGTTCTGTAACTCTCACCTGGTATCCACGGGGACGTCACTCAGCATGTTCTGACCTCTTACGACCTGAAACCCTTCCCTGGAGTCTACTCGACTGGAGACTGGGCCTTGTATTCTTGGAAAGTGTGCTCTCCGTCCTGCTTTCAGTGCAGGTGCGCGTTGATTGATGCGGGCTCATTGCTGCCTAGTTACTTCACTGGCAAGAGTCCGACAGGTAAGTATAATGAGTCTTTTGAACAGTTCTCCAACTTCGTTCCTTTCCTTCCTTAGATGATGGCCGGCGTCCGGGGATGGCGACGTGCTGCTGAGATGAGTAGCGCTGAAGGTGAGTGAGAGCACAATGGGCGATGCGACCCTTTCGTATTTGTATCTTTTTTTGTGTCTTTTAGGTGCCACAACGTTTTCAGCGTGGATGCCAGTTATGAAGAAGAAATGCGGTGAGTAAGCGCAGTATGCAGCACCTCTAGATGTTTCCACGCTAACCTGGAGTGTCTTTTCCCTCTTGCAGATGGATGAGAAGTTCCGGAGACAGAGTTCCCCCAGAGCGGCTCGGATTCAGGTAAGCATTTGAAGCTCGTACAGTCTTTAAAAATAAGCAAAGATTTGCTGAATGCTTACTAATGCCTTTTTTTCTGTTCTTTTCCCTTTTCCTTAGGAAGCGGTGTGCCGGGATGGGAATGACAGCGCCAAAGATGCCCGCAGAACAGAAGAAGCGATGAATGATGGGCAGAAGAGCCGCACAGTAAGGCTGTTCCTAACAGTGTTCTTGTTCTTGCAGGAGCTGAGCGCAGAAGAAAGATGCAGGCCCATTGGAGACCGATCTGAACACGGTGAGTGTCACGCTGCAGGTGCAGAAAACACAAATCATGTTTCTCAGCCTGGGCGTGGCTTAAATAGTCTCTGGGTATCCCAGGTGTCTCTGGGCTGAACCCCACCCAAAAGACTAGACTGCACATGCAGTTCTGGGAACCGAAATATGTGGGGGCATCCATCTTGTCCCCATCAATGCACTACAAGTCCAATCCCCAAGGTTATCCTACGGGAGGGAGTGAGTCTGGTGCCACAAGCGCCAAGTCTGACTCCAAGTGGGTATTTGGAGGAATGGAGAGGCCCTTGAGTGCCATGTAGGTGATCGTGGCCTGGATCGAGCCTGACATCTTGGAGGGCTGGGGACATGATGGGCAGGAATCATGACAGAATTGTGATTTTGAAGTACAACATTAGTTTAATAGTGAGTAAAGTAAATACAAAAACAAGTGTTAGCAAAGTAAATTAAATACAAGTTTATTATGTAATGTTTAAATCACAAGGATGTCTTTTATTCATTTTAAGCTTGGTTAAACTTGTAGCTGTCATGGACCTTCATGTGTGTCCCGGCAGAGATTTTAGGGATATGACACACAGGTTGAGAACCACCTGCCTCTGGGAGGACTGCTGTGTCCTATTGTCTAGCTTCAAGGGCAGTCCCTCAGTGGTCCTTTAGGAAGTGGCAGGGATAGACCCTACTGATCTCAGAGTGGATACCACCCTGAAAAAGAATGTTGCAATTGCTCATCCAGCTAAGAGACGATGCACCTACACATCCTATACAGTGAAATCCCTCTTGAAGATTTCCAGCTCATATACGATTTGATGGAGGCAGTGGGCTATCCTCCCCTGCCTCCTGATTGGGCTGATTGAATCTAATCACCTGTAAAGAGATTTTCTAACAGATCCCGCCTTTAATGGGGCACGAGTGGAAGCCATAATGATGGGATCTTCAATCTCAGCAAGTAGGCAGGTTCATGTTAGAGATGAGAAGATGGAAAATGCCCAACATTCAGTTGTTGTATGACTACCCTTCCAACTGGCAAAACTGTTTAGGGATAATTTGAAGAAGAAGATCCAAAAGAAGGCAAATATGGAGACACTCTGAGGGAAAGCTTCCTCTCATCCCCAAAAGTCTCATCTAGAGCATAGCAAAAACACCTTGCTTGCGCTCTATGGCAGGTCAAGGCCGCCCCATCTTCAAGTGTAGGCACCAACTTCCTCCACCTTAGACCAAGACAGGCATATACTAGTTATCTCTGAACCTTAATAGGTGGCGCATAGAGTCCCATCATGGTATATTTCAACACAGAAGCATCGAAGACAAGAGTGCATTTCCATGGATGTAGGTAACTGTAAATGTATGTAGCGTATATGGACTAGTGTAGCATGGTTTGAGTTTTAGTGTGCCAGCACATTTATGTTCTGGGTGGAAAACCTGAGCTGATTGTCCACAAAATCTTAGGGTGCTACTCGACGATCTTGGTCTGTGTATGTCTTATACCTCTCTTTTGCCTCCTTTAGATTTTTTGTGGTATAATGTAAAGCTGTTTTTGTGCACACTAATCTTCCCAGAACTGCTGATGTGGTTGATGAACTCGCTGATTGTATCATATGTGGGTAGTAGCTATATTTGATAACTAAAATGCTTAGAGTTTGGTGGACCTGTATACATCATAGTTGTAGGCAAGTTGTATTAATACATTGCATGAAGGATCAGCGGTATTGACCAATGACCTGTCTGACTCTATGTCTAACCTTAAGAATGTGGAGAGATGCTGATAGACAGAGGAAGGATAGCTCAAGTGCAACACGTTTGTCTTGGAAGCAAGACAACGATGCGCAACACAGGTTAAAATCCCAATCCTGCGCTTAGAAACCACCCAGCTGGTGTTAAGCACATCATAAAAGAACAATTATAATAATAACTGCATTTGCATTCCTATTCCTTTGCAGAAATTGGTCCAGAAGTGAGTATAGGACCAATTGGTCCAGATAACTCAGGGGCAACGTACTTGCCTTGGAAGCGAGACGACGTGGAGCAACACAGGTTCGATCTTGGAAGCAAGACGAGGTGGAGCAACACAGGTTTGATCCCTGGGTCTGCGCTTAGAATAAGAGTGTTATAAATAACCAATTATTATTATAAAACTTTAAAGTGAACTGTGGCCATCTATACAATTTTATGCACTGCAGGATTCTGTGCAGGCAAATCACATGTTGCAGGAATAATTCTGCTGGGTAGCGAGTACTCTGAGAACTTTGCAGGGCACAAAGTTACCCATTGTGGTCAGTAGATCTACTAGCACCAGTGGAGTGTTGAAAACCTAGGCTACAAACGATTCCACCATGAAATCTAAGGTCACAGTGTCCTAAACCACTGATGATGTTGCGGAAGCATCTTGCCAACAGGTTTTGCCCAATCTGTTTTTGGTTTTGCACATACCCTGCAAGTCGTGAGATAGTTACCCACTGAAATACTAATTCCTGGACACTAAAAGTGCTAGGCCTCATTAGGGGTTGGGCGGAGTGTTACAAATGTGGCTGTAATAGCATTACTGCCGCATTACGGCTCCGACCAATCCTGGGTTTGGGCGGAAAGTTGGAGAATTACCTCCAGCTTTGATCTGGAAGTAAATCTTGCTACTTTCCGCCTATTTTTGGAGCAAATACCTCGGTGCAAGTTGCACCAGACTGAGTTATGGTAACGCTATTAGCATTGGGCAGTATTCCGCCGCATTTACAGCCGGATACCACCTAACTTCTGATGATCCCCTTAATGTTTTTACTGCCCTGGGTGTCCTGCTTGGCATCAATGAAAAGCAAAGCTTCCTGCCCTAGTCCTTTTGTAGACTGGAATGAAGCTGTTCTAAGATAGGCTAGGCTGTCAAGTACTGTCCTGGCATGGTAAACCCACCTGCCACTCAGCCAGGTCCTGTGCTGTGAGTTCCTTTCCTACCTGCTTTTGCACGGCATCAAATATCTAAAATATGAGTGCCAGAGGTATGATATGCCGGTATTGTACGATTAGACCAACAAAAAGGTCCGACTGTACAATACGACCGTAAAATGCTACCAACAAAGGTTCGAACACCAAAAGTTCGAACCTTTGGTGGTAGCATTACAAGTAAGTAAAAAAAACAAAAAAGACTGTGGGGCTGCGGCGGTGTGTGGTATAGTGAGTGGGGGTGTTGCGGGGGAAACCCCTGCAGCCCCCGTAGCATGTAAGTGTGTTCATATGAGAAAGGTGCAAACTGTTGGAAGTTCGTACCTTTCTCATTCAATCTTTCCGACCGCGGCAAAATCAGCCACGGTCGGTGTTATGCTGGAAATTCATCGGAGGGACAGGGCCTCCATATCCTAGTCCTTTACTGCTTTTTATTGTGTGTTCTGTTGTGTTTTCCACGCAGGATTTCATGTGGGACTCCTGGCGGTGCAGCTCTCTCTTTTGGTTTTGGTGAACAGACCCATGGGATACCCTTATGGGACCCATGGATAGGGGTGCAACCCTGTGCCCCTAGTGTATGTTTTTGGGCACCTGTGTGTGACCCACAGAGCAGAGTATGTGCTGGTGGCAGCTCTGTGCTGAATTGACTGGTGCCCTGAGCGTCCTCAATTTTGGGATGCCCAGGCCCTGTCATTGGAATCGGTAGATTCCTGATGGAGACAAGATGGCCCCCATGGCCCCTTGCCTTCCATTGCCTGTTACCTTGATCTTCCCAAAGTCCGGGAAGCCCTGACTCTGTCCCTTCCCCCTGACTGGCTGTTGGGTGGAAGTTCCAAATAAGGTAGTGTGGGGAAGTGCTGACCAGACTGGCTGGAGCCTTCTCAACGACCGTATGTTGTGGGTACGTCTGTGGGTGGGACCTGGGTGAATGGAGTGTGTGACGAATACGCATTCTATGTTGTGGGTGTCTAGTATCTGGTGTTTGACACAATGACTGGGACAGCCCTGCCCGAAACCGGTATGAATGCAGTGTGGCGTGTTGAATGGCTGGGTACTTGTCCCAATACACATAACTTGTTGTGAGTGTCTGGAGAGAAGTGAATGGTCTGAATGCACTGTGTGCCTGATTGGCTGCCTGCATGCATGAATGCCCTTCGCCGTGATTGGATGCTTGAGTATGACCCGGCAGAATGAATGGGGGATCAACAGTATATCTGGGGGCCTCTCACTGCTAGAATTCGTGTTCAGAAGCTGAAGTCCACTACGACGAGTAACTGGAGTAACTGAAGCTTGAACCTGAAGCCCTGCTGGACAAGAAGAATTGCTGTTGCTCTCCTTTACAATCTGAAAGCTGCTGTGTCTCCAAGGACTGACCCAGAGAGGACCTGGTAAGGCGCCCTCTTCCCGAGCTATGAGGGACCATCGTGCACCAGCTGATCTTTGCCAAAGCTCCCTGGTAGACAGACCTTCGACAGGCTGCCGACCCGAGACAGGGACCGGCGCGGAATCACCAGGAGAAGCGCCCAGACTGTTGTCCGCCACTGTCGCCCACCGCCATCGCCGACCGGAGCGCCATGCTCCCGATTGCCTAAGAACTTTCGAATCCAAGGACGCTCTCGTCCGCATCGTCGCTGATGTATCCTGCTGGAGAAGGCCTGACTGTCGACGTGCCGGGGAGCATCCACCGGTGGGTTTCCCGCCACCCAAGGACCACAGAGACGCCGACGACTCAACGCCCTTGCTGGGCCACAGTTCTTCAAACTCTTTGCGGTCCAGAACTATCGACACAGGTGCCCCGCACGCCTCTTCCTTGCAGGACGTTTACGCTTCCCCGTCAACGAGCACCGCTAGGAACAAAGCTGCCACTTCACCGTCGTAGCTCACCCTGTTCTCTGCCGGGCGTTCGATGACCCGTGACTCCTGCCTTAAAGGGAGGGCACTCAAGAAGGGCTGTCGATTCCCCGCCGAGGAACGCTACAACGCCAGGTACTTTGGGGTTGCAGAACTATTGGGAAGTCTAGTGGGAACAATATATGGACTGGGCTTGTATCTTTATTCTACAGGTTGCCCAGGTGGGGGGATCTCCACATAGAGCTGTGTTTAACAGTAGTGACCAGTATTCTGCCAATTGTTCAACCATCTTGCTTTCCTTCCTCTCTCTACTGCTGGTTTCCTCTTTATTGATCTGTGTGACATTTTGACAGTATAGTTGATGCACTTTAATGAGATCTGATAATAGTTGTGGTACCACTGTAGAATTGTATATATTTACCATTGTTGATTTTCTGAGCACAAAGTGAGTTATCGTGATAGTGTACATAACCTTGAATATTAATTGTATAAAGACTGTGTTTTAACTGATACAGTGTGCGGACATTCCTTTGTGGGTGCTTGTGGACTACACTGTACTTAAGAACCAGACTGCATCACCTCCTGAGAAGCTATGCCTTGATTGCTCAACCACGTACCAATAATAGAGAATCTTGGCTGGGGTCCTCTGTGCCTCTCCTCTACCATATAGATAGCAGAAGTACAGACAACCCCTTCCAGTCTTTACACTGGTGGCAGCGGTGGAATGCTTATGGTTTTAAGAATCAGTGTATAACCGTGCCACTTACGAAGGATATCTGCACTTTGTTAAATTAAAGTTTAGTTGTGTACAAGATAACTGCATTACAAGCAATGGAATCTATTGCGAATGGTAAATTCACTCGGATGAGCTAAGAGGCTCTCCAGAGTGCTTGTGAAGCCAGGGAGTAGACTTTGTGGATAAGTCTAGGGCTGAGCTGATAGCTGCCCTGGTGGACTACCAGACTGATTGTGAAGCTCTTGAAGGGGGGATGCAACCAATGAGGACTCTACCCCGAGGGTTGTCACCGAATCTGATTCTGGGAATGCCACCATTCCTGCTGCCTCTGTTCCAAACCCCAGCACTTCCTTGGAGCTTGAGTTATTAAGGATGAAATTGCCCTTTGAATATCGCAAGTTGGCAATAGATGCTGACCTTAAGAAGGAGGAGTTGGCACAGCAAGTGGAACTCAAGAATAGGGATCTTGAACTCAAAGACAAGGTCACTGAATGTCAGCGAATCCAGTTAGAGAAAGCTTGAGTGGAGACTTCAGCCAAACCAGTCGAGAGTGTCAAGTCCCCAGCAAGTTTATGAAAGATTTGGTTGGTGTGTATGCAGAGGGTTCTGATATCCTCCAATGGATTGAAGCGTTTGAAATGGCTTGTGCAATTCACAATGTTGATAAGAGAGATTGGGCTAAGTGTTTGTTAAGCAGGGTTCCTCAAACTGGATACGACTGTATTCTGAAACTGAGTGTGGAAGAAAGGGGTCAGTATGAGTGCATGAAGTCTGCTTTAATTGCCAAGTTCGGCAAGACGCCTACCCAATACCTTAAACGGTTCAGGGATTTTAAGAAACGAGAGAATGTGTCTTGGATTGACTGGGTGAGTGCTGCGCACATGAACATGATGGGTTGTATTGATGGTTACAAAGTGAAAACGTTTGTTGAATTGTCCCACCTTTTTGAGCATTTTCTGGAAGCCTGTTCACCAGAGCTGCATCAGTATGTTGCTGACCAGAACATTTTGGACCCCTTTAAGCTGGCTAGGTTGGCTGACAAGTGGGTCTCCCACCGGGTGTCCCCTAATGACTCCAGTGTGAAGGACATGGACAAAGAAAAGGGGGCCTCTCAGAAAGCTGAGGATTCCCAAAAGCAGTCACAGTCGGGTAAACCAAAACCTTCCTCTCTGAAGACCCAACAACCTAGTGGGGATAAGTCTGTTGTGGGTGGGAGTAAGAGTAGTGGTCTGCCTGCTGCAAAGCAGGCTCCCAGTGGTTCCAGTAACGTACCCTGCACTCCTGGCACTTGTTGGGATTGTGGGGCTCTGGACCACCGAAGGGGTGACCCCAAGTGTAAGGGTAAGGGACTTGGAGTACAGGCTGTCAGCCTGACCTATCCCTACTCCATACCTGAGGTGGAGGCCACTGTCCTCCCCTCCTCTACTGGGATAACCTTCAGTGCTCCCATAGAGATTTCCTTAGTGTCCCTTGGGGCCTGGGACCAGTACGCAAAAGTACTGCTGACTATCCCACAGAACACTCGTAGGTTTTTGAGAAGTGTCCTCTTGAATGGCCAGCCTTCTACTGGTTTGAGAGATACTGGGGCAAACATGACAGTGGTGGACAGGACCCTGCTCAAGCCAGAGGACTATGTAGGTGCTCCTCTGAGAACCACCAGGTTAGCTGGTGGGCCTCCCAAATTATCGCCTGTAGCCTTAGTCAACCTTACGATTGGAGACAAGAAAGCGAAGCTTCCGGTCGTGGTTCAGGACAACGTGCCTGCGAACATTTTGTTGGGAAACGATTTGGTCGAGTTGGGGATGATCACGGATGGTCTACCCATGGCTGCTGTGGTTGTCACCCGATCGCAGGTCACGCAGGGTCCGGCTGCGAGCCCGGTACCCTCACCGATGGGGAAACCCATGGCGCGAAGGAAACGGCAGAGTAAGAAGGCCACCTCTGTGGAGGGAGTCCCTGCTCTTCCTGCTGTCCCGAGAGCAGACATTGGGATCCATGCTCCGGACGGGCTGGGTCCAGTGGAAAACCCAAACTCAACTCCCGAGGGAGAAGAGGCAGAAGACTCTCCTGTGGGAGAAGTTCTCAACCTGGAGGATCATTCCGACCTTCAATGCTTGTTAGCTGAAGGGGGATCCTCCCGGGCAGACTTCTGAAAGGGACAGAGAAAGTGCCACTCTCTCGAGGGTCTGAGGAAACAGGCCCTGTCCCAGGCAGGCACAAGGAGAAGTGCCTAGGACCTTCCCAAACTACTGGGAGGGTGAGCTCCTTGTTAATGAGCCCACTAAGCCTGAATCCGGTGCCCTCAAGAGGTTGGCTGTACCCCAGGTTTACAGGCCCTTCCTGCTGCAGTTGGCACATGAGGTGCCCTTAGCTGGTCATATTGGTACCAAGAAGACTAAGCAGAGGCTCTCTGCCCATTTCTACTGGCCCCGGATCGGAGTAGAAGTGGAGTCCCACTGCAGGACCTGCCCAACTGGTGAGTTGTCTGGCAAGACTGGAGGCAGTGTCATTGCCCTGCTGCAGCCAGTGCCAGGGGTTGGCACACCGTTTGGGAGGCTGGGCATCGACATCTTCGGTCCCCTTGACCCTCCCACTTCAGGTGGACATTGGTTCATCCTGGTCTTGGTAGATCATGCCACCAGGTACCCTGAGGCTATGCCCCTTTGGACTGTAACTGCCAAGGTGGTTGCCAGGGCTCTCCTAGGCATTTTCACCTGTGTTGGATTCCCTAAGGAGGTTGTCACTGACAGAGGATCCAACTTCATGTCTAGTTACATGAAAACCATGTGGAAAGAGTGCGGGGTAACCTATAAATGATCCTCCTCTTACCACTTCTAGACCAATGGTTTGGTTGAGCGATTTAATAAAACTCTCAAGGACATGATAGGTGCTTTGGAAGAGCCCCTAAGGAGGAAATGGGATCTCCTCCTGCCATGCCTGGTGTTTGCTTACAGAGAGGTACCTCAAGAGGGTGTTGGTTTCAGCCCCTTTGAGTTGCTCTTTGGACATCCCATGAGGGGCCCCCTTGCCTTGATCAGAGAAGCTTTGGAGGCCACCCCTCCAGGGCCAACCAAGCAAGTGGGGGACTATGTGTTAGGCCTCAGACGGAGAATGACACAGATGATGGGTCAGGCAACAGCGAATATCAAGGGCAGCCTGGAATTGAACAAGTACTGGCATGACCTTAAAGCATCACAAGTGGATTGGACTTCGGGACAGGAGGTCCTCGTGATGGAGCCTACCAAGCCTCGAGCTTTGGCAGATAAATGGACTGGACTCTTCAGGATCATCTCCAAGATGGGCGAAGTAAATTATATGGTTGACATGGGAATCCCAGGGGTAGCTCCTTAGGTATTCCATGTTAACAGGCTCAAGCCTTTCCACAGGCGAGCAGAAGTCTCATGTCTCTTGCTAGCTTCAGAGCAAGAAGAGGATGAGAGTGAGCCCCTTCCTGATTTGCTGCATAGTAACCCTCAGGATGGCTCAGTGGAGGGAGTACCTCTCTCTCCCGATCTGACAAGAGAGCAGCAGAAGGCCTGCAGAGCTTTGCTCCGGCATTATGCCTCTCTGTTTTCACTGACGCCAGGCCTTACACCGTGGTGTAGGCACGAAATTGACACTGGTGACTGTGTGCCTGTCAAAAGCAGGTGCTACCGTATGTCAGATACAGTTAAGAACCACATCCAGGCTGAGGTCGCCAAGATGTTGGATCTGGGTGTTATTGAACCCTCAATCAGTCCCTGGTCCAGTCCAGTGGTCCTTGTCCCCAAGGCAAGTTCCCAGGCAGGTACCAAGGATTGGAGGTTCTGTGTGGACTACCGAGGAGTCAATGCCGTCACCAAAACTGGCGCGCACCCATTGCCCAGGGCTGATGAGCTCGTGGACACCATAGGTGCTGCCAAATTTGTGAGCACCTTTGACCTTACCTCAGGCTATTGGCAAATAGCTCTGACGGACCATGCCAAGGAAAAGACGGCGTTCTGAACACCACAGGGACTCTACCACTTTAGGGTCATGCCTTTTGGGTTGAAGAATGCACCTGCCACCTTCGAGAGATTGGTCAATCATGCACTCAGTGGGCTGGAGGCCTTTTGTGTGGCCTACCTAGACGATATTGCTGTCTACAGTTCCACCTGGGAAGAGCATTTGACACACCTGGATAAGGTGTTGCAGGCCTTGAAAAGGGCCAACCTCACTATCAAGGCCACCAAGTGCCAGATAGCTCAGGGGAAAGTCACGTATCTTGGTCATGAGGTAGGAGGGTGTCAAATCCAACCTCTCCCCAGTAAGGTACAGGATGTACATGACTGGGGACTCCCACTACTCAAACCCAGGTGAGAGCCTTTTTTGGGCCTCACAGGGTACTATCGCAATTTCATGGCAGACTATGGAACCATAGCTGCACCCCTGACAGCTCTGACTTCACCCAAACAACCTAGGAAGGTTAATTGGACTGAAGACTGTCAGAGGGCCTTTGATGGCTTGAAAGAACATCTGTGTAGGGCACCTGTGTTGTGTGCGCCTGACTACAGCCAACCCTTTATCGTCCAGACGGATGCCTGCGACACCGGAATTGGAGCTGTCTTGTCACAGTTAGATGACAAAGGAAGGGAACATCCTATCATATTCATCAGTAGACAACTCAAGGATAGGAAACTCAAGGGTAGGTGGGCTACTGTTGAAAATGAATGTTTTTGTTACACTCACCTGGTATCCACAGGGACGCCACCCAGCCAGGTTACTCGCTGGTATGCTTCTCAGCTTTGCCCTGATGTGGTCTGCGGGGAAGGTTCTGCCTGAAAATACAGGAGGACTGTGTTCAAGACTGACCGACTGGGGTAAGTATCCTCCCTCCACCCCCATATGATTTCAGTCCCTCTGGCGCCCTCTTCTCACCTTGTGGTATAATTAGGCGTGCTCTCCGTCCTGCCTTCTTTGCATGGGAGCGTTGTCTTTCATGGGCGAGTGCGGTCCAGTTACTTCACTGACGCCAGCCCGTTTGATATTGTTCATGTAGGTCTTATTGCTGTTCTTTAGTTTTGTTGCTATCCTGCATGCCTTTCTTTGTTTAAAATGTCTCTTTTTTCTCCCTTAGGTATGCAGAGCTTCAGCGTGGCGAACTGGCTTGGTTGAGGCCCGCTGGTAAATGTTGGCGCATTAAGAGCGCTATGATTGGGTAAATAAGCGCTATGCGAAGTGCTGCGAAGTTTTGCCTTTGCTAACCTGTGTTTTCTTTCCTTGTAGGTCGCGGTGTTCTTCAGTGCGAGTGGAATGTCCTGAGTGTTGCCAGCCGAGAGGCAACCAGCCAGGTAAGCCTTTTGAGCAGTTCGTAATTTGTAAATGTCTCTACTGCTTTCTTTAATGTTGCCTATATCTTCCTCTTTCAGGTCGTTCTGTCTGGGAGGCGTGCATTTCTCAGTAGCTGCAAGTGTTTAAAGATGAAGACTGCAGGTGAGATGCTGCTGCTAATGATGTTCCTTTTGTCTCCTTGCAGGTTCTGCTTCTCCGAGGTTCGAGGGAATAGCTGGACACGGTGAGCGTCATGTTGCAAGCTGCAAAGTAACGCGAAGCGTGTTGTCTTGATCGGGTGTGGTTTAAATAGCCCCAGTAAAATAGTCCAGGAAAAGTAGTCCCTAGGCTACCACACCCAAAACACTAGACTGCATAGCTTGGGTATTAGGAACCAAGCTATGTGGATGCATCCATGTTGGCTGAAAATAATAAAGTAGCTCCCAAGCACATTGTTCATTCATGGTGTATGAGCCTGGCCCCTTGAGGGCTTTTGAAGAGGATGCCAGGCTCTAGAGGCCCGAGTCCTGACTCCACCTGGCCTATGGGTTTGCCAGAGGGGGTTTTGGGCGAGGGTCGTGACAGCACTCCCCCCTAAGGCCCCTCCCATGGTGTTCCTTCTGTCTGGCCCAGGTTTGGTTGGGAAGTTCCGATGAAATTTCCTGATTAGACGTGGTGCGTGGATATTCTCACTGGGCTCCCAGGATCTATCTTGTGGTCCAAATCCTTTCCAATCGAGGAGATCATATAGCTTGGACCTAGAGTATTTAGAGTCCAAAATATCTTTGACTTCGAATTCTGGTTCTCCGTCAACAAGTAGGGGTTTAGGTGGTGTCCAAATCCGTGTGCCGGTTTGCATTGGTTTCAGGAGGGACACATGGAATACCGGGTGAATGTGTAGATTAGATGGTGAATCCAGTTTCACGGCTGCTGGGTTGAAAATTGCGTTAATGGTAGGGTCCTAAGAATCTGGGATGAAAGGTCCGGGTTCCTTTGATGGGTATCAAATCCGCCTGGAGGCACTACCTTCTGGGGACCAGACACACCATTACAGTCATCACAGACCACCGAAACCTGCAATATCTCAAAACAGCCCAGGCCCAGTCCTCGCGCAATTACGGTGGGCCCTTTTCTTTACCGAATATGATTATGTAATCACATTTTGACCAGGAGTCAGAAATGGCAAGGCGGATGCCTTATCTCGCATGGGCATAGATGAAATAGTATATACAACTCCAGACCCAGTACCTATTATACCTGAAGACAAACTCTTGGGTATCACGACAGCCTTAACACAAGCAGAACTACGAAAAGAAATCCAACAGACAATGAATCCTGATGCTTTAAAGGCTGATTTGATAGCCAGGAGTTCCTTGTCCGTGATGGCATAATTAATCTCTGGAGGTGAGAACTTTTTTGACCAGAAGGCCACAGGATGCAGCTGGCTGGTTTCCGGGTCTCTCTGTGAAAGGACAGCCCCCATTGCGAGACTGGACGCATCAGTTTCAACAACATAAGGGAGGTCTGGACGAGGATGTCGCAGGATTGGAGCAGAGGTAAACCTTCGTTTAAGTTCCTGAAAGGCTTCTTCTGCTTCTTCGGTCCAAACAAACTTTTTATTGTTTTTTCGTAATAGTACTGTGATTGGGTGCACAACCTGAGAGAAGTCTGGGATGAACCGGCAGTAGAGGTTCGCAAAGCCCAGCATGCTTTGTACCCCTTTCAGAGACGTCGGTGAAGGCCATTTCAGAATGGCATCTACCTTGTGCACATCCATTCTGATGCCTCCTGGAGTAAGGATAAAACCAAGAAATTCTACTTCGGTGACGTGAAAAAAACATTTTTCAAGCTTTGCAAACAAGCGATGTTGACGGAGCTTGGGGAGGACTGAACGAACGTGCCTGACATGATCTTGTTCCGAGGCCGAGTATACTAAGATGTCATCTATGTACACTAAGGCGCCCACCTCAATTAACTCCCTTAAAACGTCATTCATGAAATACTGAAATGCCGCAGGAGCGTTGCATAACCTGAAGGGCCTGACCTGATATTCAAACAAGCCGTACTTAGTACGGAAGGCGGTTTTCCATTCATCTCCTTTTCTGACTCCGACCAGGTGGTACGCTCCTCGAAGGGCCAATTTTCTATAAATCTGGGCATCTTTAACTTGGTCTAGCATCTCAGGGATAAGTGGCAAGGGGTAGCGGTTCTTCACGGTGATCTGGTTCAATGCGCGGTAGACAATACAGGTTCTCAAGTCTCCTTCCTTTTTCGGTACGAAGAACAAAGGACTGGCTGCGGGGGACTTCGAAGGACAGATAAATCTGTTTGCAAGGTACTGGTCTAAATAGGATTTCAAATTAAGGTTTTCTGGTTCTGTGAGAGCGTAGATCCTGCCGCAAGGAATTTGTGCACCAGGAACAAGGTCGATCTGACAGTCATTGGGCTTGTGCGGCGGCAATGTATTGGCTTGGTCCTTTCGGAAAAAACATCCTGGAAATCATGGTATTCACTTGGCAAGGTATTAGTTGCTCCCAGGGTTGATACTGTCGCTCCGGGAGTCATGGGGATACATTCACGGCTGCTGGGTTGAAAATTGCGTTAATGGTATAGGGTCCTAAGAATCTGGGATGAAAGGTCCGGGTTCCTTTGATGGGTATCAAATCTGCCTGGAGGCACTACCTTCTGGGGGCCAGACACACCATTACAGTCATCACAGACCACCGAAACCTGCAATATCTCAAAACAGCCAACAGACGTCGGGTTTCTCCTCTTGGTAATAGCAGGCAGGGGAGCAGTCACCGGGGAAGGTTAATTTTCGTGCCCGCCAGTCTATCAAAGGGATGTGAGCAACCAACCATGGCATCCCTAGTATTAGCCTGCACTGAGGTGCCTTGATGAGATCGAATGAAATAGACTCCCGATGTCCGTCCTGGCACTGCAAGGTTACCCTGGATGTACACTGGGTTACTGGTCCGGAAGCGATTTCTGTCCCATCCACGGTGGTTACCTTGTCCATAGTTGGCTTAGAACACAAAGGAAGCCCCATCTCTGCTGCCAGTTCTTGATCAATATAATTTCCAACTGCTCTGCTATCGATGTATACTTCAACGGCAGGCATTCTTGATGACTGTTGGTGGTTAATTAAGATCAATGGTATTGCAAAGTGCGAGGTCAGCAACTCTTTCTTCTCACTCGACAAACTGACCTCTACATTTGTCGAGCTTGGTAGTTTTCTGAATCCTTAGCTTCATCGTTCTCTGTGGCCCCGACTGTTCTTTTTGGGGGTTTTACTGGACAGTCCTTCAGGAAATGTCCTGGTTTCCCACAATACAAACAAAGCTGTTGTTGTCTTCTTTTGTCCCACTCTTGTTTTGTTAATGGATGTCGTATCCCTCCAATCTGCATGGGTTCTACAGCATTTTCAGGTACACGGGGTGTGTTTTCCCTTGGTCGAACATACACGGTCTGAGGGTCCGTCTTAGATCGGTCTGCCTTTCGGTCCTGCAACCGGTGGTCTAGCTGCACGACCAGATTTATGAATTCTGCAGTCTCTGGATGGATCAACCATCCGGGCTAACACGTCCTTTAATTCGCCTCGTAAACCTGGATGGAGTAACGTGGTTCTTTTGTTTTCTGGCCACCTAGCTTCGGCAACCAGTCTGTTGTAGGTAGCAATGAACGTTAACAAGTCCTGATTCCCCTGTCGGAGGGACAAGAGTTCATTGTCTACTGCTTGTTCCTGGGTAAGGCGAGCAAAATGTTTTTCCATTTCTCTCTGGAACCTCCCAAAGTCATGTAATAGAGGATCGTCATGGGTTAGCAATGGCACCGACCAATCTGCTGCACTACCACTCAGGTATGATAAGACAAAAGCTACCAGAGCTTGGTTGTGTGGAAATGCTCCAGGCCTACAAAGAAAATGAAGGCGGCACTGATTGATGAATGCTGCATACTTCCATGGGTCGCCTGAGAACCTTTCTGGTGTTGCCAGGGGCACTGTTCCAGGTATCGTGATCTGTACCGGAGTGGGTGGTATGGCAGGGTTTTGCATCGTTGGATTGCTTCCAGGTAGAGGCGTCTGTCCTGCCTGTGATTGCAAGTATTGCCTGCTAATCTCTTCAGTGCATTCTTTGGTCACTATTAGGTCTCTCCGGAGGGCATTAGTCTCTTGTCGGGCAGAATGAACCTCAGCACAAAGCTCTCCTAGTAATTGGGCCAATTGCTCCATTTCTGATGTCTCCATGGCGCCCAGGTGGATTTGTTATGGGAGGCTTTGCGTTCTGTTATGCTCACCTGGTATCCACAGGGACGCCACCCAGCTGGGTTACTCACAGGTATGTTTCTCAGCTTTGCCCTGATGTGGTCTGCAGGGAAGGTTCTGCCTGAAAATACAGCAGGACTGTGTTCAAGACTGACCGACTGGGGTAAGTATCCTCCCTCCACCCCCGTATGATTTCAGTCCCTCTGGCGCCCTCTACTCACCTTGTGGTAGAATTAGGTGTGCTCTCCGTCCTGCCTTCTTTGCAGGGGCGTGTTGTCTTTCATGGGCGAGTGCGGTCCAGTAACTTCACTCACGCCGGCCCGTTTGATATTGTTCAGGTAGGTCTTATTGCTGTTCTTTAGTTTTGTTGCTATCCTGCATGCCTTTCTTTGTTTAAAATGTCTCTTTTTTCTCCCTTAGGTATGCGGAGCTTCAGCGCCGCGAACTGGCTTGGTTGAGCCCCGCTGATAAATGTTGGCGAATTAAGAGCACTATTATGCGGTAAGTAAGCGCTATGCGCAGCGCTGCGAAGTCTTGCCTTTGCTAACCTGTGTTTTCCTTCCTTGTAGGTCGCGGTGTTCTTCAGCACGAATGGAATGTCCAGAGTCGTGCCAGCTGAGAGGCGACTAGCCAGGTAAGCCTTTTGAGCAGTTTGTAATTTGTAAATGTCTCTACTGCTTTCTTTAATGTTGCCTCTATCTTCCTCTTTCAGGTCGTTCTGTCCCGGAGGCGTGCAGATTCGAGGAAGCTGTTCTCAGTAGCCGCAAGTGTTTAAAGATGAAGACTGCAGGTGAGATGCTGCTGCTAATGATGTTCCTTTTGTCTCCTTGCAGGTTCTGCTTCTCCGAGGTTCGAGGGAATAGCTGGACACGGTGAGCGTCACGTTGCAAGCTGCAAAGTAACACGAAGCGTGTTGTCTTGCTTGGGTGTGGTTTAAATAGCCCCAATAAAATAGTCCAGGAAAAGTAGTCCCTAGGCTACCACACCCAAAACACTAGACTGCATAGCTTGGTTCTTAGGAACCAAGCTATGTGGTTGCCTTCATGTTGGCTGACAATAATAAAGTAGTTCCCAAGCACATTGTTTATTCATGGTGTATGAGCCTGCCGCCATAGGCACCAGGACTGGCCCCATGAGGGCTTTTGAAGAGGATGCCAGGCTCTAGAGGCCCGAGTCCTGACTCCACCTGGCCAATGGGTTTGCCAGAGGGGGTTTTGGGCGAGGGTCGTGACAGTTTAGGTATAGTTTGGAGCCTTAGGCGTTTTAGGCCCTACCTTACAGGGTCTACCTTCAAGGTCCAAACAGATCATAAGCCCCTGAAGTGGCTTATGCAGATGAAGGGTGGGAACCCGAAACTGCTCAGGTGGTCCATTAGCCTGCAAGGGCTAGACTTCACCATAGAGCACAGACGAGGGAAGAATCACGATAATGCAGATGGACTTTCCAGAAGGTATGTTGACCGTCTGGATGAGGGTGTCTATCTCGTGGGAGATTAGGCACCCTAACCTCAGTCTGGGGGGGCGACTGTGAAGCTGGAAATGCATCGGGGGACAGGGCCTCTGTATCCTTGCCCTTTACTGCCTTTTATCGTGTGTTCTTCCGTGTTTTCCGCACAGGAGTTCGTGTGGGACTCCTGTCGGTGCAGCTCTCTCTTTTGGTTTTGGTGAATAGACCCATGGGATACCCTTATGGCACCCATGGGTAGGGGTGCAACCCTGTGCCCCTAGTGTATGTTTTTGGGCACCTGTGTGTGACCCACAGAGCAGGGTATGGGCTGGTGTCAGCTCCATGCTGAATTGACTGGTGCCCTGAGCGTCCTCCATTTTGGGATGCCCAGGCCCTGTCATTGGAATCGGTAGATTCCTGATGGAGACAAGATGGCCCCCATGGCCCCTTGCCCTCCTTCGCCTGTTACCTTGATCTTCCCAAAGTCCCGGGAAGCCCTGACTCTGTCCCTTCCCCCTGAGTGGCTGTTGGGTGGAAGTTCCAAATAAGGTAGTGTGGGGAAGTGCTGACCAGACTGGCTGGAGCCTTCTCAACGACCGTATGTTGTGGGTACATCTGTGGGTGGGACCTGGGTGAATGGAGTGTGTGACGAATACGTATTCTATGTTGTGGGTGTCTAGTATCTGGTGTTTGACACAATGATTAAGACAGCCCTGCCCGAAACCGGTATGAATGCAGTGTGGAGTGTTGAATGGCTGGATACTTGTCTAAATACACATAACTTGTTGTGAGTGTCTGGAGAGAAGTGAATGGCCTGAATGCACTGTGTGCCTTATTGGCTGCCTGCCTGCATGAATGCCCTTCACCGTGATTGGATGCTTGAGTATGACCCAGCAGAATGAATGGGGGATCAACAGTATATCTGGGGGCCTCTCACTGCTAGAATTCGTGTTCAGAAGCTGAAGTACACTACGACGGGTAACTGGAGTAACTGAAGCTTGACCTTGAAGCCCTGCTAGACGAGAAGAATTGCTGAGATGGGGACTGGCACGGAATCACCAAGAGAAGTGCCCAGACTGTTGTCCACCACTGTCGATGACTGCCGTCGCCGACCGGAGCCGCCATGCTCCCGTTTGCCTAAGAACTTTCGAATCCAAGGATGCTCTTGTCCGCATCGTCGCCGCTGTATCCTGCTGGAGAAGGCCGGACCGTCGACGCGCTGAGGAGCATCCACTGGTGGGTTTCCTGCCACCCAAGGACCACAGAGACGCTCACGACTCGACGCCCTTGCTGGGCCACAGTTCTTCAAACTCTTTGTGGTCCAGAACTATCGACACTGAGGTGCCCCGCATGCCTCTTCCTTGCAGGACGTTTACACTTCCCCGACAACGAGCACCGCTAGGAACGAAGCTGCCACTTCACTGTCGTAGCTCACCCTGTTCTCCGTCGGACGTTCGACGACCCGTGACTCTTGCCTTAAAGGGAGGGCACTCAAGAAGGGCCGTTGATTCCCCGCCGAGGAACGCTACAACGCCAGGTACTTTGGGGTTGCAGAACTATTGGGAAGTCTAGTGGGAACAATATATGGACTGGGCTTGTATCTTTATTCCACAGGTTGCCCAGGTGGGGGGATCTCCACACAGAGCTGTGTTTAACAGTAGTGACCAGCATTCTGCGAATTGTTCAACCATCTTGTGTTCCTTCCTCTCTCTACTGCTGGTTTCCTCTTTATTGATCTGTGTGACATTTTGACAGTATAGTTGATGCACTTTAATGAGATCTGATAATAGTTGGGGTACCACTGTAGAACTGTACATATTTACCATTGTTGATTTTCTGAGTACAAAGTGAGTTATCATGATAGTGTACATAACCTTGAATATTAATTATATAAAGACTGTGTTTTAACCGATACAGTGTGCGGACATTCCTTTGTGGGTGCTTGGGGACTACACTGTACTTAAGAACCAGCTTGCATCACCTCCTGAGAAGCTATGCCTTGATTGCTCAACCACGTACCAATAATAGAGAATCTTGACTGGGGTCCTCTGTGCCTCTCCTCTACCATATAGATAGCAGAAGTACAGACAACCCCTTCCAGTCTTTACAGTCGGATCACTTAGAATCGATATGACTACCTAGAGCGTTCTGGTGATTCACCTTTCCAGGCTTTTCTTGGATTCACATGTGGCAAGATAATATTGATGGATACTTTATAATATAAGACCATGGTTTTTAACATCCACAATGAGACCAGTCAGTATACAAAACTATCCAGAGATCCACCACCAGGGAATCGATAACCTTTTATAGACCATATCTCATGTACGATAGAGAAAAATGAAATTCCTAGGAAAGAATTGGACTACCTTAACTCCAACAACCCAAATACACCTTCAATGTATGCACTGCCTAAATTATGGAAGGATTCCCAGATCCTTCCAGGAAGAACAATAGTGTCCTGGTCTGTCTCCATCGTGGAGCCCATCGGCTAGTATTTGGATATATTGCTGTAACGCTTGAGCCAGAAAACCTAGGAGACACCCCCTCCATCATCCAAATGTTGGAAGGTGTTCCATTTGTTCCTGAGACATGACTTTTGGGCACTTTATATATTTCACCATTACATGCTGATATTTCACAGGTTGTAGCTATTGACTGTATTAATATGCCTTAAATAACACAAGGTGAGAGCAGGACATCCAAATAAATGTGTTCTCCATCTTATGTGTATTATTATTATTATTATGGTATTTATTAAGCGCGGACCTAGCTTAGAGAAGCAGCAAAGCACTTTTCAGAGGTATACAACAGAACAGATATACAGCAGGAGTTGGATACAGAGGGGTAGCGAGGAGGGGTACAGCTGTACAGGGTGGCAGGGAGTAGAGGATTGAACAGCGATTTCAAGTCTGCACATTTCCTGGCTTTTGGTGGTGCGCTGTCTGCCAGAGATGCTGAGTATCTCTGCGGCGTTGCTGGGTGACTTGAGGTCGACTGCCTTTTAGATGATGCAGCAGGACTTGAAGGTGATTTGTGCATGCAGTGGGAGCCATTGAAGGTCAGTGAGGTCCAGGGTGATGCCATCATATCTGTGTAGACCCTTGATGAGGCATGCGTTTGTGTATAGGACACTTCTCAGAGACACAACGGAGGCCTTTGAGGAGGGCATTGCCCCCACCCAGGTGAGATACAACCAGACCCAATGGCATCCATAGAAAATAAGGAGTGGCATGTGGCGGAGAGCCCACAGTTTGAAGTAATGAAGATTATCCTATAGAAGAACAATAATGAGGGTCAAAGGAAATGTGAGCGGCCCCTGGCGGACCGGAAAGGGAGGATGAACAAATGATGCCATATATCAATGCAGAAAAAGAGCAGGACAATGGGTTTCGGTGGCCAACAGAGATGGCCTTTTGCCCCATGAGCAAAGAGGGCTGGACGGAGCAGGTGGACATGTCTGTGCCTTGGAAAAGAAATTGATAGAGGAACCAAAGAAAGGGCAGTTCAGCCAGATGGATGTGAAAGGCATGATTGGCTGTCATTTGTTCTCCATGGCCTACTGAGAGAGCGGCCAGTGACCAGGTATTCACCATGCAAGATGCTATTTGGGAGAAATATGACAAGCATTGACAAGTTGTTGACACTGCCTGTGGTGCACCTAGGGACTGGGAGGTACTAGAGGCTGACTATATACTGGAAAGTAAGAGAAGAATGGACTTTGACTAGCGCACACAAACACAACAGACACATGAAGGAGGTGTTGCTGGATGTTAGAGTGACAGGGATGCTCAGAGCTAGAAAGGGAGGGACATGTAGTTATGACTTCATAGATAATGGCTGATGCTAATAAGTGGGGGGGTGTTTATACAGTACAGTGAAATAATGGCTTTAAAGGATTTATGACATAAATTACTTGTCTTATTGTGATCATATTTTTAATGTTTTGCTTCCTTATTGAGTATGTATATATCTGAATAGTTTTATTGCAGTGTGTTTTAAGAAGAAGTAGTGCAAGGTTTTGGACAGCTATTATAGTGGTTCATAGATAAAATTAGAAGAGAAAAAAGTGGGCACATGTTACCATCTCTGACACTGAACTTTCTTTTGGTTTCTTTGAGGTACATCGAATGCAATGGGACTGGCCTAGAGACTTGCCTAAGAGACTGGCCTAACACCTGAATACCCATGTCAAGCGAGGTTGCAGAGCAGAGCTGAGCTGTGGAATGCGTGATGCCTGAGGCTGATGAGGCCAGTTCAGGGCCCAGCTGAGAATGTCCACAGCAACGCTGCTGGCTCAAATCCCAAGGCCAGAGGCTGCTTTGCAGTTATGACCATGCCTTTTGCAACTGCAGGCTGGTCGGTGAAATTGACCTTTTTGTTATATGCCTACTGTATCATGGGTGGGGAATGGATTTAGCCACTCCGTTTGTATGAGCCAGCACCTGGGAGGGGCAGAGCAGTGTACTCCCTCCCATGCACCGGTGTGTGTTTGCATTACAGCCCATTTCTCTCTACTTCTGGTCTCCTCTGTATTATTTGTGACCAAGTGCCGAGTGCCTGCTGTGCCTAAGGTGTGGGGGCACACTGGTATTGTGGGGAGCAGGACGAGCCCGTAACACCCTCTTACTCGAGTAACAGTTCGATCTGTAGGCTGAAATCGCCCATGACAAATATGTGCACACTGGACGGGCCTGACCCAACTTCCTAGAGAGTTTTAGATCGTGGATCCTATTTAGCACCATCACTGTCTTAGGTCTATTGTACACATTAAACGTCAGAACACAATGTCCATCAATAGTATGTGCTAGCACATTTTGAAGAAAGGCCAGGTCTGTTGTACTGGCTCTACGCGGCAGTTTAAGATGGAATCAACCCAAATAAGCAAGCCCTCACTAAGGCGTCCCCCTTGCACTTTTTTGAGCCATGATCTGAAAAGACTGGTACCCCTGCATGACCACCTGATGCATGGCCCACGTCACCTGAATTAAAATTAATCAGTGTTCCCTAACAAAGACACGCAAGGATTTCGTAAAAATCATGGCACTAATTTGAATGGGTTTATTCTTAGATCAGTTCAGTCACTTGCTTGGAGTGGAAGGATCAGGGCACTTTATGTCGCTACCATCGATATGTCAGCAGCGTTTGATAAAGTGAATAGAAGACACTTGTGGAGCAAGCTGTCCAGATGTGGATCCCGCAAGGCCTTCGAAGTCTCATTAACGCACTGCACACACATTCAAATATCAGAGTTAGACTAAACTATCAAGGTCCCCTGGCAAAGAAAATAACAACATATACAGGGGTCAAGCAGGGGGGCATTTTAGCCCCCTGCCTGTTCAATCTATATGTGTCAGGCGTACAAGAGACGTTGGATAATGTGGCATTTACGCCACCAAAATTTAACAAGCAAAAATGTACGTGGCTCTCCTGTGCTGATGATGTCCTGTTGTTCGATATAACGTCCCTAGGGCTACCAAAGGTAACTGATGGCTTTGGGGAATAAGTGTCAATAAATATGAAGAAAACCCAAGTAATTCAATGGGCGATGACAAGAAAGGTGAAGAGTTTCATATGGCGAAGTGACGAGAATAAGCTGGAGATGGTGAACCACTTTATCTACCTGGGATTTCCTACCTTTAGTAGGTCGAATAAAGCCAAACAAAGGAATACATCTGGGTTCAGGCAAGGGGTTTGATTTATCACATTTGTAAGGTAGACAGGACATTTGGCAAATGTTCTATTATACCAGCACTGAAATATTTTGAGGGGATGGCCTGTGCGCTTTGCCACCTCAGACACATTAAGAGGATCCTTGACACTCACACTAGCAGAACGTGCTTTGCCCTGCACAGCCCCCTCAGGAGCAATACAATTGCAAACAACTCCAACAACCACAGAACCACACAATTGGCCCCTGCAGCAACACTGAATGTTATTTTCTTGTGCTTAGCCAAATGTTCATGTTCCTTACTCCCTTTCCCCACCTCAGGGCCTCTATCCTCTAGGTCATGGATGTCTCTGTTAAAATCTCTCATTTCTAAAATGAGAACATTAACTTCCTTATTTGGCAAAAACATTTACAAAGAAATGTTTGGCCGGTCTTTAGGTGAAATAGAAGTTATAACTTTCCTTTAAGAAATGTTTTGCAAGCACCACAAAACTGAATGCAACAATTAGCCAGAGGAAAAGAGCACAAAGCTTCTCCAGGGTTTTATCAACAGCAGCAGAATATGTGCTTGGGGATTATCAGCAGAGGCACCAAGCTGTTACCAAGCACTCCAGCAAAGCACAGTACAGAGCGAGGAACGCCCGATAGCTTAGAGGGCTGTCCGACTCCCTCCCCTCGCTCCCGAACTGGGATGGTGGACTTGCTAACCTACTATCAGCAGCACTGTGTCAGAATGTGAAAGCAATGAAGCAGCACTTGGGTGCACTTGGATGCACTAACATAACAATGTCACAGCTCCTCTCGCAGAGCATCACGGGTATTAGTGTAATAATGTAAGCAGGCTGAGCCCGAGAGCTACACACACACTCCAGTCAATCAGCAGAGCCGTGGCAAAGGGCAAGTCCCAAAGAAAATCGACTAGCATCCAGGGCCAGTGCAAGGAATGTTCCCACTTTAGGCAAACTGTCAGATTTTTGCCCTCTACTCCAGGTTGTGATTGACCTCTGAAAAAAGGGGCAGACGCTGTCCACCCACCTGTATTCTCGACATGTGCCCTGAAAATCAACACAGGACCAGAACCAGCTAAAGTAACCTATCCAGTCTCCAGGATTGCAACCTCTCTTGACATATCCTGGGAAAATAGTGAATACTCACTTTCTCGCTCGTCTTTTCCCCTCTAATCCCATGTTTGGCTTTCAACAAGACTCCATTTTATAAAGCTAACATGACAAGTGCCCAAACCATAGTAAAGTACTCAAACAAACATATAAATCCTTAAAAAGAAATGCTAGGTAAAACGTTTTCAACAGTGGCATTATCCTCTCCCCCCTCACTTTGAATGAAAGACTACAAATACCAGAATGCAATTCAGCAGAAGGCAAAATATGGCCTGTTGATTTTGAACGTGTTCTTTCAAGACATAAAGGGGGTAATTCATAGAATTCAGCGCACAAGTGGCGCACGTGGCTGGCGCACAATGTGCGCGTGCGAATCCATGCGCCAGCCGCGTGCGCTAAAATCCATTTCCGCGCACAGCGTATTCATGGATTCCAGCCACCAAAACCAGCCGTGGCGCACAGTGGCGCAGCGACCCTGCAGCAGCGCCAGTTACGCCCCCAAGAACGCCTCTCGCGCAGGGAAAAGCCATCAAAATCCCCAATCCAGCGCAAAGGGCTGCGCTAACCCTGTACCAGCACGGCAAGCGGGCTACATGTATCACTGGGGTGCGCGGGAAGTACCTCACGCGATTGGCCCTGTGCGAGCAGGGTACGCGTATTTCAGGGGTGCGCGGGAAGTTCCACACACGATTTCAGCAGGGTACGTGTATTTCAGTGGTGCGCGGGAAGTTCCACACGCGAATGGCCCCGTGCAAGCAGGGTACGCGTATTTCAGGGGTGCGCGGGAAGTGCCACACGCAATTTCAGCAGGGTACGTGTATTTCAGGGATGCGCGGGAAGTTCCACACGCGATTTCAGCAGGGTACGTGTATTTTGGCATGCGGGGGAAGTTTCACACGCGACATCAGCAGGGTACGTGTATTTCAGGGGTGCGCGGGAAGTTCCACACGCGATTTCATCAGGGTACGTGTATTTCAGGGTGCGGGGGAAGTTTCACACGCGACATCAGCAGGGTACGTGTATTCCAGGGGTGCGCGGGAAGTTCCACACGCGATTCCATCAGGGTACGTGTATTTCAGGGGTGCGCGGGAAGTTCCACACGCGATTGGCCCCGTGCGAGCAGGGTACGCGTATTTCAGGGGTGCGCGGGAAGTGCCACACGCAATTTCAGCAGGGTACGTGTATATCAGGGGTGCGCGGGAAGTTCCACACGCGATTTCAGCACGGTACGTGTATTTCAGGGTGCGGAGGAAGTTTCACACGCAACATCAGCAGGGTACGTGTATTCCAGGGGTGCGCGGGAAGTTCCACACGTGAATTGCACGTGTGGGTCCTCCCAGGTGTTCCCTCTACACCCTCAACGGCCCCTACAGGTGGCTCACACCACAGGGGCCTACCCTGCACATGTCCTGCAGGCACCCCATCCACCATGGCCATGCCCCCCAGCCAACCCACATGTCAACCTGCACTACTGACCACCAACGCATGTCCCCCTGCACCCCCAGCCACCAGGGGCACCCTCCACCAGGCCCCCACCCATGTCCAACTCATGTTCCCCACCCCCCCACCCCCCAGCACTGTGGGGCACCTGCCAGCCGGCCCCCACCCATGTCCAACTCATGTTCCCCACCTCCCCCACCCCCCAGCACTGTGGGGCACCTGCCAGCAGGCCCCCACCCATGTCTCCCACCCCCCACCCCCCAGCACTGTGGGGCACCCTCCACCAGGCCCCCACCCATGTCTCCCACCCCCCCACCCCCCAGCACTGTGGGGCACCCTCCACCAGGCCCCCACCCATGTCTCCCACCACCCCCACCCCCCAGCAGTGCAGGGTCACCCTCCACCAGGCCCCCACCCTTGTCTCCCACCCCCCACCCCCCAGCACTGTGGGGCACCCCCCACCAGGCCCCCACCCATGTTTCCCACCACCCCCACCCCCACCCCCCAGCAGTGCAGGGTCACCCTCCACCAGGCCCCTACCCATGTCCAACTCATGTTCCCCACCACCTCCACCCCCCAGCACTGTGGGGCACCTGCCAGCAGGCCCCCACCCATGTCTCCCACCCCCCCACCCCTAGCACTGTCGGGCACCTGCCAGCAGGCCCCCACCCATGTCCAACTCATGTTCCCCACCCCCACCCCCAGCACTGTGGGGCACCTGCCAGCAGGCCCCCACCCATGTCCAACTCATGTTCCCCACCACCCCCACCCCCCAGCACTGTGGGGCACCTGCCAGCAGGCCCCCACCCATGTCCAACTCATGTTCCCCACCCCCACCACCCCCCAGCACTGTGGGGCACCTGCCAGCAGGCCCCCACCCATGTCCAACTCATGTTCTCCACCACCCCCACCCCCCAGCACTGTGGGGCACCTGCCAGCAGGCCCCCACCCATGTCTCCCACCACCCCCACACCCCAGCAGTGCAGGGCACCCTCTACCAGGCCCCCACCCATGTCTCCCACCCCCCACCCCCCAGCACTGTGGGGCACCTGCCAGCAGGCCCCCACCCATGTCTCCCACCACCCGCACCCCCCAGCAGTGCAGGGTCACCCTCCACCAGGCCCCCACCCATGTCTCCCACCACCCCCACCCCCCAGCAGTGCAGGGTCACCCTCCACCAGGCCCCCACCCATGTCTCCCACCACCCCCACCCCCCAGCAGTGCAGGGTCACCCTCCACCGGGCCCCCGCCCATGTCTCCAACCCCCCCACCCCCCAGCACTGTGGGGCACCTGCCAGCAGGCCCCCACCCATGTCCAACTCATGTTCCCCACCACCCCCACCCCCCAGCACTGTGGGGCACCTGCCAGCAGGCCCCCACCCATGTCCAACTCATGTTCCCCACCCCCCTCCCCCCAGCACTGTGGGGCACCTGCCAGCAGGCCCCCACCCATGTCTCCCACCATCCCCACCCCCAGCAGTGCAGGGTCACCCTCCACCAGGCCCCCACCCATGTCTCCCACCCCCCCACCCCCTAGCACTGTGGGACACCTGCCAGCAGGCCCCCACCCATCTCTCCCACCACCCCCACCCCCCAGCAGTGCAGGGTCACCCTCCACCAGGCCCCCACCCATGTCTCCCACCACCCCCACCCCCCAGCAGTGCAGGGTCACCCTCCACCAGGCCCCAGCCAATGTCTCCCACCCCCCCACCCCCCAGCACTGTGGGGCACCTGCCAGCAGGCCCCCACCCATGTCCAACTCATGTTCCCCACCACCCCCACCCCCCAGCACTGTGGGGCACCTGCCAGCAGGCCCCCACCCATGTCTCCCACCCCCCCGCCCCCCAGCACTGTGGGGCACCTGCCAGCAGGCCCCCACCCATGTCCAACTCATGTTCCCCACCCCCCCACCCCCCAGCACTGTGGGGCACCTGCCAGGAGGCCCCCACCCATGTCCAACTCATGTTCCCCACCACCCCCACCCCTCAGCACTGTGGGGCACCTGCCAGCAGGCCCCCACCCATGTCTCCCACCACCCCCACCCCCCAGCAGTGCAGGGTCACCCTCCACCAGGCCCCCACCCATGTCTTCCACCCCCCCACCACCCAGCACTGTGGGGCACCCTCCACCAGGCCCCCACCCATGTCTCCCACCACCCCCACCCCCCAGAAGTGCAGGGGCACCCTCCACCAGGCCCCCACCCATGTCTTCCACCCCCCCGCCCCTCAGCAGTGCAGGGTCATCCTCCACCAGGCCCCCACTCATGTCTCCCACCCCCCCCCACCCTCCAGCACTGTGGGGCACCCTCCACCAGGCCCCCACCCATGTCTCCCACCCCCCCACCCCCCAGCACTGTGGGGCACCTGCCAGCAGGCCCCCACCCATGTCCAACTCATGTTCGACACCCCCCACCCCCAGCACTGTGGGGCACCCTCCACCAGGCCCCGACCCATGTTTCCCACCACCCCCACCCCCCAGCAGTGCAGGGTCACCCTCCACCAGGCCCCCACCCATGTCTCCCACCACCCCCACCCACCAGCAGTGCAGGGTCACCCTCCACCAGGCCCCCACCCATGTCCAATTTAAGTCCCCACCACCGCCACCCCCCAGCACTGTGGGGCACCTGCCAGCAGGCCCCCACCCATGTCCAACTCATGTCCCCACCGCCCCCCCGACCCCCAGCACTGTGGGGCACCTGCCAGCAGGCCCCCACCCATGTCTAACTCATGTTCCCCAGCCAACATGTCATCACAATCTAGATCCCTGGTCCCTATGGTCAGCCTCCAAATGCAAAACACCCACCCGAGTATTGCATCCACCCACTCATAATTGGCAATTACATGACAGAACACCAATTGCAAGTTCCGAAACAAACACATTTCCCTCACATACACCCAATGGGTGTCAGTGAATCTCAAAACCCATATCCTGATATGCATGAAACCAATGAGATACTACACATTGAAGTTCACCAAAAAAATATGTATTAAAGGAAACATAAATAGAATCAAAAATAAAGAAACAGAAATGGGAATGTACAAAAATGAAAAGAAGCATGTCCGTGAAAAAAAGCAAAACCAAAAATCATAATCCAAAGTAATGGTGTCCAAAGTCACTGTCACAAAACAAAATCCAATGGGAAATAAAATTGAAAGCCATTGCTCCATGGTTAAAATGTGAAAGAAAAATACAATCCAAAAGTGAACTATGCACATACGAACAAGCCAGGGTCCATTATCCCAACCAAAGAAATGAAACCTATCTAACTACACTAACTAATAAAATAAACTATATACAAAAATGTGGCCAATGTCCAAAAGGTCCAAAATAAATCCAAAAAAAAGGAAACCTAACACTACCTACATAACTATGTACAGGGGCAGCGGGCTAGTTTGACGGCTCACTTTTGGATGTCCCGGGCCAGGGCATCATCGAACTCCTGCTCAATGTCCCGGAGGAGGTCCTCCTCCATGGCCCCGAGGGTCCGCAGGGCCGTCGACGTGTCCACCTCCAAACCCCTGCGGATTGCCTTGAGGCACTCGGCCCGCCTCAGGGCCCTCCGCATGGAGTTCTCCGCCTTGACCATTGTGAGCCGTGCCTCTTCCGCCCGCTGCCGCTCCGCATCTATGGCGTGGCCCAACCGCTGCCACACGGAAGACACTGTCTGTCCTCGGTCCTCCTGCCCTCCGGCCGATGCCTGCCCCTCCGATGTTGAAGGCCCCGAGCCTTCATGGCTCCCACCACGTTGCTGCTGCTGCTGTGCCTTTGCCCGTGCACTGCCTCCTGCTGCCTGCACATCCTGCGCCGGCTGGGGTGCAGTCGTTGATGTGGCCACCCCTGCTGGACGTCCGACTCCCGACTGTGGCAGGGATGCCTCCTCCACCAGCCTGGCCGCACCGTCAGAGGCAGCTCCACAGGGCACCCAGGTGACTGATGGGTGGGAAGATGGCACGGAGGACGACTGGCGCGTAGGGGGTTCAGTTGAGGAGGGGGTCGTAGCAAGCCCCATCATACGGAGGAATCCGGCCTGGGTGACCTGTCCCAGCAGGCTGACGTGGTCAACGAGCCATTCGAGATGACGTGCAGTCTCCTCATGAAAAGACTGCAGGTCACCTCGCATGGCCCGTTGACGCAACGCCACACCAGTCAGAACAGGCTCAACCCGGACCGGATAGCCACGTCCGCAGGCAGAGGAAGGCCATTTGTCGTGAGCTCATCCCCTGCCTGAAAACGGGTCTGGACGTAGGCATCCCTGCTGGTGCAAGATGATGCAGGGACAGGATCAGGGACAGGATTGCACACAGGCACCTCCGCGGCGGCCTGTGCTGCCTACTGTCCCTGGTCCTGCACTGCACCACTAGCACCAGTGGGATCCCCACCTCCAGACCCCGTCTCTGTTGCTTGCACGGCCTCCTCCTCCACCAAACCCCCCACCAACCTGGATGACTCCGTGCCATCTTCCCCCGTTGGGCCCTGTGGGGTCCCAGCTGCCCCTTCTGCTGCCGAGGAGTCCAACTCCAACCTCCGCCTCTTGGACCTCCCCCCGGCATCTGCGGCCTGGGACGCGGCACCAGACTCCTCACTCCCCGACGAGATGACAACATGGGAGGGGAGCCGGGCCTTGCGTCTCTGGCTGGTGGTGGGATCCCCGCAGCTGTGCTCCACAGCACCTTCTCCGCCCTCTTCATCAGTTGACGCTGCAGACAGGGAGAAATAAAACACAGGCATCAGGACACTGTACAATGGGCACATACACACATGACAGTTGTACATGAGTGGCATTGGCAAACCTCAGACATGTCATCACAATCCCCAACACACATGTCATTTCAACTCGCACACATGAGCCATACCACAGCCATATCGCAACTGCCAGCACCATCCATACACATACAACAGCATGAGCAGGCAAAGGTGAGCCAGACATCACATGCAACACAGGAAGTGCACCACACATGTACACACACCACCACACTTGCTTGCATGTGTACACCTCTGCCAAGTGTCGCAGTGTTCAGATGGGCATCCATGTCACATCTGCCGATCAGGCTTCGACATACCGCTGTCACATGCATCCATGTTGCATCACTGTTGCACCCTTGTCAAATACACACAAATGCACATGTACACAGTGCTGATACATGCAGCTGAAAACAACATACATGCGTGACATCACGGACATGTCTACTTACATACACATTCATCCAAACATGTGTGCCCACACAACTGCATTTGGCATGCAAGCCTACACACACAAGCACCATCCATGTCTCACACATTCCAGCCCTTGCATGTCTTAGCCCCACGGCCCTGTACACCCCCACCCATACTCGACCCCATACAAACAGATGTGCAACCTGCACACTACTGAAAAATCACCACACGCACAGCTCACAATCAAGATGCATGTACACTTACCGCTCTTACTGCCTCTCAAGGACCTGGACGTGGAGCGCTGGGGATATGCGTTCCAGGACCCTCATCTGTTCTTCCGACAAGTGGCACCGGCGCCCCTTGGCATCCGCTGCCTTCAAGAGGCGCCGGGCCTTGTTCAGGGTCCTGGACCTGAAGTCCTCCCAGCGCTTCTTGACATGTTGGAAGTCGCGGACTGCCACCCCCTCCGCGTTGATGGCAGTCACGATGTCAGTCCAGATCCGAGTCCATCCTTCCTTGTCAGTGCGGGAACTTCCGAAGAGGGCATCATACTGCCCCAGGACTTGCTCCACCAGGACACCAACTTCGGTGGCACTGAAGCTGGTGCCCCTCTGCCTCTCTGGCCGGGGGTTGTCAGTGGTCTCAGATGGTCTTTGCCCCGACATGACAACCCCAGAGGCAGGAGTGGGTGGGCAACTGGGTCCTGGGGCTGGGCTGTGGAGCGATGGAATACCAGTCGGGAGTCTTCGGTTCCAGCAGGGGTGGTCACAGCAACAGCATCCCTGGCTGATGTGCAGGCAGCAAATGGCAGGGCACGTGGGCAGCAGGCAGTCAGGCAGCAGCAGATGGCAGGTGGGAGCGTGCTCGGAGCTCTGGGGGGCAGTAGTTCGGCCTTCTGGGCAGGAGCGTGGTCTTCCGTGTGCTTATGCGTGGCCAGCTTGATACGGAGTGATTTGGCACGTGAAAATTCGGCACGTCAGCGTATAATTCGAGGAAAGGCCCTTAGCGCGTAAGCGCGTCTGCATGCATACGCAATTTCATTGGACAGAAGGCCCCTCAAGCGCAAGCGCCCCTGTGATGTGACGCGTACAGGCGTGCATGGGCATTTCAGCACGCGTGAAAAAATTCACGTCCGCGTGTAATACGAGGAAAGGGCCCATGCGCGTAAGTGACGTGACACGCGCGTGCGTTTCCCTCAGCACGGGTTAAAGGTGAGCGGGCCCAGCAGTTCGCTGTACGTGCCTTTCGTGAAGACCGACGTGTGTTGCTGCTTCCTGTTGTTTCGCGCGCCATCACAACTTCACAGCTATCAAGGACGTATCTCTTCTTTTGGTGGGGGTATTGGCTACGCGTGTTTTTCTGCATCGCGCTAGTCAGACGGTGAGTCGCACACGCTTTTTTTCCACTGCGGGTGCCCCTGTGTATCGCACCCATTTTCGATGTCATAGTAGCCTGCATGTCCCACGCGTACGCGTTATTCGTGTTACTGGGTGCCACCGTGTATTGCGTGAGGTTGAATCCACGCACGTAGGCTGCAGGGTTGCGTGCACGGTTTTACTGCAGTTTTGGGGTGCCTGAGCGTTGCGTGAACCGTCACCACATCACCGGGGTCACATACAGCCTTGCAGGTGCAGGGGGGCTGTTAACATCTTGCTTCCCACCCCCTTTACCCCAATTGCCCAGGTCAATTGTGGTGTACACCTCCCATTGGCACCACTCCATCTGTGCCAGCACTACTACATCAGTGCCATGGTTGGGAGGCCACCAAAGGTGAGGGGCGCCTCAGCTGGGCATCCTCCTCGTGGCGGGCGTGGTCGGGGACATGGCCGTGGTGACCAGGGAGTAGGGGGACTCCAGGGTCTCCAGGGCGGCCACAGAGGGGGAAGAGGCAGGGGTGCGCCACTTGAGCACAATGTTGTGCCATGTGTCGGTGCAGTCATGCCACCACCCCCTGTGGTTCCGGGGGATGCAGCTCCTGCATCTGGCACTGGCACCCATTCGACCCGGCAGTCCGTTCCATCGACTGCCACGGGCCCAAGGGTAGTGGTAGCCGCAGGTGCAGCTGTGGACACCGCCACCCAGGCTCAGGGTTTGCCAGCGCAGGCTGCGTTGGCACTTGAAGAGCCCTTGGTAGATCTCCAACAGGCCAGGGGGGAAACCATAGGGGCAGGCCGGGCTGCTCAGACCAAGACACGTGTCCCTCGGGCAGTCATGTCATCTGCTCATGTCAGAGGCAGCAGGCAGAGGAGAGGTTTGCACAGCTTGAGCGTACGATCTCGGCTGAGCTACAGGCTTGCCGGCAGGTGCAGCGGTTGTCCAGCCAGGCCTTGCAGGAGGAACTCCGTGTTACATGTGCTACCTTGCAAGAGGAAGCACGTGTATCACGTGAGGTTCTGCATGCAGGCCTACGTCACATCGCCACACAGAACCAGGCTCACCCGTCCGGCAGACTTGCTGCTGACGAGGGGCAATCTGCGGCTAGGCGTGGCAAAGCTACTGTGCCACGTCCTCCTTTCCAGGATGAGCCAGACTCGGACGACCATCTATCTCCCACATAGGTCAGGCTGTGCAGGCGTTGAGCCCATGGAGGTTTTTTTTTTGGCTCAGCATCATCGCATGTGGATGTTGAGCAGCACCTCCCCCCTCCTGGGTGCCTCCCCTCCCCCCCGGGTCATATGTGGCCATTTTTGATTTTTCTTTTATTTTAGTTAGTTAAGTTTCTGTTTGATAGTTAGTTTAATTAGGTAATGTAGGTTTTCCATTGTTAGTGTAATTAGTTAATAGTTGATTTAGTTTAAAATTGCTAGTCTATTGTGCTTTCATGTGACGGTGCGGTGCTTTGTGGCTTTTGAAGGCATCCACTGTCTGTTCCAGCTGGGCCCTTCAGGCTTGTCTTGTGTATGTGTTTGCTGCTTGGGGTCCTTGACTCACATATGCCACTCCTGCCTCCCTTATCCATGGGCTCGCAAGGATGGTTCGGTGTTACAGAATTTTACACAAGTGCTTTGGACTGTCATATCTGTGGCATGTCTGGTGCTGTGTGACTTGTGTTGACACCCCTAGTGGGGATGATTTTGGTGTTATTGTCCACTGTTCAGCTTTTGCTAGATGGGGTGTGTCATGATTAATGTATACATTAATTGCTATGCATTGTGTAGTATGTTTCATATCTTTACTGTTCACGTGCTTGTTGCAATTCATGCTGTAGATAGTGTTCCACACTTTGGATATGAAAGACGGACTGATGGTGTGATTTGTGATGTGACTCTCTGACATGGTGAAGTAATGAGATGCCTGATGAGACACACACAGATGACTTTGAAGCATTAATCATGTGTTTCATGCCCTTTCTGCAGGGGGATGAGCCTCCAGAGCACCTTTGCCAGCAGACATGGCCCATTGGACGACGGAATTCTGGACACGTTTGTTGGTGCCCACATGCACATGTGTGCACAAGCAGAGGCACAGGGATTGCAGACCCACATCCTAGAACTGCTGACATGTTCCAAGGAACTCCAGGCAAGGTGAGCAGCACAGGGGGGCCACGACACAGCAAAGCTTGCACCAGGCGAGTTGCACATGCAGGCTTAGTCACAGCACTGAGGGTGAGCTTAGACGAATATTGGTGTTGAAGCACACAATGCAGCTCAGATGTGTTGGTGGACTGATGGCTGTTGATAGTAGGGTTGTCTGGGACACATGCAGGGGCAGTGGCACATACCCTCCGGTACACCAAGGTCCATTGAGGCACTTGTATCAACCATGTAGCCTTCCGAGACATGGAAAGGGGCAGCTCACAGGGACATACAGCAAGGGACATACTCGGGTGCAGTGCATGTCTTTTCCATGTACTTTATGATAAATGCACTGCCAACTTTGTTTCGGTCATGGTGGTACGCAACTTGCTCAGAAGTCATGGCTTGCTATATGGGTCTGTCTGCTTACCCAGGGAACATTGCATGTTGTGTGAATTGTGACACATTGGTGTTCCATTTGCCACGCACCCACCGGCGGCTGACTTACTGCATTGACTGTGTATGACCCGTCACAGGGGTGATGTTATATATGGGTACGAAGCATCTACACCAGATTGTCTGTTTGTAGAGTAGTTTGTTGCTATGGGGCATGTTTGGTGTTGTGTTTTTGTGTAATTGGCACGTACAGGTTGTTGACTGTGGCTCTCTTTGCAGCATTGCAGTGCTCCTGTAACCGGACCTGAGAGTCCGCAGGCAGGAGGCCAGCACTCAAAACCAGAGCTAAGTGTCTTGTTGTTTTTCTTTCGAACTGCTCTGCATAGGCTTGCTGGGGAGTGTACTAATGCATGGATGTATGTGTGGTTCAATTTGGTATGTTTTTTCTCCCTAATCACCCGTAATCCTATGCAATTTTGAACCCTGTACCCTCTACCCGGTGTTCCTGCTTCCCGTACCTATCCAAGAAATGTTCCCTGACCCTCTTTCCCCGCTGGGGTTGCGGATGCCTGTGTAAGCCCCGAACTTGCAGGCGCCAAAACCCTAGAGGGGGTGGTTGGTTCGTACCACTCCTGAGCCTGGACTACAGAAGGCCATGACAATGATGTCCAAGTTTGTTTGGATTGTATATGTGTTCATGCAGGTAGTACATTTTCGTGCATTCCCTAGTTTCATGTGTCATTCCTCCTCCCCTCTCCTGCCACTCATTCCAGTCATCCAGTGTGTCAACACCTGTCCCGACTGCATATCCCTGAACCTCCTTCCCCACCAGGGTCTCAGGGGCCTGTGTGAGTTTGACCTTGCAGGCACCCGGGACATGGTGGGGGTGGTTGTTTTGTGACACTCCCGCGCCTGTACAGGGGACCTGTGACAGTACACATCCGTTCATGGTGCATCATCCTATGTCATGTACCACACATGTTTCACATCCTGTTGTGACATTGTTTTACTGTGCTACCTTGGTTGTTGCATCATTGTGGCAGTACTTGGCCTTTGTGAGGTACTGCTACGTCAGGTCATGTACTGGAGGGTGTTCTGGTTCGTTTTTTTCTGGCTTGGATTTTGTGATTTTGGACATGAGTGTGGATTATGAGGGTGCCGGCACCTTTTTGACGAAGGGTAAATGTGATCCTGTGGCCAGGTGGAATTGAGGTTTGAAGGCTCCATGACCCAGGTGCAGTTGTTCAGTGGGTCATGGTCATTTGTGAGGGAGGGGGGGTTGTTGTTGATAGTTGCCTTGCCCTGCAGTGTGATGGGAACCCTGACATTGTAATGGTGGTATCCTATGTACATGTTGTGTTCTGCTGATCAATGCCTGTTCATGTGTTGTGTTTACCTTTCAGGTGCGAGGGGATAGTTGTGGTTTCACATGCTGGGGTGTACACATGGTGAATGTTCACATGTGATGTGTAGAGAACACTAATGGTCACTTGAGTGCACATGCATATGTGGAGTGCATGTCCTTGCAGAACCACACACTTGCACTCTGATGCACTACATGTACTCCCACCCTTGCATATCCACGTGTACACTGTTTGCCTTCTGGTGCCCACTGTGTCCCTGCAGCACATGTTCTGTGACCGATTATGGATCCTGTACATGCATAATTTGCTGTTTGATGTGGTCTGTCACTTAGATGTGATGCTCAGGGTGTGCATCACACACAATGGCTGTTCACTGTGATGTGCACTGAGCAGTGTGTTGCAGGAGTAGGACACAGCACACATGAGCTGCAGTGTTGATTTTGCAATGCACAATGTGCATGTAGACAAGCATTCATTGTTATGTTACGTCTACGACTCTTGTAATGCATTTGGAAATGATTTATTTTGGGTGGGAGATTTTGTTGGTCTGTCATTTCATCTGATTCCGGGTCAGGCATCATTGTCTGATGCCACTGTACATTTAGGACATGGCAATGTGTACCTTATCGTTACTGTGTTGGTGTATGGGTATTGCTTGCCATGTCATGTTGTGGTTTGGGAGGGTTTGAGTGACATGACAGTGATGGCCATGGCCTGTTTTGCAGGTGTGTGTGATGCACACCTTGCATGTCAGGGTCATCCGCTTCTCAGAGCAACTAGCTGGGGGTAGATTTCTCTCCGCGGCAGGGCCCTCCCTCTGGAACAGCCTTCCTGCCTCACTTGAACTTGAGGGGAACCATCTCCAGTTCTGGAAGCACCTCAAGACCTTCCTCTTTGCTTCTGCTTTCTCTCTGCCTCTCCCTTGCAGAATTCTTCACTGGAACTGCACTGGAGCTGCAACTGGGCCACTCTCACCGACCTCAGTCCCTGGCCCAGCCACTCTCCACTTGCACTGCCTCCCTGGCAACCCCTGCACTGTGGTACTGTCTCTCTATCCCTACAGCCCACCCTTCCCAGCACTTGTCTGCACTTACCTTTGCAGTTGCCACCAGCCGACCTATGTATTTTTTTTTTGGTCTACTTCCCCTGTACTGCACCCCCCCCTTCCCCTTGCACTTTTCCCTTCCCCCTACCCCTGCACTTGCACAATCTCAAGAACACCTGGCCTAGTAGTACCGTTGTCTGTCTTCCCTTGTTCCCCCCTTCCTGCCTCATCGCACCTTGAAATACTTGTGTATAGGCCATATCATGTCATATGTCATATGTGTGCCTTTTGGTCACACGGGATAGCTTGTCTTTAAGTAGCTAGGGATGCAGACGATGTGGCACTTCCATGGAAACTATCTCAGGGTGGTAGGGTTGTGACAGTTGACTGTCTCTTTGTCATCATCGATTGTCACCTGGCATGTGCCAGGCCTGTGTGCACTCTGCAGGGGTGGGAGTTTAGGTGAAAAATGTGGCCACAAGCTGGGTCCAGGCTTCCTCGCCACGTGCCCTGTCCCCTCCCATGGGCAGCGCCTGTGCCTGTGGTTGGAGGTGTGGGGGCACCACCATGTCCACCGGGACGCCCTGCCGTGTTGCAACATTGTGCAGGACACATGCTGCCACAATGATCCTGCACACTACTGGTGGTGCATAGAGTAGTTTCCCACCAGAGCGGTCAAGGGAGCGGAAACGTGATTTGAGCATGCCGAATGTGCGCTCCACTATGCCCCTGGTTGCAATATGGGCGGCGTTGTATCCTACCTGGGGTGGTGTGGTGGGGTACCGGATTGGCGTCATCATGTGGTTGCTCAGAGGGTAGGCACTGTCCCCTGTGGAAGTGATAATAGTTGGGATTATTAGGGCTTGGATATTTGTCTGTGTGTGACTTGCATGCATGTGCAAGGGCATTTGTACTGACCTAGGAGCCATGTGTCGCCATGCTGCCCAGCTTCCAGGGCCCGGCTCATGGGTGGAGCCAGGGTAGTTTGCATAGACAGAGGTGATGATTCCCTTTGCATCGCATACCACCTGTACATTGATGGAATGCCAGTGCTTGCGGTTTCGGTAGATGTGCTCAGTGGCCCTAGGTGGACGTAGGGCCACATGGGTGCAATCTATGGCACCGAGCACTTTGGGGAAGTGTGCCACCCTGAAAAAATCCAGGACCATGGCCTGCCTGCCTTTCTGCGGGTGTTCTGGGCATGTATATGTGCCTGCGGACTGAGGGGCGCGCTGTCATGATTGCCAGTACCTGGTGTAGGCAGCGTGACTGCGTGGCCTGTGAGACCCCCCCCCCCCACTATGGCAGTGGTCCGCTGAAATGACCCAGTGGCCAAAAAATGCAGGACATTGAGCAGCTTCTCCAAGGGGCTCAATGCTTGGGAGCAAAGGGTGGGGGATGTAAGGTCATCTTCCCACTCCCTGACCAGGTCTAGGATGATATGGGGTGGAAACCTATACCTGCCATAGACCTGGTCGTCAGGCATCCCAAAAAGGCTTGTCTGTGGTGCGAAAATGCGTGCCCTGGCTATTCTCCTCCTCCTGCGGTGTCCCACGATCAGTGCTGCGACAAATGGGGCATTCATCGTAGCTGTATATACGCGTTTGTTGTTTGCGTGCACTTTTATGCTGTGCGCGGGGACGCTTCCGTCTGCCTTCGTGTGGCCTTCGGCGGACGCGTTGACGCCTGTGCGCGTCTTTTGCCGTGCGCGGGTTTCCCGTATTCGGATCCATGAATACGGGTTGTTCACGTGCGTGTGGGCGTTCCGTGTAGTTCCCTGCAGTACTTCCCCAGTTACGCCTTCTTTTTCACGCGTTGTTCCCCATTCCCGTGTTACGCCCACTGTTCTGCCCACTTTGGTTGTGTGCACTGCGCTATGTGCGCTTTTGCTGTGCGAGTAGCGCATGCCGTGTATGCCTGCGTGCGCCATGGCTGGATTGGGCGCACGGACAGCGGGAAACACGCGCAGCGTCTTCCTTGAATCGCACACGTGCGCTGCGTTTCTCACGCTTGCGCTCCCTTGCGCCTGCTTGCGCATGGATTTTCGGCGCACGTTTGTTCCATGAATCGGCCCCAAAGACTCCTAACAAAATGTAATGTGTGAAAAGGTTACCTGTTTGTGTTTCAATGTTTGACAAAGGCATGCTTCATTCATAATATGAGGAAAATCTTAAATTGTACCTAAAATAATCGCTTTTTGGTGTTATAAATATGAGCATGTGCAAATAAGGCAGATCATTTAAACCGTTTTAGGGGTATGTTTAATTGTGCTGGAGGAGTGGGAAGAAGGGACTTATTGCCCAGATTCATCACACCTCTCAGGCTCATGCTAGGGATCTAAAGTGGCCATTCCTGGAATAGGTTGTGGCCGCAGCCCCATGAAAATGGTAAAGAATGCTCCTGTGCAGTGTACTGTACACATACACATACCCCAGCCGCACCTTGTTGAGACCGAACTGGGCTTTGTTATCGGGCCCTTTTTGTCCCGTCAGTTGTCGCTGCGTATCAGAGGGCGAGGAGGGCTTGGAGCTGGGCATGTAGATGGAGCTCTCCGCTTATGCAGCCATTTTCATCGTGCCCACGGGTTAACCCCCCTAAACACATTTGTTAAAACATTTTCCAGGTGGGGATTTCTCACCCGCTAACGACTGGAACCTAATTATTTTGGGCTCACGTGCTATGTGCAGTTGCTCACGCTAATTTGAGAAAACATTTAGTTCCTTCCACTGAAAATATTCACCAGACATGACTGGCGTAAATCTTGGAATTTACTGGATTGTTTTATCTTGTGATTTCCCTATAGAATGAATTGTAAATGATATGCTTTTGTAAAAATCCAAAACTTGTGCTACAAAATGCATCATTAAGCACATTACTTTAGGAAAAAATCGGAACTTTACTCCAATCAAGAGAACTATTCAGGCCCCTTCACTGAAACCATTCACCACTCATGAGGGCAAATCTATAAATCATTTGGAAACCTGGTATCCACTCATGAGCAATACCCATGTGTGCCCCTTTGCAAAAGCTGCCTCCTCTCCAGGTGCTTCTATCTGACCACTTCCTTGACGTCGATGATGGATCAGAAATGGCCAGGTGTTGGCTACGTCTCCTTGGTTCAATGCGTTCCTGTATCAGCGTTTTGCCCATTAAATTAGAGGGGATTGCAGGCCCCCAAAATGTATGTTGCTCTTTCCACCTGTAGCTCTTTTATTTTAATTGTTCTGAATCTTTTGAAGAGTGCCACTCAATGGAAACGGAAGTGTGGCCTAGTCCGCTTAGTGGAAAGGCCTGGGAGGGATGATTCAGTTTCCGTTCCTTCCTGCTCCGGAGGTATGATGGCACATGCGGAGGCAGCGCCAGCTGCATTAGCCACTCAGAGTCACGCCGCCTGCAGCTGATGGATCTTTCCTCACAGGAACGGGACTGTTGCAGCAGATTATTGTGAAGACGAGAACTATTCTATTCAGATCTGGTGGTGCTTTCTTTTAACACGAAAGAAAGACTGCCCAGACGATTGTGCCTCTTCCCGCTAGGTGAGCCAAGCAAGGATATGCCTGCATACTGTTTACTGCATGGGCAAAGGCCATTAACCGATTTAACTATACTATGTACGTATTGAATTGAATTTAATTGATTATTTATATAGCGCCAATACACAATGTGTTTCAAAGCGCTTCAAGGCAGGGAGGGAACAAGGGAGAATACAGTGACATTCTTACTAGTCCTTGATACATTAAGAATGAGAAAATAACTACCATACTCGGCCTAGCGACATTTCTGATAGTGCAAGAGAGTTTGACAATGATAAGGAGAGTAGGGGGGGTGGGAAGGAGAATGAGACAGACAAGCAGCTATCTTACTAGGCCTGACAACAATTGAGGTAGTGCCGGAATTTAACAAGAGGTGGGGTTGGGGGGGAGCAGGGAGAAGGAGAAGAGCAAAAGAAACTATCGTACCAGGCCTGATGACAATTCAGATAGTTCGGGAGAGGGAGGAAGAACAAATGAGGGAGGGGAGGAGGAGACAAACAAGCTGCTATCATACAGGTCAGGTGATATTTCTGATGGGAGAAGTGCAAAGGATGATACCGAGAAGGGAGGGGGAGAGGAGAGAGGAGGGGACCACAGGAGGAGGGAGACAGACAACCCAAGAAAGCAGCAGGTGGGAGAGATAAACCAGGCAAGCGAACAGGCGACAGGGGGGGGGTTAGAGAAAAGGAAAGAAGAGAGGTAAGGGTGGGTATAAGATGATTGCAACTAAGCTAAGTGCATCGAGACACAGAAAAATTAGATATATGCTAAATGCATCAACACAGCAAACATGAAATCTAATAGGGGCATCAGCACGGCAAAATTGAAGTATGCTAAATGCAACAAAACACAGTCACAACTGAGAAGCACCCAGATACAGAAGATAGCAGTGGGAGTGAACAAGTATTGTAATCAGAGGTGCAAACATAGGGGAGCAAGCAGAGAAGGGGGCTGAGGCAAGAAAGGGTAAAAGTGTGACCAGAGCTGGGAATGTACCCAATGTTATGGAGCAGTGTTTTGGGAGTCTAGAATTCAAACAGAGTGAGGTTTGCGGCTTCAGGACGTTAGGGTGCAGGGGTGGAAAGAATCTCCAGTCCCGGTCTGGTAGCAGACAGGGGCTTTCGTTGTGTGCCTTGTTTGAATGGGCCGGCTCCTGCCTCCCGGTTGCAAGGATTGGCTTAACAAGCCAGGAGCAGCCAATGTGAGGGGGAGCAGGGCAGGCCAGGCCTGGCAGAGCAGGACAGATGGAAAACAGAGTGGCCATGTTGGAAGGCAGGAGCAATGAGGAAAAGCCAGCAAGAATACTGGCAAAGATGAGTAATCACCAGTGAGGACACGCACCGTCCTGCAAAATCAATCCTCGCCATGTGCTTTAAAAGTTGGCAAATAATACAGCGATTTCACAAATTTTGTTTTCTTCTTTTTTTCATTTTCCCCCAAAAGTCACAACATCAATATGTGCTCACAAGCAGACCAACAGGCTTGGGGACCCACTCTTCAGTGGAACTGGTCACAAGGTTTGCTGGGGAGAACAGTGGTCGGTGCTTTGCAGAAGCATATCCGCACAGACTTGTGAAACCCACAGCAGCAAATGGGGCCATCCATATCTGCCAATGCCAGAGGCAAGAGGCACTGGAGATGATACCCTGCATTCTGTGTGGATTGGGCCCCCTATCCCTTCAGATCCACATCTTCCTTCCCACAGCAACCTGCAGTGGATTATTATTAAGAACAGTGAACAATTTCTGGCGTAGAGTACCAGTGTCCGTACACCATGCTTGGCTTTATTGCTGAAGGGTAATTGCACAAATCAGCTTCTAAACCAGAAACTGGTATTGAAGTCGATTTTTTCTTTTACTTCTGCATGTTTTGGTGACTTAACAGCCTCCCCGCCACCACTTCTACTCCTGTGCACCCATTCACCCACTTATAGTTGTTACAGTACAAACCCACACTGTCATTACATTATGTCATGCTGTGACCTGGCTGACTGACCTGTTGGCTGCTACTGTCACTGCGTGCTAATACTAGCCTGGCCCTGGGCTTCATATCACAGACAGTGTACTTTCCTTGCAGCTCTCAATTTCTAGCTGGGCTTCTTGAATGAGCTGTCCAGCCAGGCCTGTCCTCCTCCTGTCTGTCTCAGGCAGGATCGCCGAGCTACAGAAGGCTGCAGCCAGTGTGTGGAGGGCCTGGTAATATGGTCAATAAGTTAGGAGGAGAACGTTCGCATGAGTGTCCCAGGCAGTGCACGTCCGTGAATGAGGCCCGTCCTGTGCATGGCATGCCCCCTGTTTGTGTTGGAAAAGGGGGGCAGTGTTTTAGAATGTTCTACGTGAGAGGATGGGGAAAAGGTGTTGAAAGAAGGGGGATATTGCATCTCATCCATCAGTGTCCCACTGCCACTTCCCGAGGACCCCCCATCCAGGTGATCCTCCCTCACTGGTCCACGCCCAGGAACTGGATCCAATAGCGATGGCCGTGTCCTGGCCACAAAGATGACACATCCCCAGGGACCACCTTCAGGTTTCTCACATACCCTTCCCCTATGCGAGGTGGATAGGCTTGTTCTTTGGTCAGGTTTCTTGTTGTTACAACCTGGTAGACAACAGGGATGGGAGATGTTGACTATTCCACTGATCAGTTTTAGTAGGTGGAGTGGTTTCATCAGTCTCTTTACAATAACCTATGAATTGGGTTTCAAGAGTTATCTTGGGTTTTATTGGCTCTGTGTTTTCCCAGTCCCATACTGGAGAGCTGTGGGAGTCCTAGTCTGCCTGCCAGGATCTCTGGGGTAGAAAATCCCTGAAAGGATGTGGAGATTCCTGTAGCAGAATAGAGAAGATGGGGAAGTCTTGCCCCAAAATAACTTCTTCAGGGAGTCTGGGAATTACAGCTGATATCTCACAGGGCTCACCCCGGATTTCGAGCTGTACTGGTATTTTAGGGTAGACTTCGTTGTCTCCATGTACACATGTCACTCTGACTAGGGCCACGTGGTCTACGTCTTTTGTTGTAACTAAATCGTTCTGTATAGTGGTTTGTTTACTACCGGAGTCGATTAAGGCCATTACCTGTTTCTCGTTTACCCAAGCTTTTTCATAGATGAACTCAGTAGGAGTTTGACACAAACAGATGCTAAAGGCCCTAGTTCTTCCTTGTGTTCTTCCCACTCGCCACCCTTTAAACAACCTATTTCCACAGGTTTATCTTCAATATTCTTTGGTCATCGTCTAACTAGATGTCCTGTTTCTCTACAGGAAAAACAGACTGGAGGAGGTGGTCTGCTTCCTTTTAATTCCTCCCTTCTGCTCTCATCCTTAGCCTCTGGATCAGTTTTCCTAATTTCCACCGTTTCTCGTGGTATCCCGTCCTTGACCCTATATGTTCCCCCTTGTTTATCTATTCCCTGGGGTTGACGTCGGTGGATGGGTTTATGATCCCTCCATTCTTCCCATCGACGGGTTATGTGGAAATGTTTAGCTGCTTCCAAGTGGTTCTGCGCAGTCTCAATGGTCATAATTAGGGTAGGCCGATTTAACTGAAAGACAGATTTTTGCTAAAAAGGGTGTAAAGGAAATTGTAAATTGTTCTAGGGTAATCATCTCTGTCAAAACTTCCAAAGTTGTATTATTAATCCATAGGGACACCGTGTTTTTGACCCTTTCCCCCAGCTCTAAAGGAGTTTATCCCGGGTTCAGCCTGATGGCTCATAATTTTTGCTGATAAAAATTACAGGTTTGCCCTATTCATTTTAATAATCCTTCCTTGATGGATAGGAAGGAGGCTCCCTGTGCGAGGTTGAGAAGCTGATAGGAAGTTTGGAGTTCACCTTTCAGCAAGGCACCCAAATGGCATCTCTTAAGGTTCTCTTCCCATCCTAGTTGTTCAGCCAAGCGTTCAAAGTTTAGGGACACAATTCCCAAATCTTCGCCTTAGAGATATGGTTGAAATACATCTTGTGGTAGTAAAGGCATTGGTTTTAAGTCAATTTTTAAGTCAATAGTTACGTTTTCTTGGAGGTGGTTTTAAGCCTGTATCTGATGGGCCGCCAATTGGACGATCATATCAGCTTGGCCATTTCTTTTGGGGGTGTAAGGGTTCGCTCTGTGGTGTTTGGATCAGAAAAGAACAACTTTTGACTCCTTTGGACAAGGTTTCAAAATCCTCTGAGTCTTCTGAGTCTGATGAAGGAGTAGACTGGGGTAGATTAATGTTTAACCCTAGGCTCTCACATCCTGTCTCAGCAGGTTAACCTCTATTCCTACTGCATCAATCTTTGTTTCCAGTGCCGCCTTCAGATCTGCCATTGCAGTCCCCCATGAGGATTTGAGTTCTGTGATAGCTGCGAGGATCAGATTATCATCCCTTGGCGAAGTCGTCTCTCTCTGTGTAGTGGCCATAGCTTGTGCAGGTCTGGTTGGGGACTGCTGCGCTTTCGTGAAAATATCCATTGGCGGCTGTTTGCCTTTGGCTTTGCCCCCTTTGAGAGCCATTGCTATGGGCTTCCTTGGTGCAGTCCGTCCACTGGTGTCCACTTGGTGCAGATGCGTCACATCTATGGTATGTTTATCCCAGTGTCAGTCCGCAATCCTAACCATGCAAGTGCTGGCTTCCCTGTGGCGCTGCCTCCTCTGTACTCCTGTTCTTTGGTGTGCGGGTTCGCCACATGTGGTATCTTTGGTTCTCATCCGCTGGCCTTCCAGTCGATGCTGGTGCAGAATGCACAAGCAGCCTGGAGAGCGCAGTGAAAACAAACACTGAAGTCAACACAACCAATGCCAAGGAGGTCCACATACTGAAACAAGTGGCAAATCTGGAAAACCGAGGAGAGGAGGCGGAAGTACGAGCGAGACGCAATAACATATGCGTAGTGGGCCTACCGGAAGGAGAAGAAGAAGGCTTGGATCCCACGGATAATGTGGAGAATATAATCCAAGAAATAGGGGCTAGCAAGCTCTCCCAGGGGTTTGCGATTGAACGGACGCACAGGGCCCTAACAAGAAGGCCTCAACCTGGGGCCCCTCCCCGTGCAATCATATCAAAGATATTGAGCTACAGAGACAGGGAAAAGATCCTGGAATTTTTCCAGAAAGGAGGAACAATAACTTGGCCATCTGCGACGATCACTGCATACCCGGATTACACGATGCTGGTGCAGAGACAGCGTTACAGCTATGTGGCAGTGAAAAGAAGACTGCGAACAGCCAGACTTAAATATATGCTTCTGTACCCTGCGAAGTTTAAGTCCTAAATAAAGACAAGGTACACTTCTTTGAAGCTCCGGAGGAGGTGATACACTGGCTGGCTGCCCATGGTTGCCCAGAGCCAGGAGACGGCCAAGAGCAAGACAGACAGGATAAGTGAACCGGCTCCATGATTATTACTGCTGCGGGCGGGCGATATTGCAGCAACAGGGCCTGAGTGGGGCGTAATGGGCATGTTAGAAAAGTGCAAACGCTAATTAACTTGCGCACGCATCAGATGGACTAGATGGACTGGAATATAGAAGTGTGCAATCTGTGCAAATCTGATATGAGCTGTAAGTGCGCTGCGATATACAAACCAATATAGGAGGCACAGGATGCAAGTGACCCATCCCCAGTAGTTAGAGAAGGTGAAGCGCCGGTAGGGTGATAACTCCCTGCTGTGTCCCGCGTACTGGCAATAGCCAAGAAAAGGGCTAGATGCAGGGGTGCCTGAGATCCAGGGATGGAGCTGGGCATCAGTTGGGGATTATGTTGGGGCTGGGAAGGGAGGAGGGAGTTGGGAGGGAGGGGAGTTTGGGGAGTTGCAGTGGGGTTGGGTAGGGGTAGATTAAGATGGGGAACGAGCTTACATACACGAGCGCTGACGCTTCAGGAGGAGGCTAAGGAAATACCAAGGGGGGAGGGATAAGGCTGAAATATGGGAGACCTTAAGGTCATTTCCTAGAATGTCAGGGGGCTCAACAGCTACCTAAAAAGAAACAAGGTCATAATGTACTTAAGAAGGCAAAAAATAGATATTGCCCTAATTCAGGAGGCTCACCTCACAAAAGAAAAGCTAGTGATAATCCAGAAGAAGTGGAAGGGGACTGTCATTGGTGCAACATATTCGGTTTATGCCAGAGGAATGATCTCTTGGGTGGCACTGCATGTCCCATTCCAATTACTGCAGTCCACAGTTGATGCGGATGGGAGGATGGCAGCAATAAAAGGGCTGATGGAAAATAAAGAAATATGCATTATAAACACATATGCCCCGAATGAGGACACAGTGACATACTTCAAGACCCTATATAATAAAATGAGCTCGTACCTAGGAGGGGAAGTGATCTGAGGGGGGGGCGATTTCAATTGCACATTAAACCCAAAGGTAGACAGGTCAGACAATAAACTAGACAGACCTGCCCCTGCTGCCAGAGCCCTGCAGGCTCTGTTGACGGACTTTCAGTTAGAGGATATATGGAGGGTGCAACACCCACAAGACAGACAGTATTTGCATTATACCGCTCCACAGAACTTATACAAAAGGCTAGATTATATGTTTACCACAAAGGAGATGATGGCAGAAATAGCACAGACAGAGTACAAAGCAAGGATCTTATCAGATCACTCGCCATTGATCCTAACATGGCAATACCGACCCCCATGGCCAGGATTCCAACGTGGCGACTTAGAGCTGAAGCAATGAAAAATACAATGTTCAGGGAGGACCTGAGAGAAGAGATAATAAGCCATTTTGAAACCAATACTGAGAGTGTTGAATCAGCCGGTACGCTATGGGAAGCTTTTAAAGTTATAGTGAGTGGGATAGCTATGGCCAAGTCTAAAAGGCTGCAGGGAGAAATATTAAGGGAGTTACATAAGGCAGAAACCAAGCTAGAGACAATTTTGGGTAGGGGTGGTAGCACCAGGGAGGAAGCTGAAGCGATAAACCAACTGCGACAGGAGTGTCAAGGACACTGGAGAGATTGTGCAATCTAAACTATAAAAAGTATATAGAGAGGCAACATGCGGGTGGAGACAAACCAGGGAGGATGCTGGCTTGGTTGTACAAAAGTGAGACCCCCAGAACCACGATCAGAGCAATAGCAGGGGAGAATGGCCAATTAGTGGATACCCAAGAAGGCGTAAATCGGGAGTTCCTTGAATATTATAAACAATTGTATGAGGACAAAGAAAGGAGTGAGGACAAGGAAATAATGGAACCCTGGAGGACATAGGCTTGCCACGAATTAGCACAGAAAAATGTGAAGACCTAGATGCCCCAATCATTCTAGAAGAACTAGTAAAACTCCGGGGGCTGATGGACTCCCCAGCAAGTTCTATAAAATGTATAAAAATGAAGTGCTTCCCCCGTTGCTAGCAACGTTAAACGAGGCATTCGAAACTGGGAAACTACCAGAATCCCTGAGAGAAGCGATCATTATTCCACTCCCCAAGCCCAATAAACCAGGCAAAGATTGCAGATCATTCAGACCACTATCGATGCTGAATCTAGATAGTAAAATGCTTACAGCGGTGCTAGCAAATAGAATGAAACGAATCAAAAATAAGTTAATACACCCCGATCAGACCGGATACGTCTCGAATAGGAACATATCCGATAACCTTCGAAGACTTCACCGGGTTATTGAACACACAAAAGGAGACCTGGGCAAAATTGCAATTGTATCGCTGGATGCAATAAAAGCCTCTGACTCTGTCAAATGGCCCTGACTGATTGCAGCTCAGGCTAACTATGGGATAGGGCCTCGCTACCTCAAATGGGTCAAATTATTGTATAGTGCGCCGCTAGCCAGGGTCAAAACAGGAGCGATCATTTCGGAAAGGTGGCAACTCAGTAGGGGTACTAGACAGGGATGCCTGTGGTCCCCGATGTTGTATATCTTAGCACTGGAGCCCCTGGCGATATACCTGAGGCAACAATACGGGGTAATAGGGATTAGCATAAAAGGGGAACCACATTAAGTCTTGCTATATGCAGATGACATGCTGTCGTACTTAAGATATCCTGAGGAAAACCTCCAATATATCCTGGAAATGATGGAGCGATTCGGGTCGCTATCTGGCATAGCGGTGAACCCCAGGAAATCATGCATATTTCCTTTGGGGAGGTATGTGGGGGTCCCACATGATCGATTACCAATCTTACAAATACCATGAGAGATTAACATGTTCAGATACCTGGGTATAGACATTTATCATACAGTGGAGGCAGAACACCAGCACAACACTGAGAAGGCGGTGGAAAATCTGGACTAAACTCCCCCTGACGATGATGGGAAGAGGGGTGCTGCTGAAGATGGTGGTGTTGCCAAGATTATTACATTTCTTTGGGAACATACCATACCTGATACCAAGGCGATTTTTCACCAAGTTACAGAGCATATGTAGGGGATTCCTATGGCATGGGACTAGAAACAGAATTGCCCTTTGGAAGTTGCAGAATACATACGATAAAGGGGGTATAAAGCTACTATGAGATCTATTACTTAGCTAGCCAATTACAATATGTGGCTAAATGGTTATCAGAAGACCCGACCTCTGAATCGGTATTGCTAGGACTCGAGTGTGCCCAGTTCTTCTTGAAAGAAGTGGTATGGCTGCCCAAATCAGAGTTGAAAGAGCATCCAAAGATGATGGTACTGGGATGGAAAGTATGGCATAAAGACTGCCAGGTCATGGGAAACCCAACCCTGTGTTCCCCGCAGGTGCCGCTGGTTACATTGACGGGAGGTGATGGGCAACTAATGAAGATGATTCGGAAGCACTGGGAATCAGTGGGGATTACAACAGTGGGTGACATATGGCATGAGGGGGAGATATTTGGAACGCTGGTGGAGGAAACCGGGTTACATGTGGGGCAATATATCACATATAATAGAGTGATACAGCGGATCAGAGAGACATGGTCGGAAATAACACTGGAGGAGCAGCCTGATGAGGCAATAGAAACGATATATGATATAGTGGAGGGAGGGCACGAGATTTCCAGACTATATGAGATATTGATGTCCAGAGTGGGAAAGGAAGTGGCAAATCTGAGACATGATTAGGAGGAAGAAGTCGGGGTACCCATGAGTGACGGGATGTGGGAATGGGCCCAGGGGTCACAAGAAAGTGTCTAGAAATGCAAGACTTCAGCCATACAATTATATATAACCCATAGAGAATATATGACTCCCCAGAAAATAGCAAAATCCAAGAACGCAGGGCAGCAAACGTGCCCCAAATGCGGAGAAGAAAACGCTGGGATGTCACACATGTTCTGGGCATGTCCAGAAATCGGGAAGTTCTGGGAAGAAGTAGCCCAACGGCTAGAGAAAGGGGTCAAGATAAATGTTGGGCATGTCTGATAGGAGGGTTCCCTAGACCACGTAAATTAAAACATATGAGTAAATTAAAGGACTTAGCATACATACTTGCCAAGCGTAGAATTGCTATGGGATGGAAGGCATGTAATAGACCAAGGATAGTAGTATGGTGGAGAGATTTACAGAAATGGACTGAAGCCGAAACAGCAATGTGGCAGGAAACAGGTAATAAAGATGGGGAAGAAGAAGCAGAAACCCTGACGGCCTGGAAACACTTAGTGGTTACACTGTACGGGCCCACCCATGACTGGTCGAGCGACCAGGACTCTGCTGAGAACGCAGAAAGGGATACCCCTCAAGAAGAACTAGATGCTGATCGCGAAGTGGAGTAGGCTCAAGTTGGGGGGAGGGAAAGGGGTAGGCAGTAGACATTGAATGATATATGTAAACCTTGGAATAATTATGACATGTACTGCAAGTTTATTGTTTGTTTGTGATAAAATTAATAAAACAGTTTTTATTAAAAAAAAATAATAATAAATAATGTGGGATAGTATTCAGGAGAAAGAATGAAGTGTTCACAAATAATATGTCAGGATGCGGTAGCCTGGGTCACCCTTCCCCATGTTTTGAGCTAGGGCAAGGTGGGATCTTGGAGCAAAGCACACTCTCGAGCTCACCCAGCATGAGATCACAGTTCCGTTTTCAGCTATCAGGGCCATCGATGGCCAAGTCTCATTTCTCTTGAAAGTCTCTTGCGTTCATGGACCTGATGTACTTAAAATAACAAAATAAATGTTCCTTTAACAAATAAAAGTTTGTTTCATTATGGTTCTTAAGGTGCAGATTCTTCACCCCTGGGTCCCCCTCTTCCAGACGCAGACCCCTCTGCACTTTCCGCCACCCTCCACCGGATTCACTATGGCCTTTTCAGCATTTACAAATCTTAATGTCTCTTTAAACAGTTCTCCGTGAGCCATCCCTCTGCCGCGTTCACTTTTGTCAAAAAAACTTTGTTGGGACTTTAGACTTTGTCCCCCTTTTCTGGCATTCCTCCGCTGGGTTCACCCTTGCCACATCACAATTCTTTTGCTTTCAATGATTGTGGGATTCACTTCCCTTGCTTTCTCTTCTTTTTAATTAATCTGTTTATTGTTTACATAGCAGAACAAACAATGCACAACAATAGTACGACTTATGCGCATTATATTAGAATCCATACATATTATTTATTAGTGATGCCATGTGAGCGCCACCTGCCAGGGCACCGGTGAGGTGAGTTCATAGGATGAGTGTTCAATGTCTGGGCAGCCCATCCTGTCGGGCCACTTAACTGACACCTTCCCACTTCCCCCATATCTTCCTGAATTTCCCTGGGCAACCCCATGCTCTGCATACTAGTATTTCTAGGGCCATACAGCGGCCCAGTTCCGCAGACCACTGACTTAATCTTGAGCGCTCTGCTGAGCCCCAGGATGTTGCAATCAGTCTTTTAGCAAGTCCCATTACTACAGCCAGGAAGGTTTTCTCGTGTTTCATGGAATCCTTGTCCTTCCATATTCCCAGTAGTCAGTTTCGGCTCCAAGGGGATCCAGGCGCCCATCACGGTGGACAGTTTTTGTGTGCATTTAGCCCAAAAGATTCTGATTTGTGTACATTTCCAGAGTGTGTGGCAAAAAGTACCCCTTCCCTACCACACCTGAGGCATGCGTCACTGTCTATCTTGACCCATTTGAAGAGCATTGTGCGGGAGTAGTATACCCTATGAATGATTTAAAATTGTATTAGGCGAATCAGTGCCGCCATTCCCACCTCTCTCAAGAACATCAGGGCCTCCACCCATTCCTCTGGTTCCATCCTTCCGAGGTCCTGCTCCCACTTCTCTCTCAGGCTGGTGAGTTCTACAGCCCCAAATGCCGTAAGCACTTGGTATAAAGTGGACGTGACCTTAGCAGAAATTCCCACTATGAATAGGGTTAGCCTCGAGCAGGGAACTATTTGGGACTTCTCCCAGGGAGGGGAATTGGGCTGGGATGGAGTGAGATATTTGCATGTTCTGAATCTCTCCCCTGTTGATAGGTCGTATTGCCTCTGTAGCTCCTCAAACGACCGGAGGCGTCCGTCTTGTATGATGTGCGTGAAGGTGTCTATTCCGCTCACCGCCCAGCTCTCAAAGTACCCTATCTTCATCAGTTCCCTTAGGTGCACGTAAAACCATATGGGCTGGTCAAGAGTCGGTTTCCGGCCCCATCCCATGTCTTGGTGAGCCTCCACCCACACCTGGCACATGTGTCTCATTGGCCATGGCAGGGTCCTCATGTATCTCTTCCTCCCATATAGGGCTTGTCTGGGCGTCCGGCCCCTCAAACTTTTCCACTCCACCACAATGTGCGGGAGTGATTGGTCTCTGTGTAGCCAGTCACTTACCATCCCTAGCTGGGTTGCTCAGTAATATTTGCGCAGGTTGGACAGACCTATTCCTCCTTCCCACACTGACCGCTGGAGTGTCTTTATTGATATGATATGATAGTTTATTTATATAGTGCCTATACACAATGTGTTTCAAAGCGCTTCAAGGCAAGGGAGGGAACAAGGGAAAATACAATGACATTCTTACAGGCCATGAACAGTAAGGATGTGAAATTAACTATCGTACTCGGCCTGACGACATTTCAGATAGTGTAAGAGCTAAGGCATAGATAAGGAAGGGAGGGGGAGAGTGGGAAGGAAATGGAAACAGACAAGCGACTACCGTACTAGGCCTGATGACATTACTGGTAGAGCCGGAAAAAACAAAAATTGAGGGAGAGGGGTGCAGAAAGGGAGGGGAGGAACAAAACAAGCGACTATGGTACTAGGCCTGACAACATTTCAGATAGTGCTGGAGGGAGGGGGGATGGGGGAGCGACAGACGAGTTTGCTATCATACTAGGTCCAGGGACAATTCTGATAGAGTAAGTGCATAGAAGAAAGTAAGGGGAGAAGGGGAGGAGGGGAGGAGATAGGAAAAGGGAAAGGGGAGGGGAGGAGAGAACAGAGAGTAAGCAGTCAAAAAGAGTGGAGAAGCAAGAGGGGAGAGCGAATACAATGGCAGAAGTCAGTAGTAACACACTTACACCTGCTCCCCAGCTGCAAAGGAAAAGAGGCTGGAGGACTCCTTAAGTAGGGAAAAGAGTGGCAAGCAGGAAGGCACCAGGTGGGCGGGCTTGCTAAGTGGTGAAAAAGAGCGGCAACCAGGAAGGTACCAGGTGGGCGGGGCTTAGGCTAGGTGACCTAGATCCACTTACACCTGCTCCCCAGCTGCCGCTCATGGTTGTTTCCCCATATAGAAGCCCCCTTAGGGATCCCTCAATTTCCACAAAAACCTTCTTTGGGATTGGGAGTGGGGCGTTCTGTAGGGCATGTAAGAATTTGGGTAGCGTAAGCATCTTAAACAGAGCCGCCTGTTACGCTCACCTGATATCCCCGGGGCGTTTGGAAGGCTCTGAGATCTGGAACCCTGGATGTGCAGTTGCCCAGTGCTGAATAATGAATCTGCAATTACAGAAGGGAGGATTTGTGATAACTGTCTCTAAAGGGTGAATCTCCCACCTACCTCAGACCAATTCCCTTCCCACTAGGTTCTTTTCTCACCTTAGTTATTTGTAGGGTGAGCTATCCGTCCTGTGTTTCTTGTGCAGGGGCGCTTGATGTTTGTTGGCGAGCTGCCCGAGTTGCTTCACTGGTACAGTACGCCTTCCTTGGGCCCAGGCCTGTTGTGACCCCGAATCTGCTGATAGGCAGGTAGGTTTGTTAATTGTACATTTTTGTTCTGTTTATGGTGGGAATTTGTTAATGTCTTTATCTCCTTCTTTTCAGGTGTGAAGGTGTTGATGCTGGCATGCCGGATGGAGAGGCACGTTTCTAGGTGAGAAAGCACGAAGCGTAGTGCCTTTGTCTTTTAAAGCTAACCTGTGTTTTCTTCTTCTTTTCCTCAGAGGCCGCTGTGGTGCTGCGAGTGTATGAGAGCGTGATGAAAAACAGGCCCCCGGAATCCGTTAAGGTAAGTACATCGCTGTGCGGTTGTTTAATATTGAAAGCGAAACTTAATATTTCTCTTTTTCCTTTGCAGATGTTGCTGTGGTGCTCCGGATGGAAGCGCAACGTAGCGTGATGGAATTCAGGTAAGACTGATGGAATTCGATGTTTTGGAAGCGTGCACATTCTAATATTGTTTTTCCTTTTCTCGTTATTGCAGGTCGCAATGTTCGAGCAGCAGCTGTGATAGCGGTTCACCGGAAGTCCTTAAGCTAGTACTCACAGGTGAGTGATGTTTCTTCTTCTCTCGGTTTCCACAGATTGCAGCCCGGTTGAGATGCTGAGTGCTGGATGGTGTTTTCTCAGGAAAGACAGAATAATCTTGTTCTTGTTCTTGCAGGACTGCAGAAGGATGCTGAAGACCAGGAGCTGGACATGGTGAGCATCATGCTGCTGGTTGCAGAATAACACGAAGTGTCTTCTGCAGTCAGGGTCTGGTTTCTATAGCCCAGTTAAAGTAGTACCAGGGAAAGTAGTTCCAGGCCTGCCACACCCAAAACACTAGACTGCATGGCTTGGTTCTTAGAACTAGGCTGTGTGGGTGCTTCCATGTTGGATTTAAAGGCCCATGTACATAAATGGGACCTAGTTTGAACAGCCCTTCCTTCCTACATATGAGCCTGGTGCCAAAGGCACCAGGACTGGCTCCATGAGCCCTTTTGCAGTGGTTTTAAGGCCCTCAGGGTTTTGGTGGGAGCCTGTGTGTGGCACAACGTGTGCCCCCTCACAGTGGTCATGACAGCACTCCCCCCCAATGCCTCTCTCATGGTATCCTTCCTGTCCGGTCCGGGTTTGGTGGGGTTATCCAGGTGAAACCTCTTAATCAGACGTGGTGCGTGAATATGTTCACTTGGTTCCCAAGTTCTGTCTTGAGGCCCGTACCCTTTCCAGTCCACTAAATAGTGTAGCTTAGATCTGGTACGTTTCGAATCCAGGATGTTTTTAACTTCAAATGCAGGCTCTCCATCAACTAGCATAGGTTTTGGTAGTGTTAAGACTCTGGTTCCTGGTTGTACAGGTTTTATAAGTGACACATGGAACACTGGATGAATTTGCATGCTTGGTGGTAAGGCTAACTTGACGGCCACAGGATTTATCACTGATTCGATGGTATAGGGTCCTAGATATCTTGGACGAAAGGTCTGGGTACCTTTTTGTCGGCACATGTTTTGATGCCAACCAGACTTCGTCTCCAACTTGGTAATCGGGAGCTTTCTTTCGATGCCGGTCCTTTTTTTGTCTGTCTTTGGCTTCCAGTAAATGTTCACTTGCCCTTTTGAAGGCTTGGGTTATGCTTTTGTGTAGAGTCTTTACCGCTGGCATTTCCAAGTTTGTGGGGGAGTCTAGTTCAGAGGTACGTGGCTGTCTTCCATGTATTATGTAGAACGGGCTTTTTCCAGTGCTGGTGTGTATGGAGTTATTGTATGCATATTCCGCTATCCATAACAGGTCTTTCAATTTCTCTTCCACTTGCAGCATGCAACAAGATACTGTTTTAATGTCTAGTTTGTTCTTTCTGTTTGCCCATCTGTTTGGGGGTGACGGCCAGTGGATAATCAAACATCAATTTGTGCCATGGTACAACATTTCATCCAGAAGTTGGATACAAATTGGCTTCCACGATCTGATATTAGGACTGAGGGGAAACCATGCAGTTTTATAATCTGTTCAAGAAATGCTTTTGCCAGACCGGTAGCTTTAGAAAGTCCTTTGAATGGAATGAAATGTGCCATTTTAGAGAACAGGTCTACAACCACCAGAATGGTATTAAAACCTTGACAGGGAGGTAAGTCCGTAATAAAATCAAGAGAAAGAGTATGCCAGGGAGCAGGTAGAATATCCAGTGGTTGTAGGAGGCCAGCTGGTTTCTGTTTATGTGATTTATTCTGTGCACATATCCCACAGGATAGAACAAATCGAGCAATGTCCTTATGCCAGGTGGGCCACCAATAATTCCGCTTAACCTTGGCTAGAGTCTTAGCAATTCTGGGATGGCCTTCGATCAGGGAATCGTGATAACCTGACATGACCAATTCTTGCAGATCTTTACTTGGTAGATATAGTCGTTCCCTGAAGTAGGGTAATCCGTCCGGAACCGTGTGATGTTCATTTTGGGAATTCCCTTTCTGCAAGATCTCGGGGTTCGAATCTTATCTTGAAGTTCACTCAGAGTCAATGTGGTTGTGAGTCCTAGTAGTTTATCACTTGGGATGACGGCAGCAGGGTCCAGGGTACTGTTCATTTTCTCTTCAACACCCATACGAGACACGGCATCGGCCTTCCCATTCCGAACTCCCGGTCGGTATGTTATTACGTAATCGTATTCTGCGAAGAATAAAGCCCACCACAACTGTAGTGATGATTGGGCTTTTGCTGACTTTAGGTATTGAAGGTTTCGGTGATCTGTGATTACTGTGATGGTATGTCTGGCACCTAATAGATACTGCTGCCAGGCTTTGAAGGATGATTTTATTGCCAACAATTCTTTGTCTGTAATTGCATAGTTAAGTTCTGGTGGTGAGAATTTACGTGACCAAAAGGCCACGGGGTGTAATTGGCCTGTCTCTGGATCTCTTTGAGAGAGAACTGCTCCCATGGCTACGCTGGAAGCATCAGTTTCCACTACATAGGGGAGATCTGGGCGAGGATGTTGTAAAATTGGCATGGAGGTGAATCTTTTCTTGAGTTCTTGAAAGGCCTGTTCCGCCTCTTCAGTCCATTGGAATTTTTTGTTGTGTTTTTCTCAGTAACTATGTGATTGGGTGGACTATCCGTGAGAAATCTGGAATAAATCGGCGATAAAAATTCACAAAGCCGAGCATGCTTTGGGTTCCTTTAAGTGAAGAAGGTAATGGCCAATTAAGGATGGCATATACTTTGTGTAAATCCATCTTGACTCCCTTTGTCGAGAGAACAAAACTGAGGAACTCAACTTCGGTGACATGGAAGGAGCATTTCTCGAGTTTAGCGTACAGTTTGTGCTGGCGAAGTTTTGCAAGGGCTGAGCGAACATGTTCCACATTATCTCTTTCAGAGGGGCAATACGCCAGGATGTCGTCAATATAGACCAGGGCACAGACATCGATTAATTCCCATAATACATCATTCATGAAGTATTGGAACGCTGCGGGAGCATTGCACAGCCCGAAAGGCATTACCTGATATTCATACAGGCCATACTTGGTGCGAAATGCGGTTTTCCATTCATCCCCTTTTTTTACACGTACAAGGTGGCATGCTCCTCTGAGGTCTAGTTTGGTGTAGATTCGGGCATCCTTGACTTGGTCCAACAGTTCTGGGATAAGGGGGAAAGGGTAGCGGTTTTTTCTGTGATTCGATTAAGTGCGCGGCAATCGATGTAAGTCCTCAAATCTCCTTCCTTCTTGGGTACGAAGAATAAGGGACAGGCTTCCGGTGACTTTGACGGGCAGATAAACCCATTAGCCAGGTATTGATCCAGATAGGACTTCAAGTGGAGATTTTTGGTTTCCGTAAGTGCATATATTCGACCACAAGGAACCTGTGCGCCATGTATCAGGTCGATCTGACAGTCATAGGGCCTATGTTGTGGTAATGTGTTAGCCTGTTCCTTCTGAAAAACATCTTGATAATCCTGATATTCTTTTGGTAGGGTGTCCATTGGTTCCACGATCCCCAAAGCTATTCCTTGAAAAGATTTCAGGTTTGGCTGTGGTATAGATTTCGGGTAGCAAGCGTGTGTGCATTCGTCGGAAAAGGTCAGTCTCTTTGTACGCCAGTCTATGTGGGGATTGTGAGTTACTAACCATGGCATCCCTAAGATCAACCGGAACTGAGGTGCTTTGATGAGGTCAAACGTGATTGCTTCTTGATGTCTATCCTGACACAGAAGGGTTAATTCTGTTGTGCATTGTGTTACTGGTCCCGAAGCGATTTCTGTACCATCAACAGTATTTACCTTTTCAGTTGTTGGTTTTGTGCATAAGGGAAGTCCCATTTCTGTTGCCAGATCTCGATCTATGTAATTACCAACTGCTCCGCTGTCCATATACGCCTCTATGGCATGCATCCGCAACAGTCGATGATTGATCAAGATTACTGGTAGGGTGAAATGTGAGGTCTGTTACTCATCCTTCTCGCTCGACAGGCGGACCTCTACGCTTGCCGGGCCTGGTAGTTTTCCGATTCCTTTTCATCATCATCTTTCTCTGTAGCGCCTACTACCTTCCTTGGGGGTTTCACTGGGCATTCTTTGAGGAAGTGACCTGATTTACCACAATACAGGCATAACTGTAGCTGTCTCCTCTTGTCTCTTTCAAACTTGGTTAAAGGGGGGTCGTACTCCTCCAATCTGCATGGGTTCTGTAGTATTTGCTGATGGACGTTGAACATTGTCCTTTGAACGTACGTACATGGCACGGTTTTCGAGTCTACTTCGGTCTGTTCTTCGATCCTGTAATCTGTGGTCCAACTGCACTACAAGGTTGATAAACTCTGCACAGTCTTTAGGTGGGTCTACCACTTCAGCAAGGACATCCTTCAGGTCTCCTCTTAGGCCCTGATGAAACAATGTGGTTCTTTTGTCTTCAGGCCACCCCGCTTCCACGACCAGTCTATTAAAGGCAACAATATAAGTCAGCAAATCTTGATTTCCTTGGCGGAGGGACAGGAATTTGTTATCAAGAGCTTGTCCATGCAAGTGTCGAGCAAATAGCTTTTCCATCTCCTGTTGAAAACCCCAGAAGTCCTGCAGTAACGGGTCATCCCAGCTCACTAAAGGTACCGACCAGTCTGCGGCACTTCCACTCAAATATGATAACACGAAGGCCACCGTCGCCTGGTCATTTGGGAAAGCCCCAGGTCTACAAAGAAAATGGAGACGGCACTGGTTCATGAATGTTGCGTACCTTCTGGGGTCTCCATTAAATCGTTCTGGTGGTGACAGAGGTACTGCTCCCGGCAACGTTATCTTTACTGGGTTGACTGATGACGGTGTAGGGACGGATGGGGCGAATCCAGGCAATGGAGCTTGCCCCGCCTGTGTTTGTAGTAGCTGTTTGCTTAGTTCATCAGTACGGTCTTTCGTGACTATTCATTCTCATCTTAAGGCATTGGTTTCTTGCCGGGCTGCGTGTACCTCGGTGAGTAATTGTCCCAAAAGCTGAGCTAACTGGTCAGTTTCAGATGTCTCCATGATGCCCAGGTGGATAAGGTTTAAAGGCGTTGTGTTCTGTTACGCTCACCTGATATACCCGGGGGCGTCTGGAAAGCTCTGAGATCTAGAACCCTGGATGCGTAGTTGCCCAGTGCTGAATAATGAATCTGCAATTACAGAAGGGAGGATTTGTGATAACTGTCTCTAATGGGTGAATCTCCCACCTCCCTCAGACCGATTCCCTTCCCACTGGGTTCTTTTCTCACCTTAGTTATTTGTAGGGTGAGCTTTTCGTCCTGCGTTTCTTGTGCAGGGGCGCTTGACATTTCTTGGCGAGCTGCCCGAGTTGCTTCACTGGTGCAATACGCCTTCCTTGGGCCCAGGCCTGCTGTGACCCCGAATCTGCCGGTAGGCATGTAGGTTTGTTAATTGTACGTCTTTGTTCTGTTTATGGTGGGAATTTGTTAATGTCTTTATCTCCTTCTTTTCAGGTGTCAAGGTCTTGATGCTGGCGTGCCGGATGGAGAGGCACGTTGCTAGGTAAGAGAAAGTGCGAAGCGCAGCGCCTTTATTAGCTTTTAAAGCTAACCTGTGTTTTCTTCTTCTTTTCCTCACAAGCCGCTGTGGTGCTGCAAGTGGATGAGAGCGCGATGAAAAAAAGGCCCCGGAATCCGTTAAGGTAAGTACAGCGCTGTGCAGTTGTTTAATATTGAAAGCGAACCTGAATATGTCTCTTTTTCCTTTGCAGATGTTGCTGTGGTGCTCCGGATGGAAGTGTGGCGTATCGCGATGGAATTCAGGTAAGACTGATGGAATTCAATGTTTTGGAAGCGCGCGCGTTCTAATATTGATTTTCCTTTTCTCGTTATTGCAGGTCGCGATGTTCGAGCAGCAGCTGTGGTAGCAGTTTGCCGGAAGTCCTTAAGCTAGTACTCACAGGTGAGTGATGTTTCCTCTTCTCTCTGTTTCCACAGATTGCAGCTCGGTTGAGATGCTGAGTGCTGGATGGTGTTTTCTCAGGTAAAACAGAATAATCTTGTTCTTGTAGGACTACAGGAGTATGCTGAAGGCCAGGAGCTGGACATGGTGAGCATCACATTGCTGGTTGCAGAATAACATGAAGCGTGTTCTGCAGTTAGGGTGTGGTTTATATAGCCCAGGTAAAGTAGTACCAGGGAAAGTAGTTCCAGGCCTGCCACACCCAAAACACTAGACCGCATGGCTTGGTTCTTAGAACTAGGCTGTGTGGGTGCTCCCATGTTAGATTTAAAGGCCCATGTACATAAATGGGACCTAGTTTGAACAGCCCTTCCTTCCTACATATGAGCCTGGTGTCAAAGGTACTAGGACTGGCTCCAAGAGCCCTTTTGTAGTGGTTTTAAGGTCCTCAGGGTTCTGGTGGGAGCCTGCTTGTGGCACAACTTGTGCCCCCACACAGTGGTCATGACACTGCCTTGCCCAGTTAAGCTAATGGGAGGGATTGTCAATGGGTAATATCTTGTGCGAATGTGTTCACTACAGGGGTTAGGTTGAGCCGGATATAGTCCTCTAAGCAAGAGTTAAGGTGGATTCCCAGGTATTTAAAGCCTGTTTCTGCTATCATGTATGCGCATTCCTGGGGAAGCCATACTATCTCTCCCTGCAGTGGGAAAAGGACAGATTTTTGCCTGTTTCTTTTGAGCCCACTAAAGCTGTGGTATTCCTGCAGTATTCCCGCCACGACTGGGCACAAGGCCTTGGAGTTGCTCATGTATATTAATAGTTCATCCGCATAGAGCGAGACTCTGGGGGTCATTACGAGGTTGGAGGTAAGGGAAAAACGATGCCGGTAATGGATTACCGGCATCGCTTACCGCTCCGCACGATTATGACACACCAACCCGCTATTAGCGGAACCGTAATTAACAGTGCCGCTAATAGCGGCAGGGGCGCGGGCACACGACCCTTCATGCCGGCAATACCGGCACGGCGTAAACAGGAGAACATCACGAGTCAGGCGGACATGCAAATAACGGCCTACTGAAGCCCGAAAAGTACCTTACCGGCATGGAGCAAATACCAGCATCGCGGACTACCCGTAAACGGCCATGTGCAGTGTTTCCAACTTCCACAGGTGCACACAATCAGCACAGGTGGAGGCAATATAGACTGGGCCAGCACAAAAGGAGCACACCCCAACCCTTCCCACACCCAGTCACACACTAAAATGTTTCCCATACTACTAGCAATGCTGGGGCTGGAGGACATGATTGCAGTGGAACTCCAGCAACAACAACAACAACATCAACAACAGGCAGCACAGAGGAGACGCAGGAGGAGAATGAGGGTTAGGCAGGGCCAGCAACCCCCACCAGTGCAGCCAGTGGTACCACACAGGCAGCCCCCAATCCCTTGCATCAGAGCTAGTCCATTCAACCTAACCCCTGATCAGATCCACACCCTGTACCGTCTGGACCGGGACACCATCACCACCATTGTGGACATGATACATGACAACATTGTCAGCCTGACTGAAATACGCACCGCCATCCCACCCCTACTGAAGGTAGTGTCTGTGCTCCACTTCCTGGCTACAGGCACCTACCAGCACACAGTGGGGCATATGCATAGCATATCACAACCATTATTTTCACATACGCTGAACCAAGTGCTTGATGCCCTCCTGAAGCACACAGGCGACCACATTTTCCTACCACGGACAGCCCAGGAGATCTCCAACACCAAAGTTGGTTTCCATTCACTGGCCGGCATCCCTGGTTGCATTGGCGCCATCGACTGCACCCATGTGGAATTGGTGGTCCCACATGCCATGGAGGTAGTGTACCGCAACTGTAAGTTATACCACTCCATCAACGTGCAAATGGTATGTGACTCAAACAAGATCATCACACATTGTTGTGCCCGATTCTCCGGATCAACCCATGATTCAATGGTCATGCGAAACTCCACGATACCACACTACATGGAGCGACATGCAGGGCAGAGATCCTGGCTTCTTGGTGATTTGCATGTGAGGCTCAGGAAATGCAATGTTGGTAGGTGATGGGGGAAGAGATGCATACCTCACCTGGCTGAGATGGGGGGGAGAGAGATGCATACTTCACCTGGCTGAGATGGGGGGAGAGATGCATACCTCACCTGGCTGAGATGGGGGGAGAGATGCATACCTCACCTGGCTGAGATGGGGGGGGGGGGTGCATACTTCACCTGGTTGAGATGGGGGGGGAGAGATGCATACCTCACCTGGCTAAGATGGAGGGGGAGAGATGCATACTTCACCTGGCTGAGAGAATGGACCATGCTCATACCCCAAAGCAGGCCAGAGTGGACCTGACACCTGAACCCAAAATGCAAGACGTAAACTGCCATACCATGAAAATGATGCAGTGTTACAACCATTCCATAGCCATCAACATGTGCACTGTACATAATCAGAGCGTATCCCCCACAAACACAATGCAGCTACAAGCAATTAGTATGGCCAATGCACAGCACCAAATACCATCAACAGAAAGGGCAGTCCTCCATTACTGCGTACAAAGGAGTCACATGAGGGCCAAATACATTAAAACACCACTACACTAACACAGAGGTCCACCAAAACTGCATGTCACCATTTGTCGTGCATAGTGAGATCATCATGAGGCTGCCATCAACGGTGACAGGATGAAAGCATGGAAATGACAGCACATCAGCCAGATCAGGGGAACAACCAGTGTGGATTTAGTGCATGAGCACTCACAAGGAATAGGGCCCCCCTGCACCCACTAGACGATGGCACGCACACCTGTCCATAAGAGGAGTACACACATAGCAGTCACATCGTGTGTCTCTATTCATGCATGCATATGTGTTGCAAACAGGAAATAAATGCATGCTATGGTGTCATTGATACTGGTCCCATATGATGTGATGACTTACACATAAACATTGTTGCCCACATGCAGGTGATGCAGGCTATCCCTTGAAGAGGTGGCTCCTTACCCCAGTCCGGAACCCGCAGAACAGGCACAAGGAAGACTACAATCGTGCACATACTCGTACCCGTGTGGTGATAGAGCAGACATTTGGCCTCTTGAAGGCACAGTTTCGCTGCCTCAGCAGCTGGTGGGACACTCCTGTACGGCCATGAGAAGGTGGGCAGATCGTCATCGCATGTGTCATGCTACACAATATGTGCATCAGACGGAATGTGCCTCTGCCCCCTGACGCTGAACTGCAACCACCTGATGATGAGGATGAGGAGGGTGGAGATGGGGCTGCACTTCAGGGAGGCAGCGATGCACAGGAGGGACATGCGTCTGACTCTGATTAACCAAGGTTTCTAGCACACATGGATGAGGAGTTTGATATGGAGGTGGGACTCAGGGCACTGGGTGTGTCAGTGACATGGACACTGTAGACTGTTCACCAATAAAGCACACGTACACAATAAGCAATGTCCGCATATGTGAATTATAATTTTCCAACAGGTGTATTAAAGAAACATAACAAAGTGCACAAGCCCTCCACCCCACACACCCTCTCCCCCCACCACCTTCAACTACCCCACACACCCTCTCCCCCTGCCCCCTCAACTCCCCCACACACCCTCTCCCCCCCTCAACTCCCCCACACACCCTCTACCCCCTCCCCCCTCAACTTCCCCACACATGGTGTGCACTCGCATGCACCGTAAGTCAACATGAGTTCAGGATGCCTGCCAGAACCTACACCCCTTCCCCTCTTCTGGCATCAGGTGGACCCTTGGCCGACCTGCGCAGGTTCCGCCCAGACCTACGCAGGGGGCTGGACCTCGTGGAGCTGGCATTCGACGATGTGGCAGGTTGTTCAGCCACCTGTGCCGGAACCAATGCCTGCATTGCTGCCACCATTTGGGATAGGACCTGCCTCATTGCTGCCAATTCGCTACAAATGTCTTTGGAGCTTGTCTCAATAGCAGATTTGATGGAAGAGGCACATTCCCTCATCTCATCCCTTGCATGTCCACATTCTGTGATATGCTGGGTTAACAGCCCTGCCAGCTCCTCCTGCTGCTGTTGAATTGCCCTCATCCTCTCTTGGCTGTTTGGGGCACTGGTGGAGCTTTGAGGTGCTACTGCCATTGTTGCTTACTCATACAGGCTTTGCGGGGGGCTGAAACTGGCAGCCCATGACTCCCCGGGAGACAGCTCATGGCTGTTGATGTTATCAATGCTGGTTGGTGAGAGTTGTGGCGAATGCAGTAGTCCTGTAGCAGCAGTTGTGCCTTGTGTGAGACTTTCTGCCTCATCGTCGGACACGGCTGCTGTGGCAGCTGTCTCCCCAACAATACTGCTGGCACCCGAAACAGTGCCTTCAGCCACTGGCTCCTGGGGGTTGGTGGCTGGTGTGGGTGCTGTGGTGTTGGCCGTAATGGACATTGGTGCTGGAGGTAGTGGGGTTGTCTTGCCCTTGTGCAATACTGCAGGTTGCCCTCTTCCCCTTGATGTAGAGGGGCAGTTTGGTCCCTCCATGCCCCTGGCCTTCTTGTGGGCGGTTGAGGCATCCTCCGTGGTGTCCTGGTCATCGGTGTCTGATTGCGTGCCTGTGGGGGAGCAAGAGAGGGAGGGCATTAGTGATGGGTCAATGTGCATCAGGCATGCATTGGGGTTGCTCGTTTTTTATGGAATGGCAGGAGATTGCCATTGGGGTAGTGACATACGGGTTGCTTGGCTTTTGGGTGGGTAATGAAGGGATGCGTCTGGGAAGAGACATATATGGGGTGCATCATGCATGTGGACGAGTTGGTGCTGTGCACTGCCTGTAGGCAGTCTTGCAAAAATGGATCTGGTGGACCCTGCCTTCCATCATTGCACTGTCAGTTCAGGGGAACATCATCATGTTGTACTTTAGAGTGTTTATTTTGTGACACCTACCTGCATCTGCCGATGACGGGGCTCCTCGCTGCATGTCCCCCACTCCTTCTATGGCCTCCATCCCAATTGTGCTTGCGCAGATCTCCTCCCACGGTTGCAACTTGATGGGGGAGTCCACACCACCACCTGTAGCCATCTCCTGTTTCCGGTTGTCTGCGAGGATGTTGCGCACGCGCAAGCGCAGGTCGTCCCAGCGCTTCCGGACGTCTTTCGGTGTGTGCGGGGTGGTGCCAATGGCACTCACTTTCTGCGCCACCTCCGCCCATATGGTCTTCTTGCACAGCAATGCGGGTCAGGACATGTTGGTTGAAAAAACAACATCTGCATGTTCCTGCAGCGTCTCGGCGAGCATGTTAAGCTCCTCCTGTGAGAAGCACTCCTTGTGCAGGCGGTCTGCGCTTTTTTAAAGTGATTTTGGCATTCTTATATGCTGCAGGTAGTGGTACAGGTGTGCTAGAGGTGTGGTCGGGATTTGGGTCCTGGTTACAGAGGATGGCAATGGATTGTGTTTTTAAAGATGGCTGCCGTGCTATTTCCCGTTCCTGTGCGATGACGCTATTTCTGGTTCCGCTTATTAGCGGTCACCGCTAATAGCGGTCACCGCTAATACAGATGGCTTGGATGGCGGTGGAGCTATCTACACTTTGCGCAATGCCGGTAAGGGTGAATTTTCGTGATTTTCCGGCAGGGCGGTATGGTCGGTACCGGCATGGCGCAAAGCTTGTGCCCGCGAAGTCGCAATAGGCCGCTTTTAGCGGTCTACTACCAGCACAGTCACAGTATTTGCTCCATGCCGGTAATGACCGGTACTTACCTCCAACCTCGTAATGTTGATCCAGAAAAACAGACACCCTTCGATCGTGGGGAAATGTACTATGTTGGCCGAAGACCAACCGTCTCATGCTCTTAGTGTTAGTAATACATAATCCTAAACTTGACCGAAGTGCGGCCATTTTAAGGTGACAGAAATCGCCATCTTGTTTTCTCTAACGTTTGCTTATTGCTTTCTGTTCTAAATGCTTCGCTGACATGATATTCTGCTTTACCAGTGTGCAATGCAAGGCCAAGGGAAATATGCTGAAACATAACGTAGCAACCCTGATAGAAATACCCAGTCTCCTCCCGCGCGCTATCCTTGAAAGAGGGCAGCGAGGCATCCTCATCAGCCCACAGATGCCAGTGTGTCTCGAAAACACAGTGAAAATACTCAGAATGAACATTAAATTGCTTGAATTATGTTCTTCTTTGCGGCCCCCCTTCTCGAGCCCTGTAGAGTCCTGGAGAGCGAGTTGACCCCCAGGACCCAAATAGAAACTAGGAGATAGGAAGGCCTGGAATGTGGCTCTCCCCCCACATGCAGCTTGCTAGCGAGAACAGAAGCATTCTGTTCTTTTCAACAAAGACTTATATCTGCAGCCTTACAAAATTGCAAACTGTTGCTAAAACAAATGTTTGAGGTGTCATACTCGTCACGATTGTCAATCATCGTGCTCAGTTCAAAGGAGATGTGCAAGGGGCGGTTTTTGATGTGACACTACTGATTGTAAGATGTTAGTTTCGTATACATGTAACTGATGTTTGTGTCTCGCTCTCTTGCGTCTCCCGAGGTCTGTTAGACACACGTCGTGGGGCGTAAAACCAGTTGGCCAACTGAGACTATTTACTTTGCAATAAACCCTTTTGGGAATACAACCTTGTGTCTGGCGTATTAGTTAGTGTGTGGTGACTGTGCCTTGTTTCCACATTCGAGGGTCCCTCAGGGGCACCTTCAGTAATGAGGCCCTCTGTCTTCTCCCCCTAGGGCCACCTGAATCCCCCCCAGTTTGGGCTTTCCCTGAGTCATATAACTAGGGGTTCTATTGCGAGGATGAATAGCAGCTGCAAGGTCCCTTTCTTTCTCTTGATGCAGGATTCACTTCCCTTGCTTTCTCAACAGTTTGTCGGTCAAAGTCTTTCGACTGTACAGGGATTTTGCTAGACCTCCTCTATGACCACTTTGATCTGTCTTGGCAGCTTTCCTACAGCCTTCAGGTATCAGTAGTTTCAATCAACATGGGATCAACCTTTAACAATTTACTCTTTTTTTAACTTTTCTCAATATGCCACTTTGTGACTTTCATTCAACACAGTTTGGTTCTTATCGGTTTTCCCTCTGACTCACCGGCTGTGATGAACAGCTTGGCTTTCTTTGTATCTGGAGTCAAGGCTGCTACCATGGTAGCAGGAGTTTCCCTTGCACCTGCATATCAGCGTAGGCACGCACCATGTACCGTTGACATCTGCTGCAACACACTTGGGCTTTTGTCCCCGGCCTTACGATTCCTTCTTCTGAGGTTTTGCGGGTCTGAGTCGAAAATAGCAAAGTCATGTCTCTCCTTGTCTGCCTCTCGATATTCGCCGTCTTTCTCCTCCTCTTGAACTGCCGTGCTTGGATAGCTGTCTTATCTTGCGGTCTGCCTTGCTCGTACTGTGCTCTTGTGTTCCACCTTTTATCCTTTGTTATGCTCACCTGATATCCAGAGGGAAGCCACCCAGCCGGGTTACTCACTGGTATGCTTCTCAGCTTTTCCCTGATGTGGTCTGCGGGGAAGGTTCTGCCTGAAAATACAGGAGGACTGTGTTCAAGACTGACCGACTGGGGTAAGTATCCTCCCTCCACCCCGGTATGCTTTCAGTCCCTCTGGCGCCCTCTCCTCACCTTGTGGTAGAATTAGGCGTGCTCTCCATCCTGCCTTCTTTGCAGGGGCGGGTTGTTTTTCATGGGCGAGTGCGTTCCAGTTACTTCACTGACGCCGGCCCGTTTGATATTGTTCAGGTAGGTCTTATTGCTGTTCTTTAGTTTTGTTGCTATCCTGCATGCCTTTCTTTGTTTAAAATGCCTCTTTTTTCTCCCTTAGGTATGCTGAGCTTTAGCGCGGCGAACTGGCTTGGTTGAGCCCCGCTGGTAAATGATGGCGCATTAAAAGCACTATGATGCGGTAAGTAAGCGCTACGTGCAGCGCTGCAAAGTCTTGCCTTTGCTAACCTGTGTTTTCCTTCCTTGTAGGTCGCGTTGTTCTTCAGCGCAAGTGGAATGTCCAGAGTGGTGCCAGCCGATAGGCGACCAGCCAGGTAAGCCTTTTTAGCAGTTCGTAATTTGTAAATGTCTCTACAGCTTTCTTTAATGTTGCCTCTATCTTCCTCTTTCAGGTCGTTCTGTCCGGGAGGCGTGCAGATTCGAGGAAGCTGTTCTCAGTAGCTGCGAGTGTTTAAAGATGAAGACTGCAGGTAAGATGCCGCTGCTAATGATGTTCCTTTTGTCTTCTTGCAGGTTCTGCTTCTCCGAGGTTCGAGGGAATAGCTGGACACGGTGAGCGTCACGTTCCAAGCTGCAAAGTAACACGAGTCAGGGTGTGGTTTATATAGCCCAGGTAAAGTAGTACCAGGGAAAGTAGTTCCAGGCCTGCCACACCCAAAACACTAGACCGCATAGCTTGGTTCTTAGGGAACCAAGCTATGTGGATGTCTCCATGTTGGCTGACAATACAATAAAGTAGTTCCCAAGCACATTGTTGTTCATGGTGTATGAGCCTGGCGCCATAGGCACCTGGACTGGCCCCATGGGGGCTTTTGAAGAGGATGCCAGGCTCTAGAAGCCCGAGTCCTGACTACACCTGGCCAATGGGTTTGCCAGAGGGGGTTTTGGGCGAGGGTTGTGACATCCTTGTGGGGAAGGGAAAGGGCAGTCAGGTGTGTGTGTGATTCTGGTTCATTGCCTGGCTTTGCCTGACCCTTGTATTGGGACATGTCACGTAAATGGCTCTGGTGTTAGGCTGCTGTCTTTCGTGTTGTGCAAAAGTGTTTGTGTCGGCAAAGGGGGCAGTGTTTTTGAATGTCCTATGTGAGAGGATGGGGAAAAGGTGTTCAAAGAAGGGGGATTGCCACGCCCCACTCCCACTCCCTGAGGTTCCCCCAACCAGGTGATCCTCCCTCACTGGTCCACCTCAAGGAACTGGATCCAATAATGATGGCTGTGTCCTGGCCACCTGTATGACAGATCCCCAGGGACCAGCTAGGGAGACACCTTCAGGTTTCTCACACCCATGCATCAGGCAAATGCAAATGACTGAACTGTGGGTGCAGCTGATATAACCAGGGGTTGTTGTGGGGAGGATTTGGCTCTGCGAATCTCAGGGATCAGCTGATGCAATACATTGCCTCATGGTCTCTGGAATGACAGGAATTCTGATGATTTGCATGGGTATTTCTGTATTCTGCTGACCTCAGCAGGGAAGGGATGGCAATTTTCAACTCATGATAGAATGATGACAGGGTGATATGAAAGAGACAGGAAACACCAGCATTGAGGGACACAGGCTAACCTTAGATTCTGCTACAGTGACACAGGAAGCCAGAGGGCATTTTTCTGCAAGGCAAGCAGGAGATACACAGGGGCAGGAAATCTGGGGGGTTTGAGACAAGTGTAGATGCATCATGCCTAGGTGACCCAGGAAGCAGTAGGGGTAGGGGTGGAGGCTACGTGCCTCTAACCCTTGAAAGGTGCACTTATAAATAGTGCAGGGCCATCTCTTTGGACACATGTAGATTTTTACCTGAAGTTGAAATGTAGAGGTATTTGAAAATTGGTTATGGGGTGGTCACACAATAAATCAAGCATTTAAGCAAATTGTACTTATCGTGTTAAAATACTGCCCTTAAAAGATGGCCAATCATTTTACATTTTAAAACAATTAAATTCACACATATGCAATTCTAGAATAACAAGACAGGCCTAGTAAATAGAAAAAAACAGGCTCTACAATTCAACACAGGTCAATGTGCATTCTAAATGATATAATTGACTTAAGAGGAAAGTGTTATACAAATGGACAAGCTTCTACACACATGCTTTCTCTTTAATTGAGAGAAATCTAAACCGAGCACGCCCTCAATCTGAAATCCAAAACTTAGCTATTAAAGCTTGGAAAGTATGAGGGCAAATTCATAGAGGGGGTAAAAACCCTGTTTCACTGTTCACCCAAAGAGTGTGATCCTGTGCAATTATTTACACAGATTTAACTGTACATATTAGGGGTCTTATTTCAAATAAAGTAAACTCTTTGCAAATGCAGTCCTTCCAACCCTATAAATGTGCACCCTGGTAGAGATTACATTTTAGAGCAAAATGTTATCTTTGCAGAGGTCCAAACCTCCCCAAATCAAGGAGTAAGTTCATGCATCGCACACACATGCGCACAACTTAGTCTTGCAAATATGCTTCCTTTAGCTTGCGTGGTGCTACTGATTGTAAAATATTTTAAGTGTGTAATTATTCAAGCAGAAGCCCACTCATTAACCAGACTGATTATGACCCAATTTGACACTCTTGAGGTTGCTATCCATGAAATATGCAGGGGTTTGTGAGCGCCACTTTTTGGGCAGGTCATGCACGGTGGGATTTAAGCTTTTGTCAAAGATCAAACATTGTGATGAAGCGGCGTAGCCAAGATTCTTTCACACAAGCTGAATTGTTGACATTTTGTAAGGGATCAAGTGCTAGGGTGTTACAATGGACTTAAGATGCAAGGGCTTATCCCGAAGTATGTTATTTATTTATTTATTACATTTGTTATACGCCCAGACCCTCGGGTATCACGGCGAGATTGCAGGGGCTTTATTCAAAAGATTACAAGGCAATTAATCACAAAGTTACACATTGGGAATGAGCTGCTGGGATAGGGCAGTCATAAAAGCAGTGGAGAAATCAGAACAAAGTTAAACGTTTTATACATCATGAGAGCAGATACAGTTATATTTACAGTCGCTCAAGGTTTTGGCCTTCCAAATTAGTTGAAAAGCCATGTTTTCAGTGATTTTTTGAAGCCTGAAAAGGAGCCCTCTTCTTTGATATTCTTGGGCAGGGAATTCCAATGTTTGGGGGCTAAGTATTTGAAACTACTGCCGCCTGCTTTGATATTCTTGTAGCAAGAAATCTAGAGTAGTTGTTGGTTGTGGGATCTAAGTATTCTTAGGAAGGTTTTTTTTCCAGTACTTTGTTAAGGTAGTTGGGATCTGAGCCCTGTTGGCATTTGTAGGAAATGCGCAGGGTTTTGAAGATGATCCTTTCTACAACTGGTAGCCAGTGGTGATCTCTTCTAGTCCTAGAGATGTGGTCTGATTTCCTGATGCTGAGGGCTGCTCTAAGGGCTTTATTTTGTATGAGTTGCAATTTTTTCAAATTGGCTTTAGAGGTGCCTAATAGTAGTACATTACAATAATCAAGTCGTGATAGAATAAGGACTCTGGACAGAGGCAGTTTGCAGGGGTGAGGAATTGTCTGCTTAATTAAATCAATTTCGCTGTGTAGGAGGTGTTAGATGAAAGGCTGCTGACAGGTTCATAGACAGGTTGGCATCTAAGTAAACTCCTAGAGTTTTTACTTGTTTCAGGACAGGTATCAGTGTGCCATCAATGTTGATCGACCCATAGTCAGAGTGCAGGGCATTGATTTTGGTCTGCGAGCCCACTATGAGTATTTCGGTCTTCTCGTCGTTAAGACAGAGACTGTTTAGGGCCATCCAATTTTGGATGATCGCATATATTCTGTTGATGAGTAGAGGATCTGGGTGTCATCCGCAAAGTTGGTGTAGATGACACCCATACCATCTAGCGCTGCAAAGAGGAGCTTTGTGTATGCGTTGTACAGTGTGGGAGAGAGGCAAGAGCCTTGGGGCGCTCCTATGGGGATGGGGTTGGGGTCTGCAGCTTCCTTGCCTAGGGAGACTCTGGAGGTGCGGTCAGCTAGGAAGGATTTGATCCACATGGTGGCATCCATAGAGAATTTAAAGTCTTTAGTTAGCGTGTTACATAGTTAATCATGGTCAACGAGGTCAAAGGCTGCAGAAAGGTCTAATAATAGTAGGATGCATAGTTTGCCTGTATCTCTAATGATGTCCATCTGAATTTTGAGATCCAATAGTGCTGTTTCTGTACTATGGTTTGGCCGGAATCCAGATTGTCTTGAGCCGAGGAGTTGGTAGGTTTCTGGATGAGATTGGACTTGGTTGTACGCTATTTTGTCAATGATTTTAAGTAAGAAAGGAACTGTTGTTATTGGACGGTAGTTGGTGGGTACGGTTGGGTCAAGCGTGGGTTTTTTTAATAGTGGGGTAACCCATGCTTCTTTGATACTAGTTGGGACCAGATTGGCTTTGAACGAGGGGTTCATGAAGTTGGTGATGATAGGTGTGAGAGAGTGGGTGCAGGATTTAACTATTTGTGCTGGGACAGTGTCTCCTTTTCAGTTTGATGCTTTGAGTTTGGAGATAGGGTCACGGACGAAATCTTGGGAGACTGGAGTGAAGGCAAAGGCTGGTGGTACCAGAGGTGTTGATATCATTTTTATCACTGGATGGTTTGCTTGCTAGTGCAGTCATTTTAGTGGTGATTTTAGATTGTAGCAGTTTTATTTTTGTTGGCTAGAGCATTTTGAATGGTGGTACACCAGTCTTTGCTTGTTAGGTTGCATAGGGTTGGCGATTGGGATTGGGTTTTCCAATTCTCTCAGTATAGAGAATAGTTCTTTTGAGTCAGATTCAGCGTTGCTAATCCGTGTATTGTAGGCATTAGCTTTGGTGAGATTATGGCTGCTTTGTAGGTTTTGTTTGACTGGAGGAATGCATTTTTTGATTCAGGTGAGGTGTTTTTCCTATAGTTATGTTCAAGTGCATGCTTCCTTCTTCTGAGGGCAACCAGATCCTCATTAAACCAGAAGCATGAGCGTTTGTCAGAGCGTTTTGTTTTAGTGGTTAGTGGTGCTACTATGTTGATTGTGGAGGTGAGACAATTTTTGTAGATATCCGCTAAGAGGCATGGGTTGTCACTGGTGATTGTTGCAGTATTTAAAGCTTTGTTGAGCAAGGTATTGATGTTATCGGGTGTGAGCTTCTGGAGGTTTCTGACTTCATGGGTGTGTGTACATTTCTGTTCAGCGGGGTGGGGTTCTGCAGTGGTAATGGTGAACTGAATGATAGAGTGGTCCGTCCAGCTGAGTGGGGAGATAGAGTCAATGTCGATGGTCAGATTATGTGTGAGAATCCAATCTAGGATTCTACCCTTAATATGGGTGGGCGCATTGATGTGTTGTTTAAAGTTCATGTCCTTAAGAGCTGCGTGGAGGGCTTCGGCTTTGGTGTCACTGCTATCATTGAAACCTAAATGTATGTCTCCAAGGATGACACATTTGGTGTTAGGTTTGATAAGTGGGGCGAGTACAAGGGGGATGTCTGATTCGGGCTGGCTGTTTATGTTTTGCGCTCTATATATTACTATAAAGTTAAAGGTGGTTTTATCACTGATAGGTAGTTTGGTGTGGAGGAGTTCATAGACATCAGGACTGTCGATTGGGCAAGCTCTCAGATGAAGGTTGTTCTTAGTAATGATAGCAACTCCGCCTCCCTGCAAATGGGGTGGGTGGAAAATTGTATTTGAACATTTCAAAGAGGTGATGAAGATGTGTAAAAGATGTGTAAAAGCCGGCTCTTTCAAGTTCCAATGACTGTAACAGTTAATGTGTTAGTTCATGTCCAATGGGGCTATTGAACTAATTTTGTATTTTCAAGTATACATTACAATTTACATTGTTTTCTTTGTGTGTGCAAAGTGACACATTTTAAATGTTTTTTTTGGCATGAGCATAGTGGTGAAAAACTTCTGCAGCTTTTGTGCCTTGCTTCTTCATGCAAGGGAAGCTCAGAGCTGTGAGATAGCCTTTTTAATATACAGTTTAAACTCCAGCCCTGTCTCACACAATACTGACACGCCCCAAGCTACAGGGCTTTGTAAACCACCAATTCCGGCAGGCCATTTACGGTGGGATTTGAGTTTTTGTCAAAGGGCACACATTTTGATGAAGCAGTGCATCTGAGATTCTATCACACAAAGTGATTGAAATTTTGATTTTTTAAGGGGGACAAGTGCTATGGTGTTACATTGGATTTAAGATACAGGTGCTTATCCCGCAGTATGTTATGCATTACTGCGGGTAGGGAATTGTATCCGAATCTTTCAAAGAGGTGATTGGCGATGTGTAAAAGTTGTTATGGATACCAGGCTACAACACTTGTTCGTGTGTGTGCTGGCAGGGCCTTCCAGCTGCGGCAAGAGTTATTTTGTCAGAAAACCTCTAGAAAATGCCCACACTGTGCAAGTCAAATCCCAGTAATATTGTTTGTTTATTTAGCTGTTGGAAAACTCTTTATACCACATTACAAAAACAGTTTAAGCCCCTTCATTTTGTAGAGGGTATGCCTGACAGTCTCAACGACAATCGTTTACTGCTGAATATTATCATCGTGGATGATATGATGACCAATGGGGGCCAGAGCACCCCACTAGAAAAAGCCTTTACTCAATATGCCCATCACCGCAATCTAAGCATTTGTTATATTGTGCGGAACTTGTTCAACAAGGGCAAGAGCAACAGATCTATAATGCTAAACTCTGGTTATATAGTGTTTTTAAAAAAAAACTAGGATAAACAACAACTAGCCGTTATAGCTAAACAGATGAATACATCCACAATGCATTTTTTTTATGCATGCCTTAGAAGACGCGACCAGTAAGCCCTATGGATATCTGCTGGTTGATTTAAAAACAACTACTCTAGAGGATTATACATTGCGAACCGATATATTCCTGCTGTTTATACTCCTAAAAAGACATCTAAAAAACACTTTTAATTGCAATATCTCCTCAGTAGCTAGCCGTGCTTTCACAAGCATATGGAGAAACATGGCACTGCTCAAAATGCTTACATACGCTACCCCTGAACAACGCAAGGCCATTCTAGCCATGGACTCTGACGATCTGCTGGCCACTATATCAGAGATTGCCCAGAACTCTTTAACGGGACACAGCCTCCTAACAAACCGTAAAGTAAGCTTGTTGAAAAAGAAAAAGGGCGTCACCAAGAAGCTGGTCAATAGACCGATATCGCTAGGGGCTAAAAGAAAACTGGTCTCTCAGGCTGGAGGATTCATAGGATCTCTCATAGGTATAGCCCTACCGCTAATCACCAGCTTGCTCCAGGGAAAGGGTTGGCGCACACCCATAAAATGTATTTGGTAGACCTACAGCAGTTAGAAAGTCTGGCGACCCCCTGCAGATTGTGATATATACGGAAGGTTGCCACCATGCAGCTCCACTCGGAAATGTAGGATGTTTTAAACAGACCAGATTTAACGGCGCACGATAAAGCGGCCTTATATACGGACATTGTGCATAAATACTTAAAACACGCCTGGCACAGCAATGCAGAAATAAACCTAACCTTATATAACGCTGCTTGAACAATCTAGTGGTGTAAAGACCTTGTTGTGGTGGATGTGGTGAATACCCTTAGCAAGCGCTGTAAACTTAGTGCAGAACTATTGATACACAAGCTGAAACTTGGACAGGATGTAGCCGCATGGACTGATAGGGGGGAATTTATCTACAGGTGTAGGGATTTAAGGGGCTAAAACCTGCACAATCTAGTATGGGGTGTTACAAATCGACAGCCCACTATTATAATAAATGCACCTATCAGCTAGAAGGAGTTCATGCAAGCGGTCGCTGATTTAAATATCCTGGCATCCGTTGCGGGTAATGTTTCCCAGCAACGCATTCTGGAGTGGCTAAAAACTGGAACCCCACTACCCTGCCCCCACAATACAGCCCTCTAGATCCATCTGGAACAGTCACCCCTGTAAACATATTCCGTTCCCCCAGCCCCGAAGAGGGGTGGAATACCTGATGGTTTGAAGAATCTTTACCCACCCCCTCACAAAAACCCTGAAAGCCACGTCTTAACTGCACCCTGTGGCACCTTCTCGCCGTCGGTTCGCAGTTTACGACACAGGCAGTCAACACCTCCGTAACTAACAACACCCACTTAATCATAATATTTTTTGGACAGCTTCACACCCATAACCACTGAACATAAAGACGCAACCAGGTTTTATAAACAACAGATTTTTATTAACATTTAAGACATGCTTTTTTATTCAAAATGTATCCACATTAAATAGTTTGGATTTGTCAGCTGCTGTGCGAAGATAAATCAGGCTATAGATTCCTTAGCTTTTACTTCACAGACACACTGCATTCCACCACGTTGATAAGTAAACATGACGACATTACATTAAGTGTTCATTTTTTATATCCTTTAAGTAAGCGTAAATACATGACAAATATCTACAGTCTCAATCTCTGTGGGACAGTTTCCTCAATCATGAATTATCCACTTCTACTTGCGAGCTGTTTTCTCAATAATGCTTCTAACAACCATTGCACACATACATCTAAATTGCTTCATTTTTAGAAGGGTTTATTTGCCGATTCTATAGCCCATAATGTTTTAGACACCCATTGTTCAGTCCCTCTTCCAAGCCTTATCTGTATTTAACGGCTGCATCAACTGCATCAATTCCAAAAGGTGTTTAGGGCTCAAGACTTAGCATATTTCATGTCGTGAATTATCCACGTAAGATATTTATTTCCAAACATTTGTGAGCATCCTGTTGGGGATTATCAATTTAATGTCCGTAGCACCATCTGTAAAAGTGCTGTTTTAAACACGCTCCCACCACTATGGCCATAAACACTGTGAATAGCCCTGATATCTGCGTGGGGGAGAACCGTTGTGTCCATATCAGTCTCTATTAGAGAGATGCTTTAGTACACAGGCTGGTATTACGATCCCCTGGGTTTTCAATTTGGTTTGAACAGCAAGCACAATAAATAATAACATGGTCTGTAATGCTATCAGTCTCCATTAGCAAAATACAATTCTTGCCTACGTTATTAGCATGATCCTCCAGGTTTTCAAGTTGATTGAACAGTAAACACAGTAAGGGCCTAATCACGACTTGGGCGGTAACGCCGGCGCTATTAGCACCGGCGCTATCTGCCCTACGGCCGAACTCCCCGGCGCTAATAGCGCCGGATCATGAGTTCGGCGGTAATGTTAATCCCCACTCCCCATTGAGCCCATTCGGGAATGCCCCATTCCCCATTGGGCTCAATGGGGAAATTTCGCGCTAATACCGCCGGCGGATTTCCCGCCGGCGGTATGAGCGCGAATTTTCGGTGGATTTCCCCCCAGCTCAGAGCTGGGGCGAAATCTGCCATAGTTCTGATTTGGCGGACCCTTAAATCCGGCGGTAATAGCGCAAATGCCGGATTTAAGCGTTACCGCCAAAGTCGTGATGAGGCCCTAAATATTGATTTGAAATAGGGAATTGTATCCGAATCTTTCAAAGAGGTGATTGGCGATGTAAAAGTTGTTATGGATACCAGGCTACAACACTTGTTCGTGTGTGTGCTGGCAGGGCCTTCCAGCTGCGGCAAGAGTTATTTTGTCAGAAAACCTCTAGAAAATGCCCACACTGTGCGAGTCAAATCCCAATAATATTGTTTGTTTATTTAGCTGTTGGAAAACTCTTTATACCACATTGCAAAAACAGTTTAAGCCCCTTCATTTTGTAGAGGGTCTGCCTGACAGTCTCAACGACAATCGTTTACTGCTGAATATTATCATCGTGGATGATATGATGACCGATGGGGGCCAGAGCACCCCACTAGAAAAAGCCTTTACTCAATATGCCCATCACCGCAATCTAAGCATTTGTTATATTGTGCGGAACTTGTTCAACAAGGGCAAGAGCAACAGATCTATAATGCTAAACTCTGGTTGTATAGTGTTTTTAAAAAAAACCTAGGATAAACAACAACTACCCGTTATAGCTAAACAGATGAATACATCTACAATGCATTATTTTTATGCATGCCTTAGAAGACGCGACCAGTAAGCCCTACGGATATCTGCTGGTTGATTTAAAAACAACTACTCTAGAGGATTATACATTGCAAACCGATATATTCCTGCTGTTTATACTCCTAAAAAGACATCTAAAAAACACTTTTAATTGCAATATCTCCTCAGTAGCTAGCCGTGCTTTCACAAGCATATGGAGAAACATGGCACTGCTCAAAATGCTTACATACGCTACCCCTGAACAACGCAAGGCCATTCTAGCCATGGACTCTGACGATCTGCTGGCCACTATATCAGAGATTGCCCAGAACTCTTTAAAGGGACACAGCCTCCTAACACACCGTAAAGTAAGCTTGTTGAAAAAGAAAAAGGGTGTCACCAAGAAGCTGGTCAATAGACCGATATCGCTAGGGGCTAAAAGAAAACTGGTCTCTCAGGCTGGAGGATTCATAGGATCTCTCATAGGTATAGCCCTACCGCTAATCACCAGCTTGCTCCAGGGAAAGGGTTGGCGCACACCTATAAAATGTATTTGGTAGACCTACAGCAGTTAGAAAGTCTGGCGACCCCCTGTAGATTGTGATATATACGGAAGGTTGCCACCATGCAGCTCCACTCGGAAATGTAGGATGTTTTAAACAGACCAGATTTAACGGCGCATGATAAAGCGGCCTTATATACGGACATTGTGCATAAATACTTAAAACACGCCTGGCACAGCAATGCAGAAATAAACCTAACCTTATATAACGCTGCTTGAACAATCTAGTGGTGTAAAGACCTTGTTGTGGTGGATGTGGTGAATACCCTTAGCAAGCGCTGTAAACTTAGTGCAGAACTATTGATACACAAGCTGAAACTTGGACAGGATGTAGCCGCATGGACTGATAGGGGGGAATTTATCTACAGGTGTAGGGATTTAAGGGGCTAAAACCTGCACAATATAGTATGGGGTGTTACAAATCGACAGCCCACTATTATAATAAATGCACCTATCAGCTAGAAGGAGTTCATGCAAGCGGTCGCTGATTTAAATATCCTGACATCCGTTGCGGGTAATGTTGCCCAGCAACGCATTCTGGAGTGGCTAAAAACTGGTACCCCACTACCGTGCCCCCACAATACAGCCCTCCAGATCCATCTGGAACAGTCACCCCTGTAAACATATTCCGTTCCCCCAGCCCCGAAGAGGGGTGGAATACCTGATGGTTTGAAGAATCTTTACCCACCCCCTCACAAAAACCCTGAAAGCCACGTCTTGACTGCACCCTGTGGCACCTTCTCGCCGTCGGTTCGCAGTTTACGACACAGGCAGTCAACACCTCCGTAACTAACAACACCCACTTAATCATAATATTTTTTGGACAGCTTCACACCGGACACGTTCACCCATAACCGCTGAACATAAAGACGCAACCAGGTTTTATAAACAACAGATTTTTATTAACATTTAAAACATGCTTTTTTATTCAAAATGTATCCACATTAAATAGTTTGGATTTGTCAGCTGCTGTGCGAAGATAAATCAGGCTATAGATTCCGTAGCTTTTACTTCACAGACACACTGCATTCCACCACGTTGATAAGTAAACATGACGACATTTCATTAAGTGTTCATTTTTTATATCCTTTAAGTAAGCGTAAATACATGACAAATATCTACAGTCTCAATCTCTGTGGGACAGTTTCCTCAATCATGAATTATCCACTTCTACTTGCGAGCTGTTTTCTCAATAATGCTTCTAACAACCATTGCACACATGCATCTAAATTGCTTCATTTTTAGAAGGGTTTATTTGCCGATTCTATAGCCCATAATGTTTTAGACACCCATTGTTCAGTCCCTCTTCCAAGCCTTATCTGTATTTAACGGCTGCATCAACTGCATCAATTCTAAAAGGTGTTTAGGGCTCAAGACTTAGCATATTTCATGTCGTGAATTAACCACGTAAGATATTTATTTCCAAACATTTGTGAGCATCCTGTTGGGGATTATCAATTTAATGTCCGTAGCACCATCTGTAAAAGTGCTGTTTTAAACACGCTCCCACCACTATGGCCATAAACACTGTGAATAGCCCTGATATCAGCGTGGGGGAGAACCGTTGTGTCCATATCAGTCTCTATTAGAGAGATACTTTAGTACACAGGCTGTTATTACGATCCCCTGGGTTTTCAATTTGGTTTGGACAGCAAGCACAATAAATAATAACATGGTCTGTAATGTTATCAGTCTCCATTAGCAAAATACAATTCTTGCCTACGTTATTAGCATGATCATCCAGGTTTTCAAGTTGATTGAACAGTAAACACAGTAAGGGCTTCATCACGACTTGGGCGGTAACGCCGGCGCTATTAGCACCGGCGCTATCTGCCCTACCGCCGAACTCCCCAGCGCTAATAGCGCCGGATCACGAGTTCGGCGGTAATGTTAATCCCCACTCCCCATTGAGCCCATTCGGGAATGCCCCATTGGGCTCAATGGGGAAATTTCGCGCTAATACCGCCGGCGGATTTCCCGCCGGCGGTATGAGCGTGAATTTTCGGTGGATTTCCCCACAGCTCAGAGCTGGGGCGAAATCCGCCGTAGTCCTGATTTGGCGGACCCTTAAATCCGGCGGTAATAGCACTACCGCCGGATTTAAGCGTTACCGCCAAAGTCGGGATGAGGCCCTAAATATTGATAGTCTGTGCTACAGCTTGGCGCTCCTCACGCACCGGCATCATAGCCACACTTGCCTGCAAAACCATAGATTGATAGATTCATAGTCATTTTCTTCAGAGTTCACTTTGCCCTCAGATATTGTTGTGGTCCTAGGACTCTTCGGCTTCATAGTCAGCCATCAAATCCTGAGCATCTTCCATCCCATCATACACTGTAAGACAATCAGTGGTATAGCTATTGTTGGAGTCCCCGGAGATGTTTTCCCCTCATCGTAACTATAGCGGTTTATAATTGTCATTTTTCTTGGATACCACGCCTGTTAGCCCTTGGGAAGCTGGAAGAGCGCACATGTTTCCCAGGCCTACCAGAAAGCTATATAGCAGCATTATAAGTCTGTCCCAGAGCGTCATCATAGCCTTAGAACTGCCCATACCTATTTATAGTTTGATCAATTTATATCAAATTTATATCAAAATTATATACATTTGATATCAACATTTATATTAAAACATATAACATTGTAAATAAAATTGATAAGAAATTTATTGTGGGTCTTGTCAAATGTATATACAAATTATTGGGGTTCTCATCATAAATAATAAAATTAGGCTTCCAAGATGGCCACCTTTAGTTGAGCACAGTGATCGGTGTGCTCTCGCCTACCGGCACCTAATGCATTGATGAAATAGAACATTAGCCCTCCCCAGGTAGTGATAATAAGAAACAAGCAGCAGGGGTCGATGAGCAGAACCTGGTGGGAGTGAGAGCTGACTGCATGTTACTATAACGAAGTTCATAGGAGCCCCCCATCCACTGCAGCAAAAGTGGTGCAGAGCTCGGGCAACCCACGCTGTGGACCCTGAGCGGACCACAGCAGTGATAAGAGGAAGCACCGTCGGAGGCGTGGAAAGTGGCATGCCACTGGGGTAGCTACCAAGCAGATCAGGACCAGATTTTGCCCGCAGCCTTTGGCAGTGACAAGGAGCTGGGCCAACGGACGTAGCACCGGGGAAGCGAGAGAGTAAGAAAAATCGGGGGTATCCCGTTGGCTAGAGATGAGCAAAGGTGCAGCTACACTTCCCTGCGGCCTGGGAGCAACATTGGAGTTATTGGAGGCTGCCGGGCAGATGCTCTGACACTTTCCTCAGCCGTCTCCGGGTGACACCATGTGTTCCCTGTGGAGGTGAGAAGTGGGGTGGGGAAAGGTGATCTAGTCCCAGAAAAAAGGGGCGAAGACAGCCGGGTTCAGATTCACTGCCTGCACGGTGTGTGGATGATCAGGAGCCGAGAAGCACCATCCCCACCTAAGTCCAGCGCATTGAGAAATGGAGGTGGAGACCCAAAGCCAAGGGCCCGTCTGGATCGCCTTTAGAGGCATGGGAAGCGCACCTGTATCCAGCACATCATGGTGGGAGCCTGGGAAGTCGGGTTCCGCTACGGACCACCAGAGGATAGAGGGGTGAGCAGAAGAGGAAGCAGCAGAGTTATCTGGCAAGTGTGGGCTCCGTAGAGAGGCTGGGGCCAGAAGCAGAAACTTACCACTCCACAAAGGCCCGCTATCAGCACAACCAGGAAACAAAAGCACAGTACTTACAGTGCCACACACCCGGGTTGCAAGGGTAGAGACGCAAAGGCAAGCAAGAAGGAGAGGCGCAGACCCTGAGTCAGGAGGGAGTGCAAGGTGCCCATCACCCTACCAGAGGAAAAGTAGACAAAGGAGGTTTGGCTGGGTCCAGAAAAGAAAAAGCAGCCCAGGGACCCCCTGGAAGAGTGCTGCAATGGACCACTTTGAAGGAAAGAATGGAGCTCCCACAAGAAAGCGCAGAGGGGTTGGGCCGTGACAAGTGAAGAAGAGCCTGGCATGGGTGGACCCCAGGACTCTAGCAAAGTGGCCCATGGGAAGAAGAAGTAGGTACGGGATCTCAAAGACCCAGCATCAGCGAAGAGGGGAGGGGGTCCACCTGATTAAGCAAGGAAGATCTCTTGCTGTCAAAAAGCAAAAACAAAGACATGCAATCTGGGACCAAGTCCTCAAGAAAGGCACAGGAGGGCAACTTGCAGAAGCTCTGGAGGAAAGATGGCGAGGGTGGTAGTCCCCCATGGAGAGAGAGTTGGATGGATTGGCAGCTCCGGCAAGGGAGCAGGTGGTCACCAAGAAGTCCTGAAGCAGTGTTTTCAGGACATACGTGACAAAATTACTGAAACACTTCAGTCGCAGCTGAGCAGCATGCAGGTGGATCTCTCCTATGCATTGCAGGAGATAAAAGGGGATATAGCGAATTTGGAAGAACACGCTCTCTTCTAGCAAGTTAAGAATTACCCTGAACGATTTGTTTTACCATGTATGTTTGTAAATGTTTGTTTTGTTTGTTGGTGCCCTCATGCCTCAGGGTCAATGGTGCGCAGTACAAATAAAATAAAATAAAATTTAAAAAAATCAAGGACTCTCGACCTCAGATCTCCAAGTCGACATCAGCAATCACTAAGACTGCATCGCTACAGGATCCCCAATTTGCTGCCTAACCTTAGGGAATAGCCCGACCATGTTGCTGAACACCTCCATTAAGCAGTCGCTATACCAATCCAAATCACCCCCTACCAACGGCATACCTATTATTATGCCACCACCCGTTCAGCTGCTGCCCCCACCAACAACTCCTGACTGCCGCCTATCCTATTTCTCACTGCCCTCAGGCCAATGGGTTTATACAAAGATGCCCACAATGCCTCCCGTTGCAATACCCACAAACGTGCTCCCGCTACATCTCTCGAGCTACAACTTACCCACTAATTTGGCCACCAACACTTCCGCTGCCACCCTAAGTCATCCGATTACTGCTGACGTTGATGCGACTAACACATGATTGGCAACACAACCGTCGATGAACAGAATGGCCTCACTGTACACCTGTCTATCTGCCTAAATGACTTGCATGCCGCTCATTGCATTGGCCCCACTGGCCTTGTTACTAAGTGAGCCCACTCCACCAAATGTCTGCCTGTATACCCTGATGCTAATGTCATGTATTATAGAAAATGCGTGCTTTTGTTTGGTGACCCAGCCACTGTTAGCATTCCCATAGCCCCGTTTTCTGTTCAACATTCATTTACTCACCTCCTAACATCAGATGTCTGCATCACCTCCATGCCTAGCTATCCGAATTGGATAATACTTCTACCAATATACCCTAGCACGCACAACTTTGACCTAGATGAAAGCCCCAGCGCTTCTCCCTCCACCTCGAATAATGCATCCCGCAAACACCCTTCACGCCCATCACCACCTTCTGCATAGACGGTGCCCATATGCTCGCCTGCTCACTGTAGGAACGCAATAGCACTATCAGACATACACATACGTGCATGCATGGACCACCTGGCAGCCACAATGGACAGCTGCCACTACTCCACTAGCCCAATGACCATGGCACCCATCAGCCCCCCCACTCACACAAGGCCCAATGAAGACACCACATCTCCAGTATTAACCTTACGCTCAACTGTTCTGTGTACTGTCCCTGCAAACAGCTTGCACATCAACCCCTCACCCACAAATGACAGCACAAGGACAAACCTTCTCACACCATGAAGGCTTCTGAGCAGACCAGCGGCCTGGTGAAACCCAAACCCACATGCACAATGACCACCCACAACTACCATCCACGCATACCAAACCAGCCCAATACCACCCCAGTCCCCTTGCCCACACCGTTCCTGCCTCCCCTCCAAATCACCTCACACAATTGCCACACCTCTCTGCTCAATACTTCCACACCAGAAACCTTACCCTACACAAGGATATCCCGTCTGGCAAGGCTTGGAAATAGAAGATTCCTACAGCCCCGCACACTGTATCCACTCCTCCTGCTTGGTATTCAAGGCACTCCGCAACCATGCCTTGGTGAATCATGACCAGCTCGACTCAGATCCAGAACATCCCCCATCCACCCCACCCATCCCACAAACTTCAAAGAGGACACCTAAGCCCTCTCTCCCATTCCTCCTGCACCAAACTGCCACACTAAAGTCACAACCAGCACTCAAACAACTCAATGGCCTCAAAGGTGACCTACTGAACGCCCGCTCACTGGGAGCCTACGCCATAGACATCAATGACCTAATACTCGAACACCAACTCAAATTGTTTATTGTTTACCATCACAGAATCTTGGCTCCATGAAGCATCCGGCCTACTTCTCTCCATGGCCATCCCGCCTAACTACACCATCCTCTGGGCTGATCGCCTCAAGACCTCCAGCAGCAAAGTAGTGATCATCACTAGATCCTCACTCCAGTTTAGAGCTTGCCCCATCCCGGAGACACCAGGCCATGAAATACTACTAACTAAATTGTCCATCAACCCTAAAACCAACATCATCATATTCCTTATCTACCGTCAATATAACAATTCCAGTCATCCCAACCTAGACATTCCTTTACTTATCACCCCATTCCTTAAACCTGCTACCAGATGTATCATCTTAGGTGATATCAACTTGGGATTCAAGGACATGGCCGACCGGAGAGCAAGGGCACGTACCCTTGTGCTGGATCACACAACTAATTGATGCCCCACCCATAACAAATGCCAGACACTCGACTGGCTGCTCACATCTAGTGTCACTGTTGACATCACTGCCATACATGCAATCACATGGTCTGACCACTTCCTGATCCTCTTTGACCTTGCTACTGCTGCACCTATCACCACCCAGACCGCCAAGCCAAAATCTATATTGGTTAGGAACATTAGGAACCTATCACACGAGTCCCTGAAACCCACCTTGACAGCTCTTCTGCAAGTGGACCCCCACTTAGACAACCTGAATCCTACCAACATCGCAAACCATTACCATAATTGTCTCCTCACCACCATGGACAACCATGCCCCCTGTTGGGAAAAAAACCTTAAACCCATAAGACAATCAACACTTTGTTTACCCTTGACTCCCTGCACAGAAGAAAAAGAGCCCTAAAACACCTCCACAAAAAAAGCCCTCCTCCGGCACCAAACCCACTCTTGCCACTGCTAATTTCTATTACAAATCAACCGTCATCACCACCAAAGCTAATACCTTTAATGAGCACATTAATAATGCAAGCTCATATACCAAAGAACTCATCATCCTGAGAGAGCTCGAAAGCCCCACCGCCCACCCTTGCTGATAAATCCTGGTGTACCACTATCCAAGATGCACTAACGCACAAATTCACCACCCTATCCACTAAGGCACCCGCCACTGCCTCACCAATATTGCCTCCTAATGCCAACCCTGCCAATATTCCCCATTCAAGTTCTACACTGTCTCACTAGATTAAGTACTTTCAGCTATCTGCTCCATCAAACCCTCCAATTGCAAAGGAGACGCCTGCCCAGCCCATGTAGTCAAACTCTGTGCGCCCACCCTGGCCCTTACCATCACAAGCTTTATCAATGCCTCCTTCCTAACTAATGAAGTACTGCTCAACATTAAAATCGCATGGATGACCCCTCTCCTAAAAAAAAAAAAAAACACAACTCTACCATCCAAACTAGCTACCGTCCAATCACCACTGTGCCTTTTCTCCTCAAAATCCTTGACCAGATGGCCAACTTTCAAATGCAAAATTTCCTTGAACATAACCACCTACTTGGTAAAAGATAATCAGGCTTCCGGCCCAAACACAGCAACGAGACCGCTCTCCTAAACCTCAAAAATCAAATAGACAACTCCTCCTAGACCATTCCATTGCCTTCGAGGTCGACCACATTACACTCTGCCGACATCTAAAACAGCATTTCCACTTCACCTCTGAGGCTGCCACCTGGATACGCACTTTTCTTAGCGACTGGACCACTAGAGTCTTCACAGGGGAAGCATCTGCCGATCTCTTAGGTGTTCCACAGGGATCCTGTCTCTCGCCCACAAACTACAATGCCTTTACTAAGCCGCTTTTGGACCTCCTGGACTCCATCAGTGTCATCTACACCATCTTTGCAGATGACACCCAAATACGTATTCCCATCTCAGGCAACTTTTATCAAAACTCCATCACCATAAATTCTGTGTACAGCACCATTCAAAACTGGATCACCACACACAATCTATGCTTGAACAATTAGAAAACCGAGCTTCTCGTTGGCGGCTCCCCCCACCGCCTCAAACACCTTGACCCTTCCTTCTCATTCACATACATAGATGGCACTGCCATCCCTGTCTTAAAGAATGTAAAGACTCTAGGAGTCTATTTTGATTGAGTGATTTCGGTCAAAGTTAGGTCTTATTCCTGGGCGAGTCCTATCTTTTAGTTATTTTTTCCGTTGTCAGCACGCTTGGACCCCATTAATTGTGACCAATGCAATAATATACAGTATTCTTTTCTCCAAACTGAGCCCTGTTGCAGTGCACCAACTGTAAATATTTATGACATCTTAGAAATGAGTTTCACTGGTACATGATTACTTTGATAACCAAAAGGAAACAGATGTATTCCTTTGTTTTTTTCCAATACTTTTTTCTTCATATAATTTTATTCTGAATGCACCTTTCACAAGTCAATTGTATCTTCATTGATTGTTTTCACATTCATATGATTATATTCACTAATCCACCTTTCACAAATTAATTATTACTTAATTGATTATTTTCACATAAAAAATCCTCCATGTGATTAGATTTTAAGTAATCCCAAATGTATCTCTTCTCTCAACACGTGTTTCTCCATGGACTGGTTTCCATGGTTCTTCAGGAGAGACTCTCACTGGGAAAGAATTCAGCATTACCAATGTATACCTCATTTTCCGCTTTATTCTCTTCTTTCTTTCTTACCTTTTGTTCCTATATATTTTCTTTATATTAGTAGTGTTTCTAATGCCTGAGTGAGCGCACCCTTGGGTTAGATTATCCAAGCAGCGTCCATTCCGCGCCTGGCGTCTATCTTAAAGCTGAACTGACCAATGCAAAACCTGTGACTGCATTATCCTTCTCCACGGCCTACAACTTCTGCACATCTCACTGAGCACACAATTTCTGACACCAGCTAACTGCCTCGTCCTACCACATGCATTAATCCTCTCAAAACTGGACCATTGCAACATACTCCTCATGGGCACCTCTGCAACTAACCCAGCTAAATTGCAGCTTCTGCAGAATAAAGAGTTCCGTGCCACACTAGGAATCAAGCACACAGACCACATTTCCATTATAAGAGAGGTACACTGGCTTCCTTTAAAAGCCTGGATTGACTTCAAAACCATATCCCTCACAGACAAATGTGTTTATCAAGTAGCACTCTCCTACCTCAATGACTCGCTTAACAAAAAACACAGATTCAGAACCCTTAGGTCAAACGCTGGCCTTTCTCTGGTCACCCCCGTTTCAGAAACAAAAGGGCAGGTATCTGCAGCTTTGGGGTCACTGCACCCACTCTCCTGAACACCCTCCCAATGAACATCAGAAACAAACAATCTTACAATGTCTTAAAAAAAAACGTGTAAAAACATGGCTTTTCAACAAGTATGACTAACATTGTATGTATGTAACCAAAATTCCTTAATGAAATTAACGCTGTGATACCTCAGTGTTTGGGTGTTATATAAATACCAAAATAAAAAACATTTTTTAAAAAAATGGGGAATAGGGGAGGTTATGCTGGTATAAGGTGACTCCCTTGGAGACCTCCCGACGAAAGCCCAAAGGAAAGCTTGCGTGATGCTTCATATAGCAGCCTTGCTATGAGTGCCTCAAAAGTGGAAGCAGAAAGTTGCCCCAATGGAAGACGAGTGGATCACTAAGATCTGGAATGGGTGACTTATTCGATTCAGGGGGAGCATCTGAAATTCCGGGCGGAATGGGCCTTGATTCTGTCATTCCTTCAAGATGACTTTCATGTGGTTTAGTGCCCACAGAGACTTTGAGTGTTGGGTTTGACTTCATAGGATCTCGTATGAGAAAGGGGGTAACAGCAGGCTGTCCACGGGGTAGGTTTGTTGTGTCGGAGGGGGAATGGGTAGGGTAGAAGGGAGGAGGGGTAGTTTATCTTTGTTGAAATGTCAATAAAACACATGAAAGAAAATAATAACATGTTTATAAAATTGATATAAAATGCATATAAAAATGATTGGGTTCAGTAAATTTGATATAAAAAAATGCTGAGGGTCTTATCAAATTTATATAAAATGTATATTAACTTCATATCAACTTGATGTCAAAGAAGCAGGAGTGGGAAAAGGGGCAGGGCCAAGACCGAAATGGGGCAGGCCACCTGTCAAAATTTAACATTGAAAGAAAATGGAGAACAGGAAGTGCTGCAGAACAGCAAATGAGACGAGCAGGACAGTCTGATGGGAAAGCAGTTGAGACTGGAGTTGCTGGGACACTTGCAAATACTGCTGTTTGAGAGGGGGAAAGGGCAACGTAGGGCAGGCAACAAATGCTATACGGTGAGAGAGAGGGAGGGTGAGGGCAGGAATGGAAGGGACAGTGCAGGGACTTGTTCCTGACCATGACGCAGTCACATGAAATCATCACGGAGAATGGCACAGGGGCAATAAGAGAGGGACTCGGAGAGTGAAATGGGAAGGCAGATGGAGAGAACATTTTCTGCTGGGAACTGCTGCGTTAACCTCCCTCTACAAATAAACTAAATTTAGAACACGCAACTGTGTTTCAAGTGGGTCAGTTAATCTCCACAATAACAATGAAGATTAGATGAATTACAGCGTGCGATAAACCAACCACTAGAGAGAAAAGTGCTTACAGAAAGAAGCGTGCAGTCAGTGTTGGGAGGTGCATAATGAGGGCGGCGCCAAACATGTCACAACAAGTTACAGCACCTCCAGCATTTTAGCCACTCCACATGCACACTAAACATTCCCCGCAAACCAATTAAGATATTCGGCGTATTCCTACACGATACTAATTGCAAGAAGCAGCAGCAAAGTGAATGGCAGACACTCCAATAAATGCATTGGGCATAGAAGGACAAAAGGTATTCTCGACACTTCCAGAAAAAAGGACGAGGATGGTGCAGCCATAAACAAGTAAGAAAAGGCACTGACAAGGAAAGCTAGGAAATTGTATGTGAAAAGAGGAATGCTGCACAAAGGCTGAGCTCCTACAACAGACTTCCAGGTTAAAGTGAATCTGCAGAAAACGTCTTAACAACCAGAAGGGAACTGGCCAGCCTTTGCCAATCCTGGAACACCCAAGTCATCATGCTAAGAGTCTTGATGGCAGGGTCGAACTGGGACAAGAAATAGGCCCCTAGATTAGAAAAAAGGGGCCCTCAAACCATCATCTGTGAATCGCGTCAATTCACAATGTGCTCTAGAACCTTGAAACGTCTCATGTGCTTGATGGATTTATCAATAATCATCTCAGACCCTAATAACCGGATGGACTCAAAGAATATGGCAAAGTACTACTTTATTGTCAGCATGAATAAAGTAGGGAAATCGGGTGAACAAAAAGTTCACGCACTCACACTTCGCTTTTAGTTACACAAAGGTTTTATACCAAAATGTACGTCAGCTATGACTTCATCCTATGTGGCACACTTTAAAAACCTATTAAGGGATTAGTTAAGGGAACATATATACCTATATATCATATAATTATTAGTACTTCCCCTGGATGCCCTTTATCTGATAGGCACACCTTGAACCACCTCTAAATACGTATAGTACTGATTATAGCAGAATAATAGCAGTGGATTAGCCCTTGCAATATTGTATAGCATGTTGCTACATAGACCTTATTGGTTGGCATTCTCTCCCATCCTTGGACCTTCGGCTTGTTAGCAGCATGTCAGCAAAACGAAACTTGGGTGCAGAGAACAATGTCAGACTACTACCCACTTGCCCAATTAGTCCATCATCTCTCATCGGTCAGACCCTGAGCCGAGGCTTCTTCTTTATAGTTGACCTTGTACCCTGCTCTCTGTTCTGGGGCATTCAAGGGAGTGTAGGTACATCATTATCTTCATCTGAAGCTTAATGAATAGTCCTTGTTTTTGACTTCTGAATCACGTGCATGTTTTTAATGTTGCTCTATTGAATACTAGGTCACTGGGGAAATCAGCTTTTGATATCCATGATTTTATCCTGGACAATGATATAGACATTCTAGTTCTTACTGAAACTTGGCTTAAGGACTCCAGTGGCCCCATCATTGAGGCAGCCACTCCCAGAGGCTTCTACTTTTTTTGGGCAAAATAGAGAATGCGGTACTGGTGGTGGCATAGCACTTTTTGCTAGGGATGAAATTAATTTCTCACAGGCATCCACAACCTGTGAGGGTTGAGAACTGCTTCACCTGAAAATTCATTCCTCTCCTGATCCTGTTCACTGAATTAATTTTCTTGTGATCTACCGCCCCCCAAATGAGAAGCCAAACTTTAACGAGGATCTCATGGCTATCCTAACTAACTTCAATACTCCTAATTCATCCACCTTACTCAAGGTACATTTTAATAGCTGGAAGGGAAACCCCGCTGATAAAGAAGCGATCTCCCTTGAATTGGATTTAAAGAGCATCAATATTTTAATCCACAACAATGAACGGACACATGGGTAACATTCTGGATTACTTTGCAACAAGAAATATGAAGGTCTACTTGATTCAAACCATCCCCTGTGTCTGGTCAGACCATTTCTCTGTGGTTTTTTTAAATAACTTTTCCTGAAAAATGTATTTCTCCACTGAAACCCTTCAGAAAGGAACATGAACAGTGTGACATCAAAATATACATTCTTAATAACATTGGAACACACATCAGATCTTGATCCAATGGACCAGCTACTTGCAAAATATGATTCTGCCATGAGCGATATGTTGGATAGGATAGCTCCTGTTAAAACAAAGGTGCTTAGAGATAGGCAAAATCACCTGAGTTGGTTTTCCCCTCAGCTTATTAAATTAAAACAGGAAAAACGACGAGCAGAACGCAAATGGAACAAAGCCCAGATGGACGAAAAAAAACTATCTGGAAAAATAGGAGCATAGGGAAAATATTTTTTATCCTAAAAAAAACTTTTATATGGCTGAAATTGAGGGATCTTCCAAAAGTACAAGAAAACTTTTTCAAATCTTGAGAACCCTGGAAAATCCCCACCTTTAATCAGATTTAGCTTCACCCACTAAGGAAGATTGCTGCAAGGTTCAACAAGCCTTCTGAGACAAGATTACCACAGCTCATGTGAAAATGTTGGCAGATTCAGCTTCAATCTCTGAACCTGTCCACATAAAGGCCACCTTAGGTGAGGATACAATATTTTTCAATTTCTCCACTTTCTCTGTGCAAACCATGGAGGAAGTCCTTAAGAAAATGTGCCCCACTTGCTGTAATGGTGATGCTCTTCCAGTCAAAATGATTTTACACAATATTAGCATCTTTTCTCCTTTCTTAACCCACTTTCCTGATGCCACTTTTCGACACTGCACGATTCCTAAAGAGGTTAAGAAAGTTGTAGCCTCCCCATTATTGAAGAAGACAGGTAAAGACCCTACAAATCTCAATAACTATAGACCTATTATGAATGTGCCTTTCCTCCTGAAAGTCATGGATCGAGTAGCCACTTTGCAGCTACAAAAACATCTCGAAGAGGCTAATATCCTTCATTCTAGGCAATCTGGCTTCAGAAAGCACCATGGCATGGAAAGCGCGCTACTTGATCTTCAGAGCTAGATGATGGAATGTATGGAGAAGAGTAAAGCAGGAATATTGATGCTTCTCGACCTACCTGTGGGTTTTGTCCTACTGGACCACAAGACACTTTTATCCACACTGTCCTCAGTAGGTCATTGCTCTCCATCAGCTGTGAAATGGCTGAAGTCTTTTCTGTCTACCTGTGGAGTGCTGCAGGGAGCTTGTTTATCCCCTACACTCTTTAACATCTATTTACGCCCCCTGTGTAATATCTTGGATAAAGCAGGGGTGAATTTACTAACTATGCTGACGATACTCAGTTGTTGGTAGAACTAAGTGGAAATTATAGTGAAGACTTGAAAACTATACAGAATATCTATCGAATCATCAAGGATTGGATGACTCAACTTTGGCTATGTCTCAATAGTGGAAAGACTGAGCTGCTGGTTTTTGGATCTTCCCAAGCAAGGTCAAAATTGGGGCTGTTAAATACAGAACTTAACATTGATGGCCATTCCATTAGGGTCTTAGACCAGCTCAAGAAGTTGGGAGTGATAGTGGATCAGTCACTGGGTGCAGATTCTCATGTAGCAAATGTTGTAAAAAAAAATCCCAGTACCACCTGAGGTACCACCTGAGGCTCCTTAGGTTGGTCAAACCATATGCTATCAGTCAAAACTGCAAGACCTTGGTTAGAGCCATAATAATGCCACGCATTAATTATTGTAATGCCTTACTTGAGGGGGGCCAGTAAAAACTGGATACAGAAACTCCAGGTCTTTCAGAATGATGCGGTCCATATTGTAAAAGGTGTCTCCAAATGGGAGCATATAACCTCGGCCAGGAGGGAACTTCATGGGCTCCCTGTTGCCTTGAGGATTACCTTCAAGATTTTGACTCTGACACATAAATGCCTCTATGGGCTTGCCCCTATCTATCTGAAGACTTGCCTCACCCATCAAACACAGGGTAGGTCAACCAGATCAAGCAACACCAATCGTCTTGTCTGCCCCAGGATTAAGAGAAGCAGAGGCAAAGGTCGCTCTTTTTCAGTAACAGCCACTCTTGCTTGGAATGATCTTGCAGCCAAGATGCGGATAGAGGAGAGCCTATTAATCTTTCGAAAAAAGGCTGAAGACCCTTTTATTTAACTAAGTAAATCCGACTCCACCCAATGACTGCTTCTTGTCCAGAACTCTCTTTTTCTGTAACCCCTTGGCTGCTTGTGTCCTTGTCTGTGATCTGGTTTTTGTCTAATGTTATATGTGCGCCCTGATGCCTGCGGGCTCTGGTGCACTATAAACATAACATAACATAAGAGGAGACCACAGATTTGTCCATTTCGTTCTTCTATTTACTACTATTTGATCTCATTAAGCTGAGTGTCATTACCCTCCTTGGCCTCGGAAGTCTTGCTCACTCCACATTGCATAGGCTTTTAGCATCCTTAATTGTCCTATACGTGGCTCTCACAGATGTTTTCATCTGCGCTTAATCTAAAGGAAATATGTCTTATGCACATGGGCTATCCTTGTGACTCCCTTTGTGCTTTCCAATTATTCCTTGATATGGCATCTTTGGTCCTAGGCCAATAGACTCACACAAATCTGTTTTTTCAGCGCCTCTTGATTCTGCAGCCCTGGTCTGTCTTAAAGGTAGCTTGAATGGTTTTAATACAAGTCCAGTGTCCATCTTTCTGTCATGGCCACTTTGGCCACACTATACTTTCTTCTGCAGCAAGCTTCTATATGTCTCAGCTACCTTGCGTTTTCTGCATGTGTACATTCACTTCATGTCTTCTCACTTACTACTCTAGTGCATATCATTTCTTTGTCTTCAGATAGCACAGTGAGTAGAGCGCTCGCTCTGACATCCGTGCAGAGCCTGCTGAAGCAGGTTTGAATCCTGGCAGGGCCAAAGTCAGCCTTACAGCCTTCCGAGGTCAATAAATGGGCACCACACCATGGGAAATAAGCAGCGCTCAGATACCTGAGTGTTGGTAGCGCTATATAAATGCACAAACAAAACAAACAAATATTTCTCTTATTACTTTGTTACATCGTCATCCTGTAAGGATTTGCATATCATGTCAGTGTGTGTCACTTATTGCTCTTCGATACCCAATGGTGTGTGCAGACATCCTTACACCCTTTCAGTGCGAGGGCCCATTCGATATGGTTGTCTGAGTGCATATCGTCTCTCATACACTCAATGCAGTAATAGGATGATACCTGGGGTCCCACATAGAGCCATTCTCCTAGTATTCCAGTATGACAGAGGTGAGGGGTGGGAGCTACTGATGACGTGTCTACCTTCTCCTCTACATTCCCCCTCTGGTTGATTCCACGACCACCTCTTCTTCTTCAATCTTCTTTATCTTCTCTTCCTAATTTTATTTCTTTGGGATGCATACTTTTGTCACCCCCCTCATGTCACCTAGATTGTCTATATGCTCATTCACACTCCAGGTCATGTGAAAGCATTCCTCAGTCGATTGACAGAATACCCAACGCCCAATATAGTTCTTATGATCCTTTCGGTAGTAAAACCTCTTCCCTGGGTGTGCCAACCAACTGTTCTTTATATTCTCACGAGTGATGTCTTCTGTCTGCTGTGTATGGTCACCATTCACATCTATCATGATCTTCGTTCCAACAGCTTTCTTAGCAATCTTCTTGCATTGCCCTAATATTATCCTCATGAGGCAGAATTCTAGCAGTACCAATACTAGTATTGCTCCAAGTATCCTGAAGGCATTCCCCAGCCAGGTCAGGTCCATGAAAACAGAGACAAGAACCAGTCATCATCATCTGGCTCATCAGCTTCATCTTCCATCTTTGTATGCTGGGTTGTCAGGAAACATATTGCTTCTGTCAAAGCTCCATTTCCTCAATCATGGGCAGGTGTAAATGTACAACAGGAAGGCCCAATCATGGTGCACACGCCTCCTTCCATTGCTGTAATTAAGTCCAGTACATACCTGTTCTGGAGGATCAACAGTCTGATTGCCCTAAATTCTTCCTTGCTTGCTTTAAATCCTTCTATTGTCGCATCGATAATTTGTAGCAGATCCCATCTGGTTATTTGTAATCACTTGGCATTCACTGCAGTCTGGAGTCATGGCATAAATATGGATGTAAATAGCATTGCTGTTCTGCTGAACAATCTATGTTCCTCTTGAATGTCGTCATATGTTTTTATTGACTTTGATGAGAAGTTGTTCTCCCTCTTCAGCCAGTGGAGATTGAGCAACATCATTTTCCTCTGTTACTCATTTATTTTTGGGAACTCATCAATATGAAGATCACTTTGGAGAATCACTAATGCAGGAACATGTATGACCACGATAGACCATATTCCTCCCCAATTCTTAGGCAGCTGCATGCTCTGAATCCACAGGCCCAATATTGATCCATCAGCACAACAGTTCCTTCATTCATTCCTGGTACCTCAAGTATCTGCTTACATCCTTTATTTTCTCCAACTAGAACAAGGCCTTTGTTTCTGAAGCATGTTGTCACATTAGTTACTGGTTTTATAGACATTGGTCCTGCTTCCTTATCAACCATGTTAGCAGCTTCAAATACGTTGCCCATGACTTTAGGCATATATTCACTATTTGCACTATGCTCACTGGTTCCTTCTTTAGTAAGTGTTCAGTATAAGATAACATTCCTTCTTCCCATCCTGTACTAGTGGCAACTTGTCCATATACCAATAGCTGAGGTCTCTCGCAGCATGCTGGTACTCCTGCTCTTTCCACTATGTCTGAACATTCCATCCTCTTAATTTCAGCAACCTTTATTTGTTCTCCAACCTGGGATGGGTATATAAGAATCTTGCTTGTCCAACCTATCTCCATTTCCATCTTCTGTGTTTTCACATAGGCATCTTGATATCAGAATGTTCTCCTTGATCGCCATCATAGGTTTGCCCATCTTCCTTCGAATTGTGCATGCTGCTAGATGTCTGAGGCACTTCGCATCATGTGCTGTTATTTCTCTTGCAATAAATGTTCTGGCTGCATTCATAGCATAGGGGATGAGAGCACACACGTAGCAGCCTTCATCTGATGTACTCTCTCCCACCTCCTTCATGTGCTGATACCGCGTGTTACTCTTCAAATGGGCCAAATTATCAAGATATGTAGTTATTTTATAGCTTCATTATCTTCAACTGCATCGCTTTTAAATAAGAAAATGTATTTAATAACATCAGGGAATATGCTACACATGTTTTTATTAAGGATTACAGGAAATGTGTCATTGTCAACCACTGCATCTGCATTTCTAATCATTATGTGCCTAAATGGCATAATAATAAGGAAGAGAAGACAAATCATAAGGCAGAATGAAATCATAATCACCTTTCCAGAAAAACTCATTGACATTGATGGTAGTGCACCTCTCATATTTGGAAACCTTCCCATTTTGTTTTAATTCAATATGTAGCTTTGTTGCTCTTTTTTTAAAATCACACTTTTATACCAAAAACTGCAAAATAATAGCCACTATAATTCTTAAAATAAGATAATTGTTTTTGGGATTGCTAAGAAATGTCACAATGTCCACGTGTCGTCTTATCAGAGCTAGGTAAAACCGTAATATGTAAGTAAAAACAGCATAAAAGAATGTGTATAATGTTATTACAATGGGTAGCATAGGAAATGCAGTGTGCTCTGTTTCTTTCAGCTCCGGTACTTTAACGCATTGTTCCTTGTACCTACCTAAAAAAGTGCCAGGATTGCTGCAAGTCCATTAATCCTTTATGAAATTCAAGAAACACCAGTGTTTATTCCGAAGTGTTTTTAAACTACATAAATTCCCTTTCTTTAATCCTAGTAACCGATCTGGTCTGCATGCGCTGAACTTCTTCTCTTGCTTCACTGTCAGCAGATGCAGGAAGGGTCGATATGTCTCCTTTGTACAATTTGATGTCGTGTAGGTGCAGCCAGGCTCATCTTCTTTGTAGCTTGACAGCTGTGGAAGTTACTTCTTTTACTTCATAGCGTCCCTCGAAATAGGGTTTATTCCAAGCGCAGACAAATTTGCGTACCAGCACCTGGTCCCCTGGATATAAACTGTGTGACTTTAGTAGATTATCAGGATTTATTTTATTTTATTTTGGTATTGTTTTATAACATGCCGGTAACTCTACAAGCATCAGGGCATAGATCACAAACACTCGAGACCAAAAACACGGGACAATGGCGATGGTCCTAACGGAAAGGGAACTTTGTGTTGTTATTCAAATAGATGAATTTTCAGATCCTTTGCAAAAAGCAAAAGGTTGCTTTCTAAGCACAATTCTAGTGGAAGGGTGTTGCATGCCAGAGAGGCTATATGAGACTGATATAAGGTAATTTTCTCTTTCAAATAGCCAGGAGCATTGCCATATATTGTTTTGTGCACAAATACAAGCATCTTAAAAAGTATTCTAGCTTTGTTTGGCAGGCAACCAGTGGAGGGATTTTCAATGTTCCATGATGTGTTCTCCTCGTTGCACTTGTTTTATGATACAATTTGAAGGGCATGCAGGTCTTTTCCTGAAGACCCACCCAGAAGGGCATTACAGTAACCCATCCTAAATAGGATGGTAGCTCTCACCAGTGTTTCACAATTTAGGTCTGATTTTCTTAAAGGTAATCCATGTAAGTCTCAGTGTTTTTACTTTAGATAACGTTTTTATAATAGTTCCATCAAGCTGGGAGTTTTCATACCTGGAATCTAGTTTAGTTCTCATATGAGTGGAGCCAAAGATCAGCAGCTCTGTTTTTGCATCATTGAGACACATCTAGTGATTTCATATCCATTGCTTTACTGTCTTCAAAACTGCCTTCAAAACTGCATTTAACATGGAGCTATCCTGTTCATAGTCTCCAGACAGTTCTAACAGTAACTGAGTATTGTCAGCATAGTTCATAAACGTGACGTTTGCATCCTCCAGCAGTTCACAAAGTGGTTCCACGTAAAGATTAAACAAAGTTGATGACAGGCAGGCTCCCTGTGGGACTCCACATGGGATGGATTCAAAAATCCGATGACATGTCACCCCAATGGATGGCGGATACTCTGTCCGCCAGGAAAGATTTAATCCACTCTATTGCTCCAACTTTCTCCAAAGCAGCCAGTAAAATATGATCTAGTAAGTCGAAAGCTGCTGATAAGTCCAATAAGACCAGCATACCACCTCTCCCCGAGTCAACTAAATCTTGCATATTTCATTGCAGATCTAATAAAGCACTTTCCGTGCTATGTTGTGTTCTGAAACCAGATTGTTTAGGCTAGAAACCTTTATTTTGTTCTAGAAAGTTCTGCAATTCTTTGGTCGCCATTTTGTCTAATACTTTCAGTAAAAATTGTGTATTAGTGTTTGGACGTAAATTGGCACCATCATCAGGACTGTTATCTATGTTATCTATTTTTTTTACGTTTTTGATGCTTTTCAGTACCTAGTTGTGGTTGAAGGAGGCATTTATAAAAACGGAACAGAAAGGGACCAAAGATGTTCTTATGAGTGAGGATCATCTTAGATGGGATACTATCTCCTAAACAGGAGGTTGGGTGCATGCAATTAATTGATTGCATAAGTTGTGCAAGACATATTTCTAAATGAGAAAAATAGTTATTTTGTTTATGTATTTGGACATTTAAAGAGTTATCAAAGAGAGATGTTCTAATTTTATCACAAGCATTTAGAACTTTGTCCCCAAATGCCTTTTGGACTCTGATACAGTCCTCCACAGAAGGGATAAAGGAGCAAGGTTGTTGACATGGTTATTCAATTTTGTTTGAGATGCTAAATATGTGCTTAGTTTCATTTCTTGCATTTGCTATTTGCTGCTAGAAATACTTTTTCTTGGTTTCTAGTATTTCGCATGTGTACGTCTTAATGTCGTTTTCTGTGTGAGGACTGCTGTCATAACTTCTCAATTTGAATGAGAAAATAGGTAAAATACTTTATGATAGTCTGGAATCCCTAGCACAGGGGCTGTACTGATTACTGTTTTTAATTCTTTAAATCCTTCAGACATTTCATCTGTCCATCTTATATTACTTTTGTCTACCTGTGCTTCTTTCAGTTGCTTTAAAAGTGGTCCAGTATATGTACTGTAATCGATAACCCAGGCCCTGAAAAATTACATAGGCCTAATAAGTGTTGCATTTCTCTCCCTGTTTTAGGTTCTGAAGTTTTCATAACTGCTTCTGCTCTATCAAGTGTCTCTTCTCTCCATTCTTGATGGATCTACTGTCCTATATACAGGACCTCTTCCTGGCAGTATTGTAATTTTTCTTTGTCTACTTTATATCCCTTTTCTACTAATATGGTCATAAATCGAACTGAGTCTTCTCTACATCTTTCTTCTGTCTCATTGCATATTAATATGTCGTCTACATACTGAACTATTACACTTTCAAGTTGTACATTACCTAGGTCCATCTGATGCACCCTGTTAAAGATTGAGGGGGACTCACAGTACCCCTGGGGCAAATAAGTGTGTTTCAGACGCATATTTCTATACGAAAAGGACGTCAAATCTTCTGAGTCCTCATGAAGGGGTATTCAGAAGAACACATTTTTCATATCTACAACTGGAAAATATTTAGCCTCGGATGCGATAGTAAATAATATTGTAGCAGGATTTGGAACTAAAGGAAACTGCTTCGACAATATTGCTTAGGGGCGGGTATCCTGAATAAATCTCCATGACTCCCCAGTTGATTTCTTCACAGGGTATACACAGCCATGTTACATGGAGACTCAGATGGCACCAATATTCCCTACTTCATTAAAGCGGAAATGGTCTCAAATATGCCTTCATCCGCTTCTCTGGACATGGGATATTGCTTTGCTCGTGGTAAGATTGCTCTGGGTTTAAGCTTAATTTTAACTGCTACTACTCCTTTCAATAAACCCACGTCATATGGAATAGTAGTCCATAAAATATTAGGAACCTTTTCGAAAACCTTCCTGGAAAAATTATGGTTTCTTCTTTACCATCACCATTCTCTGTGGTATTTCTTTATTCTCTAATTTAATCCAATAATGGGATTTATGAAAAATACCAACTCATCTGAATAATCATCTCTAAAAAACTAATCTGTCAAATCTGTCAAATCTGTCAACCTATATCCTTTACGAGGGCTCTCTCACTTCTCTCCATCCTCTTGCCTCATCCTCTGTCCCATGGACAACTACCCTTTCATCTCTGACCACTGCTGCTTCCAATTCCAAGGGAATAATCTGTCCATCATCCATAGGTATTTCTGGTCTAAACAAAAACTCTTCGGGTATCCTCTATATTTTACCTACAAACCTGGGTAACCACATCAATAAAACAGTCTTCGTTCCAACAGCTTTCTTAGCAATCTTCTTGCATTGCACTAATATTATCCTCATGAGGCAGAATTCTAGCAGTACCAATACTAGTATTGCTCCAAGTATCCTGAAGGCATTCCCCAGCCAGGTCAGGTCCATGAAAACAGAGACAAGAACCAGTCATCATCATCTGGCTCATCAGCTTCATCTTCCATCTTTGTATGCTGGGTTGTCAGGAAACATATTGCTTCTGTCAAAGCTCCATTTCCTCAATCATGGGCAGGTGTAAATGTACAACAGGAAGGCCCAATCATGGTGCACACGCCTCCTTCCATTGCTGTAATTAAGTCCAGTACATACTTGTTCTGGAGGGTCAACAGTCTGATTGCCCTAAATTCTTCCTTGCTTGCTTTAAATCCTTCTATTGTCGCATCGATAATTTGTAGCAGATCCCATCTGGTTATTTGTAATCACTTGGCATTCACTGCAGTCTGGAGTCATGGCATAAATATGGATGTAAATAGCATTGCTGTTCTGCTGAACAATCTATGTTCCTCTTGAATGTCGTCATATGTTTTTATTGACTTTGATGAGAAGTTGTTCTCCCTCTTCAGCCAGTGGAGATTGAGCAACATCATTTTCCTCTGTTACTCATTTATTTTTGGGAACTCATCAATATGAAGATCACTTTGGAGAATCACTAATGCAGGAACATGTATGACCACGATAGACCATATTCCTCCCCAATTCTTAGGCAGCTGCATGCTCTGAATCCACAGGCCCAATATTGATCCATCAGCACAACAGTTCCTTCATTCATTCCTGGTACCTCAAGTATCTGCTTACATCCTTTATTTTCTCCAACTAGAACAAGGCCTTTGTTTCTGAAGCATGTTGTCACATTAGTTACTGGTCTTATAGACATTGGTCCTGCTTCCTTATCAACCATGTTAGCAGCTTCAAATACGTTGCCCATGACTTTAGGCATATATTCACTATTTGCACTATGCTCACTGGTTCCTTCTTTAGTAAGTGTTCAGTATAAGATAACATTCCTTCTTCCCATCCTGTACTAGTGGCAACTTGTCCATATACCAATAGCTGAGGTCTCTCGCAGCATGCTGGTACTCCTGCTCTTTCCACTATGTCTGAACATTCCATCCTCTTAATTTCAGCAACCTTTATTTGTTCTCCAACCTGGGATGGGTATATAAGAATCTTGCTTGTCCAACCTATCTCCATTTCCATCTTCTGTGTTTTCACATAGGCATCTTGATATCAGAATGTTCTCCTTGATCGCCATCATAGGTTTGCCCATCTTCCTTCGAATTGTGCATGCTGCTAGATGACTGAGGCACTTCGCATCATGTGCTGTTATTTCTCTTGCAATAAATGTTCTGGCTGCATTCATAGCATAGGGGATGAGAGCACACACGTAGCAGCCTTCATCTGATGTACTCTCTCCCACCTCCTTCATGTGCTGATACCGCGTGTTACTCTTCAAATGGGCCAAATTATCAAGATATGTAGTTATTTTATAGCTTCATTATCTTCAACTGCATCGCTTTTAAATAAGAAAATGTATTTAATAACATCAGGGAATATGCTACACATGTTTTTATTAAGGATTACAGGAAATGTGTCATTGTCAACCACTGCATCTGCATTTCTAATCATTATGTGCCTAAATGGCATAATAATAAGGAAGAGAAGACAAATCATAAGGCAGAATGAAATCATAATCACCTTTCCAGAAAAACTCATTGACATTGATGGTAGTGCACCTCTCATATTTGGAAACCTTCCCATTTTGTTTTAATTCAATATGTAGCTTTGTTGCACTTTTTTTAAAATCACACTTTTATACCAAAAACTGCAAAATAATAGCCACTATAATTCTTAAAATAAGATAATTGTTTTTGGGATTGCTAAGAAATGTCACAATGTCCACGTGTCGTCTTATCAGAGCTAGGTAAAACCGTAATATGTAAGTAAAAACAGCATAAAAGAATGTGTATAATGTTATTACAATGGGTAGCATAGGAAATGCAGTGTGCTCTGTTTCTTTCAGCTCCGGTACTTCAACGCATTGTTCCTTGTACCTACCTAAAAAAGTGCCAGGATTGCTGCAAGTCCATTAATCCTTTATGAAATTCAAGAAACACCAGTGTTTATTCCGAAGTGTTTTTAAACTACATAAATTCCCTTTCTTTAATCCTAGTAACCGATCTGGTCTGCATGCGCTGAACTTCTTCTCTTGCTTCACTGTCAGCAGATGCAGGAAGGGTCGATATGTCTCCTTTGTACAATTTGATGTCGTGTAGGTGCAGCCAGGCTCATCTTCTTTGTAGCTTGACAGCTGTGGAAGTTACTTCTTTTACTTCATAGCGTCCCTCGAAATAGGGTTTATTCCAAGCGCAGACAAATTTGCGTACCAGCACCTGGTCCCCTGGATATAAACTGTGTGACTTTAGTAGATTATCAGGATTTATTTTATTTTATTTTGGTATTGTTTTATAACATGCCGGTAACTCTACAAGCATCAGGGCATAGATCACAAACACTCGAGACCAAAAACACGGGACAATGGCGATGGTCCTAACGGAAAGGGAACTTTGTGTTGTTATTCAAATAGATGAATTTTCAGATCCTTTGCAAAAAGCAAAAGGTTGCTTTCTAAGCACAATTCTAGTGGAAGGGTGTTGCATGCCAGAGAGGCTATATGAGACTGATATAAGGTAATTTTCTCTTTCAAATAGCCAGGAGCATTGCCATATATTGTTTTGTGCACAAATACAAGCATCTTAAAAAGTATTCTAGCTTTGTTTGGCAGGCAACCAGTGGAGGGATTTTCAATGTTCCATGATGTGTTCTCCTCGTTGCACTTGTTTTATGATACAATTTGAAGGGCAGGCAGGTCTTTTCCTGAAGACCCACCCAGAAGGGCATTACAGTAACCCATCCTAAATAGGATGGTAGCTCTCACCAGTGTTTCACAATTTAGGTCTGATTTTCTTAAAGGTAATCCATGTAAGTCTCAGTGTTTTTACTTTAGATAACGTTTTTATAATAGTTCCATCAAGCTGGGAGTTTTCATACCTGGAATCTAGTTTAGTTCTCATATGAGTGGAGCCAAAGATCAGCAGCTCTGTTTTTGCATCATTGAGACACATCTAGTGATTTCATATCCATTGCTTTACTGTCTTCAAAACTGCCTTCAAAACTGCATTTAACATGGAGCTATCCTGTTCATAGTCTCCAGACAGTTCTAACAGTAACTGAGTATTGTCAGCATAGTTCATAAACGTGATGTTTGCATCCTCCAGCAGTTCACAAAGTGGTTCCACGTAAAGATTAAACAAAGTTGATGACAGGCAGGCTCCCTGTGGGACTCCACATGGGATGGATTCAAAAATCCGATGACATGTCACCCCAATGGATGGCGGATACTCTGTCCGCCAGGAAAGATTTAATCCACTCTATTGCTCCAACTTTCTCCAAAGCAGCCAGTAAAATATGATCTAGTAAGTCGAAAGCTGCTGATAAGTCCAATAAGACCAGCATACCACCTCTCCCCGAGTCAACTAAATCTTGCATATTTCATTGCAGATCTAATAAAGCACTTTCCGTGCTATGTTGTGTTCTGAAACCAGATTGTTTAGGCTAGAAACCTTTATTTTGTTCTAGAAAGTTCTGCAATTCTTTGGTCGCCATTTTGTCTAATACTTTCAGTAAAAATTGTGTATTAGTGTTTGGACGTAAATTGGCACCATCATCAGGACTGTTATCTATGTTATCTATTTTTTTTTCGTTTTTGATGCTTTTCAGTACCTAGTTGTGGTTGAAGGAGGCATTTATAAAAACGGAACAGAAAGGGACCAAAGATGTTCTTATGAGTGAGGATCATCTTAGATGGGATACTATCTCCTAAACAGGAGGTTGGGTGCATGCAATTAATTGATTGCATAAGTTGTGCAAGACATATTTCTAAATGAGAAAAATAGTTATTTTGTTTATGTATTTGGACATTTAAAGAGTTATCAAAGAGAGATGTTCTAATTTTATCACAAGCATTTAGAACTTTGTCCCCAAATGCCTTTTGGACTCTGATACAGTCCTCCACAGAAGGGATAAAGGAGCAAGGTTGTTGACATGGTTATTCAATTTTGTATGAGATGCTAAATATGTGCTTAGTTTCATTTCTTGCATTTGCTATTTGCTGCTAGAAATACTTTTTCTTGGTTTCTAGTATTTCGCATGTGTACGTCTTAATGTCGTTTTCTGTGTGAGGACTGCTGTCATAACTTCTCAATTTGAATGAGAAAATAGGTAAAATACTTTATGATAGTCTGGAATCCCTAGCACAGGGGCTGTACTGATTACTGTTTTTAATTCTTTAAATCCTTCAGACATTTCATCTGTCCATCTTATATTACTTTTGTCTACCTGTGCTTCTTTCAGTTGCTTTAAAAGTGGTCCAGTATATGTACTGTAATCGATAACCCAGGCCCTGAAAAATTACATAGGCCTAATAAGTGTTGCATTTCTCTCCCTGTTTTAGGTTCTGAAGTTTTCATAACTGCTTCTGCTCTATCAAGTGTCACTTCTCTCCCTTCTTGATGGATCAACTGTCCTATATACAGGACCTCTTCCTGGCAGTATTGTAATTTTTCTTTGTCTACTTTATATCCCTTTTCTACTAATATGGTCATAAATCGAACTGAGTCTTCTCTACATCTTTCTTCTGTCTCATTGCATATTAATATGTCGTCTACATACTGAACTATTACACTTTCAAGTTGTACATTACCTAGGTCCATCTGATGCACCCTGTTAAAGATTGAGGGGGACTCACAGTACCCCTGGGGCAAATAAGTGTGTTTCAGATGCATATTTCTATACGAAAAGGACGTCAAATCTTCTGAGTCCTCATGAAGGGGTATTCAGAAGAACACATTTTTCATATCTACAACTGGAAAATATTTAGCCTTGGATGCGATAGTAAATAATATTGTAGCAGGATTTGGAACTAAAGGAAACTGCTTTGACAATATTGCTTAGGGGCGGGTATCCTGAATAAATCTCCATGACTCCCCAGTTGATTTCTTCACAGGGTATACACAGCCATGTTACATGGAGACTCAGATGGCACCAATATTCCCTACTTCATTAAAGCGGAAATGGTCTCAAATATGCCTTCATCCGCTTCTCTGGACATGGGATATTGCTTTGCTCGGGGTAAGATTGCTCTGGGTTTAAGCTTAATTTTAACTGCTACTACTCCTTTCAATAAACCCACGTCATATGGAATAGTAGTCCATAAAATATTAGGAACCTTTTCGAAAACCTTCCTGGAAAAATTATGGTTTCTTCTTTACCATCACCATTCTCTGTGGTATTTCTTTATTCTCTAATTTAATCCAATAATGGGACTTATGAAAAATACCAACTCATCTGAATAATCATCTCTAAAAAACTAATCTGTCAAATCTGTCAAATCTGTCAACCTATATCCTTTACGAGGGCTCTCTCACTTCTCTCCATCCTCTTGCCTCATCCTCTGTCCCATGGACAACTACCGTTTCATCTCTGACCACTGCTGCTTCCAATTCCAAGGGAATAATCTGTCCATCATCCATAGGTATTTCTGGTCTAAACAAAAACTCTTCGGGTATCCTCTATATTTTACCTACAAACCTGGGTAACCACATCAATAAAACAGTCTTCGTTCCAACAGCTTTCTTAGCAATCTTCTTGCATTGCCCTAATATTATCCTCATGAGGCAGAATTCTAGCAGTACCAATACTAGTATTGCTCCAAGTATCCTGAAGGCATTCCCCAGCCAGGTCAGGTCCATGAAAACAGAGACAAGAACCAGTCATCATCATCTGGCTCATCAGCTTCATCTTCCATCTTTGTATGCTGGGTTGTCAGGAAACATATTGCTTCTGTCAAAGCTCCATTTCCTCAATCATGGGCAGGTGTAAATGTACAACAGGAAGGCCCAATCATGGTGCACACGCCTCCTTCCATTGCTGTAATTAAGTCCAGTACATACCTGTTCTGGAGGGTCAACAGTCTGATTGCCCTAAATTCTTCCTTGCTTGCTTTAAATCCTTCTATTGTCGCATCGATAATTTGTAGCAGATCCCATCTGGTTATTTGTAATCACTTGGCATTCACTGCAGTTTGGAGTCATGGCATAAATATGGATGTAAATAGCATTGCTGTTCTGCTGAACAATCTATGTTCCTCTTGAATGTCGTCATATGTTTTTATTGACTTTGATGAGAAGTTGTTCTCCCTCTTCAGCCAGTGGAGATTGAGCAACATCATTTTCCTCTGTTACTCATTTATTTTTGGGAACTCATCAATATGAAGGTCACTTTGGAGAATCACTAATGCAGGAACATGTATGACCACGATAGACCATATTCCTCCCCAATTCTTAGGCAGCTGCATGCTCTGAATCCACAGGCCCAATATTGATCCATCAGCACAACAGTTCCTTCATTCATTCCTGGTACCTCAAGTATCTGCTTACATCCTTTATTTTCTCCAACTAGAACAAGGCCTTTGTTTCTGAAGCATGTTGTCACATTAGTTACTGGTCTTATAGACATTGGTCCTGCTTCCTTATCAACCATGTTAGCAGCTTCAAATACGTTGCCCATGACTTTAGGCATATATTCACTATTTGCACTATGCTCACTGGTTCCTTCTTTAGTAAGTGTTCAGTATAAGATAACATTCCTTCTTCCCATCCTGTACTAGTGGCAACTTGTCCATATACCAATAGCTGAGGTCTCTCGCAGCATGCTGGTACTCCTGCTCTTTCCACTATGTCTGAACATTCCATCCTCTTAATTTCAGCAACCTTTATTTGTTCTCCAACCTGGGATGGGTATATAAGAATCTTGCTTGTCCAACCTATCTCCATTTCCATCTTCTGTGTTTTCACATAGGCATCTTGATATCAGAATGTTCTCCTTGATCGCCATCATAGGTTTGCCCATCTTCCTTCGAATTGTGCATGCTGCTAGATGACTGAGGCACTTCGCATCATTTGCTGTTATTTCTCTTGCAATAAATGTTCTGGCTGCATTCATAGCATAGGGGATGAGAGCACACACGTAGCAGCCTTCATCTGATGTACTCTCTCCCACCTCCTTCATGTGCTGATACCGCGTGTTACTCTTCAAATGGGCCAAATTATCAAGATATGTAGTTATTTTATAGCTTTATTATCTTCAACTGCATCGCTTTTAAATAAGAAAATGTATTTAATAACATCAGGGAATATGCTACACATGTTTTTATTAAGGATTACAGGAAATGTGTCATTGTCAACCACTGCATCTGCATTTCTAATCATTATGTGCCTAAATGGCATAATAATAAGGAAGAGAAGACAAATCATAAGGCAGAATGAAATCATAATCACCTTTCCAGAAAAACTCATTGACATTGATGGTAGTGCACCTCTCATATTTGGAAACCTTCCCATTTTGTTTTAATTCAATATGTAGCTTTGTTGCTCTTTTTTTAAAATCACACTTTTATACCAAAAACTGCAAAATAATAGCCACTATAATTCTTAAAATAAGATAATTGTTTTTGGGATTGCTAAGAAATTTCACAATGTCCACGTGTCGTCTTATCAGAGCTAGGTAAAACCGTAATATGTAAGTAAAAACAGCATAAAAGAATGTGTATAATGTTATTACAATGGGTAGCATAGGAAATGCAGTGTGCTCTGTTTCTTTCAGCTCCGGTACTTCAACGCATTGTTCCTTGTACCTACCTAAAAAAGTGCCAGGATTGCTGCAAGTCCATTAATCCTTTATGAAATTCAAGAAACACCAGTGTTTATTCCGAAGTGTTTTTAAACTACAGAAATTCCCTTTCTTTAATCCTAGTAACCGATCTGGTCTGCATGCGCTGAACTTCTTCTCTTGCTTCACTGTCAGCAGATGCAGGAAGGGTCGATATGTCTCCTTTGTACAATTTGATGTCGTGTAGGTGCAGCCAGGCTCATCTTCTTTGTAGCTTGACAGCTGTGGAAGTTACTTCTTTTACTTCATAGCGTCCCTCGAAATAGGGTTTATTCCAAGCGCAGACAAATTTGCGTACCAGCACCTGGTCCCCTGGATATAAACTGTGTGACTTTAGTAGATTATCAGGATTTATTTTATTTTATTTTGGTATTGTTTTATAACATGCCGGTAACTCTACAAGCATCAGGGCATAGATCACAAACACTCGAGACCAAAAACACGGGACAATGGCGATGGTCCTAACGGAAAGGGAACTTTGTGTTGTTATTCAAATAGATGAATTTTCAGATCCTTTGCAAAAAGCAAAAGGTTGCTTTCTAAGCACAATTCTAGTGGAAGGGTGTTGCATGCCAGAGAGGCTATATGAGACTGATATAAGGTAATTTTCTGTTTCAAATAGCCAGGAGCATTGCCATATATTGTTTTGTGCACAAATACAAGCATCTTAAAAAGTATTCTAGCTTTGTTTGGCAGGCAACCAGTGGAGGGATTTTCAATGTTCCATGATGTGTTCTCCTCGTTGCACTTGTTTTATGATACAATTTGAAGGGCATGCAGGTCTTTTCCTGAAGACCCACCCAGAAGGGCATTACAGTAACCCATCCTAAATAGGATGGTAGCTCTCACCAGTGTTTCACAATTTAGGTCTGATTTTCTTAAAGGTAATCCATGTAAGTCTCAGTGTTTTTACTTTAGATAACGTTTTTATAATAGTTCCATCAAGCTGGGAGTTTTCATACCTGGAATCTAGTTTAGTTCTCATATGAGTGGAGCCAAAGATCAGCAGCTCTGTTTTTGCATCATTGAGACACATCTAGTGATTTCATATCCATTGCTTTACTGTCTTCAAAACTGCCTTCAAAACTGCATTTAACATGGAGCTATCCTGTTCATAGTCTCCAGACAGTTCTAACAGTAACTGAGTATTGTCAGCATAGTTCATAAACGTGACGTTTGCATCCTCCAGCAGTTCACAAAGTGGTTCCACGTAAAGATTAAACAAAGTTGATGACAGGCAGGCTCCCTGTGGGACTCCACATGGGATGGATTCAAAAATCCGATGACATGTCACCCCAATGGATGGCGGATACTCTGTCCGCCAGGAAAGATTTAATCCACTCTATTGCTCCAACTTTCTCCAAAGCAGCCAGTAAAATATGATCTAGTAAGTCGAAAGCTGCTGATAAGTCCAATAAGACCAGCATACCACCTCTCCCCGAGTCAACTAAATCTTGCATATTTCATTGCAGATCTAATAAAGCACTTTCCGTGCTATGTTGTGTTCTGAAACCAGATTGTTTAGGCTAGAAACCTTTATTTTGTTCTAGAAAGTTCTGCAATTCTTTGGTCGCCATTTTTTCTAATACTTTCAGTAAAAATTGTGTATTAGTGTTTGGACGTAAATTGGCACCATCATCAGGACTGTTATCTATGTTATCTATTTTTTTTACGTTTTTGATGCTTTTCAGTACCTAGTTGTGGTTGAAGGAGGCATTTATAAAAACGGAACAGAAAGGGACCAAAGATGTTCTTATGAGTGAGGATCATCTTAGATGGGATACTATCTCCTAAACAGGAGGTTGGGTGCATGCAATTAATTGATTGCATAAGTTGTGCAAGACATATTTCTAAATGAGAAAAATAGTTATTTTGTTTATGTATTTGGACATTTAAAGAGTTATCAAAGAGAGATGTTCTAATTTTATCACAAGCATTTAGAACTTTGTCCCCAAATGCCTTTTGGACTCTGATACAGTCCTCCACAGAAGGGATAAAGGAGCAAGGTTGTTGACATGGTTATTCAATTTTGTATGAGATGCTAAATATGTGCTTAGTTTCATTTCTTGCATTTGCTATTTGCTGCTAGAAATACTTTTTCTTGGTTTCTAGTATTTCGCATGTGTACGTCTTAATGTCGTTTTCTGTGTGAGGACTGCTGTCATAACTTCTCAATTTGAATGAGAAAATAGGTAAAATACTTTATGATAGTCTGGAATCCCTAGCACAGGGGCTGTACTGATTACTGTTTTTAATTCTTTAAATCCTTCAGACATTTCATCTGTCCATCTTATATTACTTTTGTCTACCTGTGCTTCTTTCAGTTGCTTTAAAAGTGGTCCAGTATATGTACTGTAATCGATAACCCAGGCCCTGAAAAATTACATAGGCCTAATAAGTGTTGCATTTCTCTCCCTGTTTTAGGTTCTGAAGTTTTCATAACTGCTTCTGCTCTATCAAGTGTCACTTCTCTCCATTCTTGATGGATCTACTGTCCTATATACAGGACCTCTTCCTGGCAGTATTGTAATTTTTCTTTGTCTACTTTATATCCCTTTTCTACTAATATGGTCATAAATCGAACTGAGTCTTCTCTACATCTTTCTTCTGTCTCATTGCATATTAATATGTCGTCTACATACTGAACTATTACACTTTCAAGTTGTACATTACCTAGGTCCATCTGATGCACCCTGTTAAAGATTGAGGGGGACTCACAGTACCCCTGGGGCAAATAAGTGTGTTTCAGACGCATATTTCTATACGAAAAGGACGTCAAATCTTCTGAGTCCTCATGAAGGGGTATTCAGAAGAACACATTTTTCATATCTACAACTGGAAAATATTTAGCCTTGGATGCGATAGTAAATAATATTGTAGCAGGATTTGGAACTAAAGGAAACTGCTTCGACAATATTGCTTAGGGGCGGGTATCCTGAATAAATCTCCATGACTCCCCAGTTGATTTCTTCACAGGGTATACACAGCCATGTTACATGGAGACTCAGATGGCACCAATATTCCCTACTTCATTAAAGCGGAAATGGTCTCAAATATGCCTTCATCCGCTTCTCTGGACATGGGATATTGCTTTGCTCGTGGTAAGATTGCTCTGGGTTTAAGCTTAATTTTAACTGCTACTACTCCTTTCAATAAACCCACGTCATATGGAATAGTAGTCCATAAAATATTAGGAACCTTTTCGAAAACCTTCCTGGAAAAATTATGGTTTCTTCTTTACCATCACCATTCTCTGTGGTATTTCTTTATTCTCTAATTTAATCCAATAATGGGACTTATGAAAAATACCAACTCATCTGAATAATCATCTCTAAAAAACTAATCTGTCAAATCTGTCAAATCTGTCAAATCTGTCAAATCTGTCAACCTATATCCTTTACGAGGGCTCTCTCACTTCTCTCCATCCTCTTGCCTCATCCTCTGTCCCATGGACAACTACCCTTTCATCTCTGACCACTGCTGCTTCCAATTCCAAGGGAATAATCTGTCCATCATCCATAGGTATTTCTGGTCTAAACAAAAACTCTTCGGGTATCCTCTATATTTTACCTACAAACCTGGGTAACCACATCAATAAAACAGTCACTCCATCCAAAAATACTTTTGATCCAAAAGGAACTTCTCGTTATGCCTTCTGGCCTGTAAAGGCTAATATTAACTCCTTCACATTCACATAATGTATTCCTGGAATAGAGCACACTATCCCTTTGTCAGTAAAAAATATGGACATGTTAAGTTTTGTCATGAAGTCGCGCCCTAATATGTTAACTGGTGTCTGCCAGAATATATAATAATGGCATGGACACCTCATGTTCTTTCTATAGAGATTGGTAATTCATCTGTAAAAGGAACTAAGCTCATCACCCTAGAGAATCCCCATGCATTCATGGCTATGCCTGACATTGGGTATTTTCCCTCCGGACACAGGAACGAGTTACTCCAGTGTCTACAAGAAACAAGAATGTCTTTGCCTCCTATCCTCACCTTGACACTTGGTTCCTCTTGGGGATCCGTTGTCACTGATAGTACTGAACACACCAGGTCGCTCTGTGGACTGTACTATTGTGGATATAAATGCATTCCTGTACCCATGAAAGGATTTCCTCCTACCACGGTCACAATCCTTATTTTAGGTGTGAATGTTTGCGATACTCCTGTATTCATATTCCATTGTTGTACCATGGCCTGTTGTGTTTGCGCTTGCTGGTTTTGTAACTGCTGTCTTTGCATAGGCACTCGCTATGGTTGCCCTTGTGGCACTGGTGTTTGTTGTATTTGTGGCACCTATATCTGATTCTGTGTGTGATCTTAGGCATAATATTCCTGTGGTTCTGTATTGAAGAACGTAACCCACCCCCTTCTTGGAGCTTGCCAGTTTTGCTGCATACCCCCTCTACTTCTACATGTTCTGGCTATGTGTCCCATCCTCCCATGACACCAACATTGTTGTGGCTGTCCGCCATAAAATCCTCCGCCTCCCTGAGGGTTTAGAAATCCACCTTGTCTGCCTCTAGACCGTCCCCTCTTCATCTAGAGAACAAATTGCACCCGCTCTGATCCTAACGGTGTACTACATTGCTTTGCTGCACTGGTCGCAGTTCTTGTGTCCTCACACTTTCACTTTTTGTCAATACTGCTCCCTTTATAGCTAGTTTTGAAACAAATTTCCAAACTAACTTCACTTCCTCCTGCTTTCTACGCTCAGCTGTCTTCTTATTATTCTCCTGCAACAATCAGCACTGATGTACGATAGCCCATTGTATTTCTGACCATGGCTTCACTTCCATCCCTACCTGTTTCTTCATCTGCCATTGCACTGGCTCGGGCAATCCCTGACATAAAATGTGGTAAAATAATGCCACCATATTATCCCACAGTTCTCATCTCCAGACGCCATCTCTCTTTGTGAAAACAAAACCAAAATATCGAGGCTGAGTACCCCAAAAGGAAATACACCGAACACGGGTTACAAAGGAACATACAGAGATCTTTAATTTATACTGAATCAGTTACAAAGAAAAAAACAAGATCAGATAGCTATCGGCCCTCAGTGCAACACAGCGAACTCCAGCGTGATTCGGTGTATTCAGTGAGAGACGCTGTACATTAGAATTCGTTGCTCTTTTATACCATTTGCGAACACGATGTCCAACCCTATTTCGGGTTAATATTCCTCTAATACATTACTGATCTAGGGTTCATGCCGAGTTCGCATATCCACATGTAGCTAGTTTGCCTTTAATACATACGTCAAGAAGCCTACACGGCAACTGTGTGTTTTGGGATTTCCCATACAGGTCTTCTCAAACATAAATACAATGTAGATAAACAAGTGTTCTCATTTCAGTATTTGAATACATTGTTCTTAACATATGCTCGCAGATTAGTTTCATTGACGCAAGTAATCCTTTACACACAGGTCAACGAAGGACAAGGTCCCAGTTCACGACCTCAACAAGTGGCCTGCAGGCAAGTTACATATTAGCTACACACAGAGGTCAAAACGGCCATGTTGTATTTCAGAATGACATCGTCCACCATTTTAACTCACAGGGTGACTTTACAAAGCAAACCTAAAATGGCAGATTGACCTAAAATGGCGGCTTACATTGATTCTAAGGTCAGGACCTTGCAACACGGATTTCTTCGGAAGCGGCTTACAAGCAGCTTGGCATAGGCCAATATACATATATTCATTGCAATAGGAGGCACAATATAATTTCTCATTTGACAAACCCTCCTTTTGGCCTATGCCAAGTGCTAAACTACTTCTGATCTCCTTGCAAATAACTCCATGCATTATCGTCCATGCACCCTGAATCGCTGTCAGAAATATCTATTGCCATCAGGTAATTCGCTAAAATGTCTTTTAACACGTATTCCTTGGAAGTTTTATCCGGGGCATACACTTTATGTCCTATCGTACCTATCGCTTGTGCTAAACATCCACCTAGCATCGAACATATACTAGGTAGACACTGAATACAACAACAAAGGAACAACAGAATTCCCAAAATGATCAGTAAGACCAAAAGTACCTTCCAACCCCAAGATCGCAAGAAGTCCCAGAACCAAGCGCTAAGATCCCAGTTTCCCTCGGGAACATGCACTTCTGAACTAAGGACGTGCAGATTCTGTATTGCCTTGAAGATAGTTGGGGAGGAATCTGGCACAAAAACACAGCAAGCGAACCCAACTAATTTACACACTCCACCACGTTCAGCCAGAATGACATCTAATGCCATTCGGTTCTGAAGCGCTACTAATCTTATCGCTTTTTGTTCTAATGTCATATTATAGAGTATGTCCGTGGTCCGGTTGATGGTTCTCTCCAGTACTCTCGCTAGTCTTCTGATATCCTCGGAATTCGCTATTTGTCCCCAAAATGGCACACCTGATTTTGCTATATCTCCCAAGATTTGTGCTGGCGTGTCACCGTTCTCATCCCGCCGTGGACGAGCCTTTGAAACTTCTATTGTACTAGCTATAAACACCCCAGGTAACAGAATCCCTAAATAACAGGTTCCCTGCCAGTCCCTGGGCAACCATGGAAATGCTACATTACCGCAAACAAAGTAGACAGGTTCGCCAACATACAAAGGTCTGTCTTCCTCAGTCAAATTAGCAACGTTGGCACAACCTTTAAAATCTCCCATTGACTGAGTACCATTCCTCTGTATGCAAAAAGAAACTAAATCAGGGCTATGGTTAACAGTGTAAGAAGGAGGCATGGCATCCTTATTGCCTATCGGAGCCATCTTAAAGGAAATCAAATATTGGAAAGGACGAGACAGTCTATCAGAAGGCCTAATAGAAGCAATGTTAGGCTTACTCCTATTTTTGAAAAGCGAGCATCCCAGAGGAGTCAGAACACGTTTCTCAAAGCTATTCAAATTAGTGCCATCAAAGTTCCCCGAGATGCTATCGTTCCAACGGCCAAAGAACAATGCTCTAAGAGAAGCATAACAAGCAGTTGTCAAAGGTAAAGGATGAATATACCAACCTACCCCATTATCCCCGTGTTGCGGTAAATGTGAGCAGACCCAACAGTTAGACTTATTAAAAATGGCATGCGTAGCATTCATGATAAGTAGCAGAGTATTATTGTGGTACCTTTTTCTATGCTGGGAGTCCCTAGGGGACAAAGTATGCAAATGTACAAAGGGAGTAGGAACAATGGGTGCATTTTCAGTCGAAACAAGGACTCTAAAGAATACGTTTCTTCAAGGTACCATAAGCCTAGGACAGTGACTATTATAAAACCAAATATCATTATAGAAACACAGCAATATGTTTTTCGGGGCCCAGGTGCATTGTCCATTGTCCCGGCTGGTCACACAATCATTTACAAGTCCCATACGAGCGGTAGCGGTGGCAGGCATTGTAGTTTTCAAACGGAAACCCCAGTGTTTTTAGCTGGCGACTTCCTGGCCGTGCGACTTCTTAGTCCTTCCACAACCCTAACCAACAGAATCCCCTTTCTCAAATTTGGGCAAAAACAAGCCCTCGATGATCCTTTCCTTCTCTGAAAGCACAGCCGAACCGTGCCGTAAGTCTATCAGATGCACAGCAAAAACGTGCCGTAAGTCTATTTTCTTGGACGCAGATTGTACCTTGCTTTTCCCGGTACTGATTGATCCGGAAACAATGTGTCATCACTTCCTATTGGAAGCAACGTATCAGAAACAAGTGAAGATGCCGAATTTGAAACAGCAGTTTCCGGAAGCAAAACCTTTGGAGAGTGTGTAGACGAAATGGCTGGTTTCCCAAGCCTCACAGGCTCAGAAAGATTCTCTGATACACTCTCAGTGCTATCTACTGCTTTGGGATCGTTGGTTGCAGCGTTAGTGAAGGGTTCTGTTTCTTCTGTATCGTGTGGCACTGGGTGAGGAAGTTTCTTGACGTGCGACGCGTGGATCCAATTCTTTCTTCCAGAAACCCGCACCGCCGTTTGCGTGACCAACAGGACCCGGAATGGGCCCCGCCAGCAAGGTGCAAGGCAGGAAGAGCGCTCAAATGCCTTGATGAGCACCCAGTTTCCAGGCTGTATGCTGTGGCCCGGGACCTCGTATCGCACAGGTAAAGCCTTTTGCACCTGGTGATAAATCAAATACAGGTTTTTAGTCAATTGGCTGCAATAATCTGAAACTAATACATTTTCAACATTTCTCAAGTATCTACATTTAGGAAGGTTCCAGATATTGGCAGGTCTCTCCATTACCACCTCAAATGGAGAGAGCCAAGTCTTAGTTTGAGGGGTTGTGCGCATGGATAATAACACGATCGGTAAGGCGTCCGGCCATTTTAATTTAGTGCCGGCACACATCTTAGTGAGCTTTGTTCTTGATGATACCATTGTGTCTTTCTACTAGTCCGGCGCTCTGAGCGTGTCTGGCCGAATGGAACCGTTTGTCTATCTGTAATGCCGCACATATCTGCAGAATTACAGCAGCGACAAAATGTGGACCATTGTCCGACCAGATGAATCTTATTAGCCCGAACCGTGGGAAGTACTCTTTTAACATGGTTTTTGCCGTAGTCATGGCTGTAGCATCTTTGACAGGGAAAGCCTCAACCCATTTACTAAAAGCACAGATGACCACTAATATGTACTTCATATTATTACAGCGTTCCATTTCAATAAAATCAAAGTGGATGACTTCAAAGGGGACAGAGGGTGGCCCAAAACTTCCCCTTGGAGTTGCTGTCCCCTTTCCCACATTGTGCTGTAGGCAAATCATGCAATCCTGAACATAGCGTTGGGCAGTTTTCGAAATTTTGTCATTTACCCAAACTTTCTCTAACATGTTCGTTACTTTCTGGGCACATACATGCGTGGGACCATGGGCCATGATGACCATCATCATTACATACGCGTCAGGGAGTAGCCATTTCCCTTCAACTGTGTCCACCCAACACCCGTCATCATCAAGTTTCCCCAAGCCTTCAGCCCACCTCTTGGATTCTTCTAACGTGGCATCAGCTTGGATATCCCGTACCGACCCAACACCCTCGTCCATTGCATAAGTATTTACAGTCTCCCTTGAAACATGCATCTCCATAAAGAGATCGGTAGCAGTTTGTCTAGCTATCTGATCAGCGAAAGCATTCCCTTTTCCTATGTTATCTGTAATCTTTCAATGTGCTGCACATTTCATAATGGCTAACTGAGTAGGGAGCACAAGCGCTGAGAGCAGTTGTACTATTAGGGAGCCATGTTGGATCTTAGTGCCATGTGAAGTTAAGAACCCTCTCTCTGACCAAAGTCTCCCAAAGTTGTGAAGCAACCCAAAGGCATACTGACTATCAGTATATATGTTTACTGCAAGCCCTTCGGAAAGTTCACAAGCTCGGGTCTATGCTATAATCTCTGCGGCCTGCGCAGAGTTATGCGTGATTCTCTTGGTCTCCACGACCGTGCTTAATGTGGTGATTGCATAAGCAGCTGTGGATGTACCATCTGGACGTTTGAAGCAGGAGCCATCACAAAACAGCTCTCCTTGCAGATTATCCAAAGGAGTGTCTTTCAAATCAATTCTACCCTTTGTCTCTTGTTCGGTAGTAATCAGACAGTCATGTGACTCTTCATCGCTGCAAGTAGTACCTTGTGTGAAAGGTAGGAGTTCAGCCAGATTAAGAACACAACACCTCTTAATTTGGATGTGAGGAGCAAACAAGATAAATTCATATCTCACCAACCGTGTGGAAGTGAGGTATTGCGTTTGGGTTTGATTCAGTAGAACATCTACAGAGTGAGGCACCATCAGGGTTAGTTCATGGCCTAAGACCATTCCCTCACTCTGTTTTACAGATGCAGCAGCAGCAGAGACAGCGCGCAAACATCTTGGCAAAGCGCATGCTACAGGATCAAGGGCGGAAGAAAAGTAACCGCACGGCCTATTCTTCCCTCCATGTTCCTGCGTTAATACAGCCAAAGCACATCCATCACATTCATGCACAAACAACACAAAGGCCTTTTCATAGTTTGGTGTGCCCAAAACTGGTGCAGAGCATAATGCAGTCTTGAGCAAATCAAACGATTGCTGGTGTTCCGCGTTCCATGGCAATGGCGAAGAAATGCCCTACTTTGTCAAAGCCAACATCGGTTTGATCACTAGTGAAACATTCGGGATCCACAACCTACAGTAAGAAGCCATACCTATCAAGGCTCTAACTTCCTTCTGTGTATTTGGGACAGACATGCCAGAATGTGTTTTATTTTTTCAGGTGTTAATCTTCTTCCCTCCTTTGACAGGAGATAGCCTAACTAGGCGACCTCCTGGCAACAATATTGAAACTTTTTGTGACCATGCTTAGCTAGGTGAATAAGCAATAACACAGTGCCCTCCTTACAGGCGCTCTCAGAATCAGCAGCTAAAAGCAAGTCATCAACATACTGAAGCAATGTACAAGTAGAGGGCAATTCAAGGGTATCAAGCTGCTCTTTCAAAGCCCTACCATAGATGCCAGGACTCTCTGTGTACCCTTGAGGTGCACAAATAAATGTCAACGAGCGTCCCCCTAAGGTGAACGCGAACAAGTATGTACTATCCTTGTGTATAGGAATACTAAAGAAAGCATTCTTTAGACCCACAACACTAAAGTAAGTAGCTGTATCTGAATCATGGTCAATATTGTCGTCCCATCAGGTACAATTGGAAATTGCAGAGCAACAACTTTATTAATGGCACGTAAATCAATTATGAAACGGAATGGAATTGCATTATCGCCTTTCTTGTACACGGGTAAAATCGGACTGTTGCACAAACTTCCTGAAATCTCTTCATTCAACCCGCGATGCACAAAATCGGAAACAATGCATTTCAAAGCTTGCTCACCCTCAACTGAAATCTTATACTGGGGAATGCGTGGCAGCGCAATCCCATGCTTCAAAACTATCTTAACAGGCTCAATCTTCAAAACACCGACATCGTTGTCGTCAACAGCCCATAAGCTCTCTGGTACATCAATGAATTCTGGAGGCAAAGGCCTAGTCAAGAATTGCCAGACAGAAAATTGCTGTGGTGAAATCGTCAAGTGCACTCCATCAGAAGAACAATAAATCATTGCATTTAATTCTTTTAACAGTTTCAACCCCAGAAAATTCTCTCCACAATTCAAAGTCAAAAGGAATGGACAGTGGTCCATAAAGGGACCCAAAGAAATAGGTACCGGCCAAGAAACTGGACAAACAACTGGTGTGCCAGGAAACCCTACAGAAACATTGGTTTGCCCTGCCAGTGGAATGTTTGGAACCCGTGAATGATCAATGGGACACTTCTGTGCTCCAGTATCTATCAAAAACTGATGTTTCCTACTTCCCACCACCATTTCAACGTAGGGACCTTTCTGATTGAAGGAAATAAGTGTAGGTTCCAAACCCTGCTTCGGGTGAACGAAACAGAATATCATCAAAAGGAAGCTCTTCAGATAGATATGCAGCAGAAGGATGATCAAATATGTTCCTAGTGTCCGCACTCGAAGTCTGATTATCCTGTGAAAAAGGTTGCTGAGGATCCTGTGCAAACTGACCTCTACCAGGGCCCCCTACACCTGGGTGACCTCTGGATCGTCTACCCATATTCCCAAATGTGTTATTCGACCTCTGTCGAAGGACGGGGAATTGTGCACGCCAATGACCCTCTTGTCGACAATAGGCACACTGGTTAATGTTCACAGGACCCAAGGGCGCATTCCCCTGTGGAACATACTGACCTCTAATCTGCGAACTACCCCCTCTGGGGCCACTAACAATTTGCTGTAATAGTACTTTAGTCTTTAAATCACCTTTTCGTTTTTCAACTATATCTTTTTCATTATTGACACGATTTCGTAGTAATGAGCCATATGCAGTACTTCTGATTGGGACTTCGCCTGCCAAGCACTCTCAGAAGACATCATTTGTGATTGGATGTCAGGCAGCAATCCACGCACAAATATGTCCACAAATAACCTTTTCCCAGACTCTGTGCCTAAGTCTTGTCCGGTAAAATCCGAGAATACCTGTTCGAACCGATTAAAGAACTCGGTAGCACCCTCAGACTTCCCTTGGACACAGGCTGTAAGTTTGTCCCAAATAATTATTTTCTCAGGGATTATGGTTTTCAATGTTGCAATGATTCTATCAGGCAAAGTTAGTATCACCTGGGGCGGTCTTTCACCAGCTGGCCTTTCTCCATCGAATCTAGTTATGTTCGCCCATGTATCTCCCAACCCTGGTATGTCGTCTATAGTCCTAACTTGCTTCCACACATCTACGGGCAGGAGTACTGGAAATAACAAATCAATATCGCCTAAGGTGAACACTGAGGACTGCAAAACGGACTCTATTTCTTTATAGAATCCTGTCGGATTTTTCCTAATATCAGGAATAGATTGTCTGATAGTATTCACTTCTTGTCTAGAGAACGGGACGTGAACAAACTGTGATATATAATGGGCAGGAATGTTCACAGCGACTATACCCTGTGCAGCATCGGCCACAAACTCGACCTTCGGGACAAATGTCGGAGGAACCTCTCTCATACGCAAGTGAGAAGTAGGTGACTTACTAAGCAACAGAGCTAAATCGAGCGCTAAGGCAGTCGAAGAAATGTCAAGTGAAAAAGCTCTCTTATAAATACTCAATAACTCTGTGGGACAACTAATCTTTCTTTTTACACAATCATCCTGTAGGTACTCTATCATTACCTGTATCACTTTCCTCTGCATTTCTGGCGTCTCTGCTCATTTACTTTCTCCACAGTGTCTCTTGAAAAGGCTAAAGTGTTTAGATCCCTTAACCCTTGCGGGAGATCTGTATTATTTAATTTTCCCCACATTACACATAAATGAATCCCTTAACCTTCAATAAAAACATTTTTCTCAGGAAAATTATCCATATTATAAAGTGTGGCAAAAACATTAACAGTGTCTCTTGAAAAGGCTAAAGTGTTTAGATCCCTTAACCCTTGCGGGAGATCTGTATTATTTAATTTTCCCCACATTACACATAAATGAATCCCTTAACCTTCAATAAAAACATTTTTCTCAGGAAAATTATCCATATTATAAAGTGTGGCAAAAACATTAGCTTGATCGTCCCTCTCCATACAATGCTTAGTCCCACACCTTGATCGACTACAAGCGGCACAAGACCACTTGGAAGAGAGGGAGCAGGCAAATTCAATGGAGGTACTGTTACTGGTTCGATAGGAAGGGGTGGAGGAATAGGAGGAGGAACAGTAACTGGAGGAAAAGGAGCATTAGGAGGAGCAGGAACAACAGGAACAACAGCAGGTAGAGCAGGAATAGCAGCAGGAAGAGGCAAAGCAGCAGGAAGAGGAACATACGGAGGTGGCGCAGAGGCACCAGGCCTTCATTCATTTAACACTTTGTCTATGAATTCGTCGGAAACACGAAGGTCTTTAGAAGGATAGATTTTCTGAATTCCAAGTGAGAAAGCCCTATCCATATTCCTAGTCGACTCAGAATCTTTATCTTGGTCATACAATAATGCTTTAAGGCGTTCGTCTTATGATGGCGTGCATGTTTTTCTCTACTTTTAAGTTGTTGCAACGCTTCTTTTTTCCAATTCTGTAAAACATCAAATGCTGCAGGTCTAGCCTTTTTTTTTAATAGAATTGACTCTAAATACTCAATACAAGGGATTTCAAAACTACCATTGATTGGCCACTAAAGTTCGGAGACATGTCTGGTTTGTCTGTGCCAAATATCATTAAACACTATACTTCCAATGCCATGCTTACAGTACATAGTACACGCCGGCGACCCTTCCTGTGGTGCCGGACGGCTAAATTCCAAAGATTGTCTATCACTGCGGAATAACGCCCTGAAGCAGGTAGACAATTTCCCAGGCATATCAAATTATTGGTGTTACCTGGTCAATAATTGTGTCTGCAGATATAATACGCCAAAATCAAATTATCAGGATATTTTAAGAGTCGGGTCACGACTCACCTGATCGATTTCCTAAGGAGGTCCGATCGGATTTCAAAGAATCTTACCTAACTAATCTTACCTCATGTGTGGTGATTTTGGCAAATCTGCCCGCCTCGATAAGTGGACCCTCGTCAAGATGCCATTCTCGGACCACAAGCTAATCGTCCAGGGATCGGGTCATGCAGCGCTGCTGAGGTGTCGCGTCTCATTCAGTGGGGCCCCTTTTTGTCACACCGTCCGATCCCGGTCCGATAGCGAGGGTCAACCTTTGATAATCCGGCATCAATCTTGAGGGTCCCTATTCAGGCGCCAACTGTGAAAACAAAATCAAAATATTGAGGCTGAGTACCCCAAAAGGAAATACACCGAACACGGGTTATAAAGGAACATACAAAGATCTTTAATTTATAGTGAATCAGTTACAAAGAACAAATCAAGATCAGATAGCTATCGGCCCTCAGTGCAACACAGCGAACTCCAGCGTGGTTCGGTGTATTCAGTGAGAGACACTGTACATTAGAATTTGTTGCTCTTTTATACCATTTGCGAACACGATGTCCAACCCTACTTCGGGTTAATATTCCTCTAATACATTACTGATCTAGGGTTCATGCCGAGTTTGCATATCCACATGTAACTAGTTTGCCTTTAATACATACGTCAACAAGCCTACACGGCAACTGTGTGTTTTGGTATTTCCCATAGAGGTCTTCTCAAACATTAATACAATGTAGTTAAACAAGTGTTCTCAGTTCAGTATTTGAATACATTGTTCTTAACATATGCTCGTGGATTAGGTTCATTGACGCGAGTAATCCTTTACACATAGGTCAACTAAGGACAAGGTCCCAGTTCATGACCTCAACAAGTGGCCTGCAGGCAAGTTACATATTAGCTACACACAGAGGTCAAGATGGCCATGTTGTATTTTGGAATGACATCGTCCACCATTTTAACTCACAGGGTGACTTTACAAAGCGAACCTAAAATGGCGGATTGACCTAAAATGGCGGCTTACATTGATTCTAAGGTCAGGACCTTGCAACACAAATTTGTTCGCAAGCGGCTTACAAGCAGCTTGGCGTAGGCCAATATACATATATTCATTGCAATAGGAGGCACAATATACTTTCTCATTTGACATCTTGATTACCTTGAATAAAGGCAACAGGATCTTCATCCTCGTCATAATCACACCCATGTCTGATGTATCGGGATATTGCACTTTGAGCACTCGCCATACAACTGTTCTACAATGGTTAAATGGTGCTCTATTGTGTGTCGTGTTTTGTACAGTCACATCCGCATACCCTGCTCACTTCCAAATGTCATCAGCTCTCTCCGCTAGAAAGGCTCCCAGTAGGCCTTTAATGTCACCTATTGCTAACATCATTCCTGATGTCATTCTCCCTAACTAGTAAATCCATTTTCCCGCACCTGAAGTCAAGCTAGGTAATTTACATTTCAAATGATCTTTATCCATTTGTGGCCACGGTACATATTTTTGTCGTCCCCCCTTTCACTAATAATGGGAATTATGAAAATCCTGGTCCGTAATCATATCCACCTACGCTTAGTATTTTCCAGGTGTGGCTAGTTTTGCCCATTAGTCTCCATCCTGATAGTGACCTTAATCTGCTTACATAAGGTGGGGATATGTCCCCCGCACTTTACGATCGTGCTTGAGATAGCTCAGTGTATGGGTCAGGTTTTTTTCTTTAGCGTCCTCAAAGTCTGACCATGTTACCCCTTTCTCTAGACTTGAGTCTTTCGAAAAACTGCATGTGCCCTTTCTCCATGCACTGATTCTGTTTCCTTTCTTCATCTGACATAATTATTCCCCAGCTTGTATGGCTATCGTCCCTTTCCACATCATCAAGATCTAACCTACTTAAAGACAACGCTCTATGTTCGACTGTTAATACATGGTATCAGGTATTAATATCGCCACATATATGGTCGCCGTAAATAATATCGCCGGGAAAATGTTGTGGCAATATTATTTGGGTGACCATATATGTGGCGATAGGGGCAGAAAGGGAAACAGAATGAAGGTCAGCTGATGTATTAGGTTCCATGCAATAATGTCGCCACAAAAAATGACCATTTTTCGGCGATATTTTTGTATGGCGATATTTTGTGGTGACAGTATTACATGGAATCTAATACATCAGCTGACCGTCATTCTGTTTCCCTCAATAAAGATCCTTCCACATTCGCTTTTATTTTATACCCATCCTTATCCCTCATTTGTCTATATAAATCCCCAATCCTTTTCCCTATGTTTTCTGTTTCATACTCGTCAGCCCATGTCTCTATTCTCGGTATACCCTTGCAGCTCCCGATGGGGCTGTTGTGGAATAGATGATCTATTTCATCATTCCCTTTGTCCTCTACTCCAGTTCATCTCTTCTGCCCTTATCCTCATCTCTCTAATCTCTTCTTCCTCTTGCCTTCTTTGCAACCTACATACTTGCATTCTCTCTATTTCTATTTCTTCCTGTTTCTTCTCTTCTAGTCTCTGCTTTTCTTTCCTTGCCTTCTTCGTTCTTCCTTTCTCTTCCTCTCCCTTTCCTTCTCTTCCTTATATACATTCTCTTGTTCTCTTTCTTTCTTTTCCTGCTCTTCTCTTTCTCTAACCCCATCAATACCTTTGTCATCTAATTTGAGTAATTTCTGTCCTCCTATCGATTAGTTCTGTACTATTGTCACTTCCTTAACTTTGTCTTTTACTTCTCTTTGTTTCTTTGCTTCTTCCTCTATCTCTGTTTGTCTGTTCAGTCTGTCCTTTCTCTCATCATGCCATTTACTTTCATCGCATGTTGACGTACATTTGCTCATATGTCAGATTAACATACCCTTCTGCTGCTTTCAATTCCTTTAAAGGATAAAATCCCTGTTTCCTGTATCTGTGCCCTTGTTCTCTTTATGCTGATTAAGCATCCACTCCTTCTCAGGCGGATCTTCCTTATGGCTCAGGTACATTTTTCACAACTCTAAAACTATCAACTTTTTGTGTAACTTTTTCCCCTTATAGGTGGCATGCAAATATGTTGTCATATGTCGCAATACTGTTTTTGACAACAAACCGTCTTGGGGCCACGGCACAAGTGTTTTATTAGTCGTTCCCTTCACCCACTCAGCATGATACTACCTAATTTAGATGTATATCTCGGCAGTGTCCTGCATAGATGTAAAAGAGGAGTGTCCCCCATGGTGACAAGTCAATTTTGACTACCAATACTTACCAGATCTTTTATTTACTTTATCAACTACCCCATCCTGATTCATTTGAGCAGGCACCATCAATCGCCGCCCAGTACCAAAAAAACTAATCTTTTAGCAAATTTTAAAAATCTATACAATAATGTTGTTTTTACTCCTTCGTTTACACTTTATATCAATATTTACTGTCTTGTTGTTTTATTATTGTACTTTAAGAATCTCTTTATTTCATAATTTTCCTTGGATTTTCCTCCTAATTGACTTCAATCTCTTCATTTAAAACTCTGACTGCAAGAAGCTCCACAATCCCTGGCTAATGGCAAAAGCAGTCTATCATCCGAGAGTCTGGATCTAGGCCCAGGTCAACTGGACCAGCACCATTTGCAACACTACCAAGATGTGATCTAGCAACTTGAAGCATCTCATGTGCTAGCCTGAATTATTAATAATGATCTCAGACCCAAATAACCGAACAGACTCAAAGAATACGGCAAAGTACTACTTTATTGTCAGCATGAATAAAGTAGGGCAATCTGGCGAACAACAAGTAGTAGTTCACACACCAACACTTCACTTTTTGTTACATAAAGGTTGTACACGGCAATGTACATCAGCTATGACATCATACTATGTGGCAAATGTAGAAACCTATTGAGAGGAGGGATTGGTTAAGGGAAAATATGTACCTACATAGCATAAGTATAAGTACTTTCACTAGATGCCCCTTATCTGGTAGGCACGCCTTGAACCACCTCTAAATACATATAATACTTATTATGGCAGAATAATAGCAGCGGATTGGCCCTTGCAACATTGCATAGCATAGCATATTGCTACACAACATGTTGCTACATAGACCACCTTATTCTCTCCCAATCTTGGACTTTCGCTCGTTACCAGCACGTAAGCAAAACGAAACTCAGATGTAGAGGACAATGGCAGAGTACTGCCCACTTGCCCAATTAGTCCATCATCTCTCATCAGTCAGACCCTGAGCCAAGGCTTCTTCTTTATAGTTGACCTTGCAGCCTGCCCTCTGTTCTGGGACATTTAATGGAGTGGAGTGATTATCTTTATCTAGAGCTTAATGAATAGCCCTTGTTTTCGACTTCTGAATCACGTGTGAGGAGACCACGGTTTTGTCCATTACGTTCTTCTATTTACTATTTAATTTAATTAAGCTGAGTGTCATGACTCTCCTTGGACTCTGGATACTTGCTCACTTCACCTTGCATAGGCTTTTGGCATCCTTCATTGTACAATACTTGGCTCTCGCAGAGGTTTTCTACTTCGCTTGATCCAAGAGAAATATGTTGTATGTACATGGCCTATCTTCTTGACTCCCTTTGTGCTTTGCAATTATCCCTTGATATGGCATCTTTGTTCCTAGGCCAATAGAATCCTCTGTGTTACTCACACAAAACTGTTTTTTCCAGCGCCTCTTGATTCTGCAGCCCTGGTCTGTCTTTGAGGTAGCTTGAATGGTTTGAATACAGGTCCGGCGTCCATCTGTCTGTCATGGCTGCTTTGGCCAGGCTATACTTTCTTCTGCGGAAAGCTTCTATATGTCTCAGCTATCTTGCATTTTCTTGCACACAGGTGTAAATTCACTTCACCTCTTCTCGCTTACTGCTCTAGTGCATATGATGTCTTCGCCTTCGATTACCTATTTCGATTACTTCAGTTACATCTTCATCCTTGTAAGGAATTGCATATCATTTCAATGCGTCTACTTGTCTTTCTTTCCCAACGTCACTATGCTCTTGTTAGATTTCACTCACAGCTCTTCAATATCGAATGGTGTGTGCAGACAATTTTCTACCCTTTCAGTGCAAGGGCACATTCAACACGGTTTTCTGAGTTTATATCATCTCTCATACACTCTATGCAGTATTGGGATGATACGTGGGGTTCGACATAGAGCTCTTCTCCTACTATTCCAGTATGATGGAGGTGAGGGGTTTGGAGCTATTGAGGACATGCCTACCCGCTCCTCTACAATGACTTTACAGAAAATGCCTCTGATAGTTCAGTACTTCAGCAAGTACTCCAGTCAGCACCCATTAGGAGCCAATGCTTGCATGACACCTCAACCCTGGAGTGGTCAGAGATTGCATAGGTCCACAGGAAAGGCTTATAAGTAGCCAAGCCCTCTATACTGACTACTCGCCTCACAAGGCCCACACACCTAAAACCTTCAGTCTCCAGACAGGTGGGTATATGGGTAACTGACGCCCCCTCTGGCCTGACAGCAAGCATCAATCAGGTCTCACACAGGCACACATGTACTACCTCAGATAACCAGACAGCATTGCCATTGTAAGTCATCTTTATGCAGCTGTGCCAATTATATACTGCATCATTGTCAGTCTTAATCATATCATGAAACTGACTTCATAATAAATGCCAGCATTCATACTATCTATGCCATTATGCTCAATGTAATTAACTTATGAAGCTGTGAACACAATCTAGGCTTGTATGGGCACGGTAAACCATGTGGATGAAGCTGCAGCCACGATCTACTCCAGAATTCTCAACACAGCAGATTGAACGATGTTGCACAAGCACTAATAGGTACCATTGTCAATATCAGTAATGTATGTGATGCAGCTCCTTGCCGCCAATCACATGGATGCAATGCGCAACCCACACAACCACCCCCCGCCCCATAAACATCACTTGCACAATAAATCGGATGCAAGAAACAGGGATATGTGCAGACTTGTACTCAGTCAGTGTAGGAAGGAAAGCATCAGAAATCAGGCCTTCACCGGCTATGTACCCAGACTCTGGAACCTCCTCCCTGTCAACATCAGACGCCCCCACTTCCCTTTTACATTTCAGTACGAGCTCAAGAACCTTCTCTGCAAGGAATGGCTTCTACTTAAATCCTAGGTCCACACGCCCTCCACTCTCCAAATAACCTGAGACTGGGCTATCTGCTCTCCCCTCTGGCAACTCACCTGGTTACCTGTAGATCCCTTAGGGCCAAATTGCCCCCCTCCAACTCCTCCATTGTTAGTTCCTCACTCCCTTGCATTGATCCCTTGCGATTGTCTTCCCTCCGCGTGTACTTCGCCATATGACTTGAAAAGCGCTCTTCTGCTTCCCGAAGCTAGGTCCATGTTCAATAAATACCCTAATAACAATAGTAATAATAATGAGACACTGCAAACATGTATTTTGGGTCACTCAGCATGATCTCAGGTGGGCTTGTTTGAATCCAGTCTGCATATTGTAAATACATTTCTCTGGCTCAGTTTGTAAAACAATGGCTGTTTATAAATAAAATATTCTCTCACTTTATAAAGAAATTAATAAGTGAATAAATCTCCCTCTTTCTGTGAATAAATCTCTAATGGGAAAGGGTATAGGGATAAATGCCACAATAGTTTCTGGCTGCTTTGCATAAAAACAGAGCATTTTGGGACCATACAAATGGACATACATTTTTATATTTAACACACAGACTGTGATAATGATGTGACCATGCAAATATTTTGAACGCACAATGGGCCTGGTTTGCATTTGTCACAGTACTCACCCCAAAAGTAAAACGTCTGCAAAATATGAGTCAAATATATCAATGTGGAGGGGGCGTGGCAAGCAAGCCATGTAGGAGTAAGAGCGGATCTGGAGCTCCCGAGGATGCGGAAAACATCCTGACAAAGCCTGCCTTCTAATCTGCTGAAAACTGGACAAAAACCCAGGCAAATGCATGCAAAGTGATACGGCACAGAATGGTAGGCTCGGCTGCTGCAACAGTGTGACACCGGAGGAACCGCAAACATTGAGACGAATGACCCGTAACGAAATAAGGAAACAAAATGGCCGCCCTGGACAACAAAGGATTTGAAGGGCCGGAACTGGTGATTTGGTGCGGTCACTAACGCACAGCAGAGCCGCCACGAACCATTCCCTGGGAGAAGGGGGAGCAGGAAGCATAAAACAGGGCACGAGGACAACCAGGAGGTGCCTGCCCCGTATTCGAGCAGAAGGGGGCCCAACATGTGGCTGCCCTGTCCCAGGGCGCCCGACCCCCAACACCAAGCGAGCCGTGGCACCGGAGCAGGGACGTGCCGGGCGGTGACCCAACACAAGGGGCCGGGACATTAACTGCCCCCACCACCCCCAGAGCTGTGTGTGATGCTCACGTGAGCCGGTGAAAGGGCTGACCGCACACGCTGTGTGTGGACCCCCGCCCGAACGCTGAAAGGAACTGGGACCATAAGAGGGGCTCCGTGGGGCCTCGCGAGGAGGATCTCGGACCAACACTGGGGCACACATCCTCTGACAATCCGGGAGGCGTCGGCCCTTTGAGGGAGTGGACCGGGGAACCATAAGTGGGGGCTCTGAGGCTTGCACACTTACTCCCAGTTGCCAGAAGAGCTGCAGTGCTGCAGCGAGGGCGCAGAGTGCGGCAACCACATACGGAGGCCGGGACCCTCCCACCCCTCCCCCCTTTTTGGGCACATAAGGCAACACAAGCAAGAGCCGGGAAGAGGACCGGCTGAGAGCCCGCGGTGTGGGAAGCACCCGCCTAGCTCCAGGTAGCGGACTGCGGCATGCCGGGGGGGGCCCTGCGGGGCAGGTTAAACAAAGCACAAGCGGGGCGGGTGAAACAAAGCACAAGCGGGGCTGGGAGCGCAGCCCCAGAAGACCCACGGGGGCTGCCGCAGCACTTTACAACCCGCACCCCACTAGTCCAGGATTTAAGACCCTTTCAGAAACACAACGTAGACCCACTAATTAAGGATTGAAACAGGAAAGAGGGGCCACAACAACAAAGGGCACGACACCTGGTGGGGCGCCTACATATGCAAATATAGCCCGGCCACAGACACATGAGTGCAAGGCTGGAGCCTGATTCCATGTTAAGGCAAGCAATCTATACGAAAGCCCAGGGCTGGGGCACCAGTAAAAGGCACTGTGTGGGGAGTGGCGGGAGCAGACTCACCCACAGACGAGACACCGCCTGAGGCCCTCGCGGACAGGGGACCAGGCTGGGGTGGGATAGCAATTGAGAAATAAGGGGAACATCAGCGCTAGAACAATACACAAGACGCTATACAACGAAACGCCCTAATCAATCTGGGACCCACCACTCTTATGAGCAGGAAAGTCTGCGATGCCAAGGGAGCAAGAGACACAAATGGGAAGGACCTCAAACTACTAAAGCTTGGGACACAGCCAGCAAAGCTGGAACATTGGTAGGGACAGCAATAATCCTATACATGCAAGGCTGAGTCTCTGATAGCGGCAACACACCGCAACATCTGGAGCAGGGAGCCCGCTCACTTGGCGCAGCCGAAGACATGGCAACCAAGTGCAACAAAAAAAAAGGGAAACAACCGACGATGGAGGACTACGCAAAGACCCCGCAATCAACGGAAGGTGCCAGAAGCAAGGATAAAAGCGCCAAGTTGGACGCATCCCCAACGCGAGAAGACAGGCAAATCCTGGAAGCTATTGCAGACCTGAAAGCGGTGTGGGAAACGAAACTGGAAACCGCCAGGACCACATTGAAGGTGGCGCTGGAATCCAAAATAGACGCAGTACAAATAGACCTAAATCTCCTGAGACAAGATGTAAGGGCAATAGCGGACCGCACGGGAGAATTAGAAAAAGAAGTGGGGGCCAACACAGCGGCATGCGCCTCGCACACCTCAGAGATCCACACGCTGCGCCAGCAGGTAGGCAACCTGGAGAGCAGGGCTGAAGAAGCCGTGGGACGGGCATGAAGGAACAATATACGCACTGTGGGGCTTCCCGAGGGAGAAGTGGGATCGAACCCCACGGAGTACATTGAATCCAAGTTGTTGCAAGAAATAGAAGGGGGAACACTTACTTAGGGATTTGCAGTGGAATGAGCGCATAGAGCCCTGGCAAGGAGGCCCCCCCGGGGGCTCCCACAAGACCCATTATAGCCAAAATATTAAATTATCGTGACAGGGAAAGGATCATGGAACACATTCGCAAGGGAGGCATGATCCAAAGGGCGTCCGCCTCAGTTACAGCGTACCCTGACTACACACTCCAGTTGCAACGGCGGTGACTCAATTTCAGGGCAGTAAAGAGGAGACTACGGGAGTGGGTCACAGATACATGCTGATGTACCCGGCGAGACTGAAGGTATTCCGCAGGAACAGGACACTTTTTTTTGACACCCCGGAGGAGGTATTGGATTGGCTAGATGCACAGAACTGCCCGGAAGGGAAGGAAGACCAGAAGGGAAGCGGTGCGGAGAAATGATGCAGAGATACCAGAGAGCGAGAGGCTGTATAAAATGCAAAAATGGGACTTGATTATGGTCATTTTATATAATGGGAAGGCAGCGTAATGTGGCACATAACAGGGAGATACAGAGGACCCGAACTCACATCCCCTTGAATAGGTTAGTTGAGTTACCAGTAGAGCGATAACCCCCTGCTGGGTTCTCGGTATCGGCTTAGCTGGACGGGACCAAATGCTGGAACGCCTGAGATCCAGGGATGGAGCTGGGCAACAGTTGGGGTTGGAAAGGAGGGTGAGGGAGGGGAGTTGGGGAGTTTGAAGTGATAGTAGTTAGAGAACGAGCAAGCACCTGCGCGCCTCTGCGCAGAACCCACACTAAGGATTCTCGGGTTAAAGAACATGTGGGGAGGGATGGGACCGGAAGGGTAATGGGTGATCTCAGAATAATGACCTGGAACGTCAGGGGGCTTAACACCTACCTGAAGAGAAATAAGGTGATGATGTACTTGAGGAGGCAAAAAGTAGACATAGCTTTGCTGCAGGAAACTCACCTCACCAAGGAGAAACTGGAGGTAATTAAAAAAAAAAGTGGAGAGGCACTACCATAGGAGCAACATATTCAGCATACGCTAGGGGGGTGATCATTTGGGTGGCACCACAGGTGCCTTTCCAGATATTACAGACCATGGTGGAATCAGATGGTAGGATGGTAGTGCTCCAGGAACAGGGAACTAAGCATTATAAACACATATGCCCCCAACCAAGACACAGCGACCTACTATAAAACGTTATATAGAAAGATCAGCCCTCTCACAGTCGGAGCGATAATATGGGGGTCGGGGGACCTCAATTGTACACTAGACCCTAAACTAGACAGATCTGATACGAAATTAGGAAAACCCACCCCGGCAGTGAAGGCGGAATGGGCTCTGCTGAGAGATTTTGGGCTTGAAGACATTTGGAGGCGGCAACACCCGACGGCAAGACACTACTCACACTACACGGCCCCATATAATCTGTATACGAGGCTGGACTATGTGTTCACTACTCCCGACATAGCGGGGGAATGGTGAGCTCAGAATACAGAGCCAGAATACTATCAGACCATTCCCCTTTGGTTTTGGAGTGGCGACACCAGCCCCCAAGAGCCAGAATTCCAACATGGAGGCTTAGGGCCGAAGCACTGAGAGACACCACATTCCGAGAGGACCCAAGGGAAGAGATAATAAGCTTTTTTGAGAACAATACTGGAAGTGTCTAATCGGAGGGAAGCCTATGGGAGGCCTTCAAGGTGGTAATAAGGGGGGCGTCCATATCCAAACCTAAAGAGTTTCAGGGGGGTATAGAGTGAGAGCTACAGGATATAGAGAAGAGGCTAGAAACTATAATGAATAAAGATGGGACCTCACAGGAGCAGGCAGAATGTGCGAGCCAGTTGCAATTGGCTGGAGGGGAGCTATCGGAGAGGCTAAGCAACCTGAATTACAAGAAATATATCGAACGGCAACATGCGGGAGGTGACAAACCAGGGAGGCTTCTGGCATGGCTATACAAAAACGAGGCACCAAGGCCTGCAATTAGAGATAGTGGGAGAGGTGGGACAAGCCTGGAATACTCAGGAAATGGTGAACAAGAGCTTCCTCAGATTTTACAAACACTTCTATGCAGACATGGGGGAGAATATGGAGAGGGAGACGCAGGAGATCCTGGAGGACATAGGATTGCCCAAATTAAGCGTGGAAGATAGAGAGAACCTAGAAGCCCCAGTTACACTGGAGGAACTAGAAGCAGTGGTGATGCATCTACCCACGTGCAAAGCCCCAGGTACGGATGGGCTCCCCAGCGAGTTTTATAAAACATACAGACAAGAGATCCTTCCCCTGCTACTGGCAATGCTAAATGAGGCATATGAGAAAGAGAGACTGCCGGAATCTCTGAGAGAGGCAGTAATCATACCCCTCCTTAAACCAGACAAGCCGAGCGCAGATTGTGGGTCGTATAGACAATTATCCATCTTAAACCAAGATTAAAAATCCTCAGGTCAGTACTCGCGAACAGACTTAAGCTGGTGATAAACAAACTAATACACCACGACCAAACAGGGTACGTCCGGGGCAGAAGCATATCTGATAACCACAGGAGGCTCCACCACATCATACAGCAGACAGAGGGCGACCCAAACGAAATAGCAGTGGTCTTGTTAGATGCAGTCAAGGCCTTTGACTCGGTTCGGTGGCTGATGGTGGCTTTAAAGGAATATGGGGTGGGACCTGGGTACCTGCGGTGGGTGAAAATGTTGTATAGATCCCCCACATCCAGGGTAAAACGGGAGCGATAATCTCAGAAGGGTGGCAACTGGGCAGAGGCACGAGACAGGGCTGCCCATGGTCCCTAATGCTATACATCCTTGCAATTGAGCCACTGGCAATCTATTTGAGACAGCAATACAGCGAGGTGGAGGTGCGCACTAAAGGGGCACCGCGTTTGATATCACTGTATGCAGACGATATGCTCCTATACCTGCGTTACCCGGTGTCAAGACTTGGCTCCTCTTCCCTTAGCTCCTCCTCACCTGATTCTTCTAGTATCTCCTCCAACCTTGCTGCTTTCTTTTTATTCTTAGTCTTTGTGCTTTCTACTGGCTTTTTCTCCTTCTTCTGACGTAAGTAGGGACGCACTCCCTCAGTGGCCACCTTGATCTGGATGTTTTACAGATCTTGGGGGTCCCCGAGGAGCATGCCCTTCGTGCTGGGAAAAAGCCCAAAGGCAAAAAACCCTGATAGGTGTTTACTGTCCGTCTTCAGATATGGTTGATAGTATTTTCCAATAGTCCTTGAGATAGGATAATCAGCAAGTGTCCAATGTACCCTCCGGTACGATACTGGAAGAGCAGAACCTCGAAAATCCAAGGATTCCAGATATTATCACAAAAACAAGCAGGAACCGGAACACAGGTAAGGGAAGAAGGAGGAAAGAATACATGCTAGATGACGAGGAAAAAAGATAGAGTAAAGTGAAAAGACTCACGATACCTAGAAAGACGGTAATAGATTAAAGCGAGAGAGGCTGAGTGAGATAGCCGAGACAGACACATACACGGAGATAGCGTCAGCCGCAAAGATAGTTAACGCTACATGCATGAAAGAACAGTGAAAGGAACCAACCGTTACCTTACCTGAAAACCTGTAAGTACCCTGCGTGAGGAAAAGTTTGTAGATTAAACATAGACAGGAGGGAAGGAAAGGGAACACGGAGAAAGGCTCTGTAAGGCGAGTCACTTTGGGAAAGAGACTGGCAGCGAACTTAACAAAGTTGATACAACACGCCGAGCGCCAGAATGCATTGCTGTTTATAGGTTCCGGCGGCCATGTTGGATACAAACTAGCCGTCAACCTGGAACAATCGGCACCATGTTAGTAGTATTTCCACTGGTGCAAGATCTTCCAGGGCTGGTGCATGACACCTGGGAGGAGAACCTGCAATACATCCTAGAAGTGATGGAACGCTATTCGGTTCCATCGGGGATAGCGGTCAACCCCAAAAAATCAAGCATGTTCCCCTTGGGCAGATACAAAGGCATACCACAAAAAACCTACCCACCCTGCAGATAGCTTGGCAGACCAAAACGTTCAGATACCTGGGGATCAATATTTACCATACGGTGGAAGAGGAGCACAGGCCATCCAGGGGATGTAGCTCCCCTTGGCCATCGTGGGGAGGGCGGCCTTGCTGAAAATGGTGGTCCTACCTAGGCTGCTGCACTTTTTCACAAACATCCCGCACATGCTGGCCAGGCGCTTTTTCACTAAATTACACAGCCTGTGCACGAGAAACAGAGTGGCCCTGTGGAAACTACAGAATGCGTACTACAGAGGGGGGATAAATCTACCGAACCTTGGGATATACCACTTAGCAGCACAACTAAAATACATAGCCAGGTGGCTGGTAGAAGATGAGACAGTAGAATTCAGGCTGCTGAGGGATGAGAGTTCCCCATACTTCCTACGAGAACTAATATGGCTACCCAAGTCAGAGATGCAGGGTAGACCGATATTGCTAACACTGGGCTGGGAGATCTGGCATAAAGCGTGCCGGGCCATGGGAGGCTCGACCCTGTGCTCCCCGCAGGCGCCACTTGTGGCGCTGTGCGGTGCAGATGACCAATTAAGAAAAGGGATCCGAAAATATTGGGAGCCAGTGGGCCTAGCTACCCTAGGGGATATCTGGCAAGAGGGGGAGGCTTTGGATTTTCAAACAATAATGGATGGAACTGGGGTACATGCGGGACATCTTATTACATATAGCAGAATAGTCAAGAGGGTGAAAGAAACGTGGTCGGAAATAGCGCTACCAGAGCAACCGGATACAGCCATTGAAATGATGTATGACATCTCGGAGAGAGGGCATGAAATATCCAGGATATACGAATTAACGATGTCAGGAGTGGGAAAAGAGCCGCTTCAAACTGCGGCAGGACTAGGAGGAGGAAGCGGGAGAGGCCATGCAGGATGGGCAATGGGAGAGGGCCCAAAGATACCATAAGAAGGTGTCTAGAAATGCCAGATTACAACAGATCCAACTATACGTTACCCACAGAGCATACATGACCTCCCAAATGATAGCAAAATTCGGGAACAAAGAAGCACAAAAATGCCCCAAGTGCGGGGAGGAGGGAGCAGGGATGATCCACATGTTCTGGGCATGCCCGGAGGTGGTGAAGTTCTGGAGGGAAATTAAACTCAAGCTATCTGAAAAGGGAATTAATTTAGACGTGGAATCTATATAGGCATGCATATTGGGGGGGGATTCACCAGGTCACGGAACTTGAGACATGTAAGTAAACTTAAAGACTTAGCATGCATCCTGGGCAAAAGGAGAATTGCCATGAGCTGGAAGGCCGCCCATAGAACCAGACTAGAGATATTGTGGAAGGACCTCCTAAAATGGGCAGACGCCGAGCAAGTTACATGGTATGAAGCGGCTAGCAGAGGGGAGGGTAAAGAAGTGGGACCACTGATAGAATGGAGACAAATGATAGCCTCGTTGCATGGGCACACCCAAGGTGACCACAGTGATGACGACACACCCGAGAACCAGGAAAAGAACTAAGCCTGAGCAATGGGAGCCAGGGGCACAGAGGGGAGAGCTTGAGTTTAAGGGGAAAGGAGGGGGGAAGACAAACAAGGAAAAAACGTGTATTGTAAGCTATGATATTTGTAACTGAAAATGTCGGGAGTGCAAGTTATGTCTTGTTCGTTGGAAAATTAATAAAAAAATGTTTATATATATATATATATATATATATATATACATATATATGTATGTATGTATGTATATATATATATATATATATCAATTTGGATATGCTTTTCATTTAGTGTGAGGTTTGCCCTGAGCAGTAACCATTTCTTGCTTTGCTCATTGAATTTGTTGTGGTGACCATTATTTCGGGGAAGCTCTAGTCTCTTTTAGCCCACGTGTCGCACCCAATTAAAATTGACATAACAGCTTTGAGCTGGTGAAGGATCGGCTGTGGTTATGCGCCAAACAAAACATAACAACTTTTCTTAGGTGCATGGCTGCGTTTCTGTGTTCTGCTGTGCAAAAGACAAACATTCCCATGATAATCTAGACGCCTCCCACCCCCTTTTCGTTTATCTAGGACTTTCCACAGAATCAAGGAACAAGATCACAGCCTCATCAGTTCACACAATGATGCTATTGGTGCACACATGTTCACCAAGGAAGCCACATTCTTTGCATCATTGCTCTAAGAGACGGCTAATCCATAAAAAAAGATGCTAAACATGTTGTCATGTATCAGTGAGAAAGCAAATCATTTTAGACCCTCCTATTCCTTATAATATATGGCCGTGTTAGCAGGTATGTGCATGGCCCAAAAAAACATAGATAGCATCCTTCCTTTGTCCGTTTAGTGTTGTACAGCTTAGTATACACCAAAACAATGCTTTTTCTTCCTAACATATGCAGGTGCTGGGCTTTCACAGTTGAACGTGGTGGGGGAGCAGATCATTTTTTAATGGGCCCCGCGCCTCTTCAGTCAGTCCAATGTACTACCGTCTTTTAAATTTCCAAACAAAATCTCAGGTAATCTAAAACCAGTGCCATGTTGTGTTTTAGTAGTGTCCCAGAACCACAGGTTGGTCTGGAACACTAGAGCGTTGAAAGGAGAGGCTGGTGGAGGTGCTAACTGTTATCTGCGCTCTCCTGCCCAATAAATACTTACCTCTGCAACCACTTGCGTCCGTGTGTTCATTGACGCCAACATTGGCGACGAGGATCGGCAGGCAGGGAGAGCGCAGAGGTAAAGTGGCGAATCCCAGAAGGGACGGCTTCAGAGGACCGATCTCCCGACTACCGCAACCCCAGGTGAGAAGGGGGGTGTGCCGCTGCTCTGCAGAGGGCGGCAGCTGTGGCAGTGCTAAGTAGGGTGGTGCCAGCCCTCCCAAAAAAAAAAGGAAAAAAAAGAGAAGAGGCAAAAGCACCAACACAAGCACAGGAAGTTACGCTCAGGGTTACGCTCAGTAGCGCCTCCCTTGCATCAACAACACCAACGTGAGCGTTGACAGGACAACGCCATGCATTAAGCACTCAAGTGCCCCCTCCCTTCACAGGATGCCCGGACAAATGTTGCCAAGGCTCTGCAGAGAGCGCAGGGAAGAAGGCAACAGCTCAGTAAAGCTGAACCTTCCAGACAAAATACAAGGATTCAACAAGGAACACTGCAGCAAACAGAAAGAAAAAAAAAAGGACAGTGCACAGCAACTCACTAAGGAATAGTGTCCAGAATATTAAGACCAAGCCAACTCTGCAAACATGGCCACTGCAACAATACCACCTCCACCCCTGTTCCTGGCTGAACCAGGAACACCTCCAATAAGGTGGGAAAGTTGGAAGATGTTTGAGACATACATTGTGGCCATGGGTGGAGATAAATGTAATGCTGAAAGGAAACAATCACTCTTACTCCATAATTTGGACCCAGAGGGCCACAGTGTCTTTGATGGACTGACAGAATCGCAGGGAGAAGAAGCAGGGTATCTTGATGAATTTACCTTGGCTATCAAAAAAATCAAAGAACATTTTGAACCAAAAAAGAATGTGACATTCGAAAGACAAATTCTTTCAAAGAACACAAGATCCTTCGGAACCGGTGGAAGGGTATGTAGCTATACTAAGGACAGTGAGTCACCCATGTTAATTCGGCACTTTGACAAATTACCTAATCCGGAATCAACTGGTGAGGTATACCAACAACCCAAGGGTGCATGAAAAGTTACTGGCAAAAGACATGACCTTAGAACAAGCTGTAGAGCTCACCAGAAGTATTGAACAAACAATGCAGTATATGAAAGAAATGAAGGGAGAAAAGTACAGCCAAGAAGTATGTGCAATGAGGGAAAAAGGGGTGCTGGCACAAAGAGGTAGTGGCCCAAGTACAAGTGCTTCAGATGTGGAAACGCGAGACATGCATCGACGAGTGTGTTTTGCCCGGTGAAGAATGTGGAGTGCAGACGTAAGGGCTACTTTGCACGCATGTGCAATCAAAGTCAACAGGAATAAGAAATAAGAGGAACCCCTCAAGGCGAGGACGGGAAGCCCCGGAACATATTTGAGATAGCGGCAGTGTCTGGGTGGATGGAAGGTCCGGTGGACGCCTTTCACATTGATGGATCCAGTGTCTCAATGAAAGTAGATAGCGCTTCGCCATGACAATTATTTCAAGGGAGACCTTCACAGGGACACTGTCAAGAGGAGTGCAAGAGTTAGCACCACCTGAAGTACAACCGTGTGGTTATGCCAAGACACAGATCGAACAAGTAGGGAAGTTCCAAGGATGTGCTGGGATGGGAGGAGCAAAAGAACCAAGGGGTTTGAATACAGGCGAATGCACCCATTCCGGTAACGATAGCAGAAGAAGCAGACAGTTGGGCCTTTGAACATTGTATCAAAGTGAAAGCAAGAGCGCAACCAATGGTACACAAAGTACGATTTTTCTTGATACCCAAGGAACAGCTACATAAGGAACTTGATGGACTTTCACAGAGCGGAGCAATAGAGCGAGTACATGGCATGGAGTGGTTATCGCCCGTAGTGCTTGTAGCAAAGAGCAATGGGAAGATTTGCTTATGTGTTGACTTGAAATAACTTAATAACAATATTTTAGTAGAGAGGCACACCTTGCCAGTAATATCCAAAGTGTTGGGAGAAGCAGGTTGGTTTAAAGTGATGGATTTGTCCGCTGTCTATCCCCAAGTACCTCTATCACAAGAGTGTCAAGATGTTACAGCATTCATCATATCAGAAGGGGCCTTTTAAATACCTTAAATTGACGTTTGGGTTAGCGTCAGCCGCGGCTGTGTTTCAGCGTGTGATGGAGAAGGTCTTGGAGGGCGTCAGTAATGGGATTGTGTTTCAGGATGACATTCTCATTTTTGCCAATTTTGTTGAACAGCATGACAGAGCATTGAGGAATGTGTTGGGAAGGTTGAGTGAGGCAGGGCTCACAGTGCAGTGCAGTGCAGCAAATATAAGATTTGGTGCGTGAAGTGGAGTATCTGGGGCATAGAGTTATAGCTCAATGAGTTTCACCCAAAAATAAATTTAGTGGAAGCAATTAGTAAGGCTCGAGCTCCGCAAACTAAAGATCAGTTGAGGTCATTCATGGAAATGGCAGAGTTTTACCACAAATTTTTCAACAATTTCGCTGTCATCTCGGCTCCTTTGAGAGCATTATTCAAGAAAGGTGTGAATTTAGTGTGGTCGAATGAGTGTATGGAAGCGTTTCAGGAGATCAAGGAAATGATTTCCAATGCACCCTCTTTAGGGGGGTTTGTGAGTGGTCGCAAAACAGTGTTGACTGTAGATGCCAGTTTAATGGTCCTGGGAGCGTCTTTGTAACAGTTAGACTGTGGAAAAGAAGAAAATGTTATAGCTTTTCCAGCTAGGCCATTGAGGGGTGCTGAAAAAAACGATTCAGTCATGGAGAGAGAAGCCTTGGCAGTACTTTGGGCTGTCATATATTTTAAATCATTTCAGTGGGGCCAACATTTTACGGTTAAAACTGATCACAGACCATTGGTACAGATGTTAAATGGTGGAAATTCGTCTAAGGGCTCACCCAGAATTTCGAAATTGGTACTAGGATTACAAGGATACGATTTTCAAGTGTGCTATTTTCCGGACAAGGAAAATGTAGTGGCGGATTGCAAATTGCCTCTCTCGTCTGCTGGTGGGCTGTGGCAGCGAAAGCGTTCAGGGAGAAAAAAAGGATGAAGAAATGATTGTGGGCAGTATTGAACAGGGTTCTTTAAATGAGGAAGAATGGAGGTCGGCTGAGGGAGACGACGTGGTGCTTATCAAAGTGATAGAACGGACAATGGAAGCATGGCCTTGCAGGAATGAGGTGGACAAGAGGTTTGATCGTTTTTTTTAAAGTGATGGAGGAGTTATCATTATCTGGAGGGAATCTCAGGAGAGTAAATAAAGTGATTCCTCCTGAGGGTGTTAGGAAAAAGCTGATAGATATAGCTCATCAAGGGAATTGCAGAATTAATTGCACAAAAAGGATGTTAAGACAGAGTTACTGGTGGCCAGCAATGGATAGTCGAGTTGAAAGGCAGTTGTGGAGTTTGTTTGGCAAGTGATAAATGCAGAGTGGTATGAAACACCACTTCGCCCTGTGCAAGTAACTGGGGATCCTTGAAAAAAGGTTGCAGTGGATTTACTAGGTCCCATCCAAGGGTTGGGTGATGGATTCAAGTTCATAGTAGTTTTAGTGGACTATCACTCGAAGTGGATATAGTGGGAAGGACTGAGAGAAAGATCCACGGTGGAGTTGGTGATGTTTTTTGAAGAAGTGTTTTTCCATGAAGGTTTCCCCACAGAGATTGTAACAAATAATGGTGTGCAGTTCTGTTCAGGTACGATGAAGGAGTTTTTGGCACAATTTGGCATCCAGCACACACGCGCGGCCATGTATCATCCTAGAGCTAATGGGATGGTGGAACAAGCAAAAAGGTTTCTTAACGGGCATTCAACTGGCCATTAGGTTGGGGTTGGCTTGGAGTAATGTGTTGAGACACATGGTATGGAGTTATTGCATTACACCTCACTCAGTAACAAAGATGTCTCCCTTTGTGTCACTAAAGGGGAGGCAACAGGCGACAAAGTTATGCCCCGGTTGGCTAGGGCTGGTGTGCAGTGTGAATGTCAATTGGAAGGAAGTGATGAGGATAGTGGAAGAGGCACAATGTCAGTATAAAGAAGTGTTTGATAAACACTTCAAAGTGAAGGAAAGAAAATGGAGAGTTGGGGATTGGGTACTGATTAAAAAACCCAGGTATGGGCTCAAGTGTCTAGAGAGCACATTTTTGGGACCAAAAAGTATTGCTGTTGTGAGGACTAGTGTGGTGGTGGTTGATGGGGGAGAAGTATGGTCCGGCAGGTTGGCATAAAGTGAGGAGGCGTCAGGTGAAGAAGGATTGGAACCTTGTATGGAAGGAGATAATGCAATGAAGTGTAGAGGTGAGGAGGTGGAAGTAAGGAGTGCAGAAGTGGAAATAAAAAGTGTTGGTGAGGAGGTGAAGAGTGCGGGTGGACGTGTCAGTGGAAGAGTTAAAAAAGTCCCAATTAAGTTGACACATTTTCTTTGTGGTTGATTATAAATATATTATTGCATATTGGTTTCTTCGGATAGTAGTTCTTTAGTTTAGTTTTAAAGTTCAGTCATGTTTGGGGGTATATGTATTTGTGGTTATTTTCTTGCTAAGGGGAAAGATGCGTTGTGTTTTGGTAGTGTTCCAGAACCATTGGTGCTTCTGGAACACTAGAGCGTTGAAAGGAGAAGCCGTCAAAGGTGCTTACCGTTATCTGGGCTCTCCTGCCAATAAATACTTACCTCTGCAACCACTCACGTCTGTATCTTCATTGACTCCAACATGCCACTTTTGCAGTTGTGCGATAATGAAAGGCACCTCTGAAACGTGATCAACAGTCAAAGACACATAGGGCCCATCATGCATCCCTGCCCCCACAGACCTTATAAACATCTCGGTAAGCAGGGGCAACCGCCTGTACTCCTGCATCGAGAATCTCCCTGGCAATCCACCTTGTGAATACTCCCAAACGTTTGCTACCATTACTGCCATAGGTTATGAGTTAAGTTATGATCACTCTCCATTTAGAATCCCTATGTGAGTTCAGTTGGGATTGGAGAGTTTACTGACAGAGGTAAATCCACCAGTAGCAAGTTGGTGGACTGGAATAACAGGAGGCAATCCAGTTTCTGCCTGTTTTGTTCCACCAAACTCGTCATGAGACTTAAAAGTCTGACGCAGCAAGCACGAGCGCCTAGAAACCCTAATGTTGCTCAGTGGAGCTCTGCAAGCTCTAGAACAATGATATGTACCTAAAGCGCCTCCCTTCTCACTCACTGGGTGGAGTGAGTCTCGCACTTTTACAAGCAGTCTCGCTTTTAGTAGCCTCGACAGCTTTACAGAGTTTAACCAACGCAGGAGAACATGGTACATTTTCCATGAAAATCACAGTTCGTTCCAACATACAAAGCACCTCACATCTCTTAATTTGGGCACACTCCATGTGACAGAGGAAAGCTGCACAAAACAAATGGACCGTAAAGGGGACGAGTAAAGACTTACTGAACCAAGGGAAAGGAAAGGGAAGACAAGGAGATGCTGGCACCGCTGCATGTTGCTCCTGGGTCCTCTTCCCGCCCTGGCCTCATGCCAAGGCCAAGCTACCCCTTCCCTGCTGCTGCAGTCTGCAAACACAGTGCACTATCTGCAGAGAGAGAATGGTCACACAGATATGGATCAGGCTGGCCTTCCCTGGTGCCTCCTGGCTGCCACGCCCTGCTGGAGTCTGGTGCCCAGACCCAGCAGAAGGGGAAACAAAACCAAATGTGTGACCCCGGCCTGCCACGTGCCATGATGCCAAATGGTTGCTTCTCTCTCTGCACGGCAGGCTGCCTGGGAGGGATGGTGATGTTGGCGCCAAGGTGGCGGGCAGGGCAGAGGAAAGAGGACAGAACAGAGAGAGGAGCAAATCACAGGGATCGGTGGGGCGGCCGGCCTGTAACTGTTATTTTGGTACTAAGCAGTAACCCAGGCCCAGGTTACTTAACAGTACGATCACAACAAAAGATAAACACACCAACCGGCTGCACGCCAGCGCAGACAACCAGCCCCATCAGGTTGAGGCAGCTGAGCCTGAGGAAAACGTTGTGTATATAACAGTGCCACTAAGCACCGATATATGGTGTGCATTTCTTCAGCCCCCACGCTCCTTGTACAAAAACGGTCCACACACAACATCTCAATCGGCCCGGGCTGAATAGCCCAGTGGCCAATCCACCCCTGCTTAATGGCAGTGCAATGTCATAGGGGCTAGGGTGTTGGAATTGCAAGTAAAAATACCACCGTGCAGAGCCGGGAATGGGCTACACCGCAGAGACAGAAAGAGTGGAAACATAACACTAAGAAAGACTACCAGAGGAAACCACAAGAAAGAGACAGGAAGAAGAAAAACACAGACTATGAAGAATAAAAAAACAAAGATGGAGTGTTTTAGATGTGAAGTGCATTTACATACAGTCAGATTGTCCTGCGCAAGGCAAAAGGTGTGCAAAATGAAAGAAGATAGGACACTTGGACAAAAAGCACAACAGCAGATTGTTTGATTAAATTGTATTAGAAAGTAGCGACAGTGAATGGACAGAGGAGGACATTCAGTGCATGGAGAACCATGACAGACAAGAGGAAAAACAAGAGTCAGACTTTTTGTGAATTTGAACCAGATGGGAAGAAAGTCAGAAATATGGCAGATTCTCGAGCAGATTTCACCTTAATTTCCAAAGACAGGTTCAACCTATTCTGGTGAAGAGAGCAATGCATGTTCAACCAAGCAGGGTGCTATGGAAGGAGCATGATACAATTATAGGCTATACCAAAAGCAAAATCGCATTTAATGTCAAAATAACAGAAATAGTTTACATCTTGAACAAAGGGGATTTTCTCTTGTGGTGGTCGCCGCACCAGTGGTGATTGAACTTAAAAGTATACCCTCATGGTTATGAACAAGTAATGACAGTAACAAGCAACACAGCACATGAGGTATTCAGACCATCCGTAGGTACAACAAAGGACAAGGTCCATGAAATGAAACTCAGAGAAGAAGCAGTCCCCGTGATGCAAAAGGTGAGACCTATCCTACTTACAGAACCAGAAGAAGTGCAAGAATTATTTAACACTATTATGGCAGAAGGCATGCTAAATATAGTAGAAGCCACCAAGTGGCTACCTCCGGTAGAGATAACCAGAAGAAACAATAATAGTAAACTACACTATGTATAGACTGAAAAAGTTTGAATCAAGAAATTGTAATGATGGCTTTGCACCAAATTAGAAACAAAGAAATAAGCATGTCGCCATATGTTATTATTAATATTATGGCTTTTATTGAGCGCAGACCTAGCTTTGAGAATCAACGGAGTGCTTTACAGAGGTATACATCAATACAGATACATAACCGAGCGCTTTACAGAGGTGTACAATATTACAGATGCATAACAGAGCGCTTTCAGTGGTAATAAACATAACAGATATACATCGGGGGATAGGATACAGAGGGGAACAGAGGAGGGGTACAGCTGTACCACGTGGTGGGGAGGAGAGGAGCAGGTGGTGTCTAGCAAGTCAGGTGGCGCAAAGGGCAAAATGATGGTGTAGCTGTTGAGGAGAGACTCCTTGAAGTGGTGAGTTGAGTTCTTTTCTGAATTGTAGGAGTGTGAGGCCGATTCTGATGCAGACAGGGAAGAGGTTCCATAGTCTTGGGGCATAGACAGAGAAGGTTTGTTTTCTGGTACTTTCCTTTTTGCGGTGGTGGATTTCAAGTCTGCACGTTTCCTGGCTTCTGGTGGTGTGCTGTCTGCCGGAGATGCAGTGTGTCTCCGTGAGGTAGCTGGGTGACTTGAGAGCGACTGCCTTATAGATGATCCAGCAAGACTTGAAGGTGATTTGTGCGTGCAGTGGGAGTCAGTGAAGGTTGATGAGGGCCGGGGTGATGTGGTCGTATCTGTGTAGACCCTTAATGAGGCATTTGGCCACATGTAGGACACTTCTCAGGGGCAAAAGAGAGGTTGACGGGAGGCCTTCAAGGAGTGCATTGCCTCCATCCAGGTGGGATAGGACCAGTGCTTGAATGGTGAATCTAAAGCTGTCTGGAGGGAGGAAAAGCTTGACTTTCCACAGTAGGGATAGGGGATGTGAGCTGTCTGAGTTTTCTTAGCTATGTATGTCTTGAAGGAGAGGTGTTTTTCAATGTGGAACCCGAGGAACTTGGTGCAGGAGGTGAGCTCAGGTGCGACGCCTTCACAATTCATGGTTGATAGCCAGGCCTGTATGTCTGGGTGTTCGGTGATGTTGTTGAGGAGTAGGAATTCGGTCTTGGAGGGATTGAATTTATGCAATGGACATTCAAGAATGGATCAGTGATGTTCTTGATGGAGTAGATTTCGAGATATAGCTGTGTCATTGGCGTATTGATGAATGTGGATTTTGTGTGTGTCTAGGATGGCTCCCAGCAGCTCCATGTATAAATTGAGGATCACTGGGGAGAAGATGGATCCCTGCGGGACTTTTATAATTGTTCTTATATAATAATTGTTCTTTTATAACATGCTTAACCACCAAGTGGTTTGTAAGCGTGGGATCAGGATTCGAACCTGTGTGGTACTGTGTTGTCTTGCTTCCAAGACAAAAGTGTTGCCCCTGGGCTATGCTCCCTCCCTGGTGATGGGTAGCATTGGTGAGCTAAAGGAGTCCATCTGAACAAACTGCTTGCGATTGGTGAGGTAGGACTTGAAAAAGCTTAGGACAAGGTTGGTGATCCCCATGCGCGATGTAGGGTGTCCGTAAGCACCTGGCGGTCTACTGTGTCAAAAGTGGCCAAGAGGTCAAGTAGAACCAGGAGGCAGGGGTGGCCGTCATCAAGGATGTTGAGGGTGTCATCGACCACCTGTATGGTTACTGTCCCTGTGCTGCATCTGACTCTTAATCCGGATCGGTAGGTTTGGAGGAGATTGTTGGTGTTGATGTGTCGCCACAGTTGCATGGCTACCACTTTCTCGATGATCTTACCTGGTGGGTGATGGCTCGATAGTTACCTAGGTTGTCAGGATCCAGAGTGGGTTTCTTTAGTAAAGGGAGGAATTGTCCTGTTTTTAGGGCCGATGTGAAGGTGCCTTGAGTTAGGGAGCTGTTGATGATCTCTAGGTGGGGAAGGAGAGCTTCTGCAGGGAGTGTCTTGAAGATGGATGCTGGGAGGATGTCATCTGTATATGATATAATACATCATATATCCACGCTCCTCACTGCTTCTGAAACTCATTTTGGACTCAGTAGTACACACAAATGGCTCAGCTGCATCCGTTTTCCAAAGGCTGTTGGCAAGATAATGCATATTCCAAAATTACAATATTTTTAAGGTGGTATTTTAGGATCTGGCTTAATAATATTGGAAGACTTGTTAACCAGATGAGACAAAGCCTCAAGGGTTAATCCACTGGGTTGACAGGGGATCTGGGGTGTATGGATGCTAAACCACCATGTGAAGAAATACCTTGAGGCTGTATATGGAAGATTCGCAGACTCCCTCTTCAGCACCTCAATTATACTGAATGAGACGATCCCAGATTGAAGTGATTCAGTTCTCCCGGATCCCCGGGTAGGGAAAATATGTCACCTGCTGAATATTACAAATCATTCAGTCTAAAGTGGGCAGGAAATGAGTTTACACTGCCTCTGAGCATCTGACCAAGAGGTAAGGACATCACTTTAGTTAGTAACAAACAATATCCTATGAGAGTATCCCTCATCCCGCCTGTCACCCAGAACATACTTTAATGTACTTGCTGGAGGGATGACTTTGCTTCTAGGTTTGACATGCAAGATTACATTTTCCCTACCCAGGGATTGGGGATTTTGGTTGAACTGCAGAGCATTTTTCTAATTAGGCCTCAACCAGGCCGAACAGAGTGCAGAGGAGGGGCATAGTAGGATCCTCTGTGAACTGCCTCGAGATAGCTTTCAATATGGTATGCTGGAATCCCTGGTCCCCAGAAACTGTCAATGCCCCGAATGAGGATTATCGCATGTAACTGGCACATACCTCTACCTTACTTCCTAGCCCGACAAAGCATCAGAAAACACAAACTGTGCTGACAAGCCAGAGCACAGACTGTTGCTCTAAATTCAACTGCACAGGAAATGGAAAAACACACACGGTAGGTACAAGCAGTTGTCAACACATGCAAAGGCACCAGGGAGACGTCAATCCTCAATGCAAAGCCACATACTTTGAAAGCCACTTCTTCCTGATTTCAAACTGGCTGCAAAGCCCACAAAGCTCTTAATCACTGCCACTCAAAGTTCTATGAATGCCAATTACTTAAAAGAGAGCATTAGCAAGCCCAAACTCAGAACCATTATCAATTTAGAGATAACAGTTGGTCAGTGAATATTGCAAAGGGGGAGTAACTGATCCCAAGCAGTGTGACACAGGAGGAAGAGGCACTGGCTATCAGGAGGATTATTAGGCAATCGAAGAAATCCAGAGCACAGTAAAAGAGTCAAGGGATCAGAACTTGTGTCACAGACAAGATTACTAACTGAGGAGAGTAGTACTAGAGAGGAAGCCTGACACTGCAAGAGGTCACACACAGAGAGTGGAGAGTGCAACATGATAACCGGCTACATCTAATGCAATACAAATACATACTGCAAACTACGCACTAGCCTAGTCAAAAATAACAGACCTGCCTGTCCCTCGCCACCAAAACTGAACACTCGCCTTAAAGGAGCACTTATTAATGTCAGGTCATTAATAGCCCATGGCACTGAAATTGCTGATATCATTCAAACAGGTAACTATGACTTCTTAGCTATTACCGAAACTTGGCTACACCAAGCGGCTGGCCCGGACTTGATGCTTGCTATGCCCCCCCAATTACACTACCTTCAGAGAAGATAGAACTAAATCCAGAGGAGGAGGCATAGCCGTTATTGCTAAAAATAACCTAACCATAAAAGTAGAAACACACCTGCACACTAAATCATGCGAGTCCTTAACTGCCAAACTCCTAACATCTACTTCTCAAACTATTAACATACACCTTATCTATAGGCCACCAGGCCCTATTGGATCATTCGATGAGGCCATCTCTACGATCCTTTCAAACAACCTAAAACATTCATCACAAGCCCGCCTATTAGGAGATTTGAACTTAGGATTCAATGACCATAAAGATTTGCTGGCGACTAACATAGCCAATGTCGTTTCAGAGCTTAGTTTTACCCAAAGAGTATTACAGCCTACCCACGAGAAAGGTCCAACACTCGACTGTGTAGCTGACCACAAATGGAACATAACCATTACCTCTATCAGCCCACAAGTGTGGAGAGATCATGCTCTTATAGCCTTCTCTATAGACGCTAAAAGTATCCAACCTCAGGAAAATACACTAGCACCACCCATGCCAACAAGAAATTAAAAAAATATAACTACTGACAGGCTATTACAACTGATCCTCCCTACCTTAAACGTGCTACCTGACACACTAGATCCAACATCTCTAGTTAACGAATTCAACTCAGCCATGGCCAACGCCCTGGACACTATTGCCCCTCTGAAAATGAGAAATAGCAAGCCTAGAGCACATCTAAATGTCTGGTTCACCCCATACCTCAAATCACTAAGGAAAGAAAAACGCAGGTGTGAATCCTCTTGGAGATCGACACCATCAGAGGTAAATATAGCAGAACCTCATCAGCGCTTCCACTAAATACAAAACTGAAATATGGAAAGCCAAAAAATAAAGTTTTGACAACAGAATAATGCAAGCAAAATCTGGTACTAAGGAGTTATTCACAATACTAAAGGAACTAGAGAACCCTATCCCGGTAACTGATAACTGTGTCAAAAATAAAATGTGGTGCTCCAACATACAGAAAGCTCTTAACGATAAAATTGCTACCCTCCAACTCAAAATTGACAAGAAAAAACGAAATATACCTCCCGCTACCAACCATAGGGACGCACCACTCACTACCTCAAAACCTGAGCTAAGATTTAACTTCACAAAAGTATCCAACTTAGAGGTTGAGAAAATAATACTCTCGCTCAAACCGCCAAACTGCCGAGGTGACAACTGCCCAGCACAATTAATAAAAGATGCGGCTAGAGATCTATCACCATTTATCTCCAAACTCATCAATGCCTCATTTTCCTCAGTATAGCATTGTGTCGAAGAAAAGTGACTGTGGCCCAAGAGGGCAACCCCTGGCTGGTGGGTTAAAATAACAGATCCTGACAAAACCCCTCAGCAAGAAGGAAGAAATAATTCCTGGTAGGAGTGTGTCAAAGGTATTGTTATTCTCCCAGGAGGGCAACTCACAACCAAAAGTGGATGGCGTAAGAGTCTGTACTGAACCCTAAAGCAAGGGGTGGGAAGCGGAATATACTTGCTGGTAGGCAAAGTCAGGAAGTGAGCTGGGTGGTATAACTCTGAGGCTGTAAGTTGTAGCTGTGTATCTTGCTAGGTGCTCTATACCCTGGGACTGCTATGGAATCTTCAGGAAGATACTTATTCCCATTACACAGGTAGTATGGCTCAGTGGCAACATGCTTGTCTTGGAAGCAAGATGATGCAAAGAAACACAGGTTCGAATCCCGGATCCCCGCTTAGAAACCTCTTTGGTATTAAGCGTGTTATAAATAACCAAGTATAATTATAATTATAGGTAAGCCCTTGAATCAAGTTTTGTGAACCCACCCCACTTCCCCTAGATCTTCCAGGAGTTAACCCCACCCAGTCATATATGTCTATTGATCTTCACTGATGACACCTGTGTTTGCCAATGCTTTGACACACAAACTAGAAACAATTTTGTCTCACCTGAGAAAGGACTAATATGTGTTTTTGCAGGACATGCTAGACTCCTAAAATATACATTATTGGCAAAAGAAATTGAACCAAAGGAAAGTCTTGTGAATTACATAAGTGAAGCACCAGAACCCAGAGATAAGGCCCATCTCAAACCCTTCATTGGCATGGCAGAATACTACGCAACGCATGTACCGGATTTTTTGACTAAAACCGAATGCATGAAACAAGTAATAAGGATAGGGAAAACAATATCAGTGGACTGAAACATGCAGGAAATTATTTGAAATTATAAAACAGAAAATAGCAGAAGTTACACGTCTACGACCGTTCAACAGAGAATGTAAAACAGTCATAGTAGTCAATACCAATACATATTACTGTCATGAACCACCGATTCCGGCCCTTCTGGACTTCGTGGTCCATGATGCACCGCAACATCAGGTCGGCGATCCTCCCAACAAGCTCGATCTTTAGGGTGCCCATCACCTCATTCGGATAAGGGAAGGTGATGAGTGGAAGACAGCCTTCAGAACCCCTTTTGGCCATTTCAAATATCTAGTGATGCCCTTCGGTCTCGCCAACACCCCTGCGGTCTTTCAGCGGTTCATGGATAGAGTCTTTTCAGATATGCTGTTCCTTTTTGTCATTGTATACCTAAATGATATACTGATCTATTCCAATGACCCCCAAGTCCATCAGGAACATGTAAATGGAGTTTTACAACGATTACGAGAAAACAAACTCCTAGCCAAACCTGAAAAATGTCTGTTCCATGTCCAGACCGTTCATTACCTCGGATTTGTGCTGAGTTTCAAAGGAATCGGAATGGATCCTGCCAAGGTTGCCTCCATACTCTCTGGGCCAGTGCCTACTACAGTAAAACAGATTCAATCCTTCCTGGGACTTGCCCATTTCTACAGAAAATGTATCCCTACATTTTCAGACATTGTGCATCCCATAGTCGCACTCTTAAAAAAAGACACACCGTTTAATTGGTTACTATCCAGACGTGGACCCCTTGCTCATTATTCTTAGAGAGGCACAGATCCACCCTACTGATGAGGTCCAACCAGACCGAAACACGTGTCTGGGGTTTCTGTTGGTACTCTTGTTCAGAGGAGAATTGCCTAGCATTTCGGTGCTGGACTGCCCCAGGGCAGGACAAAGACTGATATGTTTGGGATATTTCTTCTTTGTGAAAGATAGTGAGCTAAAGACTCTGGGTAAGTCTCTCGTAACCAGGACTAATGTCTGGCAGAGGGACTCCCAGGACCCCCCTTGTTAATCTGCATATTTAAGTAACTTTGGGTCTCACCCTAAGTTACTAGGGGAATCCAGACGTGGACCCCTTACTCACTATTCTTAGAGAGGCACAGATCCACCCTACTGATGAGGTCCAACCAGACCGAAACACGTGTCTGGGGTTTCTGTTGGTACTCTTGTTCAGAGGAGAATTGCCTAGCATTTCGGTGCTGGACTGCCCCAGGGCAGGACAAAGACTGATATGTTTGGGATATTTCTTCTTTGTGAAAGATAGTGAGCTAAAGACTCTGGGTAAGTCTCTCGTAACCAGGACTTATGTCTGGCAGAGGGACTCCCAGGACCCCCCTTGTTAATCTGCTGCTCAAGAGACAGCCTTCCAGGAACTAAAACGAAGATTCACTCAAGGTCCCATCCTGGTTCAGCCTGACATAAATAGGCCCTTCCTGGTAGAAACAGATGCCTCAAACTACGCCATTGGGGCGGTCTTAAAACAAGAATTCAAAGACAAGAGGGAACATCCTATTGCCTACCTATCCCGCACCTTGACTCCCAGTGAGACCCACTACTCTGCCCTGGGAAAGGAATTACTGGCCATACGACAAGCCTTTACCGACTGGCGCCATCTACACTTGGGCGCCAAACATCCTGTGCAAGTGCAGACCGATCATAGAAACTTGCAAGTCCTACAGTCCCTGGAATGCAGAAATAGTCATCAAGCCCGTTGGGCCTTCTTTTTTGCCCAGTACCAGTTCCGCATTCACCACTTTCCTGGAACCAACAACATTATAACAGATGCCTTATCCAGGCGTCCTGACTATGAGCCTGTCGAAGCACGTGCCTTCCCGAAGATGTTTCCTAATACAGTGTTTGTCGCCCAGGCCAATTCCTTCCTGGAAGACGTCCGTGCCGAAACACCTTCTTCAGATCTCTGAGAGGACTACATCAAGACAAATTAATGGAGCCTGGTTTCTAAGGATGGCTATCTCTTCAAGGATAAGAGATTGGTGGTACCCACACAAAGACTGAGAGGCAAGATCATAAGCCTTTGTCATGGCCGAGGATGATCGATGGTGTAAGAACTTACATCCGAACCTGCGCTATTTGTAATCAAAACAAGTTTGATAACAGAAAACCTGCAGGTCACCTACACCAACCCGCGTTACCAACACGCCCTTGGGAGACAATCGCCATAGACTTCATTGTGGAATTGCCCCATCCAGGGGATATACTACTATAATGGTTGCTATAGATCTGTTCCCCCATATGGCTCACTTCACACGCTTGTACAAGCTACCATCTTCACTTGAATTGGCAGGGATATTCTTAAAACATATATTCAGGCTTCATGGATTACCTACCAAGATCATTTCCGACCAAGGACCTCAGTATATATCCCAGTTCTGGAAACATATATACCAAATGTTAGGCATCCAGCGTGCATTGTCCTCGGGGTATCATCCTCAGACTAACGGAGCAAATGAACGTGTAAACCAGACCCTGGAAAAATACCTAAGCTGTTTTGCTACTAAGGTCCAGGATGGTCACTTTTGATTCCGGTAGCTGAATTCGCTTACAACAACTCTGATCATTCGGCTATCAAGACTAGTCCCTTCTTTTGCAGTCACGGGTTTCACCCTTCGGTTCTGCCATCTGTTCTACCACATCCGACCCTGGTTCCTTCAGTTGATTCCTGGATCGAAAGACTGGTAAACGTACATAGGGACACCAAAGATCACCTGGAGAAAGCCAGGATAGAAGTCCAGAGATATGCAGATACCAAGCGGAGACCCAGCCCTCCATATGAAGTTGGGGACAAAGTCTGGTTATCCTCGAAACTCCTACCTCGACATCTACGGCCAAACAAACGGGCTCCAAGGTATTATGGACCTTTCTCCATTAAGGAAATCATCAATCCAGTGGCCTTTCAAATTCAGCTCCCAGAAACCCGGAAGAAGATACATCCGGTCTTCCACACTTCCTTGTTGAAACCGTATGTACAGTCCACCAGATCAACTCCTAAGCCTAGCCCTGTGCTTGTCAATAACCAGATTGAATTCGAAGTCTCCAGGATATGTGATTCTAGATACAGACAGGGTCGACTCCAATACTTAGTGGACTGAAAAGGATACCCTCCCAGAGAACGCACCTGGTAACCAGTCTCCAACATGAATTCCCCCCGTCTAGTGCAAAAGTTCCATCGAATCCATCCAGGCAAACCCGGTGGATCAAGATTTAAGAGGGGGCATGCTGTCATGAACCACGGATTCCGGCCCTTCTGGACTTCGTGGTCCATGATGCACCGCAACATCAGGTCGGCGATCCTCCCAACATGGTCGACAGCACGGAGATGCTGTTCTCTAGTGTCCATGCGCAACGCATTGCTTCCTAGAAAATAGGCACGCCCCCGCGGCACTGCACATCTCAATGCTACTGATCCGACTTGTTCGGCATGTGTATTGTTCCCATCAATCTTCCAGTTACCTACCCTATCCTCCTTCATGGAATCCCTTCTTTTTCCTGCCTTGCTTCGGTAAGGCCATTCTCCCTTTCATCCCGGAATCCGTGTCGTGCTCGGTGCTGCGGGCTCCCCCCGGCACCCGCTGAGCATTGGACATCAGTTTTCCTTCCTTCCTGGATTCCTCAGCGATAAATTCCCTGGATACTGAACGCAACCTCCTTGAGGCAGTCAGCACTTCTCACACTGGAACCCGAAGACTCACTTCCCTTCCTGTACAAGTCCCAATCAGTGAGGAAGAAGGAAGGAGTGCCCAAGAAGACTGCAATCAAGGACAAACAGGTGAGAAAGAGGGAAGGGTGTGACAATTACGGACTAGGAACAGCATTGATGCAAAAGAGAAAATAGATCATCCATGCAGGAGCATGTGCATCCAAACCACTGACAGAAACAGAGCAGCATTACTGAGTAACAGAGTGTGACATTTCTTGGGTAGAAAATTATGGATACGTCGAGATCACAAAAAATCTAATGAGTATTGTTAGACACTGTAACATAGAAATTCAAATGGCCAGAATAGCAAATCTAATTTACAAGATCAAAGAATATAACTAGATTATAGAACGCATTCCTGACTGCCAAAACCTTCAAGCAGATTGCTCTTTTTGAGTTTCTAGAGGCAGTTTGGAAAGACAAACGTATCTCAGTGAAAAACCTAGCAGCCATTGTGACAGACCTACAATCCCAATTATAAGGCCGGGTCTCACTAGAAGAATGCGAGGCTGGTATGAGAACAGATTACACACTGAAACTGATGAACAAATATGCCACAAAATGATGCCTGGAGGAAAGAAGACTGAGCCAAGGGCTACAGACCTACAAGAAACTAACATCTGAACTACACAAACATGGACACCTGCTTATGATAAAAGCAATATTTTTCACATACGCAGCAGGGGGAGCAGATTATGTTGGGACATTAGTGGCACATATGCACAATGCTCATTAAGAGAAGGATCAGAGAACAATAGTGGTGGCTGCAATTGGACACAGAAGTGGAACGACAAGTAAGTTCATGTAATTTCAGAAAAGAAAATGTCAAAAGGTTAGTGACCAAACCTCCTCCACTTCACAAAATAGAATATGTCTAAGATACGGACATGGGTAGGAGGATATTTTATACTCCTAGCGAAGCACTTAGGACCAGAACAAATGTGTGCCATAGTAATGTTAGACCAAACATCGAAATGGGTTGAAGCAAAATTTACTGACGAAAGTCCAGATCAACAATGTTATGTTTTACCCATGTGTTCAGAAGAGAACTGTATCCCCTCCCATCATTGTGACAGACAAACCAAGTGCCGTTTATGACTGAACAATTAGACTATTTCTGGAACAGAATGGCATTATTCACATAAAAGGAGATCCCTATCATCCCCAAGGCAATGGACAAGACGAGAGAGCAAATAAGTACCTAGGTCCTCATTATGATTTTTGGAGTAATTCATGATAAATTACCTCTAAACTTGATCACTGATGTTAATTACTGATACTGCCGCTCAGTCAGGTGAAATTACTGCCGGATTACAAATGGTGGTTTGTCAGTGTTAGTCCCCATTTCTAGAAGTTACCATGGGCAATATTTTGCACTTAATAACTCGTCTTGTTTTGGATGTTAAAGTAGAGGATTTACCTCCAGCATTTGGCTGTGGGGTAACTCCTCCACTTAAATGCTGAACTCAAACTTCAACTGCATCTCTCCAGTCCTTAAATCTCTCCACTGGCTCCTGGTTGCTGTGAGGATCAAATTCAAGACCATCTGCATCATCCACAAGGCATTCTGGGGCCTGGGACCACACTATATCTAAATACGTCCCCACTAGAACACTTCGCTCACCAGGTTCGAACTCTGCAAATCAGACTTTTTTCCATCAGAGTGGGGGGGGGGGGTTAGATCTCTCTCTTCCGCAGGTGCCTCCCTCTGGAATGGCCTACCCACCTCTCTAATACTTGAACCGGATCACCTTAAGTTCTGTAATCTTTTCTTTTCTCTTCTTCCTTTCCCCTCACTTAATGTCCCAGCTGTCTGTGACTGGTGGCCTGGATCCTTCAGAATCTTACTGGGTGCCAGGCGCTTAACTTCCCAGTCTACCTCTGCACTTATTCTCATGTCCCTGCCCCTCATCCTGCACTTGCCCTCAAGGTCCCAGTCCTGCGAACACTTAGTTGGTTTGCTTGCACCCCTTGGAGCCTTCCAGACCCTCATTTTAACTTAGTTGTGGACCCCCCCTTACTCTCTTCTTCCAGCTTAGGAAGGTCAGTTCCTGCACTTATCCACCTCCCTTCCCCATGCATTTCTCATTACTGCACTTGCATGATCTGAATGTCGCAAGGTCTATTATGAGTGCTACTTTACCCCGTCCTGTTCCAACACCCCCCCTCCGCACCCTGCCTTGCTGCACCTAAAAACACTTGTGAAGAGGAGCATTACAACTGAAAAATAAATAAATAGTTTGGTGGCGTGGCAAAACTGGCAGTCATTTTGTTATTACCAAAAAAAGTGGTAGCTGGTAATGGAATTACTACCAGATATTTATCACACTACCAAAATCTGGCAGCAATTCTCTCGCTGCCAAAAAAATACTGTTACCAGGAAATCCAACATATTTTTGCTGCCTTGCCTATAGAATGGATTATTCAAGGAGCACTTGCCAGAAAACTAGATTGTGCTGAAAAAGTACAAAAAGTAATAGCAGATCATAGTGTTCTCAGAATTAGCATGACAGAATTAACACCATTCTATATGACGAGGAAGAGAGAAGCAGATGCCTCCCTGGATTACGGAATTCTGTACAGTTGCAGAAACAGATATTGGAGAAGTGCAAAGCAGAGTTAATAAAGTACAGATCGGGGAGAAAAGAAAACACAATGCTTGCAAGGCCACTACATCACACAAACTAAAGGTTCCATGCAATAACGTCCCCTCAAAAATATCCTAAACTGTAATAAAATATTCCTACAGTTAATGTGTTCTATATCCATATGGAGTTTGACTTCTTTTATATATCTATCATTTACTTAATGCAATCCAGACCTGATGTTCCATATCTTTTTCACTCAGTATGCATTCAAATTTAATAATTCATCCTGATTTTCAGTCATTAATTACGACTCGTCTCTTGAACAGTACCAAAAGGGTATAATTCATCGTTATACAAATAAATCACATTTTTCAAAAAACATTAATTTTCATTAAATTGTGGAAATGACAATAGTGTCAGAAATGGCGGTTGCTCAATGTACCACCACTTATTCTTCTAGTTAGAAACGTTTGTTTTCGCATTCACTCCCATTTCTCAAAAAAGTGCCTTTTTTGTGGGGACATTATTTCATGGATCATGCGTGGGACACCCCTGCAACTCCCAAACCCTTTTTTTCATGTGGAGCGGGGGACACCCCTGCTCCCCCTTTCCCTATATATATGGTCACCTATATAATGTCACCACAACCGTTTCCCGGCGACATTATATACGGCAACAATAGGGATATTATTACCTGATACCAAACTAAATGTCTGCGTGAAGATAAGACTTAAAAGGGCATCTCCAAGGTATCTGCAAGAAATATATAAAGAGAGAGAAAGCTGCATAAAAACAACTGAACACAGGCAACAGAAAGCGTCGAACTTTACAAGAGAAGAGAAACAAATAAAGAAGCAGAAGATGGAGAAAGGACTCGAGGGAAGAGTGAAAAATAAGCACAATGGTTCAGAAACACCACATGGGACCAACATAAGCCATGAATAAGACTTGTGAGAGAGCTCTTGGAGGAGAGTAAAGAACCATGTGACAAGCCAAAATGCAGGAAACCAACACAGAGAGAGTCCCAGCTGCTTACAGAAACGCTAAAGATCAACAGCAAGGCACCACGACATAATTACGGGTTGACTAACATTCCCACAAATGGGGGCAATATGGAGACTTGTTCATGATTCTGAAGCCAGATTCATGACATAATAAAGGAGTGTGGTGCAGTGGAAGGAATAAGAGGAAGGGTGAGGAAATGTATCAGGAAAGTGCGGGAATGCAGATGGAAAGAAAGACTTCTGCCATTAGCTCTTATGATGAGCACATTTTATTCTTAATTAATACGTAGCAATTTTACAGAAACGTGTTTGAAGTGGGTCATTTCGCCTCCACAGACAGAGCAGGAGTAGGGTCTAAGAAAGAAGAAAGGTACCTGCAAGGAAAGCAGAAAAAAGACAAGAGATGGGAAAAGCTGCTGTAAATAGATGTTTATGATTTAAAGAGAGGGATAAGTCGAACTTTCTCATTGTTTTAAGAATACAGAGGAGGCTTGTAAGGTCTTTGTGGGCAGACCCCTCGGTCAGGGATTACACAGGGCACCCAGGTAGTTGTTGGGTGGCTGTGCTGATGTAAGGAAAGAGTCAAGCGCATACAGCAGGAGGCTAAACAAGAAGCAAGAATAGACAAGGTAATTCAGAACAACGGAACAGGAAGAAAGGGCAGACCTCAATAGTAAACAAGAAGGCAAAATGTTTGTGGCGCAATTGACTGTTGTAAATTTCACTGCAAATGCAAATTTACTGCGGCCAAACTCTGCAAATCTCTGTCCCTCCACCCCCCAAACGATCCCCTCATACCCCTCCAATAGATCCCCCCTCACACCCTCCACTTAACTTTTCCTGGGCTGCTGCCTCTCCTGCCCCTGCAGCGTCAGTTCCGTCCTTCTAACGCGGGTCTGATCCGACGCCGCAGGGCCCCCTTTACTCCCCCGCCTCCAATCTTCAGGAAGCAATGGACACCACTGCAACCCCACCCAAGGACAAAAGTGCCAAACATGGGGAGCCGGGGAAACCCCTGCACTCCATGTTCTGCATTTATTACCCAATTTGATCAAATGTTATCCATCAAATGGTACTGGCCGAATTCGGTCGGATGTACCATTCGATCAATAAAATTTGATCAAATTGGATAGTACCTCCTTAGGTATGCCGTTCTCCAAATTGACTTTTCTTTAGGCCTGCAGCTCAGGCTCAGTGACTAGCATTTCCTTATGACCCCAGTACAAGAGGTCCCACACGTCATAACAGAAGGTAACTGTAGCCTCACACACACACTAAGCCAGACACCAGACAGAGATCATAAACATATGTAGTATAACTAGGAACAGAGGCAAGAACCCCCTCTAGAGTAGCAGGCCAGTACAACAAAGTAGCAAGGTAAAGCCTCTCTGATCTGGAGCTCACATGCTAGATCATTTATATTAGCCCAAATACCAAAGGAAATTGCAGCAGCCAGCACATTAAGAACACTGGTCCATCCTCTTCTACACCACAGCAGCCAGTCTGAGTTGGTGTCCATTCTTTGTATAATTACCAGATCCATTCTCTGTGTAGTGTTTCATCAGCCCAACTTCACAGTGCCCAAAAGCTATAAAAGCTAAGCGCTGGAGGTAAGGACAGGGTGTAAGTTTAAAGCATAGGATGATCTTGACTGCCTGCTCATCTTCCTTTTCTTCGTGAACCTTTCTGGCATTCATCCTTGGCACAAGCCAAGGTTGCCGTAGTTGAGTTTCTTTAGGTAGAACTTGCTGCTACTGCACCCAGCACCAACAAACAAAAAAAACGTTTTATTCAGGCACAGAAGAGGGATAACAAACCCGAGACATTTTGTAGATTGGAGACTGTCCTGCATAGTTCCCCACTAACAAGGCTACAGGGGCATCATGAGGAGTTACTAGCGCTCCCAAATACAAACCTTGTATTCCACCATTATGAACACTCTACCATGACCTGACATGCAGTCAAACATGTTTGGGGATGCTTGTGGTCTCGTGCAGAAGGAATGTGACCAAGCGGTTCGGGCTGGACTGCCCCTTTCGGGGTGGGACCACCTGATTTGCATATGGTCTTTCCCCTTTTGTAATGGCTTGGCAGGCTGAAAAACAATGGTCTGGAGGGTTGCACAGAGCAATGCCAGAGGTTAGGATACATTCTAAACCTTCCAGCCATCATCCCTTTTGTTTTGCTATTGATAAGCAGTCTGCCATTATTCCCATTATTCCAGAAAAGGGGCCAGAAATGTGCATTTAATGGCTATATCCACTCGCTTCAGAAGCCATTTTCACATTTTGTCCTACCCTTAAGCTTGCCTAACTGCCCCCATTTGAAAGCACTTGATAGATATGTGGGACAAGAGGCAGGAATGGGTTCTCCCGTCTTGCCACACTGGGAGGCAGAGCAGCACCTGGTGTAGAAGAACAATAAGGCAAAGTATGCACTTTGTGTCCCCTCTGCCACTTTTCAAAACCTTTTTGAGGTATGGTGGGATATTGTTTGCCAAACCCTACTTAGAGTTGTTTTGCTAATTTTGTTCACTCGTCAGTGACCTGATCACTCTGCAAGCCCTGTAATGTTGGAAAAATGATATCAATAGATAAAGGTTGGCAGTTGAGGGGAAACATTCCTGTCATTTCAGATTGCTATTTTTGTACTCTGAGCATTTCACTCCTGGATCCCTACAGCAGCCCAAGATTCCTTATAGCAAGCAAGCAATCCACTGTGCTGCCCTTTGACAGAGGTCTGCTTCTTTTGCCCACCTGATCCTCATGGTGGACCGATCAGGAAAAAATGGCACCCCCAGAGACCATGCATCAAAAATATATGCATCATCCTAAAAGCATAACCGTGCATCTTGCTATTGACATCCCTTACCAAGTCCTTACATGATTAAAGCACCGGCCTCTCCCACAGACACCATCTATGAACTCAAATCCTCAACCCCTAATCAAAATTTCCCCTATAAGGTCCACCCAGCATCTCAAGCGGCCTATGAACTACCCCTTCCCACAAGACTTCCTGTATGTTTGCCTGTCCTTCGGACATTCATTGAAGACCACGGTGGTCCTGAGTTTTCTCCTTTCAATTTTTCATTTTTTTCTCATTTTAAATAAGAGGCTTTGATCACTGTATGGCTTGGACCCAGGCTCTGGGGAAGGATGCTTCTACCTGTCGGTAAATGAAGAGCACTATCAGTGCCATGCTCAAGGGAGGGTCGTTGTGATTAATTACCATCTGGCAAGGTTTTGAAAGCCCTCGCCCTTTTATTGTTATTACTTAATAAAATGATGTAGGTAATTCTATCTCTGAAAGGTTAATCTGCTGATCAGATGCACATTTCATAAACTCCATGCCAAAATCATAGTGTGTATATGTGTCCTGCTTCATCAATATCCTGATTAGCAGCACCTGCTCTACCAGTGGCACAGAGCAGGCTCAGAGGCCACAGTTGCCCATTTGACAGCTGCAGTGAGAGTCAGGTTTCTGCAGCACAGGGGCTGCATTTAGGATATGCCCTGCACCAAAACTATAATGATCATAAGCAGCCCATGGTGTTGGCAGGGTAGTCTCTAAATATAAGCTATGCCTGAGTTAAGGCATGGTACATGGCACTACTCATGATCATGGCAGTCGCATCCAATTTGATATCAATAGGTGTCAGCTACTGTGAGCCAGCTCAGTTTGGGAAGGTGATGTGGTCTGGACAGGCTGATCCTGCCAAATGACAGAACAGAAACCTGAATGGCCATGCCCCTTGTTTGATCTCTTTGTGAGGGCAGGTAACGCCCTCCTTCACAGCTGCACAACATGCAGCTGTCCTGGTCCCAGGCAACAAAGGAGCACACCCATTCAGAGGGAGTAGTCTCCAATAAGGGTGCTGCATTTCTAAAGTCCATTGTTCCTGGTGAGAAGGGAAGGGAGCTGGCTTAGAGTAGACAGGGGGGCTCTGTACAATGGAGGCAGACGTCCACCATCTTGTTTCTCTCTGCCTCTCTCTCCTTCCTGTCCCTTCCACTTCCTCTAGGACCAAAGCATGTTGGTGCTATGTCAGAAGAGCAAAGTCCACTTCTTTCAAGTACAGAGATTGGACCACTAAGGCAGGCTAGCTTTAGTCCAATTACCTGTGGACATTTACCTTTAAAAGGAGAGGTCTCACACCACTTCTTTGAACTATCTTGGAATAATATTTCGGACTCCAACCCTTAAAGAAGATTTCATTTGGACCCTGCTGGGACAGCCTTCCTTTCCAGTGTCCTCCAGTTGTGAGGTGAAGACAGGTGTTCCTAGGCAGTGGCAAGATCTGTACCCTAACCACCCCCAGGGACCATTGGGGATTAACCTTCTGCTGGGACAAGGCCTGTCTTTCTGCCAGCCACAGCCGTGTCTAGGACCTCACTGTGTTGAAGGACCCCTGCAGTTGTGTGTCAGTCTCCCCTGGAATAGGACTCACAGCAACCGGAGGAGTCAACTGATGTGAGAGCAAGACCTGACTCTCTGCCAGCCACAGCAGGACCCAGAACCTCACCATATTGAATGATGCCGTTGTGTGCCAGCCTCCCCCATGTTTGGTAGGCAGAGAACAATGACCCATCTTGTCCCTGAGTCCCGGGAGTGGGACTCACAGCAACCTGAGAAGTGACTTCCTGCAGGAGCAAGACCTGCCTCTCTACCAGCCACATTGGTACCCAACACCTCACTGTGTTGAAGTACCCCTTCAGTTGTGCGACAGCCTTCCATATTTATGGGAGCCAGAGAAAAAGCCTCATCTTGCCCCGAGCCCAGGAATTGGGACTCGCATCACCCTGAGTGCCAAGAGAGCCAGCAGCCTAGTGTTTTTTATTGTTGAACCGCTTAGGCCTGTGTTTCAAGAACTGTTCAACGCATTTGAACCCCTAGGACCGTCCAATGCTGCCTTTTGCACTCTCCCAATGTTTGAATTGCTCGCACAGCACCAAGAAGTCTGATTCGGTGCTGTCGAACCACCAGAAAACGCAAAAGTTACTATTGATTGCTAACTGTCCCCATTGGTCCATTTTTGGGATGCGTACTTTCCAATCTTGGGTTTCAGAAGCTTGGCGCACAGAGGAAGCATTTTCCGTTCAGGCTTCTCCCATTTGGGCTAAAGTGAGCTTCCAGAGTATTTGAATTAACAATCTTGTATGGCGCAGGCCTGGCTCAGAGGCATCAGAGTGCTGTACAACCATAAAAGTAATCTACAATACAGGACAAATTACAATTTGAAAAAATAAAAGAAATGGTCATTAAAACTAACTAAAAGGTAGATGAAAACTCAAAGCGATCTTGAAAGAACGGCGAGTATAAACAAATGAGTTTGAAGTGCCCTTGTGAACTCAATACAGTGGGGAGCAAACAGATAGAGGGGCACAGCATTTCAGGCATGGGTGGAAGCTGCCATAAAAGCCTGTGCCAAGAAGCACAAGGTCAACACTTGTGATGGTTTGTGATACCTCAGAGATATTCAATTTGGATTCAAGGTAGGAGGATTAGCCCAACACTACTATCTTATAAGTCATGCAGCAGATCTTGAAAAGTGATCAGAGGCGATTTAGGAGGCAATGAAAAGAAATTAAGAGAGGAGTAATGTGTTCTAACTTTCACAAACCGGGAATCAACTGCACAGCCGAGTGAAACACAGTCTTCAGTGAGGTCCAGTTGGAAGAAGGAAGGCAAAGAAAGTCCATAAAATGGCATTTCCACCATTCAAGCAAGAAATAACTGAGGCCTGGATGGTGGTATGAAAGTCCAAAAGGAAGAATGCAAGGTTTACTTTTTCAAAGAACAATAACTGAAACAAACAAGATGGTGGCAAGCAAGGAATATGCTAAGAAGAGAAAAAAGTCCAAGTCCAAAGATTATACAGAGGCCACAAGGACAAATGTGATACAGCGTAAGGAAGAGGAATGACCCACTCCTGAAATTGTGAAAGGGAGGAGGAAGAAAAGGACACAGTAAAAATTAAGTTTTAGTAGGGTTTAGCGCGGCCATGTATCATCCTAGAGCTAATGGGATGGTGGAACAAGCAAAAAGGTTTCTTAACGGGCATTCAACTGGCCATTAGGTTGGGGTTGGCTTGGAGTAATGTGTTGAGACACATGGTATGGAGTTATTGCATTACACCTCACTCAGTAACAAAGATGTCTCCCTTTGTGTCACTAAAGGGGAGGCAACAGGCGACAAAGTTATGCCCCGGTTGGCTAGGGCTGGTGTGCAGTGTGAATGTCAATTGGAAGGAAGTGATGAGGATAGTGGAAGAGGCACAATGTCAGTATAAAGAAGTGTTTGATAAACACTTCAAAGTGAAGGAAAGAAAATGGAGAGTTGGGGATTGGGTACTGATTAAAAAACCCAGGTATGGGCTCAAGTGTCTAGAGAGCACATTTTTGGGACCAAAAAGTATTGCTGTTGTGAGGACTAGTGTGGTGGTGGTTGATGGGGGAGAAGTATGGTCCGGCAGGTTGGCATAAAGTGAGGAGGCGTCAGGTGAAGAAGGATTGGAACCTTGTATGGAAGGAGATAATGCAATGAAGTGTAGAGGTGAGGAGGTGGAAGTAAGGAGTGCAGAAGTGGAAATAAAAAGTGTTGGTGAGGAGGTGAAGAGTGCGGGTGGACGTGTCAGTGGAAGAGTTAAAAAAGTCCCAATTAAGTTGACACATTTTCTTTGTGGTTGATTATAAATATATTATTGCATATTGGTTTCTTCGGATAGTAGTTCTTTAGTTTAGTTTTAAAGTTCAGTCATGTTTGGGGGTATATGTATTTGTGGTTATTTTCTTGCTAAGGGGAAAGATGCGTTGTGTTTTGGTAGTGTTCCAGAACCATTGGTGCTTCTGGAACACTAGAGCGTTGAAAGGAGAAGCCGTCAAAGGTGCTTACCGTTATCTGGGCTCTCCTGCCAATAAATACTTACCTCTGCAACCACTCACGTCTGTATCTTCATTGACTCCAACATGCCACTTTTGCAGTTGTGCGATAATGAAAGGCACCTCTGAAACGTGATCAACAGTCAAAGACACATAGGGCCCATCATGCATCCCTGCCCCCACAGACCTTATAAACATCTCGGTAAGCAAGGGCAACCGCCTGTACTCCTGCATCGAGAATCTCCCTGGCAATCCACCTTGTGAATACTCCCAAACGTTTGCTACCATTACTGCCATAGGTTATGAGTTAAGTTATGATCACTCTCCATTTAGAATCCCTATGTGAGTTCAGTTGGGATTGGAGAGTTTACTGACAGAGGTAAATCCACCAGTAGCAAGTTGGTGGACTGGAATAACAGGAGGCAATCCAGTTTCTGCCTGTTTTGTTCCACCAAACTCGTCATGAGACTTAAAAGTCTGACGCAGCAAGCACGAGCGCCTAGAAACCCTAATGTTGCTCAGTGGAGCTCTGCAAGCTCTAGAACAATGATATGTACCTAAAGCGCCTCCCTTCTCACTCACTGGGTGGAGTGAGTCTCGCACTTTTACAAGCAGTCTCGCTTTTAGTAGCCTCGACAGCTTTACAGAGTTTAACCAACGCAGGAGAACATGGTACATTTTCCATGAAAATCACAGTTCGTTCCAACATACAAAGCACCTCACATCTCTTAATTTGGGCACACTCCATGTGACAGAGGAAAGCTGCACAAAACAAATGGACCGTAAAGGGGACGAGTAAAGACTTACTGAACCAAGGGAAAGGAAAGGGAAGACAAGGAGATGCTGGCACCGCTGCATGTTGCTCCTGGGGCCTCTTCCCGCCCTGGCCTCATGCCAAGGCCAAGCTACCCCTTCCCTGCTGCTGCAGTCTTCAAACACAGTGCACTATCTGCAGAGAGAGAATGGTCACACAGATATGGATCAGGCTGGCCTTCCCTGGTGCCTCCTGGCTGCCACGCCCTGCTGGAGTCTGGTGCCCAGACCCAGCAGAAGGGGAAACAAAACCAAATGTGTGACCCCGGCCTGCCACGTGCCATGATGCCAAATGGTTGCTTCTCTCTCTGCACGGCAGGCTGCCTGGGAGGGATGGTGATGTTGGCGCCAAGGTGGCGGGCAGGGCAGAGGAAAGAGGACAGAACAGAGAGAGGAGCAAATCACAGGGATCGGTGGGGCGGCCGGCCTGTAACTGTTATTTTGGTACTAAGCAGTAACCCAGGCCCAGGTTACTTAACAGTACGATCACAACAAAAGATAAACACACCAACCGGCTGCACGCCAGCGCAGACAACCAGCCCCATCAGGTTGAGGCAGCTGAGCCTGAGGAAAACGTTGTGTATATAACAGTGCCACTAAGCACCGATATATGGTGTGCATTTCTTCAGCCCCCACGCTCCTTGTACAAAAACGGTCCACACACAACATCTCAATCGGCCCGGGCTGAATAGCCCAGTGGCCAATCCACCCCTGCTTAATGGCAGTGCAATGTCATAGGGGCTAGGTTGTTGGAATTGCAAGTAAAAATACCACCGTGCAGAGCCGGGAATGGGCTACACCGCAGAGACAGAAAGAGTGGAAACATAACACTAAGAAAGACTACCAGAGGAAACCACAAGAAAGAGACAGGAAGAAGAAAAACACAGACTATGAAGAATAAAAAAACAAAGATGGAGTGTTTTAGATGTGAAGTGCATTTACATACAGTCAGATTGTCCTGCGCAAGGCAAAAGGTGTGCAAAATGAAAGAAGATAGGACACTTGGACAAAAAGCACAACAGCAGATTGTTTGATTAAATTGTATTAGAAAGTAGCGACAGTGAATGGACAGAGGAGGACATTCAGTGCATGGAGAACCATGACAGACAAGAGGAAAAACAAGAGTCAGACTTTTTGTGAATTTGAACCAGATGGGAAGAAAGTCAGAAATATGGCAGATTCTCGAGCAGATTTCACCTTAATTTCCAAAGACAGGTTCAACCTATTCTGGTGAAGAGAGCAATGCATGTTCAACCAAGCAGGGTGCTATGGAAGGAGCATGATACAATTATAGGCTATACCAAAAGCAAAATCGCATTTAATGTCAAAATAACAGAAATAGTTTACATCTTGAACAAAGGGGATTTTCTCTTGTGGTGGTCGCCGCACCAGTGGTGATTGAACTTAAAAGTATACCCTCATGGTTATGAACAAGTAATGACAGTAACAAGCAACACAGCACATGAGGTATTCAGACCATCCGTAGGTACAACAAAGGACAAGGTCCATGAAATGAAACTCAGAGAAGAAGCAGTCCCCGTGATGCAAAAGGTGAGACCTATCCTACTTACAGAACCAGAAGAAGTGCAAGAATTATTTAACACTATTATGGCAGAAGGCATGCTAAATATAGTAGAAGCCACCAAGTGGCTACCTCCGGTAGAGATAACCAGAAGAAACAATAATAGTAAACTACACTATGTATAGACTGAAAAAGTTTGAATCAAGAAATTGTAATGATGGCTTTGCACCAAATTAGAAACAAAGAAATAAGCATGTCGCCATATGTTATTATTAATATTATGGCTTTTATTGAGCGCAGACCTAGCTTTGAGAATCAACGGAGTGCTTTACAGAGGTATACATCAATACAGATACATAACCGAGCGCTTTACAGAGGTGTACAATATTACAGATGCATAACAGAGCGCTTTCAGTGGTAATAAACATAACAGATATACATCGGGGGATAGGATACAGAGGGGAACAGAGGAGGGGTACAGCTGTACCACGTGGTGGGGAGGAGAGGAGCAGGTGGTGTCTAGCAAGTCAGGTGGCGCAAAGGGCAAAATGATGGTGTAGCTGTTGAGGAGAGACTCCTTGAAGTGGTGAGTTGAGTTCTTTTCTGAATTGTAGGAGTGTGAGGCCGATTCTGATGCAGACAGGGAAGAGGTTCCATAGTCTTGGGGCGTAGACAGAGAAGGTTTGTTTTCTGGTACTTTCCTTTTTGCGGTGGTGGATTTCAAGTCTGCACGTTTCCTGGCTTCTGGTGGTGTGCTGTCTGCCGGAGATGCAGTGTGTCTCCGTGAGGTAGCTGGGTGACTTGAGAGCGACTGCCTTATAGATGATCCAGCAAGACTTGAAGGTGATTTGTGCGTGCAGTGGGAGTCAGTGAAGGTTGATGAGGGCCGGGGTGATGTGGTCGTATCTGTGTAGACCCTTAATGAGGCATTTGGCCACATGTAGGACACTTCTCAGGGGCAAAAGAGAGGTTGACGGGAGGCCTTCGAGGAGTGCATTGCCTCCATCCAGGTGGGATAGGACCAGTGCTTGAATGGTGAATCTAAAGCTGTCTGGAGGGAGGAAAAGCTTGACTTTCCACAGTAGGGATAGGGGATGTGAGCTGTCTGAGTTTTCTTAGCTATGTATGTCTTGAAGGAGAGGTGTTTTTCAATGTGGAACCCGAGGAACTTGGTGCAGGAGGTGAGCTCAGGTGCGACGCCTTCACAATTCATGGTTGATAGCCAGGCCTGTATGTCTGGGTGTTCGGTGATGTTGTTGAGGAGTAGGAATTCGGTCTTGGAGGGATTGAATTTATGCAATGGACATTCAAGAATGGATCAGTGATGTTCTTGATGGAGTAGATTTCGAGATATAGCTGTGTCATTGGCGTATTGATGAATGTGGATTTTGTGTGTGTCTAGGATGGCTCCCAGCAGCTCCATGTATAAATTGAGGATCACTGGGGAGAAGATGGATCCCTGCGGGACTTTTATAATTGTTCTTATATAATAATTGTTCTTTTATAACATGCTTAACCACCAAGTGGTTTGTAAGCGTGGGATCAGGATTCGAACCTGTGTGGTACTGTGTTGTCTTGCTTCCAAGACAAAAGTGTTGCCCCTGGGCTATGCTCCCTCCCTGGTGATGGGTAGCATTGGTGAGCTAAAGGAGTCCATCTGAACAAACTGCTTGCGATTGGTGAGGTAGGACTTGAAAAAGCTTAGGACAAGGTTGGTGATCCCCATGCGCGATGTAGGGTGTCCGTAAGCACCTGGCGGTCTACTGTGTCAAAAGTGGCCAAGAGGTCAAGTAGAACCAGGAGGCAGGGGTGGCCGTCATCAAGGATGTTGAGGGTGTCATCGACCACCTGTATGGTTACTGTCCCTGTGCTGCATCTGACTCTTAATCCGGATCGGTAGGTTTGGAGGAGATTGTTGGTGTTGATGTGTCGCCACAGTTGCATGGCTACCACTTTCTCGATGATCTTACCTGGTGGGTGATGGCTCGATAGTTACCTAGGTTGTCAGGATCCAGAGTGGGTTTCTTTAGTAAAGGGAGGAATTGTCCTGTTTTTAGGGCCGATGTGAAGGTGCCTTGAGTTAGGGAGCTGTTGATGATCTCTAGGTGGGGAAGGAGAGCTTCTGCAGGGAGTGTCTTGAAGATGGATGCTGGGAGGATGTCATCTGTATATGATATAATACATCATATATCCACGCTCCTCACTGCTTCTGAAACTCATTTTGGACTCAGTAGTACACACAAATGGCTCAGCTGCATCCGTTTTCCAAAGGCTGTTGGCAAGATAATGCATATTCCAAAATTACAATATTTTTAAGGTGGTATTTTAGGATCTGGCTTAATAATATTGGAAGACTTGTTAACCAGATGAGACAAAGCCTCAAGGGTTAATCCACTGGGTTGACAGGGGATCTGGGGTGTATGGATGCTAAACCACCATGTGAAGAAATACCTTGAGGCTGTATATGGAAGATTCGCAGACTCCCTCTTCAGCACCTCAATTATACTGAATGAGACGATCCCAGATTGAAGTGATTCAGTTCTCCCGGATCCCCGGGTAGGGAAAATATGTCACCTGCTGAATATTACAAATCATTCAGTCTAAAGTGGGCAGGAAATGAGTTTACACTGCCTCTGAGCATCTGACCAAGAGGTAAGGACATCACTTTAGTTAGTAACAAACAATATCCTATGAGAGTATCCCTCATCCCGCCTGTCACCCAGAACATACTTTAATGTACTTGCTGGAGGGATGACTTTGCTTCTAGGTTTGACATGCAAGATTACATTTTCCCTACCCAGGGATTGGGGATTTTGGTTGAACTGCAGAGCATTTTTCTAATTAGGCCTCAACCAGGCCGAACAGAGTGCAGAGGAGGGGCATAGTAGGATCCTCTGTGAACTGCCTCGAGATAGCTTTCAATATGGTATGCTGGAATCCCTGGTCCCCAGAAACTGTCAATGCCCCGAATGAGGATTATCGCATGTAACTGGCACATACCTCTACCTTACTTCCTAGCCCGACAAAGCATCAGAAAACACAAACTGTGCTGACAAGCCAGAGCACAGACTGTTGCTCTAAATTCAACTGCACAGGAAATGGAAAAACACACACGGTAGGTACAAGCAGTTGTCAACACATGCAAAGGCACCAGGGAGACGTCAATCCTCAATGCAAAGCCACATACTTTGAAAGCCACTTCTTCCTGATTTCAAACTGGCTGCAAAGCCCACAAAGCTCTTAATCACTGCCACTCAAAGTTCTATGAATGCCAATTACTTAAAAGAGAGCATTAGCAAGCCCAAACTCAGAACCATTATCAATTTAGAGATAACAGTTGGTCAGTGAATATTGCAAAGGGGGAGTAACTGATCCCAAGCAGTGTGACACAGGAGGAAGAGGCACTGGCTATCAGGAGGATTATTAGGCAATCAAAGAAATCCAGAGCACAGTAAAAGAGTCAAGGGATCAGAACTTGTGTCACAGACAAGATTACTAACTGAGGAGAGTAGTACTAGAGAGGAAGCCTGACACTGCAAGAGGTCACACACAGAGAGTGGAGAGTGCAACATGATAACCGGCTACATCTAATGCAATACAAATACATACTGCAAACTACGCACTAGCCTAGTCAAAAATAACAGACCTGCCTGTCCCTCGCCACCAAAACTGAACACTCGCCTTAAAGGAGCACTTATTAATGTCAGGTCATTAATAGCCCATGGCACTGAAATTGCTGATATCATTCAAACAGGTAACTATGACTTCTTAGCTATTACCGAAACTTGGCTACACCAAGCGGCTGGCCCGGACTTGATGCTTGCTATGCCCCCCCAATTACACTACCTTCAGAGAAGATAGAACTAAATCCAGAGGAGGAGGCATAGCCGTTATTGCTAAAAATAACCTAACCATAAAAGTAGAAACACACCTGCACACTAAATCATGCGAGTCCTTAACTGCCAAACTCCTAACATCTACTTCTCAAACTATTAACATACACCTTATCTATAGGCCACCAGGCCCTATTGGATCATTCGATGAGGCCATCTCTACGATCCTTTCAAACAACCTAAAACATTCATCACAAGCCCGCCTATTAGGAGATTTGAACTTAGGATTCAATGACCATAAAGATTTGCTGGCGACTAACATAGCCAATGTCGTTTCAGAGCTTAGTTTTACCCAAAGAGTATTACAGCCTACCCACGAGAAAGGTCCAACACTCGACTGGGTAGCTGACCACAAATGGAACATAACCATTACCTCTATCAGCCCACAAGTGTGGAGAGATCATGCTCTTATAGCCTTCTCTATAGACGCTAAAAGTATCCAACCTCAGGAAAATACACTAGCACCACCCATGCCAACAAGAAATTAAAAAAATATAACTACTGACAGGCTATTACAACTGATCCTCCCTACCTTAAACGTGCTACCTGACACACTAGATCCAACATCTCTAGTTAACGAATTCAACTCAGCCATGGCCAACGCCCAGGACACTATTGCCCCTCTGAAACTGAGAAATAGCAAGCCTAGAGCACATCTAAATGTCTGGTTCACCCCATACCTCAAATCACTAAGGAAAGAAAAACGCAGGTGTGAATCCTCTTGGAGATCGACACCATCAGAGGTAAATATAGCAGAACCTCATCAGCGCTTCCACTAAATACAAAACTGAAATATGGAAAGCCAAAAAATAAAGTTTTGACAACAGAATAATGCAAGCAAAATCTGGTACTAAGGAGTTATTCACAATACTAAAGGAACTAGAGAACCCTATCCCGGTAACTGATAACTGTGTCAAAAATAAAATGTGGTGCTCCAACATACAGAAAGCTCTTAACGATAAAATTGCTACCCTCCAACTCAAAATTGACAAGAAAAAACGAAATATACCTCCCGCTACCAACCATAGGGACGAACCACTCACTACCTCAAAACCTGAGCTAAGATTTAACTTCACAAAAGTATCCAACTTAGAGGTTGAGAAAATAATACTCTCGCTCAAACCGCCAAACTGCCGAGGTGACAACTGCCCAGCACAATTAATAAAAGATGCGGCTAGAGATCTATCACCATTTATCTCCAAACTCATCAATGCCTCATTTTCCTCAGTATAGCATTGTGTCGAAGAAAAGTGACTGTGGCCCAAGAGGGCAACCCCTGGCTGGTGGGTTAAAATAACAGATCCTGACAAAACCCCTCAGCAAGAAGGAAGAAATAATTCCTGGTAGGAGTGTGTCAAAGGTATTGTTATTCTCCCAGGAGGGCAACTCACAACCAAAAGTGGATGGCGTAAGAGTCTGTACTGAACCCTAAAGCAAGGGGTGGGAAGCGGAATATACTTGCTGGTAGGCAAAGTCAGGAAGTGAGCTGGGTGGTATAACTCTGAGGCTGTAAGTTGTAGCTGTGTATCTTGCTAGGTGCTCTATACCCTGGGACTGCTATGGAATCTTCAGGAAGATACTTATTCCCATTACACAGGTAGTATGGCTCAGTGGCAACATGCTTGTCTTGGAAGCAAGATGATGCAAAGAAACACAGGTTCGAATCCCGGATCCCCGCTTAGAAACCTCTTTGGTATTAAGCGTGTTATAAATAACCAAGTATAATTATAATTATAGGTAAGCCCTTGAATCAAGTTTTGTGAACCCACCCCACTTCCCCTAGATCTTCCAGGAGTTAACCCCACCCAGTCATATATGTCTATTGATCTTCACTGATGACACCTGTGTTTGCCAATGCTTTGACACACAAACTAGAAACAATTTTGTCTCACCTGAGAAAGGACTAATATGTGTTTTTGCAGGACATGCTAGACTCCTAAAATATACATTATTGGCAAAAGAAATTGAACCAAAGGAAAGTCTTGTGAATTACATAAGTGAAGCACCAGAACCCATCTCAAACCCTTCATTGGCATGGCAGAATACTACGCAACGCATGTACCGGATTTTTTGACTAAAACCGAATGCATGAAACAAGTAATAAGGATAGGGAAAACAATATCAGTGGACTGAAACATGCAGGAAATTATTTGAAATTATAAAACAGAAAATAGCAGAAGTTACACGTCTACGACCGTTCAACAGAGAATGTAAAACAGTCATAGTAGTCAATACCAATACATATTACTGTCATGAACCACCGATTCCGGCCCTTCTGGACTTCGTGGTCCATGATGCACCGCAACATCAGGTCGGCGATCCTCCCAACAAGCTCGATCTTTAGGGTGCCCATCACCTCATTCGGATAAGGGAAGGTGATGAGTGGAAGACAGCCTTCAGAACCCCTTTTGGCCATTTCAAATATCTAGTGATGCCCTTCGGTCTCGCCAACACCCCTGCGGTCTTTCAGCGGTTCATGGATAGAGTCTTTTCAGATATGCTGTTCCTTTTTGTCATTGTATACCTAAATGATATACTGATCTATTCCAATGACCCCCAAGTCCATCAGGAACATGTAAATGGAGTTTTACAACGATTACGAGAAAACAAACTCCTAGCCAAACCTGAAAAATGTCTGTTCCATGTCCAGACCGTTCATTACCTCGGATTTGTGCTGAGTTTCAAAGGAATCGGAATGGATCCTGCCAAGGTTGCCTCCATACTCTCTGGGCCAGTGCCTACTACAGTAAAACAGATTCAATCCTTCCTGGGACTTGCCCATTTCTACAGAAAATGTATCCCTACATTTTCAGACATTGTGCATCCCATAGTCGCACTCTTAAAAAAAGACACACCGTTTAATTGGTTACTATCCAGACGTGGACCCCTTGCTCATTATTCTTAGAGAGGCACAGATCCACCCTACTGATGAGGTCCAACCAGACCGAAACACGTGTCTGGGGTTTCTGTTGGTACTCTTGTTCAGAGGAGAATTGCCTAGCATTTCGGTGCTGGACTGCCCCAGGGCAGGACAAAGACTGATATGTTTGGGATATTTCTTCTTTGTGAAAGATAGTGAGCTAAAGACTCTGGGTAAGTCTCTCGTAACCAGCACTAATGTCTGGCAGAGGGACTCCCAGGACCCCCCTTGTTAATCTGCATATTTAAGTAACTTTGGGTCTCACCCTAAGTTACTAGGGGAATCCAGACGTGGACCCCTTACTCACTATTCTTAGAGAGGCACAGATCCACCCTACTGATGAGGTCCAACCAGACCGAAACACGTGTCTGGGGTTTCTGTTGGTACTCTTGTTCAGAGGAGAATTGCCTAGCATTTCGGTGCTGGACTGCCCCAGGGCAGGACAAAGACTGATATGTTTGGGATATTTCTTCTTTGTGAAAGATAGTGAGCTAAAGACTCTGGGTAAGTCTCTCGTAACCAGGACTTATGTCTGGCAGAGGGACTCCCAGGACCCCCCTTGTTAATCTGCTGCTCAAGAGACAGCCTTCCAGGAACTAAAACGAAGATTCACTCAAGGTCCCATCCTGGTTCAGCCTGACATAAATAGGCCCTTCCTGGTAGAAACAGATGCCTCAAACTACGCCATTGGGGCGGTCTTAAAACAAGAATTCAAAGACAAGAGGGAACATCCTATTGCCTACCTATCCCGCACCTTGACTCCCAGTGAGACCCACTACTCTGCCCTGGGAAAGGAATTACTGGCCATACGACAAGCCTTTACCGACTGGCGCCATCTACACTTGGGCGCCAAACATCCTGTGCAAGTGCAGACCGATCATAGAAACTTGCAAGTCCTACAGTCCCTGGAATGCAGAAATAGTCATCAAGCCCGTTGGGCCTTCTTTTTTGCCCAGTACCAGTTCCGCATTCACCACTTTCCTGGAACCAACAACATTATAACAGATGCCTTATCCAGGCGTCCTGACTATGAGCCTGTCGAAGCACGTGCCTTCCCGAAGATGTTTCCTAATACAGTGTTTGTCGCCCAGGCCAATTCCTTCCTGGAAGACGTCCGTGCCGAAACACCTTCTTCAGATCTCTGAGAGGACTACATCAAGACAAATTAATGGAGCCTGGTTTCTAAGGATGGCTATCTCTTCAAGGATAAGAGATTGGTGGTACCCACACAAAGACTGAGAGGCAAGATCATAAGCCTTTGTCATGGCCGAGGATGATCGATGGTGTAAGAACTTACATCCGAACCTGCGCTATTTGTAATCAAAACAAGTTTGATAACAGAAAACCTGCAGGTCACCTACACCAACCCGCGTTACCAACACGCCCTTGGGAGACAATCGCCATAGACTTCATTGTGGAATTGCCCCATCCAGGGGATATACTACTATAATGGTTGCTATAGATCTGTTCCCCCATATGGCTCACTTCACACGCTTGTACAAGCTACCATCTTCACTTGAATTGGCAGGGATATTCTTAAAACATATATTCAGGCTTCATGGATTACCTACCAAGATCATTTCCGACCGAGGACCTCAGTATATATCCCAGTTCTGGAAACATATATACCAAATGTTAGGCATCCAGCGTGCATTGTCCTCGGGGTATCATCCTCAGACTAACGGAGCAAATAAACGTGTAAACCAGACCCTGGAAAAATACCTAAGCTGTTTTGCTACTAAGGTCCAGGATGGTCACTTTTGATTCCGGTAGCTGAATTCGCTTACAACAACTCTGATCATTCGGCTATCAAGACTAGTCCCTTCTTTTGCAGTCACGGGTTTCACCCTTCGGTTCTGCCATCTGTTCTACCACATCCGACCCTGGTTCCTTCAGTTGATTCCTGGATCGAAAGACTGGTAAACGTACATAGGGACACCAAAGATCACCTGGAGAAAGCCAGGATAGAAGTCCAGAGATATGCAGATACCAAGCGGAGACCCAGCCCTCCATATGAAGTTGGGGACAAAGTCTGGTTATCCTCGAAACTCCTACCTCGACATCTACGGCCAAACAAACGGGCTCCAAGGTATTATGGACCTTTCTCCATTAAGGAAATCATCAATCCAGTGGCCTTTCAAATTCAGCTCCCAGAAACCCGGAAGAAGATACATTCGGTCTTCCACACTTCCTTGTTGAAACCGTATGTACAGTCCACCAGATCAACTCCTAAGCCTAGCCCTGTGCTTGTCAATAACCAGATTGAATTCGAAGTCTCCAGGATATGTGATTCTAGATACAGACAGGGTCGACTCCAATACTTAGTGGACTGAAAAGGATACCCCCCCAGAGAACGCACCTGGTAACCAGTCTCCAACATGAATTCCCCCCGTCTAGTGCAAAAGTTCCATCGAATCCATCCAGGCAAACCCGGTGGATCAAGATTTAAGAGGGGGCATGCTGTCATGAACCACGGATTCCGGCCCTTCTGGACTTCGTGGTCCATGATGCACCGCAACATCAGGTCGGCGATCCTCCCAACATGGTCGACAGCACGGAGATGCTGTTCTCTAGTGTCCATGCGCAACGCATTGCTTCCTAGAAAATAGGCACGCCCCCGCGGCACTGCACATCTCAATGCTACTGATCCGACTTGTTCGGCATGTGTATTGTTCCCATCAATCTTCCAGTTACCTACCCTATCCTCCTTCATGGAATCCCTTCTTTTTCCTGCCTTGCTTCGGTAAGGCCATTCTCCCTTTCATCCCGGAATCCGTGTCGTGCTCGGTGCTGCGGGCTCCCCCCGGCACCCGCTGAGCATTGGACATCAGTTTTCCTTCCTTCCTGGATTCCTCAGCGATAAATTCCCTGGATACTGAACGCAACCTCCTTGAGGCAGTCAGCACTTCTCACACTGGAACCCGAAGACTCACTTCCCTTCCTGTACAAGTCCCAATCAGTGAGGAAGAAGGAAGGAGTGCCCAAGAAGACTGCAATCAAGGACAAACAGGTGAGAAAGAGGGAAGGGTGTGACAATTACGGACTAGGAACAGCATTGATGCAAAAGAGAAAATAGATCATCCATGCAGGAGCATGTGCATCCAAACCACTGACAGAAACAGAGCAGCATTACTGAGTAACAGAGTGTGACATTTCTTGGGTAGAAAATTATGGATACGTCGAGATCACAAAAAATCTAATGAGTATTGTTAGACACTGTAACATAGAAATTCAAATGGCCAGAATAGCAAATCTAATTTACAAGATCAAAGAATATAACTAGATTATAGAACGCATTCCTGACTGCCAAAACCTTCAAGCAGATTGCTCTTTTTGAGTTTCTAGAGGCAGTTTGGAAAGACAAACGTATCTCAGTGAAAAACCTAGCAGCCATTGTGACAGACCTACAATCCCAATTATAAGGCCGGGTCTCACTAGAAGAATGCGAGGCTGGTATGAGAACAGATTACACACTGAAACTGATGAACAAATATGCCACAAAATGATGCCTGGAGGAAAGAAGACTGAGCCAAGGGCTACAGACCTACAAGAAACTAACATCTGAACTACACAAACATGGACACCTGCTTATGATAAAAGCAATATTTTTCACATACGCAGCAGGGGGAGCAGATTATGTTGGGACATTAGTGGCACATATGCACAATGCTCATTAAGAGAAGGATCAGAGAACAATAGTGGTGGCTGCAATTGGACACAGAAGTGGAACGACAAGTAAGTTCATGTAATTTCAGAAAAGAAAATGTCAAAAGGTTAGTGACCAAACCTCCTCCACTTCACAAAATAGAATATGTCTAAGATACGGACATGGGTAGGAGGATATTTTATACTCCTAGCGAAGCACTTAGGACCAGAACAAATGTGTGCCATAGTAATGTTAGACCAAACATCGAAATGGGTTGAAGCAAAATTTACTGACGAAAGTCCAGATCAACAATGTTATGTTTTACCCATGTGTTCAGAAGAGAACTGTATCCCCTCCCATCATTGTGACAGACAAACCAAGTGCCGTTTATGACTGAACAATTAGACTATTTCTGGAACAGAATGGCATTATTCACATAAAAGGAGATCCCTATCATCCCCAAGGCAATGGACAAGACGAGAGAGCAAATAAGTACCTAGGTCCTCATTATGATTTTTGGAGTAATTCATGATAAATTACCTCTAAACTTGATCACTGATGTTAATTACTGATACTGCCGCTCAGTCAGGTGAAATTACTGCCGGATTACAAATGGTGGTTTGTCAGTGTTAGTCCCCATTTCTAGAAGTTACCATGGGCAATATTTTGCACTTAATAACTCGTCTTGTTTTGGATGTTAAAGTAGAGGATTTACCTCCAGCATTTGGCTGTGGGGTAACTCCTCCACTTAAATGCTGAACTCAAACTTCAACTGCATCTCTCCAGTCCTTAAATCTCTCCTCTGGCTCCTGGTTGCTGTGAGGATCAAATCCAAGACCATCTGCATCATCCACAAGGCATTCTGGGGCCTGGGACCACACTATATCTAAATACGTCCCCACTAGAACACTTCGCTCACCAGGTTCGAACTCTGCAAATCAGACTTTTTTCCATCAGAGTGGGGGGGGGGGTTAGATCTCTCTCTTCCGCAGGTGCCTCCCTCTGGAATGGCCTACCCACCTCTCTAATACTTGAACCGGATCACCTTAAGTTCTGTAATCTTTTCTTTTCTCTTCTTCCTTTCCCCTCACTTAATGTCCCAGCTGTCTGTGACTGGTGGCCTGGATCCTTCAGAATCTTACTGGGTGCCAGGCGCTTAACTTCCCAGTCTACCTCTGCACTTATTCTCATGTCCCTGCCCCTCATCCTGCACTTGCCCTCAAGGTCCCAGTCCTGCGAACACTTAGTTGGTTTGCTTGCACCCCTTGGAGCCTTCCAGACCCTCATTTTAACTTAGTTGTGGACCCCCCCTTACTCTCTTCTTCCAGCTTAGGAAGGTCAGTTCCTGCACTTATCCACCTCCCTTCCCCATGCATTTCTCATTACTGCACTTGCATGATCTGAATGTCGCAAGGTCTATTATGAGTGCTACTTTACCCCGTCCTGTTCCAACACCCCCCCTCCGCACCCTGCCTTGCTGCACCTAAAAACACTTGTGAAGAGGAGCATTACAACTGAAAAATAAATAAATAGTTTGGTGGCGTGGCAAAACTGGCAGTCATTTTGTTATTACCAAAAAAAGTGGTAGCTGGTAATGGAATTACTACCAGATATTTATCACACTACCAAAATCTGGCAGCAATTCTCTCGCTGCCAAAAAAATACTGTTACCAGGAAATCCAACATATTTTTGCTGCCTTGCCTATAGAATGGATTATTCAAGGAGCACTTGCCAGAAAACTAGATTGTGCTGAAAAAGTACAAAAAGTAATAGCAGATCATAGTGTTCTCAGAATTAGCATGACAGAATTAACACCATTCTATATGACGAGGAAGAGAGAAGCAGATGCCTCCCTGGATTACGGAATTCTGTACAGTTGCAGAAACAGATATTGGAGAAGTGCAAAGCAGAGTTAATAAAGTACAGATCGGGGAGAAAAGAAAACACAATGCTTGCAAGGCCACTACATCACACAAACTAAAGGTTCCATGCAATAACGTCCCCTCAAAAATATCCTAAACTGTAATAAAATATTCCTACAGTTAATGTGTTCTATATCCATATGGAGTTTGACTTCTTTTATATATCTATCATTTACTTAATGCAATCCAGACCTGATGTTCCATATCTTTTTCACTCAGTATGCATTCAAATTTAATAATTCATCCTGATTTTCAGTCATTAATTACGACTCGTCTCTTGAACAGTACCAAAAGGGTATAATTCATCGTTATACAAATAAATCACATTTTTCAAAAAACATTAATTTTCATTAAATTGTGGAAATGACAATAGTGTCAGAAATGGCGGTTGCTCAATGTACCACCACTTATTCTTCTAGTTAGAAACGTTTGTTTTCGCATTCACTCCCATTTCTCAAAAAAGTGCCTTTTTTGTGGGGACATTATTTCATGGATCATGCGTGGGACACCCCTGCAACTCCCAAACCCTTTTTTTCATGTGGAGCGGGGGACACCCCTGCTCCCCCTTTCCCTATATATATGGTCACCTATATAATGTCACCACAACCGTTTCCCGGCGACATTATATACGGCAACAATAGGGATATTATTACCTGATACCAAACTAAATGTCTGCGTGAAGATAAGACTTAAAAGGGCATCTCCAAGGTATCTGCAAGAAATATATAAAGAGAGAGAAAGCTGCATAAAAACAACTGAACACAGGCAACAGAAAGCGTCGAACTTTACAAGAGAAGAGAAACAAATAAAGAAGCAGAAGATGGAGAAAGGACTCGAGGGAAGAGTGAAAAATAAGCACAATGGTTCAGAAACACCACATGGGACCAACATAAGCCATGAATAAGACTTGTGAGAGAGCTCTTGGAGGAGAGTAAAGAACCATGTGACAAGCCAAAATGCAGGAAACCAACACAGAGAGAGTCCCAGCTGCTTACAGAAACGCTAAAGATCAACAGCAAGGCACCACGACATAATTACGGGTTGACTAACATTCCCACAAATGGGGGCAATATGGAGACTTGCTCATGATTCTGAAGCCAGCTTCATGACATAATAAAGGAGTGTGGTGCAGTGGAAGGAATAAGAGGAAGGGTGAGGAAATGTATCAGGAAAGTGCGGGAATGCAGATGGAAAGAAAGACTTCTGCCATTAGCTCTTATGATGAGCACATTTTATTCTTAATTAATACGTAGCAATTTTACAGAAACGTGTTTGAAGTGGGTCATTTCGCCTCCACAGACAGAGCAGGAGTAGGGTCTAAGAAAGAAGAAAGGTACCTGCAAGGAAAGCAGAAAAAAGACAAGAGATGGGAAAAGCTGCTGTAAATAGATGTTTATGATTTAAAGAGAGGGATAAGTCGAACTTTCTCATTGTTTTAAGAATACAGAGGAGGCTTGTAAGGTCTTTGTGGGCAGACCCCTCGGTCAGGGATTACACAGGGCACCCAGGTAGTTGTTGGGTGGCTGTGCTGATGTAAGGAAAGAGTCAAGCGCATACAGCAGGAGGCTAAACAAGAAGCAAGAATAGACAAGGTAATTCAGAACAACGGAACAGGAAGAAAGGGCAGACCTCAATAGTAAACAAGAAGGCAAAATGTTTGTGGCGCAATTGACTGTTGTAAATTTCACTGCAAATGCAAATTTACTGCGGCCAAACTCTGCAAATCTCTGTCCCTCCACCCCCCAAACGATCCCCTCATACCCCTCCAATAGATCCCCCCTCACACCCTCCACTTAACTTTTCCTGGGCTGCTGCCTCTCCTGCCCCTGCAGCGTCAGTTCCGTCCTTCTAACGCGGGTCTGATCCGACGCCGCAGGGTCCCCTTTACTCCCCCGCCTCCAATCTTCAGGAAGCAATGGACACCACTGCAACCCCACCCAAGGACAAAAGTGCCAAACATGGGGAGCCGGGGAAACCCCTGCACTCCATGTTCTGCATTTATTACCCAATTTGATCAAATGTTATCCATCAAATGGTACTGGCCGAATTCGGTCGGATGTACCATTCGATCAATAAAATTTGATCAAATTGGATAGTACCTCCTTAGGTATGCCGTTCTCCAAATTGACTTTTCTTTAGGCCTGCAGCTCAGGCTCAGTGACTAGCATTTCCTTATGACCCCAGTACAAGAGGTCCCACACGTCATAACAGAAGGTAACTGTAGCCTCACACACACACTAAGCCAGACACCAGACAGAGATCATAAACATATGTAGTATAACTAGGAACAGAGGCAAGAACCCCCTCTAGAGTAGCAGGCCAGTACAACAAAGTAGCAAGGTAAAGCCTCTCTGATCTGGAGCTCACATGCTAGATCATTTATATTAGCCCAAATACCAAAGGAAATTGCAGCAGCCAGCACATTAAGAACACTGGTCCATCCTCTTCTACACCACAGCAGCCAGTCTGAGTTGGTGTCCATTCTTTGTATAATTACCAGATCCATTCTCTGTGTAGTGTTTCATCAGCCCAACTTCACAGTGCCCAAAAGCTATAAAAGCTAAGCGCTGGAGGTAAGGACAGGGTGTAAGTTTAAAGCATAGGATGATCTTGACTGCCTGCTCATCTTCCTTTTCTTCGTGAACCTTTCTGGCATTCATCCTTGGCACAAGCCAAGGTTGCCGTAGTTGAGTTTCTTTAGGTAGAACTTGCTGCTACTGCACCCAGCACCAACAAACAAAAAAAACGTTTTATTCAGGCACAGAAGAGGGATAACAAACCCGAGACATTTTGTAGATTGGAGACTGTCCTGCATAGTTCCCCACTAACAAGGCTACAGGGGCATCATGAGGAGTTACTAGCGCTCCCAAATACAAACCTTGTATTCCACCATTATGAACACTCTACCATGACCTGACATGCAGTCAAACATGTTTGGGGATGCTTGTGGTCTCGTGCAGAAGGAATGTGACCAAGCGGTTCGGGCTGGACTGCCCCTTTCGGGGTGGGACCACCTGATTTGCATATGGTCTTTCCCCTTTTGTAATGGCTTGGCAGGCTGAAAAACAATGGTCTGGAGGGTTGCACAGAGCAATGCCAGAGGTTAGGATACATTCTAAACCTTCCAGCCATCATCCCTTTTGTTTTGCTATTGATAAGCAGTCTGCCATTATTCCCATTATTCCAGAAAAGGGGCCAGAAATGTGCATTTAATGGCTATATCCACTCGCTTCAGAAGCCATTTTCACATTTTGTCCTACCCTTAAGCTTGCCTAACTGCCCCCATTTGAAAGCACTTGATAGATATGTGGGACAAGAGGCAGGAATGGGTTCTCCCGTCTTGCCACACTGGGAGGCAGAGCAGCACCTGGTGTAGAAGAACAATAAGGCAAAGTATGCACTTTGTGTCCCCTCTGCCACTTTTCAAAACCTTTTTGAGGTATGGTGGGATATTGTTTGCCAAACCCTACTTAGAGTTGTTTTGCTAATTTTGTTCACTCGTCAGTGACCTGATCACTCTGCAAGCCCTGTAATGTTGGAAAAATGATATCAATAGATAAAGGTTGGCAGTTGAGGGGAAACATTCCTGTCATTTCAGATTGCTATTTTTGTACTCTGAGCATTTCACTCCTGGATCCCTACAGCAGCCCAAGATTCCTTATAGCAAGCAAGCAATCCACTGTGCTGCCCTTTGACAGAGGTCTGCTTCTTTTGCCCACCTGATCCTCATGGTGGACCGATCAGGAAAAAATGGCACCCCCAGAGACCATGCATCAAAAATATATGCATCATCCTAAAAGCATAACCGTGCATCTTGCTATTGACATCCCTTACCAAGTCCTTACATGATTAAAGCACCGGCCTCTCCCACAGACACCATCTATGAACTCAAATCCTCAACCCCTAATCAAAATTTCCCCTATAAGGTCCACCCAGCATCTCAAGCGGCCTATGAACTACCCTTGTCCCACAAGACTTCCTGTATGTTTGCCTGTCCTTCGGACATTCATTGAAGACCACGGTGGTCCTGAGTTTTCTCCTTTCAATTTTTCATTTTTTTCTCATTTTAAATAAGAGGCTTTGATCACTGTATGGCTTGGACCCAGGCTCTGGGGAAGGATGCTTCTACCTGTCGGTAAATGAAGAGCACTATCAGTGCCATGCTCAAGGGAGGGTCGTTGTGATTAATTACCATCTGGCAAGGTTTTGAAAGCCCTCGCCCTTTTATTGTTATTACTTAATAAAATGATGTAGGTAATTCTATCTCTGAAAGGTTAATCTGCTGATCAGATGCACATTTCATAAACTCCATGCCAAAATCATAGTGTGTATATGTGTCCTGCTTCATCAATATCCTGATTAGCAGCACCTGCTCTACCAGTGGCACAGAGCAGGCTCAGAGGCCACAGTTGCCCATTTGACAGCTGCAGTGAGAGTCAGGTTTCTGCAGCACAGGGGCTGCATTTAGGATATGCCCTGCACCAAAACTATAATGATCATAAGCAGCCCATGGTGTTGGCAGGGTAGTCTCTAAATATAAGCTATGCCTGAGTTAAGGCATGGTACATGGCACTACTCATGATCATGGCAGTCGCATCCAATTTGATATCAATAGGTGTCAGCTACTGTGAGCCAGCTCAGTTTGGGAAGGTGATGTGGTCTGGACAGGCTGATCCTGCCAAATGACAGAACAGAAACCTGAATGGCCATGCCCCTTGTTTGATCTCTTTGTGAGGGCAGGTAACGCCCTCCTTCACAGCTGCACAACATGCAGCTGTCCTGGTCCCAGGCAACAAAGGAGCACACCCATTCAGAGGGAGTAGTCTCCAACAAGGGTGCTGCATTTCTAAAGTCCATTGTTCCTGGTGAGAAGGGAAGGGAGCTGGCTTAGAGTAGACAGGGGGGCTCTGTACAATGGAGGCAGACGTCCACCATCTTGTTTCTCTCTGCCTCTCTCTCCTTCCTGTCCCTTCCACTTCCTCTAGGACCAAAGCATGTTGGTGCTATGTCAGAAGAGCAAAGTCCACTTCTTTCAAGTACAGAGATTGGACCACTAAGGCAGGCTAGCTTTAGTCCAATTACCTGTGGACATTTACCTTTAAAAGGAGAGGTCTCACACCACTTCTTTGAACTATCTTGGAATAATATTTCGGACTCCAACCCTTAAAGAAGATTTCATTTGGACCCTGCTGGGACAGCCTTCCTTTCCAGTGTCCTCCAGTTGTGAGGTGAAGACAGGTGTTCCTAGGCAGTGGCAAGATCTGTACCCTAACCACCCCCAGGGACCATTGGGGATTAACCTTCTGCTGGGACAAGGCCTGTCTTTCTGCCAGCCACAGCCGTGTCTAGGACCTCACTGTGTTGAAGGACCCCTGCAGTTGTGTGTCAGTCTCCCCTGGAATAGGACTCACAGCAACCGGAGGAGTCAACTGATGTGAGAGCAAGACCTGACTCTCTGCCAGCCACAGCAGGACCCAGAACCTCACCATATTGAATGATGCCGTTGTGTGCCAGCCTCCCCCATGTTTGGTAGGCAGAGAACAATGACCCATCTTGTCCCTGAGTCCCGGGAGTGGGACTCACAGCAACCTGAGAAGTGACTTCCTGCAGGAGCAAGACCTGCCTCTCTACCAGCCACATTGGTACCCAACACCTCACTGTGTTGAAGTACCCCTTCAGTTGTGCGACAGCCTTCCATATTTATGGGAGCCAGAGAAAAAGCCTCATCTTGCCCCGAGCCCAGGAATTGGGACTCGCATCACCCTGAGTGCCAAGAGAGCCAGCAGCCTAGTGTTTTTTATTGTTGAACCGCTTAGGCCTGTGTTTCAAGAACTGTTCAACGCATTTGAACCCCTAGGACCGTCCAATGCTGCCTTTTGCACTCTCCCAATGTTTGAATTGCTCGCACAGCACCAAGAAGTCTGATTCGGTGCTGTCGAACCACCAGAAAACGCAAAAGTTACTATTGATTGCTAACTGTCCCCATTGGTCCATTTTTGGGATGCGTACTTTCCAATCTTGGGTTTCAGAAGCTTGGCGCACAGAGGAAGCATTTTCCGTTCAGGCTTCTCCCATTTGGGCTAAAGTGAGCTTCCAGAGTATTTGAATTAACAATCTTGTATGGCGCAGGCCTGGCTCAGAGGCATCAGAGTGCTGTACAACCATAAAAGTAATCTACAATACAGGACAAATTACAATTTGAAAAAATAAAAGAAATGGTCATTAAAACTAACTAAAAGGTAGATGAAAACTCAAAGCGATCTTGAAAGAACGGCGAGTATAAACAAATGAGTTTGAAGTGCCCTTGTGAACTCAATACAGTGGGGAGCAAACAGATAGAGGGACACAGCATTTCAGGCATGGGTGGAAGCTGCCATAAAAGCCTGTGCCAAGAAGCACAAGGTCAACACTTGTGATGGTTTGTGATACCTCAGAGATATTCAATTTGGATTCAAGGTAGGAGGATTAGCCCAACACTACTATCTTATAAGTCATGCAGCAGATCTTGAAAAGTGATCAGAGGCGATTTAGGAGGCAATGAAAAGAAATTAAGAGAGGAGTAATGTGTTCTAACTTTCACAAACCGGGAATCAACTGCACAGCCGAGTGAAACACAGTCTTCAGTGAGGTCCAGTTGGAAGAAGGAAGGCAAAGAAAGTCCATAAAATGGCATTTCCACCATTCAAGCAAGAAATAACTGAGGCCTGGATGGTGGTATGAAAGTCCAAAAGGAAGAATGCAAGGTTTACTTTTTCAAAGAACAATAACTGAAACAAACAAGATGGTGGCAAGCAAGGAATATGCTAAGATTAGAAAAAAGTCCAAGTCCAAAGATTATACAGAGGCCACAAGGACAAATGTGATACAGCGTAAGGAAGAGGAATGACCCACTCCTGAAATTGTGAAAGGGAGGAGGAAGAAAAGGAGACAGTAAAAATTAAGTTTTAGTAGGGTTGATTTTCAAACACAGTAAGTGCATCAAGTCCTCGATGGCACAGAGATAGTCTGTGAGTTGGATATCAACCACAGAGGCTGCTCTAGGGTAGAGGAAAGTCATCTGCATACTCTGTAGCTGTTGAACAACTTTGGGGGTCGGATTGAACCATGAGGGACTCCACAACACATGAGCAGGGCAGCAGATCTCTACTTAATCCAACCTTAATAATTGTGAACAATTCTGCAAGAACAGGGTGAACAAGGACAGAAACCGGACCGCCAAAACATTGCAGGAGAATTACATGGTAATCAGCACTCTGTGGCTGACCTTAGCAGACACAGCTCAGAGATCCAGCAGAACAAGCAAACAGATCCCACTGAAATACAGCATGTGCATGACATTTTCTATCACCTGTGGGGTCACTGTCTTGGTGCTACATTAAGGATGGAAGCATGATTGATTTGATAGTGCTGCAAAAGAGAGTTACCATATGTGATGAGAAAGCTGAACTGATGCTAAGAAATATTCCTTAAATAAGCGAGGTGGTGATCCAACGATAATTGACATTATCAAGCAGATCAAGGCCAGACTTTTTTTTATAAATTTTTTTAGTGACTCGGGAAAGCTCTTTTGTTTAGAAGAAGCATTGACTAAAGACAAGCAGAGAAATGAAAGGAATGAGGAATAGATATGATGACATAAGCAGGAAGAGAATCATAAGAATAAGCTGATCCTTTCATCGAGAATAGCAGAGTAATAAAGTCAGAATCAGAGAGAGGGGAAACAGTATCCTAGACAGTAACAGAATGTGAGATGACTAATCCAATAAAAATAGTAGAGTTTGAAATCTTTGAGGCAATATGATCTTGGATGCTATGGATCTTATCAATAGTGTCGGGATTGAAAATACAAGATCTTCCTGTGTATAAAACAAAGAAGGCTGAATAGGGATGGGATTCCCACAATCTTTTATAACCTTAAATAATTCACATGGACTGATAACAGTGTTCATAAGTCGAGTATGAAAATGTACAGATTTTACCTCCATCATTTATGCTTTATAAGATAAATGTTAAGTGCAAAGATGATGGAGGAGATCGGAATTTGATGTTTTACGCAAGCCTAATGTGTTGTTGTTCTGATCCGAGCTATGTCAAAAGGGCAGAAGGGTGCAGTTTAGCTTTCAATAAACATTTGGGTGCACCCTGGCCAGCAAAAGAGGAAACAAGAGAATAATATTCAGGAGCTAATACAGTAACATTGTTAAACTCAGAAAGAGAAAATTCAGAGCATAATGAAGAAAAGGATTCTGACAGTGAGGCAGATATAATGTTTGTGAAGGAGCGAACAAATAAGGATTGTGTCGAGATGGAGGAAGCAGACACAAAAACAGGAAAGATATGAGAAAAAGAAAAGGCCAGATGATCTGACCAATCGACAGTGATAGGAGAATCCCTGGAAACTTGGTTTATCAGATTTGAGCAAGTAAAAAATATTGCCATGACAATGTGTGGCCGATTGAAAAAAACGGATGAAGATTAAGACCAGTAAAATAATCAAGAAGTAGAGAATTTAAGGCATAAACAGCCAAATTCCAGTGTAAATTAAGGTCACCTAAACATATAGTAATAGAATGAGTAGTAGACTTACTAGCCACAAAGTCACAAATAGCTTCAACATAAATTTGGATACATGGTGAAGCATATGCAAAAGATGGTAATATAAACAAGAAATTGACTGTTGATGCTAAGAAAATGAGAAATACCAAAGTAGAAGCTCCGATATGCAAGAGGGCTGTCCTGCTGCACCCATATTTGGCCAATTGGTTTCTGCATGGCCCCTTCAGACAGAAGGTGGGAGATTTTGCAACTCTTCGGGATCTCACTAGCACCTGATTAAGGAATCCCAACTCAAATAAATCCTGGATATATAATTTATTGGAGCCTTTTTCAGAACAGATGTAAGAACCATCTTCCTCCCGGGACCCTGAGTAATCAACCTGAGGGATCAGCTGTCATGTTTGGTTCTCAGGGACAAATCATCAGGCAGAAATTGGCTTTGAGTGAACAAAGACATGGCAGAATGTCTCAGCATTGCACCATCACCATGGCTTCACCTGGCATTCTTGGTCTGGCATCTCTTAAATCATTGAGATCAGGTGGCTCAGAGATTCAAGGGTTTGTCCGAGTTTCACAACAGATTAAGATGGAAATACAGTGATGGATGGGTCATCAGAATCTGTGAAGTGGGGTTCCAACCTGTTAACTTCCCCCATAAGCATTATTGCAGATGCCAGCAGGTATGGTGGGGGCCACTCTGGGATCTCTTATGGAACAGTTTCTCTGGCTGGAGGAGAAATTGCCTCACTCTTCCAACTGGAAAGAAACAGAGGCAGTGAGTTTGTCCCTTCTGGAGTTTTTGCATCTCATCTCAGGACAGGTGGTGGTGGTGAAATAACATACACTACCATGACTAATGCCTTCTTGAACATACAGGGGATCTGTCATTGGCTTATCTGTGACAAGAATATCATCTTGGACAGAGTTTCAAATCCTCTGTATATCTGTAATTCATCTCACAGGGGTAGACAACAAGAGAGTAGACAAATTGGAAACATTTTTTCCGCATTCCAGGAGTTCTGCTTCTCAGTGGAGGTGTTCTGGTTGATATTTAAGAAGTTCAAGCACACAAGCTGGATTTGTTTGAAGGTTCTCCAAATGCTCTTCTTCCTTGTTTCCTTGTCAGGTTTCTGACAAAGGACGCCTAGTCTTTGGATGCAGTGTTATCCTCCTGGCCTCGCAGTTTGCCGTATGCAATCCTCCCTCTCTTCCTCGTTATTGCCAAGACTTAGCTTGTTTTCAGCGAGAGGGAGCTCAAGCGATAGAAGTGGGTCCATCCTTGCAACCATTGGCATGAGTTTGCTTTCTGAGACTGATGACTAACTCGGAAATTGATATTTTGGATTCTTCTCTGACTCATTGCCCTCCAAGGAGCTCACTGCTGTTAATCAAGTCAACATTGGAGACTGTCAGTTTGGAAATGTCCAGGTTGGGCCTTCAGCCATTAGGCTTTGAGTGACCTACTGAAGCTAAATAAATATAGACCTTTTTTAAGATCATATTCCAATAAACTTTCAAAGCCCTTGCACAACATGCCTAGATAACCTTAAATGCAGAGGATTGAAAGCCACTTATGGTCCTACAGTTTCCTGTGAAATGGCTTTGACAAGTCTTTCCATTTTTATGCTTCACTTCGAATGATCAGTCATAAAACCTTTCCAAGATGCATGGGTGGACTTCAATCTATTTGCATTTTTGTTTGGAAACTGCTGGCAGTGTTCTCCTTTTCCAGATCGAACACTAAGTTGAGGCCCCCTTCATAAGAATGGTCCTTTGGTTCTGGCTGCTTAACAGGATGTCAGAAGGTGGAGAGTTCTCTTCAATTGAACCTGCAGATGATGTAGCAATAAGGTTCCTCTCCCCTGAGATATTTTCTGATGGCCATCTCAATACCCAAATGTCTGGGGAACTAGGGGCCTTGATATCATGACCCCATACCTGAAGGTTTTTAATGACCGGATGATTCTCCAAGCAGGTTGGGGTTTTAGCCTTAAAAATGTATCTACCTTTTATTCCTAACATGGGGTCACGCTATGCTACATTTTCACCTTGCCTGAGGAGGCTAAGAGACATTTATTAGACTTACCCATTGCAGTGACTATCTACTTTAAATGTTAGTTCCGCTTTTAGGAAATGCAATTTGTATTTTGTAAATTTTGCTGTGGCTGGTAAGAGGTAGAAGACTTCTTTTGATTTTCTGGAGTAACTGATCAATTCCTACGGCAGAGACGAGTTTGGAAATTCTTGAAAGGGTCCAAGGAAGATCCAGCATAGGTTTGTTAGCCTCTTCGGTGCAGTCAGGGAGTGCTTTCCTTCCAGACATTAGCAGAGCAAATATCAGGTGTATTCCCTCATCTTTTGTCTCCCAGAGCACTTTGGAGGTGGTATATTCTGCACCTTTGGATTTTTGAACTGCTGTACTGCCTGCATTACAAAATTGTAGTTGTGATGTACAGTATTAATTTCCATAGATCATTAAATACTAGATGTATTGCAATGACTGTTGATGGTGTGTTTTCATTCATCTTCTTGGGTGGATGCAGAGGCATGCCATTTAGTTATCTCCTCAACTACGGAAGGACGTGGACAAGGTAGGAGGTAATAAGGTACCAGTATATCCTCATTACTCTGATTCAGCCTACCTCATCCTAGTACAACCCTCACACCTGGAACCAGGTAGCATCTGTGTACATCACAAATCTGTACGAGGTGTCTGCGAGGGCAGGCTAATGCCTCAATTGTGTAAGGACTGTAAAGGGTAAGGATGAGTCAGAATAATCAGAACTACTGTGACAAATCAGAGCATTGTAACACCCAACATCAGGAGATCCTCAGACTAAAGTAATCAGACATTGCTTTACTAGAACCCCTGTTCTTGTGCTGGCCTAGCAATGTGGTTGGACACTAGATCCTACGTTTAGCATCTGGAGCATTCTCGTGTTCACAACCAAGATACAGGTTGATGAGGATTATTTGGGGTGCATAGGCTCTAAATATAAACAAATTGTGAAAAATGAACTAACTGAAGCCAGCCCTTTCTTAAACTGCACATGGTTACTCCATTTATTTCATCTTATGGAAGATATACGTGGTATTACCTCGAAGGACATTGTGAGTTTAGAATTACCTGCCTTGTTAAACCGTAATCATATAGTGCCTCCTTATTATGAATATTGGCCTAAGCCCATTCGCGTTATACGGAAAACCGCGTTGCAAAGTTCCAATTTTGGGTTAACTTCGCCGCCATTTTAAGACTCATCCGCCATTTTGATTTCAACTCATGTTCCAGGTTCAAAAATGGTGGACTGTGTTTTCGTCTTGCAGTCGAGCTGAACAACCTTTGAGTTCTGTTAATGTTTAGGCTGTCCGGAAGCCGACTGTTCAAAGAGAACTTGCGCCTCATACGAACTGTCATTTAAGTATTGTCTGCGCTCACAAGCCTCATCCTTGTATAAACATCGAAACAATGAAGAGTAAACGTCGATCGTACGTCTTAGCTGAACTACATTGTAGTGACTCTTGAAACAAGGTTTACCGCAGATCCAAGAACCTACAGCACCATTATATTTTTATGAAAATGCAAATCTGTGTAATCCTTTGCATAATATTGTAACATCTGTCATGTGAACTAGGCACGAACTCTAGCCCGTGAAACATTAACGTGAAGAGAGGCTGGACAATATTGTAGACATTTTATAAATATGCTTGTGTTTAGATGTCCAGCACTGTCTCTCTCCTCACTGTGTCGGCTGGTACACACTGCAAGATGTTGGGAGCCAGATAGCCATCTGTTTTGCTTTGTAACCTGTACAGTAATAAAAGATACTTGTATCTTCTCAGCCCGGTATTGGTGTATTTCATTCGTGCTACTCAGCCTCGATATTTCTTTGTTCTTTCAGCCTATCATAGTAATGTTAATTGGGCGTTGATCTCTCTGGTTTCTCCTTTGATAGCCGAGCGGATTTGTAACAATGCAAATCTTTTTTAAGATCTGGGTTTTGATGTGTTCTCCTTTTATCCTTTCTCTGCATATCCAGCTCCCAAGTACAAGGCCTGCCTACATTATGATGGTGTTTACTGTTCTATTGCGCAAGATATGGTGGTGCGGCAGATGGGCTCAAACCAAGAGCAAAAGAGAGCTGCTGGCTCTTGGATGAGGGTAATTGATGACATGGGTTGAATTGAAGACCCCCCACCCCCAAAGAGAAATGTCTTATGTTACTTCTTGGAACATTCATGGTCACTATTTTTCTTCTGCTAACTTTTATGATTGCAATGAACTCGTGCATAGTGACCATGCCATATTGAGGACGTATTGTAACAAGTTAAACCCTGATGTTCCGCACAGAATGAGATATACATCCATGGTAAATATGCAGAGTAAAAGACCTTTGCGGCCACCATCTATTACAATCCAAAAAGGCCATGCACCAAATCGCATGAACGGGGCACAAATTACAAGTGCAAACGGCAGAGCAAACATTAGCTATTGTTAGTTGGAACATAGCCGACGCTGTATCTAAATTTAAGGACTCAGATAGAGTGGCCTAATTGAAACAATATGATATTGTTTTATTACAAGAAACCTGGCCTTTGGAGGATTTGTTATTAGATGGGTTTGTTTCTTTTCTTGTAAAGGCCTCTAAGAAGAAAAGAGGTTGTTGCTACGGGGGTCTGGCAATTCTGATAAGGTCTTCTTTGAACTATCGAACTAAGGAAACAATAACCAATTCTGAATATATACAATATGTGACCTTGCTTCCCGAGCGTGGAGACAAATTATTAATTATTCATTTCTATCATAGTCCCCAGGCTCCGGACACCAACAGGCATGAGATATTGAAAAGGCTAGTAGAGGGTACCATTTTGGATTTCCTTGATTGCCATACAGTGCTGGTTTTGGGGGGTTATTTTAATGTTAAATTGGGCAATGGGATACCGGCAGACCCGTATGATATGAGTGAGGATAATGCTTATGGCATTGCTGAACTGCAGCTGTTGGATAATAGGATATGCTCCAAAGGTTTACAAATGGGTACGTGGCTGTTGGATTGAGGAGTGGGTTCCTTAACTGGTGGTTTTAAATCCAACGCAGGGGGTGCATTGCTATTTAAAAACACACATGGGTCACCCACCATTGTCTATTTTTTTATGCACGTGCTTTCGTTGAAAGTTGACATTGGAGTTTAAGGTGGTACAAGACATTTTTAGTGACTACTTTCCATCAAGGTTGATCCTCGAGTGGGAATGTCTCCAGGTGACCCCAATATTTAATCCTCAGCTGTATTTGTGTGAAAGTAATCCTCACTGCAAATGCAGGTTGAAATGGGCAAAATGTGATCCTATGATCCTTCAGCAAATAGCGGTGTCATCGAACGTACACCTTGTCGCATCAATGCTTGATTTAAATACACCCCCAGACCACGTTTTATAGATGTTCACAGACCCGATGAGGTCTCTGACCGATTTTTGGAGTGCCAAAACAAAGCTACTGAAGGTGTTAAAGGACCCAGCTAGCTCCAGAGGAGTAGTTATTGGAGCAAGGGCTGAGTACAAATCAGCTATACAAATCAGAAAAGGTTGATTGGATAGTCAGGCTTGGGAAGTTTTCCTAATTGCAGTATCCTCTTGAAACTCAAAACCATTCTGGGGAATTGTGGCAGGAAGCCCTGCATACAGGAGAGCACAGACATCTAAGGAAAATGATGTGGTGGCCAAAGCCTGGGTTGATAATATTTGGTCTCTGTATGAGGGCCCTGATATTGTGGAGGAGGGTGGGACCTCCGATTCATCTGTCAATAGGGAAGGTGAAGGAGGCAATTTGTTAGCAGGCACCAAATCGAGCACCAGGCCCGGATGCAGTGCCTGTCGCTTTGTATACGGGAGAGACTGATTTATGGGCTCCACTGTTGACCATTTGTTTTAACTCATTCCTTCCAACTGGGAACTTTCCTCAATCCTGGAAAAGGGTCATCATACAGCCAATATTTTAAAAAGGTGATTGCAAGAGTCCCTTAGCTTATAGGCCAAAATCTTTATTGGATACGTCCTTTGAGATATTTGGGTACATTATACTGAGGCATGTTGAGGAATGGATATCTACTCACAGAATCCTCACAGATATTCAATATGGCTTCAGACCAGGTTTGGGGACCCAAGAACAGGGACTCAATTTATATTTGGTGGGGGCGCACTCTGTATTTGTTAGGTGGGAACCCATTTACTTGGCATTCATGGACCTCAGCACTGCGTTTGATAAAGTTAATAGAAGGAAATTATGGCAGGTGCTGGAGTCCATGAGTTGCCCCATTGAGTTACTGAGGATTCCATCGCTAACTCCTGAGGGTAACAGTGCTTGTGTGCATTTTGGCGACCAGGGGCAATGCACCAGATATTTTGGCATTAGGAGTTTGCCAAGGCTGTGTTTTTGCCCCTGTTCTATTTACATTGTATATCAATGGCCTTTATAAGGCATTGGTTGACTCAGGGGCAGACTTTCTGCAGATTGGTAACAAACCATCCAGCTCTTGGCTTACACTGATGACACTGGCATTCTTGCTCGTACACCCAATGCTCTACAGAAACGTGTTAAATTCTATACTGACCATGCCAAATTTAGACCTAAAAATAAACATAGCTAAGTCAGCGATAATGGCATGTACAACGGGGAGTGCTAAAAAGTTGAAGATGCGAAGTATACACAGCAATGGTTCTGCTATCCCGCAAGTAATAGAATTTGATTACCTGGGTATTTGCTTCTCTGAAAATTGGAAGGGGTCAGCACATATACGTGAACAACACATTAAAATGAGACACGCACTGCAAAGTGTATTTCGTTTTTATAAGAATGTGCCAAGGGCAGCCACTTGGAATGATCTTGGAAGTTTATCAGTCACAGACCAAAACAGCAACCAACTATGGTGCCTCAATGTGGGGCTTTGAAAATGTATCTGTTTTCGAGTCTACAGAAAATAGCTTTCTTAAGAAATTGCTGGGTTTGCCTTGCTCAGCACCAAATTATGCAGTGTATGTGGAGCTTGGGGCCCCACATGTTGGGGATGAATGGCGTGGGGCCCCACTCATGCACTGGCTGAGTATTTGGTTGAACCCGAGAGCCTCTGTGACTCAAGAATTGTTAAGAAATGTAATGTGTGGTGCCTTTTGGAGGAGGATATTGTGGCTGAAATATATATATATATGACAGCTTAAATCAAGTTAACATTACTAACCTCCAGTGGCCTGTGAATTTTCAGACTATGGAAGTGAGGAAGTTTTATAAAAGGTTTATACAAGACTTTATTTATTAAAGGTAGGCGTGAATCAAGGGGGTGGTTGTTAGGCTGAAACAGGAAACGCACTATTATATCAAAAATAGATGTGCTACTGCCTTATTTTATTTGACATTTAGTAATAACCTTGCAGACCGCAGGATTTTGACCAGCGCCCGCTTTGATTTATTGTTGTTGTGGGAAACCACAAAGAATTGGCAAGGGTCTGTACAGAATTATGTCTGCCCGTGTTGCGAGGCCGCAATTGAGGATCTTCTGCACTTTGCTATATTTTGGCCTCGTTATGTGAAAATCCAGAAGAGGGCAATTATGCCTTCATTAATTCTTGCCAGATTCACTCAATGCCGTCCGGCCCTCACTTTTTTGATTCAGGCTGACTCGGTTATCCTTGCTTGGAGTTTTCTTATATATTTGAGGAGGGCCTGGAATCTGAGAAAACGCACTATGAATATATGATATGAAATGATATGATATGATATGATATGGCATTTATAACGCGCCTATACACAAGTGTTTCAACTTGCATTTATGCATTGGTGTAGTATCACAGTGTATTATGGATATCTTGTATATGAAGTAGTTTTATTTTTTAGGGAAGCAATGTAGTTGTCTAGTCTAACTTTACAGTATGTTTTAACCCGCATAGCCAATTTGAAGTATTTTATGTGTTTTATATGCCGATTTGCACGAAAACGTTGCTCTGTATACGAATTGCAGTAAGATTTTAGTCATGGTATTTTTCTTACCGAAATAAAGTTGATATGATGACATACATAAAAGCCCTTAAGATTTCCAGTGAATCACTGATCTTGCAGTTGACTCCAACTCTAACTCTTAGTGAATTGGAAAACCTACACCCCAGGACTTGAGACACATTGTTTCACTCTTATCTGTCACTGCAAAATAACGACTGCTCACCCATATACCTCCTATATAGAATATTCAAGCCATATCCTTTCAGGCCATTCATTGTAGTCACTACAGTGTTGCCCTTTACTATTGATCCACTGTGTGCATTGCATGGTGCCCTGCCCCTCCTCTCTCCCCTCAGCCCCGACAAAGGGACCACAGGACCGTCCACAACCACTCCACATATGCTCCCATCCAGTGTGTAGCCTGTTATTCTTATATGTGCAAACCACAACTGCAAGGCAATAACTAACTCGCTAAGGTGGAATGTGCGTCACAGAGATGAACAGTAAAAGAGCACGTGAATAAAAGCAAGAGAGATAGGACACAAGCTAAGAATCCAAGAAGGATATTGGTATGGCGCGACAGTTTCATCGCATCAGAGTTTCACAGCGGTATCGGCGAAATAACAAGCAGATGTTTAGATATGAGCAGGGCCGTCATCACAGCCGCAGCAGCGTGCGATTCCCAAACAATTACAGCGACGGAAAACGGATTGATGCAGTGCCTGCTCGCGCTGGGTATTAAGCAACAGGGGGGCGCCTCATTACCTCGAAAATTACCTCGTAAAATGCAAATGATCTATCGCCACAATAGGCATAGGCGAGGCGCGTACTCAACTCGGCAGGAACAATAATCCGGACTCGGAATTTTAATATTGAAATGTTGGAAGAAACAATGATTTTAAGACTTTGTGGGGGGAAAAATGCACAGTGATTCAGAAACATAAAATCAAGACAGAGGATTCGAATAAAAATGGAAATCCTTCATGCATTTGCCATAAATAGCAGAACAAAATGTCTATGCTTGAAAATCCGAAATATTCTTTTAGTTTGCGATTATTTTCTTGGCTCGTTTGCATTTCTCTATTCTGTTGGGAATCATGAAATATTAGGGTAATTACCCCAAAACGTGCAACTTTGCTGTCCTAACTCCTAAATATAACTGCATAGTGAATGAGTAGCAGCAGGTGGTTAGTAGGTTGATATAATGGTGAGAAGGCATCTGCTGCATGATGGACATCAAACCTAGAGTTAACTGAGAAGCAAGAAGTCAACAGCGTGAACTGCTGAACCCCACCCTCCCAGGTCCAACTGCTAGAAAGCAGCACCACAGTGCACCACACACCTATTCTCTTGCACAAGAAGAAGATACACTGGAGAACACCCTAACAACTCCAAAAGGTGGCCCTCTACTAGACGCAGGAGAGGTACCAGCAGGGCCAGTGCAAGCGCTAGGCCCACTAGGTCACTGCCTAGGGTGCTGGCCAGCAAGGGGCTCCGAAGAGCAGGGGGCTCCCTCTGCTTTCATGAAGCACAAAAGATATATAAACCAATCAGAGTTAAAGTATCGTCATAATGTCCTCCTGCAAATCTCGGTGCCCACATTTCTAGGGTTCTCTAACATGGTAGTGGTAGCAGGGCTGTTGCCTATTGGCAAGTTTTGAACATCACAGTACAGGATCTTCTAGCTCAAATAAAAACACCACCTAGGCCTAGCAGAAGGAAATATTGAGAAAACGTGGTCAGAACCGGAGGAATCACACTAGGTAATTCCGGAGTCAGGATAGAACCCTCCTGGGACTTCGGGTGGCAGGACATGGTTCAGGTGCAGTAAGCCAATCTACTTAACATTGTTGACCTGGGCCAACCCGCAATATTGATGCATTTAGATCTCTCTTCCACCTTTGATCTTGTTGATCATGCTATCTTGGTAGAAAGATTACAATCTCTAGTGGGATGCTCCAGTTTGGCTTCACTGTGGATCTCCTCTTTTCTTGGGCCACGACTTGCCAGAGTTTCCTGCGGGGAAGCCCACTCTATGCCCACTCCTATTACCTGTGGCGTGCCGCAGGGGCCGTGTATCTCACCATCCCTGTTTAATGTTTACATTATCCCCCTTTTTAGACAGTTAACCTTAACAAAATTTACATTGCCATTCACAAGTGGATGGCCATCAATTTTGTAGCACTAAACTCAAAGAAAACCGAAGTTCTCATTGTGGCCACCGCCTCAAAGCTCAAAACCCTACCTCTGGAGTATGGCAGCTTTACTATTCTCAATGGTGTCAATCCCGTGGCTAAAAAGGTGAAAACTATTGGTGTTAATCTTAACTCTGAGCTAACAATGAAGCAGCATGCCGCACAGGCCAGGGCTCCTGCGGTCTTGTCAATAAACTTCTTGGCAATATCCAGCCTTGTGTGCCTCACGGCTATGACACCCCCTTGCAACGGGTTCTCGTAAAATTCTCACCTGGATTAAATTTAATAGCTTTCGGAGTGGTTGCTCCCAGACCATTATATCGTCTCACCAGGTTACTCAGAATGGTGCAGTTTGTGTCATCTGCGGCCTGTCCAAACGTGTTCATGTTACAGCCGCAAGACGGGACCTATACTGGCTTCCCATCAAGCACAGAGTGACCCATAAGCTTCTTACCCTGACTCACAAGTGTATTTTAAACACAGCCCCAAATATCTCTTTGTTCGTCTTCAACACTACACTCCAGCGTGCACCCTCAGATTCAAGAATCAACTTAGGCTCATACAGCCCCGTTTCAAGCTTGCCAAAGCAGGCGTCACTAGCTTTGATGTGCTAGGCCCTACTGCTTCAAACTCACTCCCATTAACCCTTAGAGCCACCAACATGACCATTGACTTTAAAAAAGGGCTGTAGACCCTGCTTTTTAATGGTCCGCCCGATTAAGTACCTGGCTGACCTTCTCTGTATGATGCCACCTTCTGAGGTAATCCTGTTCTGATCCTTTGTGTTATCCAAATTAGTTTTTCATGCTCCTGTTTTGTGTGCGCCCTGAGGCCTGCGGGCGTGTGGCGCGATATATACACATTCAAATAAATAAATAAGTAGTTCACAAGTTGGAACCGGAGGGAGATCGGCTGAGTGTAGGGGCCTAATGGAAGTTCGCAAACAATAAGTTAAACGGTCTTAACCATATAATCTCAGGATAGATCAAAGTGTGCGGTGCTTGCCTCACGTTTAATCTGAAACATTTTCTTTTGCATGAACAACCTGATAGATATAACTTTAGGCAATTCAGGAAGGGCTAACTCAGAGTACTGCCCCCTGTGGTGGGTCAGGAGGAGGACACAGACACTGTGATGACCTTTCCACTAGTTATTAAGGCAGCCTATCTTTCCCTATTGCTATGTTATGTAATGTTAAAGGTTCTTATACCACGCACTGTTGCCACATGCGTGGTTTCTTGGCGCTTTGGCGTGGAATACGTTTAAATTACTGAATAAAAAAAGTGAATGGGATATTTATTCGAATTTCAGTTGTATGAAAAATACAAATAGCCGAAAATGTGGAATAGATATCCCATTCGGCGCTATTATAGTAAACAAGGAGAGCAGGGGTTGCGGTGGTGTCCCCCGCACCATTGTTCACTATCGCACCGGGGGTTGCAGGAGTGTGCCCGCAACCTAAACAGTAAAGTAATTTAAAAAAAAGAAGAAAAAAAAGGACCCTGCAGCGTCGATTCCCATGCACGTAAGTGAAGGGAACAGACGTTGCAGAGGAATGGAGGAGTCTGCGGCACACAGTGAAGTTTGTCGCCATAAAGTAAGTAACGGGTGAGAGGGGTGCCGGTTACCAGAAATGTCAGCGGGAGAAAATAAACGAAAGTCATTTTCTTTTAAATGACTTGTTTTTTCTCCCTCTGACATTTCTCATTTGATCTAATCATGGACAACCCTCTGGCGTATCTGAAAGGCAAGGAGGGAGGTGGGTAAGTTAATAGGACTGAGCAGGGAAAAAGAGCAAGAGAGCTGTGATGTGCTGTTGCCAGCTTCACTTCGGTGACACTGTTCACTGAGCGTGAGTGTGCTTTTCAGTTGGTAGCCGCCATGTGGTGTTTGGAGAGAATATGTGTGGGTTGTATTGTTGTTGTGGTGGTGTTGTGAAGTGTGTGTGGTTTGTTGTGCTTTAGAGGTATGGTTGCATTTAGTTCAGAGTTTCAGAGGTGTACGCAGAAGGGTGAGTTTTAGTAGGGTTAGTTAATGACAGTACCTTTTCTACCCCTGCTGTTCCAACTAAAGGCCACCCATATCCCTTCTGCTTTAGTACATTCAGGTGTGCCGCAGTTGCTAATCCCACGGGTTCCTCCAGGGTGGGGGGGTGTTCCTTGTCCCCCGGTGGTCCATCCGTGCAAGAGCGAGATGCCTCTCTCTCTTCCCCTGTTTCCATCTTAGGCCCCCTATCAGTAGTTCAATTAAGTCGGACCCCATCTTGCTCCCCTGTTTCCCCTTTGGCCCTCTATCAGGATGGGCACATCCTAGGTCTCAAAACAACCCCTTCCATTCAGGTGCCTCTCTTATCCCCTGCCCTTCACTCATATCCACCCTACTCCCCACTGCTTCTCAAGTTATGTATTCACTTCATGGTGTGTGGATGTTGTTCAATCGTTTACATCCCATTCGTAGCTAGAGAGACAGGTTTTTAGAAGTTTTCAGAATTTTAGGTGGTCCTTCATAGTAAATATTTCTCTGTGGCGGGAGTTCCATAGTTTTGTGGCAAAGATGAAGAATGCTTATCCACCATGTTTTTTCCTCGTGTATGGTTTAGGTTCTAAGCGGATGTCGTTGCTGGATCTGAGTGTTCTAGTCAGCTGGTAGATGGTGATTTTCTTTTGTATGATTTCCGCTCCTAGGCCGTGGATCGCCCTGCGTGTTATGCACATTGTTTTGAAATAGATTTGTTTTTTGATTGGGAGCCAGTGTAGCATCCTTAGCACTGGTGTGATGTGGTCCCTTCGTGAGATGGGGAGATATTTGGTGGCTGCGTTCTGTATTTGTTGCAGTTTCCTCAGCAAATAGTCCGGCACTATCCCATTTACTTGTGGTTCAAGGGTTAACTCGTTGTCCAATATGATTCCAGGGTTTTTGACAACTTTGGATGGTGTGGGTGGTGTTTCCAGTTCTGTGGGTCATGGGATGTATTGGTTGCTTCCTTGGTTGTTGGATGTAATCATGACTTCTGTCTTGTCTCGGTTAATTTTGAGGTTTAGTATTCATCCATTGGCAGAGTTCTTTGAGACAGTCTATTAGCATTGTGTTCTCCTCGTATTTATCACCAATTTTGTAGATGATTTGTGTATCATCTGCCTAGTTGTAGAAGGTGAAGCTGTGTCTTTTGATGAGGTTGATTAGTCGCGTCAGATAGATGTTGAATAGAAGCCGGAATAACAAGGATCCTTGTGGTACTCCAAAGATGTCGTCCCGCGATGCGGATTTGAATAGTTTTATCCATACCGTTTCTGTTCTTTCAGAAAAGAAATATTTAATCCAGAGCAGCGCTGCGTCAGTGATCCCTATTTCTTCCAGTCTCTTGATGAGGATGTTATGGTTGACTGTGTACGAGTGTTCCCAGCCCATATAAATAACTAAGGTGCTCGTCAGTAAGTCTCAAATTAATCAGTTTGACATCCCAAGTTGGTTCTAGATGGCCCTACCACTATTCTAACCAACTTAAATGTTATGTTATTGTGATTTATACCACGCACCGCTGCCATTTTCATAGTCTCCAGGCGCTCTGGAGGATCTGAAAAGGAAGGAGGGCTGGGAGGTCTTGGTTATAAGTTCAGGTGGACACCTCCTTCATCTTGATTATGTTATGGCAATTTCTCTCCTTTTCAGGACTCCTTGTTAGTGGGCTATTTTTAAATACTCTCTTGTCACGTTCTGTATCAGCTCTTGCCACTCATTCACAATGTCTTTGGGTCTTCCTTCTCTTCTTTAGGGATACTTTTCCAATATCACGCTTATACTCTCTTGCTTCTTCTCAGGTTCCAGTTGATATACCCTTTTGAGTTCAGTAACATATAGCTTATTAGCTGGGATATACTGTTTTAGCTCTCAGGGTTCCCCCTTTCCTTGGGCCGTTGACAATGAGTATCTTTTCACTTAAGTGGTTCCCTTAACTTCTTTTGATATTCATATAAGTCTCTCTCTGATATTCTCCACTCTTTACTTCTTGGGTTATGGGGTATTTTCCCCTCTTCCCTGGGTATTTGTACCCCTTTTGTAATGCTCTCTCTTTCAGGTTTATTTGCGAACCTCTTTCTTACATTAATATAGTTCCACTTTATCGACTTCAACTTCAATGTGTCGCCAATTTCACTGGGACGAGTTTCTCTTGCTTAATTATTCCCTGATGGCCGCCCCATTCTCCCGTTACCTCTGAGTCTACAGGAGAAAGTTGCCAGAGCATGCAGTTGCTCAGGTTCGATTTGTTTGCTCCAGTTCTCCATCTTGTCAACTCCTTCGGCATCCCGCTCTAGGTCCCCTTTCTCCCTAGGACCAGGATTGGCTGCAGGTAAGCGGACGTCTCATTGCCTCATTGGCATAGTGATTCTGGCGTCGTTGGAAGGGCACACTGTCCACCACGAAGTCTTTGTGGTCATGCCACCACAAGGATTTGGATTCCTGTCTCCCTCTCTCCTCAATGAATGTTGCTGTTTGGCCTCCAGCATCTTGCTCTCCCATTTAGGCCACTTCTGAAAGTCATGGGCTCTGCAGCCCTCCCTCTAGCATGTGTCACAGTGTCAGGGTGTTTCCCCCTGCTTGCGCTCTCCGTTCCCTCTCTGGACTTTGTTACATCTCGACAAATACTGTTCCTCTTCCTTTTTTATCATTCTACTTGTCTTGGTTATATGGTGGTCTCTCCTTAAAGAGACAGATCTTCTTTCGTCTTTGCAGATGTCTATTTCAGTTTTTGCTCTTGGCCAATCTCTGGCTTCAATAGTGTTCTGCATATCTGATAGTCACATATATGCCACCATGGACAATGGCTTAGGGAGTTCCTCACAGGAACGGGAATCCTTGTCCCCAAATGGGGAGTCTTGCCCGGTGAGGTCCCACTTGCCTCAGTCCCTAGGAATGTTGCTGCAGAGCAGGCTCACCTCCCTAGCCTCACAGGGGAGGGTTACCCTTGGGGAGAAGGGATGACTTCCTTCGATTTGTCACACCCTACAATTGATTTGTTGCTGCATTTTCTCTCAAGTAGAAAACATGCATATTAATTCATGAATGAGAGAGTTTATTTTGGGCACAAGCTATTTGAATGTTGAAATTCTTTGTATCTTGGTGGATTCACAACTGCATGCATTATCTAACATTTATTAACCTTTAAATGGTAATTTGTCTGCGGCGTGTTATCTCCACAACCAATCGCCTCATGTCTCCTTAATAGAGCACAGATGTAGTCCTGTCACGATGAATAATCCTTCTCTATCATGCGAGTGTCATGATGCCCGCTCCCGGGGAGCCGGTTCAAGCCCTGCGTCCCCGAAAGCGGACATCCAGTCCCCAAGGAAGGACCCAGCAACCCCATATAGGGGCCCTTTGGACAGTGTCCTGGCGCCTATGGCGCCAGGCTCATAAAAGACATTAGTCCTGGCGCCATAGGCGCCAGGCTCATTATGGAAGTGCTTGGGTGCACTTACCTGATGCTGACCATGCTGCAGGATCCCGGCCTCCTTGAGGCCTGAAAGGAACTACTTTACCTGTGGGACTAATTTACCATCCGGGCGTGGTCGGGGAAGGATACATACCTGATTGGAGGAAGGATACATACCTGGAACTTCTTCCAATGCTATTTAAACCCCACCCGAACAGCCACACATGCTTCGCGTTGTTCTGCATCTAGCAGCTGGACGCTCACCGTGTCTGCTCCTGCATCCTGACTTCTGCCACGCCTGCCAGCATCCTGGATCACCTGCAAAGGAAGAGAAGAAAACAGAAGAAGGAAAAGTCCTTACCTGCTAAATCCGCATCCCGGAGACATCTCGCCGACAATCCTGAAAAGGAAGACTTTTATTTAAAAGCTCATCGCGTCGATCGCTGCAGCGCCGCATTCCACTCACCTTAACAGGGCGCCTCCATGTTCAGCAGCGATCATCCGGATTTGCAGTCACGCCCCAGCGCCTAGGGAGAAAAAGACCAGAACAAAAGGTGAGAGAGAGAAGGGAATAAGGAAAGCTAAATCTCCATGTTAAGACTTACCTGTTGATTCATTCCCTCTTCATTTCGGGTCCGCGCCGCATCCTGGCATTTCCGGACCCCGGCCCCTAAGGGGAAAAAAAGACATCAGCGTTAAAGAGCAAATGAAAAGACATTACCAAAAAAATGCTCATTAAAGACTTACCTGATTTCTACAAGGATTTCACCTCTCATCTCGGGTCGGTGCCTGTTCCCCGGCATTCCGTACCCTGGCCCCTATGGGGAAAAAGACACTAGCATTAGTACATTAATGCATGGACACAAGGGGAACCTCTTATCAAAAAACTTACCTGGAAGCTAAGCAAGTTTGGCTCTCACCAATCCGAAAATCCAGTGAAGTAACTGGATACCAACGCGCCCCTGCATCAGAAGCAGGATGGAGAGCTCGTCCTTCCAGACCCTAAGGTGAGACGCTACGAGGAATCACAGAAGGGTTTCGAGGAGGGTGAGAGGGGAAAGTGGGAGGCTGATTGCATTACCCCACAGACAGTTAAGCCCCTATTTTCGCCTACAGAAGGATACTTCTGCGAGCCAGACAAGCCAGATTTGGGGGCCCGGTCCAGTCCGTCTTCCGAACCCTGCACATCACCTTAGAAGAGGTCACAGCAGCGCGAACCAGGCCAGCGCCTCCGTGGGAGTCAGGTGAGCGTTACAACTGTCAACACCCTACTATTTCTCGCTCCTTACGATCGGGCATCGCTATCCCAATGGTCGTCGCAGCTTAATCGACGCTCAATGTCTCTCTTCGTCTGACTGCACCATGTCGGGGCTTGGTTATCCAGTTTTCCACGTTTTCTGAGCTGACTCTGAAACCGTTGGCTATACGATAGCTTGTGGGATCTACATCCGTGCTCTATTAAGGACACATGAGGCGATTTGTTGTGGAGATAACACGCCGCAGACAAATTACCATTTGAAAGTTAATCCATTTAGCAATTGTGTTGCACACCAACCCTGATCACATAGTGTTGAAAAATAATTTTTAAAGAGAAACTACACTGAAGAATGTTCATGCATTCACAGCAAAGAAGAACTGAAACATGTTGGGAAATTGTTTTTGTAGACACTTTTAGAGTGCCTAATTGCGTATGTTTATGTCATTAGTGTCTGCAAGTTGGTATATGTGGGTGAAGAGAAGGGTCTATTTGATATGATTTTTTTTCTATTTTCTGAATTAAATTAAACCAATGAGTATTATTTGTATGAGATGTGCACTGTGTTCATTTTTTTCAGGACGTTCAGTGTCAGAACAATCTAGCACCTGTGTACTGTAGATGAGAATATTGTTTGTGTAATTGCATATATTTCTCCTTTATGTACGATTGGAAATAAAGGTGCGACATTCCCAAGTGATGCCACTTAAAAGCAGGGCCAGAGAAACGAAAAATCCACTGGGGGTACTATTGAACATTAAGGGATGCTTTGCACTTGCAGAGCACTTGCACTCCAAAGGGCCACCTATGCTCCAACCAAGCTGCACTGCCCTGTAGTCTTAGGACTTGCTCCCTCCCTACCACTTCATTGGACAGCCTGAGATTGGCTAGTGGGCAGACTTGGCAGATGACACATTTTGCAATGGGCAAGTGTATGTGCGTGGGTGCCTGTTATGCATTCCAGCAACAGCTGTGCTTACCACCCAATCTTCTTCACCTGGCCCTTCCACCCCACACAAGTAAGTATGACTTTGTGCGATTGATGAGACAGAGTGCAGAAAGCAGACATGCTTGCACAGTGCATCCACTGTACCTGCCCACTCCCCAACCGGCACAGGGTCACTGGTAAAAGTTGCTGATTGGGTCAGTGGGTCATATGAAAGCAGAGCTCTCCACAGGCATGGAAGCTAGCAGGCTGCATACATCTAGGGCTCATGCTTCACATGTTTCTTGCAAGTGAACCTTGCACTATCACAGCCTATGTTGTGTATGTTGTCTTTTGAGGGTGCTTGCCCTGGCTCTGGCAAAGCTGTACCAGTACTAGTCCAGGAGGAAAACCTGCACAGGCCTTGCACAGGCTGCACCAGTGTGGGAGGGATGCAATGCTGTACTTGTGCATATTTGTGAGGGAAACGTATACTGGCCCTAGCATTCTGTGCCAATACCTGTTTGCACAGAACTTGCATTGACCACGCCCATGCTGTAGTGACCCTTCTCACACTGTATCTGTTTGTGAAGAAAGCTTGTCTGGCCTGACATGTGCTGTCCACTTAGACATTTGATATGAAAACATGTAATAGACTTGTCGATACTATACCTATAGCCACTTGTGAGGGAAACATGCCCTGGCCTATCCACTCTATACCTGTACTTGTTTGAGAGGGACGCTTGCATTGACTTCTGTGCAGCTCTTCAACTTCACCATGCTGAATGTTTATGAGAGATGTTTTCTCTTGTATAAATGCTGTATCTGTTTGAGTGGAATCTTGCACTAGCCCTGTCCATGCTGTATGTATACTTGGTTATTCTGGAAGCTTGTGGCGACCCTGCACATCCTGTACCTGTTTGTTGAAAACATCCACTGGAAAGCTTGCAATAGACTGGTCTATGTTGTAACCGTTTGAGGAAAGCCTGTGCTGGTCCTGTCTATGCTGTTCCTGTGCCGGTTCTGTTTGTGAGGGAAGCGTGTGCTGGTTCTATGCACATAGCAACTGGATGTGCTGTATTTATAAGGAAAGCGTGTACTTTTGGAAGCTTTGCAGCACTGCTACCTAGACTGTGGCATATGGATGCATGTTTGGGAATTCAGGCCTCCTGCTTCCCATGCGATACCTTTATGGTTTGTGATAGTAGCTTGCAGTGTTACTGACCATGATGTATCTGTCCAGTGTGAAATTGAAGCTTTCAATTCTCCTCCCTATGCAGTTCCTGTTCTTTGAGGGTCACTTGCACCCATATGGCAACTTTCTTGTTTGTCGGGGAAGTTTTAACTTCTGCAGCATGTGTTGTCTTTGCTACATGTGAATACTGTGTGTGCTGATATATATTTAGCGAGTTAAAGAAGCAGTGTAGAACACATTCATGAAACACAACAAATGACTTTACACAGAAAAGAGTTCTACCAGGAGGACCTTTTACAGAAGTGGGACATTTTTTATTTTTTTATTTTTTATTTTATACGGTTTATACAAACCTTTAAAATCTTTTACAAACACATTAACAAGACAACATGAATCATGTGTCAGTTTACATCTTATCACAAGTTCCTCCCAACTTCCTCCTCCCTCCATCATCCGATTCGCCCTGCTCTCCTTCTGGCCATTTCTTGTTTGTTAAGCGGCATCAACCAGACTTAGACGCTCTTCGATTATTCTTAAGAAGAGGGTCAGAGGGATTAACAATTTGAAATCAGTTCCATTGAACATGTGGTTCCACCAGTCATCCGCCTCCAATGAGGGTTGTTTATCCCGCCAGGGGGCCCAGATGTAACGTTCTTTCATTGCGGAAATTAGTACAAAACAGAACCAGATGCTTCAATGTTTCCGGTTTACTTGTACAAAATCTGCAAGTGAGATTCATGTTACTGCTCCCTTTCCACCTCTGTATTCGCTCTTTAGTTTTGAATAAATTCATGCAAAATAACATAAAACGTCCACGTGCCTCAGGGTCTGGAAAAAGATTGATGTAGCGTTGTGCCTTGGCAAATGCACGAGCTTCGGCTGGGACGTCTATCATCAGTTTCGCTGCTGATCTTTCTGCGCATGTTCGCTCCCAATCAATATGCCATAGTTTTGTTTTTGCAGCGGTCGGGTTTTCATGTAATGTGAGTATCTTAATGTCGAATTCAGTTAATAGGCTCTCACATCTCTGCATCCACATGGACACTAGATTCTGACCGTTTTCCGATGCGCTGTGGAGGATTTAAAACTGCGGAATGTTTTCTTGTACTCTGGTCTTATGGAACAAGGATAGTACATTCCAAGTGATTCGAGCCTGAAGTGAAATGAGAGAAAGTTCATATCTGATACAAGCCGTCTTTGTTCCTCTTGGGAGTCCCAAAACTTTCGTCCAGAATTGATTCTCTAAAGAGGACCATAGTTCGTGTGTGCACCCCAGCGCATTTCCGGACCCATAGATCAATACTGGAACGACCTTCTATTGATAAAACAGCATTAAAGGTTCAAGAGAGAACTTCCCGAATTTCTTTTTCATGATTACTGCTTGGCTGGATAGTTGGACGCATTTCCTCTTCGTGTCCGTTATCCAGGGACCATCATTAATGCAGGAACTTAGTGTCATTCCCAAGTATTTCACACTTTTCGATATCTTTAGAGGAATTCCACCCAAAGTCCAACTGCACTTTTTACTTGATTTCAAGGAACCTCCTTTCAAGTTCTTAAATACCAGGATTTCACTTTTATTTGAGTTAATCAACAGCCAATTCTTTTTTACATAGCTCTGGACGGCATCTAGTTTCTTTGTAGTACAATAGGCGTTAAGTCCATCACAACAAGATCATCAGCATAAAGCAACCAACTTATGTGAGATCCATTTATTTTCTGCGGAAAAGAACGTATTGCGCCTATTGAGGTGCCAATATCCACTATAAACAGGCTAAAGATGTCTGCGGCAAGCGGGCAACCCTGCTTTACACCATTGCTTGTAGCTGTTGCCGATGATAGCCTTCCGGCTTGGTCATTGGGACATTTTAAAGAACATAGTGCCTGTAAAATGGGTTAAAACTCCCAGCTGCACTGTACACTGAAGGCCATATTTAGAAAACCTGGAAGTAGACCGTTCACCTCATCTCCTCTCCATGTCATGGTGGACTGACCAGGAGGCAGAACCAGTGTCCCATTTTTATATCTGTCCCTAATGGCAGCCCATTGGCAGGCATCTGCTGTTAAAGAAGGTTCACCTGGTGCATTCCCTGAAACAACAGATGGTGCTTTGAGTAGTGTACTACCTACTTGGGGATGGCGGAGGATGGCTCACCCCTGTTCTGATCTCCATCTCTGAGATGCCAAAGGAATTCCCTGCACTCACCTGTGAATGTCAATCAAAGGGTATTTTTCTCTGTTATCCAAGACACCTGGAAAGAGGATGTGAGTGGGCTACCACCACCCAGAGCTAGCGGTTGTGGGAGCAAAACTACTGTGAGCCACTAGCAGCCTCTCACTTACAGTGACTCGAGCAGCGGTTTCTGCCACTCTCTTTAGTGGAGGCTTAATGGCTGCAGGTGGAGGCAGGGCAGAAATATGGCAAATAAAGCAAGTGGCAGTTCCACCTCCAAATTGGGTGTGCTTGCAGACAGCCGGTGGGGTTAGTGGAAGTGGTAGCCTTCTTACAACCACCTTTAAATAGACGTCTACTGTATGCAATTAAAGTGGCTCACAATAGCACAGAGAACACAATAGCACAGAAGCGCGTTTGCGTGCGTGTGTATATATATATATATATATATATATAGAGAGAGAGAGTTGGAAGGGGACATACGAGTATCATTTTCAATTCTACTGATGTCAGATATTTTGTGAGTCTGCCTATTTGTATTGCTAATCCTTCCTGATCTGATCAAAGTTTCTAATCTAGCCTGTATGTTATATATTGGGTGTATAAGAGGGATTGATGTCATTTTACCTTGTTATGAAAAGGTCTAAAACATTATGGAGAAACTGCAGCTTGTGAACTTTGTGGGAAAGACATGTATGTGAAGTGGTGAGGAAACATCTGGAAGGAGGGTGTTGTTTAATCAGGACACATGGGGTTGGTAGTGGGGGCAGGAAAATGAACTCTTCAGGGCCCCACTAATTCCGATAGACACCAGGGTGCGACTACAGAATGCTTCAACCCTGCATGAGTCACTATCTCGCATGGGTGCTACAGCACACTCACAGAAAGGGGTAACTCCGGGCAACCAAGGAGGGGGCTACATTTGTTGTGTTTTTGCAAACTAGAGGCGGCTTAGAGAGTGTGCTTTTGCAGTCCATGCAGCCTAACCAGAAACCCTGGAAACAAAGGGGTCTTTGAGATGCCGGGTATTTGTTTCCAAGGGGGAACTATGCACCCTTTGACAATACAAGACATATACTCAGTGATCAAAGTGGGTGGGTGGGAGCGAGTGATGCTCCTCTACTTAAAAAAAAAATCAAAAACAAATAAAAGGCGGTTTACTGTTCCTATACTTTTATTTGAATGGTTCATTTTTAAAATAAAAGTGTAGGAAAAAGTTTCAACTTGCACTTCAGTGCACTGCACCGTACAATCGCCTTAAACAGCAGGGGTGTTTGTGAGTTTGGATTGCACGTGGGAGGGGGCGTAGAGGTTTGTGGGGAGCGAGGGCAGGCTTTACTCTCAGGTAGATGTAATCAATGCCATTTAGTTGGATAATAGTAACACTATTTATAGTGGAAGGGTGCAGATGAAAACACTACATATGGAAATGAGTAACTATTGCGTGCCACACACTGGCTGCACCGCTCAAAACCAGGTCTTTGCCAGTCTCATCTACCCTCATCAAGGGTCTGCCTACAAGCTAGAGCCTGTCAGATGGCTGCACCGCTCAAAACCAGGTCTTTGCCAGTCTCATCTACCCTCATCAAGGGTCTGCCTACAAGCTAGAGCCTGTCAGATGGCTGCACCGCTCAAAACCAGGTCTTTGCCAGTCTCATCTACCCTCATCAAGGGTCTGCCTACAAGCTAGAGCCTGTCAGATGGTGTGCCTTGGAATGGACAGCTTGGCTGCGCCGGTTACTATTTATGTTTGTCTCTTTTTGCTGTTTTATTTTCGAACTCATCCCAAGTATTCAATGTAATGTAATTCTTTTAAGAATGCATGTATATTTCTTAGTGGCACTGGAGTATACAGCTGTTATAATTATGCAGTTTTAAGTTTCAAATTTTTGGGCGGGATTTAACTTCAGCCTTTTTCCGTCATTAACATTGTTCGGGCTCTTGATTCTTTGAAAACATCGTCACTTATGGTTAAGAAGCCGGGGTACTTCTAAGTCCAGTTGCTCTGTTGTTGCTGAGTGTTCTGTTGAGTCAACCAGGGAGATGTGGCAAAGGTGAGGACCAATCTGCACTAAGCTGCGTCAAGCAATCACACTCAGTTCAGCTCATAATAGTTAGCTCACTCTACCTGAAAGCCACAATGAATTCCATCTGCAATGAATGTACTCTAAAAGCCAATGACATATCAAAACACAATATGTATAATTAATGGAAGCGTAAAAGTGGAGCACCATTTAAGTCAATGTCGTAGGCCTTGCAGTTTGGGGGAAGGGTTGGCATACTTGGCACTGCACTCAATAAGTAACGCCTAATGGTGGTTGGCATTTTTGGGTATAATGTGCAGAAAGTGGCCCAATGACTGTCGATAATGACGAAATAGTGTAGTGTCGTAATGTAACGCTGGAATGCTGGCTCGCGTTGCTATGCGGTCAGCATTACAGGCCTCATTCTTGATGGTTGGATGGGGGCTGAGTGGCAGTGCAGCCACCGGGTCTGTATCGGCAATAAACAAACTTACCTTACTACATACCACCTCCACCATTACTTCACTGGCGATGAGGTTTGATATGGTAAGGTACAGACCCCATTTCACAGAGATGGCTGGGTCATCGCTGTTGTCCCTCTGCCTTCTGGTGACAGCGGTAGCAGAAAGAGGAAGCACTGCGGCCCACACGGGAACAATGGGGGCCAAAATCCAGGACACATCAAGCCCTGAGTATCGGAGCTGGGGAAACTTTGGTGTCGATGACACGACACTAGAGGAAATGAGATAGCGACGTCGATTCACCCAGCGGCCATCATTTGTTGCCTAGCAATGCCCAGGAAAGCATTGTTATGGCAGTTACTGGTAGTGCAGCTCAGGAGAACGGCATGCGTAAATAAAGAACAAGGTTACTAAAACGTTTTAGCAGCCAGCATTGGAGTTTGCCAGACCAGAAGTGTCAAGTAAAGGTACTGTTATAAGAGAAAGCACTGTGCTATTGTGTCACATCAAGTGATATGGCAACACATCAATCTAATAAACTATATTCTGTACTTTAAGGGGGCACATGAAGTGAGGGAGCACAAAAGTCAGTGATCAGCAAGACATGCCATGCACTTTTGTGCAAGTTGCACAAGCATAGTGGCTGGAGCGACCTCACCCAATTGTGCAGCACAGCAACGCCAGGCCTCCCTCAGTGTTTTTAATGTCCCCAAGCGAACCCCCAGTCTTGTGGGATCTATGGGTGGACGCATTCAAAGTGTATATGAGAGCAGCTGGAAGAGTGAGGTACAGTGATGATGAAAAGGAGGCGGCATTATTGAATTGTCTTGGAAATGAAGGACTTTGAGTGTTCAGGCATCTTCCAGGTGAAGAAATGTACATCCCTGGCAGTAAAGAGGGGGAGAGAGTAGTGAGTGCGTATGAAACAGCTCTCAAGAACTTAGGACGACAATTTGGGAAGAGACCCAATGTGGTACTTGAACATTACCAGAGCACAAGGGGTTGGGGAAGGTATTGATGCGTATGTCACTGCCCTGCGTACTCTCATGGCCATGTGCAAGTTTACAGGTGTACAGGAGGAGTACATCAGATACCAGATCATGATAAAGGCGAGCAATTCCAAGGTCAATGGATGGTTATGGATAGACAAAGACCCACCTTTGGACAACGTAATAGACATTGTGAGAGCCATTGACGAGTCACGTGCCAGTGTTCAGGTTGTCACTGAGAAGACTGACAGGAATGGTCAAGGGGGGTTAATCCAGGCAGTGTTGCCACCATTCAAGAAGTGCAGCAGCGATGTCAGGAAAAAGTCAGGGAAGGTTGAGGGGCAGTCTAACAGACCTAGTAGAGTGAGCCATGGGGGTGAGATGAGGAAGGCATGCAAGAAGTGCTGTTGGTTGGGTCATCCAACTGGGGCGAAGGAGTGCCCTGCATGGGCTGTGGGACTCTAGGCGTTGTAAGACTAAAGGGCGATGTGCAGGATGAATGGTGAGGATGGTGGTGGCCATGGGAGATAAAATGTGAGGATTATTGAAGCTGACAGTGTTGCAGGAATCACTAGGACCCTTGACAGCAGTGTGATGAGGGAAGGGGTGATACTGCACGTCATGGGGGGTCAAGAGAAGACTGAGACATGTTGACAGTGAATGGTGTGCGACTGGAAATGTTGTTGGACTCAGGTTCTCCTAATACCATGATCTGTCCAGAAGTATACAGAGAGAACTTTGGCAAGGAGGTGTCTCCTCTCAAAGCTCCGGACATTAATCCCAGTGCATATGGTCAAGTGCCCATAAGAGTTTTGGGGGTATGAATGGGTGGAAATTGAATTCAAGGGACGCAGCATGGAAGGAAAACTGTATGTGGCACATAAAAGTGCGAGTGTGTTGAGGTGGGATGAACAAGCAGCCCTTGACAGAGAGACATCTGGGAAAGAGTGTGCCCGTGTTTAGTGTGGAGGAAGTGTCTGATGACATGTCTGCACAACTTTTATGTAGCAAGTATCCTACAGTGTTTGTTTGCAGAGCGACTAGGTATGTTGCAGGGATTCGCACAAGACTGTACTCAGGCAGTGTCTAAGGTACACAAAGTCAGGAATGTTCCGGTGTTGGCCAGGGAAGGGTTGAAGTTGGAATTGGAAAAATTGAAGGAGGTGGGAATCATAGAGGAAATTGAGAGTTCAGCGTGGTTGTCCCCTGTGGTGTTAGCGTGCAAACAGGACAGAGAATTAAGGATGTGTGTGTGGACTTTAGGGAGCTGAACTCCAATATTTGGGTTGATCGCCATCGTCTCCCCAATATCAATGAATTATTGTTGACAATGGGACATGTAAAGTGGTTTTAAACCTTTGATCTTTCATCGGTGTATCACCAGATTAATCTGCATGAGGAGTTACAGTCTTTGACTTTGTTTGTGACACCTTTTGGTGCGTACAGGTTTTGTCGTATGTCATTTTGTTTGCCATCTGAATCTGCAGTGTTTCCGCGTTTGATGCAGGAATTATTTGGGGGTGTGCCAGCAGTGAGTTACTTTCAGGACGATATTTTGGTGTGGGGTGAGAACAAACGTGAACATGACAAGAGGGTACATCAGGTCATGCAGATTATGTGGCAGAGTGGTTTGACGGTGTAGTCCTCAAAGTCTCAGGTGGGGGTGCCCTGCGTGACATATTTAGGTCACATCCTTGATGCTAGTGGCATAAAACTTAGGGAAGGGTTGGGTAGAGTAATGAGGGAGGATCCTTCCGCAGTGAATAAGGACCAACTCAGGTAGTTATTGGGAATGGCGGAGTATTACGTCAAGTTCATATCTTTGTATGCAGAGAAAACCGTATGCATGCATGCATTATTGAAAAAGAATGCTACGTTTGAGTGGTCTCAGGAGTTTGTACAATTGCAAGAGGATGTGGATAGGGCGCCATGGTTGAGTTCGTTTTTACCCAAAGAATAAAACGGTGTTCACAGAGGATGCTTGTGAGGTTGGTATAGGTGCAGTTTTGGAGCAATGGCAGGATGGAGTGTGTGGGCCAATTGCATTTGCATCTGGGGCGCTTAGGGATGCTGAGAGGCGGTATGCAGTTATTGAGAGGGAGGCATTTGCTGCTTCTTGGTCTTCAAAGCATTTTAGGACATTTCTGTGGGGAATTCCGTATGTCATCAGGACAGACCACAAACCACTTGTATATGTCCTCACAACCAAGGCTGTGGGATCAGTGTCCCTCAGTATTGCGAGGTGGATTTGCAGGAATTCAATTTCAGGGTGGAGTATTTACCAAGCATAAGGAATGTGGTGGCAGATTGTTTATCGTGATTGCTGGTGGAGGCAACAGAGATGCAAGGGGAGTGTGATGTGGGCACCCAGGTGGCGTGTGTGCTTCCTGCTGTGGATAAGAACGAGTGGGAAAAAGAATCAGTCAAAAATTCTGAGTTTGCATGGACCAGAGATGCTCTGCGCGTTGTCTGGGAGGCAGTCGATGGCAGGGAGGAAGGAAGGGGTTACATGCATGTTTTGAGTGAACTGGCAGAGGGACTGTGGGGTGTCACGAGAGGAGATAGGCTGGTGCCTCTTGTGAGTTTGAGAGCAAGGCTTGTCAAGCTGGCACACAAGGGGCATTTGGGTAGAACCCTAATGAAAAGGAAGTTGCGGGTGTCATATTGGGCGCTGGGTATGGATGATGAGTGTGTGGCATGTGTCACAAGTGACAAGAGCAGAGTTGTGTGCCCGCAACCAGTGTACCCGGTTGATGTTCTCAATGATATATGGTCCTCGGTGGCGTTTGACATCATGGGTCCCGCGGAGTGCTTTGAAGGTGGTTTGAAATTTGTGGTGGTATTGGTCGACTATAGATGGCGGTGGGTCGAGGCTGCTACTTTCAAAACGGTAACCACGGATAAGGTGATTGGTTTCCTCAAAAGGATATTTGACAGGGAAGGAGTGCCTGTAAGTTTGGTCACCGACAATGGGGTGCAATTTGTTTCACATCGTATGCAGGAGTTTCTGACAAACAATGGTATTAGTCCTCATAGGACAGCTTTATATAATCTGTGTGTCAATGGGTTGGTGGAAAGGATTCATGGTTTTGTGAAGGGGCCATTCAGTTGGCCATCGCCAACGGTTTGTGTTGGCAGGAGGTAGTTTCAGAGGCTTTGACTGCGTATAGGCGGACACCTTCAACATTTACTGGCAAATCACCATTTGAGCTCATGAGGGGTAGGAAAGCCGGGTCAAGGTTAAGGACAGCTGCCCTTGGTAGGGGAGATATCACGAAGGTGAACATGTCGGAGGTGTTGGAAAGAGTGCGTGAACACCAGGATCGCCTGAGGGCACAGCAGAGTGAGAGGAAACCCATTGAAGACAAGGTTGGGGATCGTGTATGCGTAAAAAAACCCTAGGTTTGTCCCAAAAGGGAGGAGTACATTCATTTCGCCCCACGTTGAGGGTAGGGACAGGTTATGTGGTTGTGGATAATGGGACAAGGTGGAGCAAGATAAGAATAGTTGTGTTTAGGGGTGCTACAGTGGTGCCAGAAGTACAGGGTGGTTCTGTTTTGGAACCTCATTTAAGCATTTTTTCAGTGGAACAGCAAGTGGGTGGATCCGCTGGAGACTTGGAACTGGGATCCAGTGAAGTGCCCACTGGTGATGGTTGTGGAGTGAGTGTGGCATCTGAGGAGTGTGTTGTTCTTGCATCAGGTGGTAGTGATGGGGGGGTTGTCCTTTGAGGGTTCCAGTATCTCCTTTTAGAATGAAAGAAGGGTGGGTGTGAGTAGTGCGTGCGTGTGTAGTGCATGCGTGTTGTTGGGTGTCCTGACCCAAGTTTGAGCTATCATGCTGCAACATTTGGTGCTGTGGGCTTAGAAAATCCAAGATGGCCAAAAAGCCCACAAGTGCGCCAGAATCCAGGAGAACCACGCAGTTTGTGCGTACACCAAAATGGTTACCTAACTTGCCACCCACCAGTGTAAAGAAAGATCTTTGTTAACAAAATCCACTGTTACTGATGTCAAAAAGTTGCTGAAATCGTGACTCATTGGACCACTTTAAAGATTCAACCCTTTTGTGGGGTTCCACATAACCATCTTACTGTAAGGAGCCCCATCAAAACAATGTTAAGCAAGGATTATTTACTGCCATGTAAGAACCATTCCTGTTTAGAATGCATTAATCCAAGAAAGATCCCAAAATTGCATGCAGTACCAACAAAATCCTCAAGGCGGCGCTAGCGGTCTAAACTCTGACAGGAGAACTGAGTGCAGTTGCTGACAAAGGGATTTGACTCAGCTGACTTCAAAGGCTGCATTTTAATTAGAAATTACCCACATGCTGTTCCCAGAGGCCTGAAGCCTGGGAAACCCTCTCACCTCCAGAGATTCACACCAGGAGTTAGAATCTCACATGACCTCTTGATTGATAGAAGGCAGACTGGCTGGGAGCCTCCTGGAGACCACACAATAGGCTCTTGCAATTGAATAGGATATGTTGATTTTGACTGTTTCCTGTCAACAAAGGCCTGCCTGCCAGAAGACACATGTGACTGACCCACCCAAGTCTTGGAGGCGGACTCCAACACTCTGAGAACTGAATTGAAAGCAAAATATATATTTTACAGAAACACTGATAACTCTTTGTAATCAAATGACAGAAATTTATAACTTTGAGAGCCTTAATTTAAAAAATGTACCTTCAATTCAAGCCCAAACTCCAATTTGTGTGATGTTCTTGGGCAAAACCCTGCTATTTATGTATACTACAGACTCTGTGTTTAAGCTAGAGACATGTTAATTTACTGGAGTATGTATGGACAGGCCGTGTACATGTGTACAAATCTGGAGAAAAATCTGATGTTGCAAAACCACTCAAAAGCACAAAATATTGCCATTTCTGAATGCAAGCCCCCAGGAAGAGCAGAGTTTGAACAGGGGCTACCATCAGTAAATGCATGATGGATGCATGTAATTTCAAACCACTGTGTAGCCATGAAATATGTCTTTTTGATCAAATATAGATTGTGTGTAAAGTTGAAAGGGGTGGGTTCTCTGTATCATAAACAGACCTCATCATGATGACACTTCATTTCATTCCCCCAATCAAGGGGAAGAGGATGAAGTGGCCAATGACAAGTGGAGAGGGGTAGGGCCTAGGAAGCTAGCCTTTCCACCCATTTTCAAAACACATAAAAGCAGACAGTCAGGACAGATAGGGACATTCAATTCCATTTGCTGCGGAGCATGCTGCCGGACCATACCACATCCAGAGATCCAGACTTCAAATCCATCAATCTCCAGAGAAAGCTGTGCAGAAAGATCCAGAAGCAATGCTGTACCCAGAGAGAGCAGAGCTGACCCAGACCACTGTTAGCAGAACCAGAGAGCTGACCCAGATCACTGTGAAGTGCCGAGACCAGACCAGAGTCCAGTCTAAAACCTGACCAGATCCGTGTCGAGGCCCATTCTATTTCTAAATATATTGTGAGTACCTAGCAGAACTGTGCAGAACAAATCTCTTAGTTAAAATAATATAATTCAATCTATTTTCATCTAAGTAGAACTGCCTCCTACCTGTCACCTGTCATGTCTAGTTGCTAGCTGTCAATTGTCACTTTGAACTTTAAAATTTCAAATCTGAAAAACGACCTTTACCATATCGCTCATATCTCCGTGACCGTTTGTCTTAGAGACTTGCAGTAACATTCCTCTGAAAGCTGGGAATCTTGGCTTTTCAACAAACCTAGAACCGCATTCCTATTCCATACACTACTGCCGCAATTGCGAAAAACGCACTCGCGAATTTTGCCGCGATTTGCAAATTTCTCCACATGTGAAAACAACAGTTTCCTTGCTTTCCTTGCTAAAAATTTGTTTGCCTCTTAAGAACCATCCCTGAATCATTGCTAGAGTGAGCCTGGACTAATATTAACTAGATACCACTCACCCTGAACCTCTAGAGGGAATTAAAAGCATTTTAACATATTTTTCATTTCATTGCCAGCACATATAAAAGCATTGTGGGCCTGTGTTTCAAACTTCTGTAGTCTAAGCTTGCTGGGGTGAACTGAATTACATTTGATTGCATTTCTGAGAACTGTGTGCTTTCCTTCCATTTCCTTGCATTGCATAAAGGGGGGAGGGGTTTGCCAGAGAAAAGTGATTACATTGTTTTGTTGAAATCATATTGAGTATTTTCTGTATTGCATTTTCATTCAACATTACATCCATCTGAACCCTATAAAGCATTCTCTACCACATTATTCTTCTGTCCCTATTTACCAGTGTTGCTATCTTATCCATCCTATAACCACTCATCATTGATTATAAAGAAGTGTGCTAGTGCCGGACTATCCATTATTGATTACTGCTCAGATTAAGTGTGATATTCAATTATTAATTTATTATAAAGTGTGATATATTTATCTATTGTTTAAATTATCAAATAAACCTTTTAACTTGCAAAACAGAGCTACTTCCTGGCTCAGTGGGGTCAGAGGGATTCCAAGAGAGGGGTGTTATATAGGGGTAGTCATCCAGAACGCATGAACTGGACATAAAGATATATCAATAAGGGTTTTCATTCAGTATTCTAGACTAGGTGTTGACTTAGCTGTAGTGTTGAATTGGATCCTCTTACAGTGTGAGTTCACTAAATTGATGTATGGTCACAAAATTGCATTATGTTCTCATGGTATATCGTATGGTATATTGTTATGCATCTTGTTTGTTCTCATTTTGTGGGTGTTTCCACAGTATGTTGCATTTCGTGGGTTTTTATGATTCTTTGGTGCTTCCTGCCACCAGGAAGTATTTTTTCAGTTCTATTCAATGTTTCACAAATGGTGTCCTCATTTTGTTCTTGTGGTTATTGCACTTTCTTCTCCTTCTGTTATTGGCCAATTTGGTATTTTGTTAAGGGAGGAGAAGTGTTGTAATGTAACGCTGGAATGCTGGCTCACATTGCTACGCGGTCAGCATTCCAGACCACATTATTGACGGTTGGAGGAAGGCTGAGTTGCGGTGTGGCCTGGGGTCTGTATCAGCAATAAACAGACTTACCTTACCACATACCACCTCCACCATTACTTCATGTGCCTCACAAAATGTGGAACCTACTAGGTTTGAATGCCAACATGATGAACATGTGCTGTAAACCAGGCTTCAATGGAAGTCTGTGCTGATTGGAAGTTGTGGTCACAGCAAGAAACACATCTCAGCACTGGAGCCGGTATGATTCTGTATGTTCTGTGCCTTCTGTCCCACTTTAAGTGGAATCACTGCATGCGTACAGAGTGCTAGTTTAGTTTAAAATTGGTCATAGACGTTCATAGAGCAATGATTTTATGTCCAGAGCTGACGCAAGCAGGTAGAGATGGGAATACACCATTTGACTAGAATGTATTCAGGATCTGGTCATAAAGGCGTACATGTGATGAATTGACTCCTGCTTGCAGGAGAACAAGGATGAATAGAGGCTAAAGCACCTACTTATTCCTCACACTTGTACAAACCAAGAGTCAACACCATCAAAGATAAAACAGGCACAGTTAAGAGATGTACTTTCTTCACCTTTTGTTGTAACAGGGGCCGAGGGGTGGCTACACTCTCAACAGGGGTGTGAATGTGGTTCGGTAGCAACTCAAAATGTGAAGTATAACAGTCCACAACACCAAAATGTTCAATCAAGGTTGTATAAAAAAATCTCAACTTCAATTAAACACGCCATATGTAAAAATAACTAATAGAAACACCACAAAAACCCAGCCCTGTAGAAGAAAGACAGAATATGCAAGATATCATGATACGACACTCTGGGTAATAAGACAGGGGGAGAAAAGGCAATAAAAAAAACACAATGTTCAAAAAGGATATGTTCTTGATTTGCAAAAAGTAATGAATGTTACTGAGCCAGTCTCCAGGGCCCAAAATGGACCAGGGGGCAGTCGTCAGGCAATACTACCTTTTACAGTGTCTTGGCGGTTCGGCAACAGCAAAATCAAGCTTCTCAGTGCTACTTCGGAGTTTGAACCAGTTTGAGATGTGGCATACGTGGTCCTCCAGCAGTATCTCGGGCAGGGGTCGAATTGAAGCAAACTTCAGTTCAAAGCATTATCCAAGTGATGCAGATTTGGGGGGTCACCAGGTTCCGTTCGGTGTTCGAGGATCGATGGCAGTCAAGCTGGAGACGGGATGCACAGGTGAGTTGGTTTGATGCGAGGGCTCGAAGGATGCGGTTCAGGGAAACAGCCAGGGCACCACTTTGTTTGAGAAGGGGGAACGACATGCTTAATTTGGTGCAGTGTGGTAGTGAACAGGAGTAACTGCAATTGAAATGTCATAGAATGCCAAAAGGCAGCTCCAGAGAATCCTGTGGTTCAAACTGGGTCGAACATGCTCAAATCATAGCTCGAATCCTGGCTGTCTTGGCTCTCAGAAGCTGCGAGTCACGCTGCAGGGTCTCAAGGACAAGATGGGTCTTTTTGTCCGTCTCCCAAAACCGGATGACGCTGGCACATACCTTCAACACTGTACAGGCCTTATTGCAGCAGCGGTTCACCTCTTATGGTCCCTCATGATGGTTAGGGGACAGAACTTGCCTCTGCCTTAAAGCATCTGCCTTGACCAGGCAACTGGAAGACTTTGGAATGGCCTGCCCTCTCAACAGGGTCCAACAAAATCTTCTTGAAGGTTTGAAATCCAGAGACGACTCAATAAAGTGATGGGAGCCCTCAGGTGATTAGACTAAAGTTAGCCTGCTTTAGGGGGTCAATCCCTGTTCTTGGAACAAGCTGACTTTGCCTTCTGACATCACACACAGAGTGTTTTGTGACACAAAAGTGCAGGGGACAGGAAAGAAAGCTAGAGGCAGAGAGAAACATGATGGTGGAACCTTCCTCCAGCAGTACAAATCTCCCTCTGTCTTCACTGACCCACCCATTCCCTTCGCAATAAAATTAAAGGCCTTTTGAAATGCAGCACCCTGGGGTGTGGCTACTCCTTTTGAGGATGGGTGTGCCCTTTGATTTCTGTTCCCAGGACTGCTTCCTTTGGAGTGGATGTCTCTCCCGAGAGGGTGTTACCTGCCCTCACTAAGGAACAAAGAGAGGCAATCTCCAAGGCTACAGTCTTGCTAGCAGCAGCAAAGACAAGCGGTCGGGGGAGAATACACATAATCCGTCCACAGCTGAACTGGGCGACACATGTGATATCAAAGTGATGTGGCTTGAATAACTTGGAGACATGCTAGCCACCATACCATAAACTCAGGTATGGCTTATATTTACAGTTGTGTGTGCCACCAGGACAGAAATCTCACAATGATGTCGTTTTTGGAACAGGTGTGCATATCTTAAATGCAGCACCCGCGAAGCAGAGACTTGATTATCACTGCAGCTATTAAATGGACCAGTGACCTCTGAACCTGCTCTGTGCAACTGGAGAGCTGGTGATAAAGAGCTGGCTACTGCTGCAGGGGGGCACATGTGTACACTAAGCTTTTGGCATTGAGGTTTCAAAAGTGGACTCTGATTAGCAGATTGCCCTTTCAGAGGTGGAATTACCTGCATCATTTTATTAATAAAAATTAAAAAAAGCCAGGGTTTCTACACCCTGGCCAGATGGAAATTCCTCACAGTACACTTTTGGACAATCAAAGCCCTAACAATGATCAGGACTTGATGTTTACACAAACCTTAATGCAATGACCTCCCAGAACCTAAAATTGTACAGGCAATCATGTTAGGTTTCATTTTATACCTGTGCCGCTCCTTACCTGCTTCTACTTTAGCAAGGCAGGCCCACAAGATATAAAAGAGCTGTACATCTGTGTACAGGTGGATCATCAAATTATGAGTTCTAATGAAGCACCGCAGTGGAATCGCTTACAGAGGCAATGCAACAAATAGTCCTGAAACTGCCTCGGACTTACCTATTTGAGCATGAATGCACTCAAGGAAAAGCCCAGACAAAAAGGCATTACAAAATGCATGAGCCACCCTGACTGGCAACAGGTGCATTGGAAGCCCCTTCCCTTTGGTTAGTGTCAGCATAGGCAACACAAGATTAGTTTGTGATTTAAAACACTCTGTGGTCAAAGTAGAAATTGCGAGCCATCCAGATTGTGCACAATTCTGTTAGGAGTCAGAACTATTTGAGAAAGCATTTGACCAGACGTGTTTCTGACCGTCAGCAAAAATTACTAAATCTGAAAACCAAATATAAATATTGTTTATTCAGGGAGCTTGTAGCAGGTCCAACAGGTGTCATAGCACTGTGCAGAGACTTCTTAATAACAGAAAATGTCTTACTAAACCTTCTAGCAGAAATAACAGAAATTCCAATATGTATATTGTCATTAGTCCTGCTCAAACCTAGGCAAAAGTAATCCATAAATAACATGGAGTACCTTGACAGATCAACTGAGGCGCCACACTCCAGATCTCAACATCTAACAGTGGCTCAGGCAGGTCAAAGACCCTCATCTTTAAAGGCCATAAACGTACCACGAACCACGGAATAAGGGACCAAGAGTGTGAAGGTTGTTCAGAGCAGAGAAGTGGCGAGAACGGATGAGCTGTTGCACAAGAACAAACCTAACACACTAAAGACACAGAGGAGGTCCCACTGATTTATTACAATACTACACCGACAACAAAGGGAACGTCTGGTCATCAGGGAAGACTGTTTGAGGTGCAGAATCATAGGTTACTATGGATAGGTCTGCCACAAGGCAAGGGGCAAAAGAAGCAAAACAAGAGAGCCTGATAGTCAAGACTGCAGAATCATGTGATTCAAACTATCTATTAACCATAGGAACCAACTGGAAGCAAGGGCCCTCAAGTGATCTACACATAGATGGGAAACCGTTGCGATTTTACTAGACTCAGGCTCACCCTGCACTATAGTTGATACTGAGATGTTCAAGCCCAAGTTCGGTAGGAAGGGCAGGTGAACTGCTGGAGTCTATGATCAATAACCTATTCTCATTTTGAGTAACACGTGGGTAACTTTGAGGTTCAGAGACAGAGCTATTGTGTGCAGGATGTAGGTCGCGCAGAACGGCTCAGCGGTGGTAGGCAGGGATGAGCAAGGGGCTCTCCAAGTAAAACTCCACCCAGGTAAAGCGTTTCAATTCACAGTTTCAGAGCACAGGACATGTGACTTTAAACGTCTTTAAGAACAATAACCAGTGGTATTTAATAGCATTAGACTGTTCATCAGATTTAAGAACAGGATAGTGTTAAAGAGAGTGCGTCCTGTGATGCATAAAGCGAGATCTGTGCCTGTTGGTGTGATGGAAGGTTGAGCAGGGACAATGTGATCAAACCTGTAGAATCATCAGAATGGATGGAACGCATAGAAATTATGAAGAAACTCAACAACACAATATGCATGTGAATAGACCTCAACACAAACATCTGAATGTACCACCAACCTCTACCCATGATCAGCCAAATATTGTTAACCATGGAGTCTGCAACATTCTTCATGATGCTAAACTTTTAATCTGCCTAACATTCATCTGAACATTCACGACTCCCCCCATCATTTGTAGCCCCTTTGGGTGGGGAATACAAGGTGCCAGTGGATGCAATTTGGACCTTAGAATATCTTTTTGAAAAACTATTTGGCAGGATGAAAAGTGTCTATATCTTTCAAGATGAGATCTTGGTAACAGGAAAGTGTAATGAAGAACCCAGTACTCGCTTGCAGGCAATTCTGAGCACCATCAGGGCTACAGGAAAATAGACAAGTGCAGCACTGGAGTAAAAACGGTCTGTCTTGCCAAAACAATGTGCCGCAAGGGATAAAGCCACTCAGCAAGAACCTGGTGGATACCATGGTGGGGGTTCTTTCTGCTTTAGAAAAGGATGGGTTGACGCCATTCCTCGGGATGGCAAAGCACTACCCTAAGCTCACTGCACATTTTACACAAAGATAGAACACATGACATGGGGAGAAATGCAAATTCGTCTGGTCAGAAGCACGTCAGAAAGAATTGAGGGGGAAAACATGGACATCAAAAGGGACCTGCACTGAAAAACGTTGACAAAGCATTGTATACAATAACTGTTGATGCTGATGGCAGCCTCCACCTTGCTGCAGGAGAGAAGGTACCCCTCATCTTCATCATGGGTCATCTTCTACTGACGCCTCTTTGGGGCTCTCCACTGCTCCCCCTCCCTCCTGAATTGGACGGTCAGCGCTGTAAGGGCAATGACAAGGGTCTGCTGACAGTCTGCTTGCAGTCCTTGGGGTTTCCCACTTATGGGCATGCTCGTTGAAGGGTATCTCTATTTAAGGGCACAGTTCTACCCCATTGGTGCTTGTATTGACTGGTCACCCAACAACTTCGAAAAGGTTCTCTCCATGCTCCAAACATCTACCACTGCACAAATTCTATGATGTTTCTTTTTCATCAGGCACCTTTTTCCCCTGGGCACTGCCGACCATCTTCATTAATCGCTTTGTGCACAAGTCTTTTGTCTCCTTTGGGTTTATTTCTTTCAGCTGTTTTGTTCTCCTCTACCTCCCTTTTCTCTCTTAATTATCTTTGACTCTTAACAACATGTCTACACATATATTCCAAAACTGTAACTCCAACAGATGTTCTCCCCCCTTGTTTCGTACACAGGATGTATCCAACCTTTCTCCCACTCCCTCTCCTCTTTCCTCTTTCCCACCCTCTTTGGTCTCTACTGTACTATAGAAGGAATGTTCAGTCTGCAATACATTTCATTCTATTTTTGATCTCGTACACATATTTAATATTCACTGAGCAATGAATTACCTGCTCCAAAACTGTTACCCTGCCTGTCTCTCCTTCACCATTACTAAGTTCTCACATTCCTCCAGCGTTACTTGCAAAGGCGACAGAGTAGGCATCCTATTTCAATCTCTCTAGTCCCCTTTCCCCCCCTCCTCCTCCTCCCAAGCTACTGTTTTACAATACCATCAAGCATCATTTTTCCTCTTTTTCAAAACCTCACCCTCTGGCTTTTCATATTATATATATGCCTCCTGGCCCTCTTCTCACTTTTTGCAAGGAATTGACACTATCCTTTAATTTCTTTAAGTGTTCAAAGTCAACTTCTTTTTCTTGGCGAGTTCAATGTCCAACTTAACAATTCCAACTCTACCTTTCCTGTTCTCTCCCTCCTTGATTAACAGCATCTTAATTATACTCCTTCTCCACCCTCTCACATATCCGACTCTTCACTTGATCTCACCTTCTGTTACTTCCCCTTTGATGTTCCAGATTCCACTTACCCGGTATACTCCTCTGACCACCATCTGCTTTCTTTGTCCCTCTTGATCGGTTCCTCTCCCATTTCTACCTCTCTACCTCCATCTTAGCCTAGGCACTTTTAGGGCACTGTTGTTTTTCCCCTACAACACAAAAGGCATGGCAGACTAAAAATAGCTCCTACAGGCAGTATTTTACAACTCTGGACCCAGTTTACACAGTAGCCTAGGCTTTTACAAAATGGCGTAATCTTTTCCGGAGAGATGCCATTTTTCTCAGTTGCCGGGGTCCTACAAGCTTCATCTTTGTGTTTTGTGAATGTATATACATGTCTATACATTGGACAGGGTAGACTAAAAGAGCTCTTACAGGCAACATTCTACAACCCTAGAGTCAACTTACACAGTGGCCCAGGCAAAATGGCTCATCCTATCTTGACAGATGCTGTTTTGCTCAATTTTCAAGGATTTACAAGACTCTCGTTTGTATTGCACACCCACAGTTTACATTTCTCTGCTGTTTTAGCATCAGACTGAGGGAGGGCAATGCACTATTGATTTTGTGGTCAGTAAGGGCACATACAGCCGCTGCACAGTGCACTAGCGAGTAGGGGATACTTCCCTCAGACATCTTATCAACTTATGTTCAAGTTGTAAATGCAAGCGCACAATTCAGTCTTTCCCCCCAAATACTACAAAGAGACGGCATGACAGCCTCTTGCCTCCTTCCTAACTTCTGTAGTGTAAATAACTGTTAAGGGGTGAGGGGTTAGCTTCCCTGGCTCCAGGGACCACCTGTGGGGGACAACTCACCCATTGTGCATATGGCAATCCGGGACAGGCCCTCCCTACCATTGGCAGTGCAGCCCTTAAACTCTGGATGAATAAAGCATGGCTGTTTTTCCCTGCTTCCGTAATTTAGCTGTGGCACAAGTAAGAAAAAACCCTGAGACCATAAGCCAGGGAGACTGAAAACTCGAATTTGCAGTCTTATTGGAAAGTCCATCAGAGCCCTCCACCAAAACCCACTGTCTGTCACTGCCAAACCACTGCTCTTCCCCATCCTGCAGCTGTAACACTCCCGATTCACTTTTTTAGATCAAGGTACTGCACAGTGGTTTGAGGAATCCTTCCATCTTTTTTGCTCCTCATTTCATCGTGAAGAACCCTGTGCAGAGTTGTAGCATCACAGACGGCCTAGTGCTGCATCAAAACCAGGTGGCTTGTGGCTGTTCTTGGTGGGGGATTGGAGAAGGGACAGCGCAAGAAGAGTTTGGGGTTTGTGGTAGACACCAGGGTAGACCTCTGGGCATACCTATCAGTGATTATGGCACCTGCCCCAACCAATGAGAGCAGGGTAGACCTCTGTGGAAAAAAGAGCCAGGATTATGTGCCCCTGCCCTGACCATTGGCTGATGAACGCCAGACACATGCCTTGGCCTTGAGGGACAAATGTCCCAGCAGGCCACTGAGAATGTTAGAGCAAGGTTTGAGGCATCTCTCAGTCTGACAAAGGCAGGTGAAATGGGTGAATGCAGCCCTTACATTCCAAGCTGCCATTCCACAAAGACTTTAGGTTCCTCCCTCCCATAACACACAACATGTAGCTTATGGTAAGGACTGAGTTTTTACACCGTCACTTTCCCTCATCTGCCAACTAGCAGATGCTTGTATTATTTGTCATGGGGTACAACGCATCTATTTGAAACAGAAAGAGTTGCCATTGGAAGATCGAGAAATGGGACCTGTGTGCAAATGGGCATGGATAATGTTGCAGGTTGTTTTGCCTTGTAAGTCCTACTCAACCGTCCCCAACTAACCAACTCCCCTCTGAGATCTAACATCTTACACTATCCAAACCCCCAAAGATTTTCACCAAAGGCCTAGCCATTAGCACATATAGACTAACCGAGCCATGACTAAGCTCTCCTCTTTAGCTCCATCACACTCTCCCACATCTGCAGCATACCATATCCAAAGCACATCAGTCCATCAGATCTTGGGCTCTTCCCTATGGATAACATACGCCCACATTTCTATGCTAAACCCAAAGAAAGCAGATTGGCATTTAAGAAGTGGGTACTTATGGCCTGCCCCACCAACAGGTTTCACATCTGCCACTCCGTCTAATGAAGCAAGGCCATCAATATTGGCAGAAGGGTGCCTTAAAAGACCACCTATATTACATATTTTCTTATTGTGACCTGTGACTCTTCGACCCACCTCTGTTCATCTGTTCTCGTCACTCTTCTCTCCAGTGCCTAATAACCTTTCGCTTCTGTCTGCTGATCAAGCCGCCTCCACTCTACTCTTGACTCACTCGTTCCTTCTCAGCCTTTTTCCTCCTCCCAGAAAACTCCCCAACCATGGCTGTCCCCTAATCCTCTCACCCTTAGGACTTCCATTTGCTGTGCTGAAAGGTGGTGGAAAAAGACTCTCCACTGTTAATCTTGATCTCTTTTTATTTCTCCAACCACTCAATCTCCGATCTCAGACAATAGATGCCTACCCAACTTCTTCCATGATGTATCTGCTATCCTTTTCTCTGGTCGCATAAGTCTATCCTTTACATCCCCATATCTAGCATTCCTTTCCTATCTTTTGCTCTCCATCTCTTCCTTCCCATCTCCTTTCAAGCAAGCACTTATGCTGCCTATTCAAAACCCCTCCAATGATCCTACTCATTCAGTTAATTTTCACCACATTTCACTACTTTCTTTTCTCTCTAAAGTACTTGAGCACATTGTCAAGTTTATTCCTTCCTGGACCAATACTATTCTTCTTCCCTTCCAGTCTGTTGTCCACCCTTCTCATTCTATGGAAAGTTACCTTCTTCACGTCACCAACTCTTTATTTGCTACTACTCATGCCAAACTTTCTTCTACTCTTATTCTCCTAGATCTACTTACTGCTTTTGACAGTTGTCAACATCCTAGCGTAATAAACACAATCCTCCCTTGGGTTCTTAGGCTCGTCGCACTCCTACCTCACAAATAGGACCTATTCTACCTGCTGGACCTGAAGCATCTCCACCCAAAACCTCTCAAATTCAGGGTTACCGTAGGTTCCGGCCTAGTCACCCGCCTTTCTTCTGTGAGAAACCAGAAGGTGTCTCAACCACTAGTCCCCAGGGATCTGTCATCGAGGTGGCCAGGACACAGCCAACACTTTTGGATTCAATTCCTGGGGGTGGACCAGTGAGGGAGGATCACCTGGGTGAGGGGTCTTCACGGAGCAGGACACCGGATGGTGAAATGCTGTATCCCCTTCCTTATAACACCTTTACCCCATCCTACCAAGTAGGATATTTAGGAACACCAACCCCCGCCCCCTTTACAACACAAACACTTTCTCACGGACAGCCTGCTATGAGAGAAAACGGACTAAAACCCGAGCCGTATACCTGCATTATCCCAATGCAATCGTCAGGCAAGGTCAGGCAATTACTGACCATCACTCACACCAGACTTCCTTTAACCTTCTCCGCATGGATAAAAGGCAGAGCACAAGAGCACGGCAAAGCACACGAGGAAACAGCAGTTCCAAGATGGCAAGTTAACAAGAGAAAAAGATGGCAAAACAGAAGGGGATTGCAAGGAGGTAAGTTCCCTGGACATTTTCGACAAGGAATCGTTACTTTCATGAGCCCTCCAGGTTGGAAAGCGTAAGGCAAGGAAAACAGGTTGGAGAGTCCTGTATTGTGTGTCAGAGATATCCGGTGCCCTCCCGCGTCAAGAATCAAGGCGGGGAGAATTACCAGCTGCCGTGGTGCTGTCCTTGGCTCCAAGAACAAGGCAGCATCAGTGAAATCGACACAGCCGGTGAGTTGGGGATACCAATGCAAGACCGGTCTGTGTTGAGGCCCGGATTGCAAGCAGCAGCATTGTATGGCGAGCGCTGGAATGAACATTGTTTGAAATACATGTGACAAAGGACGCAAGTAAAGATGAACTGCTGATGAGTGATTGAACATAGATACAATACCTTTGACAGAGTGGTCTGGCACCACATAGGTGCTCAGTTGAAGGTCTCGGTAGGGTATCGAGTTGAAAAGTGAAAGAGTTGTAGAGAATTGTGAATCGAAGTGATCCTGCAACGGGTCAAGCAAAGCCCTGCGCACAATCAAAAGCCTTCGATGTTGATACAGTAAAGAACATTTGTGGCGAAGTTGATAAAGTTGGTCCGAGCCCGGCAGAGGGAGATCAATTGAAAGCTTTGTGTTAAGAAGGTGGGTTTGAGCCCGCTGGAGTGGGATCCAGGGTGAACAGATAATCACCCTAGAATGTGTATGTGTGAAATCCCAAGAAGGTGAGTCTGAGCCCTGTGGAGGGGCACCTAGGGTGAACAGATAATAGCCAGAGAATTTGTACGTGTGAAACCCTTAGGAGAAAGGAACTTTGTTGTTTGTCGTGTTGCATCAGGCCCTCTGAAAAAGAGACTTTGAATGTCAAAGAGACTTTGGCACAGAAGGCCATGATGTTGAAGTTTTGAACTGCACCCTCAAGCTAGAGAAGCCAGAGACTGTGATAAGCTTGAGTGTGCCGCCTTGTCCCGTGCTGAAAACATGGGGAAGGGAAGCCAACAGCTTGAATACCCTGACATATCATTTATTGAACACTTTTCTTTTGCATCACATTGTTTCCCACCCCATTTGAATTTAGAAGGATTGGCAATAGGTTTATTAGTATAGGCCCTTTTATTTTGACAAGACACCACTAGGACTGCATTATTTTTATTCGATGGTCGTAGCTTGCTCCCATCTTTAGAGTTAGGTTTAGATGGGCATTTTCAAACCCAATTGACGTTCAATGAACACCCTTGAACTGTGATCACTTGTGTCTCTTACTGTTTGATACCATGCCTTCCTTACACTTCTCTCCATGCCATTGCTTTCTGCTCGTATTGCCTCATTTAATATCTTGTGCTACTTGTATGCTGAATCTTAGATCTTTCTTTCCTTTTCTTCCTTCTTTGTCGCTCTCCCCACTATTTATACCCGTCTCTCTGCAATCCAATCATTTTCTCCACCTCAATCTGGCCAACACCTAAGAACTGTTCTTTCCTGCCACATCCCTTCCCCCTTCTTTGCCTCTCGGTGCTCTCCCATTCCCACCCTCATCCATACTTCTTTCTACATCTGCCTGTAAACTTGATGTCTTTTTCAACTCCTTTCTTTTTCTCTGTACATTTCTAATATCGCTCAGACATCTTGCTTCCATCCTCATAATAAGCCCAACCCTTCCTTTCAAGCTAGTAATCTCTTTTCTGATTTTCTCAATTCTTGACTATTGTTCCACTCTCTTTATAGGGGAGTTCCTGCCTCTCAAATAAACCCTCTTTGCTCAGTCTTTAACTCTGTTCATCTTCTCTCCCTTTCTCCTGTTCCTCTATTAATCCTTCTTTTCTATTTCTCTACTTCCCTTTGACTCTCCCGTACTATTCCAACTCCTCTGCAAAGTATACAAATGCATGCATGATCTTGCTCTATTTTACCTTTCCTCTCTTATTTCCCCTTGCCTACTCTCTTTGCTTCCAATCACTACACCACCTTTCTTTCCCCAAACCTTCCTGTGAGCTTTCCTGATTCAACCCTTTTTCTCTCCTCACCGCTAAACACTAGACTTCAGTGCCTCTTTGTATCTGCTCTTCTACATCTTTCCACATCTTCTGCACTTGCCTAAAAGCTCATCTTCTCGCTTCCTTCGTTATATAGTAGCCACCAATCTTGGTTTTATGGACCATCACTACATATTTATTGTAGAGTTTGTTACTAATTGTACAGGTGAAAGCATTATATAAATCCCAATAAAATACAAAAACAAAATACAACACCAGATAAGGAAAGAAAGGAGGTGACCACAGCATTTGCAGTCTGTGCCCTCAGAGGGCCGAAATGAACAATTCCACTTGTAGAGTGGGACGTCATTGACGTGTGTTGGTGCCTGAAACATTTTAAAACCTTATTATGGGGCTTCCCGGCAACCAACATGATGGATCCTAACCCCTTTCTTGATATGTTCATCTCCCCAGCTAATCTGAGAATGTGTCATTGAAGAATGGAAATCATAGTATACCACGCCAAAGTGGTACATGTGCATGGAAAAGAAAACCGGGTGGTGGATTGTTTGTCTATGCTGCCAGACAAGCCCATCCAATCTGCAACTAGTAGACAACCGGAAGGGCAAGTGGGAAATTAATGTTTGGTGTGACAAAGTTCCCTGAATGGTACTTCATTTGATGACCATGAGCCTGGCAACTCAGGGAGCGGAATATTTAGCCAAACCAGATACCAAAAGGTACATTTCCTAGAATGACTCAATTGAACAGAATCAAAACCTGGAAAGTATCCAGTGAATGGAATTTGGGACTTGGCACAGTCAAGTAAGCCAGGTTTACATTAGCCCAGTCGGGTCAGGCAAGCCAGGGAAGACATCAAGGAGACCAGTCTCAGGGCCAATTGCACAGGGAAATTACCCTCAGTTGGACTACATCTCCTTAAACATCGCTTTTCTCCCAACTGGAAAACCAGCAACTGATAAGGAACATTAAATTATGCCTCCAACAACAGGGAGAACTTAGATAAACCCTTCAAGAACAGGAAGACCATGGGGGAAACCGGACCACTCAAAGCCCCCCTCACCCTCCCGACAAACTTCCCTTCCAAACAGCTATGTAGCAGGATATCTTCAACACAGCCATCTTGCCTATCCTCTCCATGCACACACAGTTTCAAAAAGGCCACCAGGGCTCTTAGATTTAGCCCATCCTCCACAGCCTCATTCTGACCAGCAGTAAGTGAGAGTCTAACCAATCCCAACTCTCATCCCCATTTGGCTCACAGCTGCATACCATCATCTCTAGTTCCAATCAGAGGGGGTGGCGGGACGTGGGCATGTTACTACATAGGCCAGGCAGCCCAGTTCAGTGTGGTAGGTGACAGGAGCAGACAGATTTTTCTTGCAGAACATTGGACAAGGATAACTCCTGGAGAGGCGATGTGGAGACATGCTACAGAGACTTTGGAGCATAGAGGAGACAGGACAGTACTGCAGAGGAGAGCTGCACAGGTGGCAGGAGGATAGAGGATGTGACCTCTACAGGAGACTGGTAAGAGTTAAGGGGATGGAAGAGGGGGGAGAAAATATCACATCGAACGAAGGAGGAAGGCAAATCAGGAGTCGAGTATAAGGTGTTGGTAGGAACAGTGGAAAAGGGGGTATAAGTAAAAACAGGAGTAGGGTGGCAGAAGGAGAAAAAGGGAGAGGGAAGGAGGGAGGAAATAAAACATGGAGTGGAGTTGGAAGAAGTAACATTTGAAGCCTGGAAGACGTAAGCCCCGAATAAAAGTGGAAGGTGGAAACAGTAACTAAAGAAGTGGAGGTAATCAGAGACAAAGAGAAGGTGGTAGAAGAGAGGGTTCGGCTATAGTGGAATAAGGCTGTAAGATCAAGCGATAAGGAAGTGACTTCAGGAACAGGCCATGGTGGTAGTAAGGTGACAGTGAAGGATCAGCTGGAGGAGGAAGTAGGTGAGAGAGAGGAGACTGAGGATGAGAAGTCTTCAGATGAGGAGAATGAAGAGCAATGGCCAGGGGTTGATGATGAATGGAAGAGAAAAAGAAAAGAACTAGGGATAAGAAATCAGGATTTAATCAAGATATTGAAAAGAGAGGCAAAGGGAGAGAAGCCAGTTGGTCAGCTAGAGCTAGGATGTTCTGGAGAATCTAGAGAGAAGGTGATGATAACTAGAGTCCGAAAGGAAGACTAGTAGGGATTGGTCCTTTTGCCTCTATCCTGGCTGACCCAATGACATCTAAGAGAAACCTGAGGGCCCTACCGAACATCACATGCTGGCTTACTCTAGAGGTAAGGGTCCTCCAGAAAGCCTGCACCTAGGCTCAAAGGAGCAGTAGAAGGGCTCAGGATATCCTGGAGCCTGTATTATGAGAGATGAGTGAGGTGACTCTTTGGAACTGTGATGAATAAGATTCGAAAGCCTGACCACTTAACGCTGAGAAGGGAAAAGATGGCATAAGAGACATCTTTTATAAGAAGGCAATCCTAGGTTTTGTCATTTCTTTGGTGAGGATCCCAATTATATTTAGGTGGTTCCACCCCTGCATACAGTCCCTAATACAAATCTTGAACTTTGAGCATCTTGTCTTTGAGTACTTCTTGGTCCCACATGTCCAATCTGTGACATTGGTTGCAGCAATTTTGAAGTGCATCACCCAGGTAGAGTGCTAACCAGCTACATAAAGGCATTAAGGAGAGACGGAAGGGTGTCAAGTGCCCAAGTCTCTCCCGATACTTTGGGTGGTCACTGGATATCATGAGAGGTGATCACCTCATTCCTCCTATATGTTTCCATTACAAGGCAATGGTGTCTCAAAGTGTATTTGGGCAGAGACATAGCAAAATGTTGCAATCGAGAGAATAATTGATGGCCTGTCATGTTCCCGGAAGTGTTGTATGTACTGGGTGTGTCCCATTTTTGTGTTACCGGGTGGCCTGTCTCATCAGGGAATAGAGGAACCAACTAACATACAGAGGAGACAAACATCCCTGCCATTCCTCACATAAGTGGATGGATACAGACTATGGAAAAACTGATGTTTACCACTCATCAGAAGGGCTACAGAACAAAGCACCATTACCTGTGTGACCACCTTCAGCCCGGACACCACCAAGATTAAACATATAATCCAACAGTTTTGGCCGTTGGTCCAATTTATCTACCTGACGAACCTAGCCCCAGGATGGCGTTAAACCGTTTGAGAAACCTAAAAGAATATCTCACCCATGCCAGGCTGACCAAAACTACAACTCGAACTGGACCCTGGAGCCTCAGAGACATCACAGGACACTTCCCCTGCGGATCATGCACCGCCTGCAGATTTACCAGCAAAACTAAGACGTTAAGGTGGCAGGCAAAGATTGGATTTTAAGACATTTCTCAAACTGTAAGACCATGAACGCCATCTACGTCATAGAATACCCTTGTGGTATTAGGATGTGAGTCAGACAGCAAGGAAAGTCAACAAGAGAAATGGTGAGCACCGCTCAAGAATCTGCTGCAAAACCCAAAATGCGCCCCTGGTTTCTCACTTTATTGAGTACCAGCATAGCCTAGATGACATCAGATGGCAGGTGATCGACAGAGTCCTCAATAACACCAATGTCAGCAATGCCCTTAACTATAAGGAATCATGGTGGATGTTTAAACTTCAATCCATTACTTTAGGACTGAACGAGGTGAGACCAGCATGCCCGTAAAGTTGAACTGCACCCATTCATTGCTACATTTCTTTAATCCAGCACTTGAGGACTTGATGAGGCTATATCAGAATATACCAGCATGTCCCCACAGCTGAATTGAGCCTCTTTTCATTGCATTTTTCTGTGTGGGCCCCAACAGCATGAGGGTTCCCAGTTAGGCTGAGGCGCTCTCCTCTAGCCCTCCTGCAACCCTATTTCGAACATGTTAGAGTTTTGCTTCTTTTCCTCCTCCTTCAGGGCCCGATTGAGTTCAATGACACAGCAGGGTTCACAGTAATTTGGGAGCCACAACAGTACTGCCGCCATTACACTCCTTCACAACGCCATAGCGCAATTTACCTGACTTTAATTTAGTTACCTTTACTTACAACTTAAAGCACAGCTTGGTTTCCATAGCACCCTTCCTAACAGGGGCGTCCACACCAGTAACATATTTCAAACTATGTATGCTGAGTAAGGTTCTCCCGTGTATCCTGGCTAAACTCCATGCACCTGTTGTATCTTCCTTAGTCATTAGCAACATCGACTACTGTAACACCCTCTATTTGGCTCACCCGAAATATCTCTTGCGTCGTCTCCAGCTCTTACAGAATGCAGCTGCTAGGGCTATTCTTCATCCTACCTGGGGAGCTCACATGACCCTGCTGCTGCGACAACTCCATTAGCTCCCTGTTGAGTAACGCATCAGGTTCAAAGCACTCTGTATTGTACATAGGGCTGTTTATGGGTTGGGTGCAGAATATCTTCAGAAGAAATGTGTTTTGTATACTCCTGCTCGACCCCTTCGGTCTCAGGATCTTAGGTCCTTACAACCCCCGAGGTTCAGGCTCTCCCGTACGGGGGGCTATGCATTCTCAGTGTCAGCAGCTAAAGCCTGGAATCAACTCCCCTTTTCGCTGTGCTCTTAAGACTTTTCTGTTCTAATTCTGTGTTCCGTAGTAACACCGAACCACTGAAAATGTTTTGCGTCGACAGATTGACTACCAGCCCACCGCCCAGCAGGAATTGGGACTTACTCACTAGGCGCAACAACCCCTATACAAGACCATCAACCAATGCACTGCCTTGACAAAGACTACAGTCGAAACACGTGTTGGCTCCCCTCTCACATGAACCCAGCATCTTCTGCTAGGGCATGTGGATTATTTGTGTAACAACATTAAAACCTTCACTGATGACAAGTCAGAAGTTGCTCCATTATTTCAACAACCAAGAATCAAGTAATCCATGGCTACAACCATTGGTTAAAACCATCCAACAGCGCCTCCACTTAACAAGGTTTGCCAAATAAACCGTCTCAGTACAGGCAATACTTACGTTTCCCTTCCGCAAAACAAACGTTGTGAACAAACTGCATGTGAATTTTTGGAGGCAGCGATCTCTTGACCACATACGTGTGATTGCAAACGGTATAGCTGAAAATGGCAGTCAGCAATATCAGTGCCCAATGGGATAGCCGTTCAGAGGTGGTATATTAACAGTCATGAGGCAACCCATACACTGCAATGAGGGTAGGCTAGCACAGGTAACAACTAGTTCTGCCTTCCTAACTAATGGTTTGAATGAGCCATCAGTAGCAGACACTAATAAGGAGCGATTTTTGCTTCACTTCATACAGACGCTCACGCAAAAGCCTTGCTATGAGACAACACAGACTGGGTAGAAAGATGGAGAATAACAGGATCTAGTGCTAGGTGTAAAGACTCTGGATGGAAGCGGGTCCTTAGCACCGGTTACTACAAATAGTAAGGTAACTTTTTCACAATTTGAAATCGTATTATGGGATGAGTGACCACCTGAACAGTAAGAGAATAATACCTCCTTTTTGATTCTCAGTAAGAAACGACTGAACACACAAAATGATGTTGTGCCAAGAAGTGACTTGCCCAAGAGACGCAACAGAAACAAAAAGGTGGGTGGTCAGATACGGTTCATAGAAGTGGGTTCGATACACAGTGTAACACCCTATGGTCAGGATTTTAAATCTATGTTTTTTGTTTTAGTGTTTAATTGAAGGGGTTCTTCATCATTGGGGAACTTCATCTGCATCGGTTTCTAGTTGGGTGTCTCAAGGAAGGCTTGTGGGGATCAAATATTTTGCGAACTGATGAAAGACACAATCGTCGCCCTAGCCAGAAATACAATGTGTCGACATTGATGGTGGAACTTCTGTGACCCTTTTACTAACCTCACTTAGATGTATGAAACATGTGCAGCAATTGGCTCACACATGTAATAGGTGAATGGGTTTTTACCACAGCTGTTTCCAACGGTTGTTGATGTGAAAATATTGATTGACGTCTCTACTCTGTGATAAAATAGTGTAATGAATTATGTATATATGTTTTTGATATTGAGAAAAGTGTTTTGTATAAATAAATTGTTTTTACTTTTCTGACCATGTGTACTGATAAGGGGTAAACATGTATTCCATAGTGTATATCAACCCCCTTACATGAGGAAGGGCGAGGAAGTTTGTCTCCACTGTACTTTAGTGTGTTCCCGGAAGTGAAAGATCTACTAAGGGACTGTCAGCCATGCGAGGTGATTGACAAGACTATGAAACGACGGCCAACCACACCTCTACAGCATGTCAAAGTTCCCCATGCAGTATGCGGGAAGGTAGCACTGATATCAAAAGGCCCTTTCGAAAACCTTAGGGTCTGTGACATTTTGCATATTGATAATTATGGATTACACTACTAAGCCGGTGAGGTCCAAGACCGTGTACCCACAGATACGGTTACTTAGTTATTAGCCAAAATCTTGGACAGGGAAGTAATTCCCGAAGAGGTTATAACTGAAGATGGGGTACAGTTTGTGTCTGAAGAAAGGCCACTTGCATGAAGCACTTTCACAGGGTGAAAGAAACTTAAGACCTTTTGCATATTCGCTCCCCAGAATGAGCTACCAGTGACAGCCAGGGTGGCATGTCAGCTTGGAAAGTGCAGGCAAACGGTCTTATAAAATAGAATGAAGAAGGTAACAGCATGGCAGGCAGGTCCCTTCTTTTCCAGACACCGCAGGAACAAAAGAGAAAGGCTGCCCCCGATGTGGACGTGGCAGTCCAAGAAGACCCCATCAAGAGGCAGACGCCTGTTCCCAGCAAGAACAGTGACTTTATATACCAGTCTGCTTTGTGTCTTTCTCTGCAGGCCCTTTTTTGCCCACATCTGCCTTCTACTTCCTGTATTTCTCTTTCCCACACACTAACACCTAGCCTGGTGTTTTATTTTGTGTTCTCTGTTCCTTTCATAGGGAGAGATGTATGGTATTGAGAATGTTGTTGTACAGTGGTTCCACATTCTGGCCAGCACAACATGATGCAGAATGTTTTCCTTACAAGTGGAAATTGGAGAAAGCCAGTTGCTTTAAGGGCCATTTGAATAAACACTGTATTCAAAACCTAAGCATCATAAATTACATATCACCGATTCAATACAGCACCACCACTAGTCTGAACCATCTACTGCAATTCCCTTGCCATCCAAAGCAGGCACCGTTTATAGTACCTGCAAACGTCTGACCATTCCGCGAGCCCTTCTGAGTTTATTTAGCTACATAGTTACAGAACCGGTTATCGAAATGTATACGTTTCACTTTATTTTCCTTGGCTGAAATATTGGTCTCCAAAAGTAGTTCCTAATGAAGATGGTGACCTTGAAAAGGCTCGTTGTCCCAGATTTTGGGTGCTCGACAACAAGAAGCTAGCAGTCCAGATCCAGAGCACGAAGTAATGAGAAAACAAACTAATGCCTTCCTCCTTTTTCCGAATCAGAATCCTGCATTCCCGTGGTCCTTCACACATTGAAACAAGCATTGTGAAACCTAACCGTTTGGGCTTTTGGGTAATGTGACAGAGATGTGCTAGGCACTGATATTATGGTACTACCTGGCCATAAAATGACAACAGCAGCAACGATAAGTGATTACTGGCATAGATTGCCAGTACCTGCCAAATATAAATGTCTATTTAAAAAAAACAAGCCACAACTGTTGGCTTTGTCAGTGCTTGTTTTTTAACAGGACTTCACTTCATGGAATAGAGAGAAATCAAGTGGCTGAAGGCAAACTTGGTTTAGACCTTTGTTTATTACACCAGTATCAATTTACAGCTGCAATTAAAACCTTGATGTTCAGCAGACCGCTTACGAATAAGAATTGGAGGTTAAAGTTTGATGTTAATTCTTGACAGATTGAGCTGAAAGAGATCCCAAGAAGATGTGTTTTGGGGAGGCTAGTGGGTGGGAATATTCAGCGGGACTAGCATGGACCCTGGCAGTCAATGGGTGGTTAAATAATCTAACACCCATAAGGTGGGCATCCCTCCAAACATGTCATTGCCCTCCTTCCTGTACTCCAATGGTGCTTACTGTTACAGGCTCGTCCTGCTCCCCACAATACCAGTGCTCATCCAGCTCCCACACACCACCTCAGGCACAGCAGATACTCGGCACCTGGACACAAATCATACACAGGAGACCAGAAGTAGAGAGAAAAGGGCTGAAATGGAAAAACACACCAGTGCATAGGAGGCCTGTATTCTGCTCTGCCAGGCCTGGCCCATCCTTATGTACATTGGAGAAGCTAAAACTATTCACCCATAAAACAGCGCATATAATGCATGTATGATAACAAACAGGTCATTTTGACTAACAGGGGAAAGAAAGTACATTTCACAACTGCAGGCTGTTTCTACGAGGTAGGCTCTGGCAGCCTCCGGATTTGAGCCAGCAGCTTCTTCGCGGTGTACTTCTCAGGAGGGCAATAGCCATTCATGCCCGGGGATCTGAGGCATCACATCATTCCACAGCTCCGCTGTGCTGTGCTCTGTGACATCACTTGGCATGGGTGGTCAGCTGCTAGGCCAGTCTCTTAAGCAAGCCTTTAGGCCAGTCCCTTTGCATACGATGAATCTCAAAGAAACCAAAAGAAAGTGCAGAATCAGAAAGGTAGCATGTGCCCAGCTTTTTTCCCCTCTCTTCATTTCATCTATGAATTGCTGACCAAAGCCTTGCACTACTTCAACACAAGGCACACTGCAATAAAACTATTCTGATACTATTCTGATATTCTCAATAAGAAAACAAAAAATAAAATGATCAAACCAAGGCAAAGCCGTTAGTTTCAATATTGCACTGCATAAACACTGCCCCGCCAATTAGTATCAGCCATATTCTTGGGTGCATCTAAAACAAAAACAGTAATTAATGCATGTCCCTCCCATTCTAGCTCTGAGCATCCCTGTCACTCTAACATTCAGCACCACCTACCTCATGTGTCCGTCATGTTTGTGTGCACTGTACACGCAGTCAATGTTTCTCTTACTGTCTAGTATATAGTCAGCCTCTAGTACCTCCCAGCCCCTAGGTTCACCAGCAGTCAGTGTCAGCAACAACCTGTCAGTGCGTGTCATATTTCTCCGAAATAGCATCTAGCATGGTGAATAGCTGGTCACTGACCGCTCTCTCAGTAGTCCATGGAGAACAAACGGCAGACAATCTTCCCACTGTGTGCCTTTCACATTTATCTGATTGAACTGCTCCTTCATTTCTCATCTTTCTGTTTTTTCTTCCAAGTCACACAAATGTCCATGCGCTCCTGCCAGCCTTCTTTTGCCATGGGCCACCAGGCCATCTCTGTCGGGCACTGAAACACATTCAGCCTCATTATGAGGTGGGCGGTAAGGGATTACAGGCACCAGTAAGGGCATCAGTGCCAGTAATCCCTTACCGCCCTACTACGAGTTCCCTTTGCGGGTCCTTCCTTAACGCCTGGTTTTTTCAGGCATTAAGGACGGAACCCGCAAAGGGACTCTAGAGCTAATAACAGTACCGCAATTTGCGGTACCATTATTAGCGCCTTGCCCATTCCCATTGAGCTCTATGGGGGCTCAAATGGGAATGGGGAATGGCCATGGGGAATTACCGGTCCCGCCAACCTTGGAACAGACCGGTAATTGCTCCATTCACCAGGGCGGAGTCGGAACGAGTTTGGAGGCAGCCATGGCGCTAACAGCGCCATGGCTGCCTCCAACCTCGTAATGAGGCCCATTGTTTTGCTCTTTCTCTGCATTGATATATGGCATCATTTGTTCATCCTCCCCTTTCCGATCAGCCAGGAGCCAGTCACTCACATTTCCTTTGGCCCACCTTCTTTCCCTTCTGTAGGATAATCTTCATCACTTCAAGCTGTGGGCCCTCCATCACAGGCCAATCCTTATCTTCTATGGGTGCCATTAGCTGTGGCTGTAGGTCATTGGCGGGTGTTATGGGCCACTCTCACTTAGATGGAATTATCTTCTTTCTTCTTAGAACCAAAACCTGTGGTTGTAATTCACCATACTGTGTACTTTCCCCCCCAAACACTATTGAGTCATGCTGACACTGACCACCTTCTTTATATGTGGGCCTGTCAATGTCCCTCTCTGGTGCACATGCCCTTAAAGTGTCCTGTTGTGTTTTGACAATCTCTGACATGAATTCGCCTGACACTACCCCTTCCACTGGCATTTTGTTCACTGCCCCGTCTAAGGTGCACACTGCACAGTCACCGATCCTTCCGACATCCACTTTATTTCTTGCCCCTTCGTCCAGGCATGTCTCCCTCCATGCTGTCAGGACCCTGTTTTTGTGTGTCAGAATGTGGGTGGTACTCCTAGTAGCTGCCGTCACCACATCCATTGGGACTACCGGTATCCCTCCCCCCTCTTCCTGCAGGCCGCTATTTGCCAAATCCATCAATGCAACCCTTTTTTCCAGAATGTCCTCCCTTCCCTCTGTTGCACACAGTTGCCTCCCCTAGAGGCTGTTTCTGTGAGGCAGGCTCTGGCAGTCTTGGGATTTAAGCCAGCAGCTTCATCACTGTGTACTTCTCAGGAGGGGCTATTCATGCCCGGCAGTCTGAGGCATCACAGCATTGCACAGCTCAGCTGTGTTGTGCTGTGCTCTGCGACATCGCTTGGCAGGGTTGTTCAGCTGCTAGGCCAGTCTCTTAGGCAAGTCCTTAGGCCAGTCCCTTTGCATCCGATGAATGTCAAAGAAACCAAAAGAAAGTGCAGAATCAGAAAGGTAACACACGCCATCTAGTAGCCCAAACTAAAAAACACATTACGAAGGTAAGAATGCAAGTGGTTCCTGACTATCAAGCTACGTACTGTAGCACATTCGAACATTTGTTACACAGTGCAGATTCTTAAATACAAATTGGGAGATGCTTTCTCAGGGGAAAAAAACGAAATTCAAAATCACTATAAAACAAAACAGTGCTGAAACAATCATTCAAAGGTGGGGGACACTTTTCTGCAGTCGTTCTAGTCTGTAATTGGCCGAGCAGCATTGAAGAAAAGAACATGAGTGTGCTCCGAGCAATATACTACTGATCGCATTGCAGCCAAGGGCACATTAAATGTTGGCTAGTATTACAACTGTCAATGACATGTTCTGCAATAGGTACTTTTCAATTCTTGGTTTCATACCAAAAATGTCTTTAGCAGGCTTACCAGTGTTTACTTGGGAATGTGAATCTGCAGAAATTGAAAAACAAAGGACCCTAGGAAGTACTCAATTTGAGGAATGCCATTCTTCCAAGAGTCAAGGCTTCTAAGGATCCCAGTTAAATCTATTCTGCTTTAATCTGACAGTAATGGGCGTACATTTGCATTGTACAAAAAAATCGAAGGAATATGGAGCATAAGATACATTATCTTTTTTTTATTTATTGTGATTTTAGTCAACATTTTGACTTTTTCCACAACACATATTCAAATAGTACCTTCTAAAATGCAAACCAAAATATCAATCCAAAATAAAAATAGAAATACATACTAGTAACAAGAATAATAATTCTAATTATACTGTAACATTTCTTTCATTAACGAAACAGTAAGACCATTCTTAGATGCTAAAAAAAGGGAATAAACCCATTTCAAAACAATCTATAACAGATGTAAATATCAACCTTTACAATATATTACAAGGAAAGACATTTCATTTAAGTTGCACTACCAATTAATTTTAGTTCTTTTAGAAGACATGTCACTTTTGAGGTGAGAAAGGTTTCATGACCTTGCGTCAATCTTCGCCAAGACATTGTCATGTTTAACATTTTAGGCTCATGAATAAATCTTCAAAATCTTTTCAGTCTAGTGGTCCAAGTCCCCAAACACTCTGATAACAAATGAGCAACAGTTTGTTTTACCCCATCTTCACATTTAGTAACAGGATCTCTAATATGTTGTATTTCCAAAGAAAGTATCAAATTTAACGTGAATCTTAAAAAGTTCATTCTGGCCCCTGGGTTTGATGATTTCATCAGGTAAGCCGGAAGAGAGGACCTAGGTTGATCAATTTCAGTCCATGACGCAGATATTTTTGCGGCTCTCATCTTTTCTATTGTTCTAATCCAATCCATACGTTTAACAGATTCTTTTACCTTCAATGGATTCTGGATTAAGATTTCTATCGATGTATCTGCAGCCTCTAATAAATTGTTACAATTTAATTTTAAGGTATTTTAAAAGAGATTATTATTCAAATTCATTTGTTGTGCAACTTCTACATATAAAGATGCTTTTGGTGGCAGCAAAATCAGCAGATATAAACTCAACCACTTCCATTCCATTACTGACAACATTGAGCCAAGGTCCAGTTCCTATCGAACACATGAGATTGGAATTGAATCTGGTAAAACTAATACATCTTTCCATATCTTACCTTATATCTTTTCCCAGTTAATATTGAAAGCCTGCAGGTTACATTCTAGACCATAAGTGATAGATGGAAACACCTTAATATTTGATAAGTGGCAACAAAAAGAATCTACAATGTTTAGAGTACACTCTCTTCATTTGGGCGCCCAGGTGGATCATAGTGGGATAGGCCGCAATCTGGCAGCCCAAATAGGTTACTTCTTTGTCTGTTGGGATGATCAAATATGTAGAAATGGGAGGGGGTTTCTCCTGGATATCTTGCTTTTTTACTTTGAAGAAATTACTTTTCCACGCTATTTGTTGCGTTTTTATCATTTTTCACGTGTTTCGACCCGTAGGTCCTTATCAAGGCTATTGGTTCTGGTACGTGCCCCCTGTGGGGTCCTAGTGGTGAGAGTTCTGTTGGTTGTCCTGACTAACAGCAACATAAACGGACCATGCAACATGCAGATCCAGGGCCCAACAGGAGCCACTCTATATACGGGACAATCGACAGAACTCTCACCCCTAGCACCCCACAGAGGGCACCGTACCAGAACCAATAGCCTACGGGTCGAAACACGTGTCGGCTGACCATATGGGGATTTAAGAGCCCCGGAAGTACTGTAATGTGTACCATAAATTCAAGACAAACAAACCATTTTTCACGAATAAAAACGATATAAAACGCAACAAATAGCATGGAAAAGTAATTTCTTCAACAAAAAAAGCAAGATATCCAGGAGAAACCCCTCCCATTTCTACCTAAAAAACGAGGTTATGGCTAGACCTCAAACAGTAACCTGTGATCTTGCGACCAATTACTCCTAACCTGATGAACCACGAATAACAGAGCTTAGCAAGGTCATTTCCAACTCTAGAGCCAAACCTGCCACCTTGATCAAATATGTAGATGCCGTGCATAATATTTAGTTATTCTATATGTATGTTTAAAAATAACAATTTTCGACTTGTCAGGATTGATTAACAAGTCATTCAAGCAAGCATATTCAGCTGGAGCTGTTAATAGTCGCTGTAGGCCGACTTGAGTGTGGTCCATAACCACAATATCATCGGCATATGCCAACAAGGTAATTTTTTCATTTCCGATTTTTCGAGCCGCCACACCCTTTTCCAACAACCACTGAGACAAATCTGCCATAAACAGAATAAACAAGAAAGGGGCCAACAAACAGCTTTGACAGACACCCCTCTCTATCTTTGAGCTGGAGAGATGTCCCGATTTTGTCAATCTTACTCTGAGTGCTGAACCTTGGTGCAGATGAATAAGAATATTTAACAGGCAGTCTGGTAAACCCCAGTTATTTAGTTTATACCATAGTTTGTTCCTATTTATGGTGTTGAGGCCTGGGAGAAGTCAACCCATGCAGCAAAGAGCGGAGGACCGGCCTTTGCCAATGAGCATGAAGTAATGCATCTGAAAATCAATATATTCAATGAAGTGGATATCCCTCTCCTAAAACCAGTCTGTTCCCTTGGTAATATATCCTTGGACTCTGCCCAACTTTCTAACTCCCCAGAATTAATCCACAGAAGATTTTACCATCTGCATAAAGCAATGATATGGGACGGTCACCTTTTTTGTATATCAGGATGATAATTGCATCTCTCCACAAGTCCAGGATTGTTTGCGAATCAAGGATATTATCAAATCATATCTTAAGAACTGTTGCCCAAATAGTTGGATTTTTCTTCAAAATTGAGTTTGCCATACCATTTGGGCCTGGTGCCCTCGAGTTGGAAGATTTCTTTATAAGACGCTCAATATCATCTATCGCAAAGTATAGAGACCATTTTGACTCTCTGTGACGATAGAGGACTTGAGAATTAGCCAGAGCGTAAACCTTCAAAAAATGGTCCACCCAAGTTTTTTCATCAATAACTGACATTTGTGGAGAGTCAATTACAGAACGTACTGAGTTCACAATTGTCCAGGAATTCTTTGAATTTCGCAAAGATAGAACTTTCAGCATTTCTTCTCCATCTCTGTGGGACAGCATGAACCTACACATTCTTACCCAGTTTATATAAGCATTGTTAATCTGTTTTATTTGAGCTGTGTAATTCTTAATGTCTTTTACTGTTTTTTTAATTCTATATTTTTCAGCTCTTATTTGCCTCTTTTTTTCGTAGATCTGATTATCGAAAAAGTGTTTGTTTTTTAGGAGGCTTACCGCTCCCTATTTTAGGGGCATTCAAGGCCCACAGGAAGTTAATATAATTGCTCGGTTTGCACTGCCCTATCAGTTGATAATTCGATAAGTTCATGATTGCCTTTCCCAGATTATCATTAAGGGTTTGACCCCCCTTTTTCAAACTTCACAACTCGATTACCCTCTATATTAACTTCAAATGGTTGAATATACTGAGAAATTCGTGAGGTGTCCTCAATTCTAAGAACAAAATCCAACATTGCATGGTCGCTAGCTTCAGTTTGTACAATATTGAGAGTTAAACAATTGTTACAAATATTCCTTGAAACATACACATAGTCAATTGTCGAAAAAGCACTGCCTCGCCTCCAAGGAGGTGCACAAGGGATATCTGTTACGCTCACCTGGTCTCTGTGGAGCCATTGGGGCACGGTTGCAGCCCTCCCGGGGCTGAGGTCGCTCGGGTAAGACTTCACCCTCTGCGCTTATGTGGGGACTGGTGGTAATAGGTGATGCTGCTCGGGACTGCTCCTGCGGGAAAATAGAGGGTGTGAGTATGCCAGCTTGTGCGCCTGATCCCCTTCCCCCAAACTGTGGTACCCGTGGGATGCACTGTCCCTGGAAAGCTCACCTGTTGATTAGTTTTGGCAAGCACTCTGTCCTGCTGCTTCTGGCAGGGGCGCTTGTATGATCTGGACCGAGTTCCTTCACTGGTCCGTTGCACGTGGTAGTCCAGTCCTGCTGCGACTAAGCCACTATACTTCAGGTAAGAGTTCCTGTTTGTCTTTGTCTTTCCTCGTCTGTTTTTGTTGTATTGTAAAGTTTGTTGTCTTGTATTGCTGTCCATTCCACTTTTGATGTTTGCTCTTTTGCTTTCTTCCCTTGCAGGTGATGTTGCCAGCCCGGCAGAAGCTGCAGAGCTCGAGGTGGCAGCTGGAGGGAATGAAGAACGAAGCTGCAGCGGTACAGTAGCTGGTAAATTGTTAACTAGGGGGCGCGCGGGGTTCAAATGCGGCACGGCCCTAGGACGGATGTTCTAACCTTGTCTTTCTTCTTCTTAACAGGGTCCGAGTTCGTGGATGCGGAGTGCGGTGCTGCGGCTTTCTGCAGATCACTGGATGTCGGGAAATGAGTCTGCAGATGAAGCACCGGTTTCCTGGAGGTGAGTATGCAGGAGAACGCCTGGTTTCAAAGGTAAGTAAACTGGTCCAAGCGGCGGTGAGCGTCACGTTGCACGCGAATACACAGTACCACGAAGCACCGGCCTTAAGGATGGAGCAGCTTATATAGCAGAGCTTCTGAAGCCACGCCCAACAGATGCAGCCTGCCTGCCACACCCGATGAGTCAGCACATGAAGACCAGGCCTAGGGAGCCACACCCGGTGAGTCAGCACATGAGGATGTTCTCTGGAATAAAGGCTTTCAGCTCCTGGAAAGTTCTTGTAAAATAAAAGCACTCCTGCACTGAAATAAAGTAAAAGCACTCCTGCACTGAAATAAAATGTTCCTGCTCACATCTCTATATGAGCCTGGCGCCAAAGGCGCCAGGACTGAGTCCAGCCAGGCCCCTGTGTTTATGGGTGCCAAAGGGACATAAGTGAGTCATGTGACCCATTGCCCCCATCACTAGATGGTATGGTTTTTGGGTTCTGGGGCCTGTGGCCTTGAGTGCACTCCCCCTCAAGGCCCCTCTCATGGGTGGTTCCCCCCTGGCCCTGGTTTAGTGGGGTTATTGCGGTGGAACTGCCTGATTAATAGTAGAGCGTTGACATGCTCACTGGGTTCCCAGGTCAGATCTTGGGGTCCATAACCTTTCCAGTCTATAAGGTAGTCTAGACCTGGTGGAGTATCGATCTCAATGGTTTTAGGAGGGAGACATGAAACACTGCGTGGATCCGCATGTGGGCCGGTAATTCTAATTTCATTACCACAGGGTTGATCATAGCCTTGATAGTGTAGGGACCCAGATATCTGGGACGGAACGCCCATGGTCCTTTCAGGGGAATGTTTTTGGATGCTAACCAAACCTTGTCTCCGACTTGGTAGTTGGGAGCTTCTCTTCGGTGCCGATCCGCAAACTGCTTCTGTTTCTTTTAGCTCTGGCAAGATGCTCTGCTGCTTCCTTAAGAACCTGGGTGATGGTTTTGTGTAAGGTCGTTACAGCGTGCATTTCGAATGATTTGAGTGCGTCGAAAACGGATGTCCGTGGATGTCGACCGTACCCTATGCAGAATGGGCTTTGTCCCGTACTGGTGTGAATGGAGTTGTTATATGCATTTTCTGCTAACCAAAGTATGTCCTTCCAGGTATCCTCGGTTTGTTGCAGTATACACCTTATGTATTGCTCAAGGGTCTGGTTAGTCCGTTCGGTCTGGCCGTCGGTTTGGCGGTGATGGCTTGTAGATAACCGGAGGTTGATTTTGGCAATTTTACAACACCTTTTCCAGAATGCAGAGACAAACTGAGTTCCTCGGTCTGATATCAATATTGATGGGAACCTGTGTAGCCGGACGATCTGTTTGAAAAAAACACACCAGCAAGAGTAGAAGCAGTTGGGAGACCTTTCAGGGGAATAAAGTGGGCCATTTTGGAAAACAGATCTACGATGACTAAGATGGTATTGTATCCATTACAAGAGGGAAGGTCTGTAATAAAATCCATTTATAGCGTATGCCAAAGTGCTGGGGGTACTTCTAAAGGACGTAGCAGACCTGCAGGACTTTGTTTTTGGGACTTGTGTGGTGCACAGGTGCTATAGGTTGCTACGAACTGTACAATGTCCTTTCGCCAAGTTGGCCACCAGTAATTTTTCTTTATTTTAGCTTGGGATTTGGATATTCACGGATGCCTTTCTACTAATGAATTGTGATAGTTTGCGATGATTTGATTCTGTAATTTCTTACCCGGGATGTACAATCGTCATTGGTAGAATGGTAGGTTAGCCAAGATCGTATACCGGTCTCCATTCCCTAGCCATTCCTGTTGCGCTGGTGGACTCATCAAGTGTTGCAGGTCAGATTTTAAGTTGTGTAGAGTGGTGGTTGTGGCAATAATGCCTTGGATTCGTTCTTCAGGGATGATGGTGTAGTGAATGCCTCTTCTCCCTCACTTATGCGAGACAGGGCGTCCGCTTTTCCATTGCGTGCTCCGGGTCTATAGGTGGTGACAAAGTCGTATTCCGCAGAGAGCCCAGCGGAGTTGGCGTGATGATTGCGCTTTAGCGGTCTTCAGATATTGTAGATTGCGATGATCTGTGACGACGGTGACTGTATGTCTAGCTACAAAAAGATAATGTCTCCAGGCTTTGAACGCTGCCTTAATTGCTAGCAGTTCTTTATCAGTGATTGCATAATTCAATTCAGGGGATGAAAACTTGCGAGACCAGAATGCCACAGGATGCAACTGACCTGTTTCAGGGTCTCATTGTGACAGCACTGCTCCCATTGCTATGTTGGAAGCATCAGTTTCGACCAGGTATGGTATTTCTGGTCGAGGATGCCGTAGAATTGGTGCTGTGATAAATGCTTGTTTTAGCTCCTGGAAGGCTTTCTTTGCCTCTGAGAACCAATTAAATTGTTTATTTTTCTGTGGTAAAGAGGTGATTGGGTGGACAATCTGGGAGAACCCGGGAATGAACTGGTGATAAAAGTTGGCGAACCCGAGTACACTCTGCACTCCCTTGATGAATGACGGTAAGGGCCAGTTAAGGATAGCGTCTACCTTGCGCGTGTCCATGCGTATGCCCCGTGGTGTGAGAACAAAGCCGAGGAATTCTACCTCTGTCACATGAAAGAAGAATTTCTCCAATTTGGCATATGGCTGGTGTTGCCGCAGTTTCGCCAAAACTGCCCGGACATGGTTGATGTGGTCCTCCTTGGTGGTCGAATAGATAAGAATGTCATCAATATAGACAAGAGCGCCGTCGTCCAACAGTTCGCGGAGCACGTCATTCATGAAAAATTGGAACGCCGCCAGGGCATTACATAGTCCAACCTGATATTCATAAAGGCCATATTTCATGCGAAAGGCCGTCTTCCACTCGTCTCCTTTTTTTACTTTTACTAGATGGTAGGCCCCTCGTAAGTCTAGTTTTGTATATATCTGAGCGTTTTTGACTTGATCCACGAGCTCGGGGATAAGCGGTAACGGGTACCGTTTTTTTACCGTGATCTGGTTAAGTGCTCTGTAGTCAATGCAAGTTCTCAGATCTCCCTCCTTTTTAGGCACAAAAAAAGAGGGGCGAGGATGCAGGGGACTTGGACGGACGAATGAAGCCATTTGCCAGATACTGATCGAGGTAGGTTTTTAGATGTTGGTTTTCCTGTTCTGTTAGGGCGTAAATCCTGCTGCTGGGAACTTGAGCTCCAGGTACCAGATCAATTTGGCAGTCATACAGTCTGTGCCGAGGTAGGGTGTTTGCTTGCTCTTTTTGAAAGACATCTTGGTAATCCAGGTATTCAGGTGGTAGTGAACTGGTGAGGCCCAGTATGGTTTCTTTCTTCGACGAACCTGGGTTGGTAAGACCTTTTAATGAGAATCCCTTGCTATAACAGGTGTCTGCACAGTCTTGGGGAAAGGTCAGAACTCGTTTACGCCAGTCAATCCTGGGATTTTGGGTATCCAGCCAGGGCATTCCCAATATCATCTGGAATGGAGGAGCGCTGATGAGATCGAAGGTGATGTCCTCTTGGTGACCCTCCTGACACAGAATAGTGACCTTCTTGATGTAATGCGTTACTGGGCCGGATGATAACTGAGATCCATCAACTGCTGTGATGTTTTCTGAAAACCTGCTTCTGTCAGAGAGGAAGGCCTATTCAGGTCGCCAGATTTTGGTCCATGTAATTTCCCACAGCTCCACTGTCAATGTATGCCTCCAAAGCATGTATTTTCAATGGTTGCTTGTGGTTTACCAGGAGCACAGGGATGACTAGATGTGAGGTCTGTATAGGTTCCTTTTCACCGCTCGACAAGTGGACCCCTACGCTTGCTGGGCGTTTGAGTTTCCCCAAGTCCTGTTCTTCTTCTTCACCCTTGTCAGTTGCTCCAACTGCTTTCCTGGGTGCTTTCACCGGGCATTCTCGGAGATAGTGACCTGCCTTTCCACAGTACAAACAAAGCTGCTGCTGTCTCCTTTTCTCCCTTTCTGCCTTGGTGAGTGGGCTCTGCATGCCTCCGATTTGCATTGGTTTGAACTGGTCGTGTGATTTGGTTTGATTCTCACAGGGTCGCACGTAGACCGACCGCCCCTCGGCCTTGGCCCGATCCATCTTCCGATCCTTCAATCTGTGATCAATCTGCACTGTCAGGTCGATGTATTCAGCACATCTTTCCGGGGGATTTACTACTTGGGCTAATACGTCGTTAAGTTCCCCTCGCAAGCCTCAGTAAAAGAGTGTAGTTCTTTTCTCCTCTGGCCAGTTAGTTTGTGCTATCAGACGATTGAAGGAAGTGATATATGTTAGTAAGTCTTGATTACCCTGCCGTAGTGATAACAGTTCATTGTCCAGAGCCCGCCCTTGAGTATGCTGTGCAAATAGTTTCTCCATTTCACACTGGAAACCTCTGAAGTCTCGAAGCAAAGGATCATCCTGGTTTACCAAGGGTATTGACCAGTTCGCTGCACTACCTCCCAAATATAAGAGTACAAATGCCACTCTCGCTTAATAATTGGGGAATGCCCCAGGTCTGCACAAGAAATGTAGGCGATTCATAAAGATGCTGTACGGATTCAGATCGCCTGTGAAGCATTCTGGTGGGGCCAGGGGAACCCCCCCTGGAAGAACCACCTTTACTGGCATGGGCTGTGGGGGCGTGGCAGGAGGGGCATACCCCGGCAGTGGGACCTGGCCTGCCTGTGCCTGGAGCATTTGCCTTGCTAGTTCATCTGTCCGCTCCCGGTTCACAATTTCATCCCTCCTTAGGGCATTGGTTTCCTGTCTTGAGGCATGAACTTCAGGTCGTAACTCTCCCAGTAATCGGGCCAACTTGTCCGTTTCAGAAGTTTCCGTAATGCCCAGGCAGAGATTCGAAGAGGCTTTGTGTTCTGTTACGCTCACCTGATCTCTGCAGAGGCAGAGGTCCCGGGGGTGAGGTCACTCGGGTCAGACTTTGCCCTCTGTGCTTATGTGGTGACTGGTGGTAATAGGTGATGCTGCTCGGGACTGGTCCTGCGTGGAGAATAGGGGGTGTGAGTATGCCAGCTTGTGCGCCTGATCCCCTTCCAGAACCCTTCTCCCAAACGTGGCACCCTTCTCCCAAACAGTGGTACCCGTGGGATGCACTGTCCCTGGAATGCTCACCTGTAGATTAGTTTTAGTGAGCACTCCGTCCTGCTGCTCCTGGCAGGGGCGATTGTATGAACTGGACCGAGTTCCTTCACTGGTCCCTTGCACGTGGTAGTCCAGTCCTGCTAAGCCACTATACTTCAGGTAAGTGTTCCTGTTTGCCTTTGTCTTTCCTTGTCTGTTTTTGTTGTACTGTAAAGTTTGTTGTCTTGTATTGCTGTCCATTCCACTATTGATGTTTGCTCTTTTGCTTTCTTCCCTAGCAGTTGATGTTGCCGGCCCGGCAGAAGCTGCGGAGCTCGAGGCGGCAGCCGAAGGGAATGAGGAACAAAGCTGCAGTGGTACAGTAGCTGGTAAATTGTTAACTAGGGTGCGCTCGGAGTTCAAATGCAGCGTTGTGCTAGGACGGATGTTCTAACCTTGTCTTTCTTCTTCTTCACAGGGTCTGAGTTCGTGGATGCGGAGTGCGGTGCTGCGGCTTCGGGATCAAGATCACTGGATGTCAGGAGATGAGTCTGCAGATGAAGCGATGAAGCACCTGTTTCCTGGAGGTAAGTAGACTGGTCCAAGCGGCGGTGAGCGTCACGTTGCACGCGAGTGCACATAACACGAGGCACCGGCCTTAAGGATGGAGCAGCCTATATAGCTGAGCTTCTGAAGCCACGCCCACCAGGTGCAGCCTGCCTGCCACACCTGATGAGTCAGCACATGAAGACCAGGCCTAGGAAGCCACACCCGATTAGTCAGCACATGAGGATGTTCTCTGGAATAAAGGCTTTCAGCTCCTGGAAAATTCTTGTAAAATAAAAGCACTCCTGCACTGAAATAAAGTAAAAGCACTCCTGCACTGAAATAGTGTTCCTGCTCACATCTCTATATGAGCCTGGCGCCAAAGGCACCAGGACGGAGTCCAGCCAGGGCCCCTGTGTTTATGGGTCCCAAAGGGACATAAGTGAGTCAAGTGACCCATTGCCCCCATCACTAGATGGTGTGGTTTTTGTGTTCTGGGGCCTGTGGCCATGACAAGATCACCCTTCACGTTACCATTTAACATTGTCAGATCCCATTCAGCCATAAAATCATCCCAAATATAGCCATTTTGTGTTTTCTTTTTTGGGGGAAAAGACAATAGTTTTGTATTCATGCATTGCATGTTCAAATCACACAGGAGTGTCAATTCATCGGACAGAAATTGAGAAACAACAACCTGTTACACTCACCTGGTTCCCACAGAGGCGTCGATTGGACCCGGAAAGCTGCGGTCTCCACCAACGTGATGCGTAGTGCCCAGAAGACTGTCTGGACTGGCCCGCCTAATCTCGTCTGCTTGATCCGTAGAAGTATTCTCCTGCAAGTGGAGAAAGGGATTTAGCCACCCGTGGGTATGAGTGATAGCTCCCTCCCACTGTTCTCGTTCTCCCTTCTTGTCACCTCCGATATCCTCTTTTAGGAACCTCACCTTATGTATTTAAATGATGAGCTCTCCATCCTGCGTGGATTGCAGGGGCGCGTTGATGCCAGTTACTTCATTGGTTTGAAGGCGTATGAGAGTTCCGGAGAGTATTGACTCTGAGGTTTCCTGGCAAAGTTCGGTAAGTATCAAGTTCATAGAGTTCAATATGTCCGATGATTCACTCTTGTCCCCCCTTCCTTCCTTGCCTTGCAACTAAGATCATGAGAAGATACCCCTCATGGCAGTTGGTGGCGCTCAGGTAAGAGTCTGTATTACCTGACGCCGTCCGGTAAATGTTGCCGGTGTTTAACATGTTGTTTTCTCTCCCTTTGCAGGTGCTGCACATGAAGATGTGGAGAGTAATAGAATAATGCCTCCGGTGGTAATCAGGTAAGTCTATGATGATAAGTGTTTTATTTGTTGGTTTTCTCGGCTCACCTTGTTGTTTTCTTTTGTCCCTCAGATGCCAGTGTTCGGTGAAGCAATGATGGAGGCAGTACCGAATCGAAAGATGCTGCGAGGACTGGTGAGTATGGCACAGCGCTGCAGCTGGAGATGCGACGCGTACAGAAATGATGTTCTTTCCAGGTCCGGAGGCGAGATGGAATCCGAAATCAGGTGAGGAATTCGAAATAGTTCGTTTTCTAATCTTGTCCTTTTCTTTCCTCATGGTTTTAGGAGCTCCGGATTCGAGGCGGGCGTGGCAGAAGACTGGATGCAGACTGCAGGCACGGTGAGCGTTACGCTGCTGGATGCAGAATAACGCGAAGCGTGTGCTGTTGTTCGGGTGTGGTTTAAATAGCCTCCAAAGTAGTTCCAGGTAAGAGGTTCCCTAGAACCACGCCCAAGTAAAAAGTTGTCCCAGTAGAAAAATAGTTCCATCCAGGCCTCACATTGGCTTGGACTCACTAGCAGCATGGTCTGCATCAGGTAAGTAAAGTCTATGAGCCTTGTGCCTATGGCGCCAGGACTGATTTCCATGATGAGCCTGGCGCCTAAGGCACCAGGACTGAACCCAAACAGCCCCCAGCCGGGGCTGTTGGGGTTTTAATAAGTATCTGGATGCCTGCTCCCGGAGCTGATGGGCTTGTGTCATGATGCCCGCTCCCGGGGAGTCGGTTCAAGCCCTGTGTCCCCGAAAGCGGACATCCAGTCCCCAAGGAAGGACCCATCAACCCCATATAGGGGCCCTTTGGACAGTGTCCTGGCGTCTATGGCGCCAGGCTCATAAAAAACATCAGTCCTGGCGCCAGGCTCATTATGGGAGTGCTTGGGTGCACTTACCTGATGCAGACCATGCTGCAGGATCCCGGCCTCCTTGAGGCCTGAAAGGAACTACTTTACCTGTGGGACTAATTAACCATCCGGGCGTGGTCGGGGAAGGATACATACCTGATTGGAGGAAGGATACATACCTGGAACTTCTTCCAAGGCTATTTAAACCCCACCCGAACAGCCACACGTGCTTCGCGTTGTTCTGCATCTAGCAGCTGGACGCTCACCGTGTCTGCTCCTGCATCCTGACTTCTGCCACGCCTGCCAGCATCCTGGATCACCTGCAAAGGAAGAGAAGAGGAGAACAGAAGAAGGAAAAGTCCTTACCTGCTAAAACCGCATCCCGGAGACATCTCGCTGGCAATCCTGAAAAGGAAGACTTTTAATTAAAAGCTCATCGCGTCGATCGCTGCAGCGCCGCATTCCACTCACCTTTACTGGGCGCCTCCATGTTCAGCAGCGATCATCCGGATTCGCAGTCACGCCCCAGCGCCTAGGGAGAAAAAGACCAGAACAAAAGGTGAGAGAGAGAAGGGAATAAGGAAAGCTAAATCTCCATGTTAAGACTTACCTGTTGATTCATTCCCTCTTCATTTCGGGTCCGCGCCGCATCCTGGCATTTCCGGACCCCGGCCCCTAAGGGGAAAAAGAGACATCAGCGTTAATGAGCGAATGAAAAGACATTACCAAAACACGCTCATTAAAGACTTACCTGATTTCTACAAGGATTTCACCTCTCATCTCGGGTCGGTGCCTGTTCCCCGGCATTCCGTACCCCGGCCCCTATGGGGAAAAAGACACTAGCATTAGTACATTAATGCATGGACACAAGGGCAACCTCTTATCAAAAAACGTACCTGGAAGCCAAGCAAATTTGGTTCTCACCAATCCGAAAATCCAGTGAAGTAACTGGATACCAACGCGCCCCTGCATCAGAAGCAGGATGGAGAGCTCGTCCTTCCAGACCCTAAGGTGAGACGCTACGAGAAATCACAGAATGGTTTCGAGGAGGGTGAGAGGGGAAAGTGGGAAGCCGATTGCATTACCCCGCAGACAGTTAATCCCCTATTTTCGCCTACAGAAGGATACTTCTGCGAGCCAGAGCCAGATTTGGGGGCCCGGTCCAGTCCGTTTTACAAACCCTGCGTATCACCTTAGAAGAGGTCACAGCAGCGCGAACCAGGCCAGCGCCTCCGTGGGAGTCAGGTGAGCGTAACAGCTTGGTCCTGATGCCCGGAGGTAGGCATCATGACACAACCACCAATAAATCAGTCAGAGACTGTAAAAAGTTTGTCAAAGAAATAACCATTGGGTTCCAATATATTATTATCACGACCCATTATGAGATATTCCTGTTTTCTCTAATCTGCACTCTTACCACCAAGGAGCCCTGGACTGTATTTGATATCAGAGTACACTCATAGAAAAAAACCTCTCTTCTACGCCAATAGCAAACCTCCACTTGGGCGTCCACACCCTCTATATTCAGTAAGTTGTTAAAAGACAAAAAAGCCCTCAATGCCCAATGCCTCAATGAGCCAAGTTTCTTGTAATGAGATCAAATCAAAATTCTGAAAAATTAAACGTCTCTAAGTATCTTTAGAAAAAGAGTTATACCCTCTTGAATTCCCGGAGAGGCACCTTAGCTCCTGTTTGGCTAGAGCTTCTGTTCAGGTGTTCAGGCAGACCCATTTTCTGAAACACTTGTGCTATGATTTCGGGCACCATTTCCCATAGATTCAGTGAACCCCCCAGACAAGAGGACTCATTCAAAATGTTTGGGTTTTTCTCCGCAAAGCCCCTATTTGAAGCATTTATATCAATAATGGGCGGGTTTCTTTTTTTTTTTTCAATACGTTTTTATTAAGGCTTTTCAGAGAACAAAAACAAACAAACAATGCCCCATTGCCCAACGACCCCCCCTAATGCCCCCACCCCATCTCCCCCCGATCCAAAGGGTCCTTTGAAAGCTCTTAAACATATATAAACAAAATAGTAACACGTTGCATGATTGACCGGCCGGGCTAGTTAACTAGTTCGTTGAGCTACTTTCTTAAGACACCTTCTTGGGAGAATCGCTGCGATAGTGTTCACAAGTCTGACTCATCCTGGGGGCTAATTATGCCCAGTAGCTCCATGGCCTTGGGGCACCAGGCTCGGCGGGCTCCCATTCTTAGGTATGTTAGTAAGTTGGAAAAAGTCTGAGATGAACCGCAAATGGTCCCCTTGGATTGAGTAGGTGAGCCACTCCAGCACCACCAACAACCAGATTTTAGCACTCTATTCATGTTCTAGCGGTGGGGACTTTGATTTCCACTTTCGGGCCAGGACCTGGGATGCTGACAGCATCATAATCACACAGAGCTTGCGGTTCGCCTTGTTAGCGAGGGATGCCAGAGTCCTGTTAAGGTCCAGTATGTCAAGCCCTCTATTTTGACCCAGCCTGACTCCCAACACCTGGGGGACCGCCTGCTGAACCTGAGTCCAGAACTGGTCAATTTATGGACACTTCCACCAAATATGAGCCCAGGAGCCCACTGCACCGCACTCCCTACAGCACCACCTTGAGACATTAGGGTATATTTTATTTAGCTTGACTGGAGTTAGGTGCCGCCGTAGCATCAGTTTCAGCCACATCTCCCGGATCTGGACTTATCTTGTGAGTTTCGGCATCTGAGACCACAGCCTCACCCATGCCTGTTCCTCTATGGCCGCCCCCACGTCCTGCTTCCATTTAACCATATCATTTCTGGGTGGCAGGGTTTCCCCCATTTTGATAAATTTATAAATGGAAGCCAAAACACCCTTGTCGCCCGTGTCCGTGTCTAGGTACTTTTCAAACATGGTTAGAGGACGAGACCCCCCCTGCCTAACCTCTGGCTGGGAAACCCAATGCCTAATCTGGAGGTAAGAAAACCTCTGCTTCTCCCTTATACTGAAGTCTTTCTTGCACTGCTCAAAATGTTTAAGTTCAACTCCAACCAACATGTCCCGCACCATCCAGCAACCCCCTTGGAAACACGGGTCGAAAGCCCACGCATTGGTAATTGCTGGGGTAAATTGTGGATTACCATGCAGGGGAGTATACGGAGAAGGGAAAGAGGTAGTGTTCGCCCTTTTCACAGCTTGGTCCCAAGCCTCCCCTGTAGTCGCTTTTATAACACTGCAGTACATTTGGGAAGGTCTGTCCGGCCTTGGCAACCACAGAACCACCTCTAAATTCCCTTCCGCCACCGCCCTATCCTTCGGTCTCCACACTTTGCCTCTGTCATTCATTTGCCAGTCCCTGATAACACGGATCTGGGCCGCCAGATAGTAAACTCTAAAGTCCGGCAACCCCACCCCCCTGTCTGGGAGCGCTTTCATGAGGGAAGCTGACACCCTCGGGCGTTTACCCTTCCAGCCAAAACAATTTACTAGTCTCTGCATGGCCTTGAAGAAGGTTGTCGGGACTGGCACAGGGAGCGCTGAAAAATGATATAGGAGCAGGGGCAAGATCGTCATCTTCAAGGCATTAATTCGACCCAGCCAAGAAATCTCGAGGGGTCCCCAGTCCACCAATTTGGATTTAATCTTCTGAAGAAGCAGAGGGTAATTTGCCTTGTAGAGGTCCCCAATGACCTTAGTCAATTGAATACCCAGATACTTTAGCGAAGTGTCGACCCATCTGTACCTATAGGCCCTCTTGAGGTCTTGCTCGGCTCTGGATGTCAGAGAGAGAGGTAACACTTTGGATTTGTGAACGTTGATTTTTAGCCCTGCCACCTGGCCAAACTTATCCAGTTCCCTAGCTACTGCCCGCAAGGAGGTGACCGGGTGAGTCAGCGACAGAATCATGTCATCAGCGAAGGCCGCCACCTTGTGGACATGACCCCCGAACAGGACCCCCTCTATATCTTCGCCGCTTTTACTGCCGCGAGGAATGGTTCTAGGTGAAGCGCATAGAGGAGGGGTGACATTGGGCATCCCTGTTTTGTGCCTCTTCCTACCTGCACCGGGGCTGAGATTTGGCCATTTATTGCTAGTCGAATTAATGGATTCTGGTAATTCGCCCCAACTCGGGTGATAAATCCTGGGCCAAAACCCATCTTGCTCATAGCAGTAAACAGATATCCCAACTCGACCCGATCAAATGCCTTCTCAGCATCGATCGCCAACAGTAGGGCCGGGATATTTCTTCTCTGTGCCTTTTTGATCAGGTGGGCCAATCTTCTGATATTATCAGATGTTTGCCTGCCACTAATAAAACCCGACTGACCGTGGTGAATTAATTTAGGAAGGATTGCCTCAAGGCGATTGGCGAAAACATGTGAATTTTTGCATCCACATTTATTAAAGCTATTGGGCAGTAGGACCCACAGTCGGTCTGGTCTTTGCCCTGCTTGTGAATCAGGATCACTTTGGCTTCGTTCATAGAGTTGGGGAGTACCCCGGTGGACCCTATACAATTAAATAATTTGGTAAGGATGGGAATTAAGATTTCCTTATGTGTCTTGTAGAATTTAGATACAAACCCATCCGGGCCAGGGGCTTTACTGGAGGGTAGGTTATTAATTACCCTTCTAACCTCGTCGGTAGTAATGTCGACCTCCAGAGCCTCCCTTTCATCCTGTGAGATCTGTCGACCGACTGTTTCATTTAGCTAGGCCTCCTGATCCGCGGATGTAGGGTCGCCAGACCTATAGAGGTCAGCATAGAATTTGTGAAATTCCCCTTCTATATCCGAGTTCTTAGTGTAGAGGACCCCACCCTCCCCTTTTATTTTCAAGATTGTCTTGTCACCTGCCTCTTTCCTTAGCTTTCTGGCCAGAAGGTGATCCATTTTGTTAGCTTTAATATAGTACCTTTGACGCAGCCAGAGTAGATTCCGCTCGACCGCCCTATATTCTATTTTGGTTGCTGCTGACATTTTACTGCCCATACAGACCATGATGTCTTTGAGTCTGGCTTCTAGCTGTTGTTCCTCCAATCTCAACTCCCTTCTGGCCCTGATAACTATAATCCTCCCTCTGATTGTCGCCTTGAGGGCATCCCACCAAAGTTGTGGGGCGGTATCGTCCCAGTTGTTGTGGTTGGCATATTCTATTACTTCCCCCTCTAATTCTTTAACAAGAGTTGGTTCTTTGAATAGCGATAGCGGATATCTCCATTTCCATAACCCTGGGGGTTCCTTTGGTCTAGCTATCGAAAGGGTAAGTGGAGCATGGTCTGCCAGGGCGATTGCCCCCAAGTCCAAGGCCATGGCTCTCCCCAGCAGAGGTTTTGAAAGCCAAATGTAATCGATACGTGAGTGTGACCTGTGTGCGTGAGAATAGAAGGTGTCGCCCTCCTCAACGCTGTGGAGTTCCCGCCACGCATCCACCAAGGCCAAATCCTGCATCTTCTTGATCAGGTCCCCGGATGGTCCCCCCTACGCGTTCCATGAGGTAGATCTTCTGTCCTTCGAGGGGTCCCAGGCTAAATTAAAGTCTCCCGTAAGCAGGATATTAGCCTTGGCAAAATTCCCTAGCCGGGTAAGAATATTTTGTATAAAGGAGTCCTGAACCTGATTGGATGCATACAGTGTAACTACCGTGAAGGACTCAGCCCTCCCCTCCAGGATCACCGCCAGGTACCTCCCCTGACTGTCCTTCTGCATGTCCCTAATGGCCAGGTCGAGTCCATCCTTCAGCGTAACCAACACTCCCCCCTTTTTGCTTGCTTGTGTGGCCTGAAGCACTCTCGAGTACCCCCGGAATTTTATCCTGTGAGTGTCTTTAGTATGGACATGGGTCTCCTCCAGGGTTACTACATGGGGTTGTTCCCTCCCAAGAAACCTCTCCACCTTCTTCCTTTTAATTGGTGAGTTATGCCCATTCACATTTAATGAAAGCAACTTTAAAGGTTCCATGCTAGCCATCTGAAGAGCTAGTGAGGCTCCGTTTTAGCCCAACGTGCGGCCATCGCCCCCCGGTCAACTGGTCCTAAACTTGGGATTCTATTCTGTGACCCACTGGCCGAGCCTCCACCACTTGGACCTTGGATCCTCCCTCCCCCTCCAGCCTCCCAACCCCCTCCCGCCCCTTCCAGGCGAATCCGGCTGGCACCACGCCCCCCTTGTATTATCCAACCGAGAGCCGGACTCAATAACTGACCCAGAAACACCCCACGCAGGATTTCCCAATCCGTTCCAAGACCCCAGGCCTTCCCCCCTCTCTGCTGCTCACTACTGCCTCTAATGAACCTCCTGCACCCAATTACACTACGTCTGTGGCTGGCGCCCTCCTCGGACTCAGACTTCGGCCACAAGCCTCTCCCTAGATCCTCAAGATCTGCTTGGGGGACTGCTCGCTGTCGCCAGGGATTCCACATCAGGGTTGTTGATAGCTTTCCTGGGTGCGAGGCCCCCCCGCTCTTCCTTGCTCGCTTGGGCCTGACCGCAGACCATTCCCATGGTTTGCGACCTACTGCATGTGTCCCCGCCACCTCCGGGGGGTCTGGGGTCTGTTCCTCCAAGCCCAACAGGGCCATCCCCTGGTCGCAAGTTGTGATCTTGCGGCGGGAGCCCTGCCAAACAAAGGTCAGACCGAATGGGTGGGACCATCTGTAGCGGATTTGCTGAGAACGGAAATATGACAATACTGGGCCCATCCGTGGCCATTGTAGGTAATGCTCGTGGCTCTTCTAGCCTTTTCTAGAACCTTCTCCTTTACTGCATACTTGTGAAAAGCCACCAAACCGTCCCGCGGCCTTGATCCTTGCTCCTATCTTGGCGGGCCCACCCTGTGAACTCTGTCGAATTGCATCTCTGAGTCAGAGTCCGAACTTAGTAGATCTGCAAATATCCCTTTTAGTGTTCAGGACAGGTCTTGATCTTGAACGTCCTCGGGTAGGGATTTAACTCTAATATTTGCCCTTCTTGACCTGTTCACCAAATCCTCAGCCTACAGCTCCAGGTTTTGTGTGGCCACAGCCAGGGTTTCCAGCAAATTGTCGACATTCCTAGCGTCCTCTGTCAATTCTTGGATGGCCCGCTCATTAATGTCCACTCTCTCTTCCACCTTGTTGATGTCCCTTTTGATTTCTCTTAAGCCTTCCGCCAGGTCTTCTCGCAACTTGTCCATTTGCTTCTGACCTGCTGCTGTGATCTTCTCGACCAGCTCCCCCATGAACTGCGATAACATTGCCTGAGAGACCGGCCTATCTTGTTCGTCCCGGGAGACTGGTGCCTCATTATCCTACGAGGGGTGTCCCTTGCGTCTCGGAATCTTTTGCCAAGTATTTCATGAGGGAGCCGTCCATCCCTTTTCTGGGGGCTTTCCCTGGAGCAGACATGTCTTTTGCCTTGTTTCTTGACATCTCAATGTGGAGAGCTTAGAAGTGGTGGTAGCTGGGTTGTAGGAGGACCATTCAACTGGTGGAGCGTCTTCCGCTGAGGTGGGGAAAACCACCCCCCGCCACGAAGGGGCACCCCGGCCCGCAGGGCAGCTGTCAGACCACTAATCGGGGGGCCAGGGCTCTCTCACACTGTTTTACTGGCTACTGCTTCCTTCCCGTGAAGTTCTGATGTTTGGGGCAGTCAGAGCCTCGCAGCGAGCGCTCCGCCAAGTCCGCCAGGAGCCTGGGTCGCCGACTCTTCCACCCCCACTGGGTGTCCCCCAGATCTCCAGGCCGGAGCAGAGGGCCTCTCTGGGATTCCAAGGCCAGCCCCCGGGGAGCTAGGCCAATCTATGGCCCCGGACGGCGCTCACCCCGAGTTGTCTCTCCCTGGGGCTGCGCCACTCGTACTGCGCACCCAGGGCCTGGACCGATTGGTGAAATAGGATACTGGACCAGATGCTTTGATTGTCCAATGGCAGCCTAGGGTTCAACATTAAAAGATAGGAATCTTGCGTCAGATTGTTTTGTTAGTTCCAGACTAGTCTTTGCAGTTTCTAGCCCTCCAGAAATCATCAGTTTTCAGACGTCCGATGTTTGCGAAACTCAGAATTCGGGTGGCAGCTCCAGTGATGCAGATGGTCTCCAAATACTATATCAAAGAAGATTAAAAGATGGTAAAAATGAAGAAAAGGAATTTGACGCTGCTGGGGAGAACGGGGACCTCTGCATTAGAGGTAAACACCACATCAATATGACCAACAGTTCCAATGGTTGGCAGTGCGATGATGTTCCAGTGACCGCAGCAGGCAAGCAGATTTCCCTTTAAAGACCACCCTTATAAAGTTTGTTGTATCAGTGTATCGGAGTCAAGGGGTTGATGGGGCAAGTGAGTTGGTTGGCACCCTTGAGCTAAGATAACTCTCCCGTACTGCAGGAGGCTACAGTGTCTGCAGACACTGGCAAAGCTTCACCGCCAGGAATAGTTTATAGCGGGATGAAAAACCAGCAAAGCTTCCAGACAGTCCTTCCAGGGTCGAGGTGTCCCTTTTTGTGCACCACGGACTTGTCCCAGTATTGAATTAGGTAATGGGGCGAACCTGTCCTCTTTCTGGGTACTGAAGAGGAACTCTGTCGTCATTCACAATGCTGCATTCTTTCAAGTGGTCCCGGCACCTTGACCGCCGTCAAGTAGGCTGCAGGGTTTGGGGGATTCCCACTCCCCAGGACACCAGCGGGTGGGGAGAACTACCGGCGGGGGCGCCTCCCCTGACCCCCACCGGGGCCTCCTCCTTACCTTCTGTGGGGGCGTACCCACCGATGGATGCTGCCTCTCCTGGGTGCCCCCCTCACCAGGGGTGCAGGGCAGACCGCACTCTCTCCTTTTCGGGCCACGGGGGGCTCCGCAGACCCAGCAGTGTTCCCCAGCCCGGGGGCTGCCGACTCGCCCACCGCACAGCTAACTCCCACCGCCGCACGGCTATCCCGGGGAGCGCCCCGCACGCCCGGCCTCAGTGCAGACATTCAGGGCCCGGCCCACTGCAGCGGAATCGACAGTGCTCCCGCGCCACGACCCGCTCTGCTTTCCCCAGGGCCGCCGCTGGGATCCAGACGGCTCTACCCGCTCCCGAGGTCCCGCTCCGCCCGACCCAGGTGCCAGGGAGGGCTGCAGCTGCTGCAGGCAGTGTGTTATTGTCTAGCAGGACAGGAGCCTGGGACGCGACGTCTTCAGCAGAGCGCGGCCATCTTGGAATCTCAATGGGCGAGTTTCTTGATATCATATATCCCCTTTTTTGCCATTCATCCTTAGATCCTAGCATTGTCTCAGAAGCAAGTCTTGATTTCATCAGAAGTTCATTGATGTTTGTATTCGGATAAGCCGGAAAGCCAACTCGATCTATATTAGTTGATGTCAAGTATTTCAACAAGTTCATTGATTTCATTTCTCCCAGTATAACTGGCCGATTAATAGGGTTTTGATGCTTGTTGCTTTCAGATTTGCATAAAAAGATCTTCAGGCTTGAAGCGTTACTGGGGCCATTAATTTCCGCTAGGGAGAAAGCTGAGGCCTTCAACATCACAGGTACCCATACAGGAAAGATGGACTTCAGATTTGTAGAATCACCTTTCTCCCTCTGTATCTTTTCATTAAAACCTTCGTCTATCAGCCTACTATTTTCCGTTAATTCATCTCATTTATCAGAATCAACTTCTTGCGGAATTTCTGAATCGCTTCCCACACTTTGCCCTTTAAGCCCTTGCAGCGCTTGAGAATTTTATTTCAGAAAAATTGGCGCAATTTTCATCAAGGTCAAATTGGATTTTGTTTTTTGTTTAGGAGGTAGGAAGATTGGCGCAATTTTCTTGGGAGGAACCAGAAAATCGGTTTAGCGGCTCACAGTCACTTTAATAATAACTGGAGTGACCTCCTCCATGTTCTTAGTTGTTTCCACCTCAGCAGAATTAGTTTTCTGATTTTTAGTATAGCCCGGCCTAGGGCTTTTCGAGTTCCGTTTTTCTGTTTGATCTGTTGATCCAGATAATTTTTTTTTCAAATTTCGAATAAAATGCTTACTATTCACAGGCTGATGCTCTATAGCCTTTTCCCTTCCAGGAAGCTTATTGTTTTGCGCTAATTTTAGCTCTTCCTCCATCCTTTTCCTCCTTTTTTTTGTTTTTACATTAGGTTTCTTTGTTACTTTATCCAAATTTTCATTCGATGAAATGGCTTCCTTAGTTATGTCATTATTTGGAGTCTGAGATGCTTCATCTTCAGCCAGTTGGGCGAGGCGCATGATTTCTTCCATAACAGAAGCTGATAGTGGCGTGTCTTCCCACTCACTATCCGTTCGCACAGACTCAGAGCTTTTTGGGAGAACAGCTCACCCAGGACTTTTCGGGGCCTGTTCCCATTTTTTGTTCATCATAAACAAGTTCCGCTTTAAATCCGCACCTTGGGTAAACAACATATCCAATTTGTCCAATTAGACTTCCTGTAAAGATTTAAAAAAATTAATTGATGTTTATTTCTCCTCGTTTACGACTGATTTTAATGCCACCATATTTAGATCAACTGATTCCATGTCCTTTGTCAGCTCCAACAAAATTCTTGAATGTTGTTCAACTTCCAATTTATTATTTTCAAAAACCTTCACCAAAGAGATCAATATAAATTTTAGGGGCCAATTATTTCCCACTATTGGTTATTTGATTTAAGTCTTTTTCCAAGTGGCCAGTTTCACCCACGGAATGTTGCTGTGCCGTAATATTTTCTTCCTTTAAGGCTGGCCACAATTCCGATACAGGATTTAGCTCGTAGGAAAGGTCGATATGAGGAACATAAGAGGCATCTTCAGCATTCCTAGTTGTGGAATGCAAACTTTGAGAGCTCTGGTTATTTATTATAGCCAATGGCCGCTGACAGTCTGGAATTTCTTCTGTTGAAAAAGGACTGAGATCTTTTGTTAGGGCAGAAGAGGGTATGTGAAAATGATCTTCATTCGTATTTTTGATAGTGACAGCAGTAACCGTGTAATTCAAATTTGACATTAATAGGGTTTTTGCTGCCAAGTTCATCAGAGTGAATTGAGTTGTATCTTTCACATTATTTATCATTGGGGCACACAATCCTGAGCTTGTGGTGACTTGAGTATCAGAGGGAAAGGTACTCTTCAGTGCTAGGAATCTGCCCCAAGCCGTTTTGTAGGGGTGAAAATATAGCTTTCCAGACATATCTAGCAGATCCACAGAGGCGGGATTTTAGGGAAGCTCAGATTGTGCCACTTTATCCCCCATTAGGCCGCTTCGCAAATTATACGTTTTTGACATTGCCCCTTGCACCTCAAAGTCAGACAGAATAAAAGCTACAGTTGAAGGCGAGGTTATAGGTAAGCAATTAGATACAAAACAGCCGATCAAGTCAAAGGTATGTAACCTGCAGTCCTCAATCAGCTTTTCAATATGAAACCAGTACCGCCAGCCCCAAACAGGAGTCAGCTTACTTTAATAGGTCCTCACCTCCTGGCCTCCCCGCCGACCACCGCCACACACTTTCGCCTCGCTTCTGCTCAGAGCGGATGTTTTATAGAGTGGGCGAGTGCTTCGGTGTTAAAGGTGCCACTCCCAATTTGGCTCACAATAGTCAAAGGTTGCAACGTGATGAGGGTCGTAGCAATTAGTTAAGCACCACTCGTTCCAGGAAAGTATCAGCAGGTAAAGCACAAAACGAAACGCAGCGTCGCCAAACACTTTCGCCTCACTTCCGCATTGTCAACACTGTTGCCAATTGAAAATTTGCCATTTTCTTTAACCTCTATGTCGTCTTCTGAAGAGGAGATTTCTAAACCCTCAGATTAAAAAAAAAATGCATATGATTTACGCCACCCATTTCAAATATTTAAGTTCCTCCAACAATGGGAGCACAAACAGATGGCTCAACCAACACTGCCAGAAAGACTATCATCTGAAAACAAATAAGCTCAATGGATCCCCTAGCAAAGCAATGCCTTCAATCGTAGGAGTTTTTCTGCATGTACACAAAAACTGCTCTGTTGGAAAGGAGAAGGGAAGCACGTGAAAGTGAGCACCCTTGTTGAATCCCTATTCCCACTTCACGTTTAACCCTACTCATTAGCACTTTCTGTTCAGACATATCAAAAAGAATAATGTTTACGCCAGCGAAACATTCAATAAAAGCTTCTTTCAAAAACCCAGGCTATATGGTCAAAAGCTATTTCAGGATATAATGCAAGGAGGATGTTCGCCAGTGCGTAGTCACCAACATAAGATTGGCTATCAAAAGGAATAACAACTGTCGAGAGTTTGGAGGATAAATCGCAACAAATGTATGTAATATTCTACCTGCACCCTCCCCCAATCTTGACATAGCTTCCCTTTAGGTCAGCACTAAAGTCTGTGCAACTGAATGGGACTTGCTTACTAACCAGAATGGCTAGTTGCCTGTTTATAGACTTTGAGGTGAGATATTGGTACAGTAAAATATTGCTCTGGAAACACCCTACGCGTTGCTTAAATTGGCCTTTTTTTTAGATAGTTTAAATGCATTTCCTCAGGACCAGAACTCTTATTGGGAGAGATCAAGCCTTTCACATTAAAAAGTAAGAACTCTGACTATATCTGATCCAATGATTTGAGACTGTGAAACGCCACCTGTGTACACAAACCCCTAAATCACTGCAATAATCTACACCTTGTATCCATTACCCTCGCACGCTTCTTTAAAAAATGACGTGATTAATGACTTCCAAGTCTTCACAGTATTTTACAGAACATCCCTGTTGTTTATTGCCTGCTTAGGCAAGAAGGAAGGCTGTGATGTTGTGTGTAGTGTTGTCCAGTGAATGATAGCATGCATGGGTGAGGGTTCTAGCCCAGGCAGTTAGGAATCATCCTGCCTGGGTGATGGGAGCCAGTGTTTGTCCTACTCCATGTATCTTACTTATAGCCATGTTTGTTTATTGATTTGTAATGCGCGCCGAACCCATAGGTATCTGGGTGCAGAAATTCACAAGAAAGCATGTATACCTTAAGCTTATGTTACAGTCAGCAATAAAGGTAACAAGATACAGAAATTGACAAATCCAGGATACATAGTGAGGATACAAGTCATAGTGCATTACAAAAAAGCGATAAGAGATAGGGTAGCATAATATGTGTGTAACAAATATAAGGCTACAGTAAAGGTAAGTATAGAGGCAGGGGGAAAGTGCCTGGTAGGAATGAGAATCGTGCACCTCAGGAGGCTGCTATTTCAGTCATGGTAAGCAGTGATGGTCGTGGGAGGGGGACAAGTGAAGTGTCTTTGGCGACAAGCCAGTTAATAGTGTTGCGCCTGAAGTGTGGGAAGGGTTGATCCACTCTCAGTGACAGAGGGAGGTCGTTCCACAGTTGTGTCAACAGGACAGGGAAGCTACTACCTCCTGCCTTTTTTTATTTGAATCTCGGCACGATCAGTTTGGCAGAGTTGGCTGTTCTGGTGGGTCGAGAGTTAGCTTTCTTGATAATTTTGTCAGATAGGTAACGTGGGCCCGCACTGTTCAGACATTTCTGGGTAAGGGAGAGAGTTTTAAGGGTGATTTTATCATTGGTAGAGAGCCATTTGTTCTGTCTTCTTACATGTGAAGTGTGCCCTCTTCGAGCAATCCCACAAGCAGATCGCCACGCATTGTTTTGTAAAATCTGGATTTTCTTGATGACACCCTTATTGGCACCTAAATAAAGTGCATTGCAGTAATCCAGTTTTGACAAAACAAGGGCCCTTGCCAGAATCAAGCAGATATTTTTGGAGAGAAAGCGTTTACATGCTCTAATCAGTTTACAGGTGTAAGCTGTAGAGGAAGATATGGGGCTTACTTGTTTGTTTAGAGAGAAAGTTGAGTCGAGGTGGAAACCTAGTGTCTTGACCTCCTTTGCCACCTGGATAATATTTCCATCAATATTGAATGGGGAATAAAATGGGTCAAGTTTGCTTAAGTTGGCTGTCCACTCAAGTATGAGAAGCTCCGTTTTATCATCATTCAGGCATAGGCCATGGGCCGCCATCCATGCCTGAATGATTAGATACATTTTGTTCACCAGAGCCAAGTCCACGCTGTAGTCGCCATTGAGTGGAATGAGGATCTGGGTGTCATCTGCATAGTTAGTGTAGGTGACACCCAGATGGTCCAGCTTATCGAACAGAGGTTTCGTAAAGACATTATACAGTGTGGGCGAGACACATGAGCCTTGTGGCACACCACAGGTAATGGGAATGGAGTTAGCAGCGTCAGTGGTGGAGAAGACTCTCATAGTCCTGTTATTCAAGAAGGATGTAATCCATGTGATAGCATCCTTAGAGAAGAGGGCAGCGCTAGCCAGATGACACAGTACATTGTGGTTGACCAGGTCAAAGGCGGCCGACAGGATAAGGAAAAGTAAGAGGGCTGTATTTCCAGAGTCTTTAAGGGTGTCAATTTGGGTCTTAAGGTCTAATAGGGCTGTTTCTGTGCCATGTTGTGGCCTGAAACCTGATTGGCGGACGCCTAGTAGGTGGTTAGACTCAAGGTGTTTCTGAATCTGGATGTATCTACTATTTTGAGGAGAAACTGTACAGTGGTGATGGAGCAGTAATTGGTGGGTATAGTAGGGTCCAGGGATTGCTTTTTTAGAAGGGGAAGTACTCATGATTCTTTTAAATTCCTAGGGGCAGTCCCTGATGAAAAAGAGGCATTGATTAATTTAGCTATGAATGGGGATAGGTCTCTGGGGGCATCTTTGATAAGTTGGGCAGGGTAGCTATCTCCCTTTCCATTGGAAGGTTTGAGTGAGATGATAGTTTTTTCAACCTCTATAATGGAGACTTTAAAGAGAATGTGAAACTTTGAGCAGATTCATTAGCACGCTCTGGGGGGGACAACATTGTTGTCAGCGGTGGATAAGGATGTTTTTTTGTTTTCAATCTTTTTCTGTAAAAGGGAGATTTTGTTGGAGAGGGCATTTTGGATGCAAGTACACCAATGTTTGTCTTTTATGCAGTGCAATGGGTGCTTCTAGTTCTCTTAGGATTGTGAAAAGTTCCTTTGAACTAGAGCTGGCTTGCTGAATCCTGTTGTTGTAGGTTTCTTGTTTAGATAGCATTTCTTTTTTATAGTGTGCAATACAGTTGACCAGGTTTGTTTTGTTATCTGCTGTAGGGAGGAGTCTCCAAGTGGATACTAGCTTCCTTTTTTCTGCTCTTATTGATTTAAGGTGAGGCGTGAACCAAGAGTTCAGGTGTGCTCTTGGTTTACTTTTACGCAGTTTGAGGGCCGCTACTGTATCCAGTGCATTTGTCATAGCAGAGTTACATGCTTTAACTAAGGTATCAGGGTCGGAGTATTCTGGTAAAGCATTAAGGGCAGGGATCATAATCGGTAGTATCCTGTCTACTGTGATATTCGTTTTGTTACGGGTGGGGATGGGGGGCCCATTGTGTTAAGTTTTGTACTGAGAATATTGCTTGAGAGAGAGAAGGTTAAGAGGAAATGTTCTGTCTACGTTTGAGGTCTTATGGATAAGATAGTTGCGTTACAATTTAGGTCAGCCACACAATCATGTAACTTGCTTGTAAAGTACCTTGAGAACCTGGTAATAAACCTTACAAGTAAACCTAAGAAGGCTGAAGGTCACTTTGTAACAATCCCTAACCCAATAGGTAGCATTTAGCCATTTGTTCACACAAGTGTAAATCCACAGTGTCAGGAAATCACCCTGCAAAGAAAAGAAACACACTCCTGTGCCTGTTCATATTTTATTCTTAGCATGATTGCCATTGCCTCAGAATATTTCATTATTTAAACAATATTGTAGGATTTTATGATGAACCCTTTCCTGAAGCAGAGCAGAACCAGGACACCTGGCTTTCTCACCAAACACCCTCATGGTCAATTAAACAATGTTGATAACATCGCCAAACACAAATCGATCACCTGCACATCTACAGCAACAGGATATAATGTTTGTCGTTCTTCTGTCCTAAACATCCTATCACAACCTACCCTCCTTGTTTCACCACAGATGGTCTGCCTATGACAAGCTAATGATCCAGGAAATTGTTGGGCCTCTTAACTGGTACCTGTAGGATTTCAATTTACAAGATTGTTATTTCCTTTAGTGCGGTCACGTGGTGCTGAAGAGGTCAGAAAGCAACCCTGAAAGGGAATGTTAATTTGATACATTAATATTTGTTCAATCAATTTCACAGCAATTTGGTTCAACATGCTTCAAAAGACGAAAAATATTTTAACATTCTGCAGGAGAATCCCTGTGTCCAGAGCAGGTCTTACATGGACATCATAAGCAAGTGGAAAAAGGAAGGGATGCCAAGCATCAGGAGAAGAAAACACAGGGGGAGATACATCCTTTGAACAGTTGAAATACTACACAGGAGGAAACAAATCAATGGGCAGGGGGCAGCCTTCATGTATTGGTTAAAAGCTGGGCAGGTTCACACACAACCACATCAGGAGCAGAGGTTTAGAAAGGGGAGGTCAGAACAGATGACTCAGAGATGAAGAACACCTGCAGAGTGAACAGGATCACAGCAACACGAAACAGAATGATTGCATCCAGAGGAACGTCTGGATACCAGGCCTGATAAACGTATACAGGTGCTTTGTGTTACCCTTGCGGAAAGGAAGAAAGGTCCTTTTATTCATGCCGGCTGACACAAGCAACAAAAAAACGAAAGCAGAAGTCAGCCATCTTGAATGAGGCTAATCTCTTTGCAAAATGTGAAAGTTACAAGCCTGTATACAGGAAGAAAAGGCATTGACAGCACCCGAGATTCAGGGAAGCAGGGGTGACACAGATGACAGGACACGAGTCTCTATGCCCAGTAATTAATGAATGTTTGCGTGTCGCACATGTTCTGTCACAAGGTCTGTAACGTTTCTAATCAAAGAAAAAGTATGGATGATCTCATCAAAATATGTTGTCACAAATCTGTTGTACCACAAATTCTGCCTCCCCATGGAAAAATGCCAGAAATGCTGGTGACTGAACTTCTGGGAAACTTGTTGGAAATGTAGGGCTTCAAAGGCAAATTATGACAAATTGGGACACACAACCAATGGGTTTACCTCTTAATTATTGGAAAAGGCCCAAAATATTTTGGCGAGATTGGATGGCACCAAATGTTACAGGTGTTGTGGAGGTTAATTGATTGTATTTACTCCCGTTGCACAGTACTGCATTATGATATTGAATAGATATTGCAAACTGGCATGTTTAAAAACTGTTTCTTGATCATGCGAGCCAAAGACTGTAGATTGCAACCAACATGTCTTTGCAATGAAGGCCTCTTGCCTAACTTGTTGGCATGCTCGCCTTCACATCTCTTGCTTCTGACAGGTCTCCCTTCTTGCATATGCAAGCGTGTTTTAGGCTCTCCCTTTCTTAAGAAAAGTGGCACTAGTGGGCAGAAGTTGCCATATTGCAAGCACTCTCACCTGCTTGAAAGCATGAGTGAATCTTTAAGGAGTATATTCACCTTAACTAACTGAATTACGACAGGTTGACCTCTCTGATAAAACTAGCTAACATGAAAGAACGCAGGTGGTGTCAAAGGCTTTGTTCTCTGCAAGAGGAGTTCAGTATGCAAACTTAACCTATTCGGACCACCCCTTTGATTGGAGAGCATGTGTTCCATTGGGTATAAAAACAGAGCCCCTAGGTAAGGGGGAACTTGAATCTGGGTCTTGTTTTGCTGCTGGTCTGTCCTTTTGTTGCTTTTTACTAATAAACTGTTCCGTAATCCACCAGAATCATGAGTGGTAATTTTTTCTGCCAGAAGATTGGTGCCGTGACTCGGATTCCCGCTACTCTGCGACAAGGTCGAAGGGCTGCCGGGCGCACTTCCCGGTGATTCCCGTGGGCCCAGGAGAGACTATTTCTTCAGAGGAGACAGCTGCCCAGAGACTCGAGGAGGGAAAACAGAGCGTTGTGACTGAAAGAGTGGACACGAAAACTGTGGGTCGGTGAACACAGCTAATTGTGTCAACGTATTGTTATGTCCTGTATTGCGTTGTCTGAAATGGGTTGGGGTCAGTGTTCGTCTTTAAAAACTGAAGTCTGAAACCTGTTGCGATTATATGAGGATACAGGAGGGAAAGCAACCGGTCTATAGGACTGCTTATTTGAATAGTGGAAAAGTAAGAGCGGTTGGCCACTGAAATTTAGAAGCAGCGCATCCATGCTCCCCACTGATATAAGACAACATTAAACTGTTGTGCAGGTCAGGGTAGTGTAGTATCGATTATGGATTAGGAATAATGTGTTCTGTATAAGTGAGAAGAAAATATTTTGGATGAGAGCCCTATGATTGTTTTGTCTTAACCGGTACCTTGAAATCCTAAATGTGCGACTCAATTGCAACCCCACCTTATATTTAATACTCTTCTCTATCCTAGTACGGGAGCTGTAATAGGCTTTGTTTCTACCGATTATGTGTCTTGTCTTTGACCCTTACCTACCCATGTTTCTCAAAAGTTGAATACCGCTCTGCATTGTGGGTAGATCAATGGGAGATCTAGGCTGTGAACCCGCAGTCATCTGAATCTAGCCAACACCTGTGGATGTTCCGGAAATGTCTGTAACGAGGAGGAACAGAGGCTGGGTGCGATTCTTGAGTCTCTGAGTAGACGTAGCAGAGCAGTTAAGCTAATGGGCCGTACCCACGTTGCCAGCCACAGGACTAGATAGCGTCCCGAAGCAGACAGAGTTAGGAACGGGCCAGGATCTGTAATAAGCTATACTTTGTCTTACCCAGTGAGAATAGGTTCAGGGCAGTCTAGACAAGTGCCACCTCCTCCTAAAGGAAGACCGACACACTTCATGTTTACTCACTACTTTCCAAAAGCATGCATGTACCTGGAAAAATGGCACGAGAATACACAAAATGAGTAACCTGAACCTTTTCCCCAGAAAGGTACATTCGATTTAGACAGGATAATTAATTTACGTAACATGTACACCAGCGCCAATGGGATAGTTATCTCGACTGGTATAAAAAAGCTACTAAAAGACGGACTGAATCCGGCATTGAAGGACACTCAAAAAAAGCTCCAGGAGCAAGTCATATTTTCTTAAAACAAAGTATTCAAACCTGCAGTTACCGGCTCATAGAGCTGGGTACAAACAATTATACCCTGTACTCCCAGAGCCCAGTTAAAAGAAAGTCATGAGAATATTTTGGGCACTTATAATCCGGCTATTTTTAATGTCATACCCGATCAACAACTGACTAGCCCAGACTCTACGCAACCACCGACCTATCTTCAGTCTACCACAATATATCCTATGGCCGGCCGTTTACTCCAGCAATGCAAGATAAGTTTTCTAGACTCTTTTTGACATACTCAGGAACATTTGAAGGGTTTCCAAATACAACGCTTAATACCAGTACTGGTGCATTTCCGCTGAGACAACTCCCAGGGAGGTGACACTTTAGTTACTGTACATCTCCCCTGGAGCGCTACTGGGTTGTTTAACATTGTTCAGAGATTTCCAAAGATATGAGAATATCCTGTTAAGTTCCAGGAGGAACTTCAGGTCATCATTGACTGCTATCACCCCACTTGTGCTGATCCGAGTCACTTGTAACAAGCAGTACTGCCCACAGATACATTTACTTTGCTTAAGATGCATGTCAATTGGTCAGCTGAAGAACCTGCTACTGCTAGGGATTTGAAAGCATTTACTGCCAGACTGGGGCAAACAACTGCCCCCATTTGCCCTCGAAAGACAGATTGGTCTAAAATAAATGCATTAAAAAGCAAGCAAAGTGAGAACAAAATCGGTCAGATTATCTCAAACATTTGAAAAGGTGCTTTGAACAGTATTTTGGGATTGTGGATGCTACGCTTACAGCACCTCTTGCATTGGTGGCCCAGTTTGTCATGGGATTGCAACCAAAAGTGTCTGAAGGAATTAGGGCAGTGTTGATAAGTTGGGAAGGGAAGGGTTTAGTGGAAGTATTTCTAACTGCACAGCACTTCCTCTTTCATGAGAAGGTCGAGAGACAAAAGGAAACTACTGAAGCCAAAATGATGGTGTTACAGATACAGAGTTTATAACCTCTGCAGGGAACAGGAGGGTTCTTCCCTACTCTGGGTGGGCGGAGACGGTGAAGAGGAGCACCGCAGTCATTTGGACCAGGGATAACTGCTGCAAGGTATTACACAAATGCGTACAGCGATCAGTGTAATTATTGTAAAGAGTTTGGGCACTAGAAAGCGGAGTGCTCACCCAGCACCAGTATGACTGTTGAGGCGGACAGCACCCAACCGCACATAGCGAAATGGCGAGGCTTGCGCCCCACACCACCATTACTAGTAACTGATTTGTAGGATTGCCAAGGGGTCTCTGAACGCGATGCACCACCTATTCCGATTGATCCTACTACCCCTTATGTTGACTGCATTGCTGCAGGTCAAATGACTTCATGTATAGACTTCAGTCTGGCTGGGACCAAGCTAGCTGCCTGCTAGGGGAGCTCGTCTGATCCCAGGCACGGATCACCTACGAGCGGACAGGCCCCCATCGGTCGCGACATGAGCAACGGTCCCTGATGACTGCCTGACCTCAATAAGTACTGGGTTGCAGAGCGTGGGTATGTCGGCAACTCCATGGAGCATGGCACGTCGGCCCTGTGAGAGTGTGCAGGAGGAAACCGAAGAGCCACGGGACGAGGGCAAACCTACTGCTAGAAGAACGATGCAGAGAGAGTGGGTCGCTGCAGTGACGTGAGGAGCCCAGTGCCACTCTTGCAGTGTCTCACTGCGGCCCTGGGGAGCTGCCGTGAGGGGCAGAGGGCCTGTTAACAGCCCCATGGGAGAGTGCTGTAAATCGTGGGGCAAGGCCGGCAGCCCCAGCGGATTGAGCACTCCTCCAAGCTTGGTGCTACCTCGACCACACCAGGGGCTAGAGGAGTGGCGAGAAGCCCATATCCCAGATTTCGAAGAGCTTCGTTAACACAGTAGTATGCAAAAGTGTGGAGGAGTGCAACAAGGGTCCTTCGATCCCACCGCAGCAAGGAACATACTGCACAGTGGAAGAAACGAGGGGAGACATCCATCAGCTGTGCTTTGTCTGTCCTTACCAGTCCAAGGCCAGCTTTGCAGTGCAGGAATGCCGGAGATGCGGTGAGCAGAAACGGCGTCGGAGATGCAGCAAGCTAACTGTCATAATCTGTTCTGGGCCTGATTATGGCTATTAGTGTTGGGTTGGTTGAAGAGTGGGACATATGTCATAATCTGTGCTGGGATTGATTATGGCTATGAGTGTGTGATGGTGGTGATGTCACTAACATTCTAGGTGGAGTGTTGGTGTGGTGATGTCACTGGGACTCTAGGTGGAATGTTGATGTATGTTTGGTGTACAGGGTTCTACTGTGGCAGTTGGACCTAAGGTGCTGGGCTAGATGGATGTCCCATTGCTTTCTCTACTTTATATCTAAGAGAATAAACCTACATGTAAGCTACTTACCTTCTGGTGTTCCTGATTGGTGAAGGAGGCTTAGTGTAAACTAAAGTTTACCCAACCAACCCAACCCAACACTAATAGCCATAATCAGGCCCAGAACAGATTATGACATATCTCCCTCCCTTCCACTGACACATCACAACACCCATAACACCGCCCACCACAAAGATGAACGAACCCCCCAATCATCACACAGAACTAAATAACTCATAACAGCTCAGAAACAGCTCCCAACTGAGTGCTTGTGCTACACCACAATCTAGCCCAAAATCTTAATTGGAAACACACTGTCTATGTTTTGGCCAAGGGGCAGTTAGGTGCTATCTGGTCATTTTAAGGGGAACTGTTTGGTGGTTTCAAGGGGCAGTGTGGTGCTGCTGGTGTTTCTAGGGACAGTGAGGTGCTGTCTGGTTGTTTTTAGGTGCTGTGTGGTGTTTTTAGGACAGTGAGGTGCTGTCTGGTTGCTTCAAGGGGCTGTGAGGTGCTGTCTAGTGTTTTTAGGGACAGTGAGGTGCTGTCTGGTTGTTTGTAGGGGCTGTGAGGTGTTTTCGGGGGCAGTGAGGTGCTGCTGGTGTTTTAGGGGCAGTGAGGTGCTGTCTGGTGTGTTAGGGACAGTGAGGTGATCTCTGGTGGTTTCAAGGGTTAGGTGTTTTTGGAGGACAGTGAGGTGCTGTCTGGTTGTTTTTAGGGGCAGTGATATGCTGTCTGGTCATTTTCGGGGGGCAGTGAGGTGCTGTCTGGTGTTTTAAGGGCAGTGAGGTGATGTCTAGCAGGAAGTGAGGCGCTGCCTGGGTCATGTTAGGGGGCAGTGAGGTTCTGTCTGGTGTTTTTAAGGGTAGTGAGATGCTGCCTGGATTTTAAGGGGGCATTGAAATGCTCCAGTGTGATGTTAAGGGGTAGTGAGGTGCTGCCTGGGATTGTAGAGGTTTAGTGAGGTGCTTGTGTTTTGTTGTTTTAGGAAAGGCAGGAGTTGCATATATTCATTTTAGGGAGTGATTTTGGGGTGGCATAGTGAGGTGCTGCCGTCTTGTTGTTTTAGGTATAAGAGGCAGTTAGTGCTGTCTATTTTTGTGGTTAAGGGGCGGTGAGGTGCTGTTTTTGTTTTGGATTAAGGGGCAGCGAGGTGCTGTCCGGTTATTTTCTGGTGTTTTTAGTGACAGTGAGGTGCTGTTTGGTTGTTTTAGGGGCAGTTAGGTGCTGTCTGATCATTTAAGGGGTAGAGAGGTGCTTCCTGGTGGGTCCAAGGGGCAGTGTGGTGCTGTCTATGTTTTGAGTTAAGAGTTTGTGCTGTCTATATGCTGTTAGGTGGGGTAGCGAGCTGTTGTTGTTGATTTAAGGGCAGTTAGGTGCTGTCTAGGGTCCGGTTCGGGGTAGTTAGTGCTGTCTATATGCCGTGTGGAATTGTGGTGCTGTGTGTTGTTTCAGGAGGTGATGTTTGTGGTTACTAGTGGTGCAGTGTGATGATGCAGTTGCAAAGGCAGTAAGGGGTTGTTTGTTGTTTCAGGAGGTGCAGTGTGGCGATGCAGTTGTTGTCATGATGCCTACCTCCAAGGAGCCAGGCCGGGCCCAGCAACCCCAGAGGCAGACATCATTTTCCCCAGGGAAGTCTCAGCGGGCCCAAGTCGGGGCCCTTTGGACTCAGTCCTGGCGCCTTAGGCGCCAGGCTCATAGCGGGCGCCAGGCTCATAGAAGAGGATATGTGTTTAAGTGCTTGGGTGCACACTTACCTGATGCAGACCTTGCTGCTTCATCCAGGCCCTCTTGAGGCCTGAATGGGACTACTTTACCTGTAGGACTACTTCACCACCCGGGTGTGGTCGGGGAAGGATACATACCTGATTGGTGGAAGGATACATACCAGGAACTTCTTCCAAGGCTATTTAAACCCCACCCAAACAGCCACACATGCTTCGCGTTGTTCTGCACCTAGCAGCTGGACGCTCACCGTGTCAGCTCCTGCATCCTGACTTCAGCCACGCCTGCCAGCACCTTGGAACACCTGCAAGGGGAGAAAGGAAGAGAATAGGAGAAGAAAAGCCCTTACCTGCTAAATCTGCATCCCGGAGTCATTTCTCCAATGGCCCTGAAAAGGAAGACATCATTTTAAAGGCATTTTGTTTCGATCGCTGCAGTGCTGCATTTTACTCACCTTTGCAAGGCGCTTCCATCTTCAGCAGCGATCTTCCGGATTCAGCTACGCCCCGTCGCCTAGAGGAAAAAAAGACAAGAACAAAGGTGAGAGGGAGAAAAGGAATAAGGAAAGCTCAGTTTCCTTTTAAGTCTTACCTGTTGGATTATTCCCACTGCATTTCGGGTCCTGCCGCTTCCTGGCATCTCCGGACCCCGGCCCCTATGGGGAAAAAGACATAAGCATTAGCGCTTGCTGCAATTAGACAACGAACATTATTATTAAGCTTGAACTTTTGAACAGAACTTTTACAGCGCCTTACCTGAACAGTCAAGCTTACCTGAACTCCCATCAATCCTCAATCCAGTGAAGTAACTGGGTTTCAACGCGCCCCTGCATCAGAAGCAGGACGGAGAGCTCATCCTTCCAAACCCTAAGGTGAGGCTTCACGGGGAATCGTGGAGGAGGTATCGTGGAGGGTTGGAAGGGAGTGGGAGGCTTGAGCATTGTTCCACAGTTGGTAATACTCCCTTTTCACGCACAGGAGGGTATCCAACGAGCCGGGGAAGCCAGAATAGAGGGGCCCTTCCTGTCCATCTTCAGAGTTCTGCGCCTTCGACGCCGCGCCTCTGTGGGAACCAGGTGAGCGTTACAGTTGTAAGGGCAGTAAGGTGCTGTTGGTTGTTAGGTGGGGCAGCAAGGTGCTGTTGTTGATTTAAGGGCAGTGAGGTGCTGTCTAGGGCCCGGTTAGGCGTGGTTAGGGCTACCTATATGCTGTACTTAAGGGGTTTTGAGGTGCTGTCTATGTTTTGGTTGAGGGGCAGTTAGGTGCTGTCTGGTCATTTTTAAGGGGCAGTTAGGTGCTGTTTGGTGGTTTCAAGGGGCAGTGTGGTGCTGCTTAAATGCTGTGGTTAAGGGGCAGTCAGGTGCTGTCTATGTTTTGGTCAAGGGGCAGTTAGGTGCTATCTGGTCATTTTAAGGGGTACTGTTTGGTGTTTTCAAGGGGCAGTGTGGTGCTGCTTATATGCTGTGGTTAAGGGGGCAGTTAGGTGCTGTCTATGCCTGGTGTTTTAGGGGCAGTTAGGTGCTGTCTGGTCATTTTAAGGGGTTGAGAGGTGCTGCCTGGTAGTTCCAAGGGGCAGTTAGGTGCTGTCTGGTCAATTCAAGGGGCAATGAAGAGTTGTTTGGTTCTTTTAAGGGGCAGTGTGGTGCTGCCTGTGTTAGGTTAAAGGGCAGCTAGATGCTGTCTGGTCATAGGATTTATTTTTGGGTTCCTTCCACTCTTGTTCTTCAACGGGTTGATAGCGCAGTGGGTGCAGGCTTTGGGGAGGGCCTGTGGTTGGGTTTTAGTTTTGTGTGTTTTCAATTAAGATTTTGGGCTAGATTGTGGTGTAGCACAAGCGCTCAGTTGGGAGCTGTTTCTGAGCTGGTATGCGTTATTTAGTTCTGTGTGATGATTGGGGGTGTTCGTTCATCTTTGTGGTGGGCGGTGTTATGGGTGTTGTGATGTGTCAGTGGAAGGGAGGGTCATATGTCATAATCTGTTCTGGGTCTGATTATGGCTATTAGTGTTGGGTTGGTTGAAGAGAGGGACATATGTCATAATCTGTGCTGGGATTGATTATGGCTATGAGCGTGCAATGGTGGTGATGTCACTAACATTCTAGGTGGAGTGTTGGTGTGGTGATGTCACTGGGACTCTAGGTGGAATGTTGATGTATGTTTGGTGTACAGGGTTCTACTGTGGCAGTTGGACCTAAGGTGCATGGCTAGATGGATGTCCCAGTGCTTTCTCTACTTTATATCTAAGAGAATAAACCTACATGTAAACTACTTACCTTCTGGTGTTCCTGATTGGTGAAGGAGGCTTAGTCTACATCACTAACCCAAGGGCACACAAAGGGAGGCCCACCTGGACCCTCCCCAGATAAGGTGGCTAAAGCACCCAGGAGGTGGGGCCCCCTCCTGAGCCACGCTTTGACCGTAGACCTGTCCAGAGTGTGGTGCATCTACCCCCTCTCCATAAGGTAAGCCTGCCAAGTAGATTTGGGACCCAGTGGACTCAGGGACCCCCCCATGCTTAGGGGAGGGGGGAGAAAGGAATGCCAGCAGAGGAGAAGAGTCAGGGTGGAAAACAACCCGATAGGGGCTTACTGCCATATATGCCACGACACAAAGCCTCAAAGAAGCAGAAATCAGTGACTGTACTGTGGGGCATGGCGGGGGGGCTGAAACATCGAAAGGGAGAGCCAACAACCGGGGGTAGGATGTACAATTGGAGTGCTTATAAAAGCAAACCTGCTTCAATGCATGGCTTCGCTGGAGGAGAAGCTAACCTCATTGGTTAGGAAAGAAATCACAATGGCAACAGAGGGACTTCATAAATCCCTGGATGTCCTAACCAAAGACATGAAGCAGGTCAACACCAGCATACAGGACGCCAAAAAGTCCATTCACTCCCTGCACGAGGATGTGCTCCACTTGCAAGGGGAATTGGCTGGACCAATGCAGGGAATGGAGGAGTTACTATCCACCATTGAGGATTTAGGGAATAGGCATAAGCGTGAGAACATAAGGATCTGAGGTCTGGAGGAGGGGATCAAACAATCCAATCTGAAGGCGTGGGTGCTAAAGTTCTTCTGGGATACCTTTTCAGCAGAATCTTCAGACCCCATCCTGTTGGACAGAGTGTACAGGGTGGGCCAGCTGCGGAGGGGGCCTTGTGTCCAACCTAGGGATATTATGAAATTTCACGCCTATACTGTGAAGGAAGAAACCTTTAAAGCCTCCAGGTCCTGGGGCAAGATTGTCTACGGCAAGCACATACTTTTGATTTTTCAGGACTTGGCTGCTCTTACCCTCCAGAAATGACTAATTTAGACCCGTGACTGGGAAACTTAAACGGGAACAGATTCCATACAGATGGAATTTCCCATTTGGCCTAATATTCAACTGGGAGGGGAGGCAGAGGTGGTTGCAAAGGTCTTGGGGATCTCACTTGAGCAACCCAGGGAAGAGGATGAAGAAAAGAGATGGAGGAGAGCTCAGGCTAGAGGCACCGGGGAGAGGGGACCATAGCGGGGACCAGGAGAGGGGGGAGGTGACGCCCACAGGCTCAGAACAGGATTGTCTGGGGCAGTCCCCCCAGTTGGTGGCTGGGCGTGGAGTGATGGGGGAAACAAGGACAGCATAAGCCAGATGTAGGAAATTGACAGATGTCCCCCACGCGGGAGATGGGGGGTGGCCGGATTCTTCCAGGGAGAAGAGATTTCCTGGAGGATGTTTCCACCTCTACACAATGGTGAGTGGAGGAAGGTTTTGGGTCTTTAGTTGAAGATTTTACAAGTTGGGGATTGTTATTTGGGGTTGATGCATTGCCATAGAGAGGATGAACCAGTAATACCGGGGAGGAGAATGGAGTCACTTAACTTAGCCTGGGACCTTGTTGTGTCTGAAGGAAGGAGGAGGAGGAAAGGGTACAACGCAAGCAGAACCCTCATAATGCGATGGGGGTGCGCTGCCTAACCTATTATTCTAAGGGAGCTGAATTCCCCACAGGTTGAACAGGGCATATATAGATGCATGGTTTCTCCAGGACACCAATTTACGGCGATGTGATGTGAATAGACTTAATACGAGAGACTAATTGGGAGGACGCTGGCTTTTCAGGCTCACAAAATTAGGGATGATAAAGAAGGAAGTTTCTTTTTATGAAGGGGCTGCTGGGAGGTATCAAAGTCACTCGGGCAGTGGTCCATGGGCCTAACACAGGCCAGAACGAGTTTTATTTTTTGGAAGGAAAAATTCAGAGGACACAAATTACAAAAGTAGAAAAGTATTTTTTTAATGAATAAGAATATTGACTACATCAAGAACAAATCAAAAGACCATAATTCAATGCAGGAAAACGAAGAAAAAAAATGTATAATCAATTATTACTCACATTCACACTGGGCAATGTGCCTCCGTCTTAACAAGCATATACATATCCACATTCATTCTATACAAACACACTCCTAAATGACTAACCATCACAAAATGATTGACAATTTTTGGAAAAGTTATAATTTCTCTACTGGAATGGATATTAATACATTTTCGTAGTCTCATTTCCAAGCATTTGAACAGGACCAGCCGGTTTCGAAGTATTTGGCACAATTAAACCACATCTTCATCAGGGGACAGACAGTAATCATAGCATGTTAGCCAACTGGTCTTGCCTCATAGGGCTTAGCTGGAGCATTGAATCTACAGCCACCACAAGCTAATTATTTGTGGCATTGTGGCATAAATATTGTCTTGAAGTAGCCAAGGAATGCATCTGTGTTTTCCTCTGCTCTGTAAAATCACTGTACCACTGCTAGACGTCGCGTGCGGTAGATAACAAGTTTAAACGCCATACTCTCAGGAATCATTCCAGTGCTGCGCTGTTTTACCATTCAACCAGGGCTTCAGTGCCTACAAATAATTACGGATTACTGATGTCGCTTTGACCACGTCCTGCACAGTCAACATTAGTTTCACCCCTGAGCTTCAACAATGGAACAATGTGTAGTGACATACACGGTTTCTTAGCACAATGCTGGGGGATTTTCTGGTGTACCCGGAGGGTCACATTATCGTAAGGGTGATTTTAATCTGCCTATGGACGCCAACTGGGAAAAATCCAAGAGGGACTACTGAGAGGCTACACAGCCCATGGATGCACTTTGGGAGCTTTTGAGGGACTCTTGACCTGGTGGATGCATGGCAGGTTTCCCACCCCAAGGAGAGGAAAAATACCTTATTGTCTCATTCCCATTGCGTCTACTCCAGGATCGACTACTTCTGGGTTGGGGAGAATTTGACCCCCCCAAAACAAATCTGTTGAAATAGGTAACATTCATTACTCCGACCATGCCCCTGTTACCATGCATCTCTCTCTCCCTACGGATAGTGGGGTCCACAGGGGCTGGAGGCTTAACCATACACTACTGAATGATAAGGTGGTAACTGAGGAGGTTGCAGAGGCAATTGCTGAATATTTTCAGATGAATCAGGTGGGCCAGATTCCAGAGGAGGATCGCTGGGGTGCCTTTGAGGCATATATTAGAGGGGTTCTCATTTCTAAAGGCGTCGGGGTGAATCCCTGCAGGAAAGAACAGGCAGCTCTTAGTGAACAGGATATTAAGGACCGGGAAAAGGAATACAGAAATACTGGTTCGTGGGAGGCATTTTGAGCTCTACAGGCAACACAGATGCAAGTGAATATGATGAAGGCTTCTAGGACATATTTGGCTTTATTGAAGGCAAAACAAAAATACTTCAAGGAAGGGAACAGGGCGGGGAAGATACTAGCATGGAAACTGAAGCAGAGGTGTTGGGGTAGTCTTCCAGGGTATACTAGAGGTCATCTGGGGGTCTGCCTGACATTCAAGGGCCCAATTCCCTTCCCCAGAATAAATGGAGGACTCAGTCAATGGCAAGCTAGAACTGCGGTTATTTAAAAAAACCAACAGGGATCATACAAGACAAGATTCTCCAGTACTTCTCAATATCCCATGATGTGCCACACATGATTGGGTATCGAGAGTGGTAACACGTATGGAAGTACCCTATATAGGTTTTTCTACTGGTTCTTGCATGTCAAGTGGCTGCCCTGTGCCGTCCCCAAGAAACAAACTATTACATTGTTGCAGAGAAATGGGTTTACCATTGGTTCTTGCCCATTGCCATCCACCACTGGTTTTCTGTGCTGTGATTGGTTAGAGATGATCTCTCCAGGTCTGGAATTCTATTTGGTTCTCAGCCCTCTGTGCACCTCTTAAAGGTGATGTGAACGATAAAGTGTCTGTATTGCACATTGTACGGCTTGGCTGTATGATGTGCTTGGAGACCACAAATTCAAGCTCTTGAGCTTGCATTTATGAGGATTTATTCAACTTCTCTGTGGCTGGTCCCCTGTTATCTAATGTTAAGAATGCAGCTGTGTAGCTCTGACCTTGGCTGTGCGCCTGCTTTGCTCTTCATGCAGCCTGAATCAGCTCCTCTAGTCAGAGGCTCTGTGGCTTGAGGCCTTCTGTAATTTTCATCAGACTTATATGATTTCTAAATGCTCGCGTTATGCTAGGTAACCTATAAGTTAGTCATACATTGTCCTACCAGTCTCCATATATACTCCTTTAGTTCCATAGGGTTAATGGCCTTAAGCATCTGCAAGCTTGCTCAGGATCTCTTGTTGCCTTGCGTTTCTGCGTTACTGCATTTGGCTACTGATAAAAATAATAAAAGCTTTGACAGTATGTACATGTATCCATCTTCTAGCTATAGAACTGTGTAAGCCTGTTCTTCATGTATGCGTCTGTGTAATGCGATGCAGGACTGCAAGTGCGCTTTATGACTAATGCAGCTATGTCGTGGTGTCACTAGTGATGTGAGCATTGTGGCTTCTTGGTGCTTTAATCAAGACTGTCCATTAGGGTGTTCTCATCCACAATCTCCATTGTCTCCCCTATACCTGCAAGAACGTGCACTGGATTGTTTCTTTATGGTTGATTGAGGGGATATCTTTCCATGTGCATGTCAGCAAACAGCGCACTTGGGTTTCGTCCGAAATAAGATGCGTGTCTGTGAGCATTCCTGGCTCATCGTCCCATCATGCTTCTGGGGGTGAAGAGGGGCATTCTTGGGGCCCTCTCTTCAGTCCACTCTCTGGTTGACCTGTCAACCACATCCTCATATGGTACAACCTTTATCCCGGGTGGACAAATTGTTGTCAGCCCTCCAAGGTGTCCATAGGAGTTGGCATGATCGCAGAAATACCATGTCATGTAACTGCATACTCCTTCTGGGTTGCACCATACACATCTTCCTGCATACTTTTTACCATCATATGGATTATCTAGCTTCATCGTATTGTGTGGGAATATTGGACATTCTCTTATTCTCTTTCTGTTTGTCTCTTTCCTCCACTATCTTGTCCTTTGTCCCTCCGACATTCAAATCCATAATTACCTTCATCCCTATCGATTTCTCTGTTGTCTTGCGGCATTAAGTGATACAGATCTTGATCACACACACAGTGCAACTAGTACCAATATTAGTGCCCCTAGTAATACTTTCAGTCCATTTGCCAGCCATGAAGGCATCCATGACCAGAGGTACGCTATCCAGCTTTGGTCTTTTCCAGTCCCCTTGGCTTCTTCCTCCATTTTGGCATGCATCTTTGAAAGTTTGGTCACTGCTTCTGTCAGAGTGCCATTCTCTGCATCATTGGCAGGTACGAATGTGCAACAGGAACTCCCAATATTTGCGCAAACTCCTCCTTCCATTTCTGTGAGCAGGTCCAGAACATATCTATTCTGGAGTGCCATCAACCTTACTGCTCGGAACTCTTCCTTTATTGTGTTGAATCCATTCACTGTAGAGTTTGTCAGCATCAGCTCCCACCTTGTAATCTGCAGCCATTTTGCATTTATGTATGTCTGTACTGCTGGAACTATTGATGCGAAAAACATTTCAGTTCTGCTAAATAACCTATGTTCTGGTGGCACGTCATCTAGCGTGGTTTCCGATGCATCTGAGAAATAGTTGCTTCTTTTCACTCTACTGACTCCCTCAGACCTGATCTTAATTCCCTTTGCTTCGGTTTTCACTGACCTCTTCTTTCTTGAGTTGGTGTCGACCTTTGGGAAATCATCAAGCTTTATGTCTTTCTGGGGCACTACCAGTGATAGCATATTGATGTGGATCAACGAGCAAATGCCTCCCCAGTTGGGTGGCAGCTTCTCATATGCCTTGGATCCACATGCCCAGTAGTGGTCCATCAGTACTGCGGTGCCCATCTTCATTGCTGGGTGCTTTACGGTGTACTGACATTGTTTTATCTCCAACTTTCACTTGTGCCTCATTCTTGTAGCACAATGCTGGCTTCTTCAGGGGTATTATAGGCATTGTTCCAGGTTCATTTTCTGCCCAAGTGTTCAGCTTTGCACTTGCACCCCATTCCTTCAGGCACTTGTCATTTTCTCCTTGTACTGTATTCACTGGTGATTGTATTAGGTTGTGTGCTTTGCTTCCTACTACTCTGCCTTTCCACCCTTCTTCTGTGTATACTTGGCCATACACAAACATCTGCTGTCTCTCCTAGCATCCTGGTTCTCGACCTATCTCCTTCACCCGCCTCTTCGGGCAGGGCTACTCCTTCAATGTTATTGTTTTCATGTTGCCTTTCTGAGGCCCGTCAGTTATTTACTGATTGGCTTAATCTAACTGCCAATAATTGTTCATCATATCAAGAGTCTTATGTAGCCGTCTTCATACGGGAATGTCGCTTGAGACATCCACCTCAATGTTGCTATTTTCCCTTGAGATCTTCCTCGAGTTGTTTACATAGACAGGTACATCAGGCATTGGGCTTTTGCTGCTGGTATTTCAGTTGCCATGAACAATCTGGAGGCACTCATTGTGTAGGGGATTAATGAGCAGACATGACAGCTCTCCTCAGTGGTTTCCTTACCTACGTTGGTCATGTGCTTGTACCACATGTTATTAGACACTCAAGCAGTGTCAGTGAGATAGAGATCCACCCCCCTTATGTCTGTGTCAGCACTGCACGTACCTCTTATTACCATGCTTTCAGTGTTCCCCTGTCCACTTGACATGGTCGTTCCACCTGCTAGGGTTGGGGTAATGTTAGAAGATACAGCAGTTTTACTAGATATGAGCGATATTCTCCAAAATATGAATGCAAATACCGCACTTGGAAATGAAGCACATTTTTGTATTATTTCACTCGTCTTTACATGTGCTGCTGGATCCTTGTGCAGCTTGAAGATATCAGTTGCCCACTTGAAATGTGCAAAAGTGAGCGTTATTGTGTTTTTATTTGTTTTATTTGTATAGCACTCCAGGCTCAAAGGCATTCAGGCACGTATCTTATAACAACATAGGTGCAGATAAAACAGTGGTTACAGTTACACTGGGATTCATAGCATTATTCATGAATGTAGTGCCTAGAGCGCAGTGAACAGTACACAGTACTCAGTACATAATAAAAGCAGGATAAATAAAGTACATAGAAGGTGCAATAAACAGGTAGTTAATGGAACTGTGGATGATGAACACAAATGGACTATTATGTTGAGAGCAGTTTGTATAATACGGCAGTGTCCAATAGTAAGAAGATGATTGTTAAGCAAGTGTCAGTTAGTCATGTGTGGCAGATAGCCATAGCTTAGTTTTTAGTTTGAATAAAGTTGGGGAGGATAGAGATCTGATGGTTAGTGGGAGTGAGTTCCATAGTTTAGAGGCTAGGACTGGGAAACTTACAGCCCCAGCTTTCTGAAGTTTGTAACTGGGGATTGTTAGGCAATATGCTTGGGCTGATCTGAGTGACCGGGTGGGCACATACTGAGAGAAGCGAGAGGATAGGTAGATAGGGGCCTGATTGTTTACACATTTGTGTGTGAGGACGAGGGATTTCAGTGATATCCTTTGTGCAATTGAGAACCAGTGTCGAGTCTTCCTTGTTTCAGAAATGTGTGCAGATCTGGTGATGTTGAGGGCCGCTCTGAAAGCATTATTTCGGGTGACCCGGAGTTTATTGAGGTTGCGTTGGTTGGTCCCTTGATATAGCACATTGCAGTAATCGAGTTTAGAAAAAACCAATGTCCTGGCCAGTGTAATGCACTGAGTTCGGGCAGAGTTCAGTCTGCGGCAGACTCTGGTGGAGTGTGGAGTGAGGAGCTGCAGCGACGTGTCTTCAACTGATTGCTTCTTTACGAGGGTGTGGCTGGCGGTGTATTACACCTTTAACAAAATCAAGCCCTACCGACTTTAAAAACCTGCCTCAAGCGCGGAGCGCACGCGGAGTTCGGGCAGAGTTCAGTCTGCGGCAGTCCGCGGCTGAACGGAGGCTGCTTGCTGCCCATCATCAACTTTGCTTCAACTGACTGTCGACCCAGGCCCTCGACCGGTGAAGGTAAGAAAAGTATACTCTACCCTGTTTTGGATGGCCGAAAATGGGCCTTTGACCCGAGCTATGGCAAAGCAAACGCTACATCACAGAGACAATTCGGTAAATATGATTCTTGCCGACCTGCCCGGAAAGTCTGGAGCTGGCCTATTAGCCCCTCTGGAGGGCGGGCCAGCTACTGCAGATAATGAAACTCTTACCCAAGGGTGCTCGCTCCCGACGATGGCCTCACTGAGGGGCTATGATTGGGAAAGACAGAGCGAGCCCTGTACGAATGTCCCCCTTTTGCCCGCTGCAATAGTTGAAATGGTCACACTGACAAATCCTTCTGTAGTGAAAGAACTAACAGAGCAACTCTTGAGCAATTCCCTGAAGATAAACCCGTCCCAATCTCCGTCATCAGTAGGACATAACATGGACGGTCTCTCCCAGACAGGGGTGAGGTGTGCACAGGCTTTGGACTCAAACTCGCCCATAAGTGAAGCCACCGCAACAATCGCGCAGAGCCCTGTGCCCGAATCGTTGCTACCACCTCTAACAAATGAAACAAAGCATGCGTGTAGGGGAAGGCCGGTGAGGAGCTCGGAGGTGGAAAGCTTGCCTCTGGCCTATAGTGCATCAAGAGAGATTGTGAACGATAATATTCGTGCTACAAATGGCGTTCAACCGCCAAAAATAGACTTAACAAGCACTGCGGGAATCTTCTCTTTCGATGTCACCGATACCGAACTGCTGGAGTTTGAGATTCGGTCCTCGCAGAGCGGACATGAAATATCTAAATTGAAGTCCCTAGGCACAAAGCACAATGTTATACAAGCGGCGGCGGACCCGCAAACTGGGACAATAGAAGCCGCAAACAATGGTGGGCAAGCGAGCGTTCATGTACAACAAAAAAATGTTGCTCTAGGTCAGAGCCTTATGCATGCAAGCTCTGAAGTTGAGACTGACAAATTGAGTTTAATAAATATGCCACCGACTCCCCTGATGGTGTTGGGTGGAGGGACAATACCACCTTTGACAGCAGTGTGTGGTATTGATGTAAACAACAGTTCACCACAGCCTTGCTCCAATAATGCACTGCATTTGTTCGATCTGGCTGGGCGAGAGGCGCGTCTAACTCAACGTCTGAAGGATGACTTCGAGCAAATTAAGGTTCGGCTGTCGAGCAACCCTAGACCGGTACCAGTGTCTAGTGTTGCGTGTACACCTAACTCCATTCCTGTAAATCAAGAAAAGTCCGGCCTTGCTCATGTACATACAATAGCCGGACCTGGAGCACATGAAATATTGGACAGCTCCTCTGGCTCCCCTTACCTCCCGATGTGTGGTCCATTACGGACCAGGGGCAGAAGCGGGTCCCTCATGCTGAACAAACCGCAAAAGTCTACTCCGAGTATGGCTATGCACTGTTCCACCCCAAAGGTGATGGCGGCCCCGCTCGTCTTGCCTAAAAAATTGGTGGATTGTGATGTTGCCGGTATATGTGCAAATAAGGATACAAGTAAACAAAACTTGATGAATGAATCGACGAAAGAGGCCGCGGCAGCCCTTAAATCAAATTTGTCTGCTGCTGCGGCCCTACAAATACATAACAATGTGATGGCTGCGACATCAGTTGCTCTCATTCCCTTCACCAAATTATACGAGAGCATAAATGACTCAGTGCAATCAAATGGTGGTCGTCTGGAACACATCATGGAACGGCTAGTAAAGCAAGACCAGATCATTTCACTGCCCCAACAAAACCTTGAAAGTGAAAGATCTTCATCTCTTTCCCTGCAAAAGTTAGTGAATGATTTGACAACAAACGAGATCAATGAAAAAAAAGAATTGATGACAGCTTTTTCGTCTTGCTTAAAGCAAATAACCCTGATGATGAACCAGATAGCCCCAAGAGCAAACAGCCTAGATGTTCTACCGCAGGTGCTGGTTGGTCCAGTGGCTGATATTAGTGTCCAGTCAAGGCCAACCTTAATAGACACCGCAGGTAATGTAAATGCGAATGAGAATAGTGAACCCAATCTACCGGTGGTTGAAAAGTCTTCAAAAGGGTTGGCGTTGCCATTGAAATTTACTGTTGCTCAACCGGTTGAGGTTGCTGAAAAGCGTCCAAATTCCTCTATTGAACCGGAGAAAGAAAAATTGACGACTGAACAAAAAAAGGAAACTCTAACGTCTTTGCCTTGTACTATCTCAGTAGCATCCTTTGGCATTTTCAGTGGCCTGGCAAAAAACCTAAATATGGCAAAGGAAAACACTACGAAAGAAAAATCCAAACAACTGACAAATGCCCAGCCAAAAAAAAGGACTGAAAAGTTAAAGAATTGCGACTCCCGAAAAAGGGCTGGCAACGCAAAGAAATGTATACGTAATCTAACGACACCAGTAAAATCGACCCCCTTCTTTAGACTTTCGAAAGAACATTTGACACAGCACACTAAAGGGTCAAAAAGGGCTGTTGTGAAGGGGCCGGCAATTACAGGTGAAAGGGATAACCCAAAAAAACGACAAAGACTTGATTCAGATGATCTGATCAGCGTGGTTGAGAATACATCCATTGACTTATGTAACTTATCTACATACTCTCACGATGATGAGTTTGGAGACCCTAAGATCGATACCTCGAATAGTTCAATGAGTACTCTCGACTCATCTGAGTCACATGAGCCCGAGGAAAGACGGCTGATAAATCCATGGGCTATAAGTAAAAAGGCATGTTTCAAACAAATAGTCCCACTGAGTAAAATTAGTCGGTCTCCAAAACCCGCGCCATCTACATCGAAGTGTAATGCTGGGCCATCCACTAAAGTGGCAAGTTCTGGTGGGGCTTCCTTGACTCAACATGGTAGCACTAAAAAAACGATGGGGCTAAATCTGAAGTTAACAACGGCTCAGCTACTAAAGGAGTCCTTGAAACATAATTATGAATTGCAAGATCCAGGCAAACAGACCGATATCCGAATCGCAATTGTGAATATTTTGAAAGAGGATCGTGACGTGAACAGGAGAAATGTACTGTGCTTACTACACAGTCCCTGCCTTAAGAACGGTAACCTCCGATGATATTGCAATCATCGAATATATGTCGGAGGACTATGCAGACCAGGTGTACCTCCATATAAAATCTCATGCAGTAAGAAAGGTCATCTTGGCATCCAAAGTCGAATTATTGCAACTCGAATTCGACGTTAGTGAGCATAAATCTGTTCCGCAAACAGCTTGCAAACCTTTTCGTGAATCGGAAAAAAGATTAGCACCTCATGAACAAAGAAAAAATAACATAAGAAACCAACTGCGAACAGGATCATATGCAAAATCAATTACGAAGAGAAACACGCACGGTGCCCGGATACACTAGCTGGGGGCTATGAAGGACAAAGATGTGGTTTCCCTGGTCTCGTGGAACACGAGGGGGTTCTCCCATCTGTCTGAGGAATTTCCAATTGATCTAGAGAACAACTTCGTAATTTGCCTACAAGAGACGTGGTTAAGGTCCGTGCCTGTTAAAGATGGATATGTCACCTTGTTAAACTCAGCAGGCAAAAATGTGCATGGACGTCCTTTCTCGGGCCTATTAACCATGATTAGAATTGGGTTTGGATGGACAGTAGTTAAAAGTGTAAATCCTAACATCTTTATACAAAGTACACTACTCCAGTGCAAACCAAGCAGCCCTGGCCTACACCAACATATCTTATTATTAAATGTATACTGGAACCCAGTGATGATAACAACGAAGAATTTCATAGCTGCGGTAACCACAATTCTAGATAAAAATTTGCAGGCCAGAAGCAATATCATGATTATTATAGTTGGCGACATGAACTTAACTTGGTTTGACATAAAAGGTAACAAGTTGCTTAGTAAGGGAGAGATGGAATCCCTACATCATGATAGACGTAAGCACTGGGACAACATCATGAAGACCTACGATTGTGTCATGGTAAATGGGCAAATTGATGGAGACATACCACCAAACACTACTTGGCATAATATGGGCCACGCAAAGGTAATCTGTTTTCACAGATCATTTGTCGGATCCTCTAGAGCCCTGCAGGAAAGCACTTCCTACTCCATGGCTGCCCAAGCCACGCCTGCATCTTTTTTTGTTTCTTGTGGGAATAGAAGGTGCCATATTCGGTGTGGGGCATTGGCTGGTATGCTAAAGATGATAATATGGTGGTCGGACCATGCGCCGGCGGAGATGGAACTTATCAACATGTTGCAGTTTAGGTCAGCAATCCAATCGAGCATTCTTCCCTTGTTATGCGTGGGTTCGAGTATGCGATGTGAGAATCCTAGGTTGGAGATGTTACTGGCAACCCCATTGGCCTGGAGGTTGCTAACTAGTAAGACTTGGGAGTTTCGTTTAGTGTGGTCAGTAAGGATGGAAGTGATATCATCCGAGAAGGAGGTGAGAGGGCTTGGGGGTCTGTAAATGAGGTGCAATGATGCAGTGTTGGTGTGTGAGAGAGTTTGACTGATAGAGATTCGGCAGAGCTAAGTTGTGTGTTAGGGAAAAGTCTAATGTGGATGTTGTCTCTGTGTATAAACGCAATGCCACCACCTTTGGAAAGGTTCGAGTGGCAGTCGTTTCTGATAATGGAGTATCCGTCAGGGATAGCTAGGGCCAGTAGCGGGCCTGAAGCAGCATGTAGCCAAGTTTCCGTGATGGCGATGAAGTCAAGGTTTTTGGAAGTGATGAGGTCTGCGAAATCAAGAGCATGAGCCCGGAGGGATCTAGCATTGATAAGAGCTCCCTTTACCTCTTTATTAGGGGGTGGTCGGGCTGCACCTGCATGGAAGGGAGCAGGTTAATGGTGTGGCATAGGTGAGTGTTGCGCTGAGAGCAAGGTATGTGAGGAAGTCTGGATCTTAATCTATGGTTCCTCATGGGGAGTGAGCAAGGTTGATTAGGTGTAGGTTTGGTTGCGTAATGCTGTAGCCACAAGGCGGGCGAATTCAGGTAGGGATTGGTAGAGTAGTCGAGGTTAGTGTTGGTCGTGTTGCTGTGAGTGGGCATGATGGATGAAGTAAGGTGGTGAACCAAGGGTATAGTGGCATGGTTCATGGTGGAGAAGGGTGTGATGAGATGGTGAGAGGTGGTCCTGGGTGTGGGGATGTGTGTGTGATGCACGGCGTGAGCAGGCTGAAGGAGTGATTGTATGTAGGTGTGCAAGGAGGAGGTATGTGAGGAGATGCAGCAGCATCTCTAGACACAACGGCACTGTAAGTTTATTGGGCATAGGCAGGCTGATAAGGGAGCGGAAATATCACTATTGGTAGTTGTACAAGAAAGTGGGATGCAGAGCCTAAAACATACTGTAAAGAGCTAGCACAGTTGCATGTATGGGTGAGATGGAGGTGTGCAGGCTGTGGCAGTCATACACAAAGTACTAATGCAATGTAGACTGGCGATATAGATAGCAGGGGTTCTTGACATAGCAGAATTATGGCAGTGCAACATCTCTACGGCAGCTGGTTATAAGCGGTACAAATCACTTCTTTGATGTAATACAGTACATGATTCCGCGGTTTAGGTGCCACGTAGTAGTGCTGACAACAGGCGAATGCAGAGGTACAGTCATGTGACAATAAATGTAGTAGACGTGTATCATAAGACAATACAGTATGCAAAATACGTTTTGCGGTAGAGCAAGTTACTGACAATGGGTATTGATAGTGACTGGTGGATACATTGGGGATGGATACATTTGCAGGCCTGGTATACTGCGGGGCTTGATTACACAGTGATCGCAGTAGATAGAGGTATGCAGCGTATACAAATAACAGGGTGATCGATACTCGTTCAATCTGTTAGTATGAAATTCATTTTTTAAGCCCCGTAGACCATGTAGTCATTTATTGCGAAAGCGAATAGCTGCTCCCACACATTCTAATTCCAGGGTCTCTTAGCATTGCAAGAACTGAAGGGTTTCCTCGTTCTAGTTGTGGGTAACCTTGGGCCAAATGTGCAATGAAAACAAGAAAATATACTCTAGTTGAACATGCTCAAAATCGGCTGGGTCTTCTAATAAAATGGACAAATTGTCCCGAAAAGATATCAGGTTGGAAATCATGGGGCAACAAAAACAATCAAATATCACAGTCGGCTTTCACAACGAATGTGTGGACAGAATAAAATAACAGACAGTGTATCCTTACTCTGTATGTGTAGGAAGTCCCTGCCCTAACTCTGCTGCCCTTGAGAGAGTAACCATAGGGTGTCCTACACTCAGCAGTGTAAGTTCAGAACTATCGTTTTGTTCCTCTTGCTGCTGATCGTTGGCTCTGTCAATCTTGTTGCCAGGTGAGGCCACAGCTTTGTAGGGCTTGACGTCCGAGAGGTGGTTCCAAACTGATTTTCCTTCCAACTTTACAGCTCCATGGGCCACCACCTCAACAATATACGGACTAGTGAATCTGGGTACGTCCCACCGTCGGACGAAATTCCTCAAAAGTACACCAGGACAAACAAGTCATTCTGTCAGAGTCCTTTGGTTCATTGACACTGTTGCTTTCTCCACTGTCTTCAGGGCCTCCCTAGTGTCGTATCTGGGGAGAGATAAGAGGCACTAGCAAGCAAGGAACTGATGTAGGTGAACATTTCCTGGCCTACCACAACTGCACTACTCTCTGCATATTTTTGCACCCTATTTGGAGGAGCCTGGGGAAGTCACATGTGCCATCCTGTCACCACCTCGTGTGGAGATAAATGGTGGTCGCACCCGGGCTTATTACGCAATGCAAAGAATGCCATGGGTAAGCAATGGAGCCAATTCTTATTCATACACTTCTTGGTTTTGGCAATACTTTCCTTCAGAAGGCTTTTGAGGCGTTCACACACCCCATTTGCTTGCACGTGATAAGCGCAGGAGAATTTATGTTGAATGCCCAGCAACGTTGTGTTAGGGAGAATTCTCATAAATGTGCTAATTCCCTTCCCCTGAGAGACCCCCAGCAACTTTGCTGGATTTTGAGGACTTGATTTTTTTACCTGGAAAGAGTGCGAGCCTTTTTATCCCACTCTTTCATGTATCTTGATGTGTTTTACTCTTGTGTTCTTTGATTATGGGACCAATCAACTCGTAAGCCACCTGGATACCATTTTCAGAGCTGGTTAGGATTAACCAGGGGGAAGGACACCAGCTTGTGTGCTTGACGACAGCTACTCTAACCGAATATTTTCCATTTTGCCAGCTTGTTTGGCCCATCCCCGTGCAGTGTAGGAGTCCTCCTATGTCCTCCCTCTTGTCCCCACAACTGAGGCTGAGGAACAGCGAGATCTGCAGGAACTGCCAGGAACCAACGTCTTCAGCTGTATCTTTTCTTCCATTTAAGGTACTGTGACAACCCGATTGAGAGAACTTACCTCTCGCGGTGAAGGTTCGTGAAACTTTCCCAACTTGCAGGCCTAATCAGCTTGTGACCCAACATATGATTCTTTTTCATACAATCTACTTCTGAGAACTTTGGCAAAGACTTTACCGTTTACTACAAGAACTGCTGTTTCCTATTCAAGACACTAGCCCATTGACTTTGGCCTAGCCCTATTGAACTGAATCGAGTCCTCTAGTGAACTGAAACTATTTGAACTGACTAAGAAAGTATTTGTGATCTATTCTATTAACTTGTGCCTTTTTACTCCCATTGAAAGTAACTGAAATGCCATTTTGCTCTTCTTTCAGGGGAGCCTAATTTACTCAGAAACATATTGGTTTGGTATTGAAGTATATTTGTGTATATTAGTAAGTAGCATCCTTCTAGTGAATGTTTTCTAAATGACTGTGTAATACATTAATATGTGTTTTACCAAGAAACCTTGAGAGTGTCTACTTGAACCACTGTGATTGTAAAACCCTCTGTGTAACCTCTTTAACTGCTCACATTCCCTCTTGAGATAAGCCTGGCTGCTCAGCTCGCTACCATAAACTGTGTAGTACAGACTTATACCAAAGGTTGGTTTTGCTTACACCTGTAGTTCTAATTTTATGTGCTGGTCCCAGATGGTACTGCGTGCAATTCTGCCTAACACTGGTGGCAAGCGGTGAGGATAAAGTATACTTGTTACGTTGAGAGTGCTGCTCTTACTTTTGTTAAAAATAACCTTCACAAGGCTAAGCACCACTAGAACAGCAATTGTTTTAAAAATGCCCAATATGGATAGCTTCAAACAGGAAGCCCTGATCATTCTAACAGTAGATCAACTGAAAGATATGTGTACGGTCAGGTCTCTCTCTGTTAAAGGCAAGAAAAATGAAGTGATTGAGAAATTGTTAAATCATCAAAGACTGGTAGGTAGAGCTATAACCCCTACCCCCTCAGCAAACGTGGATAGCGTTGATGAGGATGATAATGATTCAGAGTCAAACTCTAATGTTATTGATGAGCTAGAAGAGTCAGAGGAGTCTCAGGATGTGAGACCCACTGCACATCTTCCTGCTTTTAAGCCCTCAATCTATAGCCACAGGGACCCTACAAGGTCCAGTACTGAGTCCAGAATGTGTGTCTCTAGAAAAAATGAGACTTGAGTTAGAGTTTAAAAGGCTCCAAATGCAAACTGAAAGTAAACATCAAGAAATCAAACTCAGAGAAATGGAAATGCATCATGCTCTTGAAATGATGAAATTGTCTCTTGAAAATGGTTCTATCCCAGAGTCTTCTAGGTCTTCCAGTCCTGAGAGACCTTGCATGTCTAAAGAAGCTGCGAGTATGTATGAGGTGAGACTTGATATTATGGATTGGTTGGCTGCTTTTGAATATAACTATGGGATTCAGGGTTTTACAGGGAATCAGTTGATTCCTTGGCTTCTGTCTAGGCGCCCAGGTTGCAACTGATGCCGGGTGCGGGGGGGGGGGGACTTGAAAGATTGGAGTATGAAAATGTGAAGCTAGCTTTGATAGCTAGATTTGGGAAACTATTTCGCAGTACTTTAAGAGGTTTAAGACCCTCAAAAAGCATGTTGGTACCCCTTGGGCTACCTGGGTGTGTTTATGTTTGAAGAACTTAGAAGGTTGGGTAAAGGGTTACAGAGTTAACACTTTTGAAGGAATGAGAAATCTATTTTTGTTGGAATCTATTTTTGATGCCTGCTCTCCTGAGCGGAGACAGCACTTGGCTGACTAAGGAAATTGATCCAAAGAAGTTAGCAAAGGCTGCTGACTTGTGGGTTGCCAACAGGGCTACTCACAAGACTTCTGGGGCAACTCAGAAGAAGGATGATGGGAAGCAGCAAAAGAAAGATGGCAAAGAGACTTCTAATACCTCCAATCCAAAAGAGGGCCCCAAACAGAAAAAGGGTAAGCCACAAGGGAAACCGAATCAGGCTAGTGAAACCCCTGGTGCCAAACCAGAGGGAGGTCAGCAGAAACCCCCATTTGTCAAAACATTTGGAAAATGTTATGCTTGTGGGTCTACTGACCATGTGAAAGGGGATCCCAGGTGCAAGGGTAAACCTTCAGGGGTCCACACTGTCTCCTTAGCCTTTTCCCCAGAGGGAGAAGTACAAAAGGCAAGTGGAAACTTTCCATTACTGGCTGAATACCCCATTGGAGTCTCTGCCAGTGTTTCTTTAGTGTCCTTGGGTCTGTGGGAACAGCAGAATTTAGATGTCTATAATTCAATTCCAAATAACACAAAAGAATATTACAAGGACAGTGTACTTGTGAATGGTCAGGAGACCCCTGCCATTAGAGACACTGGGGCCGGCAGTACAGTGGTGGATGGATATTTTTTCAAACCTGAAGATGTTGCTAAGGCACCCAAATTCCTCCCTAAGCTTGCTGGAGGCCCTGTCCAAATGCTTCCTAGACTACCAGCTCTCATCCAGTGCAACAACATGACTGTCAAGATACCTGGTAGTGTACAAAGTGAGGTGCCTGGGAGAGTCCTGTTGGGAAAGACTTAAAAGCTCTTGGAGTTGTATCAAGCCCCCCCAGTCCTCCCAGTAAAAGGAAACAGGAGCAGACAAGGAAGGCCAGAGAGAGTACCTTAACTGACTCTCAGGGGATGTTACAGAGGAATCTATAACACCCAGTTCACAGGAATTACTGACTGCTATTTATAAGAAGAATGAGACAAAGGGGAAACCCAAGATCTCAAAGAAAAAAACAGAACGCACTCCTGTGCTACCAACAAGGACATCCCCAAGAGGACTGTCCAAAGTCACACCTGTGACTACTCCACCAGCTGAGTGTGAGGAACAACCAGGAAAGGTTGAATCAGCTGCTGAGGATTCAGAGCTGGAAGAAGACCTTAACCCTGTTGGAGATCTGGATCCTAAAGACCATCCTGAGCCGCAGTCATTACTGGCAGAAGGTGGCCCCTGTAGGGCAGACTTCAACAAAAGTGCCCTACTCTTGAAGGAATTCGCCAACAGGCAGCTTCCCAGCTGGACGGGCAAGGGCCGGGGAAGCATAGGTTGTACTGGGAAGATGGCCTCTTCTACAGTGAACCAACCGAGTCTATCCGAGGGGACTACAGAAGACTTGTAGTGTCTCTAGAGACAAGACACCAGTTCCTACAGTTAGCCTATGAGATTCCTTTGGCTGGTCACTTGAGCTTCAAGAAGACCAAGGAAAGGCGTTCTCTGTATTTCTACTGGCCTAGGTTGGGGTCTGATGTAGATACATTCTGAAGGAGCGGTCACACTTGACAGATCTCTGGCAAGAGTGGAGCCAAGAATGTGGCACCTTTTGTGCCTCTCGCAGTGGTGGGAGTCCCTTTTGAGAGGGTAGGATTCGACATTGTGGGTCCCTTAGACCCTCCAACCTCTTCAGGCAATCAATTTATATTGGTTGTAGTAAACCATGCTAATAGGTATCCTGAAGCTATACCTATGAGGGCTGTTACAGCTCAGGCTGTTGCTAAGGTCCTACTTGGTATTTTTACCAGGGTAGGTTTTCCTAAGGCTGTCATCTCTTACAGGGGATCAAGTTATATGTCCCACTACATGCTACATGCAGGCCATGTGGAAGAACTGTGGAGCGACTTACAAGTTCTCAACTGTCTACCATCCTCAGACGAATGGGTTGGTAGAGAGGTTTAACCGAACTATGAAGAGCATGATAGGTGCTTTAGAAGAACCCCTTAGAAAAAAGTGGGACCTTCTACTGCCATGCCTTCTATTTGCTTATAGAGAAGTCCCACAGGAGGGAGTTGGATTTAGTCCCTTTGAGCTTCTCTATGGTCATCCAGTTAGAGGTCCATTGGCCCTAATTAATGAGGGGTTGGAGAGTGTTCCTTCTCCCAAGCCAGTGAGAGTCACGGACTATGTGTTAGGTCTCCGGAGGAGAATGACACACATGATGACAGAAGCATCAGATAACTTAAAAGCAGGTCAGGCTCTGGTGAAGCATTGGCATGACCAGAAGGCCAACATGGTTTACTCAAGACCATCAAGTTTTAATTATGGTACCTACAAGGCAGAGGGCCTTACAGGACAAATGGATTGGACCCTTCAAGGTTGTGGCAAAACATGGAGAGGTCAATTATCTGGTGGATTTAGGCAATCCTAAGGAGGCCCTCAGGGTCTTTCACACCAACCGTCTAAAAGCCTATGGGCCTCATTACGAGTCAGGCGTTAAGGGGTTAACGGCACCGTAAACGGCGCCGACCCTTAACGCCTGATTCCGAGGTCCCTTTGCGCCATGATGACTTTAACGCCTGCTTTTTGCAGGCGTTAAAATCCATGGCGCTAAGGGACCATGGTGCTAATTACGTCACCGTAATTTACGTTGGCGTAATTAGCGCCTTCCCCAATCCCATTATGCCCTATGGGGCAAAAATGGGAATGGGGAAGGGTAAATGGGAAATGGGGATTTACCGCCCCACTCACCTTGGAATGGGGCGGTAAATCCGCCATCCACCATAGTGTAAACGTAGTTTACACCATGGTGGTAAGGGTACGACCCAGGCGGTAACTTACCGCCTGGGTCGTAATGAGGCCCTATGTCTCAAGACCAGAAGTGGGAGCTTTGCTTCTAGCTTCAGCTCAAGAGGAGGAAGAGAGTGAACCTCTACCCGACCTCCTCAGTGGACAACCTTTAGACGAGAAAATAGGAGTTAATCTCTCTTCTAATCTGACACTTGGGGCCAGCATGATATTCTCACTGGTGACTGTTTACCTGCTAAAACCAGAGGTTACAGGATGTCACATCATCTAAGAACCCACATAAAGGAAGAGGTCAACAAGATGCTTGTTCTCGGGGTAACAGAACCCTCTATCAGTCCACGGTCTAGTCCAGTTGTACTAGTGCCAAAGGCAGGATCCAAGGAGTTGAGATTCTGTGTGGACTATAGAGCTCTAAATGCAACCACTAAGACTGATGCTCATCCTTTACCTAGGACAGATGAGTTTGTGGACAAACCTGGTTCAGCCAAGTAGCTCAGTCCATTTGACCCAACATCAGGCTATTGGCAAATAGCTCTGACAGACCATGCCAAGGAGAAAACTGCATTTCAACCCCAGCAGGCATCTACCTATTTAAGGTAACACCTTTTGGATTAAAGAATGCACCTGCAAAATTCCAAAGGATGGTTAATCAAGTTCTGAATGGGATGGAGGACTTCTGCATGGCATACTTGGATGACATTGCAGTGTTCAGCCCTACTTGGAAAGAAGATGTTGACCACTTAGGATATGTTTTGCAGGCTCTTGAGCAGGCCCATCTAACCATAAAGGCAAGTAAATGTCATATTGGTCAGAGCAAAGTGGTCTACCTTGCCCATGAGGTAGGAGGAAGTGAAATAAAGCCATTGCCTAGCAAAGTACAAGCTGTACAAGAATGGGCCATCCCTACTACTCAAACCCAAGTGAGAGCCTTCTTTGGTCTCACTGATTATTATAGGAACTTCTTAGAGAACTATGGGTCCATAGCTTCTCCCTTGAATGTGGTCTCCTCACTCAAATTTCCTAAAAAGGTCAGGTGGAATGAGGAGTGCAACAAGCCATTTGAAGGACTTAAGAAGGCCCTTTGTCAAGCTCCAGTCTGAAGAGCTCCTGACTACAGCCAAACCTTCATTATGCAAACAGATGCTTCCAATACAGGTATAGGTGAAGTTTTGAGTCAGCTGGATGAGAAAGGTAGGGAGCACCCCATCTGCTTCGTCAGCAGAAAGCTGAAGGAACCAGAAACAAGGAACAAGGTGGGCAACCATTGAAAGATAATGTTTTGCTATTGTGTGGTCACTGAAGACGTTTAGACCATACTTCTACGGATCTACTTTTGTGATTTGGACTGACCACAAACCTGTGAGATGGTTAATGCAGATGAAGGGGGAAAATCCTAAATTGTTAAGATGGTCAATCAGCCTACAGGGGTTTGATTTTACCATTGAACACAGGTCAGGCTGTAATCACCAAAATGCTGATGATCTCTCCAGAAGGTTTGACCGACTGGAATAAGGAGATTCATTCAGGGGTGGATTAAATCCTCCTGTCCCTTAGTCTGGGGGGATGAGCGTTAGGGAGAATTCTCATAAATGTGCTAATTTCCTTCAACTTAGAGACCCCCTTCAACTTTGCTGGATTTTGAGGACTTGATTTGTTTTACTCTGTCATATATTTTGATGTGTGTTTTAAATTGATAAGTGTTTTACCAAGACACCTTGAGAGTGTCTACTTGAACCACTGTGATTTTAAGACCTCTGTCTCACCTCTTGTACTGCTCACATTCCCTCTTGAGATAAGCCTGGCTGCTCAGCTCGCTACCACAAAATGTGTAGTACAGACTTATACCAAAGGTTGGTTTTGCTTACACTTGTAGTCCTAATTGTATGTGGTGGTCCCAGAGGGTACTGCATGCAATTCTGCCCAACACGTTGCAATGTGCTTGAACGAAGTGTGGGCCATTGTCAGACCGCAGGACCTCACACACGCCCCATCGTAGGGATTACTTCCCGGGAACAGGAATTTTGCTGCCATGTGGGCATCAGGATGGAAACAGGGGCTTGCCTCAATACACCAAGAGAATAGGCAAACAACCATTCTTATTTAGCGATATCCTTCGCAAACATGGATAATGTCAACATAGTCGACGTGGAGATGTTGGCATGGACCAGCTGGGCGAGGTATGGCTCCTCTCCCAACTTTCAATGTAGGTCCTGCAGTAAACGGTTTACAAGTTAGGCAATTGGTCATAGATTCAGCCACGTGTTCTGCCAAATTAGGACAGAACCATGTTTCTCCAATATAGGCGGCAAACACTTCCTTCCCGGTCTGTTCGATAATGTATGTTCGATAAAGTAACTGAGTCAATGCTGTGTGTAATAATTCTAGTAGCATAACCACTTTCCCTGTATTATTCTGCCGCCATAGGGTGTCTGTTGGAGATACTATACACCCTCTCCTAGTCCACAAGTCTTCTCTTCCCTGGGTGCAGCTCCCTGCAACTCCATTAGTTGTGTTTCTGGCAATACATTGTACCCCTCTTTTAGTACCATTGTCCTTGCATAGTAATGGGCATGTGACGAAGCATCCATTTCTAGGAGCTCTCCAAAACATGCGGCACATTTTGCTTCTGCGTCTGCTGCATCATTTCCCCTTGAGGCAGGGTCCTCCCCCTGCATGTGTGCTTGGCATTTCACTATGGCTATTTGCTCAGGATACTGTATAACTTCTACTGGCCTGCCCAACAAAAGTGCATGTTGTACTGGAGACCCGTCTGCTGTTCTAAAGCCCCGCCTCATCCATCGTGACAGTCCTGAATGTACTGTGGACGTCAAGTATGCGGAGTGAGTAAATTGTCACCTCCTTCCTTCTGCTGTGCTCCAATGCCAATATTAATGCCACTAGTTCTGCTGCCTGTGCTGAATAATGTGAGGGCAATCACGCACTGACAACTACCTCACTTGCTCCATCCTCTTTTAGCCTCACCACTGCTGTTCCTGTATGTCTGACCCCATCTGTCTGGTCAATTGTCGAGGACCTGTCAATGTAATGCAAGTCTCCCCCGTCAAGTGCATCCTCATGTAGCTTGCAGGTATCACTGAATTCTTATATGTTTTCTGTGCCGTCCTGCAAAATGTTGGCAAGAAAAGTCACTGGGTTGATGAGTCTGCACCTCACTACCTTTAGTGGATAGTAACACCTCGTACCCTGAAGTTCTCTGTGTTGTCAGTGTGCCGTTTGGTTTCTCCAGTATTGCAAAGAGGGCGTGCTCCACATAAAGAGTGGTGGTGTACCCCATGGTGATACTTGCCAATTTGTCCACTGCAAATGCTGCAGCAGCCAAAGCTTGTTTGCAAGGATAGTGTCCTCTCATTACTAGTTTCCCACTGTAGTATGTTCGTGGCTTGTGCCCTAAGCTTGTCTTCTGTGTCAGTACTGCTGTCATCACTACCCCATCAGAGTGAGAGAATAAGAATAATTCATTTTTGTAGTCTGGGATCCCTAACACTGGAGCTGTGCATATTGCTTCTTTCAGCTCATCAAATGCCTCAGTAATTTCTGTTGTCCATCTTATTTTCTTGTGTCCTTTTTGTGCTTCCTTCAGAGCACCCATAAGAGGTCTGCTGTAAGAGCTGTAGTCAAAATCCCATGCCCTGCAGTAATTACACAACCCAAAAATTGCTGCCTCCTTCTCATGGTTGTGGGTTTTGCTGTCCTGCGTATTGCCTCCACCCGTTCTGGTGTCACCTGTCGGCCGGTATGTAAGATCATATGTCCAATGTCTAGCACTTCTTTCTAACAGTATTGTAGTTTGTCTTTGTCCACCTTGTCTGCTAACACTGTCAACATGTGTACTGAGTCACTCCTACATTGTTCTTCTGTCATGCTGCAAATCAAAATGCCGTCTACGTACTGTATAATTGTGCTCTCCATCTGTACATTGGGTCCATGTGGAAGACCCTATTGAGTATGAAGGGCGACTCACAGTACCCTTGGAGAAGTCTTATATGTTTCAACTTCTTGTTTCTGTACATAAAGGAAGTCCAGTCTTGTGAGTCTGGGTGTAGTGGTATAGAGAAAAAGGTGTTTTTCAAGTCTATGAGCGTGAAGCAGGCAGCTCCCGCTGGAATACTGCATAGAATTGTCACTGGATTTGGAACCAAAGGATACTCTGCTTCTACAATATGATTAAGAGGACAGCTCCTGGATACAACACCATGACCCCCCCCCCCTTTTGCTTTCTTGACTGGTTACACAGCAGTGTTGCATGGCGATTCTGATTGTATTAGAATGCCCCTCTCCACTAAAGCTGCAATTGTCTTGTGAATGCCCTCGTCTGACTCCTTTGATAGTGGGTATTGCTTGACTCTGGGTAAAATTGCTCCCGCTTTCAGTTTGATCTTTACTCGCCCCACTCCTTTGAAAAGTCCCACCTCCCAGGGACTAGTGGTCCATAAGATGCTGGGCACCTTGGCCAAGTCCTCCTCGAAGGATAGTGGTGCTTTCATCGCCATCCTCTGTGGTACCTCTCTGTAGTGTATCTTCAACCAATATGTGTCACTCAATTCGAACACCATCTCGGGGTCTGATCTTTCATCTCTGAATAGTACTTTATCCGTCACTGTGGTTAACCTGTACCCTTCTGCTACAGTGATCACTGCACGCCATGATCTTCCTGTGATATCCATCCCATGTACCGCTATCCATTCGTCTCTCACAATCACTGCCTCGATCTCCAATGGTATAATTGGCCCTTCTTCCTCATGCAATGGTATCTCTGGTCTGAACAAATACTCATTTGGAACACACCACTTGAATCCCTGGGAACCATGCAAATGCAATCTCAGTCCCGTATTGGAACAGCTCTTCGTCCACTGGCACCCCGCTATGTACCTTCCGTCCACAATAGGCTTGAAAGATTTCCCTTACGTTGAGGAAGGCTAATCCTGGTGTAGAGCACACTATCCCCTTGTCTGTGAATGAGATGGTCATGTTTAGTCTGCTCATAATGTCTCATCCCAGTACGTTTACAGGGGTCTGTCGAGAGTAAAGCAAAGGTAAAGATAAATCGTGTTCTTAGAAAGGGCAATATGGTCTGTAAAAGGAACCACTTCCATAGCCCCAGAGAATCCTTGATTATTCATGGCATTGCCTGACAACATATATGTTCCCTCTTGAATGCAGGACCTAGTCACCCCTGTGTCTACAAGAAAGGAAAATGTTTTGTCACCTATCGCCAACCCTATGCGAGGTTCCTCTGCAGGGATGGGTGTGATCAACAGGATGGAACACATCAAGTCTGCCTGTGGGCTGTCTTATTGAGGGTATAAGGACATCCCATTCCTAGAAAATGGATTGTTCCCTACCATGGTGACCCCCCCCCACACTCCTAATAGGGGTTGTTGCCATGGAGTCTATCTGAGACACTGTCCCGTTGAATGGCTGCACGCTGTTCTGCATCTGCAGCACCTGCTGTATGCGGCCTCGAGTCTGGGGTGATTGCAAATACTGTGGTATGGGTGCTTGCATCTGTGGTAACTGTGTCATGGGCGGGTGTGCGTTTGGTGTCGATCCTTGGTGTTGCGGAGGTTGGTCCTGTGTGTAATAGTCATCCTGATCCCCTTGGTATACCTGCTGATGCTGTGTGCCCACCATTCTGTTGTATCCCCCTGCTTCTGCAAACTCTCAAAATGTGTCCTATCTGCCCATACCACCAGCACTGTAGTGGCTCCCTCCCATGCCCCTGAAACCCCCCTGCATAATCCACTGGGCCTTGCTGCACCTGTTGCCCATATACTCTAACCCCTCCGGGGAAACCCCCTTGGTTGTGATGTATTTGTGGTCCATATCCACAAATGATGGCCCCCTCTTCCTCAAAACCCATGTGGCATGTTCCCCTGCCCCATGAATCATCCCCCCACAGGCGGCGGCGCATGCTGCTGCTGCTGCTGCTGCTGTATCCCTTGTGCTCCTACGCTTGTCAGTACCGCCCCTTCCAAGGCATACTTTGGTAGTTTTCTCTGCACCAATTTAGCTTCCTTTCCTCAGCCTTCTTCCTAATTTTCTCCTGTAACAGCCTGCAATGATGTATTATCGGGAGCTGTATTTCTGGCCAAGGTTTTGCCTCCATGTCTACTAACTTTTTGAGCTGCTTCTGTAAAGGCTCTGGCATACTATGTGGTAAAATAAAGCTACTGTTTTGTCCCACGTTTCTCACATTTCAAGGCGCCAAAGCTCTTGGATCGCCTGAATGTAGTATAAGGGGTCTTCGTCTGGCCCCATCTTGTGGCCCATAATAGCACTAATGTCTGATGTGTCTGGGTATTGTGTCCTTAAAGCTTGCCATACAGCAGCTCTGCAATTTGAAAATGGTGAACCATTGTGCACCGTGTCCAGGATGGTCACTCCTGGGAACCCCACCCTTTTCTACACATCATCAGCAGCCTCTCTAAGGATTGCCATTAGTAGTCCCTTTACGCCCCCCACACCTATCCTCTGTCCCACTGTCATTCTTTCCATTTTGTACATCCATTTCCCTGCACCCGCGGTCAACAAAGGTAATCTACATCTCACGTTTTCCTTATCAATGTGTTTCCATGGTACATATTGAGGTTGCCCCCCTCCCTTTTCCAGTAGGGGCATTTGTGTGAACCCTACCTCTGCACTTGCTCCTCTAGTTAGTCTGATCTCCCTGTCAGCATTTCTAATGTTGGTGTACACATCTATTGGTGCTTCTACGAGCACAGTTGTCAGATCCCCCCATGATCCTTTCTCTAGAACATGCTATAACTGTCTCCCCTTCCTTCGTCCTGGGAGATCTCTCAATGTTTCAACGTATGGTACTCGGTCATCGATATTGCGCAACTTGTTCACTGATCGTGGTGGTCAGCCATGCTTGTCACCCTTAGTTCCCCCTGCACCGGACCCCCTCTCCAATGTCACACATTTGTCTGCACCTTCCCTGTGGAATGAGGCTTGAATCGTTCACTCCCCTCATCCCCACTATCCCTTGCTTCGTTGTCGGAACCAGAGCCCATATTACTGCAAAGTTGGCCACAAAGCTCAGTCTCCTAGTAGTGGTGTCTGTGTTAGGCTTCATGGTAAAGTCAATTTCTGACAAGTCATGTCTACTCCCTCCTCCGCAGGACCCTAGGCCTGTTCTGCCTAATACAGTGGTAGTCCTACACTGTGTAGTTGTGCAGTCTGGGCTCTGCTCGTCTGCCTCCTCCGACTTTGTCATTTCCTGTGCTCACTGTCCATTGTGTCTTTATGTCCCTGATTGCACGCTCCTCCTCCTCTGCCTTGTGTGTGCGCTCTCTTGCTATTCTCTCTACATGAAACCTCCTTTGTTCCTGGTCTTTTAACATTCGTTTTTCCTTCTCATTTGCTTCCCTCTGTCTCTCCATCTATTCTTGCTCCCTTCTCCTCCATTCCCGCTGCTTCCGCTCTTTCTCTTCCTCCGTTCTCTCTGCGCTCCTTCTCTAGTCTCTCTTCTCTTTCCCTCACCCTTCTGTCCGTCTCCTCCATTTTCTCTGCCCAGTCAATTTCTTCACTGCTTTCTTGAAGGCCTTCTATTGCTTTGGCTGCTCCCTCTGCCTCTCCATGAGTCTTTCCTTCTAGCTTGAGGAGGATCTGTCCCCCTACCCACTCATTCGTGGCTATACCTTGTACCCCCCCTCCTTTGTGCTCTTCTGTGCCTCACTGCTTGTTCCCTTTTCACTGGTTTGTTGGCCTATACCTTTCATTTCCTCTTCCTTAGTATATGGTGCTGGTTTATATATCGGGCTTGAATACCAATCTGCTGCTTTTAGCTCTCGTAATGGGTACATCCCCTGCTCGTCAGTGTCCTACGTGTGTTCACTTGCAGGAGCGGGTGGGGGAGTGGAGGGTGGGAGCACGGGCCCCTGTACCTGCTGGCTCAGCATTCACTGACCCCTTGCTGTGTCCTCCGTAACCCCTCCTGAAATATGTTCCACAACTCAAATATTGCCGTTCGCTAGCTTCTTCCCCTTATAGGTACTGTGTAAGTGCGTCAGTAGTAATTGCTGCACATCTTTGGACAATCTTCCGAAAGGTGGCCATGGTTTGGTTAATTTCTCCCTTTGCTTTTAGTCCATTCTATGCTGTATTTGCAAATCTTCTCTTTGTACATTGGGAGGGTCTTACACAGGTGTTGTAGCGGCATGTCACCCCTGCACTTCCCTTGATTCATTGTTTTTGCTCTTACCTGACCTCAAATTGAGGGTTTCAATCATCCGCTTTTAAGGGAAAAAATACAGTGTAATCACAAAGGCTTTTTTAATTCACTACGAGCCTCGCTGGCTCCACAACCTGCCAGGTGTGCTCCATCCACCGCCCTGACAATCACTGTCTCCTCAGGCACACCCACAACTCTTGTGCATGCGCCTTCCGCGCACTGCCACTGGATGCCCTTGTCTGTCAATCTCAAGCCTTCCAATACTAGCTCCTCACCATCTTGTGTTCTCCAAGTCCTATGTGCAAACCTATGTGTGACGTCAGCAGTTTACTGAAGGCAATACTAAGAAGTCAATTACAGCACGCACAATGCTATAATCCTGTTGCCCAAAAATAAACACAATCCGAACACAAACCCCACAGCTGTCTTCCTGCCACCTAGGAGAGTATACAAATATTCTTCTTGTGCTCAATCTGTACCTGCAGCATCGCCTTGCAAATAATACGCCTCCTCAAGACTTAACCAGTCGAATCACCTGTCATGATGCCGACCTCCAGGCATCCAGACCAAGCCCATCAGCCCTGGGAGCAGGCATCTAGACATTTAGTAAAACCTCAGCACCCCCGGCTAGGGGCTATCTGGGTTCAGTCCTGGCGCCTTGGGCGCCAGGCTCATAGTAGGAATCAGTCCTGGCGCCTAAGGCGCCAGGCTCATAGTCATTACTTACCTCAGGCAGACCACGCTGCAAATCACTCCAATCCAACATGAAGCCTGAAAGGGACTTTTTTTTCTACAGGGACTATTTTTTACTCGGGTGTGGTTCTAGGGACTTCTTACCTGGGACTACTTTTGAGGCTATTTAAACCACGCCCGACCAGCAACACACGCTTCGCGTTATTCTGCATCCAGCAGCGTAACACTCACCGTGCCCGCAGCCTGCATCCAGTCTTCTGCCACGCCCGCCTCGAATCCGGAGCTCCTAAAATAAAGAGGAAAGAAAGGGACAAGGTTAGAAAACAAACTTATTTCTATTCCACACCTGATTCTGGATCCATCTTGTCTCCGGACCTGTAAAGAACATCATTTCTGCATGCGCCGCACCTCCAGCTGCAGCGCCACGCCATACTCACCAGTCTTCACAGCATCCTTCGGGTCGACGCTGCCTCCTTCATTTCTTCACCGAACTTCGGCACCTAGGAGACAAAAGAAAACCACAAGGTGAGCCGAGGGAACCAACAAATATAATTCTTACCACCATAAACTTACCTGATTTACCACCGGAGGCACCCTTTTGTGACTCCATATTTTCACGTGCCGCATCTGTAAAGAGAGACAAAACAACACGTTTTCCTCGTGCAACATTCACCGGACAGCGCCGGGTAATTCAGACTCTTACCTGAGCGCCACCAGCTGCCACAAGAGCATCTTTTCATGAGCCAGCTGCAAGACAAGAAAGGAAGGGGGAAACAAGAGTGAACATCGGACATATTGAACTCTATGAACTTAATACTTACTGGTCCTCACCAGGAACCTCAGAGTGAATACTCTCCGGAACTCTCCAGAGCCTTCAAACCAGTGAAGTAACTGGAATCGACGCGCCCCTGCAAATCCACGCAGGATGGAGAGCTCATCTTACAAGAATATAAGGTGAGATTGCTGTGAGGGCATTTCGGATGTGATTAGTTGGGGAGGACTGTGGGGGTGCCATCACGTGAATCCACAAGTGGCTAAATCCATCTCTCCAATTGCAGGAGAATATTTCTACTGGTTAGGCAGATAAGATTAGGAGGGCAGATCCAGTCAGTCATCGCTGCACTACGCATCACGTGGGTGGAGACCGCAGCTGTCCGGATCTGACCGACGCCCCTGTGGGAGCCAGGTGAGCGTAACAGGACGCGAAGCATATCTACAAATCCCCACCCGGGTGTTATGGAAACCTCAGAAACCGACCAACTAGCCCTATTGTTAGGGGAACATAGGGCAGAAGTGCACTCCACGCGCCAAGAGGCTAATGCCCTCAGGAGAGAACTGATTCTGTCAAAGAAGCGCACTGATGATCTTGCTAGACAATTAATGCAAAACCAAGCTGGGCAAACACCATTACCTGGACTCGGGGGGGACTCCAACTCCTGTTTCATCGAGCAATCCTGTGCAAGTGGTTCTACCACGGAGCATTCCTTTAGCTCCACCCAAACGTTTTGCTGGGGACCCAAAAAAAGTTTGCTGTGTTTATGAACCAATGCCGCTTGCACTTTTTATGCAGACATGGAGCTTTTCCAAACTACCAAACCAAAGTAGCCTTTGTACTATCATATCTTAGTGGCAGCGCAGCGGATTGGTCAATTCCATTAGTTAACCAGGATGACCCTCTTCTTCGGGATTTTCAAGGTTTTCAATTGAGCATGGAAAGACTATTTGCCAGACATTCACAGGGACAGGCCCTGGATAATGAACTTTTTTCATTACGACAAGGTAACCAGGATCTACTAACCTATATCGCCACTTTCAATAGGTTAGTGGTGGAAACCGGATGGCCAGAAGTAAAACGAATTACATTATTTCATCGTGGACTTCGGGGTGAACTCAAAGACGTTTTGACCCAAGTTGTGAACCCACCTCAGGATTGTGCAGAATATATAGACTTAGTGGTCCAGTTAGATCACCGACTTCAGAATGGAAAGGCTGAGCTAAGTTCGAGAATCGGGTATTGGTTAAACCCAATGTTACCCTCAAAGGAACAGATGTATCAGAACCGATGCGGATCGGGGGGGCGGTCAAGGGACCCTTAACTCAAAAGGAAAGAGAAAGAAGACGGCAGATGCAATTGTGTCTGTACTGTGGGGCCTCAGGACATTTTCTACGGGATTGCCCTATAAAAACATCTAAAAAAGTAGTCGGAGTTGCTGATAAAAATCAAACAGAGCCTGATTCGGGAAACGACCACGCCCGAAAAGCGTAGAGGTCCGCTTGCCGAGCTTGAAGAAGGATACTCAGACCTCGCACTTCATCATACCAATGGTCCTTATAGATCCAAGGCAGCCATCATGTATGCACGCAGTGAGGGCATACATTGATAGCGGAGCCATAGGAAACTATGTGGACCACAAGTTGGCTTCTAGGATGAATCTCTCTCTCTGCAAACAGACCACTTCGAATGTCATCACCACAGTCGATGGAACTGAAATTGCCTCTGGGCCTGTAACTCATTCCACCGCAGAGATGACACTATTGTGTCAGGATGGGCAATCGAGAGACTATTGTGTGATTTAATCAAAGCCCCGCAGTTCCAAATAATACTGGGGATACCTTGGTTGGAAACACATAATCCTTGTATTGATTGGCGAGAGAAGAGAATAACCTTCCCGGATTGTGCACATACTTGTTACCCAAAAAAACCTTGAACCAAGGCCTGGCCACAGTCGCTACTCCAGTTGTGCAGTTACCTCAGGAATATCAAGAATTCCAGGATGTTTTCCAAAAGGAACAGGCAAACACCCTACCACCTCACAGATCATACGATTGTCAAATCGATCTCACACCCGGTGCACAACCTCCATGTAGTAGGATCTACGCCCTTACGGAACCCGAAAACCTTCACCTACGACAATACTTGGACCAATACCTTGCTAATGGCTTCATTCGTCCATCCAAGTCCCCTGCATCTTCAGCTTTGTACTTCGTGCCTAAAAAGGAAGGTGACCTCAGAACGTGCATAGACTACTGCGCATTAAATCAGATCACGGTTAAGAACCGATACCCATTGCCTCTGATCCCCGAATTACTAGACCAAGTAAAGGACGCTTGCATCTACACTAAATTAGATCTCCGAGGGTCATATCATCTGGTACGTGTAAAGAAAGGTGACGAATGGAAGACTGCTTTTCGCACTAAGTACGGGTTATTCGAATACCAGGGGATGCCCTTCGGGTTGTGCAATGCACCAGCAGCCTTCCAGTATTTTATGAACGATGTCCTTCGTGAACTCATTGACGTCTGTGTTGTTGTATACATAGACGATATTCTAGTGTACTCTTCTTCAGAATCAGACCATAGACGTTCGTGCAGTCCTTGAGAAACTATGCCAGCACAAGTTATATGCAAAATTGGAAAAATGCATTTTTCATGCTACAGAAGTTGAATTCCTTGGATTTATCCTGACTCCAAAAGGAGTCCGAATGGACTCTCGAAAGGTGGACGCAATCCTCAAGTGGCCATCACCCAGTTCAGTTAAAGGGGTACAAAGCATGCTCGGATTTGCTATTTTCTACCGCAGATTCATTCCGGATTTCTCACATGTTGTACACCCAATCACAGCACTTTTGCGAAAAAACAAACGCTTCTTGTGGACCGAAGAAGCTGAAAAGGCCTTCCAAGAGCTGAAAGCTAAATTCACGTCGGCACCGGTCGTAAAGCATCCACGCCCCGAACTTCCATACATAGTTGAAAGTGATGCATCCAGTTTAGCCATGGGAGCTGTCCTGTCCCAGAAGGATCCTGAAACCGGTCAACTTCACCCAGTAGCATTTTGGTCCAGAAAGTTCTCGGCACCAGAGTTAAACTATGCGGTTACCGATAAAGAATTATTAGCCATCAAATCCGTCTTCAAGGCTTGGCGGCATTATCTCCTCGGTGCCAGGCATACCATTACGGTAATCACCGATCACCGGAACTTGCAGTATTTAAAAACAGCCAAGGCCCAATCGTCGCATCAAATTCGATGGGCATTGTTCTTTGCCGAGTTCGATTTTGTGATCACTTATCGACCAGGTTGTAAAAATGGCAAGGCAGATGCCTTATCCCGAATAAGGATGGGAGAAGCATATGCGAACCCGGAACCGGTGCCTATAATTTCAGAACAAAGAATTCTTGGCATAACCACTCTACAGACACTAGAGGATATTCAAGTAAAGATCCAACAACTCTTCGATCCAACAGCCCTGCAGGACTGGGTGAAGAAAGTTCCGGACTACTCAGTCATCAATGACCTACCTTATTATCAAGGGCGACTATTTCTACCACGCAAGGAACTACAAGAACTTGTCATCTCCAATTATCATCACACCCTGATGGAAGGACACCCAGGTATCGCAAAAACTGAAGCTAAAATTAAGAGACAATTCTGGTGGCCCACCTGGCGAAAAGACGTAAAGTCATTTGTAATGTCTTGTGGCATCTGTGCCCAAAACAAAAGTCAGAAGAAAAAAAAACAGCTGGCCTCTTACAACCTTTGGATATTCCACCTACACCATGGCACACCTTATCGTTAGACTTTAATACAGATCTACCTCCATTTAATGGATTTAACACCATTCTAGTTATTGTGGATCTTTTTTCCAAGATGGCCCACTTTATTCCTCTAAAAGGATTACCTTCTGCTTCAATTCTGGCCAAGGAGTTCCTCGTAAACATTGTTCGAATACACAGATTTCCTTCCGTATTGGTCTCTGACCGAGGTAGTCAATTCATTTCACATTTTTGGAAGAAATGTTGCCAACTGGCGCAAATCGACGTGAGGTTATCAACCAGTCACCATCCCCAGACGGATGGTCAGACGGAGAGGACGAACCAGACCCTTGAACAGTACCTACGTTGCATGCTACACCAGACCGAAAGTAATTGGAAAGATATTTATGGATTTCCGAATATGCATACAATAACTACATTCAGGAACCGGACAAAGCCCCTTTTATGACCTATATGGACATCACCCTCGAACCTCAGAACTAGATTCGCCTGAGCATTTAGAAATGCCTGCAGTTAGTCATTTGCATTCTACTATTACACAAGCCTTTAAAGAGGCAACAGAACATTTGAAACAAGCAAAAGAGAAATATAAGAAAAATGCTGATCAACATAGAAGTGAAACTCCACAATACCAGATTGGGGATCAAGTTTGGCTGGCAACAAAACACATACCTCTGAAGGAACTCAGACTTTTAACCCTAGATATTTGGGACCTTACACTATTAAGGCCATTATCAACCCGGTAGCCGTCAAATTGGAATTACCCTCTAATATGCGCATTCATCCTGTCTTTCATGTTTCACTTTTAAAACCAGTTCAACCAGGAACAAGATTAACCAAACCACCCGACCCCATCTTGATAGATGGAGAACCTGGATTTTGAGGTAAAAAAAATATCCTGGACTCCAAGATGGTTAAATCAAACTGTTTTATTTAATCGATTGGAAGGGCTACGGACCACAAGAAAGGTCATGGGAACCTAGTGACCACGTCCATGCACCTCGGTTGGTGAAAAGATTCCATCGGAACTTCCCAGACAAACCAGAGCCCAGGGGAAGAACAACTTTAGGAGGGGCCTTGGGGGGGGGGGAGGGGAGTGCTGTCATGATGCCTACCCCCAGGCATCCGGACCAAGCCCATCATCCCCGGGAGCAGGCATCTAGACATTTAGTAAAACCTCAGCAGCCCCGGCTAGGGGCTATCTGGGTTCAGTCCTGCCACCTTAGGCGCCAGGCTCATAGTAGGAATCAGTCCTGGCGCCAGGCTCATAGCCATTACTTACCTCAGGCAGACCATGCTGCTAATGACTCCAATCCAACATGAAGCCTGAAAGGGACTATTTTTCTACAGGGACTATTTTTTACTCAGGTGTGGTTCTAGGGACGTCTTACCTGGGACTACTTCTGAGGCTATTTAAACCACGCCCGACCAGCAACACACGCTTCGCGTTATTCTGCATCCAGCAGCGTAACACTCTGTGCTTCCAGCCTGCATCCAGTCTTCTGCCACGCCCGCCTCAAATCCGAAGCTCCTAAAACAAAGAGGAAAGAAAGGGACAAGGTTAGAAAACAAACTTATTTCTATTCCACACCTGATTCTGGATCCATCTCGTCTCCGGACCTGTAAAGAACATCATTTCTGCGGTGCCGCACCTCCAGCTGCAGCGCCGCGCCATAATCGCCAGTCTTCACAGCATCCTTCGGGTCGGCGCTGCCTCCATTTCTTCGCCGAACTTCTGCACCTAGGAGACAAAAGAAAACCACAAGGTGAGCCGAGGGAACCAACAAATACAATTCTTACCACCATAGACTTACCTGATTTACCACCAGAGGCATCCTTTTGTGACTCTCCATATTTTCACATGCTGCATCTGTAAAGTGAGACAAAACAACACGTTTTCCTCGTGCAACATTTACCGGACAGCGCCGGGTAATACAGACTCTTACCTGAGAGCCACCAGCTGCCACAAGAGCATCTTTTCACGAGCCAGCTGCAAGACAAGAAAGCAAGGGGGAAACAAGAGTGAACATCGGACATATTGAACTATATGAACTTAATACTTACTGGTCCTCACCAGGAACCTCAGAGTCAATACTCTCCAGAACTCTCCCGAGCCTTCAAACCAGTGAAGTAACTGGAATCGACGCGCCCCTGCAAATCCACGCAGGATGGAGAGCTCATCTTTCAAGAATATAAGGTGAGATTGCTGTGAGGGCATTTCGGAGGTGATTAGTTGGGGAGGACTGTGGGGGTGCCATCACTTGAATCTTCGAAGGGATTGGTTCCTCCGATGTATTCCACATCTTTGACAGACTCCCAAAGCAATACCAACATAAGGAGGTGGGAAAAGAATTTAGAACATTTAGAATGCCCAATCAAATTGCAGAATAGAGGACTGTATTGCCAAAGACCAAATCTTGCCCATGGATAGAGTCCAGGGAATAATGTTTCACAAAAGTATGGACAGAGGACCATGTGGCCGCTTGGCAAATATTGCAAATCGGAACATCCCTGTGCAGTGCAGTGGAGGCAGCCATACCCCTAGTAGAATGGGCCCGTAAACCTACAGGAGGGTCCTTCCCCGCCAAACAATAACGTTCAGAAATCGTCAATAATAACATTCAGAGATCGTCAAGATGATCCACCTAGACAAGGTCTGCTTAGAAACAGCCTGACCTAAACGCCTTCCAGCGTAACCAATAAAGAGCTGATCGTCCACTCTGACCCGGGACATCCGTGAGAGATAGAAACTCAAAGCTCTCCTAGGATCCAATCTATGGAGCCTCTCCTCTTCCTTACCAGGATGTGGAGGAGCATAGAACGCTGGAAGAATTACCTTCTGGCTCAGATGGAATTCCGAGACAACCTTCGGAAGAAAGGAAGGCCGTACCCTAAGGACAACCCTGTCCTTATGGAACACAGTGATGGGTGGTTTGGCGGAAAATGCCTGCAACTCACACACACTGCGTGCAGAAGTAACCGCAACTAAAAATACAGTTTTAAAGGACAACAGTCTCAATGGACAAGAATGCAAGGGCTCAAACGGAGCTCCCATCAACTTTAAAACCATATTCAAATTCCATCCCGGCACCTGGAATGGCGACGGTGCATACACAAGAGTTAGTCCTTTCAAGAACTGAGAAATCAAAAGAATTTTGAAATAACATTCCTCAGACGAGCGCTTAAATATGGATAGCGCCGCCAGGTAACCCTTAATGGTACCTACTTGCAGGCCCTTGCGGGCTAACAAAAGCAAAAAAGACAAAACCAAAGGAATGGAACATTGGAAAGGATCCACCTTCAGTACCCTGCACCAGTCGTAGAACTTCTTCCAACGGCAACGGTACAAGGATTTCCTTGCGGGCCTTCTGGCCGAAAGCAACACCACCATCACTCTTCAGGGAGGTCCCAATCCTTATATCTCAGCCTTTCGGATACCAAGCATGAAGGCTGAGAGACTTGACCTCTGGATGGAGAACTCGACCCCCCTCCCGTGAGAGCAGATCGTCTCGGTAGGAAAGAAGACGTGGAGGGCAGATGGACATGTTTAGAAGGTCCGGGTACCACGCTCTCCTGGCCCATGCCGGAGCAATGAGGATCATCCGGGAACAGAACCTCCGCAACACCTGCGGAATGATGGGGACTGGAGGGAACGCGTACAGCAGTGGGAAGGACCACTCCACTACGAACGCGTCCCCTAAGGCTCCTCTTGGAGGAAATTCCCGTGAGCAGAACCTTTCACACTTCCGGTTGACACTGGTGGCAAAGAGATCCACCTGTGGGGTTCCCCAAAGGGCGAAGAACTCCAAAAGAACTTCCTGAGCCAGCTCCCACTCGTGAAAGACCATGCTCTGCCTGCTTAGAGCATCTGCTGCTGCGTTTTTTCGTCTCCGGCCAGATGAACTGCCGAGATCAAAATTTCCTGCTGGATGGCCCAGAACCAGAGCTGCATCACCTCCCTGCACAGTGGGAGTGACCCTGCCCCCGCCCTTTTTGTTGAGGTAGTGCATGGCCACTGTATTGTCCGGCATAATCCGGACATTCTTCCCCCGCACAGACGGCAGAAAAGCCTTCAGGGCTAGCCTGACAGCCCACAGCTCTAACAGATTGATGTGGAGTCTGGATTCCGACAGAGGCCAACGAACGCCGATGGTCAGCTCACTGGCATGAGCTCCCCAACCCGTGAGGGATGCGTCCGTCACGATCGTCACCTCCGGCCAAGGTTGCCAAAACGGAGCCCCTTTGAACAGATTTCGTTCGATGGCCCACCACAGAAGGTCCTGGGTGACTGAGGGCAGAATCTGAACTGGGTCTGACATCCTGCCACTGAGACCACTGCATCTTGAGAGCCCACTGCAAAGATCTCATCCGCAGCCTGGCCTCTGGCACCAGTAGAATGTAGGATGCCATGAGGCCGAGCAATCTCAAGAACTCGAATGCCGGGAAACTCTGGGCATGTTGGAATGTGTCCATCTGCAGAATGTGGTGAGCCCTCACCTGGGGAGGCGAACACTGCCCCAGGGACGTGTCGAGCACTGCTCCGATGTACTGGAGCCGCTGGGTAGGTGTCAAATGAGACTTCTTTAAGTTGAGGGAGAAGCCCAACCTGTGAAGGGAGTGGCAGGTGACGGACAGATCCAGGGCTTGCTCGGGAGAACGTGCCCTAATCAACCAATCGTCCAGGTAGGGTAGACATGAATCCCCCCTTTCCTGAGATACGCTGCCACCACCACCATCAGCTTGGTGAAGACCCTTGGGGCAGAGGTCAATCCGAACGGCAGGACCCGAAACTGAAAATGTGAGTCACCAACCGCGAACCTCAGTGCTTGGGATGAATTGGCACATGAAAGTAACCGTCCTTGAGGTCGAGAGACACCAACCAATCCTGAAGCTGAAGGGCCTGGAGGATTTGAGAGTAACCATCTTGAACTTTTCCTTCCTGAGGAGCTTGTTCAAACCACGGGAGTCCATGATGGGTCTCAAGCCCCCGTCCTTTTTCGGGATAAAAAAATATGGGGAATACCATCCCTTGTTCCTTTCTGCTACAGGCACCAGTTCTACGGCGCCTTTCTCCAGCAGGGATTTGATTTCCTGCGCAAGGAGCGGATCCAGACTTTTCAAAGAGAGCTTCCCCGGTGGATTGACGTGAGGCCTCTGCCGGAAAGGAAGACAGTAGCCATGGGCTATGATCTCCAGAACCCACACATCGGAAGTAATAGCACGCCATTCTACATGATGCTGCGCCAGCCTCCCCCCCCAACCGGCGAACCATGGGACATGGCCTCATGACTGAGCGGAAGCGGCTGCGGCAATGCCTGAGGGCAAAGAGGCAACTGCCCGAGCAGCTTTGGCGCCTCTAGTACCTTGTTGTCCACCTCTGGTACTCCTACGTTGGCCCCTTTGACTGGCAGCCCCCCTCGAACTACGAAAGGAAAAGTAGTATCGAAAGGAACCTCCCCTCCATTGCTGTCCCCTAGGATGAAAAGGCAGAGGTTGAAATACTGCAGCGCTCACCGACTTCACTGCAGCTTTGGAGGTCTGCAACGTCTCAAGGCTCTCGTCAGCCTTGCTGCCAAAAAGATGGACACCATCAAAGGGCACGTTGAGAAGCCGGGACTGTACATCAGGAGCAAACCCCGACTTCCACAACCACGCAAATCTGCGCATCACGGTGCTCGCCGCCATGGACCGGCTGACACAGTCTGCCACGTCCAGACCCGACTGAACGGATTCAAACAGGGCATCCTTGCCATCCTGAACGAGGGCAAGAAAACCATCCCGTTTGGGAATATGTTCAGCCACCAAAGATATGCAATTCCACAGAGTGTGCGTGATTCTTACAAGGGGACAAACGGAGTTGGCTGCTTGTAAAGCCATACCCCCAGAAGAAAATGCCTTCTTCGCCCAACCGTCAAAGCGTTTGTCGTCCCTATCAGGAGGGATTGTAGGGTACGCCGCCTGCTTCGCTTGTGAAAACAGAAAAAGGATATTGAAGCCGAGTACCCCAAAAGGAAATACACCGAACAGGGGTTACAAAGGAACATACAAAGTACTTTATTTTATACTGAATCCAGTTACAAAAACAGAGCAAAATCAGATAGCTATCGGCCCTCAGTACAACACAACGAACTCCAGCGTGGTTCAGTGTGTTCAGTGAGAGACGCTGTACATTAGAATCCATTCACTTTTTATACATTTACTGGGCGCGATGTCCGGCCCCACTTCGGGTTAATAATCCTTTTAATACATCACCAATCTAGGGTTCGTGCCAAGTCTCAAATAACCGCATATAACTAGTTTGCCTTTAATACATGTATCAACAAGCATATGCAATAACTGTATATTCTAAAGTTTTCCAGGCAGGCCTTCTTAAACATTAATACAATGTAGTTAAACAGATGTTCTTCGTTCAGTATTTGAATACATTGTCTCAACATATGCTCGTGGATTAGTTTCATTGCACGACTAATCCTTCTACACATAGATCAATGAAGGACAAGGTCTCAGTTCATGACCTCAACAAGTGGCCTGCAGGCAAATTACACATTAGCTATGAACAAAGGTCATGACGGCCATGTTGTATTCTGCAATGACATCGTCCACCATTTTAGCTCACAGGGTGACTTTTACACAACGAATCCTAAAATGGCGGTTTGACCTAAAATGGCATCTTACATGGATTTAAGGTCAGGGCCTTGCAACACAGATTTCTTTTGCAAGCGACTTTCGAGCAGCTTCGCGTCAGCCAATATTAATATATTCATTACAATAGTAGGCACGATATACTTTCTATTTCCACACGCTTGGGCCGTAGCCGCCTGCACCACCAAACTCTCCGGAGTGGGGTGAGTAGTCAAGTAGCAGGGGTGGCCACTAGCTGGACGGTATTTATTTGGCAACGACTTACTCACTGCCGGGAGACTCTCCGGAGCAGTCCAAGTCGCTGCCACCCTTCTCTGTAAGGCCATATGAAATGGCAGCACCGAGTCAGTGGGTGGACCTTGGTCAAGGATATCTGTCAGGTCATCCTGCAGAAAATCCACAGGTGTCGGTCGAGAGTCCAGCGGACTTCAACTTACGGGGTTTGGAAACCCTACCCGCCGACAGCTTCTTCTTCCGCTCCCGCAAGGCCTTTGACATCAAAGACTGGCATTCCTCGCAGTCATCCGTGGCGTGGTTCTCACTGAGGCACCAAAGGCAGAGGTCGTGCAGATCCGTCAGACATCATGGAACCGCAGTCCCGACACTTCTTAAAGCCCGACTTCGGGGTAGTAGAAGACAAAGACATACCTGCGTATTAACGCAACGAGATTCAAAGAAACGATTCACAAGTAGAGAACCGAGGCACGCTGAGATTTCGAAGCGAACACGTTCGCGGAAAAAACGGAACTGAGGCTATGGGCGTCATGCGTCCTACTTATAACATCTGGTGCCGTCGGAGGAGGTCCTCGAGGGAGCATATCGACGTAAGACGCGTTCGCCGAAAAAAGTTTTCCGAAGCAGCACAGCTGTGGTAATTACTGTCAAAGATGTGGAATACGTCAGAGGAACCAATCCCTTCGAAAGAAATATATTCCAGTATTGGCACATTTGGCATTGGGCAATGCAAACTCTTAACTGGCAGGAAGCGATTAGACCGCTCATGAGTTTTGAGACGCTAATATTTTCCAGGAGGGTGGATTGCTTTCCAATCTCTATAGATGCTTGAGGGATAAAAAGGATGCAGAATTGCCAGCATATGTGGAAGCCTGGCATAAGGGTTTAGGGTTTGAATTATCATCGAAAGACTGGGCTAGGATTTGCCTGGGGCTTAAGGCAGCATCTGGAAGCGATATAGGCGGAGCGTGGCTTAGGCTTTATTGCTAGGGGCTATCTCAGACCTGATAGAATGAAGAATGTGAGGGGTCAAAGTAATAATGGGCTGTGTTGGAGGGGCTGCAGGGCAGATGGAACATATATGCACATATGGTGGAGGTGCCCGAAGCTCTGTAAGTACTGGACAGAGGTGTTGGATTCCATTAATGGTATTACGGGATCCACTTGCCCGAGAGAGCCGGGGCTGTCTCTATTGGGATTGCCCAGGGGCCGGCCCTTTTCTAGGGTGCATGTGGGCTATTGCATACGCTGCTTCTAGTAGTGAGAACCACAATAGCATGCTTTTGAAGATCTGGCAGGCCCCCCCAAGCAAAAAAGACTGGTGGCCGAACTTCTGGACAATGGTGGCTACCGAGAATGTGCTGTATTATATGGAGAACCAGACTAAATCGTTCTATCAGAAGTGGGGACAGTTTTTGACTTGCGCACAAACCCACAATAGAGACTAACTGTCTTGCTCATTGGCATTTGATGGGCTTGTTGGAAAGCCCTTAGGAACAGGAGGGTATATAGGATTCTAGTAGTGTGCAAGCTTCCCTGTCAGATAGGGATGTACACGTTATTGCCACAGTATTAGCTGGAGGTTACTGCATAAGGGGTGGGAGGGCTTGGGGTGTGTGGGTGTGGCAGTCTGTTGGGGGTTAGGCATGTTGTGTATTATTTTGTGTGTGTCCAGATTTTGCATTTGCTCCTTCCAGCATAGGAGGTACTACAGTGGCTTGAATTATAACCAACTTTGAATGTGCTATACATTTCAAATGCTAATAAAAACTTTTTGAAAACAAAAGATTCTCATGTATGGTTGGCACTGGAGCATCACTCTCCACACTAAAAGCGCCTGGGTTTCCGCAAACAATGCATTCTGATGTGATAAACGCTGTAGGTATAGTGGGAACTCCAATACCTCATGCTGTGTGCACTCCGCTTATAGTTACGATAGGTCGGTCCAACATGACATTTTGCTGAGCCCTTGTTTCCATGTGAATTTGTTTTGATTACATTTATTATGCATGCTAAAATGCTCCATTTACTGTTCCTCTGATGGTGTGCATCTTGATATTCCAGTTCACAAAGAGCACAAGGTGCTGGCAGTATTACAAGAGATTACCCATTTGAATTCTGGGGACAAGGATGAAAGCTCCTGTCCGCGGCATGGGCTGTTAGACCAAGTCCCTGTCAAATTATGGTAACCCATGCAACTGGTACTGGATATATAGTTAATGCTTAGCCAGTCAAAATTACTTTGAATCCTGGCAAGCCCTTGCCATGTATACCTCAATATCCTATTTCCAGGCAGGGTGAAGAAGGTATTCATCCTATGATGGAATCCCTCCTCCAACGAGGCATTATTGTACCAACCCGCTGCCCCTGTAACACTCCTATTTTGCCTAAGAATTCAGGTAAAGAGGTTTATTGTTTTGTTCAGATTTGCGCAAGGTTAATGCAGCAGCACCACCGGCCTTTCCGGTTGTTCCCAATCCAGCTATGATTTTGTTGTGTATTCCTGACACAGCCAAATATTTCACTGTCGTAGATTTGTGTTCAGTATTTTTCTCAAACCCCATACATCCTAACAGTCAGTGCCGTTTCAGTTACACATAAATCAACTAAATACATGTTCACTAAGCTCCCAAGGGGGTATGCAGAAAGCCCTAGCCTGATTTCCCAAAGTTTAAAGAAAGATCTTGATTCTGGACAGTTTCCAGGAGGGTCGATGCTGATGCACTATGTAGATGATCAGCTCCTAGCCTCCACTCCTTAGAATCATGTGAGAAAGATACGCTGGTTCTGTTGAAAGCGCTTGCTGAAAAAGGTCACAAGGCATCCAAAGACAAATTACTTCTGTCTACCCTGTGTGCAGTACCAGAGCCATGAGATTTCTGCAGGAGAAACACTTGTCTGAGGATCGGATTGCAGCGATCCAGAAAGTCCCCAAACCCCAGAGCAAGAAGCACATGAGGGGGTTCCTCAGGATGGTAAGTTTCTGTAGGAAATGGATCCTGAGATATGTATCCATAGTTAAGCTCCTTCAAACCTCATGCATGATTTGATTCCCCAAACTCCTGGCATGGTCTCAGGAAAGAGGATGTCTGTCACCATTAAGCAGGCACTTGCAATGGCTCCGGTGTTAAGTTTGCCAGATTATAGCAAGCTCTTTGTCCTGTTTTGTGATGAGTGAAAAGGGTTTGCTTAAGGTGTGTTGACTCAGTTACATGGTAATAAGCACCGCCTGTTATATCAGTCTAGCTCTAGATCCAGTAGTCGCAGGACTCCAAGCTTGTCTGTGAACCGTCACTGCTGCTGCACTGTTAGAGAAAACAGACTCCTTGGTACAATGATATCCAGTCAAAATTTCTGTCCTCGTGCAGGATTGTCCCTATTGCTTAAGGGAAAGACAATATTTGTCAAACTCTCACCTTACTCAATATAAAAAGTTGCTCATCTCTGCTGCCAATGTAACACTGAATCGTTGTTTGGTTCTGAACCCTGCTTGCATGTTACCAACCGAGGGTGGGGAGCGCCCCACGACTGCCAGGCTGTTGTGGAGACACTCTTGCCCTCCCCCCGTGTTGATTTGTCCAATGTACCCTTGCTGAATCCCGATTTAATTCTTTTAATTGACTGATCTTGTATTCGTGTTCCAGGATATTCTGCATGCATCCCTCATGCTGTCCCAGAAAGAAGCACACCGATTACCGTTGGGAAAATCAGCCCAGGTTGCCAATCTCGTTTTTCTCACCCAGACGTGTACTCTGGCCCGAGCTAGATCAGCCACGATCTAGAACGACTCCAGGTATGCCCACAGGGTGGTCCATGACTTCAGAGTTTTATGGAAGCAACAAACAAGTTACTTTCTTACCTGGTAACGTTCTTTCGATGGGATGGTCCTCCGACGTATTCCACATCTCTGACAGTAATGTCCACAGCTGTGCTGCTTCGGAAAAATGTTCGGCCGTGGTGTCCTGCGTCAATGACGTCGATACGATGTCCCACGAGGGCCTTCGTTGAGCTGACGTCACCGGATGTTATAAGTAGGACGCACAACGCCCTTAGCCTCAGTTGTAGTTTTTTTCCCAGAACGTGTGGCACCAATCTTCTGCCAGTATGACTACAGAAAGCCTTGCGGAAACGTAAGCTGCAATCGCATAAGAAATTCTGTAGAGGGGCAGGCTGGGAGGGTTCGATGTGGAATACGTCGGAACATCCCATCGAAAGAACGTTACCAGGTAAGAAAATAACTTGTTCTTCGAGGGGATTGGTTCCTCCGACGTATTCCACATCTCTGACAGACTCCCAAAGCAGTACCAATGCCTGGAGGTGGGAAAAGAATTTAGAATTTTAGAATGCCCAATCAAATTGCTGAATAGAGGACCGCCTTACCAAAGGCCAAATCCTGCCCATGGATGGAATCCAGGGAATAGTGTCTCACAAAAGTATGGACAGAGGCCCATGTGGCTGCTTCACAGATATTACAAATGGGAACACCCCACTGCAGAGCAGTGGAGGCAGCCACACCCCTAGTGGAATGAGCCCGTAAGCCTACCGGAGGGTCCCTACCCGCCAAACGGTAACATTCAGAGATTGTCAAAATGATCCATCTGGACAAGGTCTGCTTAGAAACAGCTTGACCTAAACGCCTTCCAGCGTTTCCAACAAAGAGCTGATCGTCCACTCTGACCCGGGACATCCGTGAGAGATAGAAACTCAAAGCTCTCCTAGGATCAAACCTATGGAGCGTCTCCTCTTCCTTACCAAGATGCGGAGGAGGATAAAACCCGGAAGAATTACCTTCTGGCTCAAATGAAATTCCGACACAACCTTCAGAAGAAAAGAAGGATGAACCCTAAGTACAACGCTGTCCTTATGGAACACAGTGAAAGGTGGCTTGGCAGAAAGTGCCTGCAACTCATTCTGCGAGCGTAAGTAACCGTAACTAAAAATCCACTCTTAAAGCACAACAGTCTCAATGGACAAGAATGCAAGGGCTTAAACGGAGCTCCCATTAGGAACTTTAGAACTAAATTCAAGTCCCATCCCGGCACCTGGAAAGGTGACGGTGGAAACAGATCAGTCAGCCCTTTTAGAAACTGAGAAATCAAAGAAATCTTAAAATAAGAACATTCCTCAGACGAGCGCTTAAATATGGACAGCGACACCAGGTAACCCTTAATGGTACCCCACTTGCAGGCCCTTGTGGGCTAACGAAAGCAAAAAAGACAGAACCACAGGAATTGAACATTGAACAGGATCCACATTCTGTACTCTGCACCAGTCGCAGACCTTTCTACAACGGCAACGGTACAGGGACTTCGTTGCGGGCCTTCTGGCCGAAAGCAACACCGCCAACACGTCTTCAGGGAGGTCCCAATCCTTATACCTCAAGCTTTCAGATACCAAGCATGAAGGCTGAGGGACTTGAACCGAACCTCCGTAACCTCTGCAACACTTGCGGAATGACGGGGACTGGAGGAAACGCATACAGCAGTGGGAAGGACTACTTCACTATGAACGCGTCCCCCAAGGCTCCTCTTGGAGGAAATTTCCGTGAGCAGAATCTTTCGCACTTCCGGTTGACACTGGTTGTGAAGAGATCCACTTGTGGGGTCCCCCAAAGGGCGAAGATTTCCAACAGAACTTCCTGAGCCAGCTCCCACTCGTGAGAGACTGTGCTCTGCCTGCTCAAAGCGTCCGCCGCCATGTTTTCGTTTCCGGCCAGATGAACTGCCGAGATCGAAATTTCCTGCTGGATGGCCCAGAACCAGAGCTGCATCGCCTCTCTGCACAGTGGGAGTGACCCTGTCCAACCTTTTTGTTGAGGTAGTGCATTGTCTCTCTATTGTCCGTCATAATCAGGACATTTTTCACCCGAACAGACGGCAGAAAAGCCTTCAGAGCTAGCCTGACAGCCTGCAGCTCTAACAGATTGATGTGGAGTCTGGACTCTGATGGAGACCAACGACCGTGGACTGTCAACTCGTTGGCATGAGCTCCCCATCCCGTGAGGGATGCATCCATCACGATCATCACCGCCGGCCAGGGGAGCCAAAATGGTGCACCCCTCATCAGATTGCCTTCGATGGCCCACCACAGAATATCCTGGGCGACCGAGGGCGGCACCTGAACGGGATCTGACATCCTGCCGGAGGACTGCGACCATTGCATCTTGAGAGCCCACTGCAGAGATCTCATCCCCAGCCTGGCCACTGGCACCAGTAGAATGCAAGATGCCTTGAGGCCGAGCAACCTCAAGAACTCAAACGCCGGGAGACTCTGGGTATGTTGAAACTTGTACAACATCTGCAGAATGTGATGCGCCCTCACCTGGGGAGGCGAACACCGCCCCAGGGATGTGTCGAGCACTGCTCCGATGTACTAGAGCCGCTTGGTAGGTGTCAAATGAGACTTCTTTAAGTTGAGGGAGAAGCCCAGCTTGAGAAGGGAGTGGCAGGTGATGGACAGATGATCCAGGGCTTGCTCGGCAGAGCGTGCCCTGATCAACCAATCCTCCAGGTAGGGGTAGACGTGAATCCCCCTTTCCTGAGAAACGCTGCCACCAACATCATTATCTTTGTAAAGACACTTGGGCGGAGGTCAATCCTAACGGCAGGACCCGAAACTGAAAGTGCGAGTCACCAATCACGAACCTCAAGTACTTCCTCTGCTTGGGATGAATCGGCACATGAAAGTAAGCATCCTTGAGGTCGAGAGACACCAACCAATCCTGAAGTTGAAGGGCCTGGAGGACTTGAGAAAGAGTAACCATCTTGAACTTGTCCTTCCTGAGGAGCTTGTTCAAACCACACAAGTCCATGATGGGTCTCAATCCCCAGTCTTTTTTCGGGATCCAAAAATATGGGGAATACCATCCCTTGTTCCTCTCCGCTACAGGCACCAGTTCCATGGTGCCTTTCTCCAGCAGGGATAGGAGTTTCTGCGCAAGGAGCGGATCCGGACGCTTCAAAGAGCTTCCCCGGTGGATTGCCATGAGGCCTCTGCCGAAAAGGAAGACCGCAGCCGTGGGCTATGATGTCCAGAACCCACACATCTGAAGTAATGGCACACCATTCTACAAGATGCTGCGCCAGCTTCCCCCCCAACCGGCGAACCATGGGCCATGGCCTCATGACTGAGCGGAAGCGGCAGTGCCTGAGGGCAAGGAGGCAACTGCTTGAGCGGCTTTGGCACCTCGAGTACCTTGTTTACCACCTCTGGTACTTCTACGTTGGCCCCTTTGACTGGCAGCTCCTCTCGACCTACGAAAGGAAGAGTAGTATCAAAAGTAACCTCCCCTACATTGCTGTCCCCTAGGACGAAAAGGCAAAGGTTGACGTACTGCAGCGCTCAAGGACTTTGCTGCAGCTTTGGAGGTCTGCAACCTCTCAAGGCTCTCATCAGCCTTGCTGCCAAAAAGATGGACACCATCAAAGGGCATGTTGAGAAGTCAGGACTGTACATCATGAGCAAACCCAACGTTCGCAACCATGCAAACCTGCACATTACAGTGCTTGCCGCCATGGACCGGCTGACACAGTCTGCCATGTCCAGACCCGACTGAACAGATTCACACATGGCATCCTTGCCATCTAGAACGAGGGCTAGAAAACCATCCCGTTCCTCCCCTTCAGGAATATGTTCAGCCGCCAAAGATATACAATTCCACAGAGTGTGATTGAATCTTGCCAAGGCACAAATGGAGTTGGCTGCCTGTAAAGCTATACCCCCAGATGAAAATACTTTCTTCGCCCAACCATCAAAGCGCTAGTCGTCCCTATCCGGAGGGAGGGTATGGTACGCAGCCTGCTTCGCTGGGGCCGTAGCTGCCTGCACCACCAAACTCTCCGGAGTGGGGTGCGTAGTCAAGTAGCAGGGGTCGCCACTGGCTGGACGGTATTTTTTCGGTAACAACTTACTCACTGCCGGGAGACTCTCCCGAGCAGTGCAAGCCGCCGCCACCCTTCTCTGTAAAGCCATATGAAATGGCAGCACCGGGTCAGTGGGTGGACCGTGGCCCAATATATCTGTCAGGTCATCCTGCAGAAAATCCACAGGTGGGGCAGACCACCCCAAGTTCTCAGTTACCCTCGACATTAGGTGCCTGTACAATGACTCAGCATGTGTACCAGGCTCAGGCCTGCCAAACTCAACCTCCGGAGAGGTCTCCAGACCACTGGCGTCATGTAAGGACTGACACAGGTCCTCCAACTGGCTGTGACCAGACAACAGGTCATCAGGAACCTCAGGAGGTACAAACCCCATCTCATCTGACCCTTCTTCCACCTCTGAAATGTAATCCAAAGGATGGAATAAATCCTTGGATGAGGGCACAGAAAAAGGCTCAAAAACTGGCCTTACCGATTTACTGAGGGCCTTCCTCATAGTTTCCACCCTCCGGGGCACCTCCGGTAAATCCTCCTCAAAAGGCGTCAAGGGCGCCGATAGAATAGGTGTCTACGTCGACCTAGGCGCTGACGACATCGACAACGGCTTCGAGGCCGGAGCCCCGAGCATGTCCTTCGACGGCCTCAGTGCAAATGGCATCGACTTCCTCGGAGCCGGAGCCTCGAGAGAGTCCCTCAACGGACATGGCGCCGACGGCATCGATACCTTCTTAGAAGGCCTCACAGGCTCCAACAGTCTCAAGGGCGCCGAAGACCGGGACCTGCAACAGGCACGTTTGCTATGGCGATCCACCTTGTCCGATCAGGGCCTCTACGGCTCCCGATGATCGCACGACTGCCCGAGCCCAAAGGCGTGCGAGCGGTGGCCCTAGCTCGCTCCGTACCAGCTTCTCTCGAAGGCGCGGACGGAACAGTGCCCTGCGATTGGAAAATCGCCATCATCTCCTTGCTGAAGGCGTCCCATTCCGCCGGTGATGAATGCTTGGTGGGACAAGCAACCCACCGTCTGGCGGAGGCCTCCGATGAGGACGGGGAAGGTGACCGGTGACAGCACTTCCACGAATGTCAGAAGAGGCAGAGGAATGGCGGGAACCAAACCGGGACCAAGACCCCCTGGATTTAGGCCGATGCTGAGAGTCGCCCCTCGAATCGTCGGTCGAGAGTCCAGCGGATTTCGAATTACGGGGTTTGTCTTTGGAAACCCTACCTACAGACGTCTGCTCCCGCAAGCTCTGAGCATCCCACGGCACTCACATTTCCAGCTTCAGACAAGATGCCCATTGGCTCCCGGTACGAGACAGAAACACCCTCAGATCCCTTGTCATTGTCCACAAATGCCTATCTAACGAAGCCCCCAAATACTTGGGAGACAAGTTCAACAAACACCTCAATCAGACCAACCAGAACGCTGTACTCGCACTGTCTCTCCATACTCAAATTATCACTTATAATAAAAGTAGACGGATCCAGCTTCCCGGTCCTAGCCGCCAAACAATGGAATGTCATGCCACTGAACCTTTAGAGCAGAACCCTCCTTCTGGACCTTCAGAGCAAAAGCGAAGGCCTGGCTCTCCAACAAGATCTCCACCTCGGTCTGACTCACCAACCAATGTACTTATCCTGTGTCTGCATATCGACCACTATGTAACCTGGTCTTCTGCACTAACTGCCATTATCTTGTTTGTCTATTTTCTGCCTGTATTTACTCTGCTGTAACCGCCTCTAAGTCTCCGGTGCCCAGTTACCCTAGGGTTCGGCGTGTAGTAAAAATAAAGAAACTAAACTAAGGCCTTAGATGTCAAAGACTGGCATTCGTCGCAGTCATCAGTGGCGTGGCTCTCGCCGAGGCACCAAAGGCAGACATCGTGCGGGTCCGTAAGTGACATCTTGGAACCGCAGTCCCGACACTTCTTGAAGCCCGACTTCGGGGTAGAAGACGACGAAGACATATTCTCAACAACACGTAGAAGAACTGATTCAACAGGAGAAGAACCGAGGCCGCCGAGATTCCGAAGCGAACACGTTCGTGGAAAAAACGGAACTGAGGCTACGGGCGTCGTGCGTCCTACTTATAACATCCGGTGACGTCGGCTCGAGGGAGGCCCTCGAGGGACAATGTATCGACATCGACGCAGGACATCGACCCCGAAAAAATTCCCGAAGCAGCACAGCTGTTGACATTACTGTCAGAGATGTGGAATAGGTCGGAGGAACCAATCCCCTCGAAGAGGGTATTTAACAGGAGCACCTGTACCCCAATATTAAATGGAAAATATCTATCAGCTTTATTGGAAGCATTGTTGCTTTCCGCAGCAGTAGCCATCATAAAATGTCAGTCCAAGGAAATGATTTAGCTGATGGTGAAGCTTGCTCAGCGGCCTTGAGAGGGCCCTGGGCTTCTAATTACTGTCTTTTCTTATGTTGCAGTTCCACTGTCACCTATCCCATCCCTGTCTAGTCTGGCGATACTCCAAGACCAAGCTCCAGAAGCTGAAAAATTACCTGAATTCAACATAAGTGCAGACTGGGAGAAGACTCCCTGTGGCATTCCCCAGACAGCCACCTGGTTGCACCCAAGGTTCTTCTCATCTACCTGTTCCGTGAAGCACACAGCATAGCCCATTTAGGTAAAAATGCCATGCTCATATTGCTACAACAAGTTTGGATGGCTCAGAGTTACTTTGAAAATTGGATATTTTTAACGTGCAATGTTGGGAGAGTGGCACCCACGAAGCTGTTTGCACATCCTCTTCCATAAGGTCAATTTTTACATGTGCAGACATACTTCATACAGCCTTCCACCTGCGCGTCCTATCTTTATTGCCTATTCGTAGTGGATGTGTTTTCTGGGTGGGTGAAGGCATCACTCTGCAAAAAAGCAGATGCTGTCACTGTGGACAAAAGGAGTTGTTACGAGTTTACAGAGGTACACACTTCACTGGTCAGGCTATTAGAGGTGTGTAAAGTTTTAGTAATAACAGTTCCAATGCGCCTATCACCAGCGCTCAAGCGCACACGTGAATCACCAGAACTGCGACCGCAAGTTAAGGCTGACCAAGGCATGTAAAGAGACCGGGCTGAAATAGCCCAAGCCTTGCCCCTGGTTTTGTTTACCATGAGAAATAACCACCAGCATACACACACGGTTGGCTCATGAGATTCTTATTGGTCGCACTACGAGAATGCAAGCTGCACCCTCAGAAGTTCCCCATATGCAAAGTCTGTCACTGAAGGATGACACCTTGATGAAGTATTATTGCACGTTGATTAAAACTGTTCGATCTCTTCATACCCAGGTTTGTGAAGCCCTACCTGAACTGGCTACAGGACCTTGCCATCCTTGGCTACCAGGACACTGGGTCTTGGCGAAAGTCCGTCAAAGGTGCAGTCCCTTCCAGGTCTTATTCACCACCAACTAGGCAGTGAAGCGTGTCAGAATCCCGGCCTGGATTCACATGGCACATTGCCACAAAGTTGCTGCCTCAACCAATGGCATCTCCTCAGCAGCCACCGATCGTCCTCTGGTTGGCTCCAGTTTCTTAGCGACCACCGACATCACACTCAGTGACGTCTCCGAGTGTTTGCTGATGTCAGTCTCTTCCAGAGTTCCTGGAACAGAGAGACTAGCATCAGGGGCAAGGGCACAACCCTCAATCAGTCATTAAGTCCATGTGTTGAATGAGGATCCACAGCTTCTGAGTCTTTTTTTATGCAGTGAGGGATCAACGGGAGCTGCTGCTAATGCTCCTTCACCAGGCAGTCCAAGTCCCGGAAGGGACAACTCCAAGGCCCCACTGTTTGCATACCACCTCCAGCGTCTGACCCCTCTGGATCTCACAACGCAACCTGCAACAAGTATGCTCTGTGATCCCATGGAAAGATACCAGAGTCAGTCGTTTTGAACAAAGTGGCAATTGGCCGAGTCACTCTCCTCTGTATTTGTCCCACCAACAATGAGTCCCCCTGCTGTTGATTCACTAGCATATGCAGGCTATGGCCCTTGCTACCATAATTTGCTGATTATTCTTTTTGTTAAAATTACCCTCATCTTCTTTTGGCTCTGGTATCTCCAGCATTTGAAATTTTAGACTCTTGGAACATTGATGCATACTTTGTTGAAGCATCGCGGAACCTGAAAAAGTTTAACTGGAAGTTTCGTCTAGCAAATTCCTTTCACCGGACCCTGTATATTACTAGCTGGGATAAACCAAAGTGGACCTTGTCAGCAAGCCACAAACTGTTGTCCTGAGGGAACAAGTTGATTTCAGATGTTGGAAAGTCGAGGAATGGACCAGATGGGAAGAATGTCCAACTTTATTTCTGTTATTGTTGCCGTCATTAGAATATTCATATATTATTGATTTACAGTGACATATATACGTTCTTTACTATGTAATGATGGTCCCTCTGCACCTCCCTGGTATAAAGTGAAAATGCTTACACCTCTCTTGGCAGTATGCCTGTATTTTTAAAAAGACTAATTGCTGGGTATGTGCTCATTTGCCACAATTTATCCTCCAGGTTTCCTATTGCACCCATCCCCTTCCAGTGGGGGTGGAGGGGATGTCGATCTGTATCTCATGCTGGTTACTCAGTCCCAGAACTTGTAGGGAGGTCTTGCTCACTTGTGTTGTACTTGTCCTCCATATATATCCCGACTGTGAACCAAGTACGCATTAAACCAGCAACACTTCACCTTTCCTCCCCAACAGTTTGTCTATTACGTTATACTAACTAAGGGTCTTTGTTCCTGGGAACTAGCAAATATCAGTATGACCTGTCCACTAAATCTAGTTTAGTTATTAATAACATCACATTTGCCTTCAAACAAGATGTTTCATTTTCCCGGGATGGATACACAACATATTCCAGAACTTACTTCATCAGTGGGGACAATGTTTACCCCTGGATTGGGGAGGGAGTTGCTAGATGGGCTATACTCTGCCCGCAGTGCGTCATACCCCTATTTTTCCTGCTCAGTCACGATCTAAGAGAAGCATGGCCTGGGAAAAATGTGTTGCAGGGATGGGATACCAGCTCTTTGGGTCAAGAAAAACAGAGGCCGGTTGACCCAGCTGTCGCAGTTATTGGAGGACATCGCAAATGCCACTGCTTCCTCCTGGACTTTTTTGTCCCACGAACAAGTAGCCACCTAAACTATGGTGCTCCAGAATTGTATGGCTCAAGATATTGTACTGGCCTCACAATGAGCCATCTCTGCAGTCGTAAAGAGCGAATGCTGCACTTTCATACCAGAGTAAGTACACAAGCAATATTACTGACATTACCCACATTTGTCATACTGTAAGTCTCCTTTATACGGATTCGGAGGCTTCCTGGACTTTTTGGTCATGTATCATATGTCTATTGGAACACTTGGGTGTGACTATTGGTCACATCTCGTTTATAGCAGTTGTTATAATCCTAAGCCTAACCTGTCGATCAATGTTTTGCAAGTGCCTTGATTGCCAATTGTGTAATAACTGTTCTGAAGTTTCCAAACTGCTCAAGTGCTTTACTATCATGTTACTGAAGATGTACTGTGTTACGATATGCTGGAATGTGATGCTGTTCTCCCAAAGATGTGTGCAATGAGACTGGAGAGAAGGTCTCATAAGGGGGGGATTGTGGAGGAAAATATATGTTATGTTTTCCCCTTGCACAGTACTGCATTATGATATTGAATAGATACAGCAAACTGCCATGTTTAAACAAGTTTTCTTGCTTATGCGAAGTAGAGACTGTAGATTGCAATGCCCATATCTTTGCAATTAAGGCCTCTCACCTAGCTTGTTGGAATTCTCACCGTCACATCTCTTGCTTCTGATGAGTTTCCCTTTTGGCATATGCAAGCGTGTTTCAGGCTCTCATTTTCTTAAGAAAAGCGGCATGTGTGGGAAGAAGTCATATTGCAAGAACTCTTGCCTGCTTAAAAGCGTGTATGAATCTTTAAGGAGTATATTCACTTTGACTAACGGAACAACAACAGGTGCCTTTCTGATAACACTAACCTGAAAGAACACAGCTGGTTTCAAAGGATTGTATAATGAGGCTGTGTCCTCCATTAGCAAGAGGAGTTCAGTATGCACCCTTGAGCCATTGGGACCACCCCTTCCATTGGAGAGCATGTGTTCCGTTTTTTTCTGCCAGAGGGTTATGAAGAAATGTCCACCTTGTCTAGGACTACCTTATTCAGAAGGTTCTTGGCCGTCTCTATCCAGTCTAGCTTATACTAGGTTCTCACTCACGTTCTTGTGGGCTCCTTGATGGACTGGGAGATGCTCAATGGATGGCATCCAATAGATGGATGGGTAGGAAATACTTTAGGGTGCATCTGAAAGGAACAGAATATGCAGATATCAGTTGCATAATGTGTGGTGTTTTAGGACAATTCTGCATTAGTTAGCAGAGGACAATTTGGGTTCCTATGAAAACAAAGCAATTTCTTATAGGTTGACTTCAGCCATTCTCTCTGCCCACAGGTTTCTGTATTGTATTGTGAGGATAATGCCAGATCCACTACAAGATGTTTTCAGAGTATTTTCCAAATATCATATACATTTTGAGCACCACAATCTGTGAGAGTTGCATTCAGTAGTCTGTATAAAGAGAGAATTTCCTTGAAAAATTCCTTAGGCATTTCATTTTTGGAGTGGAAAAAAAAATCCTTGAAACGGTGTGAAGTCTCATTCTGTAATTTCCTGTTAACTGGGACTACACTGTGCCCCACAGCTTAATTTGTCATAGCATTTGAAGATACTTTTTTAATGTAGCTATATAATGGAAAATAATCAGGTATCATAAAAACGAAAATACTTCATTTTCTTTCAGAAGAGAACAATATGCCGCTGAATGACTTGTTAACAAACAAAGAATTGGTGGGTCTTTGTCATTCAACCCTGTAAATCTTCTGAATAGAGCATGTGCCACAATGAAATCATAATGGGCAAAGAAATGTTGACATTTAGCTGGACAGCTGTTTCTCCAATCCATTTGTTGGAGCACCTGCAAATTGTGATCATCGGTTCTGATCTAGAATGGTTGTTTGGATGTAGCTAAGTGTTCATTCAGTACAACCAAGTTCCATGGTCAAACGTTCTTCCTTCAATACAGTATAGTTGTGCTCGCTATCAGTTAATGTTTTTTGAGAGATTGGCTATTGGATGTTCCACTTGGTCCTTTTTATTGTGCTGCAGGGATGCCCTTGCCGCTCTGAGGCATCACTTTGCAACAATAAAAAGGACATTGGTATCTGGGTGACTGAGAAAAAGTGCTTGGAATGCTACCTCAGCTAGTTTAGTGTATTGAAATTGTATGCTATTCTTTAATAACCGAGTGATAGGTGCAGTAGTATGTGAGTAACAAGGCATAACATTGTATAGGAAGTTTTTCAGTCCAAGGAAGCTTCAAGTCTCCTTGACAGAAGTGGAAGAAGGCTTTCCTAGGATAGCATAGATCTTACATAGGAGGGGTGGTGGGTGGTCAAACCACAGGACATTCTATACCTGTGCTCACATTGAGTTGTAAATGCAGTTTTCCATTCTTCCATTTCCTTGACCGTGATCAGGTGGTAGGCTCGACATAGATTGAATTAAGTGACTAGCCTAGCCTCCTGAACTTCTTCCAAAATGCCAAAAAAGAAAGACAAGGGACCTTTGCCTTTAATGGTGATTATATTCAACCCATGGATTCACAGATAAAGCCTCAACTCTCCTATGCCTTTTCAGGCACAAAATTAAAGATGCACCAACATAGAATTAAGTTTTGTAAAGAGGGAACATACGACCAGAGTGTCAGGTAGGAGGTCTAGGGCACAATCATACTCCCAATGGAGAGGCATAATTTTTCTTTTTGAGATCAGAGAACACATCAAATACTCCTTGAATTTCTGGAGAACAGTAGACAGAGGTTTTAAGGAGTTGCCAGGGACTGAATGATGGTAAACATCCAGAGTAGAAAGAGCCCTGAGGCATGTTTAGAGACAAAACTGAGGGTCCGGCACCAGGGTAAATTCTAACCATTGGATTTACAGTTTGCAGCCAAGGCAATACGAGAACAGGGAAATGGGCTAAGATCAACATATATTGGTGTTTGCGATTATCATAAGACGAGGAGGCAAATGCTCAGTCACCATTTCCAATACCAGGGGTTGTCCATTGATCCGCACAGTTGCCTGTTGCCGTAGCCACCCACTGAAATTCCATGAATAAACAAGCAGCACCACAAACAAGAAGGGCATTGGTTTCAATAATGTTTTAGAATGTTTGGACTGGCCCAAGTAAGCTGAAAACTTAAATGGCAAATAATCCAACTTTTGTTGTCTTTTCTGGGGCATGGATGGCTAGTATGGAGATGCCTGGTCAACTTCTGATCATCTGTCCTCTGTAGAATCGGGACGGCTGTATCCAGCTGTTCCCTTTGTGGCTGGCAGACATTCTCGCATCGGGTGGTCAATGTACAAATTCCTTGGGACAGTCTGTGGTTTCTGTTTTTTCACCATAAATGATCCCTGGGTTGCCCAACTTGCATTGTTCCACGTTCTTTGGAAGAACACACAGAACCTTCAGGTAGATCTCAGAGAGGAGACTATAGCCAAGCTGTAGTACTGGGGTAACAAATTCTGAAAAAGCAGTGGACCGAGGAACTCTGCCCCGTTAGTCGGTCATATCTTCATTTAGCCGCCCTGGTGAAAGCGTGCACCTTCTGGCCACCCAATCTCATTCCCCAATTGTGTAGCACTAGTCGAATAAGCCAATATCTTGAGGTTTCCTTGATGAAAAACAGTCTTTATGAGGAGTATATGCAAGATCTGGTCAATGAAATATTTCCTTCACACCACTTTGAATTCTTCAGAACATCTTCATATGATATGTCAAGTCATTTTTAATGCACCTGTATGCAAGTGTTTCTAGGCGCGACAAGGGAGGGAAGACAGAGGGAGGACAAGGCAAAATATCTTACTAGGCCTTGTGTCATTCAGATCATGCAAGTGCGAGAAGGGGAAAGGGAGGGGAGAAGTGCAAGGGAGAAGGGAGGGGAAAACAGGGCAGCAAAGCTCTGAGTAAGTGCTAGCAGAGCAGCGCAGCTCTGGGTATTGCAAGGAGAACAAGGAACTCCAGAGTTACAGTTACAGCCCCTAAAAGCATGGTAGGCCCAGAGGCAGTGCAAGGGTGACTGATCAAGAAAAAGCCTGGTACCCAGTAAGACTGAGGGTAGCCAAGCAACCAGTTAGGTCTACAGGGGAGGGAGAGAGAGAAAGCAGAGGAGAAGAGAAACGTTTTGAGCTGGTTACGGAACTTCAGATGGTCTGGCTCAAGTTTGACAGGGCCAGGGAGGCCATTCCAGAGGGAGGTACCTGTAGAGGAGAGAGAGATCTACCCCCACTCTCTGCCTGGAGAAGCGTCCAACCCATAGAGAGTAGGAGGTAGCTGAGTGAAGGGCTCGAGAAGGAAGGTATTTTAGAAGAGCGTTGGATGTAGTGCGGGCCGCGGCCCCAGAAAGCCTTGTGGACAAAGCAAAGGGTCTTGAACTTGATCCTTGCAGCCACCGGCAGCCAGTGGAGAGATTTCTGGGCTGGAGAGATACCGTCCCTGGGCTCGAGGCCAAGGGTAAATCTTGCAGTTCTGTTCTGGATTAGTTCCAGAGGGCAGAGAGTAGTGGAAGGCAGATTGCTAAAAAGACTGTTTTAGTAGATCATCCTAGAGAGAACTAGAGCTCTGGAGACAGTGAGCTTCTGGGACAAAGTGAGAAAGGGAAGAGTCCCTTTGAGGGGGTGCAGCTGGTAGTGGGACTTATTGGCAACGTGCGAGATGTGAGGAGAGAAAGGAGCGCAGTCAGAGATAACACCAAGGTTTTTTGCCTCGCAGGAAGGCTAAGGAAAAGGGCCCAAAGCAGGCGGCCAAAGTGAGAGGGAAAGCAGGGGCAAGGGTCCCAATGAGAAGGATCTTCGTCTTACTGGCATTAAGGCAGAGATGGTTGGAGGTGCACCAATCCTAAATCGCGGACAGTCAGGAATGAGCAAGAGAGGAGAGGAGGCTGAGGGGAGTCTGAAGGAAAGCGGAGTCTTATCCGCATAACACTGAAAGTTAGAGGCAAAGGCAGAGATCTGGTGGGCCAAAGGGGCCAAGTAGAGGTTGAAAAACCAGGATGAGATGATAGAGCCCTGGGGAACACCATGGGTAGAGAGTGGTAACAGAGAGAAAGGGACCAAGTTGGAGCTGGGAGGGGTGGCCCAAGAGGAAGGTCGTCAGCCACTCCAGGGCCTGATCCGCGATGCCCAGGTTCTCACTGAGTCAATTGATCAGGATGGCAAGGTTGACCGTGTCGAAAGCAGAGGAAAGATCAAGGACGATGAGAACAGATGGTAGGCTGGAATCAAGGTTAGAGAGCAGATCTTCACAGGTGTTCAGGAAGACAGTTTCCGTGCCTCTGGCAGCTCTGAAGCCAGACTGATGGTCATGGAGACAACCAACAGATTCAGTGTTGAGTAAGTTGGGAGATGGGCAGTTTTTCCAACAGTTTGCCCAGGAAAGAGGTGATGGAGATCGGGCAATAGTTTGCCGGGAAGGCAGGATCAGCAAACGGCTTAAGGGAGTGCTTAAAGGGAGAGGGGAAGTTCCAGTGGCAAAAGAGTGATAACAGAAATCAGCCAGGGCTGGAGCCAGGGCGTCAATATGGTTCTGGAGGAGCAGGGGAGCATCTGTTTGGATGACACTTTCATAGATCCGACTAGTGTAGAAACCTTGTCAGGTGTTGTTAGAGAAAGGAGGAGAGGGAGACATGGCCAAAGGGGGGCAGAGAGAGGAAGAGAAGATAGAGGACAGGATGTCCTGAGTTTTAGCAGAGAAGTGAGAGGTCAGTGCCGTACAGAGGGCCTGAGAGGTAACAGGGAGGTAGAGAGTGCAATAGGAATGGCCAGTTCATTGCAGATTTTAAAGAGTTCAGTCGTATTGTTAGAGGCCGCAGAGACATGGGCTTGAATGTGTGCTCTCTTCTTGGCCAGGACAGCAAGTTTACTGCCTTTGGTGTAGGCAGCAGACCAGTTTGTCAGAGGATGCGCCCAAAGCCCTCCACTTCCTCTCAGCCACCCTGCCCTTGCGTTTCAAGACGGCGAGGTCGGAATCATACCAAGAGTTGCACTTGGAGGTAGGCTTCAGCCAGATTCTCATGACAGGGTGTTGGAAATGGAAAGATGCAGATTAGAAAGGGCTGTGTCAGGAGGCGAGTCAGCCGCAGGAGTAGGAAGAGCAGAGAAAGTAGAGGCAAAGGCATCCACTGAAACATGCTTCATGGGCCGAATGACTGAGAAGGTATTGGCAGTGCTGGGGGCGGGGCTTTGCCTGAGGGATAGTGAGTTTCAGATGAGAGAAGAGTAGAAAGTGGTCAGTCCAAGAGAGGCGATTAGAGAAAGGGCCGACAGCTGCAACAAGTGAAGAACGCTAGATTAAGACATGTACTGACTTGTACTTAATGGTACAGGAGATTTAATGAGTATTTTATTGTTTAAAACACTAACCTAGATCCAGAGCAGCGAAGCACTGTACTGGGTGCGTGTGTAGCAAGCTTTTGGCCTAGCATCTTTAAATAGTAGTGTAGTACTGCGATTTAAGGTATGTGCATCAGTATGTGTATCCATTGGGGTTATTTGTTGGCCAGGTGTGGTTGAAAAAGCCATTTTTGCGAGATTTGCGAAATTGGAGAAAGGTGGGGCCATTTCAAGCAGATACTGCACTCTAGTTCTAGAAGGTGGGTGCATGACAAGAGAAGGATTCTTTGCAAGTTCTCTCTTTGTGGAGAAGAACAAGTTACTTACCAACTGTAACGTTCTTTCGACTGGATGTTCCTCCCATGTATTCCTCATCTTGTGATAAATCGTTATCTCCAGCTTCGCTGCTTCGGAAAAAAAAATTCTCGGCAGAGGGCGCTATGCTCGAGGTCGTGGTGTCGATTGTCCCTCGACGTACTCCGTACTCTGTCGACGTCACTGATGGTATAAGTAGCTCGAGCCGCGCCCGTTGCTTCAGTTCTGTTTTTAAGATGAAATATATATAGGAGGAACACCCAGGCGTGTCCCATGACCGATACATTCTTCGTGAGAGGAAAGTGTAAGAACACGTAAACTGTACTGCGGGGTTGAATGGGAGGGTCGATGAGGAATACGCGGGAGGAACATCCAGTCGAAAGAACGTTACGGTTGGTAAGTAACTTTTTCTTCGAATGGATTGTGTCCTCCCACGTATTCCTCATCTTGTGATAGGCTCCCATAGCAGTATCAATTTTTGGAGGGGGGAGTACCATTTCAGTTTTCGTGGACCGAATGCAGAACTGCCTTTGCAAATAAACCCTCGTTAGAGGAGGCAGTGTCCAAACAATAATGTTTAACAAAGGTATGTATTGTTTTCCAGGTTGCAGCTGCACAAATGTCTGCTGCCGGGACGCCCCTCTTTAGAGCCGCAGAAGTAGCCATTCCATTGTAGAATGGGCACGAAGCCCATCTGGTGGTTCTTTTCCTGCTAATCTGTAGCATTCAACAATGGCTAATATGATCCAGCGGGAAATGGTCTCTTTTGTTACAGAGAAGCCTAATTTCTGACCAGTGTAACCCACAAACAGTTGGTCATCTTGTCTCAATTTAGCCATCCTAGAGATGTAAAAACTAAGAGCCCTCTTGGGATTTAATCTATGTAACCTCTCCTCTTCTTTGCCCAGGTGAAGAGGAGGATAAAACGTAGGAAGTACTATTTTTTGTGACAAATGGAAGTCCGAGACTACTTTTGGCAAAAATGAAGGTTTAACTTTAAGGACTACCATATCTTTATAAAAAATAGTATATGGTGGTTTGCATGAGAGAGCCTGAAGTTCGCTAACCCTGCGGGCTGATGATAGGGCCACAGGGAGGACAGTTTTTAGAGTTAAAAGCCTCAATGGACAGGAGTGCTGAGGCTCAAAAGGTATGCAAGTCAAGAATTTTAATACTAAATTTAAGTCACAGGCTGGTACATGAAAGGGGACTGGAGGGTATACATTAGTGAGCCCCTTTAAGAATTGAATTAACGGTATTTTGAAATATGAAACCTCTTCCGAGGAGCGCTTGAAAATGGACAGCGCAGCAAGGTATCCTTTTATTGTTCCTATCTGGAGCCCCAGATTAGCTAGATGTAGCAGAAAGGAAAGCACTATTGGGGTGCCACACTGAAAAGGGTCCACATCCTTGTCTTTGCACCAGTTACTAAACCTATTCCAGCGACATCGGTACAAAGACTTTGTTGCTGGTCTTCTGGCCGAAAGCAAGATTTCCATTAAGTCATCCGGAAGATCCCAATCCTTGTATCTCAACCTCTCAGAAACCATGCATGAAGGTTGAGTGTCTTGACCTCTGGATGGAGAACCTGACCTTCCTCTTGCGTGAGAAGATCCTCTCTTTGCGGAAGACGTATTGGAGGGCAGATGGACCTGTCTAGAAGGTACGGGTACCACGTCCTCCTGGCCCAATCCGGGGCAATTAGGATCATGGTTTTCCTGAACTTTCTCAACCTCCTGATTACTTGAGGAATCACAGGGACGGGGGAAATGCGTACAGCAGTGGAAACTTCCACTCCACTACAAATGCGTCTCCCAGGGCTCCTCTTTGGGGAAATTCCCTTGAGCAGTACTGATCGCACTTCCGGTTGATCGCGGTGGCGAACAGATCCACTTGAGGGGTTCCCCAAAGGGCGAAGATCTCCAGAAGGACTTCCTGAGCAAGCTCCCACTTGTGAGAGACCGTGCTCTGCCTGCTCAGAGCGTCTGCTGCCGTGTTCTTCTCTCCGGCTAGGTGAATTGCTGACAGAGAGATTCCTTCTTGTATTGCCCAGAACCAGAGCTGCATTGCCTCTCTGCACAGTGGCAGTGACCCTACACCCCCTCTCTTGTTGAGATAGTACATTGCCACTGTGTTGTCCGTCACTATCAGAACATTCTTTCCCTGTACAGAGGGCAGAAAGGCCTTCAGAGCTAGTCTGATTGCCCTCAGCTCTAATAGGTTGATGTGTAGTTTGGACTCCGATGGAGACCAACGACCGCTGATTGTCAGATCGTTGGTGTGTGCTCCCCACCCCGTGAGTGAGGCGTCCGTCACTACCGTTATCTCCGGCCATGGTTGCCAAAAAGACTCTCCCTTGAGAATGTTGTCGTTGCAAGCCCACCATAGAAGATCCTGAGCAACTGCGCTCGGGACTTGCAGAAGATCCGACATATTCCCTGAGAACTGGGACCACTGAGTTCTGAGTGCCCATTGAAGGGATCTCATTCTCAACCTGGCCTCTGGTACTAGAAAAATGCAGGATGCCATGAGGCCGAGCAACCTGAAGGCCAGTAGACGTTGGGCATTCTGGAATTCTGTTACCATCTGCTGGATGTGGAGAGCTCTCACTTCGGGAGGCGAGGCTTTTGCCGATGAAGTGTCCAAGACCGCTCCGATAAACTGGAGTTTCTGGGATGGTATCATGTGGGACTGCTTGAAACAGAGAGAAGCCCAGTTTGTGGAGGAAGTGGCAGGTGATCGAAAGATGTTCCTGAGCTTGTTCTGGAGAACTTGCTCTGATCAACCAGTCGTCCAGGTAGGGATATATGTGAATACCTCCTTTCCTGAAACTTGCTGCCACAACCGCCAACAGTTTGTTGAAAACCCTCGGGGCGGAGGTCAACCCGAATGGCAGAACTCGAAACTGATAATGAGAATTGCCAATCGCGAACCTCAGGTACTTTCTGTGCTTTGGATGGATTGGCACATGAAAGTAAGCATCCTGAAGGTCCAATGATACCAACCAATCTTGGAGTTGGAGAGCCTGAAGGATCTGAGAAAGAGTCACCATCTTGAACTTGTCCTTCCTGAGGAACTTGTTCAAGTTTCTCAAGTCCAAGTTGGGTCTCAGTCCTCCGTCCTTTTTTAGGATTAGGAAATATGGGGAGTACCAACCCCTGTTCCTCTCCGCTACAGGTACCAGTTCTATGGCACCTTTCTCTAGCAGGGTTAAAATTTCCTGCAACAGGAGCGGATCCGGAATTTTGATGGAATTGGCTCCCGGTGGATGATTCTGAGGCCTTTTTAGAAAGGGGAGACAGTAACCTTGGGCTACTGTTTCCAGTGCCCAAGCATCTGAGGTAATGCCCCGCCATTCCTACAGATGTTGAGAGATCCTGCCTCCCACTGGTGTTTTGTGTAACATAGTCTCCGAGGGATTTGCTCACGGCTGCAGGAGTGGCTGAGGGTACAGATGCCGCTCCTGAGGCTGATTTTGCACCTCTTGCCCGTGTTCCACGAGGGAAGTTCCTTTTGCCCCTTTGAGAGGCCTGTCCTCTTCCTCTACCAAAAGAGGAGTAGTATCGAAAAGAACGACCCCTCCAGGAAGATGAGCCGGAATAGGGTTTTAGAGGCTGGCGCAAAGAGGCGCCAAGTGATTTAGCTGCCGCTTTCGAGGTCTGAAGTTTTTCAAGGCTTTCATCAGCCTTTCTGCCAAAGAGCCTCGAGCCATCAAAGGGCATGTTGAGGAGTCTAGCTTGCACATCCGGTGCAAATCCCGACTTCCTCAACCACGCAAATCTGCGTAGCACAACACTTGCAGCCATGGATCTGCTGATACTATCAGCAGTATCCAGTCCAGACTGGAGGCATTCCCCCCATTGCCTCCTTCCCGTCTTTGACTATATTCAGGAAGCCTTCCCTTTCCTCGCCTTCAGGAATATGATCAGCCGCTGCCGAAATACAGTCCCCACAGGGTATGGGTAAACCTGGCTAGGGTACAGGTGACATTTGCAGACTTAAGTGCCATACTGCCTGACGTGAAAACTTTACATGCCCAGGCGTCAATTTTTTTATCCTCTCTATCTGGAGGGATAGTTGGATAAGCAGTTTGTTTTGAAGTGGATGCTGCTTGAATGACTAAGCTCTCTGGAGTCGGATGTTTATTCAAATATTCAGGATCCGATCCAGCTGGTCTGTATTTTCTTGCATACGTGCTGTCTGCAGCAGCAATGGTTTCTGGTTTCTCTCCACAGTCCTTTGAAGGGCCCTGTGAAAAGGGAGAACAGGATCCTTCTGAGGTCCCTTGACGATAATATCCGTCATGTCATCTTGTTCAAAAATGGGTGAAGTATTACCCCAACCCATGTATTCAACTACCCTGGTCATAAGACCCCTGTACCCAGCATCTGCATGCTCTGCAGGATCAGGTTTGGCAAACTCTAATTCTGGGGATGTGTCAACTCCACTGGCAGAATGTAGAGTATGACTCAGGTCTCTCATTCTGGATTCTTGGTCAATAAGTTCTTCAGAAACTTGTCTTGTACCGTAAGTAACTCCCAAAGGAGTAACTTCGTCTTCTTCTGAAGCAGACTCTTCATAAATTGCAGACATAGATTTGAAAAAGTCTGATCTGGGCAAAGGAGTGAATCTCCTTTCTTCCTCTTCCATCTGCTTCGAAGGAAATGGCAAATCCCTCAAAGTTTTCGAGGGTGTCTTCGAAGTTTTCGAAGATGACTTCGATAATGGCGTCGATGACGCATGTGGTTTTGGTGTCGAAATTATCGACGTCGAGGGCGTTGACGAAATCGTCGAAGTCTTCGACGATTTGTGTTTCTTGGCCGGCACTGGAGAGGTGCTCGACTCTCGAAGTTTCTTCGACGGTTTTACGTCGACTCGAGGTTTTTTGTATTCCTCGACGCTACTGGTCTTAGCCATAGTAGCCTTTGACTTCCCTTTGTCGTCCAATGGAGCGACCCTGGGGGTATGGCTTTTTCGAGGTTCTTTCGAGGGGGTCGAGGCCGCATTCTCGAAAACCTCCATCATCTTTTTGCAGAATTCTTCCCACTTACTGGGAGAATCCGATTTAGTCGGGCAACGAATTTCTTCGGTCGACTCTGAAGAGGAAGATGATGAGGGAGATCTATGTCTCCTCTTCATTTTTTTCGATGACGAAGAATGTCTTGATCTACTTCTAGATCGAGATCTCTTCGAGTGCCTATGGCGATACGATCCCTTAGAATCGGTCGCTTTCTTATGTTTTTTTGACAAAACCTTTTTTGAGGCCTCCCTCCCCACCGACAGTTTACCTGCCCCTCACAAAGAGCTTTTTCGGTCATCGATTGGCAGGAGCCGCAGTCGTCGGTTCGGTGGAACCGAGACACCAGAGACAAATCCGGTGGGGATCGGTAATCGACATCTTAGACCTACAATCTGACACCAAGAACTGGTTTTAAAAAGTGTGCAAAGGTGTCGAAGATGATGACATTTTCTTCACAGAAAATAGAAGCGCGCCGTTCTCGATAGCGAAGCGATCGGAAAAACGGGACTAAAGCAACAGGCGCGGCTTGAGCTACTTATACCATCAGTGACGTCGACAGAGTACGGAGTACGTCGAGGGACAATCGACGCCACGACCTCGAGCACAGCGCCCTCTGCTGAGAATTTTTTTTTCCAAAGCAGCGAAGCTGGAGATAACGATTTATCACAAGATGAGGAATACGTAGGAGGACACAATTCATTCGAAGTTGTGTCAAGCAGAGTGGTAAATTTGTTGTGCGAGGAATGTGTTCCACCAAGTAAGTGGAGCTTAGCTGCCAGGTACACTGGTGTGCTATTCGTGACTGCTTTGTAGATGATACATGCAGTCTTGAGCAGTATTCGTAGTAAGACATGCTGCAGCATGGTGGACTACTTTTACGGGAGGTCAGTAAGCAGATTGGAATCCCCATCAGGAGGGCTTTTCCCCCCCATCAATGTGCAAGACCACAAGGGCCTGATCTAAGTCTTGCGGTGAGATGAATGGTTTGATTTTGCGAAGTCTAATGTCTTTACTGGGACATGGATGCCTAATATGGAGATGTCTTGGTCAACTCCTGGTCCTCTGTAGAATCGGGGACAGTTGTTTCCAGCTCTTCCTTTTGGGGCTGGCAGACATTCTAGCAGGGTGGAAATTTGGGGCCAGGCCATTTGGGACTTCTTGGCTATGTGTTCCAGGAGGGACAGGCTGTGGTCATTGGTGAAGCCTAAGGATTTTGCTGAATTAGAGAGTTGCAGATCAAATATTTCTAGGTGCATATCTTGAATGTTGTTCGACAAGTAGTTGTTTAGCAGGGTGACCGATGAGGATTAATTCAGTCTTGCTACGATCTTCACCTTCTTGCCCCTCCTAAAGAGAGAAAGTAGGGCATGTTTTGAAGTCTTCATACTTTTCCAGACCTTGTAATTGTAGGCCACATCTTTCTTTCATAATCAGCTGTGCTGACCCTTTCACTAGGAAATGTTTTTGTAATAAGCCAATTAAGTGCACAATGTGTACACAGTATGTGCTTGAGGGGTTGGAGTCCCATCTCATGGCCATATTTGCTTCACTTCTCTCCTGCTAAAGTTCCTTCTACTTCCTGTTGCAGTAGAAAAGGGTGTGGATTTTCTTCTCTGTTACCTTTCAGTGTCTAAAGTAGGTCACACTCGTCTTCAGTCATGCAACATTGTGTGCTCAAGTCTGAAATAAGACACCAATGGGACCATGTCTGTATGCCATACCACAGGTGCCAAATTCCAAAAGGACACCACCTACCGGGGAACCCTTTTCCTTAAATCAGTCTGATTGTGAAGGACAAACATGCAGTGTCTCGGGGGTGTCCCCTCTAGTGATCTTCCAGTCACTAAATTCCCATATATATTGAAATAACACTAAACATCTCTCCCACACAAGGAATTAATGCAAAAAATAAAACTTCTGTGAGCTAGCTCAGTATTCACAAGAAAAGGTAAAAAGGGAAAGTCAATTAAGCTTTGTACAGTCCCAAATTACCACTATAGTGAACAGGATATTGTGCCCCTGCCAGAGGTAACCAGTCTGAGTAAAAGTATAGGGAGGGGCATAGAGGAGGGGAAAAATGAGGACAGATTTAACAAATGTTGGGAGAGATAGAAGGCCAGGTAATAGAAAGGGCTGGTGTTTGTGACATTTTGGATACTCTTGAATCAACATAGATGGCTTACAAGAGGAGTTCTGATAAACAGGGCAATTCTATGCTGATTTTAATAAAAGGCAATATTGATGTGAAAGCAGGTTTAGTACCCAGTAAGTATCACTAGTAGTGGTAGGTGAGTGGGTTTGCGGTGGGCTTTCGACATGCCCAATGGTCCCTTTGAAGCACAGAGACATGCTTACCATTGTACTGTCTCAGGACAAACCCCAGGATCTTAATCCTGAGACTGGCATACATCCTTGGCCATGTACCGAGTGGTGGCTTAATGTAAACATATGCGAGGATTGTATAGGATGGCAGTTGGGCACATCATTTAATACCTTGGAAGACCGTAATGTGCAGATATTCAGGACAAGAAATTTAAAGAACTGACAGTTTAATTACAGAATAAGCTATTTAAGACCAAAGCTTTACACAGCATTATTTCTGATGTGCTTTGTGATAATGGCTGCAACTAATCCAAAATTAGCATTCTAGCAGGTTGAAATAATTTGCAAAAATCAATCATTCCAAAGTAATGTACAGTAACATTGTTCAAACATCTTAGAATACAAGTATTAATGCCTCTTTTTTCAGTTTTCTATAGTGCCTTTTTTTGTTTCCATGTCCAGTGCTCAATTAACTGGTCCCCACAATGGCTCTTACTTCCCCAGCACACGTAATGGCTAGAAGTGCTCTTCATTGTGTCTGTACCTGGCCAGGCTCTTGACTGATGCCTCTAATGCGCTGCCTGGAGGTGGGGAATGGGGGCACTTCACTCCCTGCTTTGCTGCCCTCAAGTGCCCTAGAAGCACTCTTTGCTCCAGTGGTAGCCTGCGATTCTGAAGCTGGTTCACATGTATGCAGTCTCTCTCTCGTCTCGGGGTAATTGAAAACACTCACCTCGGTATCTACTGTTTCTACTTACACATATTTATTTTCACAACCATGCTGCAAAGTACAATTTGCACTGTACAAGATTTTGCTTCTTAGAGCTACAAATGCTATATTTACTGATGCTCTGACTGTCCTCAAATCAAAGGTCATCCTGAACCTTTAGTTGTCAAAGAGAAAGGAACAAGTTACTTACCTGCAACTGTTGTTCTCCAGCATGGGTCTGGCATGGATTCACATGCTCATGAATATTCCCCGTCATCAGGCTGGGAATCCTCGGTAAAGAAAAAATCGGTATCAGTTTTGTTTCTGATCTGTCTTTCGTAGTAGTGACCAATCACTGATCTCTGCGTCATACTGACCACAGCCAATGACTGCCCTCTACCTAAGCCCCGCCTCTGGCAGCCATCTTCAGATTTGGTAGCACGTGAAGTGGCAGTATGACCAAGTGAAGAGCCGCAGAGGGGTAGGCGGGAGGGTTCGCATGTGAATCCATGCCAGACCCATGCTGGAGAACAACAGTTACAGGTAAGTAACTTGTTCCTTCTCCAGCATGGGGTCTGGCATGGATTCACATTCTCATGAATAAAGAATACATAGCAGTACACACATGCACAACCACGGGAGGTGGCAAAGGCTCAACATTAAGCATTACATCAAACTCAACATTAAGCAATTCTTACCTCCTCACCAGGCTCACCTTGGGCGAACAGGTTGCGCAGCACTGCTTGGCCGACCCTGGACTCCTCCCTGGAATCCCGATCGACGCAGTAGAATTTCGTGAAGGTGTGCGTCGACCTCCACGTAGCAGCCCTGCAGATGTCCAGCAAGGGCACACCAGATAGGAACGCCGTGGAAGCTGCGATCGCTCTGGTGGAATGGGCTCTCGGACGGCCAGGCAGCGGTCGGTTTGCCAACCGATGACAGTACATGATACAGCCGGAGAGCCATCTGAAAATGGAGGCCTTTGAGAGAGCCTTCCCCTGATTGACAGGTCCAAAGTTCACAAAAAGTTGTGACGTCTTCCGAAAACACTTTGTGCGGTCCACGTAAAACTTCAGCGCTCTAGCCACATCCAGCGAGTGCAAAGTCCTTTCGGCAGGCGACAAAGGCGACAGGAAGAAAACAGGCAACACCAAGGGTTCGTTGAGGTGGAAGTCCGACGGCACCTTGGGCATGAAGGAGGGGTGTGTCCTGAGCACTACCCTCGTGTCGTGAAAAGTCAAGTACGGGGGCTTGAAGGAAAGGGCCTGGATCTCTCCCACTCTTCATGCGGAGGTGATGGCCACAAGAAACGCCGTTTTCCACGACAAGAACTTCAACGGAGCCGAGTGCAGAGGCTCGAACGGAGGTCCCATGAGCTTGGTCAGCACCACGTTGAGCTCCCACGCCGGGGCCGGAGCCTTCACCGGCGGGAACGATCTGAACAGTCCCTTCATGAATTCTTTCACCAGACGATGAGACCACAAAGACGTCCGCCCCGTGGTTCTGGTGTATCGGGAGATCGCAGCAAGATGAATCTTGATGGACGCGTGCGCCTGTCCAGCCTTGGCCAGCGTCAGAAGGTACGGCAGTACCTGGGGAGCCGTAATCCGTAGAGGGTTAATCTTCTGTGCGTGGCACCAGACAGAGAACCTCTTCCATTTGTGTCCATAGCATTTAAGAGTTGAGGACGCCCTGGCCTTTGCAAGAACCTCTCTGCAGTCGGCCGGTATGTCGTAACCTCCAAACTCTAACGCTGCAGGAGCCAGGCCTGCAAGTTCAGCGACTTCGGGTCGTGATGGAGGATGGCGCCTCCTTCACTGGAGAGAAGATCCGCGTCCACTGGCAGCTTGATTGACGGGGGCGCTGACAAGTCCAGAAGGTCTGGGAACCATATCTGCCTCGGCCACACAGGTGCGACGAGGATCATCCTGCACCGTGACCTCTTGAGCTGGTTGATGAGCCGGATCAGCAATGGCAATGGAGGGAACGCGTATAGAAACAGGCCCTCCCAGGGGAACGAGAAAGCATCGCCCATGCTCCTCGGCTGAGGAAACCTGCTGGCGAACCTCCGCAACTTGGAGTTCATCGCCGTCGCGAACAGATCGATCTGGGGTGTGCCCCACCGTCGGAAGAGGCGGTCCACTAGATCCCGACGTAGTTCCCACTCGTGGCACGAGCGCAGCTCTCTGCTGAGCGACTCGGCGATGGTGTTTTTTTTATCCCTGCCAGATGAAACGGCACCAGAAACATCCCTTGGGCGACGGCCCAATGCCACAGATCCTGCGCCTCCTTGGACAGGGCTGGGGACCTGGTTCCGCCCTGCTTCTTGATGTAGTACATGGTGGTGGTGTTGTCGGTGAAGATCCTCACCACCTTGCCCTTGAGGGACGGAAGAAAAGACCTGAGGGCCTAAAACACTGCACGGAGCTCCAGGACGATGATATGGAGGGCCTTCTCCGTCGGAAGCCAAAGGCCTCTCGCGTGCAGATTTTCGGTGTGCGCTCCCCACCCTTCCAGGGAGGCATCCGTGGTCACTGTCTCCTGGTGGCCGGGGATCTGGAAGTCCATGCCCGCCATCAGATGCGCGCGGGTGCCCCACCACCGGATCGCTTGTCGGAAACTATCGTTGAGTGTGATCCTCTCCTCGAAGCTGCCCGTCGTCTCGATCCAGCGCGCGTCCAGGAACTCCTGCAACGGGCGCATCCGGAGCCTGCACAGGCGGATGAGATAAATGCAAGAAGACATCATTCCGAGGAGGGACTTGATGGACCTCACCCTGGCCGCGTCCGCAACCAGCATCCGCTGCACCTTGCCCAAGATGGCCCTCGTCCTTTCCTCCGACGGAGAGGCCAGAAGCGACACTGTGTCGAGCTTCGCTCCCAGAAACAGTGCGTCTTGCGCAGGCACCAGGTGGGACTTGGCGTAGTTTATGGAGAATCCCAGGTCCATGAGTAGTTGGACGGTCCTTGCCGTGCGCTCCACGGCGAGCTCCTTCGTCTTTGCTCGGATGAGCCAGTCGTCCAGGTAGGTGAACACCCTGGGTGCCGACCTCAATCCGAAGGGAAGGGCTCTGAACTGGTAGTCACGCCCTTGGAGCACGAACCTGAGAAACTTTCGGTGTCCCTTTAGGATGGGAATATGGAAGTAAGCATCCTCCAAATCCAACGACGACAGGAAATCGCCCTCCTCCAGTTGACCCAGGACGTGTTGGAGGGTGACCATCCGGAACTTCTGTGCCTTGATGAATTTGTTCAGTCGTCGTAGGTCCAGGATGGGACTCCATCCTCCCGTCTTCTTCTTCACGAGGAAGTATCTTGAGTAAACTCCGGACCCCCGAAGCCTCTTTGGGACGAGCTCGATGGCGCCCTTCTTGAGCATCGCCTTTACCTCCAAGAGAAGTTGAGGGACGTGATGTTCTTTCCCGGCCACAGGGGGGACTCGCGGGCACCTCTTTAGAAACTCGAGCGCGTGACCCTGAGCTAGGGCATCCAGCACCAAACGGCCGGTGGAGATGGACTCCCACACGCTGACGAAGCTCGCCAGCCGGCCTCCCACCGGGGTGCTTCGGTGGGGGCCCGACCCCACGGCCGGTTCAGTCCTGCTTCGACGAGGCTTTGCCGCCTTGTCCTCCTTGGCGACGACGGCGGGGTCCGCCTGACCTGCCTCGTCCCCTGTAAGCTTCCTGTGAGGACGAACGGGCCGCTTGACGGTAGGTGGAAAATCCGCCGCTGGAACCTTTGGAGGCACCCCGTTTGCCTCCGCCGCTCCGAAAGGGCGGCCGCCGTTGCTGGAGAACCCCAAGAGCCCGGGCCGCCTCTGTGTCCGCCTTGATGGCTTGAAGGGAATCGTCCACTGTTTTCCCAAACAGGTTGTTTCCGTCGAATGGCATGTCCAAGACTCTGGTCTGCACGTCCTGACGGAAGTCAGTAGCCTTGAGCCATCCACGCCGCCTAAGGCACACGCCGTTGCCCAACTGGCGAAATCCAGTGTCAGCGATGTCCGTCGCAATCGTAATGGCGTGGTCCGATGCCACCTCTCCTTCCTGCAAGATCTCTAGGGCTTCCGCCCTCTTGTCGTCTGGTAGGAAGTCCAGCAGGGGGGCCAGTTTGTACCACAACTCCCTGTCGTAGCGGGCTACGATAGCCAAGGCGTTGGCCGCCTTAATCGTCGTCACTGCCGACGAGATGACTCTGCGTCCCATCGTGTCTAATTTCTTTCCCTCGCCGTCCGGCGGGGAGGTTGACGTAGAGGCCGCGCCCCCCCCCCCCGCTTTCTTCCTGGCCGCCGCGGAGACGACCGAGTCCGGGGTCGGCTGTGCCCGAAGGCACAAGGGGGCCGCGTCCGGGACCCGGTACTTCTTCTCGTACCGATCCCTTCTAGCCGGCGTCGTGGATGGGTTCTTGAGGAGGGCGAGGCCCTCATCCCAAATATCGTCTAGTAGAGGTACAGCGAGGACCGTCTTCCTCTTGGCCTTTGATAAAGGAAACCTTCCTTCTTCTCTTCCGGGCAGAGCTGGAAAAGCTCGGATGCCCTGGCGATCATGGAGTGAAACGATCCAATCTCGTCGGGCGGGGAAGCCCGGGTGGGAGGTGACGACGGGAGATCATCCTCGTAAACCTCGTCGTCTGTACCCGTCGCGGCCGTGTCAGTCCCCGTATCATCCCCATGTGTCGTGGATGGGGAGGAGGGCTGAACAGGGCACGATGGCTGAAAAGGAGGTGGAGGATGAATCCTCCTTCTCTTAGGGGGAGGTCCATTTTAATGCGGGCCATTTTGTTTTCTCCGTCAGGAGATGGGCTTGCTTATCTGGAGGAATAGAACAAAGTGTGTTAAAACCATAGTATGTTGAATTTACATATTTTTTTAAAAAAGACAGCCTCCTTAAACTCTGCTAATTCATCACCTCCATATCAGCAGCAGCCAGTAGTGACCTAGAAAACACCTGTGAAATGTTCCTCTCCCTCACTTCTTCCTCTTCTAGAACCATGATCTCAACTGTGGTCATCAACAGGCTTAAATACTGATCAAGTCTCCTTGTCAGAATTCCCCTCTACCCCTAGGCCCCTTACTTAAGAACTCAATTTTGCAACTATTACTGGTCAATAGTTTTCTTTCTACCCATACCTTAATCCAAAAGCCCCAACGTGGGCTGGCTCTCTAAGCAGCACCAGTGCCTCCAAGTTATTTCTTCTTTCTTTAAATCAATCAGTGGGATGCCCCCCCACCCCAATGTCCCATTACATTCCGACGATTTCAAGCAATTCTCAAACCCTCTGATCAATGTCCACTCATTGCTGAATCTTGCATCTTATCTTCACTCTGCTGGTTAACTACCAATGAAACATGCTCTCTCCAGAAATGTAAAACATAACCATTATTCAGAGCTTCAAGATCACCTTAGAAAAACACTGATCACGTGTAGTTCCGTCACCCCACCACTGAAGTAATCTTTACTGTCCCCAACTGTACATAATTGTTAAATAATGTATATAATGAAAGTGTTAGTGTGTTGATGTACATGCTGTATCCATACAGTTAGTGTGTCCTGTCCCCCCCTTCTCAGATTTCCAACTCCTCTTTACCAACAATTTGGTGTCTCATCCATATTCCACAACCCTTCTATTACAAACCACCTTGAATATGGATTGCTCTGCCTTCTGCTGTCCCCTTATCAGTGTGTTTCTCTGGTTGTGTCACCATGTCACCAACTAAACACAAATACCCAATAAATACTTGCATGTTTGAGTAATCTTTTACTGCAGAGCCCAACCTTCTCAGGTGGGATATATTAAAAGCGTGCCAATCTGCACTTATTTCATGAAAGATATGGTGAAGAGGAGAAAGTGCTCAGAGGTCCGCTCCCTAATGCCAGGCTATAATCAACAGCATTTGACTATTCAGAATCACGTGATGGAGAAAAATAAAGTGCATGCTCCATGGGTCTGTATAAAAAGAATGTGAAATATTCTGTTAACATTATAATTGTATATTGTATTATTTGTACTATGCAAGCAGTGAGTTACTTTGGGGGTGCTAGGAGGCAAAATGGTGGATGGGAAGATGAAGGGTGAAACAACTTAGGAAAGCTCAGGATATACAAAATGTAAGACTTGTGCACCCATGCAGAGTGTGGTACTTCAGTGGCTGAACAATAAATATAATTTATGGTTAGCAAATGTTACTTTATGTTATGGGGATGATTTCTACTGCACATTGCTGCCATTTTCAAGGTCTCCAGGCACATTAGTGAATCTGAGGCATGAGCGGAAATGAGTTGGGTTAGTGTGAAGAGTGAATTACATACAAGACTGCTTTGGTGTTGTGGAGCTACATGCAGACCAGAAGTACCCTGAGATCTGCTCTCAGGTCTATTTCTATGTATTCTTTGACAGGAGCATAATGGCATTTGTTACAAGAAGGGAGGCTTTTGTGCCTGTGGTGTTAGGCAGCATTAGCCGAGGTTGTGGCATGTAAATTGGTTATAGACTTGAATTCTGCTGATGGATGTCTGATGGGCGAGCTCTTTAGAATGTAAGTGACAAAGTTGGTCTGCATTCAGTGCTTTTGAGCGTACAAGTTGAGAATGTTAGTGGGGGGAAGGTTAGGGGTATAGAGTTTAGAGCATTCATCCAATGTGTCCATGATGATGCCTCAGTGGAGGTGCCCCTTAGTTAAGGAGATTCTGGCAACATATCGTATGGCATCCTGGTGTGGGCTTCTACCTCTGGTGGTGTGCAGCAAATGGTTCTGGGAGAGTATGTATAACACAGTAAGGGACAAAACAAGAGATCATGCAGCAGTTGATACCATACTTATACAACATACATTCTCTGATTTATAGCTATTCTTTGAACAAATGTATATTAAGATACAAAAAGAACAGTACTGATATTGATGGGATTGTTTTATGTTCATGTGTGATCATTTATGTTTCATTTTTTGTGAAATAGATGAGATTTTTGGTATATGTGAAAGTATGTAAGAGGAGAGACTGATGTCAAGGAATGTATGTTGTATAAGTATGTTTTGAACAAAGAACATTGAAAGTGTGTGAAAATAAAATGCATGTTGTTTCTATTGTTAAAAACCTTTTTTGCAATTTTGAAAGTATTTTCTCTAGCCTCACTCAGATCTAGGTCCATTGCTTACTTTCTATATATTTTACCTGGAGGACCTATGGTATTTACAGGTACCCTTCTATTTATCCTGCAGTTGATACCAAGACAGATCGAGGCTGAGTCCTGTGGAGAGTGTGGAATAATAATTCTGGAGGGAGCAGCGTCCAGGTGGGCTTTCTACAAGGAACTCTGCATGCTTTGATGTTTCAGATGCAATACATACCAACTGTTTAGGTGACTGTCCAGCTCATCCCTGCAGAATGCCGACTGTGCAGAGTGTAGAGTCTGGGTGACTCACAGAAGATTAGAAAATCTCAGGATATCTAGCCGCTAACACATGGGGCACTATTATTACTGGGCACCCTGGAGCAAATACAGTGGGCGCCAGTCGGAATGGGAATCTTGGGGCAGATCACAGTAGGGGTTTTGGTGCGACATAGTGGGCAATTGCCGGGGAGCCTTGGCTAGCAGAACGAGCTGAAAACCCAGGTCTTTAGGCTTGTCCTAAATACAACGCACTGGGCCTCCCGCACCAACTCTCACATGCAAAACACTCACAGATGCCGGTTTGTCCTGGTTCTGAACCCATCCTATCCTCACTAACCCTAGCCACCCCGCCCTCTCTTGCAGAGCCACACGTGCACCTGTAGACTACCTGTGGGTGGTAGCGGTGCACGGTATAAATCAACATAACCTAAGGAGATACTGGATTTTGTCAATTCCTTTGGGAGCAGGTTCCAGAGTTTACCTGAATAGCTCTATGGGCGATGCAGAGTACTTTGAGTCTGTTCTTGACAGCGAGTCAATAGAGTAATCTTTAATGTGTAGTTAACTTGTTGTCGTGTTCTTGATGCGCTGAAGGTTCTTTGTAAATTAATCTGGCATGCCGATATATATGCTGTTGGCAAACTCAGTTCAGGAGTGGTTAGAGCGAGGTCTGACACCCCCTGCAGGCTTTGTGAGTTTAGCACAGGAAGTCCTGCAAGACTAAAATGTTTAGGGTCTTGATGAATTTCCAATGCTGTTCTAGGAGTCATAGCTTTTTTCCACAGGTCTGCTTGAGTCACCACTTTGTCCATTATTTATTTTCCTGAATTAAGTTGGGTCAAGCATTTCTGATGCCCTGATCTCCGGTTCCTATTTTGGGTGGTGTGAATGGCCAGGGCCACCAGGTCTTGGGGGCATGTACCACAGTATGCTCAGAGGATGCACGGTGTTTAAGCATATTCTTTATTAGCCAGGAAGCTTGCACTGGGACTTTGCGATAAATAACACCAAATTTAAAAGAACAAGCAATAGAAGCTCAAAACAAAAACAATATTAAAAAAGCACACAATCAACAACCAACAAGCGCCACACCTGACATTGTCTTGTAATGGACATTAAAAGGATTAGATAACAAAGCTGCATTTATTAGTTTAGAATTGTCATCAAAGCAATGGGTGTGCTAGAAAGCTTAAAGTTAAAATAACATTGCATTTGGTAATTTATCATCAAAACAAAATCCTCCAACAGCAAGACCCATGTCTTAAAATATCTTTAACAACTTTTATTTGAAGTACTTAATATATATATATATCTATATACACAAGGGCAGCATACAACCAACTGAGTTCAATAGAAGCGGCAGCTTGTGTCCTTTCCTCATACAGTACACTTTAAAAAAAGAACCTGCATGCATTGACATTGTGTTTTTGTATATTATTTATGAAAAAAGAACTATTATGGAAAACAGCTTGCATACTACGATCGTTGAAATATTTTAAATGACTGCCCATAAAAAAGATCCTGTTGAAAAGGTATTGTGGGTTTGTTAATTAAGAAGGGTTCAGTCGCTTTAACATCAAGAAAAGATAAACATTGGGTTTTAAAACCAACTTTAAGTTACTGTATTTATCTAATGAAACCATCCAGTAACAAAACTATTCTTTAAAGTGCCCTGTTCATTTAAATATCTACTGGAACGCTATCAGTCTTATACGGAAGGCTACCAGGTGCCTGCCTATTTACAAATGGCAACTTGTGAAGTGCTAACTTGTATTTTAAATCTAAATCAACAACAAATCTAAATTCAGTCTGCAAATTAAGAGAATGGTGTGTGCCGCTGAATGCAACTGGCTGGTATCTCGAAATGACTCATCATAGGGAACGCTATAAGCCGAAATCCTTCCAATGAAAATCAGGGAATTTCTGCAGGAGTCCTTTGGATGGTGTCTTCAAGGATGTACATACAATGCGATTTCCAGATTATGTGGAGTTAAACGTGTCTATGGCTAGGAGTGTTGAAAAGCATCTTTCAAAAATACTAATTTTTGCTCATGGATACCTAAAGATATCGAAATCACCAAATAAGACTTTTTAACATTAAACACTTGTAATTACTGATGTATATGGAATATGTATTAGGTTTTCGTGCCAATAAGAAAATGCACATTTTCAAATATTTTTGTAAATAACTATTTTGACATTAATGAACACATCCTAGTTTTATCCCGCAGCAGAAGCTTGGTGTATTAATATGTAGCAACACTCAGATTAAAGGTTAAAAACACTAGCATAACATCTCAGAGTGCGGTGTCTGGCAATTGTGTGACAAGAATATACAATTTCAACACCAGGTGGTAAGGTACAGTTTTTACCCGCTTGCAAGACAATTAAAAAAAAACAGTATTTAGATAGTATACCACATAATTAAACAGTTTCAAACAGTCAATCGGTGATCAGATTGGCAACTGAAACTTCACATCCACTTGGGCTTGTCTCGCTAACGTTACTATTTCGGAAAGTTTCACAACCTGGTGGAAAGCACAGAGACTAGTTAAAATCATTTGTTTTATAACAAAAGAATTTTGCATTTTAAAAATATCCTACAATGATAACCATAAAAGACAATTAACAATCCTGACATGGCAAACGTTTATGCAAATTCATATTTCAAAAGTTCGAGTTGCTGTAGTGAATGAACGACACAGGTGAACATGCAGGACCTGATTGTAAGATACCTTCACTGGAGCAAATCACAGAAGCTGCGAGAATCTCAGATTTGCATCTCCTACCTTGTAGCCGATTCTCAAATCCTAAAACTGGAGAATCTCTGAAAGGCCCTCGAGCAACTCTGTGAGAGTCTCCTTTGAAGATTGGCAACCCAAGGTACTACGCATGTCCATATTTCTTCAACTTTATGCTTTGAGAATCAGGTATAAGGAGTAAGGTGCCAATCTAAGATGATCATAAGCAGTGCAAATCTTTGCAAATGAGGCCCATTTAGGTTTTAAATGACATTGCCCACCGTCTGCCAATAGACTATCTGCCCTTGCATCTACGAGGTAAAGCTACTTACCTTTGCATATGCTCGTTTCGTATCTGTGGGACACTATGTTGAGAGATGAGGGACGGCCCCTGATTTGGAGCGTCCCCTCACCGCAAATATAATATGAAACAGAAGGGCATGGTCCAAATTGAAGGCCTACCAAGCACTGTGGTAAAACAAAGTTACACCTAAAAAATGCAGGGTACAAAGAACATATCGAAAAATCAACCATTTCCCAATTTTCTTCATATTGATATTTTTAGTATGTAAAGGTTAGGGTAGTTCAAATGAAAAATATACTTTTACTTGGATTTTTCCACTAAGTGTTGCGGTCCCTTCAATAAAGACAACTGTGCATACTGAAAATAAAGGCTTTGTGTAGAATTGGTTCTTTGTGATCACATGTATACAACAAACGCAACAAGCAGTGGCAAAGCCAATAGTTTTGGCTTTTGTATAGAGATTCTGCAGGCACTATCATAATGGTACCACCTGGTCATAAGACTGCAACAGCTGGCAAATGGCATCAGTACCTGGGAATATTATGTCTGTGGACTGTGGTTTCATTGACAAATTCCAGAGTGGTGATTTATTTTGCGATATGTTAGTCCATGGAGGTAAAACAGGTATACGAAGAAGAATGGGGCAGAGGTTCGACAGGGGGGGTGATAAGTGGGACATAAGGGTTCCCATCCATTAAAAGAAAAGTAAAAATGTCACAAAGAAACCTACTACTCATTGATTTCCATCAATGAAATCACGTATATTCGGACTTCAGCGCAAGGAACAGATGCAAGGGCACACATGCTGCCAATAAATCAAGCGGCTGAAGGCACAGTTGGTTAAGACAATCTTATTACTCTAGGAACTGGTTGATTGTTGCGAGGCTATTTCAAAAAGATCCCCGGGAAATGTGTTTTGAGAAAGGGGGAGTAGGTAATGTGTGGTAATGGCCGTAAGAACTAGCAGGCTGATGGGCAGTTAATGGATGGGTAAACACCAAACACCCACAACACTGTGTGTCCCCCCCCTCATATCTTCTCTCTCTCCAGTTTTTACTTCCGATGACAATAGTTTCAGCTTAAAGGCAGGGCTTACAGCTTACAAAAAAGCAACAGAGGCACCCGAAAATAAGATAAAGTAGGCAGACTGAGGTAGACCGAAAACAGCCAAGCAGGGATGGTCGAGGCAGTCAGACCGACCGAGAGCGGAATCCCCTAGACAGGCAGGCCGAGAGCAGCATTTCCAAAGCTGACAAGGGCCAGTAACCTTGACTCCAAGGCAGACCAAGAGAGTCACAAAGTGGATCCTAGACTAGTAGATATGAAAGTAGATTGATGATTTAAAAGCAGAGAATGAGAGACACATGCGCAACAGGGACAAGAGCATATTTGACAACATAGGGATCCCTGAAAGAGAATATGTACCACAATTAAGTACCATATAAATAACATTGGGCTTTTACATTCAAATCTTGTAGATCGGTAACCTGGATAATCAATACAAGACTAAAGTTCTGGAACAGGAAAGAATGTTAAAGAGAACCATGTAAAGAAAGGGAGTCAAAAAGGCTGACAAAGAGGATCAGGCATGAATATCGTCTTCCTGCACCAGCCCAACAAAATGTGTGCTAATAATCCTCTTCAAATCCTGCATGGAGAGGTTCTGATGCTCTCCCAACAGTCAGATAGAGCTCTTGAACTCCAACGAGCCGAAGAATTGGAGAATTTTGAGCTAGGATGTGTTGTTGAAGAGGATACATTTGGTTTTGTCTGGTAGAGCGCACGTTGCAAGAGCAGAGGAGTGGACAGGCCATGGGCAGCACAGATTGCATTGAGGAGTGGTACAATGGGGGAATGGATAGTAATGGTTTTAGCTGGGACTAGGTCTGGCAGTCAATGAATAGGCAGCACTGGCAAGTCTGGGCGATGGGGTGGGTGGGGGAATATCTACAATAATGTTGGGATGCATGGCCAGAGTTCTAGCAGGGCAAAAAGGTAAATCCTTGAAAAAGCTATTAGCCCGAACCATCGCAGGAGCAGATTGAAGGCAGTGCGTTAAGAAGCACACTCACATATCTTAGACACTCACATATTGCAGCACCGAAAGAGCAACAAAATGTATCATTGTTGTGGTTGCAGAGGTCATAGATAGCAGCATATAGGCCCGGTAGTCATTTGTAGTAATGTGGTATAGTGTGATGTGTGGGAAGAACAAGTTACTTTCTTACCTGGTAACGTTCTTTCGATGCAATGGTCCGACGACGTATTCCACATCTATGACAGGTAATCACCACAGCTGTGCTGCTTCGGGAAACTTTTGGCATCTGTGTCCTGCGTTGATGACGTCGATACGCTGTCCTCGAAGGCCTCCGTCAAGCCGACGTCACCGGATGTTATAAGTAGGACGCACAACGCCCGTAGCCTCAGTTGTTTTTCCGCCAAAATGTGTGGCACCAATCTTCTGCCAGAATGACCTTGCGGAAACGTAAGCTGCAATTGCAAAAGAAATCTGCAGAGGGGCAGGTAGGAAGCGCTGTGGAATACATCGTCGGATTATCCCATCAAAAGAACGTTACCAGGTAAGAAAGTAACTTGTTCTTCGAAGGGATTGGGTCCTCTGACGTATTCCACATCTATGACAGACTCCCAAAGCAGTACCAACGTATGGAGGTGAGAAAAGAATTTAGAATTTTAGAATGCCCAATTAAATTGCAGAATAGAGGACCGCCTTGCCAAAGGCCAAATCTTGCCCATGGATAACATCCAGGGAGTAGTGTTTGACAAAAGTATGGACAGAGGCCCATGTGGCTGCTTCGCAAATGTTACGAATGGGAACACCCCTCTGCAGAGCAGTAGAGGCAGCTACACCTCTAGTGGAATAGGCCCGTAAGCCCACCGGAGGGTCCTTACCCGCCAATCGGTAACATTCAGAAATTGTCAAGATAATCCATCTAGACAAAGTCTGTTTAGTAACAGCTTGTCCCAAACCCCTTCCAGCGTATCCTAAAAAGAGCTGATCATCCACTCGGACCCGGGACATGCGTGAGATGTAGAAACTTAAAGCTCTCCTAGGATCCAACCTGTGGAGCCTCTCCTCTGCCTTCCCAGGATGCGGTGGAGGATAGAACGCTGGAAGAACCACCTTCTGGCTTAAATGAAATTCTGACAACTTTCAGAAGAAAAGAAGGACGAACCCTAAGCACAACCCTGTCCTTATGAAACACAGTGAAGGGTGGATTAACGGAAAGTGCCTGCAACTCACTCGCTCTGCGAGCGGAAGTGACCGCAACTAACCACAACTAAAAATACAGTTTTCAAAGGACAAGAATGTAAAGGCTCAAATGAAGCTCATATTAGGAATTTTAGAACCAGGTTCAAATCCCAACCGGGCCCTGGAAAGGTGACGGTGGGAACACATTAGTGAGCCCTTTGAGAAACTGCAAAATCAAAAGGAATTATAAAATAAGAACACTCCTCAGACGAGCACTTAAAGATGGACAGCGCCCTCCAGGTAACCTTTAATGGTACCCACTTGCAGGACCTTGTGGGCTAACGAAAGCAAAAAAGACAGAACAGGAATGGCACATGAAAAAGGATCCACATTCTTGACCCTGCACCAGTCGCAGAACTTTCTCCAACGGCAACGGTACAAGGACTTTGTTGCAGGCCTTCTGGCCGAAATCAACACCTCCATCACATCTTCAGGGAGGTCCCAATCCTTATACCTCAACCTTTCAGAAACCAAGCATGAAGGTTGAGGGACTTGACCTCTGGATGGAGAACCTGACCCCCGCCCCCTCCCGTGAGAGCAGATCGTCTCGGTAGGGAAGACAGCTTGGAGGGCAGATGGACATGTCTAGAAGGTCCGGGTACCACGTTCTCCAGGCCCATGCCGGAGCAATGAGGATTCTCCGCGAACAGAACCTCTGCAACCTCCGTAGCACTTGCGGAATGACGGGGACTGGAGGAAACGCGTACAGCAGTGGCAAGGACCACACCACTACGAACTCTAAGGCTCCTCTTGGAGGACATTTCCGTGAGCAGAATCTTTCGCACTTCCAGTTGACACTGGTGGCGAAGAGATCCACTTGAGGGGTCCCTCAAAGGGCGAAGATCTCCAGGAGAAACTCCTGAGCCAGCTCCCACTCGTGAGAGACAGCACTCTGCCTGCTCAGAGCGTCCGCCGCCTCGTTTTCGTCTCGGGCCAGATGAACTGCCGAGATCGAAATTTCCTGCTGGATGGCCCAGAGCTGCATAGCCTCTCTGGACAGAGAAAGTGAACCTGCCCCCTCCCCTTTTTTGTTGAGGTAGTGCATGGCCACTGTGTTGTCTGTCAGAATCAGGAGATTCTTCCCTCGCACAGTCGGCAGAAAAGCCTTCAGGACTAGCCTGATGGCCCTCAGCTCCAACAGATTGATGTGGAGTCTGGACTCCGACGGAGACCAACGACCGCTGACTGTCAACTCGTTGGCATGAGCTCCCCATCCCGTGAGGGACATGTCCGTCACAATCGTTACCTCCGGCCAGGGTAGCCAAAATGGAGACCCCCTCATCAGATTGCCTTTGACGGCCCACCACAGAAGATCCTGGGCGACCGAGGGCGGCACCTGAACGGGGTCCGACATCCTGCCGGAGGACTGCGACCACTGGAGCTTGAGAGCCATTTGCAGAGATCTCATCCGCAACCTGGCCTCTGGCACCAGAAGAATGCAGGATGCAATGAGGCCGAGTAATCTCAAGAACTCGAATGCCGGGAGACTCTGGGCATGTTGAAACTTGTGCACCATCTGCAGAATGTGATGAGCCCTCACCTGGGAAGGGAAACACTGCCCCAGGGATGTGTCGAGCACTGCCCCAATGTACTGGAGTGTAACGCTCACCTGGCTCCCACGGAGGCGCGGGCGTGGCTGGGACTGCTGTGACCTCTTCTGCAGAGATGCGTAAGACCCGGAAGATGGACTGGACTGGATTCCCCAACCTGGCTTTTCTGGCTCGGAGGAATATGCCACTGTGTGTGAAAAGGAAGGGTTAATAGTCTGCGGGTGATGTTCTGACCTCCCACTTCCCTTCTCTCCCTCCGTGAAACCCTTTTGGGATTCCCTGCGAAGACTCACCTTAGGGACCAAAATGACGAGCTCTCCATCCTGCTTCTGATGCAGGGGCGCGTTGTGATTCCAGTTACTTCACTGGATTGATGAGTTTAAACTAGTTTGTCCATTCTGTCGTACAGCAAATGTTTATGGCAAGTTTGGGTTTATATTCACTCATCTGTTCTTTTCTTTCGCAGGTGCTGGAGAAGATTCCGGGCTGCAGGCGATTTGGATGAAGCCAAATTCTGGTAAGAATTCCGATATGAGATTCCTTTGCAGTTTTAAGTATCTCCTTTAATGTCCAATGTCTTTTTTCCCATAGGGGACGGGGTATGGCAATGCCGGAGGTAAGGCGCCGACCCGAAAAGAGCTGCTGTCTCTCTCTTGCAAATGGTTAAGTCTTGAGTGAGCGTATTGCTAATGTTTTCACATGCACTAATACAATGTCTGTTTCTTTTCCCCTTAGGGGCCGGGGTGCTGAGATGCCGAAGGTATGGCACAAACCCGAAGGCGGAGAGGGAATTGAACCACAGGTAAGTTCTACTTCGATTCGTGTTTCCCTTCTCACCTCTCTTTCTCCTTCCTTCCAATAGGTGCTGGATGGCGGTGGAAGCTCCGGATGGACGTCACAGGACTCGAAAACGCCACGTGCAGGTGAGTGAAATGCAGCGTGCTGCGCGCGATGCGCGTTTAAAATGTTGGTCTTCTTTGCAGGATCGTCGGCGTGCAGAAACCAGAGTGCAGATGTATCAGGTACGGTTCTTGTTTTCACCTGTTCTCTTCCCTTTTCTTCTTTAGGTGTTTCCAGGATGTTGGCAGGCGTGATGGAGGACCAAGGCCGGAGCAGGCACGGTGAGCGTCCAGCTGCTGAGTGCAGAACAACGCGAAGCGTGGTCTGCTGCTTGGGTGTGGCTTAAATAGCCTTTCAAGTAGTTCCAGGTATGTATTCTTCCCCCAGGAATATGTATTCCTCCACCGGTCACACCCTAGAGATCAAGTAGTCCCTAGAAAAATAGTTCCTTCCAGTCTTGGAAGTTGCAGCATGGTCTGCACAGGTAAGTTTACACCAAGCACTACTCCCAACCTACTTCTGTATGAGCCTGGCGCCGATGGCGCCAGGACTGATGTCCCCTATGAGCCTGACGCCAACGGCGCCAGGACTGAGTCCAAAGGGCCCCCATCTGGGGCTACTGGGACTTCCCTTGAATGCATGGTGTCTGTCTCTGAGGGTGCCGGGCCTGGTTTGGCTCCTTGGAGGCAGGCATCATGACATGGAGCCGCTGGGTTGGCGTCAAGTGGGACTTCTTTAAATTGAGGGAGATGCCCAGCCTGTGAAGGGAGTGGCAGGTGATGGACAGATGATCCAGGACTTGCTCGGGAGAGCGCGCCCTGATCAAACAATCGTCCAGGTAGGGGTAGACGTGAATCCCCCTTTCCTGAGATACGCTGCCAACACCACCATGAGCTTGGTGAAAACCCTCGGGCGGAGGTCAATCTGAACGGCAGGACGCGAAACTGAAAATGCAAGTCGCCAACCACAAACGTCAGGAACTTCTTGTGCTTGGGTTGAATCGGCACATGAAAGTAAGCGTCCTTGAGGTCAAGAGACACCAACCAGTCCTGAAGTTGAAGGGCCTGGAGGACTTGAGAGATAGTAACCATCTTGAACTTGCCCTTCCTGAGGAGTTTGTTCAAACCACGCAAGTCCATGATGGGTCTCAATCCCCCGTCCTTTTTTGGAATAAAAAAATAAGGTGAATACCATTCCTTGTTCGTCTCCGCTACAGGCACCAATTCTATAGAGCCTTTCTCCAGGAGGGATTTGATTTCCTGCGCAAGGAGCGGATCCAGACTCTTCAAAGAGAGATTCCCTGGTGGACTGTCGTGAGGCCTTTGCTGGAAAGGAAGACAGTAGCCATGAGCTATGATCTCCAGAACCCACACGTCTGAAGTAATGGCACGCCATTCTAAAAGATGCTGCGCCAGCCTTCCCCCAACCGGCGAACCATGGGACATGGCCTCATGACTGAGCTGGAGCGGCTGCGGCAGTGCCTGATGGCAAAGAGGCAACTGCCCAAGCGGCCTTGGCACCTCGAGTACCTTGTTTTCCACCTCTGGGACTCCTACGGTTGCCCCTTTGACTTGCAGCTCCCCTCGATCTACCATAGGAAGAGTAGTACCGAAAGGAACCTTCCCTCAATTGCTGTCCCCTAGGATGAAAAGGTGGAGGTTGGCGAACTGCAGCGCATAACTATTTCGCTGCAGCTTTAGAGGTCTGCAACGTCTCAAGGCTCTCGTCAGCCTTGCTGCCAAAAAGATGTTCACCATCAAAGGGCATGTTGAGGAGCCGGGCTTGTACGTCAGGAGTAAACCCTGACTTCCGCAAACACGCAAATCTGCGCATTACGGTGCTCGCCGCCATGGACCAGCTGACACAATCTGCCATATCCAGACCCAACTGAACGGATTCACACATGGCATCCTTGCCATCTTGAATGAGGGCAAGAAAACCATCCCGTTCCTCCCCTTCGGGAATATGTTCAGCCGCTAATGAAACAATTCCACAAAGTGTGAGTGAAACGTGCTAAGGCACACAACGGAGTTGGCTGCCTGTAAAGCCATACCCCCGAAGAAAACACTTTCTTCGCCCAGCGATCAAAATGCTTGTCGTCCCTATCATGATGGATGGTATGGTACGATGCCTGCTTTGCTGGGGCCGTAGCCGCCTGCACCACCAAACTCTCCAGAGTGGGGTGCGTAGTCAAGTACCCGGGGTCACTACTGGCTGGACGGTATTTTTTCGGCAAAGACTTGCTCACTGCCGGGAGACTCTCCAGAGCAGTCCAAGCCGCCGCCACCCTTCTTTGCAAGGCCATATGGAATAGCAGTACCGGGTCAGTGGGTGGACCTTGGTCAAGGATATCTGTCAGGTCATCCTGGAGAAAATCCACTGGTGGCACAGACCACCCCAAGTATTCAGTCACCCTCGACATAAGGTGCCAGTACGAGGACTTGCGCGTCAGGCTCAGGCCTACCGAACCCAACCTCCGGAGAGGTGTCCAGACCACTGGCGTCATGCAAAGACTGACGCAGGTCTTCTAGCTGGCTATGACCAGACAAGAGTTCGCCAGGAACCTCTGCAGGAACCATACCTTCATCAGACCCTTCATCTACCTTTGAGATGTAGTCCAGAGGCTGGAACAAATCCCTGGATGAGGGCAGAGAAAAAGGCTCGAAAACATGCCTATCAGACTGCTGCAGGGCCTTCCTTGGAGTTTCCACCAATACACGGGGTACCTCTGGTAAAGCCTCCACAAAAGGCGTTGAGGGCTTCGATGGAATCGGCGTCGAGTGTGGCGCTGATGACTTCAACACAGGCCTCGAGGGCGGTGCCTCGAGCGTATCCTTCGACGGCCTTGGCGCCGATTGCGTTGATGAATTCCTCAGAGGCGGAGCCTCGAGAGAGTCCCTCGACGGACATGGTGCCGATGGCGTCTACGTCTTCTTAGAATACCTCACAGGCTCCGATGGTCTTGAGGGCGTCGAGGACCGGGACCTGGAGCGGGCTTGTCTAGAGTGATCCACCTTGTCGGACCGGGACCTCGAAGGTTCCCGGTGATCGCGCTGACCTTCCGAGCCCGAAGGCCTGCAAGCGGCGGCTCTAGCATGTTCCCTGCCGGCGTCTTTCGAAGGCAAGGATGGAACGGAGCCCTGCGACTGAAATATTGCCATCATCTCCCTGCGAAATTAATCCCATTCCGCAGTAGAGGAATGCTTGTTGGGACAAGCAACCCGCTGACGGGCAGAGTTCTCGGACGAGGAAGGCGACTGGTGACAGTGCTTCCGAGAGTGCCTCGAAGAGGGAGAGGAATGGCGGGACCCACTCCGGACCGAGACCCCCCGGACTTACACCGACGATGCGGAGATTCGCCTCTCGAGTCGTCGGTCGAAAGCCCAGCAGATTTTGACTTTCGGGGCTTGGACACCCTACCGCCAGAAAGCTTCTTCTTACGCTCCCGCAAGGCCTTCGATGTTAACGAACTGGCAATCATCACAATCATCTATGGCGTGGTCCTCACCAAGGCACCAGAGGCAGGCGTCGTGGGGTCTGTCAGCGACATCTTGGAACTGCAGTCCCGACACTTCTTGAAACCCAGCCGCGGGGTAGAAGACGACGAAGACATCTCAGAAAACTTCACAAACAAACAAGTTCAAAGAACCGAGAGAATAACTCAGAAGAACCGATGCGCGCCGAGATCTCCAAAGCGAACACGTTCGCGGAAAAAACGGAACTGAGGCTATGGGCGTCGTGCATCCTACTTATAACATCCGGTGACGTCGGCTCGGCGGAGGCCCTCGAGGACAGCGTATCAACGTCATCGACGCAGAAAATTTTCCGAAGCAGCACAGCTGTGGTGATTACCTGTCATAGATGTGGAATACGTCGAGGACCCAATCCCTTCGAAAGGCCAAATCTGGTGAAAAATTGAGTCTGCAAGATATCGTGGTAGAAGCAAGGTCAATGTTAACATGGCAGGAGTATCGCCCTTTTGGGTGCTAAGGCCGATGAATAAAATGGACTGCAGCCTGTGATGTGGAGCTGTGGCTCTGTTAGTTCAGCTCTGAAAGCAAATTCCCTTTCTCGTTCCTCAGGAGAGAAGCCAAGGTCAGAAGCACCCATGATACACAGATAGCTGCTAATTGTATCCAGCCGTGGGGCCTGAACGTGGTGGGAATGGAATGTGAGTGGGTAGGGATGATCCCTGTGAAGGACACATTTATGAGAACTGGGCATAAGGTTCTGTGATGCCAAGAGACTAAGTAAAGATTTAAGAGAACTACTACCCTCCCCAAAAGTGGTCATCCCATATGAATTAGACCAAGATACACAACAGAAGCAAATAAATCCCTAAAAGTCTGATCCAAAAGCAGTGCTACAGGCACTTCGTGACTGGGCACCTCGGGCCTGAAAGAGATAAAGGGGGAGGGGTACCTGGGGCCTGAAGGAGATAAAGGGGGAGTTGTGTCTGGAACGCCTTGTGATTTCAGATCGGAGGAGCAAAGGTAATTCCAGTAAACTAAGCACAAGGTTGGGGAGGCAACTTGTGTGCACCACTGCATCTGGTATAATGAGAGAGCCTATTGCTGTATCAAAGTGGAGTTGGTGTTGCCAGTTTAGGGGTGCACATCATATGACAGTCTTGAATTATCAAAACATTATACTTGAGTAACCAATCCGTACCTGGATCCAGAAGTGACAATGTAGAGGGACCATGAAATGAATGGGTTTAAATCGTGTGGCCAATCGTTCCAGGGACTATAGGGGGGCATTAAGACCTTCTGTAGGTGGTAGACAATGAGGGTGTTGGGATAATATTGTAACCTATAGAACCACATTTTGAGGTTTCCCACTGTAAAATATGTAAACTTGTGGGATGTGACAAGCTCCATGTCAGTTTGGTTCTATGGGACCGTCAGACCTTTTTGCATGTAATTAACCTTGTTTTCCCCTTGCAAAGAGTTGCAGTGCTTATTTGGCCTTCTTGGGCTATTTTTACAAGCGGTTTTTGGGTTGTTTTTCCTTTCAATCTCCTGGTGGCAGGCGAGCATGTCCCATTGAAGTGGTGGGAAGACCACAGATCCCATGCTGGAGGACAGAGCAATTATTAAGGATTGGAGCAATTCTGTCATGGCCCCTTCCCAGAGGGAGGAGGAACAACTAAAGTGGCAAAGGTTGTTCAGCTGAACAGAAACTGAAAATGAAAAAGAAAAAACACTGCAAGTGGCCATAATGGATGTGTGCAAAACACACATTCTAACAAACTAAATGCTAAATAAGTCAGATGTTTGAAGTCAAAGGTCACCGACTGACATTTAACGAAGGGATCAAGGGATGCAAAAGGCAGCACAAGCTCTAAGAGACCAGGGGAAGACTATGTGAAAAGGTATGACAGACATACTCAAGGATCCAAAAAAAAAATCCATCTGTAAGAGAAACCCTGAAAGGGAAAGTCGAGAGAGCTGGGTTGGACGATATTTCCTATGTCCCAATGTGCAGTAAGGGACAGGAGTCAGAGGAAGAGAGCAGCACGAATGACCTAGAGACCGATGACAGAGCTGAGGCAGAGGGTTATGAAGCTCTCTTACAAGACACAAAATCTGAAACTACATTTATAGTATGCATAGAGACACACCTCCAGGACTAGCATTTATTTTGTGAGTCGTCCCACAAAAATGAAGAAATGCAGTGCATAGAACATTATCTAGAGAATTGGATTAAAGGAAAATGTATGCCAGGAGAACTGTTACATTTGCTTCAAATAGAAAGAGGTTGTCAATTCCTTGGACTGAGATCACTAATTGGCACCCTGCCCATAGCAACTGTAGCCAAGAACCTCAAGTACAGGGGTGATGAGATTCTTCAAGCCAACGAGCTCAGGAGGACCAGATATATTGATATTTCCAGATTATATATTTGGCATTACAGCAACCAGGAAAGTCCTCTGATGCATCAAGAAAATGCTCAGATACCTGAACATTAGGTCGAAGGTAATATTTCCATCCAAATTGCAGGCCATGAGGGAGGGCAGGACATAGTTCTTCTCAGACTCACAGGAAAGGCAGGAGTGGACACAAAGGATAGAGAAATCCATGAAAAGCCAGTCACAGAGAATTATGTGCAGCCTGAGGATCAAAACATGAAAACAGAGAAGAAAGACAACCTCAAAACGTTCGGATAGTTCATGGAAGATGTTAATCGGGCGCAAAGGATTGATTGAATTGACTGATTTTTTTATTTGTATTGTTCATGTCCTCTCAGAGCCAAGCAGGGACCTGCATTGAGGTGCAGTTGTTCAATTACTACACAGCACTTCGAGCCAAACCAGCAGTGATTATTGAAACAAATAGGACTTCACAATTATTTTCGGAAGAGAGCGAGAGATTATATTTTCCAGAGTTCAGCAGGTAGTGCATTCCAGAGACAGGAGCCCTTAATTGAAAAGCATTGGACACACGGCAAAACAAAGTGGGATGGCTGCACAACCAACAGGTTTTTCCCGATCCAACGAAGAGAATGGGACGGGTAGTAAAGCCTGATTTTAGAAAGCAGGTAACTACGTGCCATACTGTGGACACATTATTAGACAAATGGTTCTAAACTCAATTAGTTTGTAGACAGGTAACCAGTGTAACTTTCTTTTGTGCAAAGACACAGATGCCGTGTTGGTAAGTTTATGAACAAGGCTAACTGCAGCATTATGGGCCATTTGGAGTTGATGCAACTGTAAATTAAAAAATAAAAGAACAAATATTTTTTAAAAAAGAGTGCCGCAGTAATCCAATCTAGAGTTAACCATCTTTGCCTGAACCATGCCACTATCCGGTTCGGAGAGGAATGGCAGAACAGGTTTCAGTAGTCCGAGTTTGTAATAGACAGATCGAATGGCTTCAGTAACATGGTCATTACAAGCCAAAGATGCCTGCCATAGACAGCCCAGATTCTTTACCTTATAAAAGAGGTAGTTGTGGTATCAAAAATGGCAGGGCATCGATTTGTACTATGGAAGTCAGTTAGTGGATTTTTTGGGCCAAAAACAATGACATCGGTTTTAGAGGGATTACGTTGGAGCTTACTTTGAAGCATCCAGCTTTTTATTGCATTGGAACAGGCCAAAATACGTTTGATGACTTCTGGTAAGGATTTTAATCCGACATAGATATGTTTATCGTCCGCATATGAATGATAATTCAATTGAAACCTAGCGAAGATGTCCATTAGAGGCCTAGGGTAGATAATGAAAATATCGGGGACAAAGATGACCCCCATGGGGCACTCCACATAGAACAGGAACCAAAAAGAGCAGATAGAGAATGGAGACGGAAGGTGTAGACTCAGAAACATCAAGGATTGGAGAATGACTGTTGGCAGTAGTGTAGGGGGAGTTAAGCTCCAGAGTTGTTAGGGAAGGATGAGAGGAGTTTTGGTTTTAGGAAGGATGGAGAGGTCAGTGGGGTCATATCTGTTGGTAGGTTTATCTGGAAAATGCATATAGACCATTAAGTTAGGTCATAAGATCTTTGAGGAAGGGATGTGTTATAATAAATGCAAATCAAGATACATGTAGCCTTTAGACCATGCTTGGGGTTGGGATAGAGCTGCAAGTATCACGACTTGGAATGTGAATAGATTACATGATAAAGGGAAATATGGGCATGTAACTCATTATCTAAAGAGGCATGGCCAGACTTTCTGATGCTACTTGAAGACACTTACGGGCACAAAGTGTTGGCTTCTGGGTGGGAACCAATATGATAATGTAGTAAAGACTTGATTTTACTGAAAGGAGGGACGTGGGGCCATCTTAGTGAAAAGATCTTTGACATTTCAGATTCAAGGAATCTGGTGTGACTAGAATGCAGGATAAATGCTAAGGGGCTGACTATGGTACAACTAACAGCATAGAGTATGTGCCACTGATGACTTAGTGGTTTCTAAAGACACTCAGACTTACAGATGGAGGTACCAGAGGGGTAGCTGGTGCTGTGGGGGAATTCATACATGGCAAAAAAAATTGACCACATTAAGGACCGGTTCTTGGCAACACCTGGAATGAGACCTGGAAAATTGGCAAAGGTTTTATCAGCACAGTGGGTGTGTGATTTGTGTAGGGATAAGCATACAGAAAAGCTTTGAGTATCTGCTCTTTTATGCCAAATACATCACCTTCTCGCATATTTATAACTTTTTAATGCCTAAACAGGTTGATAGAGTAGAAAAAAAATATCACTAGTGCTGCTGCTAGATCGTGGGATGAACAGTGGCAGTCTACAAGAGACATGGAAACTAGATGCTAGAAATTGTTAGACCAGGATCAGCAAATGTGCCAAATATGCATCAAAATAATACTTTGAACTCTGGTCAGGTTGCTCAAACATAACATGCAAGGCCTTCAGACCACTCAGGGGTAAGTGCTGAAATGTCTAAATTTGAGGAGAAAACTCATGGAGAAATCACTAGTGAAAGTCAAGGTAAAAGATGGGAAAGGGACTAATTCTTTAAACCTGGGGAAGATACACTATGGATATCGGAAGAGCAAAAGAACGGACAAGGGACCTTGGGACAAGCACTGCGGAAACACAAGTGCTGGTCTCACAAAGAAGGATGCAAGAGTTCAGAGAAAAGGCAAGAAAATGATACACAGAGCAGAAGGATCAGAGCTGGCTGGGCACACTAGGGTAGTAAAGGACAGGGGAGGGCAGATTGTGATAAACTTTCAACGGTTATATATTGCCAGAAGGGAATTATAGGATGACAAGATTGATGGGTTTCTTTGGGATCTATCACTTCCTTAAATTAATGCAGGGTGTTAATGTTTTGGACTGCCATAACATTCATTGTGGAGACGGTAGTGGATCAAATAAAGATCCCAGGTCTGGGGAAGTCCAAAACTGCATCAAACTACATGTCTCGGATTCATGAAAAGACAAAGCAGGAATTCCACCAAAGGAATGGAGAGTGGCCTCATTCCAAAGTAGGGTGAGGTACAAACCAACATGTCATACAGAGATTAAAAAGATAGTGAAGATCTTGGCAAACAAATTGGGCAGGGTGAAATCGGGACAGGTCCATCCCAACCAAAGCATTTTTATACCTCAATGGTCAACTAGATTAAACCGTTGCACAATTATCATGATATTGGACATGGCTGACAAGCAAAGGGATGCTCGCAATTCATTTGTTGGAAGGGGGGTTTATGTACAGAGTATTTGTGGAAACACAACTGGGACAGGATTGCTTGTAATGAGTCGTCTTGCTTGGTTTTTCTTCCCGCTCTCTTTTTCTACCTCGCAGACCCTGCCTCCAGTGGGGGTGTGGGGTGAGCATCACATTTCTCTATGCCAGGGGCCGCCAACCTGTGGCTCTCCAGATGTTCTTGACTATGTCTCCCATGATGCCACACCATGTACTGTGCTGGTTAGGGCTTATGGGAAATGCAGTCAAACATTTGACGAGCCAAAGGTTGCAGACCACTGCTCTGCACTCAGACGAGAGCTAGTAAAATGAAGGGGATCCCAGTTGTCAGAGATTTCAGGATAATATATATGAAGTGGAAATAGGGCAATAATCCTGATTTCTTAATTAAAAAAGCATAAGTCTGTCTTCTTCCCAGTCATAGGTGTGAGGAACGTGGGGTGGAAGGATGTTCCAGAGGTTTTAAGGAGATCTCTGAAAACTATTACAGAATAAAAGCACACCTAAAATAACACGCGTTACTCTATAGATCAATATATGTGGAGGGGTTTGGGATGCCTGACCTATTTAGGTATTTTATGGGCTTCCCATGTTCTGTTGCTCAACTAATACCTATAAATGATGAATCTAGAGCCGTTAATAAGGGTGCAAAGTGCACTGATGGGGTACACTCCCTGTACTCACTTGCACTGCTCAGGAACTGGAACAAGGAACAGAAGAGTTAAAGTGGAAGGCGACAGGGAAAACTACAGTGCCCCAGACTCTCTCTGGACTGGAGAAGTACTAATAGTTAGCACCTTGGAGGAATTCTGAGTTATGGACATGATAGGAATCTGTAGACTGGGAGATGTGCTGAGAGAAAGAGCCCATGAAGTCATTTGAGGAACTTAAAAGGAACATTGTCTTAATTTCCATTTCTATAGATTATTGCTGTTTAGGCATGCTTTGGTGAAATGTAATGTAGTGGTCTTATAGAGCACCCCTCTGCCAATAATGTTGGCTTCGCTGGGCATGGCTCTGTAAGAAAGGAGGCCAGGGTGTGCTAGACTGATAGAGGGAAGGCAGATGCAGACACCTTTGGGGTTAATGGATGCAGGTCGGAAGTACCTGTTACCTGTGTGTCGATATAAAAATCTATGTTCTTTGTGTTGGGTACCTACCAGGCAGGTTTAGTCATATAAGCCACCCCCAAATTGTGGAGTGCAAAAATGAACAGCATGGTTGTTGATGGAAGATGGATAGGGTTTATCTGTAGGAGTGTGGGAGGTGTAAGGATGCAAGATTTTAGTAGTTAGGAGTTAGTTGAGGGATGAGGGGGGTGGAGAGTGGAGTGAGGGTGTTGTCACTGCCTTGCTCTTGGTGGGAGATTTCAATGAGATTAAAAGATGCGGACCAGTGCCACACTGGAGAGGTTTCATGAGTCTGCTTAGTTTCCCGCAGATGGTAGTGCGAAGAGTTTTGAAAAATGCTTGTAGTACATTAGCCCAAGTTTCTGGTGCAGAGTTTTTCGTCACTTGCTATTATTTTTCTTTTCTTTCAAAGTGGTTGGTTGAAAAGGCAAATCTTGAGCGGGTTTCCTGAAAGTCAGGTGGTTCTCCTCCAGGCAAGAGGTTTGGGAAATTAGTTTCTCAGTCTCGTGGCCAGAACTGAAAAAGAGGATCCTCCTTGCTGTTTTTTGTAGAAGTTGGGTCTAGTTCTAGTGGAGCATTTCTGCACCAAAGAGTGTAGTGTTAAAACATACTTTTGAAGGAGGGCCGCCCCCCATGGTATGAACGATGGGCGAGGCACAAGGTTTTGAAATTAACCCTTTTTGATCAATATTGAGTAGAGTACGTAATGCTGGTGTAATATTATCAAATCTCTTAAATCTGGGTTGTCGGACTGGGGGAGGGCTCAGGTGACTCCTAGACCTATTAGACGCATGGATTTCTTAAAGGATTTGTGGGAGGGGAAAGCAAAATGGCTCCTTGCAAAGTGAACTCTGCTGTTTCAAAGGCTAAAAGAAAATGGGGAAAATACCAATCGAGCTGAAAGTACACAAAGGGTTTTTCTGAAAGGCTGAAAAAGGGAGGGAACATCGGAACTCAAGCTAAAACCAATGAAAAAATACCTCAAGCCGGGCACAAAGGGCTTTTTGAAATGCTTAAAAAATAAAGGGAAAATTGGATTTAAGGTAAAAATGAATAAAAACATCTCAAGCAGGACACTCTGCTCCTCTCCACAGACCAACACTGCTCTCCACACAAAAGCCAGTGTTCGGTCGTTCCTGCCTCTGCTTCACAGGACTGGGGGTGGGTTTAGGTGACTTCCGGGGCCTATTGGATGCCTGGATTTAGAGGGAAAAATGCCAATCCAGCTAAATTCAAGCTAAAAACTGAAAAAATACCTCAATGAGGACACTCGCTCCTTCCATGGAAGGAATTCCTGACTGCTCCTCACTAAAGACATGTATATTACAAAATAGGTTAGAAATGAAAGGTATCATTTAATATTCCCCTGGATTGTCATATACTCTTTACGCTCAACTTTATCGATCCAGGGGGGTTTCAAACAATTTGAAGGCACAGTAGAGGCACGAAACAGAATATACTTTCCCATGCTGCTCTCCCTCTACGGCTTCAAATTGCACTATGGTTTTCCACCGGCACATATTTTCATGGAAGCCCTAAGGAATTCCTCTGGAATCCACCTGATTTTTACACCTGCTAAAATCAGGCAGATTCCATAGTAATCTATTGTAAATTATGTCTGCAAAGTGTTATTGCCAGGCATCATTTACATTTTTTCCAAAAGGGATCGGAAAAGTTAAGAGTAAAGCCTGTATTTTAAGATTAACATTTCCACTCTTTTGGAAATGAAAACCATTTCAAATGATTTGGACCTTCCATGCAAATAAGTAAGTCTGTTAAAACAGGTTTTAAACTTTTTTCAAGTGCTTGCAGTGCCTTAGCAGGGCTAACCCTGATGCTTTGAAGTCCATCACAGTGTAGTGGGATGAAGGCAAAGCGATCGTAGAAGCAAAGGGTTTGAGGGAGAGAAATGCCACTAAAGGCTAGTCTCAGAATGATACAACAAAAGTACCTGCACAGTGCAAATTAATAAGATTGAGATCCAATTAGATCGGCATAAGACTGGAAAGTGCAGGCCACTCAAATTTATTGGGTATAGTACAGGGGAGGATTCTTTCATGCACACAACGTGAAGCTGTAAAGTAATACCATCTTACTTGAAGAAACTTTAACAACATTAGAAAGGACAGACCAATGGGAACCAGTCAAAAGGTTATCAGGAAAGTTGATGACTGGAATTCTCGTAAGCACACCAACTGATGGTAGGTGGCTGGCCAAAAATAAAGAGAACCAATCTAGACGCTGAGCTCCTTCCAATGCAAATGTGCTTAGACTGCATCAGATGCCAGAGCAAGTTCCAACATAAGCAGCAAACAGGCACCCTCATCACAAATTAACTGAAACATTGTGTAAGATCTGGAAGCAGCTGTGTCAGCACTGCAGCAAGGAAGGAAATCATAACGGCAGAGTCAAGAGATTGCTCACAATCACAAAGTTGTTTTAGTGAACTGGTGCCACTTCTTCCAATATATTGTCAATAAATGGCAGGGCAGCAACAGGCTGTGACGAACCTGGGTAATTCGTTCCTCCTCCTTAACCCCCCCAATGGGAGCCATCCCCATTGAGGCAAACCCCCTATGCAAGACCCTCCCCTAGGGTTTTGGGCAAGAGGGAACTCACTGGGAGTGACTCACCCCTTAGGGGATGAGAGCTTCCAATCTAAAGCGAGATCTCCCATATAGAAAACTCTGTCTGTATGGAGGCCCAAGAAGTTGTAAAGGTAGCAAGGCCTTTTTTTTCGGTCTGACCTCTTTGCTGAACCCTCCACAGACTCACTACCAAATAATCAACGAGACAGTGCACATAAAACCAGCAAAACCCTCGCCTGGACAAGCAGATTCCCTGATGCCAATCCGAACGGCAGTGCAGCGCGGACGCTGCAACGCAGAATCCAGGAAGCCTGGAGCCAGGACAATCGAGAAGTTGTGGTTAGCCAGGAGCCCGAGAAACTCTGGGAAATCCAGGAACACAGGGGGCGAAAGCCCTGAACACCGACGAGGCCACACGAAGGCAGCAGAGACAAGAAGCACTAGCAGGAAAGGTAGAGGCAAACGCTGCCACTATCAGAAGCACCAATCCTCCCCCACCCTCACCCCTGGCAGAAGCGCTGCGAGAGCAAGTACGCGGGCTGCCCAGGAAGGAGGGAGGTGGGTGGTAGAATGCTACTGGGAAGCAAATCATTCACTGGATAGTGAGCTTCTGAACAACCTGAGCAGGGGCAGACGTGTCCAGAGTGAAAAGAGAACGGCTAAGATTATTCAAAGCCACGAAAGCCACATGGACCCATCCCACAAGGAGGAAGGGACGCAAACTCCAATTGAGATAAACCAGAGAAGCCCAGGGTTTGGAGAACATGTGAATAGCCTGCACAAGGGCTGAGGTGTCTTGGGAGACACAAGGAAATATATCAATATTGAAGGCCAAGATAGCCATAAAACAGAATTGAAAAGTGTAATTCCCATGCTACCCTGGAGGTCGAAGGATCGAGTGAGTGAGTTGGGCATTAAGATACATCATTGCTAGAAGGGAGAGGTTGAGTACCCCATTGGATACAACGTTGAGACCTCTTTTGAACTGAATTAGTCTTTGTGAGCACTTGAAAACCTTTCACGAACTGAGTGACTTTTTAACCAGGTAAGATAGTAATGCTTTGGATTTTGAACTTTACATTGCAAACTTGTGGTTTCTTCTTTTGAAAGACACCACAGTGTCCTGGGATGAACATTTGTATTTGAAATGGTCAGCAGTGGAGGTGGTCAGCATTGAGACGTTGAAAACCTCCAGTGTGGAAGCACTTTCTCTCATTTTGTTTCCTTTTTGTCTAGAGGTAGGGCCAGTTAGTTGGACAGGTTAGGACACAGGACTGATTTTGTGTGATTTGACATCCTCAGGAGCGCCTTGGTTTACATTTTTAGGAAGGGAATCCCCTTTTAGCTATGAGCTATTTCCTTTAATTTCAATAAAGGTTTGCCATTGAACCATGTCCTCTGGTTAGAGCCATCTGGTTTGCCACAAGGCGCAAAATTGGATAAACAATTTAAATGCGTGCAACCCTTCTTCAGTAAGGGGGAACAACCCTAATCTTCAGAGAAAAATACAAACACTTATCAAAAATACTAAAAGACACCCCTGCAATAGACGACATAGAATATGCACCATTTGTAAATCCCCCTCTCCCTTTTTCTCTGATCCCATCCATCTCTGCTACCAAGGTCCACCTGTGGGACCGTGGCACTCCACCCACCTGAATATGACAAGCTGGTGAGGTTATGACATTGTCCACGAGTCATGTCCACTTTAACTATCTACCTCATCTACAGACCTCCTGGCACTCTGGGAACATTTGAGGAAGATAAACAGTCTACTGTCTAATAATCTTAAAATATCCACACAATTGCTCATTCTGGGGGATTTTAATCTGGGATATAATGACCCACTAGACAAATAACAAATATGCCATCACTATGGCCAACACCCTCACTAAATTAGGTCCAACGGAAAAAATCCTAGAACCCACCCACTCTAAAGGGAGAATTCTGGATTGGCTAGCGGATTAGAACTGCACCGCCAACATCACTTCCATCTCCCCGCAACTGTGGACGGACCACTTTGTGTCCTTTGATCTTTCCACCTCTAGACCACCCGCTTCAGTCCCTATCATGGCCCTGCCATGTCCAACTAGGAACAAAAAGTGCATCACAAAAGACGGTGATTCCTGCCATCTTACCCACTTCTCAACCAATTAAAGGAACACTTAGACCCGGAAATGCTTGTTGAAGAGTACAACAAAATTATGTTAACAACCCTTGACAACATTGCCCTCAAACTCAGCCCGAGTAAACCTAAAACCCATCTCAATAAATGGTTCATCCCTGAATTAAAGGATCTACGACAACTTAAGAGGAGCTGCGAATCCACATGGAGGCTAACCCCCTCAGAAGACCATAAAAACAAACTGCTAGAAATCTCCTCCCATTACAAAAAGGAAATCCTCCTGGCCAAACGCAATTCATACAATAAACGCATCTCTAATGCTAATTCGAGCATGAGGGAACAGTTCTCCATCCTTAAGGAACTAGAGTCCACTATTCTGATCCCAGATACATGCTGTAAAGATAAAACGTGGTGCACAGAGATACAAGCACTATCAAACAAAATAGCCTTGTTCCAAAAGAAAAGAGCTATAAAGCAAGCTTCACTTAATCACCCCAGGCCAATACCAACCCACAGCCTAAGGAACAAAACTCAGCTATTCAAGTTAGGTTCGCCAAGACTTCCATCCTGGAGGTAGAGAAAGGCATCCTTTCCCTCAAGCCCACCAACTGTCAAGGAGACTCCTGCCCATCCCAACTCAAAAGATGCTGCCAGAAAACTCTCCCCCTTCATATCCAAACTTGTCAATGCTTCATTCACCTCGGGTTCTGTGCCGACCAATTTGAAACAATCCTGGGTACTGCCTCTGCTTAAAAAACAAAATCTAGACCCCCTCATCCCCACTAACTACTGCCCCATCACGACAGTCCCATTCCTGTTAAAAATTCTGGACAAGATCGCATACATACAAATTCAAAAATTCATAGAACAAACTTTTGGGAGCATGTCAATCAGGTTTCCGACCCCAACATGGCACCGAGACAGCCCTCATCGACTTGAAGGCGCAAATAGATGAGTTACGAGATAAAGGTAAAACAGCCCTCCTCTTACTATTAGATCTTTCGGCTGCATTCGACCTCGTTAGACAAGGTCCTTTGCAGCCACCTTAACTCAGCTGCTCACTTTTCCAAAGAAGCTATAACTTGGTTAGAATCCTTCCTCAGCGATAGGACTGTGAGAGTATTCTCTCCGTCAGCTTCGGCAGACCCAATCCCCATTCTTTGCGGAGTTCCCCAGGGATCCTGCATATCCCCCACCTTATACAACATAATTTACCAAGCCACTTTTTGATGATCTGGACCTTCTTGGTATCACCTACACCAACTTTGCAGATGATACCCAGATTCTCCTCCCACTTTCAGGGGATTACAACAAGGATTCGGCCTTGCTAAATAGGGTGTATCTCATCATCCATGATGATAAAACTGAATTAATCATCCCTAGCACCCATTCAAATCTCAAGAAACTATGCCAAGACTACTCTTCCTTCGAGATTGATGGGAATATGATTAAGGTAGCCAAGGAGGTGAATCCACTTGGTTTTTATCTGGATGCCACCCTTTCCTTAAAAAAACAGGTGAATTCCCTAGCATCAGCTACAGCTTACACATGTAAGCTCATTAGAGCAGGTAAACACTATCTCAGATGATAATTGCATTATCCTAGCTAGAGCACTTATATTGTCAAGGCTCGAATATTGCAATGCCTTATACAATCGGTGCTAACAAATCTGTCCCCCATAGAATCCAAATCCTACAAAATAATGCTTTGAGAGCAGCTCTCGGCATACCTAAAAGATCACATATATCAAAGATAAGGCGTAAACACAATTGGCTGCCTACCCAAAATAAAAGTTGCTTCCCTCACAAAGCTATGAATAATGCTGCACCCTCCTATTTTACAGACAGATTCCTAAAGAGAAGCTCTACCAGACCCTCTAGAATCCATAATGCCAATAGCCTCATCATCCCTAGATTCAAACTAACCAAGGCTGGTGGCGCCAGCTTCCCTGTCCGAGCGGCACAAATTTGGAATTCATTGCCACACCCTCTACGCATCGAGCCAGCCTACCTCAGATTTAGATCCGGCTATATTAACCTTCTGAAGTCTAACAACTAGCTGCTCGCTAGCTCATACCAGTTCCTCCTACCCGGTTTGTACATAACTCCCAACCCCGGCCATCCTCATCCTTACTTTTGATGCCCGTTTTGTGTAACTGCTATTGCCTGTATATTATTACCTGTATTTTTTATCTGTAACCATGTAACTTAAGTTTTGCATATCCTGTACTGCTGCGCCCTGTTACCCTCGGGTTTGGTGCGCATTACAAATGAATAAAACAATCATTTACACGTGGTTCAGTGGCTCTTCTCACTTACTGTGATCAGAGCTCACAAAGTGGTGTTGGCATACATTACACAGAAAAAACATTTGATTGTGAAATGTAGAAGAAATGGTGCATAGCTACCCCGATCACTTTCCTAAACAGTACATCCCAGCATGCCCCTAATATTTTACAAACATTCCATAAACAATATGGTTGCCAGAATTAGAACAGTGAACAATTATTCAGCAACAAAACCAAAGTTTTAAAAATCTGACATTCGTGGCTGCCTGTATAATATATAAATGGGACCCAAGTGTTAAAATATTTAGCACATTGGTTAACTGTTTAACTGTGTTTAGCAGGTGCACGATCAGTTACGTCGAATGCCTCGACATTGGCCATATTTTTATGAGTCAGACAAAACTTGCACCAGTGGCACGGCTGGAACTGTAAATCCAAGTTGAATTTCTTTGTTGCCCAAGCTTGGGTATCTGTGCTGCTGGACACTGCCACGACGTATATGCCACTGTTATCACTTGAAACCATTGTGCCAACATAACTGAGAATTTTGTTAGTCTTTGGGGAAGAGGGTGTCATACCATCTCAAAGAACAAGTTACTTACCCCTGGTAACGTTCTTTCGATTGGATGTTCCTCCCACGTATTATTTATTTTATTTATTTGTATAGCGCAACCAAACCCTGAGGTAACTGGGCGCATTAGGCTTGAGGAACAGCATGAGTTACTGAAGGTTGCACAACAGGGAAGGATACAATACAAAAATATAAGGGACCGGTTTACATATAGGTCCATGTCAGTAGGGCAGTTAAAGATTACAACACGACCGGGTTACAGATCGGTCCACAGCGACGGATAACAGCGAGTTAACAGAGGCGAGTAATAGGCTATCGCTGATTAGAGAGCAGCTCCTTCACCTTGGCTCTGAATGACCAGTATGAGGTGTCAGCTTTGGTAATCACAGGAAGAGCGTTCCAGTATTTTGCTGCCAACACAGGGAAGCTTGCTCCTCCAGCTGTTTTCAAGATAAACTTCGGGATGATAAGTTGGTGCAGATATGGAGACCTAGTTGGTCTAGAAGTCCTTTGTCTGGAGAATTTATCTGATAAGTAGAGTGGGGCTGTTCGAGAGAGGCGTTTATGTGTGATGACGAGAGACTAATTTGATTCTATCGCGGATGGGTAGCCAGTGAACTTCCTTCCAGAAAGTGGAGATGTTGGCCCTGCGAGGGGGTTAAGCGCACATCTGTAGAATCTGTAGTCTGTTCAGGTTGTGGCTAGTGAACCTATGAAGAGTGTACTGCAGTAATCCGATCTGGACAGTATCAGGGCCCTGGCCAGTGTGAGGCAGCGGTTAGTAGATTAAGGTTTACAGGCGTTAATAAGTTTGTTTGTGTAGGCCGTGGATGAGATAGTAGAGTTGATGTTTTTGAGTGCGAGTGTCAAGATACACACCCAACGTTTGGACTTCTTTTGGGACTTTTATGATGTTGCCATCGATGGTGAAGGATTGGTACCTAGGGTCGAGTTTGTTGAGATGGGTCTGGGAGCTGACGATGAGCAGTTCCGTCTTGTCGCAGTTTAAGCAAAGGCTATGGATAACCACCCATGCTTGGATTTCGAGGTAAATTTAATTTAGTTTTGCAGCATCTTCACCATAGCTCCCGGTGAGCGTGATGAGGACATGGGTGTCGCCAGCATAGTTTGCATATGTGACACCCAAATCATCAAGAAAGTCGAAGAGGAGCTTGGTGAAGATGTTGTAAAGCGTGAGGGAGATGCAAGATCCTTGGGGAACTCCACATTGGATAGGCGCAGTGTCGCCGCTGCTGAGGGGGAGAAGACCCTGGTTGTTCTGTCTGACAGGAAGGAACGAATCCAGTTGGTGGTATTCTTGGAGAATGCAGGAGCCGAGAAGTGTTTGGTCAGAACGTGATGGTCGACTAGGTCGAAGGCTGCAGACGGATCGAACAAGAGCAGCATGGCCAATTTGCCCTCATCTCTGGTTTCATCGATTTGAATTTTTAGGCCAACGGTGTCGAAGACTGCTTTGGAAATGTCGCCGTTTACTCAGCACTGCATTCGACTTTGGCGTCGACAGGTTTGACTCTGATGGAGTTGACAAAGTCGTTGAGGTCTTTGACGATTTATGCTTTTTGGTGGTACCAAAGAAGCACTGGGTTTCCGAGTCGACACTCTCGACGACTTCTCGTCGGGTCGAGAAGTCTCTCGATGTAATGCCGGCTTAGTGCACGGCTTTGAAGTTGTAACCTTAGACTTCCCTTTGTCGTTACTGGGAGCGACCGGGACATGGCTCTTGTGCGTTTCTTTCGAGGGGGCATCCCACTTGGCTGGGGAGTCGGATTTTGTCAGGCATCAGATTACCTCACTAGAGGAATCAAATGGTGAAGAGGGAGACCTATGACGTCTCTTCTTCGCCTTCTTTGAGGAAGAAGATGACTGCTGCAACGGACTCTTCAATCGGGACTGCTTCGATTTTTTTACGCCGGGAGTCTCTAGACTGACCAGACTTTTTCTCTCTCTTCGAAGGCGACTTCGAAGCCACCCTCCCCACTGCCAGTTTACGTCTATGCTCCCTGAGAGTTTTCTCCGTCATGGCCTGAAAGGACCCACAGTCGTCGGTATGGTGCCCGGAGCCCAGACACCACAGGCAGACGCAGTGAGGATCTGTAATTGACATCTTCGATCCGCAGTCATGGAATTTTTTAAAACCAGACTTTGGTGTCGAAGGTGTCAAAGAAGAAGAAAAAATTCCTGCGAAAAACTGAAGCGTGCTGTTAATGACTTGAAGCGTTAAGCTCGGAAAAACGGAACTGAAGCCAACAGGCGCTGCATGCGCCATTTATGCCGCTGAAGTCGTTGCTGATCGACGGAGGCCCTCGAGGGACATCGACATGACGACACAGCATACAGCGCCAACTGTTGAGAATTTTTTTTCAAAAGCAGCAAAGCTAGAGATATATAATATGAGGAATACGTGAGAGGACACAATCCATTCGAATATATATCTTAGCTGGCTTTCAAATCAAGCACAAAATGAAAATTATCTACTAGTTTTCTGTCACTGTGAGCTGTTGTAAAACATCCAGTCTCAGTCATCCAATGTAAGTCTAGGATTGGATACATGCCTGCTTAATACCTACAAGGCAAGGCCCTGTTTTTTTAATTATATATCCGAAAAATCTCTACACCGATGCAACAGTGTAGTCCTGAGCCACACTCACAAAGTAAAGAGTAAAAGTTCTGTTATGCCAAGAAGACAGCACCTTAGTCCAGTACGTTAAGATTTCCTTTAATGTTGCACATCATTTTTATAATTTGATTGCTTGAAGCCTGCGCCCAACCAACGAACAACAGAGAGCCAGCAATGTATGACGCGTTTCGCTACACCTCGTAGCTTGGTCCCATGATCTTGTTCACGCAATGGACACACATTTTATTTACTCCAGTCTGATGCCCATACAAATAGAAAGAAGAGTTTCTCTATTTCCCATTCACTATATGTGGGGACAGAATTACGGCCATCCATTGATGTAAACACTCCATATTGTTCTGCCCCAACATACTCAAAACAAATTGTCCACCAATGATGATTTGGTAAATACCATCTATGCATATTATTTCAACACATGTTTAAAATTCCTAATTCGATATCATAAAGTGCAATCTAATGTGCGCATTGCGTCCATATTTTACGTGGGCATAATAAAGTGCACTGTGCAATCCTCAGTACCATGTCGGTATCCAAGTCATATCATAACATCATAAAGTGCATAATGCAGTTACATGTGCAAAGTTCAATATCTGTCTCATGCAATCCTAGTCCAAAGTGTGCAGTTGTATCAAATTACATAATCTCATTTTTGCTATTCCGCTATAACAATTACATGATCATTTGGAACCAAAGCGGATCTCAGTTTCTAGGGTTTCCCTACTGTGAGATGAAACATGCTCGAGACTTATAGACATTTGTGGCAGTACTGGCTTCTTCTATGACTTTCAGCAACAAGATATGCAATAAGTGCTTAACGCGAATAACAACCGTGCAAGGACCATCATGTGTAGTGTCAATAATTCAAACCATTGAAAAGTGCATAGTGCATGACCATATTCTCATGCTTTACAAGGAATTAACAATCTGATAAAATGCCTGATGCAAGTACCAAACCCCTCAAGGGTCATCGTATATATTGTCAACTTGCATCCAAAATGCATAGTGCATCTCCATGGCTTCATGCTTTATCTATGGAATTGAAAGGATGTATTGTATACTATCCTGATCTTGATGTATGTTACATGCTGCACAACAAAACTTTGATGGGCTATCCCCTTATACACATTCTGTTAAATGATATCAACATCTTGCTTCGCATAAAACTTTGTGGACTGTCACTTTAAATTGTCGAGTTTCGGACAACAGCTGACTATATGCTGAATTGTATCTGGAGGAACTGGAGGAAGGTTATACTGTCTATACTGAAAATAGACAGCAGGGGCGGGGTGGTGGGGTGGCAATTATTGCAAAGGATAACCTTGAATTTTTTAAGGTAAACTTCTGCTGCAGTGGGTGTGAAGTTATGCACCTGAAACTGGTTTTCTCGCCCAATAATTGTTTTAATTTAATAGTTATTTACAGACCACCTGCGTTGGTCTCGGACTTTACCTTGGAACTTTGCTCACACTTGACCACATGAAGATCCATAAATGTGTCTACCATGGTGGTAGGTGATCTTAATTTCTGGCGTGGGAACAAGAATAAGGGAGCCACCGAATTAGAAAAAGCACTTAATCCCGATTTCCAGGTTGTAAACGAGGAACCTACTTCTCCTCAAGGGAATCAGCTGGATTGGATGTGTGGGTATAACACACTAATCCAAGATTGTAAAACCACGCCATGTATTTGGAGTGATCATTATTTGGTGTCTTTGACTCTAAAACTGCTAATACCTCCACCTCAACATAATCCTCATGTCCAAGTAGACAGCAGAAATTTTAAAAACTTGAATAATGTACAACTCCAGCCTTGCCTTGACAAAATTATGTGCTCTTTTCTGGAGCAAGATAATTGTGCGACCCTGTTAGATACATACAATAAGCACATCCTAGAGCTGGTGGAGTCAGAGGCCCCTCTTACGACTAAATTAGTCAGGAAAAATAATAACAATCAAAAGTGGTTCACCAGAGAGCTCCTTATAATCAAGAGGGGAAAAAAGGGCTCTGGAGAGAAAGTGGATCCAAGATAAATCAGAGGAAAACAAGATCAACTGTAAAACTAAGGACAAGGAGCATAGAGAAAAGATTAGGGTAGCGAAAGCTAATTTCTTCAATGTAGAAATTGAAAACGCAGCTAATAAAACTAAAACTTGTCGACATATTGAAGAGCATAGAAAAACCTAAGAACCTAACCCCCCCCGTTTATGCCTAGAGACGCTGATTGTAATATTGTACAGAAGGCTTTTCTAACCAAAACAGAAAAAGCCAGACAAAATATTATTAACACTAGAGTATCCTTGAAGAAGACTATGCCGCTAATGGAAGACGATGTCGGTACTGGAGTACAGCCCTTCAAATTTGAGACCGTCACAGAAGCGGAGCTGTTAGAGGTGCTGAGCCATATGAAACCCACAACCTGCGCAGAAAATGTCTTACCACCTAGCGTTATCCTGCAACACAAGGAAATCTTTGCACCCATCCTTTTGAAAATTGTGAATGCCTCCTTTAAGGAGGGCTCAGTTCCTAAGGAGCTAAAAAGGGTCACAATCACCCCGCTAGTAAAAAAAGCGGGCTTGGATCCCAAGGACCCGGCTAATCTTCTTCCCATAACTAATTCAAATTTTGTCCTTAAAAATCTTGGACAAAATAGCCACGCAGCAATTACAATGCTATGTAGAGAACCACTCGGCTTTACATCAGCAACAATCGGGCTTAAGAGCGTCTCACAGCACAGAGACAGCCATGCTGGATCTTCAGAACCAGATGCTGAGTATGGTGGACAAGAACAAAGTAGGGATGCTGATGCTCCTGGATCTAAGTGCGGCCTTCGATCTGGTGGACCATCAACTCCTCATCAAAGCGCTCAGGGAAAATGTGGGTTGTTCTGAAAAGGCAATAGAGTGGCTGGTGTCTTTTTTATCTGACCGCCAAGCCAGAGTTCATTGGGGAAGTAGCTTCTCTGACTCTTGCCCCATTCTTTTCGGTGTCCCTCAGGGTGCTAGTCTGTCACCTATGCTGTTCAATATATATATGCGCACTCTGTGTAGCATCCTGGTTAAGGCCGGGGTGTTTTTTAGGAACTACGCAGACACGCAGCTCATTTTGGAGCTTGAGGGAAATCATTATGCTGCAGACAGTATCATAATAGGAAAAGTCTATAGGATAATAGACAAATGGATGCAGGCCAATTGGATGTGTCTGAATGACACAAAGACCGAATTGATGTTGTTCGGATCCAGTCGCCACTTCGCTAAACTCGGGGCGGAATATAAATCCTTTCAGATTAAAGACGCCAAAATTCTAGTGGCTCCCCAAGTTAAAACCCTGGGCATGATGGTTAACTCAGCGGTTAAGTTAATTCTGACGCCCAGACCAACTATCTACAGAAAAACATGGCTTATTACCTCAGGCTATTGAAATCTATCAAGCCTTTCCTAAATGAATGTAACCTGGCCACCAGAGCCATTGTGCTATCAACGCTCCACTATGGAAATGCTCTTCTGATAGGGGCATCTGTCAAGGATTTAGCTAGATGCCAAGTGATTCAGAATGATGCGGTCAAGCTAGTCAGAAATTTAAAGAAGAGAGATCATGTTACGAGTGAAAGAGTGTCCCTCCATTGGCTCAGAGTTGAGGAATGAATAAAGTTTAAATCCCTCTAGTTGGTGCATAAGTGCCTTTACGGCAAAGCCCCAGATTACCTTAAGAACAGTTTAGTGCCATACACCCCTCTGAGATGGTTACGATCTGTAGGCAAGAGTCTCCCGTCTGTTCCCAATTTCAAATTGAAATCTGGTCTGGGTAGATCCTTTCTGGTTCTGGCTCCACAACTGTGGAACAATCTTCCCGAAGCATTAATGATTGAAAACAACCGCCTGGCGTTCAGGAAACGTCTCAAGACACACCTTTTCAGATAAGGAATTCAATTTGCGAAGCTCATAAGGCTACCTTTCTGGTATAGGAAGCGGTCAGGTCTTAGGCCTGGTTTTTTGTGTTGTACTGTCCATGCGCCCCGATGCCTGTGGGCTACCGGCGCTTTACAAGTATAAATACATACATACAGGATAGTGCCATATGCTGAGTCTAAAAGGCTCACATCAATTAAACTTCAATGATGGGAGCTATTAAAATAACAAGAAGAAAGAAGGAGAGAAAAAGAAATGCTTCATAGGTATAGACAACAAAAGGCCTTACCATACAAATCACCCACAAACAATACTGAGTGAGAAAATGTGTCATCAAGATGATTGGAAAACAACGTGAATTTAAATGTAGAATCACCATGAACGGACTCAAAATCACATGTCAAAGTCACAATCTATGGGACTGATCTCATTGTTCACCCAGAAAGGTATAAAGTTCCTCATCAATGTTATGTCCCGACAGGGATTTACTCTCAAAATCAATGATGTAACGGGTCTCCTATTGCCTCAAATGTTTCTCCCTATTACCTCCCCTTGGTCCAATGTTGACTTGTTGTAATCCAGAAAAAGATAGGTCACGTAACTTGCCCTCATGTTTCTCCCAAATATGCTTGGCTATGAGGTATGCAAAATCTTTATTTTTGATTGCTCTGACATTTTGTTGAATCCGTATTTTTAGTTTGCATTTGGTGCTCCCTATGTACCATTTATTACATGTACATTTGAGTGCATAAACAATGTACTCTGATTCACAAGTAATTCTTTCCATGATGGTAATAGCCTTATGGAGTACAGGATGTTGGTAGAGGGAGCAGTTGTCTGCAAATTTGCATATCTTGCACTTTGTGCACTTACAAAATAAATAAACCTATTTCTTTGTTTCAGCCAAGTCTGTTGATTGGGAATCACTTTGGGTGCCATAAAGCTGCTCACTAGTTTGTCTTTAATGGACTGACATTTTCGAAATGAGATGTTGGGATAAGAGCCTAGTAGTTGTTTAAGATCATTGTCCACCATGAGTGACTTCCAATGTCTCCAAATGATGTTTTTAACTGTCTTAGTTGATTGTCCATACGTTAATACCAGGCGTGTTTCTTTATTTCCTCCATTCCTTTTCATGTTTTTTTGGTCGAGTAGTAATGACAATCTGTCACATTGGCGTGCCTTCAAATACGCCCGTTCTATGATTTATTTGGGGTAGCATTGTTACTTAAAACCCCAGACTGAGATTTTACTTTCTTTGTCATACATCTTGATCTCAGAGCAATTCCTACGTAGGCGAATAAATTCGCTGTATGGAATGCTCCAAATCAGGTTGTTGCAATGTGCACTCTTTGCATGTAATGGAGCATGACTCCTGTGGGTTTGGAAAAGTTGGGTTTTGATTTTACCATCTTCCATGAGGACCGGCACATCCAAGAAAACCACCTTTTTTGGACTATGTGTCTGTGAATTTTAGATTATAATTATTGATGTTCAGATGTTTTACAACGGCGGTCCATTCCCTGGGGGTCCCTTTCCATATAATGAATAAGTCGTCAATGTAATGATGCCACATTACAACTTTGTTAGTGAACCTCTTGTTTTCTTCTTTCCAGGCCTCATACTTTTCCCAGTACCCCATCGTGAGGTTGGCGTAGAGGGGCAAAAGTTGTGCCCAACGCAGTCCCTTGTTTCTTTTTGAAGTATTTTTGATTGAATAAAAATAAGTTGTTTGTCAAACAAAGATGAATCATAGCCAAAATCATTTCTGAGTGTCCGGTATAATTCAATGATCTGGTGTTCAAATAGTGTGCACATGCCTTCATGCCCTGCTCATGGTTTATTGAAGTATATAGTGACACTACGTCCATCGTAGTCAAAATATAATTAGGATCACCTGGCAATTCATTGATTTTTGACAAAAAATCTTTAGTGTCCCTTACGTACGATGGCAATGCGAGTACAAAAAGAAAAAGTGATTCAGCGATGTATTTAGACATATTCTCTAAAAGAGATCCTGTAAGAGTAACAATGGGTCTTCCAGGAGGGTCAGGTGATGCATTTGTGGACTTTGGGAAGAAAATATATCGTTGGCACTGTTGAGTGTGATTTGTAGACGAACATGATGTCCTAATCTTCCAACATTCCCTTTTCTGTCCATTCATTAAGAAAATCTTTAACTTTGAGCTCTAGATTTTTCATTGGATTCTCAATCAGCTTCTCATAACAGGCCCTGTAATTTAGTTGTCTGTTTGCCTCGTGAATGTACTGATCTCTATCCATAAGTACAATATTTTGGCCTTTATCAGATGCCTTGATAATGCATTTTGGCAAGAGACTTCATTCCTTGAGAGCTTTAGTATATTCATTTGCCATATTCGGTTATTATTTTTTTTTTAGCTCTTTAGGTCTTAGTTTCTTCAGATCTTTTATGACAAGGCTTTGAAAGGTCTCGATCGAACTTCCCGTTATGATGGGTGGATTAAATTTAGATTTTCCCTCGAGTTTGCTCGGTTTGTAGCATTCCATATTTATTTCCAAGTCTTCCGGATCAATCTCGATGTCATCGAAGGTGGCTTCTCCACCGTCTTGAAGGAAAATGAGGGTAGATGGTGTGCCCAGATCTTCCTTGGTCCTTTCTGTCCTTCCTCCTTGTTTCAATTTAGGTTTTTCTTTGGTGGTATTTGTGGCAAAGAATTTGGTTAGTTTGATTTTACGAACATATTGGTCCAAATCTATCCTGGTTTGTGGATAATCAAATTGCAGAGCTGGGCAAAAATTGAGGCCTAAACTTAATAGTTGATGTTGCACATCGTTGAGGGTGTGTTACGATAGGTTGATAATCGACATAATCAAACTGGCTTGTAAAGTCTCATTTACTTCCCAGAGCGCAGCTATCTCCCTGAGATGTTCTTTGCCGAGTTGTTTGCCCTTATACCCCACCTCGTTTTTGTCTTCCTCCTCGTCCACATGCGTTTCCTCCTCTGGTCTGCTTGCTCTTCTTCCCGTCTTGACAGAGCAAGCGCATTTCTTCTAAAAAATTTAACCGAATAGTAGGTTCTTCACTTTCGTTTTTTCCGTGACATCGGATTCTGAGGCTGAAGATTCTTCATTGGGGGTTTCAGCAGTTGTGCCAATAGGGGGCATTTTACATGTTTTGGTTTGAATCCTCATTTGATCAACCATCTCGCAAACGTGTAAACCCGGCCATTCTCGTAGTCCTCTTTATCCCTCAAGAATTTCCGTTGTTTCCTCTGTTGTATTTCTTCTTCAAAGGTTTTTAGATTGCTTTCGATGTGTGTTTTTAATTTCAACCCATCCTCAATAAGTTTCAATGTTTCCAATTTCCTCTCAATCCCTGCAATTTAGATAAGATATTTTCCCTATCATTTCCTGCATATCTCACCAGTATCTCAAGTAATTTTTTTTTAACAATAGTTCGTTGCAGCTCCCCACTCCTCCAGCATTGCGGGATCTTGTTCCTCGAAGGAGGGTGTGGTCAATATTATTAAGCCTCTTGGAATTCTTTTGACATCGATGTAATTCTGGAGCAAATGCTCCTCCCACCATTTACTGATTTCTTTTTTGGAGGATTTTTCATATTCCTTCAATAATGTGATTTCATTGCCCTCAATCAGTGGTGGTGTTTTGTTTTTAGTTATGTCTATCATGTTTTTTAATGTTTCATTAAACAAATTCAAAGCTAATTCTCTTCTTGTGGCTTCCTTTGTGGCTTGGGCGCTCATAGTAATGGGATAGAAGCTGCTGGACTGATATAGCAAAAAACAGTTGGCAGAGTAAATCGCCACATATATCTAATTCTTCAGGTGCAAAGTGCCTGTACCCAGTGCTCCAGATAAGATTTTGAGGTGGGAGTATTTTACGCATGCTTTTTCAAATTAGAGAGTAAATGCAATATCAAGAGGGTAAAAATTAGCTTTCTCCTCTGCAAGAGAGTAAAACGTATCCAACACATACTATCGAATAGTATATTTTAAAGCGCAATATGCAGAGAGGTGATGCAAGTCTTTCTTGAAAGTAACAGCTTCAAAGTTTTACTGCATTTGTTCCAAGTACATTTCTCTGAACAAATACAGTAAAACTTTAACACTGCCTGTTTCGGGGAAAGGCTTCCCTTCAAATGTTGGGAGGGGCACCAACTTCAGAGACGGTGGAGGAGTGGCAAACTTACTTGTGTAGGGGCATTTAACTACATTACTCATTGTAATGAGACTATTCCAGTGCAGCTTCAATGTTACAATCAGTTAACTCTCTCAATTTAAGTCTGAAACACCCACTTCTTGCAGATCCTGAAGGTCCTAAAAAGTGTGAAAATGGCAGATGGAGTACAATGAAAAATTCAATATCATAGCATAACAGGACATTGCAAGGTGTGGGGCAGTTCTCTGGACGGCCCAAGCAACTTCAGTGGCTGGGAGCAACAGGGGATAAATGTAATGTTGGTTCTACCACAGTCCGCTATACTAGAATCTCTGGTGCACTGACTGGCTGGTGAGACTGTCTGCCTGACAAATCAGTGTTATGAGACTGGGGAAGGGCCAGTGCAGCAATAATGCAATTCTATATGCCCCATATATAATTGCATTATTGCTGCACTGTGATGTGCCTGTGTTTAACAGTTAACCGCTCACACACGTTTACTGGAAGATTGGCTCTGCCTATAGGAAGGAGGGGCTCAGGGAGAAACTGTCACAGTGGTTGAATACACCTGTTAATGATGTTAAAGCCTCTGCATCACCTGGACGATTTGCAGATTCCACTTGTGAGGCTGCTAGGTCAGACTCTTTGTAATTGCCCGACCTTTGAAGAGATTTACTGCACTGTTAAAGTCAGCTGTAAATGCACAGGAATGTGTGACTAATTGTGCTGCGCTGTGTTGTAGAGCTATGAATAGGTTTGCTAGGGTCACACTTAGCTGTCTGGTTAAAGGCCCTGCTTCTATCAGTGAAGATGGATAAATCATATTCAAATCCATGTTAAAGGCTATTTATACTGTGCACTGTCACGACTGGAGTGTTCCCCTGGCGCTCTGGGGATCTGTTTGGAAAGAAAATTGGGGGATGATCCCGTTAAAGAGTACCCGAAAGATTGGGCTTTTGTCGAGGCAAAATTAACATACCACATCCAAAATAAAAACATGTTATGTCCCTTCTCCATGGATCGAACATGAGAGGTAACAGAAACCCTAAAGCATTCATCTCCAGCCGTATAAAAATTGAGGGACTTGATCCCCTTAAGACCATTTTTAAATAAAATTGCTCTATGGCTTTTGAATAATCCTTGAAGCAGCAGAATATGACCTTTGTTCATTTTTAAAGGAAAAGATAATTCGATTTTGGTAACCACTGATGTAAGGTTAAGGATCCATACCACTGGACACCTTTTGCATTCCTCTTTTCAATTTTCTGCATCAGAGGTATCACTGTCAAGTGTACTTTTATTTCAAAACATGTTTAAGAAGCTTCATTTTTTTTTCAAGAATTTTCTTTTTCAATAATAACTTGTTTTTTATTTTACAACAAAGGTTGTGTCAAATCAGAGTACAAGTGCATTTAAGGCTTAATAGTGTGAGACAATATAGAATAGGACAATATATTTGCAGGGTTTAGTATATTGCACAGTTCCATCGTCAGTGGTCGGCTGCAAGGTATGAGTTTATAAGCGTTAAATGTCTTGTACACCATCAAACTACTGGTAGTTGTCATACTATACTCAGGAATTGTTCGGTCAAGAAAGGGCGACCAGGTGCTGTTAAATCTCCCCATAACTCCCATTCGGGAGGCCGTTATTTTCTCTGCCACCACTGTGTCCATTTCCCCCACTACATGGGGATTGCCAAGCTGTCAGGTTGATTCCATAGCCGGGCGATCGTGATCTTAGCCGCGGTGTGGAGATGGGTAATCAAGTTCGCCAAGTGTCCAGTGAGTGGGAACATCCCCCCCCAGCAACACAATCCCCGGATCCTGTGATTCGCTTAATCGGGTTCAGGACCTCCGCTCAAAATAGCATTGACTTTGGGCAAGACCATAAAAAATGGAACAATGATCTTGTTACTGTACATCCGCTCCAACAAAGTAGGGACAGCTCTGGATTGCATTTGTCTGGATTTCTGGGGTGATACCACCTATAGCATACCTTCACCGCCCCTTCCTTATTCATAACACATTTTGAGGTTTTGTGCATGCGGGTCCACATTTGCCCCATTCTTCCATTTCCAGTTCTCTCCCTAGGTCCCTCTCCCAACTGAGCACTGGTAGATCAGCCTTGGGACCAAGTTAATTTTCAGTGCTACAATTCTCCCCAGCCATGATCCCTCTAGTTTATGCCATCACTCCAGGTCCTTTAGTAGGTTTCGGAGCAGCTGAGGGAAGTTGTCCTGGTATACTCTTTCAGTTTTGTTTGGAATGTTAACCCCTAGGTAGGCGATTTGTGTTTTAGCCCATAGGATGGGGCTAATGTTTGCTAATGCTACCCTGTGCTCCTGGGTAAGGTTTATTCCCAAGACTGCGACTTCCCGTAATTAAACCTAAAGCCCGAGAACTCCCCAAATGCTGAGACCTTTTGTCAAAGTGCTTTGAGCGAGCTCTCAATCTGTGTTAGGGATAGGAGGACGCCATCAGCGTACATGGAGACCTTGTACTGGTTTCCCATCCAGCTGTATCCCCTGAATCCATGCGTGATTTTGAATATTTGTTGCAAGTAGTTCCATGGAGAGAGTGAATATTAGGGGAGATAGGGGGCAGCTCTGGCGGGTGCCTCGGAAGAGGTGTAGCATAGGGGTTTGTATCCAGTTGATTCTTAGTGAGGTGAAGGGATGCTGATAGTTTGCCATGACCCATTTAATTCATTTTGGGCCAAATCCAAAGCGGGTTAGTGTCTTCTGTATGTAGCACCAGTCTAATAGGTCGAATGCCTTGTGAGCATTCGAGTGAGATCACAGCCATTTCTATTTTAATTCTTGAGGCGCTTTCAACCAGGTTGAGGGTACGTCTGATGCTGTCATGGGTACTGCGGCCCGGGATAAAACCTGTTTGGTCCGGATGAATTAGGTCTGGGAGGACCCCAGCGAGTCTAGATGCCAAGATCTTGGAGAAGACCTTTCCGTCATTATTCATTATTGTTATGGGTTGATAGGATTCACAGTCCTCTGGGTCCTTTTCTGGTTTGGGGAGCAGTATAGTGAGGGATTCCTCCATAGATGGAGTGACGCTCCCTGTGGCTAAGAAGGAGTTAAAGAGGGTCGTGAGATGGGGAGCTAGAATTTGACCATACACCCTATAGAACATGGCGGAGAATCCATCAGGGCCTTTCACTTCCAACATTGTTATGAGGAGTTCAAGGGGCTCTAGCTGTCTTAGCTCAGCCTTTCCTGAGGGGGGTGGCTAGATAGTTAGCTTGCAGTAGTTCATCAAACGGGCTCCCCGTCATTACCTCACTATGATAGTTCATCATTGCGCTCCTTTTGTCATCCTCTGAGGTCAGCAAAGACGCATCTTTACCTCTCAGAGTGGGATTATTATTACGAGTGTGGACCTTTTTAAATTTGTATACTAACAACATATTGGCCTTATTGCTCTCTATATAATAGAACTGTTTGGTGTACGCCAATGCTTTGGCGGATTTGTCCGACAGATGCATTTCCAGTGGATTGGTTCTTTTTAAGTGCCCCTTCCATGGCCACACCCCTCTTTTCCAGCCTAGACTGCTGCAGTTGTCCCACACTTTTTTGCGCAATGGCGCAATTTATTATCACTCCCGATTACATGCTTCATGGCGTCCCAGATTACCGCTTACGAGCATCCCACTGAGGAGTTTTCCCCAAAGTAACAAGTAAGTGCATTGGATATTTCCTACATGAGAGTAGAATGTATAGTCGCATTCGCCCTCGTTGGAGAGTCGCCAAACATCGGCTGGCCCGGTCTTCCTCAAAAATTCTGCAAAACCTATTGCTCGTGAGAAATCCTCTCTTGATGGAGGCAGAGTTTTATCGCTTTTCGGGTTGGGAACCAAGTTGAAGTCTCCTCCTATGAGGAGGCATCCTTCCGTGAATGAGATGATGTCCTGTAGGATAGTGTGGAGAAACCGGTTTTGGGCGCTATTTGGGCAGTAGATGGATACAAAAGTTAGGGCTTGCTCAAGAAAGTAGCCCTTTACCAGTAAGACTCTTCCACATAGGGTCTCTATTCACCGTAACCTGTGTCAGTGGTATTTCCAGCTAAAAAGCAGCGCCACTCCCTATTTTTTCTCCCCAGTGGTACCAAAATAGCATTTGTTGAATCGCCTAAAGAGGATGCGCTTCTCATCTTTTGCTAAAAGGTGTGTTTCCTGCAGGTTGACTACGCTGGGGCAGAGTTTGGTTAATTTGCGCTCCACCGATTTTCGTTTTCCTGGAGAGTTAAGGCCCTGCACATTCCAGGTTACCATGCAAAGTTCCCTAGTTGAGTCTACTGCCATATTTGTGCCATTGCCAACCGGCTTTTAGCTTCCGACCTCTGTCCCGTGTGCCAGGGGCCCCCATGCTATTTCTCCTCCTGAGATGCTGTCTGTTTTGAACCCTTATCCAACAAGACTACCTTTCCCCCCCAACTAGTGTAACCCCAAGAAACATGCCTCCGCTCCACCCACCCCCCAAAAAAAACAAGTGACGAGCCACTGAGGCCAGCCCAACGATGATAGGGGCAACCGGCTCAGGTCCTGACAACCAACCTTTTGTGGACAAACAGTGACCATTGGTTAATGCCTGAAAACACAACAGTGGCTTCAGAAGTGTTGTTTACAGTTACAGCTTTCGGTCTCCGACGCTCTTCTCGCTCTCAACCCCGGTCACCTCAATTCCTTCGTTGGGTGCGTTAGTTCTTCCTTTCAGAGATCCTTTTGCCCATTTTCGGTGTGCGTGCTGCCTTTGTTCAGATAGAAGCACCCGAGGCGCCTGCAGGGGTTCAGAGTGGGTAGATCTACTTTGTCAGTGGAATGATCCCTCTCAGGGCTTGGCCCCTTTCTTGCCCGTTTGCGTTGGGCCTTTGAGACGCCTTCTCCTGGTCCAGTCGTGTCCAGGTCTGTGCAACCTCCTTCGATAAATCCTGACGTGTCATCCTTGTTGTTTGCTTCTGCCGGGATCAATTTTTCAGCCTCTTTCATTGTGCGTATTTGCCATTGCGTACCCTCCAGGTTGAACACAATAGTGCAGTAGGGAAACTACAGTGGTAGAGCACCTTTTCGTCTCACAGCCATTCCATTAGAGGTTTTAAAGATTTGTTTTTCAGTAATGTGGCTACCGCGAGTTCTTCATATAGGGAGATTGAGGCGTGTCTGAATTGTATACGTGCAGAGTTCCAGGCTTCTTGCCTGATCTTCTCCTTAACCCTGTAGAAGTGAACTCTTGCCCAGACGTCAGTAGGAGTGGATTGCGCGGATGATGATTGTTTAGCCCTGGTTTGGTGTACTCTGTCCAGCTCCAGCATGGCGATATCTGGGAGCGTTAGGATGAACCTGAAGAGGTCCCGGGTGAAGTTACCCAGTACTGTGTCCGTAATAAAAGTTGGGATTCCGCATAAATGGATGTTATTATGGCGGGAGCGTTTTTCGGAGTCCTCTTGCTTAGATTCCAGGGCTTCACAGCTAACTTCCAGTGCAGTGGTTCTGTCTGCTCCCTCCCCTATTTCGTAAGATTGCTCACATAGTGTTGACTATCTCTGCAGTTCTGTTTCCACTTGGTCCATATGCTTGTCTAGGCCTGAGATTCTTTTCATGAGCTCTTCCATGCCTCTGCTAGGAGGTCCTGCAGCTCTGTCTTGGTGACCCCTTGAGTTGGCAGCCGGAGGTGGGGGGCATCTGAGGGTCCTTTTCTTGCAGCATTGCTTTGTTACGTTCCCCTTTTCTCCCTTTATCTCTGGTTGGCGCTGAAAGCAGCATAGAAATGTCAATTTCTTTAGTTGTTTTGGGAGTTTTTGCCATTGCACCCCTTGTGACTCGGAGAGGAAGACCTTCGTTCACGTGGCTTTGTGTATTTAGGTGCGTTTGTCTCTGTAAGGCCTTAAGTCCCTTGCGAAGGGGTAGGGTTTGTGGGGCCGGGTGCCACGATGTGCTTCTTGTGCTTTCTTCCCCTGTGTATTCCTGTCTTAAACCGGCTGCTTGGCTAGAGACCTGTTGAGGCAGGGGCTAGATTATGGTGTGCTGCCAGACACCAGACTCCTTCACGTGGGTGTAGGTTGATGTCCCCGTCGCCCCAATCCTCAGTGGGGGGGGAGCCCCTTCCTCCTGCGACACAGACCCGCTCCCATGCAGCAGTTGTGGGGGAAAAAGGCAGGACCCCTGGTTAATTGGTGAAAGGAGGGATTACCTTAATGCTGCTCCGGTCCCAGAGCCTGTTGTCCTCCTGGGTTTTTGGGGTGGATTTGTATCTGGGATGTAGCATGGTGAGTGTTCCCCCTTAAACTGCTGAGCAGTGGAGCTGGGGAGGTTTTGCAGGCGTTGCCGGTGCCACCTCTAGAGGGCTGTCTGCTATCAGGATCAGAAGCTGTTAATTTATGGGTTTAGTGGTTGTCCCTCATTCCGTTGACAAAGTGCCATCTGTGAGACACGGAGATTGTATGGTCTGCTTCCAGGGAGCTCCGCTTGGTGCTTGTTCTAGTATGCATGTCAACTCGCTCTGTGGAAAATGGGAATTATCACAGCACAGGAGGCGCTGTTCCGGGAGGTATTCCTGTGCCCGGAGCCGGCGTGGAGAGGTGCACAGGGCTCCACACACCCCCAGGGCCGCCATCTTGCTTTCCCTTTAGGTTATGCCACACTTTGGTGCTGAGGACCCCTCATCAGCGATCCGGGATGTGGGAGCTGAATCACTCCCAAGATGACTGGTGACAAAATATTTACGAGTGCTTTTTGTAAAATGGTGCATGTCGCGTGAAGCACACTTCATATTTGGTGCAATGCTGTCAAGCATGCACAGTGAAATTTTTATTTGCCATTCACTGCAAACAAAGCGTCTTTACAGTAAATGAATAATCCGTTTCTAACATCCCCATACTTGCCAGCAAATGGTACTCGTCCTGCATAAAAACTACTCACCAATGCAAGTGGGCTAGTAGATTTTGCAAGCCCTGTAATAGCAGTAAATATAGGGTTATACAATAATTAATGCTTTGCGCCAATATGCACTTTCCTTACCATTTTAGCAGCTTCGTCTAAGTCATCACAAGCAAGGATTTTCAGGCCACTGTCTGTTATTAGGGCTTTAGCATCATCAACTCTTGTACCTTGAGATTTAAGGAAACAAATAATGAGATTGCTAGAATCTATACATTAAAGTTTATATGCCAACATTAAGTGCCTTACAAGGTACCAATTACAGATATTACATTTCCGGAAAAAAGTTAAAATGATCAAGGACGCAGATAATTATGTTGGCGTATGAAAACTTTTTCAGCTAATTATGTTAACCCAAAAATATCTGGCATAAAATAAAAAACAAAAATGGTACTACATTGCAATCATGTTAACAGACAAAAGAGAACAGCAAGGGAGGATAGTCTGCATGTTCCCCTTCCCACAAGTACAACCCAACACTAAACATTTAACCCCTCTCCTTCTGCCTCACACTACTCTACTCTTCAAGTATGGCACTCAAACCAAACATTTTGCTGACGTTCACACCACACACTGATCAACATGCCAATTACCTTTCTACGGTTACACCAAGACAGACTGCGAGGGTCCCTCTGGCTGCCATCTAGCATGATGCAACTCTACTTAACCTGAGATCTCACCATGCAACACACACATCACCACATTTCTCAATATGTAGATGCTTACCCACGCCAAAGCATGGGTTCCCTGATCTGACTTGCACCATTTTAGCAACAGCAAACATTCCTCACCTGTCTCTGCCCTAATTAACCGCTGCCCACCCTTTGCCAGACTCAAAGTTCCAACAGGTCATGAACATCGCAGGAGATCAGCTACATAACACTTAATAACATAACTGCAAAAGAATAGCATGATGGATGAAACCAGAGAACTATGCTATGTCAAATTAAATTTATAAAGAGTTATATGTTATATGTTTTTGAAGGATCCATTTCAATTTAACGTTTTCAGCAAATGCCCGTCATGCTAGACTCATATATGTATTGATAACATATGCACACTACTAGTTATATAACATTAAACTAGAAATATAAAAGTACATACCAATTTTAAAAAAAGACTAATCCATGAGACCAGGTACTGACTATTAAAGGCAAGCAGGTAAAGAGGCAGAAGAAAGGAAAAGAAAAAAGACCAGAGTGTTTGGACAAAAGTATTAAAGGTTTGACTCCTGTTTCATATCTCAGGATATTCTTCTTGTCTGAGTTGCAACAATTTTTTAAGCCCTATTCAGTCTCACTTAGTTCCCTTTGTGTGGCTTAGCGGTTATTTTTATTTATTTTATTTTAATATTTATATTGCGCCGGTAGCTCGCAAGCCTCGGGGCGCAGAAACACGGACACAAAGGACAAACAGTAACAGGAATTATACAATGAGGACGGGACGGCTACATAAGTTTACTCTGGCTGGGGTTGTTCGCTCTTAGTTCCCTTCCCATGAGGCTTGTTATTTCTTAATCATCTTTTTTGCCTTAGATGCCATACTTTGAATAACAATGCAGCCACTGTAAAGGTAGTTTCCTCGTGTATGTCAATAAGGAGGTAGACCACCATTTCATTCACTGATCCAATGCCTGTCTGTCATCATTGATCAAAGCCTTTTTTCTAATCTGTGTGTAAAGGGGACAAATTCGGACCACACAGGGTTTCTTTGCATCCTAGGCTAGAGCGAAAGTGCTGTTTGTACCTTTGTACCATCCGTTCAAAACTGCCTCCCCTTTAAGTGCATTAGCGCTGGCACCTAATGTTAATGGAGATCTCTTTATGGCACTGCTGTGATAACTTGATTTCTCAGCGTTCATGGTCAGTGAGTCAAAATAAAATGATCTAAAGACTAAAAGCCTTCATTGCCAGGCATCGTCTATCGTGTATTTTACAGTTTTCATTAAACTTATTTGGCAGAATGGAGGTTACGAATGAGAAGTTACAATTGAAATGATCAGCACAAAGATCCAGGTTTGCTGCTTCCAGTAAACTCAAAGTCCAAGCTTGAAACAAAACTGAAAACTGCATTAGTAGCTGGCTCAAGCTCATAAATCAGGCTTAATACGGTCTCTGTGACCCAATGGCCAACACATTTCAGCTGTATGGTTCCAGACTATCTGTACTCGTCAAAGCACTTGGCCAATCACATCGCACAGTGTGTTAATGCTCTTGCACTGTATATCTCGGTCTGATCTACTGTCATGGGTTATATTTTGGCATGGCCAACTCAGCCCCCCATACTTTTAAGGTCAATGAATTGAGCACCAATACATTGGGAAATAATTTCAATAATTAAAGCGCTCAGTATCAGGGCAAATCCAGCATTAAGTTTTATCTAAACCTAATAATAATAATAATGCCCAGGTAAAGGGTAGTGTTATTTTATTGAGCCATGATCTGGGAATAGCCAGACTGACTGCATGTTTATAGTTAGAGGCATATAGTGACAGCTTCTTCAGCTGTCTGCTAATAAAGGCTTGGATGTGGATCCCTTGCTCACTGTTACTAGAAAACCAACTACACCTCACTGATTATGCCCAGAAACGTGTGTGGTGTTGCTGTTAGTACTCTAGCTCAACAGAGAATTGCCTGATCATTTGGAAGGGATTGTCCCTAAAGGTAGGATCAGACTGATGGCCACATATTTTCTGATTTGGTATGGCAGAGAGTTCTTAACATGATTGGGATCCTTCTAAGGGTCAATGCCCATAGCACCTTTTTTTTAAACGTTTGTTTATCCTCAGTGGAGGATTGCTTATATTGCTAGCTAATAATTCTGAATCATTTGAGGGTTCAGAGGTGAGATGGGAGCCCAGAAGTGGACCACTTGCTTCTGAAGCTAAGAGAAGCAGCTGCACACCTCAGCCACACCTCACCGAAGACGCCCAAAGAAGCAACATGTGTCTGGGATTGCTATTAGTACTCGTGCTCAGTGGAGATTTTCCTGGAATTTTGTGCTGGACTGTCCCCATGGGCGGGATCCGACTGACGTGCAAACCCTTGGGAATGACACAGAAAACATAAATGTGGCCGAGATCCTCTGAGAGGGTCACATCGCATTGAACAAGCTATTCCAGTTTGTGTTCATTGGTAGTAGTGAATTGCTTGCATTGTTGACTAATGATACAGGCTCCGTTTTACAAAATTAACTTACTTAGGCCACAGAAAGATAAAGGTACATTAAATCGTCAAAGTGTCCCTCCTTAGATCATGATTTGAAATAAAAGGAAGAGAAAAGGGCTTACTTGATACTACAAAAACTATGTTAGTTTTTGCTCAATGAAGGCAAGACCAGATAGAGCTCATCCAGAAGTTAATATGCTTAGGCCATTCATTCTATGATTTTGAAAATGTTTTCAGTGTTGGGTGTATGTAGAACAATGTAGCTAGATTTCAATGGTATATATACACATTATTTGAAAAAAATATATTACAAAAAAGTAAGGTCTACAAACATTCGAAATAATAAAGTTAAGGTAACAAAATAAAAATAAATAGTGAAAGTAATGCTATGTGCTGTGCAAATATGTGTTTAATAAAACCTAGTGTTTATTTACTAATGTTTTTAATGTGTAGTACATTTGTGGGAATCCTACAAATCCTGCGACTCCAAAATGTCACTTATGCAGAGTACAGCGCCTTTGTGCCATACTAATAACCCGAGCCCCATTACTCCGCCTAATGGAAGCAGGGATTGTGAGGGTGCCCCCGCACCCATTACATGGTAGCGGGGGGACAGGAAATGGTAAACAAAAACGAAAAAAAGAAAACAAAAAAAGGACCCTGCAGCGCCAGCGGCGACCCGTGTAAGTGGGTGGGAATTAACGCTGCAGGGATCGAGGAAAGTCGCCAGCACTCTTCGTGTGTGCCAATGTTAATGTAAGTGGCAAGGGGGCTGGAGGTGTGGGGGAGGGAATGCGGGCCACAGTGGTCTATTTGATCATTGCGCCATACTGTATTGCGGTCATCAACATTTTCTTTTTGTCTTCGGAATTACGGGCAGCGCAGTGATCACATAGATCCCATTTGTGCTGCTTTTGCTATTTACATTTTGTCTTTTGTAGTACATTTAATTTAGCACACATTACATGTTTGCATTTTCTATGCACAGAAGGACTGCACTTTAAATGGTACTAACTGTAAATTATAAATGTATATAAAATGATGTTCATTTTTGGAATAAATGTTACTAAGTTTTTACTGTATATACTATATTTTTTAGTTTAGTGTATCTTATTTTTGTTTTATGTTTGTTTACTAAATTACATATTTGCAATTACATGTACTTTGTCAATTGATATTAAAATACGATATTGAAATGTTTATGCATATTTTGTTATTGTAAATGTATGGTTAATTTACGTTTAATATTTAAAAAATGTTCTCTGCATTTCATTTTTTACATTTTCTTTGAGTATGTATGCTTGGGTATATAAATTAAGTTTGTTATATAGTCATTTTGTATTACGAAAATATGTTATACTTAATTGTTTTAATAGGTGGACATTATACTTTAATAGTTTTGCATTTTATACAATTCCTTACTTCTATGTGCATAATTGTTATTTAATGATAATATTGCATGCTTTCAAGTTTGTGGGTGAGTTAAGTTTACCATGATATTTCATTTGAATACAATATATATTTTTAATTTATTGATAATGTTTATTATGTTGTTGCCTTAAGGTTATTATTTGTAATATGGGTAGATTAGGTTTTTGTTGGTTTAACCAATTATTTTGTAAAATGTTGCTTTGTCAAATAATTTCAACTTTATTTACGGTTATGTGATTGTTTTTGTATTTGTAGTGGTATGAGTGAGTGTTTATACTTCCAGTTTCATTGTTGAATTTGTAGTGGTATACAGTGAGTGTTGATACTTAAATGTTAATCCCACTGTGTTATAATAACCTTAATGTGGCTATTCCCACTGTTTGTACACTATCTTTTTTATTAACCTTAATGTTTGATTTAAAAAGGTTTGTTTTATTTATAATTACATGTTTTTTGTGGGAAGTACGGTGTACAGTGTGTGCATATGTAGTATGAATGTTTACTATATGTCTTGACATACAGCATATGAACAATATGCTTTACATTTACTAAATCTATTCAAAACATTTAAAATGTATAGTAGCATTTATGTATGAAAAGGACTTCTACATGTAGCTGGCCAGACGGAAGGTCATACACCACAGTTTACTCAACACTTATGGTATGTCTCTGTATACACCTTTTATGTTTTTGAACAAGGGTATCACTATTATATTTATTGAGCGCGGACCTAAATTTGAGCAGCAACAGAGCGCTTTACAGAGGTACACAACAGTAAAGATAGTTATGAAAAGCGCTCCTTTATATAACGACAGAACAGCTATACGGCAGGGGGTAAGATACAGAGGGGTACAGAGGAGGGGTAACCGCTGTACAGGGTTGCAGGGAAGAGAGGGGCCGGAGGCATCTAAAGAGGCAGGTGGCACGAGGGGCGACATAATGGCCTAGGTGTTGAGGAGGAGAGACTCCTTGAAGATGTGGGTCTTTAGTTCTTTTCTGAATTGTAGGAGCGTGGGGGCAAGTCTGAGGCTGATGGGGAGGAGGTTCCATAGTCTTGGGACATAGGTAGAGGCGGCTTGTTTTCTTGGCCTTTCCTTTTTGCAGTGGCAGATTTCAAGTCTGCACCTGTAAGGGCTTCTGGTGGTGCATTGTCCACTGGAGATGCTGTGTTTCTCCGAGAGGTAGCTGGGTGACTTGAGGGTGACTGCCTTATAGATGATGCAGCAGGACTTGAAAGTGATCATGCAGTTGAAGCCAGTGAAGGTCGGTGAGGGCTGGTGTAATGTGGTTGTATCTCTGTAGACCCATGATGAGGTGTGCAGCCGCATGTAAGACACTTCCCAGGGGCACGGGGGGCGACGGAAGGTCTTAGAGGAGTGCATTACCCCCATCCAGGAGGGATAGGACCTGTGCTTGAATGGTGGTTCTAAAGCTGTCTGGAGGGAATAAGGGCTTGACTTTCCGCAAGAGGAAGAGCCGATGCCAAGCCATCTGACTTTTCTTAGCTATGTATGTCTTGAAGGAGAGGTGTTTGTCAATGTGGAACCCGAGGGACTTGGCACAGTAGGTGAGCTTGGGTGTGAAGCTGTTGATAGCCAGGTCTGTAAGTCTGGGTGTTTGTGTTGTTGATGAGGAGTAGGAATTTGTTCTTTGAGGGGTTGAGCTTCAATTATGCACTGGACATCCAAGAGTGGATCAGAGAGAGGCAGGTTTTGAGCCTATGGATGTCGATGGAGTTGATTCCGAGATATAGCTGTGTGTCATTGGCGTATTGGTGGATGGAGATGTTGTGTGTGGCTAGGAGGGCTCCCAGTGGGTCCATGTGTAGATTGAAGATCATTGGGGAGAGAATGGAAACCCTGCAGAAATTGACAGGTGACGAGTAGCATTGGTGATCTAGAGGACTCCATCTGAACAAACTGCTCATTGTTGGTGAAATGTGACTTGACCCAGCGTTGGACACGGTTGCTGATCCCCATGTGCCAATGTAGGGTGTCTAAGCACTGGTTGGTCTACTGTGTTGAAAGCAGCAGAGATGTGGAGTAGAACCAGGAGTGGCCGTTGTAAAGGATGTTGAGGGTGTCATCTACCACCTGTAGGGTTGCTGTCTATGTGCTGCATCTGGGTCTGAACCCGGATTAGTAGTGTTGGAAGAGATTGTTGGTGTTGATATGTTGCTGCAGTTGTGCAGCTATTGTTTTCTCGATGGTCTTACCTAGGAAGGGAAGATGGGTGATGGCGCGCTAGTTACCTAGGTATGAACTGAGACTCATACGTCTCTTAGCACAGTTCATATGTTAAGTTATGTTACTTGCCATTTATATAGAGCCTTATGTATCATTCGTAAGATCTCAAAGCGCTTCTAGGTTGAACACCCTCGGGAACCGTAGTTCTAGTCTTCTTGTGGTGTATTGGAGCATCGGATATGTGTGCAGCTGGTGTAGTTGTTGGATGGTAGCTGCTTCTTAGCGATAGGTGTGGTGCTGAGGAAATCAGTTGGATGTGTTCAGTCTGGTGGGTGGACACCCAGACTGGGTTCTGGCTGGGTTAGGCCTGAGGAACACCTAAGCTAGCTGGAATTTGCTTCAGCTAGCTGTGTTTTTATTAGGGTGATGAGGTGATCATGGAGTCGTGTTCGTATGTGAACAGCTAGGCCGTGCAATCCATCCACTCCATCTGCGTGATCCGTTCCATCCATTCCATCCGTTCTATCCGCTTCATCTGTTCCATCCACCCCATCCGCTCCATTTGTTCCATTCAGTCTATCCGTTTTAGTCACTATCCATTCCTTCTACTCCATTTAATACTTTAAAAAAAATATTTTTTTTATTTTGTGACTATTCACTCCGTTTACTCCATCCTTCGTCTCTATTTACTCCATCAGTCCCTCTGAACCATCCATTTTGTCCTATCATATGGGTGTGCACCAGGTAGGATGGTTTGTAGTGAATATGTCGAATGATATTTTTTCGAATGCCATTTTTTCAAGGAAAAAAATTCAGAAAAAAATGATTTCGAATTTTTTTAATGGGGGGGGGGGGTTCCCCCCAACCCTGTTTTTTTTATTTACACTTTATTTTTACTAGCTAAACCAAAACAAACCATACAAATTAAAAAAAAAAACATTGTTCGCCATAATTTTTTTAGACGAAATGGCATTCGAAATTTTTTTTGACATTTGAACTGGCTACCAGGTACGACAGCTTTGTTGTGCGTTTCGTCAGTCGGTTGCTGGGGGATTTGGACACATCTTCGGAGGTCAATTGTGTTATGGGAAGAGCCATGTTTTCAGTAGTTTGCGGAATGACAAGTAGTCTTCGGTGAGTCGACTGGGGTGGAAGCGAGTTCCATAGAGTGGGGGGCCAAGGCTGAGAACTAGGATCCCCCTATCCTGACTGAGTTGGTGTTTGGTATCACTAAAACGAGGGCAGAGCTTGATCTTAGAGTGCATGGTGGGTGGTATGGTTTAAGCTGGTCTTGCAGGTAAATCGGGCCAGTTTTGTGGACTGCTCGGTGAGGGATGCATAGGGTTTTCAAAGTGGTCCTTTGTTCAACTGGGAGCCAGTGGAGAGTTCTGAGAGCTGGAGAGGTGTGGTCTCTTGGGCCCAGTGCTAGAAACATTTTGGCCGCAGCGTTTTGTGCTCTTTGTAATTTAATGAGGTGATATGCACGGACTCCGAGCTAGAGAGTTAGCGTAGTCCAGTCTCGACATTACAATAGACTGAATAGCGGCAAGTCTGTTAGGAAAGGAGAGGTAGGGAAAAATGCGTCTGAGAATTTTGAGGTGGAAATGACAAGACTTGTTGATTTGACAAGAGAGGGTTAGGTCAGAGTCGAAAGTGCACCCAAGTTTTTTTTTTTTTTTTTTTACTGTGGCCGAGGTGGTGGGTGGATTGCCCATGGATGTGGGCCAAGGTAACGGGTGGGGAAGAATCTGAGTATTGCTGCACACCATGATTTCGGTTTTGGTGGGGTTTAGGAGGAGGCGGTTTGTAGTCATCCAACGATCAATGTCAAGGAGGCAGGCTGCAAGGTCGGGCTGAGAGTTGGAGTCTGAGTTGAGGAGTTTTAAGATTATTTGGGCGTCATCAGCGTAGTTATAGCATAGGATATTGTGTGGGCAAATTATTCCAGGGTAGGTGGTCATGTAGAGGTTGAACAGGAGGGCTGATAGGCATGCTCCTTGTGGTACTCCAGTATTGACTGGTCGGGCGACGGAAGTGAAGGTGGAGAGGAGGGTTATTTGTTTCCTGTTGTTGAGGAAGGAGGCTATCCATTTGAGAGCGGTTGCACGGATTCCTAGGGAGTGGAGGCGGTCCAGTAGGATTGAGTGGTTAATTGTGTCTAAGGCGGCAGAGAGGTCTAGGGGGATAAGTGTAGCGCATCCTGCAGAGTCCGCAGTGATCTTAAGGTCGTCCCAGATTGAGGCCAGAGTGGTTTCGGTTCTGTGTCATGGTCTGAAGCCTGATTAGGCGGGGTCCAGGAGGTTGTTGGATTTGACAAAGGCGTTTAGTTGGGAGTATGCAATTGGATCGATGAGTTTAGTAAGGAACCTGGTGTTTGAGATGGGGCAGTAGTTTTTGGGTTGATGGAAGTTTTTTTTTTTTTTTAGAAGAGGCTTGAAATGTGCAGTTTTGAGGGCGTCGGGGAAGATTCCCGAGCTGAGGGAGTCATTTAGTATGGTTCTTGAGTACTCTCCTGCGCAGGTGGATGAGAATATTTCTTTGAGAACTGAGGCGCGGCAGGGGTCAAGGGGAGAGCCAGATGGTTTCCGAGCAGAGAGAAGGTCAAGAAATGTGTCTCTCGAGATTGGTGTGAAAGAGTCGAAGGTGGGTGGAGTTGTTGCTGTGGTGGGCAGGGGGATGATTGATAGGGTGGACGGATTAGGTGGTGGTGAGAGGAGGGCCAGTTTGTAGCCGAGGGAGGTTGTTCTGTCGAGAGCAGTGGTGCAGAAGTGGAGAGAGAGAGCGAGTCGCTTAGTGATTGAGATGGGGTGGATTGGGCTGAGGTACAGGTCGGTTTGATGAATTCAAAAATTTTGTGGAGTTCCTTGCTCGGGTTTCCACAGTTGAGAATTCGAGAGTTGTAGTGGGCTTTTTTTAGCTTTTTGGATTTCAGCTTTGTAGTGGCAATGGTGCAGGGCTAGGGTGGATCTACTCAGGTTGGTTTTACTTTTTCGCCATTTGCGTTTGAGGGATTTATTCAGTTGTTTCGCGATCTTCAGTTCTGGTGTAAACCATCTGGGATTAGGACCACTGCGAGCAGAGGATTGGCAAATGGGGGTGAACGGGATTAGTGAGGTATTGAGCCAGGAATCAAAGGAGTCAATGGTTAAGGGTTCATTTCGTGGGATGGTTGAGGGAGGTCTTTGAAGCAGAGCTTCGGCTGGGTCAGGGAGGATCTTTAGTTTCTTCAAGCATTTGTGGTGCCGGGGGGCAGCTGGTGCAGGGATGGTCATGGAGGCAGGGGAGTGGATGGTGAAAGGGACAATGAAGTGATCGACCAGAGGACAGGCACAGGGGGCCGCGGGGGGCTAGATGTATCTGGTCATAGGAGCTAAAGATGGCATCAAGGGTGTGTCCTTTAGAGTGAGATGGGCCGTTCATGTGGCGGCAAAGGTTAAGCGCATCAAAGCAGTCAACTAGTGAGTGGGTCATGGGGTTGGTGGGAATGTCTAGCCCGATATTGAAGTCCCCTAGAACAGTGAGAGAGGGTGGTTTACTTGGATGGTGGCTATAGTGTCACAGAGGTTGGTTGTGAAATGTCTGTCATAGCCGGGGGGTCTGTAGGTGATTAGGAAGCTGTGGGAGAACGTTGGTGGGAGTGATAGTTTGACGAGAAGCGAGTGATTGTCTGGCAGTCGACGAGTGAGATGGAGAAGTGTGATTTGAAAACGACTGCTACTGGATTATGGGAGGCGAGGTGGTCAAAGATGCTGTGTCTGTTTTTTGCTACAGAGCGGGCGTTAAAAAGGATGCATCTAACTGTCACGGCTCGCTCCCTTCGCTCCCGTTCCCGCCACTTGGGGGCATGTTTTGGGGTTTCTTCCCTACTGGACATTTCCTCCGAACCTTATGCTACAGTGTCCTGATGAATTGGGAGCGCTAAAACCTTATTTCCCAAATTACTTCCCTTCCGGATCCATTCCAGGTTTTTGGCAGCCAGCATGCTACTGCTACTTTAATCAAATGACTATGCTTCCCAGAATGCCTGGCTCACTGCCTCACCTCCTCCCTTGCAGGACAAGGCTGGGTGGAGGATAGGCAACACCTGTGGCTGCAGGTGCAGCAGGCGACACGCCTGAGGGGTGTGCTCGTTAAGCAGCTTTAAAAGCCTCAGTTTGCTTCAGTCCAGCGCTGGTCATTGTTGCAGCGTTCCTGTCGTGACTGGTCCCTTGTTCCTGGTTCCTAGTTTTTGTGCCCAGTTTCTAGTTAGTGTTTCTTGTTCCTTGTCCTGGAATTTGTAATTGTATGCCTAATTGATTTCTGCCTTTTGGAAATCCCTTTCTCCCTTTCGCTGTCTGCAGGCAGCCTTTCTCTGAGCTTTCCTTTTGCTGTAGTCCAATTGCCTGTGTTCACTGTTTCCTAGAAATTGTCCTTTGCTACTGATAGACTTGTTGCATTAATCTTTCCTTTACAGGTTTAGTTTCCTGCCTTCTCACCTTGGATGGGTGGGAAAGTTTCCCTTTTGATATCGTTTTCACTGCTCCTGATCCTTGCCTTCTATTGGGATCCATGCCATGTTTTCCTTTACACTTTTACATTTATTTCCTATTTTATTATTAGGTGTGGGAAGCTGTTTGTAACTAGCTCCTGTGTGATTATCTTTTGTTTTCCACACTGTACTATTCCTTCTTGCCTCTTGACTTGGGTTTAGGTATTTAGTCATCCTCACTCTTTGCCTTTACTGCCTTCTGGGTTCTTGTTTGATTTACAGGGTTGTGGGTTAGTACTGACTTATGAGTGGTCTTTCCGGTCCTCGTGAATACGGACATCCAAGTGGTCTTTCCGGTTTTCGTGAGTACTGGCATTCATGTGGTCATTCCGGTCCTTGTGAGTACTGTTTCCAAATTCTTTATTCAGTACCGTCTAAAGTGTCAGCTTACAGATTCTGTCCCTGCTTGCCCTCTACATGGGCTTAGCGCTGTCAGTATCTGTAATAGCATAGTGGGTAAGGAGTTTGCCGACTTTCCTTTCAGTCATAAGGAGGTTCTAAGTGCTTACCCTACATTCCTTTTCATATAGTGGTATACACGAGTCTTGGGTATTGAATGCACGTTGTTATATTCAAGGTTGTTTACTGTGTATTTTGTGCACATTTCCCCTGCCATATCCATCGCCTTCTTCCTTTCCTAACAGAATGACCAGCCGTTGTTCCCGTTTGAACATGGCCAGATTACGAAGGAAAGGCAGCAAGGCCTCTAACAAGCTTATACAGAAAGCTTCCCTTACAATTACCCGTGAAAATCGAATCTCTGCTCCGGACTTAAATGAACTCCTTGACACGAATGGGTATTTACGTGCAAAGTATTTTACCCACTGGGTGGCCCATCCTACATTGCCTGATCCTAGCCCTGTCTTTAATTTTGATCCAGAGTCTATGTCCGCACAAGCCTTAGCAGTGGAAAACAACACACTGCTAGAATTTATACACACAAGTACCTCTGTTATTGAACCCCATGACTCTGGTTGTGCTTTACCTCAGATTGAACAGTTTCATGATTCAAGCATGAAGAATGGAGGGGTTCCTTGCATATCTTCTGTTTTCTGCCCTCAGTCTACAGCTTACTCCTCTGCACAGGTTCTTACTGTGGTCTCTAATGCCAAGGGGTCTGATGCCAATAGTCTGCTTAAAAGAAACACAGACCACGTTGGTAAGAGAGAGTATAGATCACAAGACCTGCAAGCAGTAGATGACAATATACAATCAGTGCACTTCCAGATGGCTAGGGCAGGATCCAGCCCTGATGCCACCATGCCTTCCCCTGTGCCTACTGATAGGGATGTACAGTTAATGCGGGACATGCTAAAAACAGAATTTGAGGAGTTAAAACAAGAATACATTTCCTTAAAAGAGGAGAATAAGATGTTATAGTCTTTTCTGAATACACCTCCAACTTTATCCGTTGATGAAGTGAATACTGTTCAGTCCCTGAGTGCGGAGACTTTTGTAAATCATGATACTTGTCAATATGTAAGATCTATGAGTGAAAGTCTTTTTTCAAGCACAGCGCTTATTCAGGGCACAGGTTCTGACAACTGTCCTACCGTTTGTCAGGAATTGCTGTTAGCTGAAGATTCACAAGCCACTCCTTTACCTGAGGCTTCCTGTGTAGCAGTTTGTCATAACTCTGAGCTTGAACACATACATGCTTCTGATTTCCAAACACAATCCACAATGGTGGCATACACAGAATCAGTCACAACTGTAGGCTTAGGTTCTGCCCTTGATCTAGCTGCTGAGACTGAAGTAGACATTCAAGCTGATGTGGAAAACGATGCTACCTCTGTGTTCGCTCTTCCTTCTGCCAATTTCGGTCACTACGAGCAGTCAAAAACAGTGCAGAATTCATGTTTTGATGGACTCATTCCACAGATTACTGAACCAAAAACCCGGCAGGCGATCCCTGAACTGTTGATTGTTAATCAGCCATTTTCAGAAGCTAAGACAGAGGAATGGTCAATTGACGAAATCCTGATTAACAGAGACTTTACTATGGTGATTCCTCTGGTTGATTTTGACTTCTACAAAGGAAGAGACTCTGTCATCCACTAAGGAGAGGGACGGCAGGGGTACAGCTCAGACTTTGGTTACTGGTGCCAAGGGGTCAACTGCCTTAAAGGGGCTTTCCATTCCTGAACCACAAGTGTGTCTGTCGACTTCTGGGACTTCAGACTGTCCTCCTACTACCATTGACTCTTCAATAATCCTGTCCACAGCTCTGCAGTCATCGTTGGCACACGTATCTTCGATCAATAAAAAAGTGCTATGTCTGCCAGTCACCCAAGAGCCTTCACCATGTACGCAGTCAGAGCCAAAGACCTTGACAAGTTTGTCTTCAGCTAACAAGACGGCTCCAGCTTGCATGCCCTCAGCCTCAGAATTTCCTCTGGCATGTCTGTCTTCGGCTACAGTGACTCATCCAGCAGATTATCCTTCAGCCATGGAGCCTCCGGTAGTACATTCTAAGTGCATGTCTTCGGTCCCAGAGCCTACTGCTACTTTGGCTTCAGTTCATGAGAGACCTGTATCCTGCTCAGCCTCGCTGCCAATATCGGAGGTGTACCTGTCTACACTGTCAGATCCTGCTGCATATTCTTCTGCTCCAGAGATTCCTCCTGAATCCCAACCATTTACTGATGAACGTCCATCTTGCCCTTCTTATGCTTCAGGGGGATCACCAGAATGTCTGCCTTGTACACAAAACAATTCTCCCAACTACTTGACTGTAGCATCAACGCCTCCCGAATATGCAACATCTGAGCCTGAGACTTCTGCCAGCTCTCTCTTCAAAAACATCAAGCCGGCTCACGACTCGGGAGGGCCTTACATGCGAGGCCGCTGGACTTGCCTGGAGTATTACGAGAGAGAAACGGATGCCATCCGCCACGGCCCAGTCACCGAACGAGTAGCTGACCAGGATAGCAGGCTGGACGGTCCGCGTTTGGAGTCCGGTTTGGATCAACCGCTTGACAACCCTTTTGTTGCCGGATCCCACATGAGCCTGAGGGAAGGGACGGGCACGGCCTTCCAGCTGCAGCGCCAGTTGGGTGCTAGTAGCCAAAGGAGGGGAATGTCTGCTGCAGTTCAAGATGTGCCTGTTTTTGCTCCCGCTGCTAGTATGCCTGATGTTCCGAGTACTGTGTCTAACACTCCTATCAGTATGCCAAACGTTCCTGCGGTTGTATCCCACGTGCAACAAGGTGGCTACATGACACTCAACGGGAGTGCCAGCCTCGTACAACCCATTGGATCTCCAGACCTCCAAGGCATGGAACTTATGCAGGCGAATCTTTGTCACTTTCAACCACAAACCTTTACCCAGATGGATGAGAGAGTATCCGAACCTCTACCTCAGCCGCCACCTTCCTCTTCCGAACATAAACATTTCCTGAAACCTGCTGTTTCCCCACCCCCTGTGTGTCCACTCTCGGCAGTGAGGCTAACAGAACTTCTATCGTTGTCTAAGGCATGTAGCACCAGCCTGCCTCTCTCCTCAAAGATGTATGCATATCCTCTTCCAGTGACTAAGCTTCCTGGACCTTCCAACTCTGCTTCGGGTCCTGCAAGTCCTTCATGCCTTTCTTCGACCCATGAGCCTCTTCCTCACCGAAAACCCACCTATGGCTCTTATAGACTGCAGCCTGATTCTATTCATTCCAGTCCTTCTGCTTCTGCCCGTGGGTCATCGTTTCCGTCAGTGCCACTTCTGAAGACAAAGCGCTCCTGTCATGGAAAGAAGATGTTTTGTGCGAGTAACGGCCGCCTGGAGTCGGCCGTGGGAGGAGGTATAGTGTCACGGCTTGCTCCCTTCGCTCCCGTTCCCGCCACTTAGGGGCATGTTTTGGGGTTTCTTCCCTACTGGACATTTCCTCCGAACCTTATGCTACAGTGTCCTGATGAATTGGGAGCGCTAAAACCTTATTTCCCAAATTACTTCCCTTCCGGATCCATTCCAGGTTTTTGGCAGCCAGCATGCTACTGCTACTTTAATCAAATGACTATGCTTCCCAGAATGCCTGGCTCACTGCCTCACCTCCTCCCTTGCAGGACAAGGCTGGGTGGAGGATAGGCAACACCTGTGGCTGCAGGTGCAGCAGGCGACACGCCTGAGGGGTGTGCTCGTTAAGCAGCTTTAAAAGCCTCAGTTTGCTTCAGTCCAGCGCTGGTCATTGTTGCAGCGTTCCTGTCGTGACTGGTCCCTTGTTCCTGGTTCCTAGTTTTTGTGCCCAGTTTCTAGTTAGTGTTTCTTGTTCCTTGTCCTGGAATTTGTAATTGTATGCCTAATTGATTTCTGCCTTTTGGAAATCCCTTTCTCCCTTTCGCTGTCTGCAGGCAGCCTTTCTCTGAGCTTTCCTTTTGCTGTAGCCCAATTGCCTGTGTTCACTGTTTCCTAGAAATTGTCCTTTGCTACTGATAGACGTGTTGCATTAATCTTTCCTTTACAGGTTTAGTTTCCTGCCTTCTCACCTTGGATGGGTGGGAAAGTTTCCCTTTTGATATCGTTTTCACTGCTCCTGATCCTTGCCTTCTATTGGGATCCATGCCATGTTTTCCTTTACACTTTTACATTTATTTCCTATTTTATTATTAGGTGTGGGAAGCTGTTTGTAACTAGCTCCTGTGTGATTATCTTTTGTTTTCCACACTGTACTATTCCTTCTTGCCTCTTGACTTGGGTTTAGGTATTTAGTCATCCTCACTCTTTGCCTTTACTGCCTTCTGGGTTCTTGTTTGATTTACAGGGTTGTGGGTTAGTACTGACTTTTGAGTGGTCTTTCCGGTCCTCGTGAATACGGACATCCAAGTGGTCTTTCCGGTCTTCGTGAGTACTGGCATTCATGTGGTCATTCCGGTCCTTGTGAGTACTGTTTCCAAATTCTTTATTCAGTACCGTCTAGAGTGTCAGCTTACAGATTCTGTCCCTGCTTGCCCTCTACGTGGGCTTAGCGCTGTCAGTATCTGTAATAGCATAGTGGGTAAGGAGTTTGCCGACTTTCCTTTCAGTCATAAGGAGGTTCTAAGTGCTTACCCTACATTCCTTTTCATATAGTGGTATACACGAGTCTTGGGTATTGAATGCACGTTGTTATATTCAAGGTTGTTTACTGTGTATTTTGTGCACATTTCCCCTGCCATATCCATCGCCTTCTTCCTTTCCTAACACCAACTTCGGAATTGGGGTTTGTCCTGGAGGTTGTAGCGGTGGTTGTGGGGGGAATTGGAATATGAAAGATGTACATTCATTCTGTGCCAGGGACGTCAATTTAGGGGGTCGCAAATGCAATCCCTGGCTCTGCGAGCCCTGTGGGTTGCTGAGGCAGTGAGAACCGAAAGTAAAGAGGGCGCTCAGACAAGACCCCTCTTTACATTAATTTCTTTTTAAGTGAGTCCTACTTCCCAAAAATGATTTCTATAACGTAAAAAATAGCTTTTTTTAAATATAACAATTGTATTGTTTTTAAAGACAACAATATAACCGGCATAGAAATGACATTGCTTGGTTTCATTACAGCAGGATACAGTCTACAGCATCCCTGGCACAGCAGTTAAAGCAATAGTTTGGTACACCATAGTTCATCCACATATCGTGTCCGAGTGGAGGCAGGACCTGCCGAAATACCCCATGCGTCCCTGCCCTTACGGGTTGACCATCGGCTTCTTGCCCCCTAAACGCGTGTAGTACCCTGTGGCTCTCAACCCAAAGACCATGGTGTAATTGCTACAGCCTCGACAAAGCAGACAACAGCCAGAAGAGGCAGCACAGATAGCAGCACCAAAGCCCAACAAGATCAACCCAAACTCATGCCTCACCCCGCCCCCTCCCACACACCTCATACTTTTTGGAACTTTTGGGGGCAACCCCCGGCATTGTATATTCACCTTTCTAAGGACATGCATCTCTCTATTTCGGCAGACCTCAGGCTTAATCGTGGATAGGTCGGTGAACCCCATAGTGTTGCAATACGCCTTTTAGCTAGCCCCAGTGAGGTCGATATAATTTTGTTTTCAGATTTAGTAAACCCTGTCTCACCACATATACCCAATAGTGCCAGTTTGACACTTACCCCAAAATGCTTGTATTTGTGCACATTTCCACCATGTGTGAACAAAGGTGCCCCCTCCAACTCACACCATAGGCAATTGTCCTAATGTATTACTTCCCACCGATCTAAGGCTGTTCTAGAATGGTATACCCGGTGTAGTACCTTGTATTGGATAAGAAAATAATTGCTTTTTGAAGTCAGAACGACTTCAAAAAGATCCCCCACAGGACATGTAATGCTCTGGTTCCCTGCTCTGCGCATGACAGGTCTTGCATGTGTGGAGCATGGGAGACAGAGAAGACAGCCTGCAGTCAGAGGAGTTCCTCAGAGCAGCAATAGACTTTGAAAGCGTTAAGGTTTTTTTTGTTGTATATGTGTGTGCATGCATGAAAGGGTGTGTATGCATGTGTGTATTATATGTAATGGGTGAGCACATGATGTTTGGGCAGCTGGGTATGTGAATGAATGGTCGATGGGTGCACTGTAAATGAATATGTGAATGGTATGCTTATGTTCAATACCTAGATTGCTTGCCAGTAATCTTCATTACGTCTAGTCCAATTCTTCCTTGTCCCAGTGCTTGCCAATAAAGCACCTTGCCGCATATGCAAGTATTGGGATGAAGAAGAGCAACGTGGAGGTAATGTGGGGCCAAGGCGCCGATTTTGAGGTTGGAGCGGCTGGGAGAGGGGATGTGTCAGGAAGGTTGGGCAAGAGGAGAATGAGCATCCAGGATAAAGCAGGCATGATGTGTGTCATTAGTGGCTAGACTCACATTTTGGTACAGCGAGTCTAGTCATTTCTTAATATGCATGACATTGTTACAGGGCATCTATAATAAACTAAGCATGAAAAGTGTTAATACTGGATAAATTGGCATTTGGGTGCAGCCAGTCTATTAATTTCTTACTGCGTCAAGGCATATTTTTCAGGGCATCTATAAATTAAAGTTGCTCACTGTAGTGACTAGAGTACTCATTCAATAGTCCCATTACCTCCATCCTTGTGGGAATACCCCAACATGGGGAAGGTACTGGACCCTTTGGCAGTGAAAAAATGAGCTTCCCCTTTAAATTAAGTATAGCGCGTGAGGGTGCGGCCTTGGGTGTGGGACTGCCCCGCGGAAGCCCCATTCTCCAGCGCTTCACTTCAGTTCCCTTTGAACACATCTGACGCTTAGATACCTGGCTAGTCATTACCTATAAGCCATTGCCATAATAGCGGGGAGGAAGGTGGGTGGGGCATATGGAGGAAAGGGGACTATGAATACTCTAGTCACTACAGTGACTAACTTTAATTACTCATGCGTCCCGTCCCCTTTAATCCATTCTTGTAGGTGATTCCACTGAACAAGAACATAGGGTGGAGCTTTGACAACCTGCCCAATATCTGGGAAGCGAAAATATTCTTCAGAGCCGCCTGACCAAACTCTGCATCACGCCTCGAGCTGGTATCCAGGGAATAGTGTTTACAGAAGGCCGACAGAGTGGTTGCCTTGCTGATGATATCCAAAGAAGCATGTCTCTGAAATGCGACAGCCATGGCCTTAGGTCTGATGGCATGGGCATGAATTCCCTCAAGAACAGGTTTGCCCATGGCCGTGTTGGCCCCTGAAGTGTCTTACACCATCCAACGGGCGATGAAAGCCTTGGACCCCTGAGAGCCAGGGGAGTAGCCTCTAAACGTCAAACAGTGCCTCAGACTTCCTGAAGGATTTTGTCAGAGAGAGATAAAACTTGAGAACCCTCAAGGTCGAAGGAATGTAGGACCCTCTCTGAAATCCGACTGTGGGTTCGGGAAGAACACCAAAAGGCAGATCTCTTGATTCAGATGAAACGGAGAGACCACCTTGGGCAAGAAGTTAGGGCGAGTGCGCAAGATGACCTTGTCGTGGTGAAGGGCTTGCACGAAGACAACGCCTGCAGCTCACTAATCCTGCTCGCAGAGGTGAGAGCCACCAATAAAACCGTCTTCAGCATCACCAAGCGGATGTCCAGAGGCCATTGGCTCAAAAGGCCTGCGCTGCAATGCTGCCAAAACCGCATTGAGGTCCCAGACCGGGGCGACCTATGCATCAGAAGAAAAAGCCCAGGAAACCCGTTAAGAAGTGCCTTAACCACCAGGTTGGCTGCTGAAAACACATGCTCGGAGGAATTCTTGTAAACCCCGATGGCTGCCAAATATGAGCGGCAAGTATCCACCTGAACTCCAGAACGAGCCAGGGGCATTGAAAAAACCAGAACTTCATCCAGAGGACAGGTGTCAGGGTCCAGACACTTGTCAGGAGCCCAATGGCAGAACATAGTCCATTTGCTTTTATACTGGGACTGAGTTGAGGACCTCCTGAATAATGTCCCAGTTGTCATCTTAAATTTGAGCAGGCTGAAGCCTCAGCTGATCAGGAGCCAGGCCTTTAGTGCCATGCACATCCTTCTGGAGGGGAATGCCGGACCAGACTGGTGCGCTTCCTCAACACTTCCTGAGGGACTTCCTCCGGGAGGGGAACCCTCATGAACCCCGACATGCCCTGAAGGTGGTCATGAAAGGCCTTCACGGAAGCCGAGGGTTCGTCGTACTGGGTGTTGTCACCATCATTGTCCACCCCCCCTTTCTCCACAGGCTGAAGGGAATCCAGGCCCTGGGACACAGGGGCCACAGGAGTCCCCCACCCCCAGGTCCGGAGCCGAGGAAAAGACCAGCTGTTGTTGAGGGGGGAGGCGTTGGTGGTACAGGAGGGGGGGTGGGGAGGGCCAGTACAACCAGATGTCCTTTAGGAGCCCCTTCATCTGAGAGGACCGCATGAGGAAGAAGAAGTGTTCAATGAAGCAGTCCTCAAGCCGCTGTGTAACTAGGGGCCCTGCCCTGCCCCCCGAGGGGCTGGGCCTCTGCTCCTAGTCTAAGCGCTGAAGCGCCAGTTGTGCATAGCTGTACGGCTGTGATGGTAGATGTACCAGTGAGGAGACCAGAACCCTGTGCCATAGGATCCACTTCCCGAGGGAAGGGGGCTGGAATCGTCCTGCAGGGCCCACTCAATGGGCGAAAGGCCTGGCGGGCCCTGAGCCGGAGTCAAAATGCCCACCTGCCTGGCAGGCTCTGCCCCATGCTGCTTCGGCCTTTCTAAGCCTTGCGCCACACCCTGGATGGGAAGGCCCTGAGCTAGGAGATGCCTAAGACATGGGAGTATACAGCTTGGGTCTTGCACCTGAAGCAGAGGCGTCGACCTCAGAAAGCCCTCTGGTAGGTGCAGAGCCCTCAGCGAGATGGCAGGAAGTCGAAACGCCCTGGACGACGCCCTCGGAGTGAACTCTGTTAGGCTGGGAGCCCGCGGCACCTGCGCCGGTAGCCGTGCTGGATCTAGCCGAGGAATGCCTCTTGGAGGAGGACCTCGACATTCCCTGGGGTAGAAGAGGGTGAGCCTGATCGTCCTTCCGAGTACTGCCTGGTAGGGTCCCTGGACCCCTCAGCTTGGCAGCCGATATCCTGGAACACCTCTTGTCTGCACCCCGACTGCCTGGAAGAGCCCCTGGGCCCCTCGGCTTGGGTGCCGGTAGCCTTAGAGGCCTTGAGTCTGCCGGAACCTGAATGTGAGGAACCCCGGGGAAGGGGTTCCTGTGCTGGGGAGCCGTGCTGAACAGAGGTCCTACCTTGTCTTGACGAGAGGTTCCGGAGACTAAGTCCTTAAGATGGGGAGGAGGAGAAATGCCAGCGGTGGTCAGGGGCCCAAGCACTCCAGACAAAGTGCGTGGAGGTCCGGGTATGGGAACGAGCAGTTGCACGAGGCACATCTCGTGAATCCTCCTGGGGCCGACTTGTGCCAGGGAGTTGAGGCACCGAAGAGAAGTTAAAAAAGATTGAAAAAATAAATGGGGAGCAAGTGGAAAGCTAAAAAAACCTCTATGCTGGCTGCTAAGTCCGACACCTTCCGTGCGGGGAAAGGGACTCGGGTGAGGCACTGCAGGGTGGGGCATTGGCGGGACGTTCCAACGCCTTAGGCTGCACGCTAAATTTAAAGGGGAAGCTCATGTTTTACCTTCCAAAGGTTCCGGCACTGTCCCTGTGTTGGGGGACGCCAACAAGGATGGAATTAAGGGCCCGGGACATAGCAGTATGAAGTAGGCATCATAAGTGTTTTTTACATGTCTAGACTAGCATTTTGCTGCAGCTAGACTAGCCATTTTCTACTGGGCATCTGTTAAAGCAATCTTGATAAATGTAATTACCTGGCTAGAATGGTATTTGGGTCCTGCAGCCCTTACTGTGGTATTGTATATTGTTTGGGCAGCTATGATAAAGTAATCATAAGTGTTTTTACGTGATTAGATCGGCATTTTGGTGCTGCCAGTCGAGCTATCTCTTACTGTGGGAAGGCATTTTTACTGTGGATCATCAAGGCTACAGCAAACATAAGTGTTATTAGATATCTGGCCTACATTGTGCAGTCAGTTCTGGCATGCTTTCTTATGGTGGCATTGCATTTTTTATAGCAAAGAGTTAAGATAGCTCAGCGGGTTGAGAGAGCTTGCAGCTGTGATCTGGTGTGATCTGCAGGTTACAGGTTCAAAACCTGGCAAGGCCAACTCAACATTTCATGCTTCGAGGTTGATAAATGAGACCAACTTTGGTTGGGATGATAATTATATGTAAATAACAAATTATTATCATTACTTTAAAGCATTAATGCTCCTGTGCACTGAAAGTAACTCGCATCCATTGGATTTATGAACACCATTATCTTAGCAACTGGTAATGTAGAGATATCTACTTTTCATGTAATGACAATACCGGACATGCAGCTAAAATTGCCATAATCAGGAAGTAGTTGGCCATACAATGCTCAAGTGGCATATCTATGGCAGTGCTTCTGCCTATTTTTGTGTGTGTTTATAGTTTATTAAAAACGTACTTCACACCTCTTAGTTCATTACAAATGGCAATAAATTACTTCAGACAGCATTCTAAAACAAACATTACAGACATTAATTCATTCAACACAATACAATTTAATACCATGTACTATATACCTATTGGGGCCTCCCTTTCTAGCCCCCAAGATTACATTTTCCACCTATCTGACAAATTAGTCCCTTCCCTACTTCATTAGGTGGACAAATCGAGAAAACGTTTTCCCCCCAACCTTTTGTGTATCGCTATTAAAATATTCACTAAGGCAATGAGTATCCAAAGAAGAGCTTAGCCCACATGACTCAACTGTTTTAATCCTCTAATCTGCTTATGAACTGTCCCAACCACATTTTCTTCGGCCCTAGTGTTGCGCTATAGCCAATTAGCCAATGTTTTAGTGTTTCTGCCTCCACCGGCTTTTTACAGAGCGGACAATTTCTTTCTTGCCGAGGGATCCCTCTTATGGGACCCACCTTTGCAAAGAGCCGAGTAAGTTAAGATGAAAGAGCATTTAAATGTAACAGTATTTTGGCCCTAGTAATCTCACCACAGAGGTCTGTATCTATTTCTATTTCCTCAGATGAGTGGTTAGCTCCCTTTGCAGTTTATACAAGGACATTCTCTGTCCATTTCAGCAAGAATTGTGCCACAGCACTCGCCAAAATTGGTCCATGCATGGTCATAAGTATTGCTTAAAGAGATGTTCAAATCTTCAAACAGCGAACCCGATGGTGGAACCAATATTGCCTCGGCCTATATTGTACTATTGGGTCTAACCCTATCATATCATGACCCCTTCCATGGCATATGAAGGCTACACCCTTGTTAAAATATTGTTGTATCTAAAATATTGTTGACTGCTTCAGTATGTATTTGGTATTTTAAAAAGTTTACGTTTATGTACTTTTTTACACCCACAAGCCACTTCCGGTAATGTCACCACGGTTAAAGAGGAATTGATGCCACCTGGGCTAAAGGTTAAGGGACATCACTTCCTGTGATGTCATCGGGTCTCTGATGTCACTTCCGCTACTCATGGTATTTTGATGAACTGACGTCCCTGATCTGGGAATGCACCAAATAGATAAATCATAAAATGTTAATATTTCAAAATTGCCAAGTTCGATTCTCAACATTTCTTTCATTGCACCAATTCCTGATGAAATCTAGGTGCATGCCAAAAGGGAGTAGTTTCTTACCTGTAACTCAATTTCTCCAGCGTTGGTATCTTTCATGGATTCGCATGCTGTGAATATTTCCTGTCAGGCTGGGAAACCACAGTAACTTTAACTTAACTTTTTCTTATGGAAAACTACAACAATTTACTGTCCCATCGACGTTCTTTTTGGGTGCTTTAGGCCACGCCAATAGGACGTCTGCTATAAATAGCCCCCCCCCCCGCAGCTTCCCTTCAGATGTTAACCTCCAAAGTAGAGGGAACCAGAACCCTAGGTTTGCCTGCAGGAGCAGCCAGCGGGCGCATGTGAATCCATGAAAGATACCAACGCTGGAGAAATGGAGTTACAGGTAAGAATCTACTCCCTTCTCCAGCATTGGATCTTTCATGCTGTGAATAGATTAAATAGCAGTACAACCAATGTGTGGTGGTGTATCACAGGCAAACCCACCAATAGCATCTTATCACATACATGAGACAACAAACCCAGCAAATGAGTAAAATAGAAAAACCCCGAAGCTGCAGGGCCTACCTTACTGAAATAGGCGTTGGAGGACCGCCCATCCCACCTGCACATCTTCCACATGTTGCTGGCCCAGACAGTAATGCCTGGTGAAGGTATGCGGCACCGCCCAGAAATGTCCACCAGCGGTATCCCACACCATAGCACTGCCGTGGACCGCGTAGAATGAGCCGTCGAAGCACTCCTCAAAGGCTTGCCAGCTTTTGTGTGTCAAAACGAAATTGTAGATGAAACCCAACGGGAAAGTCCCTGTTTGGAAATAGACTGCCCCTTTTTGGAGGGCCCAAATGCCACAAACAGCTGCTTTGACTTCCTGAAGTCCTGTGTATGGTTCAGATAAAATTTGAGTGCCCTTTTAACGTCCAGAGAATGAAGGACCTTTTCTGCCGGTGTGGATGCATTAGCAAAGAACGAGTGTAAGGCAATAGAGGCAAGTTTGTTAAACGCTGTCGGCACTTTCGGGATAACGTGTGTGTTAGTAGCCAAGAGAACCTTGTCCTTCATGAACCTCAGGTAAGGCGGGTTAATGACCAATGCCTGCAATTCGGACACCCGTCTGGCGGAGGTAATTGCCATCAAAAACGCCACCTTCCGCGAGAGGAGCTTCAAAGAAGCCATCAACATGGGTTCATCAAAGCCGAAAGCACAACATTGAGGCTCCACAATGGTGCAAAACGCTTTTCCGGGGGAAATATACGAAATAGACCTTTCAGAAAATGTTTTACCAAACGATCACTAAACAGAGGAGCAGCATGGTGCCTTTTCGTGAACCTAGAAATTGCTGCCAAATGCACCTTGATAGAGGATAATCCCAGGCCCCCTTTCTCAAGGTGTAACAAGTACGGGAGAACCTGAGCCGGGAAGACATCCAACGGTTTTATCTCAGGGTGACCCTCTCACCAGACATAGAATCCCGCCTATTTATGACCATACGAGACATTGGTAGTATCGGCCCTTGCTGCCTCCAAGATCCGGTGACACTCCTGGGAAATCCCTAGATGACCGAACTCTGAGTGGTCAGGAGACACGCTGAGAGAAGCCGGATCGTGATGCCACACCCTGCCGTTGTCCTGAGACAGAAGAACCGGATCTGCTCCTAACCCCAACGGCTCTTCCACCGCTAGATGAAGGAGATCTGAAAACCACATCTGCCTGTTCCAGAACGGGGCTACCAGAATCACCCTGCACCGGTACTTACACACCCACTGGATGGTCCTACGAATCAGTGGAAACTGGGGAAAACGCATACACGAAGAGGCCCGTCCACGGGAATGAGAACGTGTACCCCATTGACTCTGGATGAGCCCCTCTGCTGGCAAACTCCAGACACCATTTGTTTTCCATCGAAGCGAACCAGTCTATCGGGGGAGACCCCTATCGCCGGAAGATTCTTGCCACCTGCTGTGCCTTCAGCCTCCTCTCGTGCAGCTGACTGGCGTCTCTGCTGAGCGCATCCGCTTTAACATTCAGAACCCCCAGCAGATGGAAGAATACTGATCACTTGAGCCAGAGACTAATGCCAAACGTCCTGCGCCTCCTTTGACAGGACTCGGGAATGTGTGCAGCTCTGCTTCCTTAAATAGGACATTGTGGTGGTATTGTCCATCAACACCCTCAAAACCCTCACCACGCTCAGCAGATGCGCGGAAGAAACTACCTCAGGGCTCAGTGCACCGCCCTCAACTCGAGTACATTGATAGGCAATGAAGTCTCCTCTCGAGACCATAGGCCCTGTACGCGTGAGTTGTCGAGGTGTGCCCCCCACTAACTGGGAAGCGTCTGCCACAATCGTGAATTGGAACACTGACTCCAGCAAGGGCATGCCCCTTGCAAGATTGGGCATGCAAATCCACCACCGAAGGGAGTCCACTAAGCCCTCGTCAACCACCAGCTTGTCTGACCATAATCCTCAACTCTGCGACCACCTGTCTGCGAGGAACTCCTGCACCAGCCCATGAACAGATGGCAATTGGGAAGGAGAAGGATACACGACGCCATGGCCCCAAACAGCGACATGTAACCTCGGACCGAGACCCCTATACCCCTTCTCCTCTCGCCTGCCTTGAATCGCAACTTGTCCACTCACTCACTGGAAGGTTTTACCAGATTGTCCTGTGTAAGAAACTGTGCCCCGAGAAACACCAACTCCCTGGAAGGCGTCAAATATGATTTGTCAAAGATGACCGCGAATCCCAGCCATTGCAAAAAGGCCCATGGTCACCATGAGAGACTCCCTTGCCCGTTCCTGCGACAAACACCTTACCAACCAATCGTCCAGGTAGGGGTACACATGATGGCCCTCCCTCCAGAGGAAGGCCGCCACCGGAGCCAGACACTTAACATCCTGGGGGATGACTTCAGGCCAAACTGGAGGACCCGGAACTGATGGTGATCGTCTCTGACCAGGAAATGCAGGAACTTGCTGTGTTTTTCCCTCATCGGGATGTGAAAATAGGCATCCTGCAGATCTAATGACGCTAGGAACTCGCCCGGTTGCATCGAGCGGATGACATCTTGAAGGGTGGGCATCTTGAACTTCAGGCATTGCAGATTCGTGTTCAATGCCCGAAGATCTAGAATAGGCCTCCATTTGCCATTGGGTTTCTTCACGACGAAGTACCGGGAGTACACTCCCTGGCCTCGCTCCGTGACCGCAAGTGGTTCTATCGCCCCTTCCTCGAGCATGAGAACCACCTTCTGCCGCACGATTGGAAGATGCGTCTGCACCACATACAACTGCAGAATAGGGCACGGAGGCCGCCGAAACTCAGAGTGGCCGAGACACACGGTGTCCAGCACCCAGCGATCTGAGGTTATCCGCTGCCACTATTCGACATGGTTCGCCATCCTGCCCCCCAGTAGATTGTCCATAGGGCAGTCATTGTTAAGCTTTTGACTGCCTTCCTTTAGCAGCCGAGGCCTGTGAACCTTTCTTTCACTGAGCTTGAAAGTCCCTGCTCTTCTGAGGTGACTGCACTGATCACCGTTAACCTTGAGACAAGTAGCTGGAGCGCCCATAACTTCGATCTCGATAGGAGGCAAACTGGGCATTACCCGAGGCTCCACGAAAAGCTCGAAAGGAGCGACCACCTTGCAGGGAATCCAAAGACTTTGTAGTCTTGGTATCCTCTTTCATACCCTTTAGGACCTCATCAAACTTTTCGCCGACTAAGTGTTCACCCTCACAGGGCATATCGATGACCTTATACTGGCTTATATCTGTACACTTCAACCAGGCCTACCGTCGGAGCACCACCCAGTTATTAATTTGCTTAATCCCCAACTCTGCCTGGTCCACTGCAATATTGATGCTGTGGTTGGAGGCCTCCTCCTGCTCCTGAACCAACAGCACTGCCTTCTTACGGTGTTGCTCCAGAAGATGGTCAAGAATCAGGGCTAGCCGGTACCACATTTCCCGATCATATATGGCCATAATTGCCAAGGAATTTGCAGACTTCACAGTCGTAGCCCCCACCGTCAGGACCTTCTTCCCAAACGCGTCCCATTTCATGGCCTCACTGTCCGGGGGTGTAACACATTTGTGTTGGCTTCTGGCCTTATGGCTAGCTGCCACTGACACCACAGAATCAGGCGCGGGTTGGGACAAGACATCTAGGGGTAGACTTAGGCACCTTGAATTTCTTTTCCAACCGACCCTTCACCGCAGGATCAGAAAACAGGTGGCGCATCGTGCACAGGCCCTCCTGCCACATGTGGTTGAGAATCGCAACCGAAAAGACCGCCTTCCATCGCTTTCCCATATGGTCGAAGAGAAAGCAATCCTTATGTTCCTCTTCAGGCGCCAGCCCAAACTCCTGACACGCCTTTGCCATTATGGAGTGGAATGCCCCAATATCATCCAGAGGAGATGGTTGTCCTGGACTACTGGGCTGCTCCACCTCAGGGTCTGTGTCCAGGTGTCATCCCTCGTCGGCGACAGACACCGTCAACATGGTGTCACGCGGAGCACTCTCCTGGTCTGAATCAGGTAATTCCCCCTCCTCAGGATGACTCAGTGGACGGCCCAACCCCATCTGCAATAGAAACCTTGCTGGAGGTGACTTCCTAGGGGACTCACAAAGCAAACTGCCGACCACAGGCACCGCCAGACTCTGAGGCGGTGGCAGCCTGGCGTCCAGTTGCCCTAACAAAGACAGGAGCGTATTCAATACTTGTAAAGACAGCAGAGATTGCTGATTGGCCAATGGGTAAAGGGGCGGGCCAGCCCCCACCTCACTCGAAGGCCTCGCACTCTGCAGACCTCAAGCCGACAGATCAAAAAGCAGCTCTTGTTCCTCCTCCATCCCCGAGGAAACTGAATATGTAGCTGGATCTTTCTGCAAAATGTCCACAGGAAGCATGGGCCCAAAGCCGGCGGACTGCCAAGGCCCACCCATCGGCAACAAGCCTTCTGACTCCATCTGCGTTGACGACAAAAGCAGCAGTGGCCCACTGTCCGTCAGAGTCGTGGACGGCGCGAATGACCACCGTCGACAATGGAACCGCACACTGTACCGCCAGAGTCGACGAGGGAATATCCGCCGATCTCTTCGTCGGAGCTGCGGCTTCCACGGGCTTAGCCTTCACCGGAGACCCGGCTTTCTTGGAAGATGAACCAGAACGGTGCTTAGCAGACTCACGGCTGGACGAAAGACTTCTGTTGATCTCTGGACGACTAGTGCTTCAAGGACTCCTCCTTCGGCTCTGCCTGTCCTTTGGCCGACACCTTTGATTTCTCGGGAATACCACCAGACCCCTTGGGACTTGTCAGGCCGATCTGACTTGGAAAGCGAGGAACCACTCGCACCTTTGAATGATGTGACCTGGACATAGATGAATTGCTACCTCTCCCAACCTCGGACGTAGGCAACTCTGTTGCTTTTTAGCAGGGTTTCTGCTGACGCTGCTCGGCGGTGCTCAGAGGCCTTTTCCGCTCTCCCTGAAGACTGGCTCCCCCGGGCCGAACCCACTTCCGAAGCCGGGTAAGTGCTGTCATTTAGCCAACATATGAGCCGACGTTTACGGTCTTTCAAAGTCTTCTGCAAAAACTCCTGGCATATCTCGCAGGCATCCACCAAGTGATGGGAGTAGAGACAGTCTGTATGGCCATCTCCTTCGAACACCTTAAGGCCGCAGGTAGCACAAGGCCAAAAGAGATTTTTTCTGGGCCACAGATGACATACTGGCCAATACAAAAAAGCACTTGCAAACACGAAGAAACACGAGGTGATCCCAGAAGTTTGGAGACGGTTGAAATCTGAAGAGAAGCCGCAGGAGCGGGGCTATTTATAGCAAACCTCGTATTGGCTTAAAGCACCGAAAAAGAACGTCGCTAGGACACTAAAGTGTCATAGTTTTCCATAGGAAAACGCCAAGTTAAAGTTACTGAGGTTTTCCAGCCTGGCAACTGGAAATATTCCATGAAAGATCCAATGCTGGAGAAACTGGGAAAATCCAAGTGGCCAATTGTAAAATATTTGGGACTTCGCCTATAGGAAACCTCATGTTAAAAGCTGTTCAACACTGACCGCCCCTTTCGAGAGATTTCCAATTTCCCAGGAAGGATCAATAGGGTTGATTTTTAATATATAGTGGGCATCTATGAATAGCTGGGAGAAAAGGTGGGGACGAAGATACCGTTAGGACAGTGGGAAAGATTATGGGGTAATATCCCCAACCTAACAAAAGCAGTTCAAATATGTGAGATGTGGAATAAAATGATGTTTCAATGGCATTTTACCTTGTTCAGACTCCAAAAAATGTTCCCGCAAGCGTCACCAAGGTGTTCAATGGAATTTGGTCAAAAGGGTACATGGATTCACATTTGGTGGGAATGCCTGAAATTACACGGTTTTTAGGGAGAAGTGCGAGCGTCAATTTGATCTGTTTTCAAGGTGGATTATGGGAAAGCTCCCCTGAGCGTGTTATTGGGGATTTGGTAGTTTTCAGCAAGAACCAAAATCTAAAGCAGTAAGATAGACCTCTGACAATACAGATTATTGCATCGATGTTGCTTATATAGCCGAAAAGCGGAAGGGGAGGAGCTACTAACTATCCAGAAATTGATTTGAAAAAATTGGAATTTGTAGCATCAGAAAGGATGACTCACTCTATACAAAAGCAACAGACACTATTTAGAAATGAGTGGAAAGAAGTGTTGGGGTTTCTTAAAGATGAATTTAGGTTCTCAGTTTGCCCAAAAAGTCTCAAACTGTTGGACATTGACTGTAAAGATGTTCTTGTCTAATTCTGTTTATTCTAATGTGTGCTGCTCAGAGAGAGGGATGGGAGGAGTTAGGGTGAGTCATCAAAAAAATACCAAGCTGCATTACTTGTATTTGTTTGTGTAATGGTTCGAAATTCAATACAAAGATGGTAAAAAAAAGCTGTTCAAAACACAAACAATTTTTTTTAAAGTTTGAAGGCATTCATGAAAAATTCTGAAATTCTGCATGCACGGGGCGGCTACCTCAAAATTTTACTGCGCAA